>NC_139021.1:110896110-112096110 GCF_964662115.1 Mustela nivalis
GCACGGGGCTCCCTGCTGAGCAGAGAGCCTGCTTCTCGCTCTCCCTCTGCCAGCTGTTCTGCCTACTTGTGCTCTCTATCAAATAAATAAATAAATAAAATCTTTTTAAAAAATCCCAGGGGCACCTGGGTGGCTCAGTGGGTTAAAGCCTCTGTCTTCAGCTCAGGTCCTGGGATTGAGCCCTGCATCGGGCTCTCTGCACAGCGGGAAGCCTGCTTCCTCCTCCTCTCTCTGCCTGCCTCTCTACCTACTTGTGATCTCTGTCTGTCAAATAAATAATATATATATATATATATATATATATATATATATATTTTAAATCCCAAAGTTTCTTCCAGGCCAAAAAGACTTCATTTAGAATTTGATTTGGGGAGGTTTATAAAGAATATCAGAAGCTTTGGACACATGGCTAAATAGGATCACAGAAAATTATGAGATGATACTTACTAATTCAACCAAAGTGACAAAAGGATTTCACGGACAATCTTGAAGAAGAAGAAGGAGCAGGGAGGAGGAGGGGGTGTGGGGAGAAGAAAAGGAGGAAGGAGGAGGAGGAGGAAGAGGCGGAGGAGGAGGAAGAGGAGGAGGAGGAGATATAGTTACAAAAGCCTTACTTCTTTTTGAGGAGAGAAGACTTAAGTTTTTCTAAGTAATCAATGAGGTAATAAAGATGAAACCCAGAATCACTGCTTCCCAGGCAGATTATATTAGGGATAAAGAAACCTTTCTTACTAAGAACAGACCTACAGGGGGCGCTTGGGTGGCTCAGTTGGTTAAGTGTCCAATTTTTTATTTCAGCTCAGGTCATGATCTCAGGGTCTGAGATCAAGCCCCACACTGGTTGCTTGTGCTCAGCATGGAATCTGCTAGAGTCTCTCCTTCTTCCTCTCCCCCTCCCACCACTCATGTGTGTATGCATCCTCTCTCTCTCTCAAATAAACAAAGTCTTAAAAAAAAAAAAAAAAGAACAGACCTATAATCTAAGAAAATGTCATTCTTGGTAGTTTTATTTTTACATATATTAATTAGAATTTTTAACTCTTAGAATTCTTATTTCCTAGTGAAAACTAAGAAAGAATAATTCTGGCCTGGAAAATTTATAAACACATTTCATAACTTCTAGAAGTATAGTCCTCCTCATAAAACCTATTTATTGGGGCGCCTGTGGCTCAGGGGGTTAAAGCCTCTGCCTTCGGCTTAGGTCATGATCCCAGGTTCCTGGGGATCGAGCCCCGCATTGGGCTCTCTGCTCAGTGGAGATCCTGCTTCCTCTTTCCCTCTGCCTGCCTCTCTGCCTGCTTGTGATCTCTGTCTGCCAAATAAAAAAAAAAAAAACCCTATTTATTAATAGGCCTAAATATATATAAAGTCTACACACACACACACACACACACACACACACACACACAATCTCTCTGTAAAAATTAAAAACCAAAAGAAAATAAACTTACATAGAGAGATTATATATAAAGCAAAAATTAAAAAGCCAAAAGCAAATACATTTATGCTCAATGTCTTAATGTATTATCCTATTAAGAAATGACTTATGGGCTCTCTGCTCAGCAGGGAACCTCCTCCCCCCCCTTCTCTCTCTGCCTGCCTCTCTGCCTACTGTGATCTCTGTCTGTCAAATCAATAAACAAAATCTTAAAAAAAAAAAAAGAAATGACTTATATATTTAAAGATTACATCACCTAATTTAACTCAGCAAAACTCTAAGGTTTTAAGTTACCAAAAAAGACTTGGGGACACTATTTCTGAAGACATTACTATTGTTGGGAGATTAATTTATAAACTTTATCTTACATCTATTTAATTCACTTGTTCTTAATAATTATGTTTAGATGAGTCATGAACATTTCACAAGACATTAAACAGCTGTTATCTCCAACATATCTTTCTTGCTGACAAATTCTGTAACATAGGTAATATGACCTTGTATGATTAGTAAATCCAGGTAGAAGTTGTTGTTTATCTGTATTACATCTAATGCTGGTAACTCTGAAAACATGCCTCTTTTAATTAAATTCAGTTAGTTTTTATTCATTAAAGATTTACCATAGGGAGACCTGGGCGGCTCAGCCGTTTAAGTGTCTGACTTTGGCCTGGGTTCCCCCATTCTGTGCTCTCTCTCTCTCTTAAAGAAATAAAATCTTAAAAAAAAAAAAAAGATGAACCTTAGGGCACATGAACTTGAGAATTATTTGGATTAATTGCTATTATATTTTTGAGAGTTGTTACGAATACTAAATCTATATAAGCACTTGATATTCTTTTTTTAAAGATTTTATTTTTATTTATTTGACAAACAGAGATCACAAGTAGGCAGAGAGGCAGGCAGCGGGCGGGGGGGTGGGGGGAAGGCTCCCTGCTGAGCAGAGACACCGCCCCCCCCCAATGCAGGGCTCAATTCCAGGACCATGAGATCATGACCTGAACCGAAGGAAGAGGCTTAACTTACTGAGCCACCAAGGCTCCCCTTAAAATTCTTTTTTAAAAAGATTTATTCATTTGTTTGTTTTAGAGAATGAGAGAGCAGGAGCAGGAGGGGCAGAGGAAGGAAAGAGAATCTCAAGCCGACTTGAGATTCGATGCCCATGGAGCCGGATGTGGGGCTCGATCTCATCACTCTGAGATCACAACCTGAGCCCAAACCAAGAGCTGTATGCTTACCCAACTGCACCACCAGGTGTCCTAGCATCTTTTATTGTATAAGCCAATTAATCAGAGCCACAGGCACCTAGAGAACTTGACAGAACTGGACAGGGCTCCTGCCAGCTCTGAGAGTCAGGTCTGAGAAAAAGAACACTTTAGACCACCAACCTGGAGAGCATTAAGGTCTAGTGTGTTCTGTTTGAAGTCTCAAGATGCTAGCACAGACATTCTCCCTGTTCCAATGAACAAGGACACAGGCCCTTACTGTCCCTGGCCATTCTTTGGAAGGGTATGCAAGACAAACGCAGAGTAGAATTAGTGAAACAAAACCTCTTGGATAAGTGCAGCAAGTCTGGGGTGAGACTCCAGTTTGGAGATATATACACAGAATTTTATACTATGAAAGGGACACTTTCTTTCCAGATGAGCCACCAGAGGCACAGATCTGGGGCATGAGAACTTGGCAAGTTTGCAGAAGCTGATGTGCACAGGCATCCCCGGCTCTGGGCTCCGTGGACTCTACATGCCTGACATCACCCCCTGCCCACTCCCCACAAGGCCATGTGGAGCCTGAAAGAGGAATTGGGCTTATCAGTGAAACTGCTTTCACCAGCCTCTTCTCAATCCGGTTTTTCAAACAGAACAAAGAAAGCAATCCTTGTTTCATTTTCCCCAAGCAGGAACTCTGCTAACTAGTTTCAGTTTCCACTTTCGGTTCTTATCTTGGTTTCCAGTTTAATTTGGTAACAACACGCCCACAGGTGACACCATTAACTGTCTATCTGATAGAACCCTGTGTTGGGACTGAGTGCAGAACATCCTCAAGACTCGCCGGAATCTCAGAAGAGCCCATCAGCTCAGCAGAACACTGCAGAACCGTTGTCTGATTCATCACAGCCATGAGGTAAGGATTTCTCTGCTTCCCCACCTTTCAGTCTAAAGTTTTAGAAAAAATTTCATCAAAACCATCTCAAAAGACTTTGTTTCAGTAATGTTAAGTTTCCCCGGTCTTCTATCTGAGCATCTGCTTGTGGACTGAGTGTTCACTAATTCAGGCGAACTCTTTTTTCCTTTGTTCCTTTGTGTTAGCATCAAGCTTACCTCATAATAAAGCCCAAAGAAGCAGAGGGATGCAGGAAAAGAGTTTCTTAGGAAGGGAGAAAATGACCCCCAATCTCCGAAATTCTTTTCCCTAAACTCAGTACCATCTGACCGAGGGAAGGAAAGGACATTTGGTCTGGAAAAAGACAGTGCTTTCTGCTGGCTCATCACTGTGGGGGAAGAGTGGGACCCACACAGCTCTATGAGCCACAGTCCTGGGTTCTCTCAGATTCTTGAGGAAAATGCTGTGGGCATGGGGTCGCAGAAGCTCACAGCCTAGAGAAAAAGATCTTTCTCACTGTACTGCTGGGTTCCCATAGCAGGTCTTCTCATTCTGACTGGATTTAAGATGAGCAGATTACGTCTCCCCTAGGGAAGCCAGTGCTCCTCAGAGCCCTGATATCCTCCGGGCCATGGGGCTTGACCAGAGTTGCATGTTTGGGAACATCCACATCTCCCGTAGCTAAAGGCCCTCATGTGGGAATTGCTATGTTGTCCAAACTGAATCTTGATTTAAATCATCTTTAATATTAACAGACTAAAGAATTTTAAATAATATCGACTTGCAAATTTCCCCTCAGTGCTCTCCGGTGGACAAAATTTGAAGTGACGGAAGTTCCACAAAGTGCATAATTACAAGCCTATGATCAACCCTCCTCCCTGGTCCATAGACGGATAGAGGGGGTTATCACTGATAAAGGAAATAATAATAATGATGATAATATAGAAGTAGCTATCACTTCCTTGATGCTTATTACGTACCAGCCTGGCTTCTGAAAGTATTATGCAAACTATTATATTTAATCCTCAACAGACAGCCATGAGGCAGGTGCTCAGATCATACTGATTTTGCAATAATGAATCTCAGACTTAGAAACATTAAAGATCACACAGATAACAAATGATAGAGCTGAGACAGGAACCAGAATTTCTAGTCAGTGATACCTTATTTAACCTTTAAACCAATGTTTCTTTTTTTTTTTAGATTTGTTTATTTATTTTAGAGAAGTGGGGGAGGGGCAGAGGCAAAGAGAGAATCTCAAGCAGACTCCATGCTGAGTGCAGTGCCCAGCCCGGAGCTCCATCCCAGGACCCTGAGATCATGACCTGAGCTGAAGATGCAGATGCTTAACTAACTGAGCCACGCAGGTGCCCCTAAACCAGTATTTCTTTAAGTGTACCAGTGGGGGAGGTGCATGAGATCATTTCAGACTGCACACTTATCAGTTTTTATGTTTTAGTGCTTTTGTGTTTATTTCAACACATACTAGAGAAAAATATGTATATATCACTTGTAGAATTTCTCTTGGGTGAGTAGCATGATTTTTTTATTGTGATAACATATATGTATGGTAAAATTAGCCACTGTCACTGATTTTCAAGTGTATGATTTTGTGGCATTTAGTACCTTCACGACATTGTCCAACCATCACCAGTATCGCCTTCAAGAATATTTTCATGGCTCTGAGGAGAAACTCCACACCACTTAAGGAGTCGATTTCCACTCATCCTTCGCTCCAGGCTCTTGCAACCATTAATCTGCTTTCACTCTTTGGATTTGTCTACTGTGGATATGTCATATCAATGGACGCATGCAAGAAGTGGCTTTCTGAGGCTGCCTTATTTCACTCAGCATAATGTCTTCAAGGTTCACCCATGTTGTAGCAGGTGTGAGAATGACCTTTTCCATGTTCAGGATGAACAATATTCCACTGTATATAGACTCCATTCATTCCTTGATGGCATTTAGGTTGCTCCCACGTTTTGACTGTTGTGAACAATGCTGCTATGAATGTAAGCATGCCAATACCTGTTCAAGTCTCTGTTTTCACTTGTTTTGGGTATACCCCAAAGTGGCACTGCTGACTCATATGACAAATCTAATTTTTTGAAGAATCATCACCATTTTCCACAGCAACTGCCCCATTTTATATTCCCAGAATTAATGCACAACAGTTCTAATTTTTCCACATCCTCATCAACACTCACTTTTTTCTCTTTTGCTGATAGTAGTCATCCTAATGGATGTGAAGTGGTATCTCATTTTACTTTTTTTTTAAAAAAAGATTTATTTTTTAAAAAGATTTTATTTATTTATTTGATGGCTAGAGATCACAAGTAGGCAGAGAAGCAGGCAGAGAGAGAGGAAGAAGCAGGCTCCCTGCTGATCAGAGAGCCTGATGCGGGGCTCCATCCTAGGACCCTGAGATCATGACCTGAGCAGCAAAGGCTTAACCCACGGAGCCACCCAGGCGCCCCCTCATTTTACTTTTGATTTGCATTTCTTTCATGTGTTTAAGGCAACCTGTTTATCTTCTTTGGAGAAATCTTCATTCCTTTGCCCATTTTTTAGTCAGTTGTTGTTTATTCTTGTTAGAGATTTATTTGAGAGAGAGAGAAAAAGCATGATTAGGGGGAGGGGTAGAAAGAGAGGAAGAGAGAGAATCTCAAGCAGACTCCCCAAAGAGCGGGGAGTCCAATGGGGGATTCAATCCCAGTACCCTGAGATCATGACCTGAGCCAAAATCAGGAGTCAGATGCTTAACCAACTAGGCAACTCAGGCACCCCTGTTGGTTGGTTTTTTTGTCGTTGAGTTACAAGAGTTGTTTATGTAGTCTGGATATTAATCTCTTATCAGATATATGATTTGCAAATAATCTCTCCCATTTTGTGGGTTGTCTTTTCATTCTGTCAGTAGTTCCCTTTGATATACAAACATTTCTAATTTTTTTTATAAAGATTTTTATTTATTTATTTGACAGAGAGAGAAATCACAAGTAGATGGAGAGGCAGGCAGAGAGAGAGAGGGAAGCAGGCTCCCTGCTGAGCAGAGAGCCCGATGCGGGACTCGATCCCAGGACCCTGAGATCACGACCTGAGCCGAAGGCAGCGGCTTAACCCACTGAGCCACCCAGGCGCCCTCTAATTTTTATGAAATCCAATTTATCTCTGTTTCCTTGTGTTGCCTCTGCTTTTGCTGTCCTAACCAAGACAGCCAAATCCAACGTCATGAGGTTTTTTTCCTATTTTCTTCTAAGATTTTTGTAGTTTGGTCCATTTTGAGCTTAATGTTTTGTTTTGTTTTAGTATCTAGTATAAGGGTCCAACTTCATTCTTTTGAATGTGGCTATCCAGGTTTCCTGGCACTATTTGTTTTTTTTGGGGGGGGGTTGTTATTTTTTTTAAGATTTTATTTATTTGAGAGAGCAAACAAGCACAAGTCAGGGGAGGGGCAGGGAAAGGAGGGGAGGAAGAAGACTTCCTGCTGAGCAGGGAGCCGGATGGACCTAGGACCCTGAGATCATGACTTCAGCCAAAGGTAGATGCTTAACTGACTGACCCGCCCAAGTGCCCCCTGCAACCATTCGTTAAAACATCTTTCTCCATTAAATGGTCCTGGCACATGTATTAAAAACCATTTGGCCATTGTTATGGAATGAATTGTGTCCCTCTGGTCATATGTTGAAGGGTGGTTGTCATACGGGTGACCATCATATAGGTGGTCTCACGCCTACTGTGACTGTATTTAGAGATGGGGCCTGTGAGGAAGTACTAAGGGTAAACTGAGGTCATAAGGGCCCACCCTTATGGAAGAAGAGGAAGTGCACTCTCTCTCAATCCATGCACCACAGAGGAAAAGTCATGTGGACACCAGTAAGAGCCCTTATCAGGAAACAAATCAGTAGGCACCTTGATTGGGGCCTCCCAGCCTCCAGAACTATAAGAAAATAAATATCTGTTGTTTAAGCCAGTCAGTCCGTGGTACTTCATTATGGTAGCCCTAGAAGACAAATGCAACCTTATACCCGAGTGTTTATTTCTGGGCTCTCTATCCTGTTTCACTGATCAATATGTCATTCTTTATGCCCATATCCCCGTTTTGATTATTGTAGCTTTGTTGTAAGTTTTGTATGAGACCTCCAACTTTGTTCTTTTTCAAGATCATTTTGGTTCTTTGTGATCCCTTGAGATTCCATCAGAATTTTCAGATGGATTTTTCCATTTCTGCAAAAAACAAAGACAAAAAACCAAAAACAACAAAAAAACCAACACAAAACATTATTAGGATTTTGACGTGGATTGCACTGAGTCTGTGGATTGCTTTGGGTGGTATTGACATCTGAACAGTATTAAAGCTTCCCGGCCATGGACACAGGATGCTTCTTACTTTATTTGTGTCTTCCTTACCTTCTTTCAGCAGTGTTCTGTAGTTTCCAGTGTACAAAACTTCCACCTCTTTGGTTGACTTTATGCCTAAGTATTTAATTCGTTTTGATGTTATTGTAAAAAAAATTGTTTTCTTACTTTGCTTCCTGGCTTGTTTATTGTTAACTCACAGAAACACAACTGATTTTTACATGTTGATCTTGCATGCTGCATTTCTGCCGAAATCATTTCTTAGTTCTAACAGGGTTTGTGTGAAATCATTAGGACGTTCTATGTACAAAATCATGTTATTTGTAAACAGAGATCATTTTACTTCTTCTTTTCCAACTCAGAATGTATTTTATTTCTTCTCTTGATTGACTGCTCTGGCAAGGACTTCCAGAACTACGTTGAAGAGAAGTGGCAAAAGTGAGCACCCTTGCCTTGTTCCTAATCTTAACAGAGAAGCTTTCAGTCTCTCACCATTGAGGGTGATGTTAGCTATGGAATTTCCTTTTTATGTTGAGGAAGTTTCCTTCTATTCTAGTTTGTTGAGTGTTTTTATCATTAAAGGGTGTTGTGATCCTGTTAAATGCCTTTTCTACATCAATTAGATGACCATATGGGTTTTTTTCCTTCATTTTGTTAATGTGGCATATTAAAATGAGTGATTTTCCTACATTGAATTATTCTTGAATTCCAGGAATAAATCCTACTTGGTCATGGTGTATAATCCTTTTCATATCCTGTTAAGTTCTGTATGCTAGTATTTTGTTGAGGGTTTGGCATTAATATTCACAAAGAAAATTGGTCTGTAGTTTAGTTTTGTGTTTTTGTCTTATTTGACCTTGGTATCTCTGTCATATTGGCTTCATAGAATTTATGAATTTGAAAGTGCAGTGTTTTTCCTCTTTCACTTTTTTGGGAGCATTTTAGAAGAATTGGTGTTAGTCTTTTTTTTTTTTTTTTAAAGATTTTATTTATTTATTTGACAGACAGAGATCACAAGTAGGCAGAGAGGCAGGCAGAGAGAGAGAGAGAGAAGGAAGCAGACTCCCTGCTGAGCAGAGAGCCTGATTCGGGGCTCGATTCCAGGACCCTGGGATCATGACCTGAGCGGAAGGCAGAGGCTTTAACCCACTGAGCCACCCAGGAGCCCCGGTGTTAGTCTTTTTTTATGAGTCTTCCAACTCCTGGTTAAATCTCCATATGTGTCCTGCTGGACAAAGGCTTCCCCTGACAGGCCTCGTGAGAGATGGCTGCCTCCCTCACCCCAGACATTGCACAGCCAGTGAAGTGCAGTCTCTGAAGGGAGCTGCAGTCCAAAACGCACGCAGGACCTCTCTGGCTCATCATATCTTCACGTGTTTGCAGTTCCTAAGCTAGGACCCCTCATTCCGTAGTCTCTTTCTCTGAGGCCTTGGGTGGAGGTCCTCCTCCCATACCTCTGCTGAGACAACGTGACAGGAGGGTGGAGAGGGAAAACGGGAAGACACGTGTCCCCACTCTGACTCAGTACCCAAAACATGAGATGATGATCAGATGACAATAGGTATGTGCCTCCATAAAATGTAAAAACTCTGCCAACAAAGAAAAATTCAGGACCAGATGGCTTCACTGGTGAATTCTACCATACTTTTGAAGTGTCAGGAGCAAGGTGGAGATACCAGATGTCAAGGGAGCTAACACGGATGGGCCCACATTTTTACCAAGTAAAAGGCCACTGTTTCGGACTTGAACTTGTTGAGCATCTTCTTCTCAATTCTCTTTCCCTGATGCTGAAGGCTGTTGGGCAGGGCTTGCCTGTGCAAGATGCTCTTGGCTGTCTTGTCCAAACACCAGCAGGATCAGTTCTGTTTCGCGAGTCAGATCAATGCATCCCCACATCCCCCAATCCAACTCTACCATTTGAAACCTTGGTTGGACCTCTCTATTCGGGAAGTCCATGTGTATCCTACAGAGAAAGAGTAAGAGGACGTGTCCTTTCCCTCACCTAACAAAAGAAATTGCCTTACCTACCGACCAAACAGAGAACACAGGGAAAGAACTCATGAACTTGAAGATAGAATGATAGAAATTATTCAATCTCATACTAGCTTTAAGTAGCTGTGCAAACACCAAAAAGGATGAACCAAAAGAAATCCAAGACATAATGCAGTGAAAATTTTGAAAACTAAAGACAAAATAATGGACAGAAATGATACCTTACCTTTGCGGGGGCGGAAATCCATAATTCTCATGCCAGCTAATTTCTCATTAGAAACCATGGAGTCTAGAAAAAAGAGGCACACCATTTTTCCAGTGCTGAAGGAAAGAAACTTCCAGCCCAGACTCCTATATCCAACAAAAATATCCTTCTAGAATGAAGATGAAATCAAGACATTCTCTGATGAGGGGCACCTGGTTGCCTTAGTCAGTGGAATGTGCAACTCTTGATCTCAGGGCTGTGAGTTCGAATCCCACAAATCTCTGTCAGGTGCAGAGATTACTTAAAAATAAAATCTTTAAAAACAAAAAACATTCTCAGATGAAGGAAAACTAAAGGATGTCACCATAAGATTTACCCTAAAGGGATACGTAAAGGAAGTTCTTCTCCAATAAGCAAAAAAGAGGAAGTAAAAGGCATATAGCTCAGAAAGGAAAAATAAAACTGTCACTGTTTACAGATGCCATTATGGTCTACCTAGAAAATCCCATCTATAAAACAACTCCTAGAACTAATGACTGAGCCCATCAGGGTAGCAGAATGTAAGACTGATGTACAAAACCCAATTGTATTTAGGTGTACCAGCAATGAACATGTGGAAATTGAAGTTAAAATAGAACAGAATTTTAGGTTGCTTAAAATAAATATTTAATTATAAATATAACATAAAATATATAGGATTTGAATGCCTAAAACTACAAAATACTTATGAAAGGAATCAAAGAAGGTCTAAATAAACAGAAATACAGCATATAGATGGATTAGAAGACTCAACATACCAAAACTGTCAATTCTCCCTTAATTGATATAAAATTCCTATCAAAATTCCAACAATGGGTTGCCTGGGTATCTCAGTCAGTTAAGTGTCTGCCTTCAGCTCAGGTCATGATCCTGGGGTCCTGGGATCAAGCTGCAGTCAGGCTCCCTGCTCAGCGGGGAATCTGCTTGTCCCTCTCCCTCTGCCCCCGCAGATGTTCTGTTGCGCACACACACACACACACACACACACACAATTTCTCTCTCTTCCCACCAAATAAATAAAGTCTTTTTAAAAAGAAATATTAAAAAATCTCTAGCAAGGTATTTTATAAATATAGACAATATAAATCTAAAATTTATATGGAAAGGCAAAGGAACATGAATAATAGTTTTTAAGAAGAATAAAGTGAGAGAAATCACCCTACACAATTTTAAGACTACAGTAAGTGAAATTATATGGTATTGGTGTAGGGATAAAAACATAGCTCAGGGAAACAGAATAAGGAACCCAGAAATAATCCCACATAATTTTTGCCAACTGACTTTTCACAAAGGTATAAAAGCAATTCAATGAAGAAAGAAGTCTTTTCAACAAATTGTGATTGGAACAACCAGATACCCATAGGCAGAAAATGAGCCATCAAATTAATCTTCATACATTATGCAAAAGTTAACTCAAAATGAATCATAGATACAATGTAAAAAGTGAACCTATAAAATGTGTAGAAGAAATCACAGGCAGGGCACCTGAGTGGCTCAGTCAGTTACATGTCTATCTTCGGCTCTGGTCATGATCTCAGGGTGTTGGGATGGAACCTCCTGTTGGGCTCCCTGCTCAGTGGGGAGTTGGCTGCTCCCACTACCTCTGCCACTCCCCCAACTCATGCTTGCTCATTCTCTCTTGCTACGAAATAAATAAAAATATTTAAAATTTAAAAATTAATAAATTTAAGGGACGCCTAAGTGGCTCCATTAGTAAGCATCTGCCTTCAGCTCTGGTCATGATCCCAGGGCCCTAGGATTCAGTCCTATATAGGGCTCCTTGCTCAGCTGGGAGTCTGCTTCTCCCTCTTCTCTGCCACCCGCCCCTGCTTGTGCTCTCCCCTCTCTGACAAATAAATAAATAATATATTTTTAGAATTAATTTATTAAAAGAATAAGAAATCATAGGAGAGAATCTTCAGGACCCAGTGCTTGCTACAGAACTCCTGGACATGATACCAAGAGCATGATCCATGAGAGACCAAAAAAAAAAAAAAAATCAATAAACTATAATTCATCAAAAGTAAAAACTTGGGTGCCTGGGTGGCTCAGTCATTAAGTGTCTGCCTTTAGCTCAGGTCATGATCCTGGGGTCCTGGGATCGAGCCCTGCATTGGGCTCCCTACTCAGTGGAAAGCCTGCTTCTCCCTCTCCCCCACTGCTTGTGTTCCCTGTCTCACTGTATCTCTGTCGAAAAAATAAAATCTTAAGGAAAAAAAGTAAAAACTATTGCTCTTCAAAAGACCTTATTAAAGGATAAAAAGACAAGCTACACCCCGAGAGAAAATATTTGAAAACCACACACCTCACAAAGGACTCATTCTAGAATCTATAAAGAATTCTTGAAACCTGACAATGAAAAAACAAACAATCCAAATAGAAAACAGGAAGAAGATATGAAGAGATATTTTGCCAAGGAGGATTTGTGGGTGATGAAGGAGCTCAGGAAGAGATTTTCAACAGCATTAGCCCTTAGGGAAGGGAAATTAAGCCCACAATGAGATATCCTATTAAGAGAGCTAAGAAGAAAACATTTTTAAATGAAATTCCAAATGCTGTTAAGAATGCAGAGAACTGGATCCTTCATACATTCTAGTCAGAATGGAAAATGATATGGTCACTGTGGGAAATAGTTGGGCAGTTAAAAACATAAGCACATACTAACCATATAACCTATATGCCACTCCTGGGCATCTATCCCATGGAAATGAAAATGAATGTCCACACAAAAGTCTGTGCACAGCTCTTCACAGCACCTTGATCTGTAATAGGTCCCAAACCGAAAATTCTAGGAATAGATGCATAGGTAAACCAACTGTGGCATGCTCATGCCACGGGATATCATTCCCCAATAAAAAGGAATGAACCATAGATAAGCTGAACAATGGATGGATGTCAGGGCATTATGATGAATGAAAAAAAAAAAAGGCAATCTCAAAATGTCACCTACTGTATCATTCCATGATATGACATTCTTGAAGTGACCAAATCATAAAGAAGAAAACAAGTGACCAGAGGCTAGGGATGTTTGGTGAGGAGAAGGGAGGGGAACAGGTGTGATTCTGAATAGTATAAGGGCAGCATTTGTGATGATAAAGTATTCTGCATCTTGACTGAGGTCGTGGTTCCATGGATTTACTCATGCGGTGAAATGATGCAGAACTGACAGATACTGTCTCACTGTCAGTCATCTTTGCTCTGGTACGATCATTCAGTAAGGTGCAATCTCCGGAAGAAACTGGGGGAAAGGCACGCCCGGACCTCTGTACTCTCTTTGCAAATATCAGCCAATCTATAATTATTTCCAAGTAATAAGTGCAGAGAAAGAGTTGGTTGAACAAATATCATCCCTCCTAGGTGGTCTTCATTTGTTGCAAAATCTACAGACTAAAGTCCTGAAGTGAATAACAGATATTGGGAAGGAAAGAACAGTGGGGGTGGTATTTGACCAAAGTGATGGCTTCGTTTCCATTACACTGAGCGCTCCTAAAGTTGCAAATAATTGTCCTCTATGTTTTCAGTGACAAATCCGAAGGGAATCTCCTTGAAGAGAGCCTGGTTCAGCTGAGATGTCACTTCACGTGGGAGTTGCTAGTGGAAGCCACCGAGCTGCCCGATTTAGAAAACAGGATCTTGGATGAGATTGATTTCCTGGACACCAGATACAACGCGGGGATCCACAACCTGCTGGCCTACGTGAAACACCTCAAGGGCCAGAACCAGGAAGCCCTGGGGAGCCTGCGGGAAGCCGAAGCCTTGATCCAGCAGGAACAGGCTGCCCAGTCAGAGGTGAGAAGCCTGGTCACGTGGGGCAACTACGCCTGGCTGCATCACCACATGGGCAGGCCGCAGGAAGCCCAGGCTTACCTGGACAAGGTGGAGGATGTCTGCAAGAAGCTCGGGGCTTCCTCCCGCTACAGAGTGCAGTGTCCCCAGATGGACTGCGAGGAGGGGTGGGCCTTGCTGAAATGCGGAGGGAAGAAGAATTATGAACGGGCCAATGCCTGCTTTGAGAAGGCTCTGGCAGTGGACCCAGAGAACCCTGAATTCAGCACTGGGTATGCGATCTCCATCTACCGCCTAGACAGCTTTAACAAAGCAACACAGGTTAGCGAGGCATTTTGTCTGCAGCCCCTGAGAGAGGCCATCAGGCTAAACCCAGAAGATGCGTATGTTAAGGCTCTCCTTGCCCTGAAGCTCCAGGACGTAGGCCAAGAAGCCGAAGGAGAAAAGTACATAGAAGAAGCACTTGGCAACACGTCCTCGCAGACCTACGTCTTCCGGTATGCGGCCAAGTTTTACCGAAGAAAAGGCTGTCTGGATAAAGCTCTCCGGCTCTTAAAAATGGCTCTGCGGGCCACCCCGTCCTCTGCCTTCCTGCATCACCAGGTAGGGCTTTGCTACAGGGCACAGATGATCGCAATCAAGAGAGCTGCCAACTGGCAGCCCAGGGGACAGGACAGAGAAAATGTTGACAGAATGGCAAGATTAGCCATATCTCATTTTCAGTTTGCTCTGGAACAAAAGCCCACGTTTGAAATTGCTTACATACACCTGGCGGGCATGTACATAGAAGTTGGCGACTACGGGAGAGCGGAAGACACGTACCAAAAAGTGCTCTGCTTGAAATCACTCGAAGAAGAAAAACTGCAAGAGATCCATTTCCACTATGGTCAGTTTCAGGAATTTCAAAAGAAATGTGAGATCAATGCAATTATCCATTATCTGAAAGCAATAAAAATAGAGAAGGCATCACTGTTGAGGGATAAAAGTATCAATTCTTTGGAGAAATTGGCTTTAAGGAAACTTCGTAGAAATGCATCAGATGTAGAAAGCTTGAGCATTCTCGGGTTCATCTATAAAGTCAAAGGAGAGATAAATAAGGCCCTGGAGTACTATGAGCGCGCCCTGCGGCTGGCGGCTGACTTTGGGAACTCTGAGACAGAACCCCTAGCCGTGGAAATGTGAACCTCGTTCACATTCTGTTTGACTTTTAGGTAACTCTAAACTCAAACTCTAAACTGTAGTCATTTTTTTCTGCTTGCTACTTTCAGAAACATATTAAGTAATTAAGTCATCTGCTATAGTGATAGAAGTTTTTAACATTTATACTCAAACCTTATAAAATATTGTTAGTAGTCAGTAGTGAGGAGTGAAACAGATATACACACATTTCTGTATGTGAGAGTGAGAGGAACCATTTCTCTGTTAATGTTATCTAGCAGAAAAGCAATTTTTTGAGTAGATTTGTAGCAAATATAGCAGTGGATTTATGTAAAATAAAATGTTTAATTCATTCATTTTTATCAACAAATCATTGTCAGTGTTAGATACCAAATATGGTGATGTGGGGAAGGAAAAAAATCTTTTTACTCTACCTATCTTAGGTTCACTGGCCAGGACCCCACAGTGAGACTGGTAAGGACAGATGAACAAGAGAAAAACAGATTTATCAACACATGCATCTCACATATACATGGGAGCACCCAGCAATGAGTAACTCAAAGGGTGGTTTAAACCTGGACTTCCGGGGCACCTGGGTGGCTCAGTGGGTTCAGCCTCTGCCTTTGGCTCTGGTTATGATCTCAGGGTCCTAGGATCCAGCCCCGCATCGGGCTCTCTTCTCAGCAGGGAGCCTGCTTCCCCCGACCCACGCCCCCACCTCTCTGCCTGCTTGTGATCTCTCTCTCTGTTAAATAAATAAAATCTTAAAAACAAAACAAAACAAAAACCTGGACTTCCAGAGCATTCTAAGAAATGAACATTACATTTAGAGAAGGGATAAGGAAAAGAACCTTGAGTTTCTAGTGTGGCAAACTATAGAAAGGTAAATATATGGGGGAAGTTAATGGAAAATAAGAGTTAGTTAATAAGGTCTGTTGTGTAGATTTATCCAGTAGTGACTCTGCACTGATAAAGGCCTAGAGTTGTCTCAGGCAATCAACTTCTCTCTCCAGGTGGAGGGGTCGAGAAGGTAAGAGGACACCTTCACAAAGGCATGTACTGCTTTTAGGCAGATAGGGGATGGCAGAAAGTTTTCCTTACATCTGCTTCTTCTCAGTTGCCTTCAGTTGAAAATAATCCACATACCAAGTGCCTCAGTGGCTTAGTCCCTTAAGCATTTGCCTTGCCTCAGGTCATGGCCTCAGGTCCTGGGATTGGACCCACATCAGGCTCCCTGCTCAGCGGGGAGCCTGCTTCCCCCTCTCCCTCTGCCTCTCCTCCTGCTCATGTGCGTGCGCATTCCCTCTCTCTCTCTCTCAAATAAATAAAGAAAATCTTTAAAAATAGAAACAATAATCCATATGCCGACGGGGCCTATTTTAGGATGGCATATGCTGCTGTCCTTCAGTGAAGAAAGCAGACATTTTCCCAAACCTCCTGGAGTTCACAATCCAGACAGAGAAACAGTAAAACAAGTGCACAGTCAAGTCAAGGTCAATTTTCTCCATGAAGTTAATTTATTGCCAAATTGTTCCAAGCAGCTTCTCTTGTTTTATGCTTTTGTTTTTTTTAAAGATTTTATTTATTTATTTGACAGAGAGAAATCACAAGTAGACTGAGAGGCAGGCAGAGAGAGAGAGAGAGAGAGAGAGAGGGAAGCAGGCTCCCTGCTGAGCAGAGAGCCTGATCCCAAGACCATGATATCATGACCTGAGCTGAAGGCAGCGGCTTAACCCACTGAGCCACTCAGGCGCCCCTGTTTTATGCATTTTGAAGCACTATTTATTCAGTCATTTTCTGGTCTTGATCAAGAAATTGGAAAAGGATACTAAATGATTTGAGAGACCATCAGTAACAATCACCTTTGAGTACGACATTTAATGAAAGCGGTTGCACACCGAGCAGTATTTTTAAGAAGAAAAAAATAAAGAAACCACGTGATTTTTTTCATTCTTGTATTTATTTTGGAGGATATATTAATTTCACACTGCGGCTGTAACAAGTAAATAAAACTTGATGGCTTAAAATGACAGAAATGTATTGTCTTACAGTCCTGGAGGTCAGAAATTTGAAATGGGTTTTGTTGGACTGAAATCAAAAGTGTTGGCATGGCCACGCTGCCTCCTGAGGTTCTCAGGGACAAGTCCTCTTGTACCTTTTCCAACTATGAGAGTCTGCCTGCATTTCTTGCTGGGGACCCTGATCCACAGGAATACAAGTCCTCAAGGAATTCACAAACAGACTGCACAGGCCTTTGGATTTCTACCAGAATTCTATAGGAATTGAAGGGACAGAATTTTTATCATCGAAGGGCAGGCATCAGAGTTACAGAGGTGCAATATTCTCCACTCACTTGTAAGTAAAACCAGAGATTTAGAAGAGCGAAAAAATGGCATCTTGTAGTGCCTATATATTTGGGGTAGGAGCCAGGTGGTGCTAAAAATGAGTTTGACCACTGCCAACTCTCCCAGACTGAGAAATACTCAGTGTAAAGAACTGTTGGATAATTGGCTGATTCTCGACTAGGCAACCCTTCCCAGGTATTGCTATCCATTGTTTGCTGCCCGAAAACAGAGCTCATTCATGCAAAATAAGTGTTTGGATTATGTGATGTGTTTATGTGAAGTGTGCTTGACAGTCTGCAGAGACCACAGTTATTAGAGTGTCTTTTAACCGAATACTATCTCTCTAACCCCTCCCTCCTTACTCTGGAGGAGGTCTCTGAACCCTCAGGGCTCCGTAGCTCTAACACGTGGAAGAGCCTGGATGCTTGTGGAGAAAAACAACAAGCAGCAAATCCAGAAAAACAGATGCTTTTTGGTATTGAAAACGCTATTGCCCAAATTACACATGACCATCTCCAGGCATTACCAAGAAGTCTCTAAATTGACAGCTGACTTCTAGGAGCTGGCTACTCCCACGGAAATGACTGGCAGAACCTCAGCTGCTGTGCTCATTTAGAGTTTCCAAAATTTCTCCAAGTGCCTAGGGAGTATCTTTCACATCCCCTAAATCACACCAAGCCACAGCTCCTGCCATTCACTACTGTGAAGGTGCCCTAGGCCAGATCTTTGCTACTGCTGTCTACACACCACGGCAAGCTTCAGTTCCTTGGGGACCCTCCCAGCCACCGATGTCTCCATTCTCCTGCTGCTGCTCGTGAGGGAACTGCATTGGGAATGGGGACCCCCACCCCGTAGCCTGCCCCAGCTTGAATGTCCCACCCTCACTCTGCATCCACACCTCTGTGGCT
Source organism: Mustela nivalis (assembly GCF_964662115.1). Taxonomy (NCBI): domain Eukaryota; kingdom Metazoa; phylum Chordata; class Mammalia; order Carnivora; family Mustelidae; genus Mustela; species Mustela nivalis. The sequence goes on from NC_139021.1 coordinate 110,914,438, forward strand.
TATCCTCAGCCACACCAAATGTGCTAATAGTCACCTTTACTCTGGAGTCCCAACAGGCCTTCTCTGACATTCCCTGGATGTCCACGCTTTCACCCAGGCCTCTTCTTGAACTCCATCCCCAGCGGCTCTTCATCTGTGGTGAGCTCTTCCTCTCCTACCTGAAATCCAGCTCTCTCTCTCTCTCTCAGGCTGTGTTGCGAGGATGAACTCAAATGAAGTCAAACAAACACATGAGGGTGTTATTTATGGGATTGATTCTCAAGGAGGGAGGTGTGAGGGGAGAAGAGAAAGCTGCCTTGGGGGCGGGGCGGGGCCGTTGCTTTTGGCAACTTACGATTTTGACTGTTGCACCTGCAGGGTGCTACTAGCATCTAGTGGGCACCTGGAAGGATGCTGCTTCCGTAGCTCCACGATGCTGGGCAGCTTCCCACAACACAGAATTACCCAGCCCAAGTGGCAGTAGCTCCAACATTGAGAAACCCTCTCCTACCACCTATTTCTTAGAAGAGTTACTACTTAAGTTTCGTTTCCCAAGGAGATTTTAGATCAACTGCCATGCTTCACTTTCTATTTCCCTTTATCACTAGCTATTGTGTTTTACATGTTGATCAGAATGAATTCAAAGACAGGGCACTACTGATTTTCCCAAGAACACACCCAATCCAACAGTCTGTGAAAAAAGATCTATATTCAAATTCCATCTAGTAATTTTGATATGTTCAACATGCGCGGAACAGCCAGGCATGTTTTTTCTGTATCCTGAAAATGTACCTTCCTTTGAAATTTTTACAGATGGCTTTTGTGTTTCTGAATTTGAATTCCTAAACAATATAACTAGAAAAGCAGGATTTTTTTTTTCTGTTCATGTTTACCTCTGATTACTTAGTTGCTCTCCATCTAAATCGTAATAAGCAAAGACAATCTCTCAGCTCAGATACGGTTAAAAGAAAAGAAGGGAAAGAAGTAGGAATGAGCCAGAAAACAATCAATGCACTGAAAAAATTTTCAAGCACAGGAGTGCTATTAAATTTTTCTACATCCTTGGTAAACAGGAAAATATGGGTTTATTTTTCGCCCACAACAAGCTGTTCAGTACCTTTTCTAAAATGTGGCTTCCTGGGTCACCTGGGTGGCTCAAGCATCTGCTTGAGTGGCTTAAGTTGGTTAAACATCTGTTCAGGTCATGATCCCAGGATCCTGGGATCCCAAGATGGAGCCCTGTGTCAGGCTCCCTGTTAAGTGTGCAGTCTTCTTCCTCTCTCTCCCCCGTTCCTGCTCTCTCTTTCTCACTCACTAAAATCTTTACAAAAATTAAATAAATAAATAAATAAATAATAAATAAAACATGACTTCCTGCTTCAGTGAAACAGGCCCATGCCAGTACCTCTCTGACCTCATTTCTTATGACTTTTCCCCTGCTCTTGCTACTCCGACCACACCATCCATGGATGGCAAGTATGCTCCCACCTCCCAGGGTTTGAACTTTCTTCCCTGCCCCAAAACCACAGCACTTTAAACTTTCCCTGCCTGAACCTCCTTCTCTGGCCCCATAACCACAGTGCTCACTCCTGCACCTGCTTCAGCTCTTTACTCAAACGTCACTCAGTGAAACCTCACCTCCCGCACATATTTATAATGGAAATACCCTGCACTGTAACCCTCTCTGTAGTACCATCTGACACACGCTGCTTTTTTGTGCATTATCTACTCCCTCCAGAAATTAACTCCATGAAGGTAGGTCCCTTGTCTGTTTTCTTTGCTTTATTGACCTTGTCTGGCACAATGTCTGGCTCTTAGAAGTTCAATATAATTTGTTGAGTCAATGAACAAATGATTGAAGTCCAAAGGGACAAAAATTTTGTGTATGTATATTTGGCACTTTCTTTTTAGATTCCCAATACCACCCCTATCTTTATTAGAAGTCTACTAAGCAAGCACAGTTTCCAAGGGCACATAAGACAAGCACTGTCACAACTCTGGATAGGGGTGTGGGAATCTCTCGGGAAAGCCATTCGGCAACAGTTACCAAATTTTTTAAATATATATTCATTTTGATTCCAAAGTTTCTCTTAACTTTACCCAATGGGAATAATGGCACAGGTGCGCAGCCGCGCACCTCTATTGTCTGTTGAATCAAGACAGGAAGCAGGGATGTCTCTCCCCTTAGGATGCAGAGACACAGAGCATCACGGCCACCCTCACAACAAAATAACAGGAAACAATCTCCTGTTGTGTGCTTTTAAAAGATTTTATTTATTTATTTATTTATTTGAGAGCGCGCCCGCGCGGAGCGAGGGGGAGGGGCAGAGGGAGAACCAGACTCCCCGCTGAGCAGGGTGCCCAGGGTGGGGCTCCATCCAAGGAGCCCGAGCCAAAGGCAGATGCTCCACCGACTGAGCCACCCAGGCGCCTCTCTCCTGTCATTTTATTTAAAAAAAAAAAAAAAAAAAAGTTACTGGAGTGCACGCAGACTCAGCGAGGCAGGTGAGACCCCAGACCAAGGTCCAGAGGCCCCGCCGCAATTCCCAACTCCGAACCACCCCCAGCTCCTCAAACCTCTTCCCCAGGATCTTGCAGAACCTTGTTTCCTGGATCTGGCCTCCGCCCAACCCGGGAGCAGGGTGACTCCAGGGTTTCATTTTCCCGCGCGGGTGCGGCTTTTATAAAGGCCAAGGCCGGGAACACAGACTCACGCAGCAGACACCTGCGGAAGCGCACTTCCGGCCCCGCCCCCCAACCCTTCTTTGGGGGGCCCCCGCCCGCGCCCCACTAGTACCCCTCGCTCAGCAGCCCGGGCTCCCCATCCTGAGCAGAAAGCCCGAGCAGACGGCCGCCTCCCAGGACCGCGCGCCACCACCATGAAGTGAGGATTTTCTCCGCGGCTGCTCCCAAACTCCGCGTAGGCCTCGGACTCCGTGGCCCGCGCTGCGCGGTGCCCCTTCCAGAGGCTGAGCCCTGGGCGCCCCGCAGAAGGCGTCGGGTTGGGGCGCCCCCGCGAACCCGGGCTCTGCCGGCGCTGGCCTCCCGCTTCCTCCCGGGACTGTCGCTGTGGACTTGTCACGTGGACCTGCTTCTACTGCCTGGTGCCTTTCTGACTTCGGGGTCTCAGCTCATCCCCTGCTGGGAGCTACAGATTCTTGCTGATTCGCCTCGATTTTGTCTCCTTTACGAGCTTAAAGTGTAGGGCTGCTTTTCTCACCCGGTTTGTATGCCCAGGAGCTAGGGCCCTACCCTGCACCTGATTAGTGAACCGTCCGCGTTAAAGAGCTGAGCGATTAGAGGCCAAATTCTTGTTCCGAGTCCTAACTCTGAACACCTACTGGTTGGATAACCTAAAGCAACATTTCTTAAACTCTGCGAATCCGTTTCTTATTCGTAAAAACGAATGGCATCCAGATTTTAGGGCTGTGGAGTTAATCGACTGCTTAGCACGTTAATATTTGCAAATGTTGATTCTATTATGTGAAGTAAAAAATGAAATTAATACGTGCCCCACCTCTAACATCTGTAGGAAGGGAAGGAGGTTTCAGGAAGGAGGAGGACAAAGGGGTGCACTGTATGTGTAAGCAGGGTGGCCTGAAAGCCAGTGGACCCCACTGTGGACTGTCCCCCAAGAACAATGAATGACTGCACCTTCCTGGTCAAAAATCAAAATTGCCTAAAGATGAATGTTGCCTCTTTCAGACACAAGAGCCTCTCTGTGCCAGCTTCCAAGAGACAAACTTTAAAAATTAAGTGGACAAAGTTTAAAAGTAAAACTTACCATGGCATCCAGTTGTGTAAAATTCCAGAGTCTGGGCAAAGCACTTCAGTGGCCAACTGAATGTCCCTTTGAGACTTCACGGCCACATTCATATTCCCTGGGACAGCCCTTCTCTACCTCCTTGGGCTGGGCTGGGGTAGACCTTCAGAACAGAAGCAGAAGGTCACTGTACTGTGTGGATGGGCAGGGGGCTGGGCAGGCTGTTAAGGGGTTGTCTTGCCATGATTCTGGTGCGCTTGCACCAGAGAAAGAAACCACTAACCACCAAGGGACAATCATACCAGGTTTCCCAGTCAGGACCATAGAAGACAATCCAAAACCTATTTTCAGAATCCAAACATAGGGCCAGACAGAGAACATGCCAAAGACATAAAGCCAAGTGGAAAAGGGAAGACTGAAGTGGGAAAAAATTTGGAGCCATCGGCAGGAAGGGAAGAATTAGCAGGAATTCCTCATCTAGAATCCAGGTGCTTTTTATGCTAAGCCTAACCCCAGGGCTAGACGTGCCAGAAGCTGCCAGTATATATCCACATTTTCATTCATTCAACAAATATTTATTTACTGAGCTTCCACTATTTGTCTAGAATAGTAGATGCTATGGACACAGAGGTGAAAAAAAAGAAAATCACGGTAAGGTCTCTATACTCATGGGGCTTATATTTAAATGGGAGGAATAAACAAGGTGTATGAGTAAATAATCAGCATAATTCAGAAAGTGGTAAGGGCTTAAAAGAAAATAAAATAGTGTAATGGGCTAAGAGAGTGATCTAGAATAGAGTGGGCCATTTTAGATAGTTCTGCCCCAGCAGCCTCTTGGGTAGGGTGTGCTTAAGCTGAGTTACAGGAAAGAGCTAGTCGTGCAAACATTTAGAAGCAGAGCATCCCAAGTAGAGTAAAAACAACAGGTATAAAAGTCCATAAACTTGATGTGTTTTAGAGAGGAAGAAAAGTCAGTATATGTCAAATACCATGAATGAGGAGAGTAGGAGGAAAACGGTTTGATGGGTAGGAAAGGCCGGGTCCTTTAGGGACTTGTGGGACGTGGCAAGGGCTAGACTACTATCTAAGGGTGTTGGGTAGCCATTGGGAGATTGTAAGCAGGAGACTGACATGGTCTGGCTTACAGGTTCAAAAGTTTACTAGGAGTGTATGGGGAATTAAGACAGGAAGCAGGGAGACCAGATTTTTGCCCCAGCCCCAAGGAAAGGTGATTGTGGTTCAGACTAGAAAAACAGCAGTGGAAATGCAGAAAAGTGAATGGATTTGAGATATGGTAGAATTAACACTTTGTACTGGATTGGATGAGGGGTTAAGACGAGAGGAATGGAGGGATCAAAGATGACTCCTAGGCTATTTTCCAATCAAGATGGGGAAGACAGGAGGAAAAGGATCAAGGAGTCCGGGTGTCCGTACTGGGTATGTTTATTTCAGATGCCGACTGAACTTCTAATTGAAGATGTGAATGAGAAATTCCTGGAGTCTGGAATTCAGGGGAGAGATCAGAAGTTGAGGAAGTATGTTGGAAGGTCATCAGGGTATATGAGCAAGTCTCTATTGGACTGTAGGAGTAAAGTATTTTAATTCATTTCCTTTAATGATAATTATATCTTTGATAATTAAGATCATTGCCCTTCCTTCAGATCACTTTTTAATAAATATTTTATTTATTTGACAGAGAGAAAGTACAGCAGGGGAGTGGCAGGCAGAGGGAGAAGGAGAAGCAGGCTCCCCCCTGAGTAGGGAGCCCAATGAGGGGCTCAATCCCAGGACCCTGGGACCATGACCTGAGCCGAAAACAGACACTTAACGGACTGAGCCACTCAGGCGCCCCCAGATCACTTTTAATACATATTCACCTAGCTCTTTAATTGTTTGAGAAACCCCAATAATGCTTAAAGAAATAAACACCTCTGCCACTTCTTATCTGAAGCACGTACAGCAAGTCCTGGTGAGAAGTGGCTGCATCTCAAGCAAGCGCAACAATGTAGAATGTTGGGACTTTGCACTGAGGGCTCGTATTTGAAACCATTACTTTTTTTTTTTTTAAGATTTTTTTTTTAAATTTATTTATTTGACAGACACAGATCCCAAGTAGGCAGAGAGGCAGGCAGAGAGAAAGGAGGAAGCAGGCTCCCTGCTGAGCAGAGAGCCCGATGTGGGGCTCGATCCCAGGACCCTGAGATCATGACCTGAGCCGAAGGCAGAGGCTTTAACCCACTGAGCCACCCAGGCACCCCTTACTTTCTTAACCTGAGACCTTTAAGTACCTGGCTTGTCCTTCCCCCCTGGGCAGCCACATAGGAACTGCAACACCAGAAACAGAATTTTCATCCTTAAGAGAACCCTAGGGATGCTGGATCTCTCTCCAGAGTTCCAGAATGGAGACAGTCCCAGAAAGGGATAGAACCTGGCTTGTCCTTCCCCCTTGGGCAGCCACACAGACCTCTTAGTTGTTCTTTCGGCTGCTCTAAAATCCCTTCCAATTGTCTTTTTAGGTCCTCCCCAGGCAAAATGAATTTTCAATATGTTACATATATCCTATATTTTAAAATAAGCTACTCAAAAACCAACTTCCAATTTTTATGTTAAAGAGGTAGTATAACATTATGGTTGGAAGACATTAGCTTAAAAAAAAAAAAAAAAAAGGAAAGAAAGAAAGACATTAGCTTTAAACACCGAGTCAGGCAGAACGAGGTCTGAATCTGTGCTCGGCCACTTTATAGCTGAGTAAACTTGGACGTGCAATTTAAACTCTGTCCCCCAGTCCTCATCCATACAACTGTGAAAATAATAAAATGTTATAAAAATTAAATGTCATTTGGAAGTGCTTGGCACACTGCGTGGCAAGCATTTGAACTAGCAAGGAAAGGCAGCTTCTGGTTTTATTGGGGTTCCTTTTGTTTTGTTTTGCTTTTAGAGTACTCATCTGCTTAATTCTGGATAGAATATTATAAATGGTGCAGCATTTACATTATTGAACCAACTCTGCAGTGAACCCAGGTCATATGTACAAAGTTTTTTAAGAAAAATCTAATCTTGATTTGCCATTTAATTTAGCTCTTCACCTTGAATAAAATAGCAAACAATTTTAAGTTAAAGGAGAGCTCTAACCTGTTATGCTGGAGACCTTTTATTCTATGAAGCCGGACAGGCCCAGTGTCTCCAGTGTCCTGTCTCATACAGGAGCCACAAGTCATATGTGGTTATTTAAATTAATTAAAAGTATGGGCACCTGGATGGCTCAGTGGGTTAAGCCACTGCCTTCGGCTCAGGTCATGATCTCAGGGTCCTAGAATCGAGTCCTGCATCAGGCTCTCTGCTCAGCAGGGAGCCTGCTTCCCTCTCTCTCCCTCTGCCTGCCACTCTGTCTACTTGTGATCTCTCTCTGTCAAATAAATAAATAAAATCTTTAAAAAAATTAATTAAAAGTAAATAAAATTTAAAATTCAGCTCTTCAGCCATCGTACCCAAATTTCTAGCTATAAGTGTTCACTTGTGGCTAGTATCCTTTGTATTGGACAGCACAGATAACATTTCCATCATGACAGGAAGTTTCTGTTGGCAAGACTGGCCTAGAACCTACAGTCACTAAAAGGTGGCACTTGTAGATAAGTGCATATGTATATACACATAGAGAATGAAAATATGAAAATTATAAATTGACATTAATTTACAAATTAACTTAAATGTGTACTAAAGATTAATACTGTCATTAAGGTTGAAATTTAGTTTTTATAGAAGTTGGAAGGCAATTTATGGAGTAATAGATTAGATTATAAGTATGAAGTGGTTTTATTTGTCCAGTTACTACTACTAGTTGTGCAACTAATCCAGTTCTCTAACTCTTGTCACTTTTCGCTATTAAGACAGCCTTTTCTCTGTCCTAAAGACTCAGTCCCAACCAGTTTAAAACCTCAGTCTCACATGTTATTCAAAGCACTCTTCTCCTTCCCAGCTTCCAGCAAAGATTGATGAGTGCTTATGCAGGACAAGAAAATGAGATATACTAGATTTTAGGATGACTGGCAAGGTGGGGGTGAAGCATTAGCTAGAGAGGTCAGGGGTACCCCTCTTTGAAGAGCTGATATTTGAGCCAAGACCAGAATTACAAGAGTAAGTAATCCCTAGAATTCTCATAGGAAGGATACACAGAGTAAGGGTGTGAAAAGCAGGTGCAAATGCCCTGAGGTAGATAGATTTGGTAGAGGAAAAAAACTTTTTTTTTTTTTTTTAAGGCCAGTATGACTGGAGCACAATGAATGAGTGCAGATTGTACAAAATGAGGCTAGAGAAATAGACATGGGCCAGAGATGGAGGGCATGGCAATCACGGTTTGGAATTTGAGGCTGGAATTAAAAGATTTGAATATTTGCAATTTATAGCTTCACTTCTGCTTCAAGTTCCACCTTCCTTGCTGTTATCCTCACCTCTCTCCCATAGACATCACTTCTTCCTTTGATATCGGATCATTCCCACTGGCATATCATTAAGTCATTAAAAATTTAATGATTAAAACTGTTTTTGACAGTTCCCCCGGCCTCCTTCCAGATGGAGCTCTGTCTATTCCCTTAATAGTAAAATTCCTTGAAACCCTCCTACACTGTTGGTGGAAATGCAACTGGTGCACCCACTCTAAAAACAGGATGGAGGTTCCTCAAAAAGTTGAAAATAGAGCTATGACCCAGCAATCGTATTACTGGGTATTTACCCCAAAGATACAAATGTAGTGATCCAAAGGAGCACATGCACCTTAATGTTTATAGCAGCAATGTCCACAATAGCCAAACTATGGAAAGAGCCTAGATGTCCATCAACAGACAAATGAATAAATAAGATGTGGTGTGTGTACACACACACACACACACACACACACACACACACACAATGGAATACTATGCAGCCATCAAAAGAAATGAAATCTTGCCATTTGCAATGATGTGGATGGAACTAGAGGGTATTATGCTGAGCGAAATAAGTCAATTATCATATGATCTCCCTGATATGAGGAATTTGGGAGGGGAAGGAAAGTAGGGAAGGAAAAAATGAAACAAGATAGGATCGGGAGGGAGACAAACCATAGGAGACTCTTAATCTCACAAAACAAACTGTAGGTTGCCAGGGATAGGGAGGGTGGAGAGGGTGGTTGCATTATGGACATTGAAAGGGTATGTGATATGGTGAATGCTGTGAAGTGTGTAAGCCTGATGATTCACTGACCTGTACCACTGGGGCAAATAACACATTATATGTTAATAAAAATAATAATAATAAATTGCAAAAAAAAATAGTAAAGTTCCTTGAAAAGAGTGGCCTGATTTCCCCATATCCACTTTTTTACCTCCCATTGTCCCTCCAGCCAGAATGTTTTCATCCCTCCCTGCCTTTCTAGTAAAACACTCATCAAGGTCCCCCACAGCTTTGCTCCAGCACAAGCGTCAATCTCTTCTCTGTCCTCAATCACTCGACCTCTTAAAGTCATTGTACATATTGATATCCATCTGTCTTTCCTGAAATAAATACTTCTTCCTTAGGCTTTCCTGACATCATGGATTTTTCTTCTTCTTCTTTGTTAATCTACTCCACCCAGTCCCTCATCCACCTCCCCTCTGGCAACCACCAGTTTGTTCTCTGTATTTAAGAGTCTGGGGGTTTTGTTTGTCTCTTTTTCTTTATTCATTTGTTTTGTTTCTTGAATTTCTCCTATGAGTGAAATAATATGGTATTTGTGTTTCTCAAAAGTATTTTACTTAGCATTATAGTCTCTAGCTCCATCCATGTTGCTGCAAATGGCAAGACTGCATTCTTTTTTATGGCTGAGTAATACTCCATTGTGTATCTTGACATCTTCCTGATCCATTCATCTATCGATGCATTCCTGGGCTGCTTCCATAATTTGGCTATTGTAAATGATGTTGTGATAAACATAGGGATGTGTCTATCCCTTTAAATTAGTGTTGTGGGGCACCTGGGTGGCTTAGACAAGTGTCTGCCTTTGGCTCAGGTCATGATCCCAGGGTTCTGGGATCAAGCCCCACGTCAGGCTCTCTGCTCAGCAGAGATCCTGCTCTCCTTCTCCCTCTGCCTACCGCTCCCCTTGCTTGTGCTCTCTGTCAAATAAATAAATAAAATCTTTAAAAATAAGTAAGTGTTCTTATATTTTCTGGGTAAATACCCTGTAGTGGATCATATGTTAATTCTATTTTAAATTTTGTCAGGAAACTCTGCTCTTCTCATTTCCCTGATTAGTGTTATTAAGCATTTTTTCATGTGTCTCCCGATCAACTGTATGCCCTCTTCAGAAAAATGTCTTTATTAGGTCCTCTGCTCATTTTTAATCAGATTATTTGGGTTTTTTGGTATTGAGCTCTATAAGTTCTTTATATATTTTGGATATTAACCCCTTATCAGATATATCATTTGCAAATATCTCTTCCCATTCAGTAGACTGCCTTGTCATTTTGTTGATGGTCTCTTTTGCTGTGCAAAATTTTTTATTTTGGTGTATTTTGCTTTTGTTTCCCTTGCCTGAGGGGACATGTCTAGAAAAATGTTTCTATGGCTGATGAAAATATAGGCAAATATAGAAAATATAGGCAGTAATTTCTATATTTCCTTCTACATGTTTCATGGCTTCAGGTGTTACATTTAGGTTTTTAATCCATTTTGAGTTTATTTTTTAAATTGTTAAAGAGATTTTATTTATTTTTATTTTTTATATTTTATTTATTTTTTAATTTATTTTGATACTGGAGCATTCCCACTGTCATATCCTTAAGTCATTAAAAATTTCATGATTAAAACTTTTAATTTTTATTTATTTAATTCTATTTATTTATTTATATTATTATTTTATTATTTTATATATTTTAAATTTATTTTGATTTATTTCTTTAGAAAGAGAGAGAGCACCCAAGTGTGTGAGAGAGGAGAGGTGCAGAGGGAGAGAGAGAGACTCTCCAGCAGACTCCCTGCTGGGTGCAGAGCCAGACATGGGGCTGGATCCCACGACCCTGAGGTCATGACCTGAGCCAAAACTAAGAGTCAGTCATTCAACGACTGAGCCACCCAGGCACCCCTATTTTGAGTTTTTGTGTATAGTATAAGAAAGTGATCCGGTTTCATTCTTTTCCAAGTAGCTGTCCAGCTTCCCCAGCACCATTTGTTGAAGAGACTGTCTTTCGCCATTTGTATATTCTTGCCTCTTTCATTGAAGATTAATTAACCACGTAAGCACGGGTTTATTTCTGAGCTCTCTAGCCTGCTCCACTGATCTCTGGGTCTGCTTTGTGCCAGTGCCAGACTGTTTTATGACTATGGCTTTGTAGTAAACCTTGAGATCTGGTTTTGTGGATAGCCAAGGTTATTGCTTTGGCTACTCAGGGTCTTTTTTGGTTCCATACAAATTTTATTATTATTTGTTCTAGTTCTGTGAGAACTGTTGGTATTTGGGTAGCGAATGCATTAAATCTGAAGATTGTTTTGGGAAGTGTGGACATTTTAACAATATTGGCTTTTCTCAAGATACCAGTGCTTTCCAGCTCCCACACTCATTGCTCCTGCTTGGCCTCTTTTCCTGCTCTTACTCTGCTTGACCTGGAGTGTAGTACGGTTTCGTTTTGACCTTCCTTCTCTGCCTAGGTGCTCACTCCCAGGGTTATTTCATTCTAGAACTCACGGTTTTAAAGTTGATGTGCACGCCGGCGACTCCCCATTTTATATCCATAATTCTAACTCCCCTCTCTTCATCCCTATTATTTTCTTAATTAATATCCAAGTTCATACATGACCTCTTCCCTTCAAGGTCTAACTGACATGTCAGAATTACCATTTCCAAATAGCCCTCTCCAGTTACCCACTCAGTTTCTAAAGTCAAAGTGTTAAGAGTTACCCTGGATTCCCTCTTCTCCTTCTGTTTTATCCCCCACCCAACCCGTGAGAAAGACCTGTCAGCTCTGTCTCACACACAACCACCCAGACCTCACTAACCCCTCACTGCAGCCCCAGCACTGGCTGGCTTGCTCTCCCCTCGGATCCCCCTCAATAGCTGCTCTCAGGCTTTTCAGGAAGATTGCTCTGGCCATGCTATTTAAATTTTAATGACCTATCTGATCCCCTGCCAGCCTCCCATTTCTCCTTTCCTGCTTTATTTTTCTCCCTTATTACTTCTTACCCATCTCACATACTCTATATTTTCAATTATTTGGGGGTCTTCTTATGGCACACCCTCCGCACCCCTGGCCCCTCATTAGAATGTAAGATATATGAAGTCCGGCCTTTTTTCCCTGTTCTGTTCACCGCTGTATCTCAACTTAGAACAGTGCCCAAATGGGGTGCCTGAGTGGCTCAGTGGGTTAAGCCTCTGCCTTCAGCTCAGGTCATGATATCAGGGTCCTGGGATCGAGCCCTATGTCGGGCTCCCTGCTCAGCGGGGAGCTGGCTTCCCCCTCTCTCTAACTGCCGCTCTGCCTATTTGTGATCTCTGTCAAATAAGTAAATAAAATCTTAAAAAAAGAAAAGAACAGTGCCCTGAATAAATGCTCTGGATAAGTATTTGTTGAATACCTACTTCTCGGTCAGATTCCCAACTTCCTTTCTTGAGCCCCCCCTATGGTCCATTCTCCACAGAGCAACCAAAGGGATTTTTTTAAAGACTGTATCAAACATTCTCGTTTCTCTAGTGGTTTTCCTTTATAGTGAGAGTAAAATTAATATCCCTTATCACGGACTACAAGCCCTGCACCTCTGTCCCCGCTGCCACCGTGCCTCATCTTCCACTCTTCCCCTTCACTGTGCATGCCATGCACTTGCCTTCCTTCGGTCCCCTGAACACACAGCGGCTGTTCCCACCTCAGGGCCCCTGCACCCGCTGGTCCCTCAGCCCAAACCAGGGTTTCTCAACCTCAGTATGACTGATATTTTGGGCTCGATAACTCATGGCGGTTGGGGCCTCCCTGTGTGTGAATAAATTATTTAGTAGCATCCCTGGCCTTGACCCAGTGGGTGTCAGTAATGTTCCTCCAGTGTGATGACCACAGTTGTCTCCAGGCATCAGCAGATGTCTTCAAGCGGGCTAAAGCACCCTGGCTGAGAAAAGTGGCTTAGACCATCCTGCCCTCAGGCTTTAGGACTGAATCTTAAATCTAGTACCTCCCCACTCCCACCATGTTATACCATTACTCTGATTTTTTTTTCTTTTTAACACTCCTCACTATTACACTGTCCATTTGTTTCCATATTGATTTGTTTCCATATTTCTTTTCTTTCAATTCCTTTTGTTTCCTCCTCTCCCAGAATGAAATTACCATCAAGAAAGGGCATTTTTCGAACTTAATTGCTCACTACTTTATCCACTTTAACTAGAACATTGCCTGGCGTGGATGACATGACATGGTCGATAAATGTTTGATGGAAGCAATACTACAGTTCCCATAAGCACTCACATGAATACGTGTCAGTGTGGGGGCTCTGTGTGCAGTGGAAAGGGAAACATGCATGCACATTCTCACACACAGTATATCCTGTTCATCATATAAGCAGGGCACTTCTCTGTTTGAAAGAAGCCTTAAGGGATTTTTTTCCTATATATTTCTTAATTGTGACCAGTGGGAGATTGAGAAAGTCTGCCTCGCCACCACCATCAACAAAACAAACAAGTAAAAGGAGGAGTATTAATCTGGGCTTTGTCCATTGCAGATAATAGACACTTAATTCAAACTAGCTTAAACAAAGAAAGAGCGAGTTATTTCTTCAGGTGAAGCGAAGTTCAGGAGTAGACAGGGTGATCCAGGCAAGGCTGTTAGGTCACTATCTTGGGCATCCTGACCTTCCGCCTGTCGAAGCTCCACTTTCCACTCTGTCAGATTCCTTCTTAGGCAGGCTGTCCTCAAGTTTGGGAAGATGCCCACCAGCAAATCCAAACTGATATTCTACCAGCTTAAAAGTTTTAGAAGGAAGAGACATAGTTCTAGCAAGTCCCATTTCAGCAAAATGATATTTTAATGGAATTATCTCTGAGTAAATCACTGGGACCAGGGAATGGCAGGAAAACCTGGTACCTTCCCAGACTGGAGTGAATGGTAGACAGTCCATCTCAAATCATATGCACTGAGAGTAGAGGGAGAGGATGTTCCAGAAACGAAATTCAAGAGAAGGGATCCTCACCAAATCAAAGCCATTGATGTCCATAGCCCTGGACTATGTACACTTTCTGGGTCACTTCCATGGACCTTGGTTGAAATGCTGAGTTGTCAGTGACTATGTATGTATAAGCTCTGTACAAGCAGGGCTTTGTCTCATTCACGATTCCATCCCCAGTGTTATTTAGAAGACCTTGCACATAGAAGGCCATCCGTAATAAATATTTCCTTTCGCTTCCTTTCCCCTTCATCTTCCTAGCTTCAGAGATCTGGTTTCCAGTAGGCTCTGCAGAAATTATACTGGGTCTCGCACAAAGGGAGCTTGGCAAATATATGTGAAGTGAATATTAAGGGCACTGATAAGATTGTAATAGGTCTTAGCCTTTACTCCTGACCACAACCCCAGAGGACAGAAGGACACGGCACTTATAGCAAAGCCTACAGAGCTGGTGTGCCTGGGTGGCTCAGATGGTTAAGCGTCTGCGTTTGGCCTCAGTTATCGTCTCAGGTTCCTGGGACCATCGACTCCTGGCTCAGTGGGGATCTGCTTCTTCCTCTCCCTCTGGCCCTGCTTGTACTCTATCTCTCTCTCTCAGATGAATAAATAAAATCTTAAAAAAAAAAAAAACCAACCCTACTGAGCTTATTACTCAGCCTCCTTTTGCCTTTTCCTTATCTTCTTTGAAATCTGTTACTCTCCTTTTTATCTACCTCCAACTTCTGCTTTCCCCATCTCTTGGTAAACCTGTTCCTGTTTCTGTGCCTTTTCTCTCTGTGGGGATTCCTTCCTCCCTCAGCAAAAATGATATATTGGTGCAGCTTCCGTATCTCCGTCAGTGTGTTCTTTTTCTTATTTTTCACTGTTCTTCTTTCCCTTCCTACTCAAAATACAGAAATGGAACTTTTATGTTTGTTATTGACTTTTATGTTTGTTTATAGATCTATGATTCTTAATTTTCAAGGCTATTAAACAAAACATTTAAATTTCTTTCCATAAAAATAGGTGGTATTTGGCAGTTAGTGACTGCCAAAAGGAAACTGATACCCTGCCATCTTTCTGGAACTGGCTTTGCAATAAATAATGAGAATTTAATGAAATACTTCTAGGATATAGGTGTACACAGAGGAAACTAATATAAAGTTAGAGGGGCCTACTGCTTCAACTGTAAATTCCAATCGAAAATCAGTTTGGTTGCTGAACAGAGAACAATTGTTTAAGGTTTAAAAATGGACTTGTTTCTTCAAAACTTTAAAAAGGATTTTATCTTCAACAGTGAAATTCCCAAGGATCCCTTGAAGGCCATTCTGTTGGACTTGGAATGTTACTTTACGTGGAATTTACTTAAGACATTCTGTTTGATGTGGATGATACAATTGAGCAGCAGCTTGAATTCGTCACCAGAGAATCCAGACTTATTCTTTATAACCTACTGGCCTACGTGAAACACCTAAAAGGCCAAAATGAAGATGCCCTAGAATGCTTGGAACGAGCAGAAGACATAATGCAGCGAGAGCACTCAGACAGAGAAGTGCGATGGCTGGTCACTTGGGGAAACTATGCCTGGGTGTATTATCACATGGATCAGCTTAAGGAAGCTCGGAAGCATTTAGACAAGCTAGGGACTGTCTGTAGGAAACTGTCCAGTCCTTCTGACTACAAGTTGGAAATGCCTGAGACTGACTGTGAGAAAGGGTGGGTACTCTTGAAATTTGGAGGAAAGTATTACCACAGGGCAAAAGCGGCTTTTGAGAAGGCTCTGGAAGCAGAACCTGACAATCCAGAATTTAACATTGGCTATGCCATCACAGCGTACCGGCTGGACGATACTGACCGACCCGGGTGTATAAAGAGCTTTTCTCTGGGCCCACTGAGGAAGGTTGTCACCCTGAATCCAGGTAATGCCTACATTAAGGTTTTTACTGGCGCTGAAGCTTCAAGATGTACAAGCAGAAGATGAAGGGGAAAAGTATATTGAAGAAATTCTGGACCAGGTATTTTCCCAACCTCAGTCCTTCGTTACACAGCCAAATCTACAGGAGAAAAAATTCCTGGGACAAAGCTCTTGAAGTTTTGAAAAAGGCCTTGAAGGTGACACCAATGTCTTTGTTCCTGCATCTCCAGATGGGACTTTGCTATAGGGCGCAAATGACTGAAATCAAGAAGGCTACAGACAACAGACCTACAGGGGAGGATAAACTGAGAATGGACAGGCTTATTACAACGGCTATATCTCATTTTGAAGTAGCTGTGCAACGAGACTCCAAGTTCCCATTTGTCTACACGGACCTGGCCAGCATGTATGTCGAGGCAGGCCAGTGTAGCAAAGCTGAAGAGGTATTCCAGAAACCCCTTCATCAGAACAGAACAAACATCAGATCCACTATTACTATGGCCGCTTTCAGGAATTTCACTATAAATCAGAAAGTACTGCCATGTGCCATTATTTAGAGGCCTTGAAGATCAGCGACTAGGAGGCTCCTGGGTGGCTCAGTGGGTTAAAGCTTCTGCCTTCGGCTTGGGTCATGATCCCAGGGTCCTGTGATCGAGCCCCACATCGGGCTCTCTGCTTAGCCGGAGGCCTGCTTCCCTTCCTCTCTCTCTGCCTGCCTCTCTGCCTACTTGTGATCTCTGTCTGTCAAATAAATAAATAAATAAATAAATAAAATCTTAAAAAAAAAAAAATCAGGGGCACCTGGGTGGCTCAGTGGGTTAAGCCGCTGCCTTCGGCTCAGGTCATGATCTCAGCGTCCTGGGATCGAGTCCCGCATCAGGCTCTCTGCTCAGCAGGGAGCCTGCTTCCCTCTCTCTCTCTCTGCCTGCCTCTCCATCTACTTGTGATTTCTCTCTGTCAAATAAATAAATAAAATCTTAAAAAAAAATCAGCGACCAGTCATCCCTCCATCCCAAACTGATAAATGTTCTGAAGAAACTGGCTGTAAAGAGACTTGGTCATGATGCTTCAGATGTGCAGAGTTTACGTACACTGGGGTTTGTTTACAAGCTTGAGGGAGCCCCAAGGCAAGCTGTTGAGTACTATGAGTAGGCCCAGAGGCTAGATCCAGAAAATGCAGAGTCCCCTGCTGCTCTCTCTGAGGTTCGACTTTCTACTTAAGTACATGCTCTAGGAAATTGCTTTTAAGCATTTCTTCCCACTTTGGGCTCATATATTTTCATTGTTAATTATGGAGGCAATTTTTGCTGAATGTTTACTGTAGACCAGGCATCATCCCAAATGGGATGAACCTTTGGATTTTTTTAAATTAAAATACTGTAATCCATTTGGAAACAAAAATATACCAGATGTTGTGTCTTTCAAAAATGGTATGGCCATTAGGACTATATCCCCTTTATCTCTGTTATTTATAGTAATTTTCTGATTAGGGGCACTTGGGTGGGTCAGTCAATTAAGTGTTTGGCTCTTGATTTCAGCTCAGGTCAGGATCTCAGGGTTACAGGACTGAGTCCATGTCTGGCTCTGAGTTCAGCTCAGACAGAGTCTGCTTGTCCCTCTCCCTCTCCTCCTGCCCATTCTCTCCACCCCCATAAATAAATAAAATCTTTAAATAATAATAATTTTCTGATTATATTTTGTCAAATTTCCCATATTGCTCACTTGGGCAGTAAGCATAATTTTGCATAAGCCTTTGATCCCTAGGTCAAGAACCCTCTTTCAGGAATGCAAAATTATATTAGTAAAGCTCTTAACTATGTAGCTTGCAAAAGATGGATCCTATGGGTTCCGACTCTGATAAGGATATTTAAGCATTAGCCTGATAGTCACTTAAAGATTCCCTTTTGTTGAAAGAAAAAGTTTGTAACAGTAAAGAATCTGCCATCTATGATGACTTCAATAAATAAATATAGGACTTTAGGGCCCCATGAGAAATCAGAGATGTTATCTCCTCAAAATGTTCACTGCATAACTAGAAGCAGTTTTGAAAAAAAATGAACAATGGAAAATCATTAGTCTCAAGATTTTCTGGTCTTTTAACTAGAAGAATAAATCTAACCTAAATGGAATTCATTTTACTCCAACTAAAATTGCAGAATTTTTAGGTTAAAATTAAGACAGAAAGCAGATTGAGAAATTGCAAAAAATGATTTAAAAAAGTGAGTAAAGTAGATGTCCCCATTCTACATCCATAGATTACCAAGGTTTCAGTGATTTGGTTTTGGGTCTGGGCTGGGTGGTTCTTGTACCCCTAATTTCTGGCCTTTAGTTAACTCCTATAGTATCCCAAACTTACTTCTGTGTAGCTTTTTCTTTTGCCTGAAGGTTTCAGATGAACAAGTTTTCCTGTAGATCTTCCAGGAACAGTTAAGCCCTGCTTTTGGTTTGAATATCCACCTTGGAGGGTCTACTGCTTAAGAGCGCTTATACCTGGGGGGCTTTTTAAATTGAGATCTTACTGAAAGTGGCTTCTCTGCCGTTGTTTCTTTGATCATCATCTACAATTATATTTACCACCACAGTATTAGTGGAAAAGTGTGCCATGTGACTTGATTCTCCACACTGCCACTGCCTTGATGCTATTATGTATGTATACTTTTTACTTATTGTTACTACTTCTATTTTTAAATTTCTATGGTTATATTACAAAAGTGATGAATTCTCATTGTAAAATTTTAAACAAACAGAAGCATATGGATTTAAAAATAAGAGCACTTCTCCTCACCCTAATCCAATTCCACACCCTCATGGCAACCTGTTAACAGTTTAATAGGAATCCCTCCAGGTATGTTTTCTATGCATATTCAAACATACATCCATACTGCAATGTATTTCATGAATTAAAGTTTTTAAATGTTTGATTTACTTAAGTCTCTGCTGTTTTGGTTTATTTTACTAATTTTATTTGTTCATTCAAGAGGGAAGAACAGGAAAGGGAATGGTCTTTACTCAAGTATTTCCGGAATTCAGGACTGAAGTCCTAACCTGTCAGAAGAAGCATCTGTGGGGCACCTGGGTGGCTCAGTGGGTTAAAGCCTCTGCCTTCAGCTCAGGTCATGATCCCAGGATCCTGGGATCAAGCCCTGCATCAGGTTCTCTGCACGCCAGGGAGCCTGCTTCCTCCTCTCTCTCTGCCTGCCTCTCTGCCTGACTGTAATCTCTGTCAAATAAATAAATAAAATCTAAAAAAAAAAAAAAAAAGAAGAAGCAGCATCTGTCACATTTTGCAGCACATATATTATTTTGCAGCAAGTCATTTTCTCCTATTGGGAATAATGTAATTAAGGTTATGTTCCCAAGTAGGGACTTTACACATAATAAAATACAATTATGATATCAAAACAATAATATAGTTATAAGCCTCTATATTTTTAAAGATATTATTTATTTGTCGGGGGCGGGCACAAGCAGGGGAAGCTTCAAGCAGAGGAAGAAGCAGGCTCTCCACTGAGAAAGGAGCCTGATGTGGGACTTGATTCCAAGACCCCAGGATCATTACCTGAGGCAAAGGCAGATGCTGGACTGAGCCATCCAGGCATCCAAGCCTCTATATTTAAATATTAGACTTTATAGTCTATTAAACAACTTTAAAATTCACTAGATATTAAAACACTGAAGAACTGCCTCACACGATATGGAAGCTGAGGCTCATAACTACGGTCCACGGGCCACAAGCTACAGACCCGGGAGAGAGCAGGAGCATGATTCCAGTCAGAGTCCAAAGGCCTGAGGCCTGGAGGGATAAAGCCAGAGGCTCCGGTCCGAGTCTGAACACCTGAGAACCAGGAATACCGATGACATAAGCTCCAGTCCAGGGAGAGGAGAAGGCCAGTGTCCAGCTCACACAAACAGACAGACAGACAGACAGACAGACAGAATTCACACTTCCTCTGCCTCTGGGTTCGACTGGGGCCCTCAGCAGACGCGGGAGGCCCGTCCACACCGGGGGAGGGCGGTCTGCTTTCCCTGCCCACCCAGTCAGCGGCTCATCTCTCCTGGGGACACCGTCACACACACCCAGACCTATTGTTTAACGAGAGCTCGGGCACCTCACAGCCTGGCAAGCTGACACAAGCTGTCACCGCGTTCCAGGTGCCGTGCCTCGCAGGTGCGTGTCCCAGTGACCGTGTTTATTTTCTCCACAGTGAGGTCAATAAGGATTCTCTGGAGAAAACCTTTGCACAGCTGAAATGCCATTTCACGTGGAACTTACCTAAGGAAGATGGTGTGTTAGGCGATCTAGAAGATAGAGTGTGTCACCAGATCGAATCGGTAAACGCTGAGTGCAAAGCTACCATGTACAACTTCTTGGCCTACATAAAACACCTGCGTGGTCACCACGAGGCGGCGCTGGAGAGCCTGCGGCGGGCGGAGGAGCTGATCGGGCGCGAGCACCGGGAGCAAGTGGACACCCGAAGTCTGGTCACCTGGGGCAACTTCGCCTGGGTCCCTACCGCCTGGGCAGACACGCAGACGCGCAGATGTATGTGGACAAAATAGGACAAGTGTGCAAGACGTTTCCACATCACAACTGTACCGAGTGCCCACTGGTTTCTTCTGTGACCAGAGCTGCCTGGGGCCTCTGCAGGGCAGGTCCCTGGGAACTATGGTCGTATTCCTGCTCGTCCTTGTTCCTAGCCATCCGTACATACTTTAGCTTTGCCAGTGTCTGGGTGGAGCAAAACCGAAGGAAGTCCTTTGCCTAGGGACCTGGAAGGCTCAGAAAGCTGGGTGCTCACCTGGCTCTTCCTTTTCCAGAGAGAACCCTTTCTGGCTGGGAGTTCCCTATGGGCACTGAGCAGCACCAGCCAGGGCAGGTGGGATCAGGGGGCAAAATGAAGCTGTCCTCCTCTTTTTGAAAAGTTATTCTCAGGGTTTTTTGGTTTTTGCTTTTGTTTTTTTCCCCCACTGTTGCTGAATTTTGGTAAGTGGACACCTGAGCTTTGCTAGAGCTATTTTTATTCATGAATAAGGTGCCTAACTGTGGATCTCACCTGGGGTAGGTGGGCTCCCCTACTTCACCATCTTGGTCACATCACTCTCCAACAGAATTTTGTGTTTCATTTTCAAATAACTCCTAATCAACTGCAAAACTGTCTGATTCACATCTATTGATTGATAAATGAACTTACGTATTTTATTTTTAAATCTTACAACCACCCCATCAAGTAGTTAGCGCTGTCATTCACTTTTTAGTGAGGGAGAAACCGAGGATTTCGGTGGTTAAGTCACCTGTGTAGACCCACAAATGTGCTGAGTGGTAGAGTCTGGACCTGTATGCAGACCAGACTGACCGAAGTGCACGCTCCTTGACGGTGTCTCACTGTCAAGACCCTGCAGCCCCAGCTCCTATTGGACAGCCTTTAACAGCTCTCCTCAGTCACAGTCACGGGCCTCACTCCCTGGCAGATGCAGCTGAAGAAGAGACCTTCTGAGATGGAGGCCCATACCAGGGAGCTCTCCTCAAAGAAAGTGACAGAGGCAATCACAGCTCATCTCCTGCTGGGTGCCAGTCCTCATCCTCTCCCATGCACCTTTCCCTCCACCTTGAAACAGCAGATGCATGGCACAGCCTATCCTCAACAGCCTTTCTCTGAGGGTAAGTCCTAGGCAGGCTCAAAACTACACATACTCATATGCCTAATTGAGAAGCATTTGGAGATTGTGAACATGGCCCACTGCAATCCAATTACAACTCTTTTTCTTTCTTTCTTTCTTTCTGACTACCAAATTCCATAGAAGCCAAAAGAACACAAACTTTCTAGTTCTCTGTCCAGAACCAGGTGTCCAAATGATAAAGGCCAGAGCCTCTCAGCTTAGGAGGCTGGAGACAACATGGAACCGAACATGTACAGAGCAAAGAGCTGTGCCTTACCTTCCTGGTGTCATCAGAGGTCCCATTCTTTACAGTTCTAGATTCAGTGCCCATTAGCCTCAATGGTCCCTCCTTCTGAGCTGCCCAAAACAATCTCTTCTCCCTGGAGGTGTTGTTTTTACAATCCCTAAGGACAGGGTTTAAAAGTGGGCTTTAATCATAGCCTGTGTCTGTACTGACATAAAACTACCACAAACAAATGTATATCACAGATACATCATTTATGAACATAGGTAAAACATTTAAGAAAAGCTAAAAACAGAGGCTAACAATTTAAAAATGTCATATCCATGATCATCAAGATTTCTCTTGGGCTGCAAAATACGTTTGCTTGGGAAAATTATATAAACATTAAAAATGGAAAAACTCTAAAAATATAATCCAAAAGAAGGCTACCTCCTCTTGGAATTAACTTTAAGTGCAAACTCTGGCATTTTTATAAAGAGCATGATGTTTTGTGACTATCTCTTTACTGAATAGTACATAATGAAAAACTTTATTGGTAAATATATTTTAACAATCTCTAAAATTTCTCCCATATGTTCACGATGATAATATAGTCCGGAGGTTTATGTGTTCAGAGAAAAAAAAAACTAGACATAAACAAGAAATGTATAGTCTGTATGAAGGAAACTTTTGAACTTCGGTGAATAATAATTTAAAAGCTTCAAGTAATAAAGAGGAACAAATCATTTTCCTAAATAAAAAGATGAAGTATATTATGACACAATATTCCAAAGAAAACCTCCATAGACTTTTGTTTTTTCACATTTTTTTTTGTTCTGTTGCTAGGAAAAAAATGTAAATTTTATGTAGAATAATAAGAGGCAAACATTTTGTGAAAGGCAGACTGAAGCTGAACCAAAGTGTCTTTAATAGCTATAATAATCTAAATATTTTAGTTCTGAGTTGTGAAAAAGAAAACATGTAAAGTCCTAATATCATGTAAGAATTTAGTGTATGATAATGGTACAATCTGCAAAAGGTAGAAAGAAATGGGCCTCCAAGGGTAACTGATGGTGTGTCTAGATGGTTAGTAAGGATAGATGTTTACTTCCTATACTGCAATGAATACATAACTGTGTGTAAGTATTCCTAACTGAAATATAAAATTTGAACTATCAAAGTTCAAAAATCATGAGTTTCAAAATTTTAATGCTGAGATGACAGGACACCAACAGCAGACAAAGCTTATTTAAAAGTCTGAATTTATGAAATCTTGACTTCAAAAAGAACCCTTCCATAGACAAATTTGAGGGTGCTTCAAAATAATGAGAAAGGGAATCATATTAATGTGGAATAATACGTTATAAAGTAAAAAAAAAAAACATTGTTTAGTTCTCATTGTTGCTATAAACAGAGATAAACTATATATAGATTCTTATTACCAAGAATACATAAATCAAGAAAATATTGTGTATTTCTATGACCAACTATTATAAAATGAGCACCTCAAATAAAATGAGGCCAAGGAACCAAAGGCACTGCAGTCCTACCACTGCATACACCAGAGCTCTGACACCTGCAACCAGCCTCTCGGGAAGCGGGCGGCGGCAGGCACAGCAAAGGGCCAAGTCATTCTTCCTCTCTTGCTCTCCCTGGGGGGCCTGCCCATGTTGCTAAGAGATCTGGATGAGGCCTTTGCGCTCTGCTCCAGAGGAACCCTGTGCCCTGGTGTCCAAGAGCCCAAGACCATCTGCAGCTTATCTTTTTACAAACCCAGCCTGATGTTAAACAATCAAACTAGACACTTACAAAGTCAATAAATTATAAATAAAAATAAAACGAAGCTGAGGACATGAGCTAACACTAAGCAAGAAACTGAAGATGAGCAGTCAATAGTGTAGAACTGCTCAACATCTCTAGAAAACCAATTCAAGGACTATTAGATAAGGTTGGAAAAGCCTGTAAAAGAATAGGACTCATTATGGAAATATGTTTGGAAAACTTACATTTCCAAACTTTGGATGGATCTGAAATTCACATAGCCTTTCTGGAGTTAATTTCATAAGAAGCAAAAATGAACTTACTTTTTAATCCAGAAATTACAGTTTTAGAAAGAAATCCAAAGAAGAAAACTTGAAGGAGTGCAGAAAGGTATATGCCCAAAGGCACTCCTCCACAATGTTAATTTGTAATAATAAAAATACTGGAAGTCACCTGAGTATCAATAGGTTATAGATAAAATGGTTTTGATCCATAAGAGAGAATCCTAGGCAGTCATTAAAAAATGAGCATATAAGGGCAGAAAAACCAACACAGATTAACAGAAAAAATGTTAATCACATATTGTGAAGCGAAAAGTGGGAGTTTACAGTATATAGTTATCCTAATACTGTGTGCACAGTTGTGTATATCCAAAAAGAACACGGAAACAGAAGAAGCCAAACCAAATGCCGGAGACAAAGCTATAACCCACCTACGGAGAACAACAGGGAGCAGTATTATTATTTCATTAATTTTCCCATAGAAGTAAAATTGAAAAACACATTTCAGAGAATATAAGTCTATGACTCCTGTATAATATTAAAGTCATTTTATTTATATTTTCTACATTATTATTTTCTCATCCTTACCTACCAAATTAACAGCATGCTGTTTCATAGGTAAAAGCTTTTTACAACCTTCAACAGTATCTACTCCTCTAAAGTTACTAAGGTTCAGGTGTGTTTTTCATCACAACCACTAATATTAGCAGTTTTAAAACTTTGGGACACATTTTATATGAATTTTTCAATGTTTCAAACTATAGTAAGGTAGAATATCTACACAAATCACTAAATCATCTGGAAAGAGAAAACTCCAAGAAGCATTAACAATAATAGTTGTTCATCCATAGGCTATTAAAAATTACATGGTTTATTTCTCTTTAGTAGCAATGACAAATACAGCTTGCAAAGCACTGGGCACAATCGCTTTAAAGTTGTCTAATTCCAGGCAACAACATATTATTTGGAAATGGCATGGATACTTTTGATTGCAATATAGAATTTTAATATTCTTTTTTTAGGATTTTATTTATTTGAGAGACAGAGATCACAAGTAGGCAGAGAGGCAGGCAGAGAGAGAGAGAGGAGGAAGCAGGCTCCCTGCAGAGCAGAGAGCCCGACGTGGGGCTCAATCCCAGGACCCTGGGATCATGACCTGAGCCGAAGGCAGGGGCCTCAACGCACTGAGCCACCCAGGCGCCCCAGAATTTTAATATTCTGACAGTATTTCTTATTTGCTAAAGTCAAATGCCCTTAAGCATCCGGTCTATTAAAACTTTTCTGTAGGTGAACAAATATGGATTAAAATGCATGGAAAAAGGCCTAGGATACATGCTGAAGTAAAAACCAACAGTTATTTTAGGAGAGGCAACTGAGAGACAGGGGAGAAGACAATTCCTGTTACATTCTGAAGAATATTTATGCCCTCTCCCCCCAACCTTCACAGCTGGTATGGACCAACAGCACAGGAGCACCCAATCCTAGGAAGGCTAAGGAAGTCCCACTAGCTCCTGGGCACTAGTCACAGTTGCCATGCTTCTCCAAGTTCCTTTTCTAATTTAAAGAATGTGGTTGGACACCCCACAGAGCAGGACTTCACTACTCCCCTGCCTGCTGTCCTCTCAGGATGTGAATGAACTTCTTTGGTGGGGGTGCAGAGGAGGATGGTGGTGGTTAGACAAGAATTTTTGGTCTGTGTGTCACAGCAAGAAAGCTAAAACTAAGGCCTGCTCTTTCAGAGGGGGATAACTATTCCCACTTTGTATATAAGGTAAAGGAACCAGGGAGATCAACCATCCCAAACTATGAATTCCAGATACGGTGGAGCAAGCAAGATAGGAAGCATCACTTTTCCAACTCGCTAAGTATCTGACTGGACCTTGCTCTTGAAAAGTGATGTCTAAGAGCAGATATCAGTTCCTCATTGTCTGAAAGAGAAGCCTGGGGATGTGCAGAGTCTGAAAGGAGGGGCGGGTGGGAAAGAGAAAGGAGATGGAGATTACGTAGTGTCCCATTGCTCGGTGGCCCATGAAGGTTCCATGGAAATAACAGGAATCAGAACAGGCTAAGCCACCCACAGAAACACGGAGGTCAAAGGGGTAGGGCAAGGGCAGCTACAACTGCAGTTCCCTACTGGGGACAACAAGTAGGTTGGTTGAGGACATCCAGGATACCCATGGGTTGAACCTTTCCAGAGGCTATGGCTCTACCTTTCCTTGCCAAGTACAGGCGGGATGTGAAGTGACAGAGCACACCAGGCTAGGCGAGGACACATTACACACAGAAAATGTGGAAAAGACAGGTTCTAGGGGGTTACCAGGAAACACTATCTAGGCACTGGGAATGTACATCACTTAGTCATTTCAGAAAACTATACCTATGACCCAGCCATTCCTTTTCTGATTTTGCACTTGAGCACTGTTGTTTAAGTTCTGGGAGATGACCCATTCATGGGCTGTGCAATCAGTTTAGTGAATGGTAACAAGCATTTCTTTGAACATAATGTGGTACAATACAAAATAAAATATCAAAGTATTTTACAGGTAATTAGGGTGTTGTTTCAGGAAACAAAATCATAGGTATGTAAAATTGTTGGTTATATATATACATGTATTACACACGCGTGTGCACGTGCGTTCATGCACACTCTCCAGATAACCAAATGGCTCACTCCCTCCACTGTAGCCTTCCCAGTAAGGTGGTTCCATCTCCATGCTATGTAGAAGCAAACTTCTGACAACTTTTCCTATTTTCGTTTTACTTTACAGCACTTATCCCTATCATCTTCTCCCTTGCAGACATATTTTCTTGATAGGACTTCTCACAGCAACAAGGACACAAACTATCTGGTCATGGTGACTTGTGAAAAATATTCTAGGGTAAGTTCTCATTGGCCTATTTTGTAACAAATAGCCATCAATACAAATGCAGGTCCAGGAAGAGATGGTATCATCTGGGATAAATGTCAACTCTTATGTTCACAAGGATGGGCTATATCTTACAGGAAGAATGTAGAAAAGTTTCCTCGAGCAGATGAAAAGCAACAGCCACTACTCATAATATTTAAGTACCTGCTAAAAATGCCCTATCAGGTGGACAAGGAAAAGGGTAAATTAATCAAACGATGCAGGGACAACTGGCTATTTATTTGGAAAAATACAGACCCGCTTATCTCACAACACGTGTAACAGGAAACACCAGAGGGATATCTGAATAATGTCACTTAACATAATGTCTGCTTCACGCATGTCAACAAAGACATACCTGGCACAGTGCTCAGTTCCAAAAGGAATTTACTTACGACGCAAAAGCACAATGAAGTAGAAATACTTAACTTCCAACTAGTAGAATGTTTATTTCTAATACTGGGACTTTACATAGGAATTTACAAAAATAAAAAAAAAAAACACTGTGCTGCTTATTATCCATTGGCTCCACCCAGTCCTCCTCTCCACTTTCTCTGCGCCCACCTGGGCTAACCTGCAGATCGTATCTGGTGGCGTTCTCTAAAGGGAGGCACAAGCAATTCGGTGCCACGATTCTTGTAGGGACAATATCTTCCAGGAGGTGGTCTCTCCTCCATGAGAGCAGCTCTTATTGGGCTCTGGTGACACTAGTTTCTATCTTTGCCCCTTTACGACCTAGAATGCTCACAGTTTCTGGGTGATGCTAGTCTCTAGGTGCTTCAGGATCCCTTGTTTCTGACCCACACCACTGTAATACATCTACCATCACAATCCTCTTGGTTGGGGTAGATTTCTGTTTTTCATTAGAAGCGGGGCTGATACAAATAGCTATTCTTATGTTAACTTGTCAAAAGAAATCATTCTTCCCCGAAATCACTATATAGAACATGAACATTTAGAATGAAGTACTTGTCTGTACCAGCTGGAGTGCCTTCAGCTGAAATAACAGACAGCCCTAAGGATAAATAAGCAATCATTATTACCATGGTAATAGAAAGTCCTAGCCGAGTACAGGTCCAGATGGAGTTGTGCAGCTCAACGACGGGTCCCCTCTGAGCCAGGCTTTTTCCATTTTGTCTGGTGGTATCTTCAGACTATTGCCCTTCAGGGCCACAAGCTATAATTTGGTATGATATGCAAACATGAAAAAGTCCAGTGTAAGAGAGACAATCTCTCCTTTTGTCTTCTCGTGTCACAATAGTTTATCACAGAGATCTCTCCCAGAAGTACCACAGAATATTTTCCAAACATCTCAACAAAATCATTAGAACAGCATTTCCATGATTAACTCAGGTTAATCTGGATTTACTCCTAAATCATGTGGGGTAAGAATGGAAAGAGAAACAAAACAGAGCCCAGCAAATAAGCAGCAGGCTGGTGGGTGGGCAGTGTCTCTTGGAACTGATCAGTGTGTTCCAAGGAGGTGTGGGAAAACAGGACAAAGGAGGCAGGGACAGAGCATGGCACCCTATTATTTTAAATACAAATACATAGTTCCTGGGTCACATACAAGAGATCATGCCTAAATAGATACAGTAATGAAACACCAAGAGTAGGAAAGTGGCATTCGAGTACATATTTTTACTTGTGGAGTGAACTGAGTGTTCCTGTTCATAAATGATGTTAACCTTTGCAAAATTCATGTAAATCCCACTGTTACTAACAGTACTTACAACATCATAGACTGACCCAGAGGCAACTGAAAAACCTCAGAAAAATATTATTTGGCTTCTTTGGGAAGTAATATAGTAGTAGATCAGTAACGATGGCCATATACTAACTCTTATTTGCCGGCAACGTCAGATGGATGGTTGGTGATGTTGTAAAATAACATATACTGGCCAAACTATAAAGAGACTTAGGTAGTATTTACAATTAAGACTGATGCAGAGGTAGTTTAAAAACTTCACAAAAACAAATTTGGGGTTCTTTACTGAAGAGGCAGTTCAACAATAATGGCCATAGCCATTTATTTATGTCAGGATATGAGAGAGGGTGTACGTGGTCTGTACTTCAAATTGTTCAGATGTATTTTCATATATACACAGTGGTGTGCTGGTAAATATTTGACAACAGGTTCTCTGAGAAAATAAGAACCCCAGTTTGTACAGTTTGCCAATTTCCAGGGTGTAAACACTCCCACTACAGCAAGCTACCCACAGGACGACACTGAGTGCAGAGGTGGGAAGAGATGGGCAATAGCACATTAGATGGTATTTTTACCATATGACTCAGTAATAAAAGTGACCTAAAGAACAAAGAACAAAATGTTACAAAATGTAACAAAATTAGGAATTGATGAGTGCTGAGAATTTATTACCTTTGTTTTTAATATAATTTAATTTTTAAATAATGACTGTTTAAGTACTGGCTCACAAAATTCCTGAAAATTTAACCATTGGCAGTTTCAAGCCAGTGTGA
The DNA here is from genome assembly GCF_964662115.1 of Mustela nivalis. Taxonomy (NCBI): domain Eukaryota; kingdom Metazoa; phylum Chordata; class Mammalia; order Carnivora; family Mustelidae; genus Mustela; species Mustela nivalis. The sequence goes on from NC_139021.1 coordinate 110,943,539, forward strand.
GCTTACTCTTAACACACCACTACATACGTGTTGAGTATGCGTGTATAAATATATTTACATATACATTATATATACATATATAATTATGGCAACTTATAAAGACACTGGTGGTATTTAGTGTGGAAGATACTAATATAGACTATAATAGTTCTTTAATTAAAAGATATTTTCTCTTCATAAGTATGTTGGACTCCAATATGCAAATCAAGCATACATCTAATTTCTGCTATATTACTATACCCACATCAGGTCTGCAAACATCAGGGACTCTTCATAATTGTTTAATGTTGCTGTGATTCAACTTTTTTTAAACTTCAAATTCCACTTGAATATGGGTATGAATGAATACCATCCACTATATTTACAATAAAATTTGGTATCACATTTGGAACATGACACAACATAAATTCTAGACAGAGTTCTACCACATTTCTTAAGTGAAGAAATTTCCTATCAATATAAATTTTCTGATTAAAAGTTTCAGTTTTTCTTCAGAGCTTTCACATATTCAAAATTTCAGTATGGTTTTATGCTAGTATTATTTGAAGTATGATAAGACATTGCTTTCTAGTAATGTGAGGCATTCTTTGGGCTTCATCTCATTTTTTAAAAATGGTATAATAACTTGAAAGAGCAGGTGAAGGCTTCTGGACATCAGGATGTTGAAAGAGCTTTCACCCTTGTGTGAATTCTCTGATGTTTTGTGAGTACTGACCTCTGACTGAAGGTTTTCCCACATCCATCACACTCATAGGGCTTCTCCCCTGTGTGAGTTCTCTGATGTTTAGTGAGAGCTGATTTTTCACAGAAGGTTTTCCCACACTCATTACATTTATAGGGTTTCTCCCCTGTGTGAGTTCTTTGATGTACAATGAGGTTTGATTTCACACAGAAGGACTTCCCACATTCACTACACATGAAGGGTTTCTCTCCTGTGTGTGTTCTCTGATGGACAGTTAGGGCTGACCTGTGGCAGAAGGATTTCCCACATGTATTACATTCATATGGTTTCTCCCCTGTGTGTGTTCTCTGATGTTCTGTGAGGTTTGACTTCACACAGAATGTTTTTCCACATTGCTTACATTCATAGGGTTTTTCTCCTGTATGTGTTCGCTGATGGTTGGTAAGGTGTGGTTTCTGACAAAAGGATTTCCCACACTCGGTACATTCATAGGGCTTCTCTCCTGTGTGTGTTCTTTGATGTTGAGTGAGGTTTGACTTCTCCCAGAATGTCTTCCCACATTCACCACATTCAAAGGTTTTTTCTCCTGAATGACCTCTTCGAAGTTGGGTGAGATGTGATTTCTTGTTGAAGTTATTTCCATTTTCATTGTGCTCATAAGGTTTTTTGCCCATGTGTACTATTTGATGTTTAAAGAGGGTTGACTTTTCCCAGGTTTTAGGACCTACTTTATATTCATGGGGAATCTTTCTTGCATAGGCTCCCTGATGGATAATGAAAGTTGAGTTATCACAGAAGGTTTGCCCATATTCATTGTATTCATAAGGAGCCTGTCCTGTAAGAGTTCTCTGATGTCCCAGTCTTAAATCTGTATAGAAGGACTTCCCACAAATACTGCATTCATATGGCTCCATCTCCAAATGAGTTCTCTGAGATAAACTGAGCTCTAAACTGTGGATGAAGGTTCTTCCACATGCATTATATTTACAGAGTGTCTCTCCTATCTGTATTTTCTTGTTTGTGAAAAAGGCTGCTTCTTCATGGAAGGCTTGTCCATTTTCATTATACTCAGAAGGCTCGTCAAAAATTGGCTGATTGAGATTGTGGCTATGATTGAGCACATTCCTTTTTTGATTATATCTGTAAGACTTCCCTCCAGGAGGAGTTTTCTCATGCTTAATATCAAGGAGCAATTTCTCATATACATTAAGCTCATCAGGCTTCTTTCCAGAATAGCTCTTTCTACTAATAATTAAGCCTGAAATATTTTTCAAACTCATTTCACATGAGTCACATATCTTATATGGAAAATTTCTTGAAGGAATAGAATCTGTGCCCAGATTGAAAGCTTTTCTTACTCTATCACAACTATCTATATTTAATGTTTTGTTGGTAGTGAAAGCCAGTTGCCAAAAATGATCATCTTCATTGTCCTGGCTGCTCTCTATCAGGTCATCAACTTTCCAGTCTTCTAGAAATGAGAAAAATAACCACATCTTATGAATCGTAGTACACTTCTAATGAGACTGAACTCCCACAAACACCCTTTCATATAGTCGATTCCTTTGTTTTAGGCTCAGTTTCCTGGCATGAACTAAATCCAAGCATGCATTTCCTTTATCCTGCTAGTCTCCGTGGAAAGTAAATACAAGCTGCTGTGGAAACAGGGAATGGAAACTGGCAAGGGCACTTAACATTTTAAATATAAAACTTTCAAAACTGGACAAAAAAGGGTGAAAATTCAAAGCACAGGTTGCTGGGAGTAGCTGATTCAGGGACTCAGAGAATGGGGTGAGCCAGACAGAGACATTGAACACTGAATAAAGTGATGGTAGAGACCGGTGGAATGGCTTTCAGAAGATGAACTATGTTTGGAGGAGAGAGACAGTTCCATCCTAATCCCCTCATGTACAGATTCTTGGGGTAGGATTCCTGCTGGAGCACATGCTTCTACTCTGAGCAACACCAAACATTCTTGGGTTCAACCATGAAGTTCTATAGCCCAGCATATAGTTTTTCTTTTAACTTATTATATAAGAAATAATTATTTTTTTAAAAAGCTGTAAAAAGAGGGCTAGAGAAAGTGAAATAAAATCAAGATGTAGTAAACAAGGATTGGGTATTTTCTGAGAGGTATCCGCTTAGGAAGCAGGAAACTCACAGAGTTGGAAAGTTCAACAAGGGTTTTTTTCCAATAAAAAATAAACTACAAATAGACTGTTTGAGAAACACAGTAGAGGAAGAATTTAGAGATAGCTCACAGTTCCCATCCTTATCCTCTCACATCTTGACCACTATGGTAGATTCTCACTAGTATGCATGTTGCCAGTCCCTTTTTCCCCTTCATTTGATATATCAGCATTAACAAAAATTTCTCAAAGCACCTACTTCCTCATTTTTTAAGGATCACTGCTTTACCCCAGACTCTATCTAGCTGTGATTCACAACAGCACAAATATCAAAAAGGAAATACAAAAATAGATGTGGGGCAGGCTATCTCTGCCAAAGGACAACGTTCACTTTGTTTTCTCATAGCTGCTTATGAATCTCACCATCATGTCATATGCTGATTTACTTCAATCTGCTGGCTTACTTCCCCCAGAACCATTTCATGCCTGAGACAATGTTGATCTTTAAGTCTGCTTTTATACTTAAGTTTATCTTTTATATCAAGGTTTTCTGCTTTTCTCTCTAGCCTCATCTGTATCTTTTACCTACTTGTGAGACCTGTAAGGATCATGTTTCTCTATATGATTCTAAGACCTTTGGTAAACTTTATCATAAAAATTCTTGGCTGTGTTGCCACACAATGCAATAATGTTAATCACTTGTGAAAAAACTTCTATGGCAGTCCAGAGTCCACTGCTCCAAGGGCCAGATAGTAATAATTATTACCCCCCCAAAACAAATCAAAATAAAACAAACTTTCCACCAACTGGATTCACAGTAGGTGAATCCTACAGCTGGGCCACTCCCTGAGACACAATACAAGTTGCACTCCAGCCCTTGTTCTTTCTGGAACCTGGATATCTTTCAGGAAATGCTGCTTTCTTTCGCTGACAACAAACCACAAAAATAATAATAAAAGGGGGCGCCTGGGTGGCTCAGTGGGTTAAGCCGCTGCCTTTGGCTCAGGTCATGATCCCAGGGTCCTGGGATCGAGCCCTGCATGGGCTCTCTGCTCAGCAGGGAGCCTGCTTCCTCCTCTCTCTCTGCCTGCCTCTCTGCCTGCCTGCTTGTCATCTCTCTCTGTCAAATAAATAAATAAATAAATAATCTTAAAAAAATAATAATAAAAGAATGACTGCCAACATCACTGCAACATCCCTCCCACTTTCAGCCTTCACTCACTATCTTTAAAAGAAGTTTACTGCCTGTAAAATTCACCATAATATAAGATTAAGTTCCTTGCTCAATGCTATACCCTTTGTCAAGACCACGGTCTAGCTCTTGGCAGATGTTACTAAAATCCTGCTTCCTCTGACCTCACGAAAGAGACACAACATAAATGATTCATAAACGCAATGTGCGTATGAATTATTTCCAACCTGTACATGATGAGCGGTAATACACAAGGACAAAATGGGAATGCGGATTTTGGAAAAGTACTTCAGAATGCTTTATGAATGGGTGAGAAAAAATGATCTCTTCCAAACTTAGTTGCACAATTCATCAAAAAAGAAATTAGTAAATTATCAGAATTGGGAAAAGGAAGGGCCTTCTTTGTGGGAAAACAAAATCTCATTAAAGAAAGAAACCTTAAGCAGGAGTGATATGATTAGTTCTCAGTTTTGAAGATGTAGCCACTAGTGGGTTAGGGTCACAAAATATGGGTTATTTAAGTTACAGGGGAAACAAAGTGAGCTCTAACTTAAAATAGGTGAAATAAGCCATTACTATGTACCATGTAATGTTTAAACACTTTACACATACAATATTAAGTATCTGAAAAGCAAAGTAAACACGAATGAAAGTTGTAGTAGAAGAGAAAGTATTTATATGTGAAATTTAGGATCTAAGACAGTATGGTGTTTAGTGCAAATTCTAGAGAGCAGCTAGAAAGAGACAGGAAGAATAGGAAGACCACATTATAATAGTCAATGAAAGGAGACTTTAATTTTAATTTCATTTCTTAATAAGTAGCAACTTTGCCAGGCTAGTGAAAGATAAAGCAGATGCTTCAGGTAAGAAAATAAAAATCATTTAGGGATTAGATCCAGCCAGGAATGAGAAAACACAGAGTTCTGCTTCTGAGTGAGATCAGTGAAAAATCAGAAAACAAAGGGACGCAGGGGCTGGTTTTGAAAGGCAAACAACCCCAGGAATATGAGGACACTAGTAATAGGGGATAATGGGTTTAATGCGCTGACCCCGGAGCTGTCATTTAAGATAGTAATAGGACAGTAGCGTGTTCCTTATCGGATTCCCAGGAAACCAGGCTCTCAAGTTTTCCCCCTGGCTCGGACTGTTCCTCCTTAAGCTCCTCTCATGATGAGATTTTATGGATTTTCACACCCTGCAGGAGTGGAATTATTCCAGAACCACTGCTCTCACATGCAAAAACACTCTCTAGAAAAGGAGCCTGCAAACAATAACTACTGAGCAAGGGTCCTTAAGCCGCGAATGTTTTTTTTTTTTACATTTTTAGAGGGAAACGGAAGAAGAGGCAGTAGGGAGGAGTGAGGAGGAAGAGGAAGGAAAAGGAGAACCAGGAAGGGGGGCAGGGGAGCAGCAACAGCAGCAGCCAGCCAGGCCACATGTGACTCACCAAACCCAAAACATGTCCTGCTGTCTTTACATAAAAGCCCACCAACCTCTGATCTAGAAGTTCTCACCCAGCCTCAGGCCTTTACCACCACCCACCGCTGACGCCTCTCACAGGGCACTTCCAGCTCTGGCCTCTGCCATGTGTACCACATTCACACAGAACCAACATCTTATTCAACACAGAGACTGGGTTCTAGCAGTTCTCTCCCAGTGTCTTGTGTCCATGTTTGGGTATGTCTTAACTCCCCTATAATCTAATTTCCTCCCAATAAATGGCACCCAGTTTTTATCCAGTTGCTTGAGACTGATCAGTTGAGTCATGTTGGACTCCTGTCTCTCTTCCACACTATCAATTCAACAGCAAATCTTGTTGGCTTCATCCTCAAGATATATGTACAAACCTTCCACTCCTCAGGACTTCCAACATCACCTAAGTCATTATCCTCTCTCCTCTGGCATATGTAATAGTTTCAATGGTATTCCTTCCTCACTTGTGCCGAAGCACCACCTAACCACCAGACTGTATTTACTGCATAAACTGCTAAGTCAGATCTGATGATTTAATCTGATTTACATTTACTAAAAAAAAAAAAAAAAAAATACAAGTCTTTGTCATATCACCCAAAATAAAATCCATGATCCATGCTACTTCTTATGACATCACCTCCTAACACATACTCACCTCCAGCCGTGATGCCCCCAGCCGTGATGCCCCCTCGCCATTCTTCAAACATTCTAAGAACACAGCTGAGAAGTTTGGCACCTGCCTGTAACAGCTCCCAGTTTCACTGTACTAGGGTCTCAACCCTCCTGCGGACTTCATGAAACAGGTTTTCTCTGACTTCCTTACCCATTAGCACACGTCGCCATTCTCCACCCCCTCTCCACTGCTTTAACTCTCTCCATGGTGTTTACCACCACAAATACTGTATGAACACATTCACATGCATACACATCACACACACAAACACGCTTCTTGTCCCTTACTAGAATACATACTCCACGATAAAAGGGATGTTAATCTTTTAATTACCTAAAAACACAACTGGATCCCAGTGAGTGCCCAACACGTATTTGTTAAATGAGTAGTATCTCAAGTACAGCACGAAAACAAAAGGTGTCCAAAGAGAATAGAGGGAAAGTTAACAATTCTCAAAAATAAACTAACCTAGAAAAATTACTGAAGATAAAGCCAACTGAGTTTGCTTTACAGGTATTAGTAAATCACTCTAAAATATCAAAGAACAAAGGAAAGCATTTATGAGGGAAAGTGACATGTGGAGGAATGTGATTAAGGTAATGGAGGGATGTGGGCCAACTGTCCTTTGTCACTTCCAAAAGTCTAAAATTTAAAAAAGAAATTTCTGAAGAATATTGTACAAGTGATAAACCCTAAACTGATAGCCTAAGATCTCATTCCCTTGTCTTCCATCTACCTGCGAACTCACTAACTCACCTTGGTGGCAGTGGCTTGGGAATCCTGCCTCTAATATCCAGGGCTCTTCTCCTTGCTCTATCTTGAAGACCACTTCTGGCTTAGTAATGCAATATCCTGTGAAGAAAAAAATAATACAAGATGGTGGCTAAATAGCCTGGCTTCAGGGACTCTGAAAAAATGATGGGGAAGAAAGGTACAGCCTCAGGAGCTGCCCAAGGGAGATGCCCAAATGAAGCAAGCCCTGAGGAGGTTACGGACACAGCATTCTTTATGAAGGCCAGAGAGACTGTTCATCTCAGCGCCCTGAATCTCAAGTGTCAAACAAAATTCTAGAAGCAGTACATATGTTTCAACAACCAGAAATGCATGCTACCAATAGTCACAAGGAAAAAAAAAATCTTACCAAAGGAAAAAAAAATCTTACCAACTGAGACAAAATGGCTGTAATTTTCTAGAATCACATCTCTGTATAGTATCTTCTGAGCAGGATCCAGCAGATACCACTCTTCCTGAGTGAAGTCCACACATACATCTTTGAATGACACTTGTTCCTGTAATAGTATATGCCTTTTCTGCATGAAGCCATCAGAACTATATGACATGGAAGAAATTTAAAAAAGCTAACCTCTTTAAAAGTTTGCTAAAAATTGACACATAGGATGCCTTCTTTTGTGTTATTTACTATGTAGGATAAAAGAAATATCTCATACAAACTGAGTTTCCACTAACCCCCTAGAACTGCCCCCCCCGCTGCAAATACTACTGATGAAAACAAACACTGTTCCTGTTCTCAAAGTGATTATGATCTGATGAGATATATACATTAACATTTATTAAATTATACACTGCAGGAGCTAGCAGCATTCACACAGTAGCCTGGAAACGAAACCAGACCAAGAAAGTTAGATCTTTAATATTGTCATTTTTATGATAGAAAAAAAATGGACAATAAAACAGACAAAGCAGACCAAAAGGGGACCCAAATACTAGAAATAATAAACAAGAACTTCAAAATGGATTATGATTAATATATTCAATAAAACAGAGGAATATATGAACAAAATAAGTGGGAGAAGTTCAATGGATGTATGGTAATGTATACTGGTTAGAAAAGAATTACTAGAGCAGGTCTGAGACTGCCATCCTTTCAAAGGTCTGTTGCTATGAGGGTGTCCCTTGGCTGGCTTCTGGGAACTTCAATTCCCTAATAAGAATGGTTCATTGTGCCTAAACTATTTGTGTAAACAATATGGGTTATGCCTCACACATGCATTCCTTCTAAGTCCAGAAGTTTCTGTTTCAAGCAGAGAGTACCAAGGTGATCATCTCCTAACAAAAACCCTGAGCATTGAGTGTCTAGTGAGCTTCCCTGGCAGACATTTCACATTTGTTGTTAATCTCATCGCTAGATTTGGAAGAAGACTCAGGTTTGCTCCTGGCTTCCTCTCAACTATGCTCCATGTACCTTTTCCCTTTGTTGATTCTGCTTTATATCCTTGCACTTTAATAAGTCATAGCCATAAGAAGAACCATCTGCTGAGTCACCCCAATAAGTTACTGAGCCTGGGGATGGTCTTGGGGATCTCTGATAAATGTGTATACAGACACATATATATACATGTAAGTACATAGATAAAATGGGGATTCTAGAGCTGAGAAATACAATGCTGAAATTAAGAACTCATTAAATGAGGATGCCTAGGTGGCTCAGTCAGTTAAGAGTCTGCCTTCAGCTTAGGTTATGATCCCAGGGTCCTGGGATGGAGTGCCACATGGAGCTCCCTGTCAGTGGGGAGTCTGCTTCTCCCTTTCCCTCTGCTTGCTGCTCTACCTACTTGTGTACTCTCTCTGTCAAATAAATAAATTTTAAAGATTTTATTTATTTATTTGACAGACAGAGATCACAAGTAGGCAGAGAGGCAGGCAGAGAGAGAGAGAGAGAGGAGGAAGCAGGCTTCCTGCAGAGCAGAGAGCCCGATGTGGGGCTCGATCCCAGGACCCTGGGATCACGACCTGAGCTGAAGGCAGAGGCTTTAACCACTGAGCCACCCAGGAGCCCCTCAAATAATTTTTTAAAAAAGAACTCATTAGGGACGCCTGGGTGGCTCAGTTGGTTAAGCAGCTGCCTTTGGCTCAGGTCATGATCCCAGAGTCCTGGGATTGAGTCCCACATCAGGCTCCTAGCTCAGCGGGGAGCCTGCTTCTCCCTCTGCCTCTGCCTGCCATTCTGTTTTCCTGTGCTCGCTCTCTCCCCCCCTCTCTCTCTGATAAAAAAAAAAAAAAAGAACTCATTAAATGGGTTCAAAATCCTGTTTGAGAAAACATATAAATCTAACAAAAGTATCAAAATATGTACACATCTAACTAAAGAGTACCAAAATACAAACCCCCAAACTAAGAGAACTTAAAGAAGAAATACATGAATTTATAATCATAGTTGGGAGACTTCAACATCCCTTTGTCGATACTGAGAGATCAAGAAGGAAGAAAATCAGTAAGTATACAGATGTCCTGAAGCACACTATCCATTAACATGCTCTAATCGACTGTTATAAAATACGCCATCCAAAGCAATAAAACATACATTTTACCATACTACTCTAGCTCATATGTAACATTCACCATGATAAACCATAGTCTTGGCCACAAAACACACCTTAACAAATTTAAAACAACAGCTATCATACAAAATACATTCTCTGACTACAATGGAATTAAATAGAAATCAATAAACAAGAGCTAGCTGCAAAATCCCTCAAACACTTGAAAATCAAACAACACACTTATAAATAACCTGTAGTTCAAAATAAAAATACCATTTATCAAAATTTGTGGGATGAATTGAAAGCAGTACATAAAGGGAAATCCATAGCAAGTGTATATATATTAGAAAAGAAAAACTTTTTAAATCATTAACCTATTCCATCTTAGAACACTACAGAAAAAAAGCAAAAAAAGCCAAAAGCAAGCAAATATAAAGGAAATACTAGAATATATCAATGAAATTGAAAACATGGGGGAAAAAAATCAATGAAACTGAGATGCCCGGGTGGCTCAGTGGGTTGAGCCTCTGCCTTTGGCTCAGGTCATGATCCCAGCGTCCTGGGATTGAGTCCGCATCGGGCTCCCTTCTCCCACTCCCACTGCTTGTATTCCCTCTCTTGCTGTGTCTCTCTCGGTGAAATAAATAAATAAAATCTTTAAAAAAATCAGTGAAACCAATAGCTGCTTCTTTGAAAAGATCAATAAATTAATAAGCTTCCAGAAAACCTACCCAAGGGGGAAAAAAAAAAAACAAATTGTGAATCTCAGAAATGATAGGTCAATACCACTGATCCTAAGGATATTAATAATAAAAGAATACTATGAATAATTCTATTCCTGAAAAATTAACTTAGATGAAATGGACAAATTCCTCAAAAGATACAGCTAATAATTCATACAAGGAGAAAGAGATACCTGGAACAGATCTATATCTGTTAAAAAAAAAAAACTGAATTACTAATCAAATCACTCACAAAATAGAAAGTACCAAGCTCAAATGGTGTCACTGGTGAATTCTACTAAACATTTAAGGAAAAAATACCAACTCTCCACAATCTCCTCTAGTAAATAACACTTACAAACTGGTATTATAAGGACAACATTATTACCCTGATACCAAAACTAGGTAAAGACATGAGAAACTAAAGACCAATATAACCCATTAGCATAGACACAAAAATCCTCAAGTATTGGCAAATCAAATCTGACAACATATAAAATGAATTACAAACAGTAACCAAGTGGAATTTACTCCAGGAATGGAAGGCTGGATCAATGTTTAAAAAAAAAAAAAAGAATAAATCAATACAATCCAGAACATCAATTAGCCAAAGAAGAAAAATTACATGATCAAATCAATTGATAAAGAAAAAGCATCTGACAAAATCTACTAGCCATTCATGATCAAAGTTCTCAACAAACTAGAAATAGGGTGAACTTTCTCAGCTTGATAAAGACCATCTACAAAAAACTTACAGCTAACATCATATTTAATGTTAAGACACTGGACACATTTCCCCTAAGGGCAGGGGTAGGACAAGGATGTCTTATCTTATTACTCCTATTCAACTCTGTATGAGAAGTCCAAGCTACTGCAGTATGACCAAAACCAATCCAAACCAAACCAACCCAAAACCAGAAATAAAACATACGTGACTGGCTTTTTATCCTGTTTCATTGGTCTTTGTGTCTATTTTTGTGCCAGTACCATACAGTTTGATTCCTATAGCTTTGTAGTGTATCTTGAAATCTGGGATTGTGATCAATTTGTGAAACAAATTGAGCATTATTCTTCTTTCTTAAGATTGCTCTATCTATTCAAATAGAACAGAACAGAGAGACCAGAAACAAACCCATAATTTGGTCAGCTAATCTTCAACAAAGGAGGCAAGAATATCCAACGGGAAAAAGACAGTCTCTTCAACAAATGGCATTTGGAAAACTGGACAGTTACATGGAAAAGAATGAAACTGGACCACTTTCTTACACCATATGCAAAAAATAAACTCAAAATGGATTAAAGACCTAAATCTGAGACCTGAAACCATAAAAATCCTAGAAAAGAACACAGGTAGTAACTACCTTTACATCAGCCATAGCAACGTATTTCTATATATGTCTCCAAAGACAAGGGAAACAAAAAATCAAACTATAGGGACTAAACCAAAACAAGAAGCTTCTACACAGCAAAGGTAACGATCGAAAACCAAAAAGACAACCTACTAAAGGGAGAAAATATTTCCAAATGATATATAAGTTAAGGATTTGATATCCAAAATATAAAATTTATGCAACTCAACAGCAAAAAACAAAAACAAAAACAAAAAAACAACCCAAATAAGCTGATTAAAAACTGGGCAAAGGACCTGAATAAAGATTTTTCCAAATAAGACATACAGATGACCAAGAAACCCATGAAGAGTTGCTCAACATCACTAATATCAGGGAAACTCAAATCAAAACCACAATGAGGTATCACCTCACACCTGTCAGAATGGTTAGAATTAAAAAAAGAAAGAACAAGAGTTGGTGATAATGTGAAGAAAAAGGAACCTTGTGTACTGATGGTGGGGATGAAAACTGTTTCTTTCAGCCATTATGGAAAACAATGTGGAGGTTCCTCAAAAAATTAAAAATAGAACTGTCATATGTTCCAGTAATTCCATTACTGGGTATTTACCCAAAGAAAATGAAAACATTTGAAAAGATATGTTTATATTGCAGCACTATTTACAGCAGGCAAGATATGGAAGAGACCGTCAATAGATGAATGGATAAAAAAGACATGGAATATATATCTATATATAGATATATAGATATATATATTTATATATCTATATATCTCTAAATAGATTTATCTATCTATATATATCTATATAGAGAGAGATATAGATTTATTTCTATAGATATATAGATTTATAGAGATTTCATTCTTTTCTCTGGCCAAGTACTATTCTATTAGAGATATAGAGATATATCTATATAGAGTACTTGGCCAGAGAAAAGAATGAAATCTTAACATTTGCAACAACGTGGATAAATCTAGAGGGTATAATACTAAATGAAATAAGTGAAAGAAAGACAAATATCCTATGATTTCAATCATGTGAAATTTAAGAAACAAAACAAAGCATAAAAGAGACAAAAAAAGAGACTCACGAATATACAGAACAAACTGGTGATTACTAGAGGGAAGGTGGGTGGAAAGAGGGCATGAGACAACGAGGGTGTATCACTGAAAAGGAAAAACAAAACTCGATCTGAAGTCATTATTATTGTCTATGTAAAAATCTCAAGTAACTTATGAAAAGAAAAAAAAACTATTGGAAGTAATGAGGAAATACCAAAACACCATAGGATACAAGGTCAATATAAAAAAGTCAACTATTTTCCTATATCTGAATAAAGAATTGAATTCCATATTTTCAAATGAAAAAAATACCATTTACAACACACCCCTAGAAAGGGGTACTCAAGTGTAAAATCTAACACAATACATATATACAGGAAGACAAAACTGATGGAAGAAATCAAAGATCTAAATAAATGGAGAGAGAGTTCGTCTTCATCAGTAGCAAGACTCAATATGGCTAAGACATCAATTCTTTCCAACTTAATCTATAAATTCAATGAAATCCAAATAAAACATCCCAGTTATTCTGCAGATATTGACAAGAAGATTCTGAAGTTTACATAGAAAGGCAAAAGATCTAGAAGAGCCAACACACTGGACACCTGGGTGGCTTGGGTAGTTGAGCATTTGCCTTCAGCTCAGGTCATGATCCCAGAGTCCTGGGAAGAAGTCCTGAGTCAGGCTCCTTGCTCAGAGGGGAGCCTGCTTCTCCCTCTGCCCTTTCTGCCTCTGACATCCCGTTTGTGCTCTCTCTCTGACAAATAAATAACATCTTTTAAAAAAGTTTAAAAAAAAATAGAACAGCCAACACAATGTGGAAGAAAAATGAGAATTCACATCACCTGGTCTTGAGAATTACTATAAAGCTACTAGTAACCAAGACAGTGTGTTAGTGCTGAGAGAGACACACAGATCAACAGAACAGATTAGAAGGACCAGGAATAGATCTACCAAAATAAAGTCAAACATTTTTTTGACAAAGGCACAAAGGGAATAAAAGGAGAAAAGATAGTCTTTCAAACAAATGGTGCTTGAACAACTGAACACTCAAGCAAAAGAAATGAAACTAGACACTGACCTCACACAAGTATTAACTAAAAATGAATCAGAGATCTAAATGTAAAAATGCAAGAATAAAGAATACAGGAGAGGGGCGCCTGGGTGGCTCAGTGGGTTAAGCCGCTGCCTTCGGCTCGGGTCATGATCCCAGGGTCCTGGGATCGAGCCCCGCATCAGGCTCTCTGCTCAGCAGGGAGTCTGCTTCCTTCTCTCTCTCTCTGCCTGCCTCTCTGCCTGCTTGTGATCTCTCTCTGTCAAATAAATAAATAAAATCTTAAAAAAAAAAAAGAATACAGGAGAAAAATCTCTATGACACTGGATTTGGTGATGAGTTTTTAGATACAACAGAAAAAGCATACTCCATGGGGAAAAACATGCGTTGGATATTATTAAAAATAAAGTCTTCTGCTCTGTGAAAGACTTTTAAGAAAATGAAAGGATAAGGCACAGACAGGGAGAAAATATTTGGAACACAGATATCTAATAAAGGCTTTGTGTCCAACATCACAAAAGAGGTCTTAAAGCTTTAATAATAAGCAAACAAATGACCAAATGAAAAATATGCAAAATATTTGAACAAGGGAGGACTGGGTGGCTCAGTGCCTTTGGCTCAGGTCACCATCCCAGGGTCTTGGGATTGAGCCCCGCATCAGACTCTCTGCTCAGCAGGGAGCCTGCTTCCTCCTCTCTCTCTCTCTGCCTGCCTCTATACCTCCTTGTGATTTCTGTCTGTCAAATAAATAAATAAAACTTAAAAAAAGAAAAAGATTTGAACAAACATTTAACCAAAGATAAAAGGATAGCAAATAAATACATGAACAGATAGATGCTCAACATCACCTCAGTGGGGATATGCAGACAACATGACAGTTATTGGAATGGTTACATCAAAAATAATGACAGTACCAATTTCAGGTCCAGAATCAGAACAACAAGATTCTGATTCATAGTTGGTAGGAACAAAAACTGATACAGCAACTTTGTAAATATAGTTTGGCAATTTCTTGTGAAGCTACACATACATACATACATACATACATAACCAACACAGCAATTTCACACCCTATGTTTTTGAAAACTTATGTTTTAAAACCTACATGGGAATACTTCTAGCATCTTAATACAAATGGTCTCAAACTGGGAGAATCAAGCATCCATGGTTAATAACTCTGAAATCATGTATATAACTCTGAAATCATTTATGCATATTCTGGAATTGAACTATCAAATAAATGAAATTCAGATATTAGCTAGATTCTCACTGTTAATGCAGGAGATTACAGACAAGCAAGGAGAGAAGGTTAGAATGTTCCATCTGGTAATGATTACAACAGGAGACAACAGTGTGAATACTTAGCTTACTATAGATACAGATGGTTACATACTTAACTATTTATAGACACGTGTATATACATGAGTGAGTATATACAGATTCCCTGTCAGTTAGCTGAGAGGATCTTTGAGCAATGACTTCACAGTCACAACAGACACACCTAGTCCCCCAATCTTGGTTTCTCATACTATGCTCCAATGAAAAGAACCAGAACTAATTAGGGGAAAAAATGGCTAATTCTAGGGCAGGAAAGACAGAAGATGAATCTGGGAAATCTACTGCCACAGAGCAAGGAAGAAATATTGAAACAATAACAGGGAATGAAAATAGACACAGGAACCAACAGAAGGTGCTTTTTAAAAAAATTATTGGTTTTTGAGAAAGTAGGAAAAGGAGAGAAAGCATAAGCAGCAGGAAAGAGCACAGGGAGAGAGAGAGAGAATTTCTATTTATTTATTTATTTACTTACTTATTTATTTATTTGACAGACAGAGATCACAAGTAGGCAGAGAGGCAGGCAGAGAGAGAGGGGGAAGCAGGTTCCCTGCTGAGCAGAGAGGCCAATGTGGGGCTCGATCCCAGGACCCTGGGATCACGACCTGAGCTGAAGGCAGAGGTTTTAACCCACTGAGCCACCCAGGCACCCCGAGAGAGAAAATTTCAAGCAGGCCCCACACTCAGCAAAGAGCCCAACGTGGGGCTGGATCCCAGGACCCTGAGATCATGACCTGAGCCGAAATCAAGAGTCGGACACTCAACCAACTCAGCCACCCAGGCACCCCTAAAAGATGCTTTTACTAACCAACCTGGAACAACTTGAGCAACAAAAGGAACAAGGTATCATTGTACTATAACCAAAATATAAAATAACTAGCCATGAATTCATGCTGATATAAATGGATTAGTAAATTGGAGAGAACAGAAAAATCTCCTATGCAGAATTCCTGATAATTTATGTGCATAATTATGTAGATACTCCAACAGGAAGGAGGTATAGTGTAAGTGGTATAGTGTAATTGCCCACTTCCTTCCAAGGAGTCCAGTATGAGGACAGAGAAAACAAAGTAATAAGTCATGTCCAGAGCACTAACCCTTGATATCATAAGACCAAATCACATTTTATCTCTGTGGTCTTCCTCCAAGAAACCCATAACCTCAGTCTAATCATGAAAACAACAGCAGACAATTCCCAATTGAGGGACATTCTACAAAACACCTAACTGTACTCCTCAAAACTGCCCAGGTTATCAAAAACAAGGGAAGTCTGAAAAATTGTCACAGCCAAGGGGAGCCTAAAGAAACGACTAAGTGAAATGTGGCATTCTGAAACAGAATACCTGCATGGGGAGAAAACACCAGGGTCAACTATCGAAAGACAAATCACATCCCATAAAATAAGAATTTGCAACCCATAAAATGGACAAGCACTAGTATCCCTAATATATAAAGAGCTAGACACTGAAGAAGAAGAAAAACAAAAAAAGCCACAAACCTAAGAGGAAAATGGGCAAAAGATATGAACAGAGGGTTCACAGAAACATAAATACCTCTTTCAGATACATGAAAAAATACTTAACCTCACTCATAGTTAAGAAACTTGCAGATATAAACATCATAAAATACCATGTTTATCTTTCCACTGCCAAAATTCCAGAAGTTGAACCACATGATCTATGGGAGAAGCTGTGGACAAACAAGCATGGATGCGGTGTTGATGGGAGTGACACAAAATGATACCACAATCCCGAATGATCGAGTTATCAATTCTATGCACCCGTTGACCTGGCAGTGCACTTCTAGGAATTTATTGGATAGAAAAAAACCTATATGTACAAGGTCATTCATTAGAACATGGTTTGTAATAGCAAAAGGTTTGAAATAGTGCATAACTAACAATAACCAGTTAACGAACTATGGAATGTCCATGCTTGAATTACTGTGCAGTTACAACAAAGAAACAATCTAAACAATCTGTTAGATACAGATGTCTGGGACAGGCTTTTAAGAAGTGACAAAAAATCAAAGGAAGAACAGAAAATCACATATAGACTCGTTACTCAAAGTGTGGCTCCCTGAGCAGCAGAGTCAGCTTCACCTGGGAGCTTTTTAGAAATGCAAAACCCAGCACCCTCACCAGATCCACTAAATGAACATCTGCATATTAACAGGATGCCAGTGGTGTACAGCTGCATCTAAGTTCGGGAAGCCCTAAAGATGATGGATTCCCTTCTAAATAAAAGTAGGGGGCATACAAGAGTATCTTTTAACTGAAAAAAGCAGCACTGCTAGGACAAACAAGACAGACAGGTATCTACAGCAGGAAGACCATAACTCCAGTTTGTCTGGGACTGTCCCAATATAGCCAGATATCCCATCCTAACTTTACGGAACCTCTTTCATTCTCAGTGGAAGTGTCTCAGTTGAGATGAAAAATGTCACCCTTCCTTAGAGGGAACATCACTTAACCTTTTAACCATGTTATTACTAATTCAAAAGTATTTTATTAAAAAAAGAGAGAGAGAGAGAGAAGACCAGTCAGAAAAAAACACAGACTGAAAAAAAGCAGTGAGCCAAGGATGGTTGAGCAACAAACCCAAGGAGAGGCAATGTCTGGGGCTAAAGGGAAAGACAACTTTGTGAGGAACAGTAAGGGGATGTATCAGAGTTAAGAAAGGAAAGTTAGCAGGCAGGTGTCAGAGACAACAGAGACTGAGGATTATGCTGCAGGATGGTCAAGTAAGACAAAGCCAAAAACTGGATTTGACTACAATTTGGTAGCCCTTTCCTGAGCTGACTCAGGTGAATGTCAAAGAAGCAAGAATGCATTCATGAAGTTGAAATATGAATGAGAAATGCAGAAACCAAAGCCAGAACAGCTAGCTATTCAAGCTAGAGATGTGAACAAGCTTACACAAACCCTTAGGGAGAGTCATCTGGAGGACGCGTGGTCCCTCCATTCCACCAGATCTTCAAAGTCCTATTCCTGCATCAAGCAGGACCATGAGAGAGCTGTCCACTCAGACCTCATAGTTCGGTCCCCTGAAAAGCATCCGAACACTTCTAGCACAATGCTGTGTCTATCAGAAATGATTATAGGCAATTTCAGTGTTGTTATTAGAAAAACCAAAGGAAAATTTTACAACTTGCACAACTCTGTGAAATTAAGAGTCCTGCTTCTCACTCTACTAACTGTTCTTTGAATTTGCTTGATATACTTGATATACTTCCCTTCAAGTAATTCTTGCCTATTTCTATCTTGTTGGTTTTATGTTTAAAATTTCATTTATTCATTTGACAGTCAGAGATCACAAGTAGGCAGAGAGGCAGGCACAGAGAGAGAGGGAAGCAGGCTTCCTGCTGAGCAGAGAGCCCAATGTGGGGCTCGATCCGAGGACCCTGGGATCATGACCTGAGCCAAAGGCAGGGTCATGAGCCACCCACTGAGCCACCCAGGAGCCCCTCTATTTTTTTTTTTTGTTTGTTTTAAAAATATGAAGCCTTTCAAATTTTAGAAAACTCATTTTCAGACAAAGTGGAAATAAACAAACAAAAAGCTCACCTGGGATCTGTTCATTTTCTGCTCTTAGTGGAGGAGAGAGAGCTGAGGAAGAAGGAAGGAAGAAGGAAGTTAGAAGAGACTTGGCCTGCCTTGCAGTTCCTGGATTTACCTGCCTACACAGCTCCACATACAAGATACTTACGTGTCCATGTGTGGCTCCGATATATGTTGAGCTTAGACATGATACTTTTCACTGAGTGAATGTAAACATTTGTTTCTTATTGATTTATTACCAATTTAGGTTCTGTGACACAGAAAAATTAAAAACATGAGAAGATGAGTTTAACATTTAACAGTAACCTAAAGGAGGAAACACTATGGCTTTTTCAGAACTGATGTGGGAAAAATTAAAAATTAAAAATCTCAAGCCACGCTGTTCATCTGTTTTCCTGTGAACACTATTAATCCCCTGAGGTCAGAAAATCCAAGAAGCCTCTGGAAAAAAGAGATCGGGGTATTTAAGGCAAGATAAAAAATAAATGTTTAATGTTTGTTTCTTACAACTTTCAAAAGGTCTTTTAATGAGAAACTATCTTTGACGTAATTAACATGACAAAATGAGCCGTGGCCTGGGAATTTGCAGACCTGACTTTTAACCATGGTTCTGCCACCAACAAACTGCATGATCTTGGTCAGTCACCTTCTCAGGCTCAAGTTTTTTGTATTTCATTTCTCAAATAAGGCCAAAACAGATAACCTCGTGCCTGCACTACCATCCTGTACGTCTATAAGGCCAGGAGAGCAGGAACCTCTGCATCTTTCTAGATGCCATCAACAATGGCAAATGGGGAATGGAAATTGAGGGGAGGAGCGGGTGTTCAGGGAGAGGTGATGACAGAATTTCCTTCGCTATGGCTGCTGAGCCTTTCATCCCGACCATGCCCTCACAAACTCTCCAAAGGGGTGACATTTCCTGTGTAGCCTGCATGCCCACCCTCTCAGCTCCAGCTCACCTCGCTCTTCTTAAATTTGTCCCAGACCTTCCACCGTCACACAGCCTTCGATGCTTTCAGGATACTGTCATGCTTATACGTAACAAATAACAAATGAATACATAATAAATAATAACTGGGGGCCTGGGGAATGTTAGAGCGGGGAAAGGGCCTTGGTGGCTAGCTAGTACAGCCTCTCCCCTCCTCCATTGCACAAGTTAACCGAGCAATGAAAGCCCTAGAGAATTGTCAAAGCATCAGCCGCACGTTATTACATACACAACAAATACAAGAGCAGCTAACAAAATGTGAGTGCTCAGAATAATCACGGCGACTATTTGGCCAGAGCAACTCATTCACATCAGACACCCTGCCTGGTTCTCCTACAACCGCGCCCCTCCTAGAAAGCCCGGCGCACTTAGGACACGCACACACACACACGTCACAACGCCAAGCGTGCACGCAGGTCGCACAAGCACACTCACCCCCACCCACAACCCCACCTCCTCCCAGTGGGCCCAGCGCACTCGTCACGCATGCGCACTCCCCATCGGGGCCCGCACAACGGCGCAGGCAGCTTACCACTGCAGCTGGACACCTGCAGGCCTTGCCAACCCGAGAGCCCACGTTCCCATTCCGGACCCTAGTCCCTCAGGCAGAGACGCCCCCCGCTTGCCATCCCTTCAACTCTGCAGGCGGCACAGACGCCTGGGGTCCCTCCGGTGCCCGCGGGGCTCCGACCCACATCCGGGCACCCCTGCCCTCGCCAGACCCCCCTGGCCGCACAGGGCCCGCTCGGCCCTTGCCCCCATCACCCGGGGCTCACCCTCAGCTCCCTCGCCGCGTGGACCCGGAAGCCAGGGAAGGTTTCCCACGAGGGGCTGGAGGCCAGGGAAGGACGAGCTGGGAGGAGAAGGCGGGGATGCACATGCGCAGAGGGAGGGAGCGGCGCGGTGAGGCAGCAGCGAAGAGCTGGAACTCAGCTCCTGGCAGCTAGTGCTGGGAAAGTGCCACTACCCTTAAGAGGGCTATCTCACCCCTCTAAGTCTTAAAAAGTAACTCATCCTACCAAGCCAGCAGGGGTTTAGTGAAGATTAGAGGCGTTTACCATGTATATCTGGCACATAAATGATTCAGTACCTCTCAAGATTCTCTTCCCCGGTGTACCCCATGCGTATTTCTTGAGAAACCAGCTGGAGAGTTTCTGCCCAGTCGGCTGAGCTGAGAGACTGCTGTCGGGAGCCAGGCTTTTTGTCCTTGTCCTTCGACCAAATTTTAGACGCAAGCCAAGAGAAGGGAAGCTGTGTTTGGATTTCATCTCTGTACCCGCTATCTGTGACCAGCATGGTTATTCTCGAATGAGAAAAGCAGCAAGCTAGCAATTCGGTATTAATACTAAAAACCGTTCATGTGTAAAAAACTGTCCTATACCAAACCTGAAGAAAGCACGCTCTCATCTCCTGCAACCTCCCATATACACTTCACGCAACTTCCCCCAATGTTAACATTTTACAGAGCCATGGTACCGTTATCAAAACTGAGGAAGCAACTCGGGCGCAATTGTATTAATGAAATTACAGAGTTTGTTCAGATTCTGTCAGTTTTTCCACGAATGCCCTTTTACTGATCCAGGATTCTGTCCAGATACCATGATACATTTAATCATTATGTCTGCTCCAACCTGTAAGTTTTTTGGTCGTTCCTTGTCTTTCATGGCATTCACATGATTGAAGAATAGTGGTCAGGTATTGTGAAAAGTGCCTCTGAATTGACGTTTGTCTAATGTTTTCTCCTTATTGGACTGAGGTATATATTTTTAGGAAGAATACCCTTGGAAGGATGTGCCCTACCTGTCTATCAGGTGACACGTGATATCAACATGATTCGTCATACTAACCTTTAGTACTTGGTTAAGGTGGTATCAGCGGGGTTTCTGCACTATATATTTAGGATTTTTCCATATCCAGTCTACACTTAAGAGTGGATTGGCTAAGTCCAGTGCACACCCAGGGACAGAGGAAATTCGCTTAGCTCCTTTTCGAATTTATGGTCATATTTTAAAACCACCAGGCGTATTAGTAAATTTGAGGAGAAACTCTCTGAGGCTACCCAAGTATCCTGTTTATATTTATAGTTTTGGCCACTAATTTTCACTTTCATTGTTGGGTCTTGCCTGCAACCACTTTTACTGTGGTGTTCTAAAAGGAGATTTTTCTGTTTTACTTATATGTTTATTGGGATTCTTCTGTAAAAGAAAGATTTTCATTTTCCTCATTTATTTCATCATTTGTTTATGTCAGTACGGGCTCATGAATAATCTAATTCATTCCCCTGGTCATTACTCAACCCTGCCTTTTTCACCCAACCCTTTGATCTGTTTTATGTTTTACAATTTTACCCTTTTCTGAATGTCAATGGAATTATATAATATGTATCTCCTGAGTTTGGTTTATTTCACTTAGCAAAATTCATTTAAGACTCATTTGTGTTAAAAAAAAAAAAAAAGACTTGGGGCGACTGGGTGGCTCAGTGGGTTAAAGCCTCTGCCTTGGGCTCAGGTCATGATCCCAGGGTCCTGGGATCAAGCCCCGTATTGGGCTCTCTGCTCAGTGGGGAGCCTGCTTCCTCCTCTCTCTCTCTGCCTGCTTCTCTGCCTACTTGTGATCTATCTGTCAAATAAATAAATAAAAATCTTAAAAAAAAAGACTCATTCATGTTCTTGGTCCTTTTCTCAGATCAGCTCCTTTCTCTCCACTCTTTTCATTTCACCCATGCTATTATTATGTACCCTATGTCACAACACTAGCAGATAAACAATCTGAATGATTGAATCTTAACCATGTAGTAGCTCTGTTTATGGGATTTATAATTGTATCCAAGTTAGGTTTGTAACAGTTTTCAGCAATCTTGATTTGAATTTATGGAAGGTCTGACCTGAGAGTCTATGGAATAACAAATACATTGGCACTGTGGGCCTGGGTGACAATTCCAGGTAAAATGAATTTTCCCCTCAGGTGTCTTTCTCATCTATGTTAGAAAAGCACATCTTGTGAAGTAAGAAGGAGGAGTCTCTAAGTATATGCTAGTTGGAGAGAACCCTACAACTATTTGAGGTTCTTTCTTTTTTCTTTTTCTTTCTCTTTTATTTTTTTTTTTTTTAAGTAGGCTCACTGCAGGGCTGAGCTTATGACCCTGAGATCAAGACCTGAGCTGAGATCGAGTCCTTTGCTTAGCCAAACAAACCACCCAGGCACCTCTGGAGTGAGTTTTGAGAAGAGTGTAGTTCCCAGAGAGGAGCAGATCCTAGGTTTTCACAGGAGTGTTCAGAACAAGTGAGATTTGAGAATATTGCCCTATTCAGAAGCTCCCAGGCTGCCTAATGGAGAGAAGCCTGGACCAGGGCAGCTGGGCTGGAAGGAGTAAAGGATGGTTAGATGACCTGGGAAATAGAGCTGCGCTGGAGGCATTCCAGGGATTTGCGGGAAAGGGCCTTAAAACTAGATGTGAGTCTGTTTTGTCTCACCAATCCCAGTTCAACCCCTACTCTTTGTTTTGTGCTCCCTCTTCCCAGATTCTGAGCTCTGCTCACACAATGAATCTGGCATTTAAAGATGTGCTGTTGAGTTCTTTACAAGACAGCAGTACAAGGAGAGTTACCTATTTTTCTTCTTGAAGGTTGAGAAGAAATTGGTGCTGAGAATGTAAGTGAATTTCCCTGTCTTTGTGTTGGGGCAGAACCCAGAGGAGATGCTGAGTTTTCCTACCCCAGTCCTGTACTGACCACATCACCACTGGTTTAAAAAAAGATAGCCATTTGAGAAACTGCAATGCTTTAGAAAAACAAAAGGTACACTCACTTGAAAGTGCCTCCATCTTTTTTTTCTTAGCTTTGGTTGCCTTCTCTAACTTGAGTAAACAAGGAAATACAGATGTAACAACTTTTGTTGTACAACCTTTGCTGAAGGTTTCGTGTTCCTTCATTTAGCGTATTATAATTTGCTTAACCAATTTTTCTCATTTTTAAAATTTCTTTGAAACAGAACAGAGGGGTACAGACATTGTTTTAAAAAAGCTTTGCGCAGTGGCAGTATCGTAGCCAATGAGGTTTATCCGAGGCGCGATTATTGCTAATTGAAAAATAGTGGTGATGCAACATGGAGGCTTAAGTGGGTAGGAGAAGAATCAATGAAACAAGATGGGATTGGGAGGGAGACAAACCATAAGTGACTCTTAATCTCACAAAACAAACTGAGGGTTGCTGGGGGGAGGGGGTTTGGGAGAAGAGGGTGGGATTATGGACATTGGGGAGGCTATGTGCTTTGGTGAGTGCTGTGAAGTGTGTAAACCTGGTGATTCACAGACCTGTACCCCTGGGGATAAAAATATATGGTTATAAAAAATAAAAATTAAAAAAAAATGTCCTAGACAATAGTGTTTTTAAACCATAGAATGGGGCCCGAGAATTTTCGTTTTGAACAAGGTTGCAGGTGATCTTGAGGTCTGTAGACCAGTAGCATCGGATCAGCAGATCAATAGGGCAAAGTTGGCGTGAGCGCACACACACACATCATATAAAGTTAGATAGTTATCAAACTTGCAAATATTTCGGACTTTTAACCATGACTCCACCCACACTCCCTCCCCACCCCCCACCCCCACCCCCAAAAAACATGCATAGAGTATCCCTATTCCTTCCAGAGCCTAAAGACTTTCTGGCATCAAGAGATGAATAAAAAACTTCTGTTTCTCTTTATATAGATGATGAACAACCTTCTTGTGGCAAACCACAAACTAAATGCCTATAATTATTCTTCAGTGGGAGCAAAAGACAGATTACCAAGCAGAACCCAGTTAATGAGGTTTTTTGGGAGAAGGTATTACTAAAGCCCATGTAGAGAGCTTTCCCCTGGTCTTGGTTTGTTTTTGTTTTCCCTTTACAAAGCCTCGAATTTTTATAGAATAAATTGACTGCATGTCCTTAAAATAACTCCAAAATTGTCAGACCCTGGCAACCACTAATCTACATTCTGTCAGTATGGACTTGGATCTTCTGGATCTTTTGTAGGAGTATAGTCATACAAAATGTATATTTTATTTGTGTGTTTCCTTCACCTAGTGTAATGTTTTTAAACTTCATCATATTGGAGCATGTTACAGACTTCATTGTTTTTCTTTTCTGGCTTTATTAAGGTATATTTGACAAAATTAGAAGGTATGTAGTGAACATTGTGATGATTTTGATATTCATATACATTGTGAGAGGATTCCTCCCATCTAATCTAACACATCCATCACCTCACATATTTCTTTCTTTCTTTGTTTTTGGGTTTGGTTTTCTTTTATTTTTGGTGAGAGTATTTAAGCTCTGCAGTCAACAGATTTTAATTGTGATATCAGCTGTAGTCAGTCACCGTGTTATACATGAGATCCTCAGACCTTCGTTTTATAGCTAAGTGTGCCTTTTTACCAAGCCTTCATTTCTTTTTATCATTGAAGAATATTCCACTGTGTAGATGGATCTGAGTTCTGTTCATCCACTTACTGGTTAACGGACATCTGGCTTATTTCTGCTTTACTGTTTTTGTGAATAATGAGCTCTGAACATTCATGTGCAAATTTTGGTAGAATACATGTCTTTGGTTCTTCTGGGTATTTACTGAGAAGTGAAAATGCTGGATCATGCATTAGTTGTAGTTTTAAATTACCGCAGGACCGCCTGTTTTTCACCATGTGCACAATTTTATATTTCCACCAGCAATGCATGAGAGTTCGTTTCCTCTCTTTATTGACAGCACTTGTTGTCTTATTATAGCCATCATAGTGGATATGAAGTAGCATGTCATTGTGGTTTTGATTTGCTTTTCCTTAATGTCTAATGAGTACCTTTTCGTGTGCTTGTTGAATATTTGTATATCTGCTTCGCAGGCATGTCCATTCAAATACTTGGCCTGTTTTTAATTGGATTTATTGAAGAGTATTTTGGGGAATAGATTTTTATCACATATGTGATTTTCAAATATTTCTTCCTGTTCTGTGAGTTGTCTCTTCATTCTCTTGAAAGTATGTCCTTTGATTCACAAAAGGTTTTAATTTGGTAAAGTGTTTTTTATCTCTTTTCCTTTGTTGTTTTTGCCTTTGAGGTCGTATCTAAGAATCTGTTGTCATTCTAAGATCATGAAGATTCACTCCTGTATTTTTCCTTAGAGTGTTATTGTTTCTAGCTCTCACATTTAGGTCTTTGATCTATTTTGAGTTAATTTTTGTATATGATATGAGGAAGGGGTCCATTTTCATTCATTTGCATGTGGATATTCAGTTCCAATACCATTTGTTGAAGAGACTCTTTTTTTCTCCCATTGAATGATCTCGGCACCCTTGTTGAGGGTCAGTTGACCATAGGTGTATGGGTTTGTTTCTGGACTCCCACTTCTGTTCATTTGTGGAAATGATAATATCCTTATATGTATATTATCATGCTTTTCCTTGTGTTTGATACTGTAGCTTTATAGCAAGTTTTTTTTAAGATTTTATTTATTTATTTGACAGAGGGAGAGAGATCACAAGTAGGCAGAGAGGCAGGCATAGAGAGAGGAGGAAGCAGGCTCCCCGCCGAGCAGAGAGCCCGATGTGGGGCTCGATCCCAGGACCCTGGGATCATGACCTGAGCTGAAGGCAGAGGCCTAACCCACTGAGCCACCCAGGTGCCCCTTATAGCAAGTTTGAAGTCAGGAATGTAAGTTCTTCAGTTTGTTCTACTAACAAATATTCTTGACAAACTTGTCAGGATTGTTTTGTCTGCCTTTTTTTTTTTTTTAAGATTTATTTATTTATTTGAGAAAGAGCGAGAGCGAGAGAGAGCACACACAAGCAGGAGGGGCACGGAAAAGAAGAATTTCTAGCAGATCTCTTGCTGACCCCGACATGGGGCTCGATCTGACGACCCCGAAATCGCGACCTGAGCTGAAATCGAGTGCTGAATGCTTAAGCAACTGAGCCACGCAGGTGGCCCTATGTTTAGAATTTAATATTGTGTTTAAGATCTATCCAAATTGGTTACTTCATTCCTTTTAATATTCTGCTATGACAGCATACATTTTAGTTGTCTGTTTCTTAATCATTATTATGAATTATTGTGCAGTGACCATCTTTTACTTTTTCTGTCCCTGTAGAAGAGCAAGCATTTCAAGTATTCTGTAGTGTACACGCATGATACATATTGTTGGGTCAGAGAGACTAAGCATTTCCAGTGTCACTTTATGCTGCCAAATTGGTCTAAGTGACCATACGACTCCCACCAGCTGTTAGGTGACAGGACAGCTTTCTTTGTCTCCTTGTTCACAGTTGATACTGTTATTTCAAAATTATGGCCAGTCTGATGAATGATGAAAAACTTATTGTTTTGATTTGTATTTCTCTGATTTTGGATAAGATTGGGCCTTTCACTTTTCTTCTGTGAAATGTTGATTTACATGTTTTGTATAGTTTTACATACTTTTCTGATAATTTTGTTCTGTATTTCTTACTGATTGATAAATATCCTTTATGAGTGTTGTATAGTAATCTTTGTTCTATTCATTGTAAATATGTTCTCCAGAGTTTGTCTTATTTTTTCACTTTGTGGTATTATTGGTAATATGAAAGTTTTACATGTTGATGTGGTCAGATTTGTGAATCTTTTTTCCACAGTTTTGTTTTGTTTTTTGGTGGTTTTTTTGTTTCATTTTGTTTTGTTTGTTTCAGTTCTCTTATCCTTCAGTGTATTCCCATTGTGGCACATAGTCACATTCCTGTGTCTTAAACTTAGCAGGTATTTCCTCTCTGAGGTATACCATCAAATTGAGACACAATTTGATTGGTTTCTTTCATTTGCTTTTTGTTTTTAGGGTTTTGTTTTCATTTTTATTATTATTTTTGTACAAGCATTAAAAATATTTAAATTTTTCTACAGATGGATTGTGAATATAAATTTAGCAAAGCATCTTCAGAGATCAGTCTGGCTTCTCTCTGTCCCCTTATCTTACTCCTGCCCTTACCCAATGTGGGTAGCCATTTTTAAAAGTTTTTATTTTTTATTTTACTCATTTATTCTTTTAAAATATTTTTATTTATTTATTTGACAGACAGAGATCACAAGTAGGCAGAGAGGCAGACAGAGGGGGGTGGGGGATGCAGGCCCCCTGCTGAGTAGAGAGCCTGATGTGGGGCTCCATCTCGTGACCCCGAGATCATGACCTGAGCTGAAGGCCGAGGCTCAACCCACTGAACCACCTGGCACCCGTAAGTTTTTATTTTAATTCCAGTGAAATCAACATACAATTTCATATTAATTTTAGATATGCAATATAGTGATTCTCATTTTGTTATTTTTAATATAAGAAGGCCCATATGTAGATCTTTGTCATATTGTACTTGATTTTAACTTAAACTTTGTGGGTTTTCTTTTTTTAAAGAGTCTATTTATCTGACAGACAGTGAGAGAGGGAACACAAGTAGGGAGAGTGCAGGAGGGAGAAGCAGGTTTCCTGCAGAGCGGGGAGGGATGCTGGTATGATCCCAGGACCAGGACCCAAGCTAAAGGCAGACATTTAATGACTGAGCCATCTAGGCACCCAGTTCTTTTTTTTATTGTTTTTTTGTGGGTTTTTTTTTTTTGCTGTTTTTGTTTTTTAAGATTTTATTTATTCATTTGAGACAGAGAATACAGAGAGAGAGCCTGAGCAGTTGGGGAGGCACAGGGAGAGGGAGAAGCAGGTGTGCTGGCAGCCAGATGCTGACTCTGGCTGGATCCCAGGACCTGAAGGCAGATGCTTAAGCATTTGAGGCACTAAGGTGCTCCTAACTTAAACTTTGCTTTGTCACTTAATAATGTACTATGGAATTCACTCCATAGTGCCACAAAGAGATATTCCTCAGTTCCTTTTCCAGTTGCTTAGCACTTCATGGTGTGAGTATAACATAACACATTCAACGAGTCCATTAGTAATCAATATCGGGGGTGTTTTTAGTCTTTTGCAAATATAAATAGTGATATACCCTCTTCTTTGATCAGTGTGCCCTTGTCGTTGGTCCCCAGAAGTGGGATTTCTGAGTTAAATGGTAAATTCATGTATAATTTAGCTAACTATTGCCATATTTCACTTAATGGTGGTTAATCTTTTTTGTATTTTGAACAGGATATGAGGATGCTTTTATGCATATAACAAATTAAGTATGTGTGGTTATTCTTTTGGATTTCTGCCAGTCCAATAGGAGGGAAATAGTTCAGTATACGTTTTATTTATATTTTTCTTTTTAAAGGGTAAGCTTGATCTTCTAAGTTTAGTACCATTTGCATTTCTCTTCCTGTGAGTTTTCTCTTCACAGTTCTTGCCCATATTTAGAGGGTTATTGTTTTTTTTTCTTTTTTAGAAATTCTTTATATAGGGACCCTAACCCTTTCTTTGTCATGTAAGTTGCAGACACTTAATTCTGGGTTGTCATTTTTCTTTTGATTTTGGTTTTTCTTTTATTTTGTAGAGGACTAAATTGGTTGGTTTATAATTTTATGTGGTCAGGTCTGTCAGTATTTTATTTTATTGCATCTGGATTTTTACAAGTCTGATGCTCTAGTGACTGAACTATGTGAGCTCTGCATCTGAATTTTTAGTCATGGTTAGGAAAGTTTTATTCTTTCTTAAGTTATGGGGGAACTCACCCATGTTTTCTTCTAGTACTTACATAGCTCTTACTTTTTATTATTATTATTTTTTTACATTTAAACTTGACCAGTCTATTTGCAGTTGTCCTGATGTATAGACGAGAATGAGTTAGGAGTAGGTTAGCTAAGTTTCTTAGGCATTAATGCTGCAATCAAGGTGTTGCTTGGGACTCCTTATCTAAGGCTTGGTTGGGTTCCCATCTGTACATATGTGGCAGAATTTCTTTCTGGACAGCCGTAGGATTCACAGTAGCTTGTTTCTTCTTTGAGGTCAGAAGAAGGGTCTCTGGTATTTTACGTTCTTTAAAAGACTCACATGAGGGATGCCTGGGTGGCTCAGTTGGTTAAGGGTCTGCCTTCGGCTCAGTCCTAATCCCGGGGTCCTGAGATCAAGTCCCATGTCCCATAATCCCGGGGTCCTGAGATCAAGTCCCTTGCACGGCAGGGAGCCTGCTTCTCCCTCTGCCCTCACATGAGCTTGTGTGCTCATGCGCTCTCACTCTCTCTCTCAAATAAATAAATAAAATATTAAAGATAAATAAATAAAAGACTCACATGATTAGGTCAGGCCCACCCAAGTAAATCTTCCCTTTAGGCCAAAGTATACTGATTAAAGGATCTCATTTATACTTGCAAAATCTGTTTTGCCATAGAATGTATCACAATCACAGGGACTTAAGTCTCTTCCATTTAAGAGGAGTTTATGTCACGTTGTTGGATCCATTGGAGGTCGTCATCTTAGATTCTGCCTACCATAATTAGTGTGAGTTTATCCATCCTGTTTCCAAGGTAGCTTTGGTTATTCTTGGCCATTCAAGTTTCTATGTAAGTCTGAGAGTAAGCTTAATCAGTTTCCACAAAAAGATTATCTGCTAAGATTTTAATTCTGATTGTCTTCAATTTATAGGCCAATTTGTGGAGAAATAAGATATTTTTGTAATATTAAATTGTCCAAGCCATGGATATAGTGTATTCATTTACTTAGATATTCTTTGTTTTTGTTTTTTGTTTTTTTTTTCTCAATAATACCTTATACATTTCTGGAAAATAGTCTTGTTTTTCCTATTAACCAATTTTTACTGTTTGACATGAACATTGATTAACTGTTTTGATAACCTGGGAATGATATGCTCTGTTTCTTCATGCTATATTTTTCGCAGTGGTCATTTCATAAATGGGTGGTATAAAACCTATGAACTGTATAAGACAGTCAATTCAGTCATGGGAAGAAAATATTTGAGTATCTCCCTATATTTATTGTAATCCATAAAAAAAAGAATGAAGAAATCCAGTATGCAGTGAAATGGATATACACATTAATGTACTGTAATTATGTAATGTGATAAATACAGCTACATTGGCATCATTACAGTATATAAGCCTATCAGAGTTATACAATGTTACATGCCAAATATATTCATTTGAAAAAATAAAAGTGACTTAGGAAAAATAACAATAATGGAATTTAATAAATATATAAATTGACATTGTAAGTTTACTGTTTATAAAAAAGGGTTTCCTAAAAATAAAAAAGAAAGAAAGAAAGAAAAAGGTTTTCTACATGGAACAGTAACCAAACATTTTGGACACCCCGTCCTACAGGAGTTATGTTCAGAATTATTAAATAGCATTTTCCCTGAAGATGACTGTAGCTCTTTATGTAAACATAGTCCCAGCAGTCCTTTCCTGTGTGTTCACTGACTCCTTTAACTACATTTTTTAAAAAGATTTTTATTCCTTTGACAGAGAGAGAGAACACACACACACAGGAAGAGAGCGAGAAGCAGACACCCCACGGAGCAGGGTGCCTGACATGGGGCTTGATCCCAGGATCCTGAAATCATGACCGGAGCCAAAGGCAAACATTAATCCAACTGGTGCCCCTTAACTCCATATTTTAGAAGTGTACATGGTTATGCTCTTGGCCCAGGTTCATGTTATGTTATCAGTGAAACCCACCCTAATAGCAGGAATAGAACTTTTCTCCCCTCTGTAATCTCACTCTACTTTGCACCTGTTTTACTGTAGTAGGGTTTTATGCTACATGGTAGTTGGATGCTTCATGCTTGTGTTTGTCAGATTATATGCTCCTTGAGAACAGTGACATGGTTTTATTGGTTTTCAGATTCTCAAGGTAGGAGAGTTCTTTATGGCATGTAGGCACATGATGGGAGGCCGGTAACTTATCACACTGGTGAGGAATGTCTGCCATGCTTTCTCCTCCAACCAAGTTCAAAGGTAGGCATGCCAGAACACATTTTCTAATTGTGAATAGTGAACTCCGTTAACAGTTCTTCGACAGCTTTTCCATGTCTTCCCATTGTGATTACTTACATTTGAACACAAATGTGCTGTTTCAGGCATCCTTATCATTTGCGGATGTGACTATGGGCTTTACCCAGGAGGAGTGGCAGCACCTGGACCCTGCTCAGAGGACCCTGTAACAGGGAGGTGATGCTGGAGAACTATAGCCACCTTGTCTCAGTGGGTAAGAATTGTTTCCCGTGTAGACTCCTAGTATGCACTTTCATTCTTGGGCCCAGTTCGGCCTCTGGGCTTGTTTCTGTGAAATGAGCGCAACACTCGGTTTTCCTCAATTTGGAGCTGCAGCAATGCCAGCCCCAGTGAGCTGGCTCTGTGATGACCAAGAGAGCATGCTGTTCTGAAGGCTACTCCAATGAGGAAGGAAGGCACATCCTCTTTGATCTGTAAACCGAGACCAACACATGTGCAGAGCACTTGTTCATAATGAATTACCCCTCTAGCCTAAGGGATGACTCTGTTCCGTCTCCCAAGTAAACCTTTTGCAGTGTGGTCTTCCTTGAAAAGCTCACATCCTTTTAGCCCAAGTAATGGAAAAGGAACCAGCACAAATGCATGCAAAATGATTATAAGAAAAAAGGGGTGAAAAGTATTGGGAAGAAAGGTAGTTGGTGATGGAATTGTCATCTGATCAAATTGGTCATAAAGTAGGTAAATTATGTGACCAAATATTAAATCGTGAGTTTCCAAAGGGTGAACTAATTGAATTAATTATCTCTGTGATACAAGTATTTAAGAAAGATATTAATAAGGGAATAGCAAACACATGGCAGGGTGTCAAACTGAGAAAAGAGAACAGAAAATAAAATTACAGTAAAGAAAGCAAATCGAGGGTGCCTGGGTGGCTCAGTGGGTTAAAGCCTCTGCCTTCGGCTCAGGTCATGATCTCAGCATCCTGGGATAGAGCCCCACATCGGGCTCTCTGCTCAGCAGGGAGCCTGCTTCCTCCTCTCTCTCTGCCTGCCTCTCTGCTTACTTGTGATCTCTGTCAAATAAATAAAATAAACAAAACCTTTAAAAAAAAAAGTATAAACTTCCCAGATGCCTATTTTAGGAAGGCCCTGTGTATGTGTATCTTGCCTCTTCTGATGCTCACAAATATTGTGACAAAGGTCTTATTATCCAAATTTACAATGAGGAAACAAAGGCTCATAGAGATTAAGTGACTCGTCTAAGCCACCCAGGTGCCCCAGTTACCTTTAAATATGGCTGCGTTTCATCTGTATGGCACAGAACTGGTGCTAATCCTTCTTTTTAGGATTACTCACAGATGTGCTTTCCTGCCATATAAGTCTACATTTTATTCCTAACGTACTTGGGGATTTTTGTGAGTTAATACATGAAAAGTACATGGAACAGTGCTTGGACCATGGCAATGGTTAGTTTTCCTGTTAACTTTTCTTGTTGTTAATATCATTATCATTGGTTTTAAGCACATTTTCAAATTTAAGCTCAGCTTTCCACAGCTTTTAAAATGTTTCTTCATTCCTTTAATTTACGTTATCTACTATAGAATCTGATTCCTGGTAGTGTATGCATGTTGAATGAAGAAGCTATTCTCTGAGTTCTAATTTCTTCAAACAGAGCATATCTTACTTTGTTATATAACATATAGTGGCTATCGGATCATTACTTAATTCATTAACTGTGCTTCTTGATGAGTGAGAGAACCTTTATATTCAGAAAATACTATAAGGAATTAATTTCTAAATGGACATGTTGGGTTATAAACCTGTAGGTTCTTGTTCAAAATTACAGATTTGTAGAAAACTTGAACTTTATTTTGAAAAAGCACCCCACTTGTTAAGGACCATTACTTTCATAATCACTCAGGTGTATTCAGAGGAAATCAGATATAAATACTTGCCACACATCATAGATTGTAATTGGAAAAAGAAAAAAGATTACTGAGTATTTCAAATTTTGGCAGTTATCAGGGTATGTTTATGTTTCAAAGGAGTATTAGCCAACATTCTTATAGAATGAGATGTATAGAATGTGATTAGTTTTGAAAATTGATGCATAAGTAGGACTTGAAATGGTGGAGATGTTTGTGAATACTTATTATGAGACAATGTCATTTTCCTAAAGAGCGAAGTTCTGAGCAAGTCCAAAATGGGAATGTAAGCCAGCTGAGTTGAAAAGTCTTGCTTGAAATTGAATGATTTTTGACAAATTAATAGTCTGGCATTTCTGCAAAGAAGATATTTATTATGGACTAGTGAAGCAATCACTTGAATACCCAATATGTATGTAGTTGAGGACAAGTTCCCCCTCCACCCTAGCATTATAACTGCAATATGTTTCCTTTAATGGTGCTTGGAGACAATGGGATTTGAAGAGGTTTTTAAACAGGGTCATCATTGTTACGCTGTATGTACTGAGCAAGAAGGTAATGTGAAGTATAGCTGAGAATTCCTAGGGTGAATAGATAGATCATTGAGTGTTTGGGGTCAGGTCTTCCATGGTTATACATACACATAAAACCAAGAAATGTAGAAATCTGGGTGTAAAAGAAAAATTCTTACTAATAATATGTCAGAGCAAGTTTATAGTGGGGAGAAATTAGCATTTGGTGGTAGGATATCTGACCAAATAAGCTTGAATATACCACAACTAAAAACAACGGAAGGATTTGATTGTCTTTCCATCTTCTTCCTCATCTTTTTAATTTTAATTTTCCTGGTAGACATTTGTATTTCTCTCTCTCTCTCTCTCTCTCTCTCTCTCTTTTTTAAAGATTGTATTTATTTATTTGACAGGCAGAGATCACAAGTAGGCAGGGAGGCAGGCAGAGAGAGAGAGGAGGAAGCAGGCTCCCTGCTTAGCAGAGAGCCCGATACAGGGCTCGATCCGAGGACCGTGGGATCATGACCTGAGCCGAAGGCAGAGGCTTTAAACCACTGAGACACCCAGGCGCCCCGACATTTGTATTTTTTATAAGTAACATGAATAGAAGGTAAATTAGAAACTATATTACAGGACTCTCTTCCTAGGCACAAAGAAATCAGTGCTTTCAGAAATTTAATGTGGTATTAACAGTATACTAAGATAATGTATATATAACAAAACAGAAGTAGTTTTAAAGGGGGGGAGAATGAAACTGGAAACATGTAAAGTTTAGAGAGAATTTAGGTGCACTAATGTAAGTTTGAGAGGAAAATTATGTAAAGTCTGATCCTTCTAAACGATACCAAATCATTCCTCTATTTCTTTAGGGCACTCTTATCTACTAAGTGTCATGGCCTCTCTGGTCTCTGCATTTCCCCTTCCTAGATGAGCCTTTTTTTTTTTTTTAAAGTCTTTTCTTCACCATGCTTTATATTTATATGTAATGTACATATTAAGTCTTGAAGTAAAGACTTAATTGTAAATTGCCAAATGTAGATGTGTGTGTTCTAAGTTTTTAATCCCCTTTTCTACCCTTTCAGGTTTTGTTTTTCTAATCCAAATGGATGGGACAATATGACTGTTTCGACCACTCATTTCACAAAACTAAGTCAGTGCTGTAGAGGAGCATTTGTTTTAAGTGTAATTTCATCATAATTAAGATACATTTCATGGCTTATGGTTTGTTGGTCTTTGTCATCTTTAGAAGTCTACAAAGTTGATAGCCAAGCAGAAGAGACTCAAGAAACCCAGGACAGATGTTTCTGGCAAGCTCCATTTATCAACAACAAAACACTGACTGTGCACAGAGGTAATGTATTAGGAAAGATTTTTAATTTCAGCATAGACACAGTTCCTTCCATAAAAATACCGTGTTGGGGTGCCTGGGTGGCTCAGTGGGTTAAAGCCTCTGCCTTCGGCTCAGGTCATGATCTCAGGGTCCTGAGATTGAGCCCCACATCAGGCTCTCTGCTCGGCAGGGAGCCTGCTTCCTCCTCTCTCTCTCTGCCTACTTGTCATCTCTGTCTGTCAAATAAATAAATAAAATCTTTATTTATTTATTTTTATTTTTTTTTAAATTTTATTTATTTATTTGTCAGAGAGAGAGAGCGAGTGGGAGCGAGCACAGGCAGATAGAGTGGAAGGCAGAGTCAGAAAGAGAAGCAGGCTCCCTGCGGAGCAAGGAGCCCGATGTGGGACTTGATCCCAGGACGCTGGGATCATGACCTGAGCCGAAGGCAGCTGCTTAACCAACTGAGCCACCCAGGCGTCCCAATAAATAAAATCTTTAAAAAAAAAATACTTTGTAGGTGTGACTCCTGTGGTATGAATTTGAAATGTATTTCAGAATTAATTATTAATAAGATAACCTATTTAAGTAAGAAGGCTGTTGGCCTCAATACAATAAGGAACAATTGTTCCTGCAGATTAACCATGAACAAACTCAAATGGGAAAGAAACCTTGTGAATTCATTCAAAATGGAAAACACCTCAGTCATAATGAAGATTTAATCCCGTATCAGAGAACTAAAAATATAGAGCAATGCTTTGTTCAAAGCAATAAGGAATACAAGGAATGTGGGAAAGCTTTCCATGAGACGGCAGTTGTCATCCCATATAACCAAGCTTACATAGGACAGAGTCCTTGTGAACATAATGAATCTGATAAAACATTCTGTAGTAATTCAACCCTCATGGTCAGTAGGATGGCACAAAGAACAGAAAATATGAGTTTAAAGAATATGCTACAACTTTTGAGAAATCATCTCTCTTGGAACAAAGAGTTCATTTAGAGGTGAAAGGTTATGAGTATATTGGAAGAGTGGATAATTTCATGGGAGATCAGGCTTTCTTGGCACAGGAGAGAGAATATTTGAATATAACAACTTGGGAGAACCCTTTTGGGAGAAGTCAGTTCTTAATATAACTCAGAGAACATACTTAGGAGACAAAGTCTATGAATGTAATGAATGTAATGAATGTAATAAATGTGGAAAAACATTCTGCAAAGAGTCAAAACTCACCAAACATCAGAAAACACATACAAGAGAGAAACCCTATGAATGTAAGGAATGTGGGAAATGCTTCTCTCGCAAATCTCTCCTCACTATACATCAGCGAGGCCACACAGAAGAGAAACCTTATGAATGTAAGGAGTGTGGGAAATGCTTCTCTAGAAATTCACACCTCATAATTCATCAGAGAACTCACACAGGAGAGAAACCGTATGAATGTAAGGAATGTAGAAGAAGCTTTTACCATAAGTTATATCTCACAGTACACCAGAGAATTCACACAGGGAAGAAGCCATATGAATGTAATCAATGTGGAAAAACCTTCGTAAGTAACTCAGTCCTCACAGTACATCAGAAAACACACAGACGAGAAACCCTATGAGTGTAATCAGTGTGGGAAATTCTTCTCTAGAAACTCCTACCTCAGAGTACATCTGAGAACTCACACAGGGGAGAAGCCCTATGAATGTAAAGAATGTGGGAAGTTCTTCTCTAGGAATTCATACCTGACAGTACACCAGAGAACTCACACAGGAGACAAACCTTATGTGTGTAAAAAATGTGGGAAGACCTTTTGCCATAAGTCAGACTTTACAATACATAAATTATCACACAGGGGGGAGAAATCATACTACTGTACTCAGTGTGGGAAAGCCTTCACTTGCAGCTCAGTCCTCAGATCACATCAGAGAACTCACACAGGTGAGAAGCCCGATGGATGTAATCAGTGTGGGAAGTCATTTTCTGAGAAATCAGTTCTCACAGTACATCAGAGAATACACACAGGGGAGAAACCTTGTAAGTGTAGTGCATTTGGGAAGTCCTTCTATCATAAGTCAGATCTCACTAAGCATCAGAGAACACATACAAGAGAGAAACCCTGTGAATGTAATCATTGTGGGAAAACCTTTAGTTGCAACTCGAGCCTCAAAGTAAATCAGAGAAGACACAGAGAAACCCTGTATTGAGAGTGAGAAAACCAAGAAATCAGTTATCACAGGACATACAAGGTTACACACAGGGGAAGAAAATTTATAAATACAGCAGTGAGAGAAATATTTCTCTTGTGATCCATACCTCTAAATACCACAGAAAATCCACAAAGGACGTGACCCCTATGAATGTAAAGAATGGCAAATTTTTACCCTAAGTCATCTTCCAAAGTAAACAAGAGAATACTCATAGTGGGAAATCACAATTAGATGGAGAGGCAGGCAGAGAGAGAGAGAGAGGGAAGCACGCTCCTCGCTGAGCAGAGAGCTTGATGCGGGACTCGATCCCAGGACCCTGAGATCGTGACCCGAGCTGAAGGCAGCGGCTTAACCCACTGAGCCACCCAGGCGCCCCATATATTTCTTTTTTAATTTAAAGTGAATTTTTTTTATAGGATAGTGTTACTCTTGCTTTCTTATCCTTTCTGATAATCGCTAGCTTCTATTTTAATGCTTTTATTTGGAGCAACTTCTTAGGT
Organism: Mustela nivalis; assembly: GCF_964662115.1. Classification (NCBI taxonomy): domain Eukaryota; kingdom Metazoa; phylum Chordata; class Mammalia; order Carnivora; family Mustelidae; genus Mustela; species Mustela nivalis. Next base: position 110,981,380 of record NC_139021.1, read on the forward strand.
GAACTACCATCTTGCTATTTTTTTTAAATTGAAATACTTCTTTTTATGAGATGACTACAGATTCCAGTGCACTTTTAAGAAACGAAATATGCAAGTCCTGGGAACAGTTCACCCAGTTTTCACTAATGGTAACATTTTGCAAAACTGTTGTATAAATATCATATCCAGAAAAAATATATCATATCCAGGAGATTGACATTGATAAAATTTTGAGGCCTAAGAAAGATCTCTCCAGTTTTTCTTCTCTTCATTTGTTTGTATACATTTAGTACAGTACAACTTTGTCACTTGTGTAGGTTTTGTGTATCTGCCCCTATAGTCAAAATACTCTATAGTTCCATTATCATAAGGACCTCTACTGTTGGCCCTTTTATAACCACAGCCTCTTCACTCCTGTGCGCTCTGCCACTGTCAGTTCAAATGTTACATAGATTTGTATGTATGTCACTTTGGGATTAGTTTCTTTCCCTAGACATAACACCTTGAATATTCATCTAAGTTATTGTATCAATGGTTCATTCCTTTTAGTAGCCCAGTAGTGTTCCATTTTATTTATTTATTTATTTATTTATTTATTTATTTATTTATTACAGTTTGTTTAATCATTTATTGATAGATCTTGGGTTTTGCAGTTTGGGGCTATTACAAATAAGCTGCTATGAATGCACTGTTTTGTCTTCCCAATAATAAATATAAATTCCTTCCCCAAAATAAATATAAATAATAAAAATCATCTAGTTTCTCTGCATCTTCTCCATAATTTGTATTAGGACTATTTTTTTGTTTTAACAGTTCTGATAGGGGTGGCTTAGCTTGTTGAGGGTCTCTCTTCAGCTCAGGTCATGATCCTGGGGTCCTGGAATTGAGCCCCTGAATCGGGTTCCTTGTTCAGTGGGGAGCCTGCTTCTCCCTCTCCCTTTGCCTTTCTACCTGCTTCTTGTGTGTGTGCACATGCTCATTCTTGCTCTCTCTCCCTGTCTGTGTCAAATAAATAAAATCTTGAAAAACCTCTGATAAGTATGTAGTGATAGTTTGTTGTCATTTTATCTTTTTTTTATTATTTTTTAAAGATTTTTATTGTCAGAGAGCACATTAGGGGGAGTGGCAGGCTCCCCGCTGAACAGAAAGCCCAAGGCAGGACTCCATCCCAGAAACCTGGGATCATGACCTGAGCCAAAGGCAGATGGCTTAACCCACTGAGCCGCCCAGGTGTCCTGCTTGCATTCCCTAATGGTGTTTCAGATGTTTTCATTTGTTTATTTGCTGTCTTGTGTTGCTCTTTGTTGAAATACTTCTTCTTGACTTTTGCCCATTTTCTAACTGGCTTGTGGTTTTGCTGATGAGTTTTGAGGTCCTTTGTACATTGTGGATTATAGTTCTTTGTCGGACACACGCATACCTCAGAGATATTGCAGGTTCAGTTCCAGATCATGACAATAAAGTGAATGTCACCGTTAAGCAAGTCAAATGCATTTTTTGTTTCCCAGTATTCATCAAAGTTATGTTTATATCATACCATAGTCTACTAAAGTGCTCAGTAGCATTATATCTAAAGAAAAAAATAGTACACACCTTGATTTTAAAATATTTCATTCCCCAAATATGCTACCCACTGTCCTTCAGTTCTCAGGGAATCATACTCTTTTTGCTGGTTTGGGTCCTCAGTGTTGTTGGCTGCGGACTGGTCGGGGTGGTGGTTGCCAAAGGCTGGGTGGCCGTGGCTGACTCTAATGGCAACAAGGCACACTTTGCTGTATCAGCTGATGCTTCCTTTCACAAATAGTAGCATGTGGTGCTGCTTGATAGCATTTTACCCACAGAACTTCTTTCAAAACTGGAGTCTGTCCTTTCAAACTCACTGCTGCTTAATCAGCCACATTCTGTGATAGTCTAGGTCTGTTCTTGACATTTCAGCCATCTCCACAGCATCTTCAGAAGTAGATTCCCTTTTATCCATAAGAAGCAACTTCTTGTCTGTTCAGGTTTTATCATGAGATTATAGCAGTTCAGTCACATCCTCAGGCTCCACTTCGAATTCTGGTTCTTGTGCTGTTCCCACCACAGCTGCAGTTACTTCCTTCCCTGCGGTCTTGAACCCCTCAGAGTCCTCCCTGAGGCTTGGAATCCGTTTCTTCCAAACCCCTGTTACTGTGGATACATTGACCTCTTGGCGTGAACCACATGGGAATCTGGAATAGGGAATCCTTTTCAGAAGACTTTCAATTATTTTTCCCAGGTCTGTCAGGGAAATCACTTATGGCAGTTATAGCCTTTTATTTTTTTTGAAGATTTTATTTACTTATTTGACAGATAGAGATCACAAGTAGGTAGAGAGGCAGGCAGAGAGATGAGGAAGAAGTAGGTTCCCTGATGAGCAGAGAGCCCGATGTGGGGCTTGATCGCAGGACCCTGGGATCATGACCCAAGCTGAAGGCAGAGGCTTTAACCCACTGAGCCACCCAGATGCCCAGTTATAGCCTTTTAAAATCTATTTCTTTTTTTTTTTCTTTTTTGAGAGACAGAGAGAGAGCGCAAGCAGGGGAAGGCACAGCGGGAGGGGGAGAAAGAGAATCTTTAGCAAGCTCATTCCCAGCTGAGAGCTGATGGGGAGCTTGATCTCATGACCCATGAGATCACGATCTGAGTCAGAATCAAGAGTTGGGTGCTTAACCGACTGAGCCACCCAGACACCCCCAAAATGTATTTCTTAAAGAGTTAGACTTGAAAATCAACATTATTCCTTGATCCTTGGGCTGCAGAATGGATGTTGTGTTAGCGGACATGAAAACAAGATTAATCTCATTGTCCGTCTTCATCAGAGCTCTTGGGTGACTGGACGAATGAGCAGGAATCTTTTTATCTGGGTGATACATGTCAATAATTAATGGACTTAAAATATTCCATATACTGTGATGTCAACAGATGTGCTGTTATGCAGACTTCATTGTCCCATTGATAGGATACAGGCAGAGTAGATTGAGCAGATTTATTAAGGACCCCAAAATTTTTGGAATCATAGAAGAATATTGGTTTCAATTTAAAGTCATCAGCTGCATTAGCCCCTGCTGAGAGTCAGCCCATCTTTAAAAGCTTTGAAGTCAGGCATTGACTTCTCTCCAGCTATGAAAGTCCTAGATGGCATCCCCTTCTAATAGAAGGATGCTTTGTCTACTTGAAAATCTGCTGGTCAGTGTAGCGCCTTCTTGAATGATCTCAGCTCCATCTCCTGGAGAGCTTGCTGCCGCTTCTCCATCAGCACCTGCTGCCTCACCTGGCACTTTGATACTTCGGAGATGGCTCCTTTTCTTAACTGTCATGAACCAACCTCTCTAAGCTTCTAACTTTTTTTTTTTTTTTCAGCTCACTGACCTTTCTCAACCTTCACAAAATTGAAGAGAGGTAGGACCTTGCTCTGGAGTAGTCTTTGGCTTAAGGGAATGTGGCTGGTTTGACCTTCTATCCAGATCACACAGACTTTCTCTGGATCAGCAATAGGGCTGTTTTGCTTGCTTAACATCTGTGTGTCCACTGAAGTAGTACTTCTGATTTCATTCCAGAACTTTCCTTTTGCATTCATGACTTGGCTGAGTGTCAGAGGAGGCCTAACTTTTGGCCTGTTTTGGCCTCTGATGTGCCCTTTTCACTCAATGAATCATTTATAGCTTTTGATTTAATTTAAGAGACATGTTGACTTTTTGTTTAATACCTAGAGGACATTGTAGGGTACAAACTGGCCTAGTTCCAGCATTGTTGTGTCTCAAGGAATAGAGAGGCTCTTGGAGAGAGAGAGATGGGGGAATGGCTGTTTGGTAGAACAGTCATCACACACATTTATGATTAAGGTGATCGTCTTGGCTGGGCACAGTTATGGTGCCCCCAAATAATTAAAATGCTAACATCAGGATGACTGATTACATTGCCATAACAAAAATAATAACAGTGAAAAAGCTTGAAATGTTGTGAGACTTACCAAAGGGTGACAAAGAGATATGAAGTGAACAGATGCTTTGGGAAAAATGGTGCCAACAGATTGGCTGGAACCGAGCATCACCACAAAATTTTAATCTGTAACAAATGCATTATCTGTGAAGTGCAGTAAAACAAAGCACAATAAAAATATGCATGTATTTGAAAATCTTTCAAATTTGGCAGAAAACATAAATACACAGATTGAAGAAGAAAGGTAAACCACCAGAGGATAAATTAAAACAAGTCCATGCAGAGACACATTATAATCAGCCTAAAAACTAATAACAGAAAAAAACCTTGAAAGAAGTGCAAGAAAAATTATTAACTTTTAGGGAGCACCGAAACAAATGGCAAGAGATTTCTCATCTGAAACCTTGGAGGCCAGAAGTATATGGCATAAAATTGTCTAAACCATTAAATAATTGTCTACTGTGTATCTGTATTAAAAATAGCTTTTGGAAATAAAAGTAAAATATTTTCTCAGATAAAGGAATACAGTTTGTTGCTTGGTGACCTATCTTCAAACAGTGGCTAAAGGAGGTTTTTTTTTTTTTTTTTTTTTCTCAAGAAAATGATAACAGAAGGAGTCTGGAAATTCAGAAGAAAAAGAAGGGAATGGGTAAAAATATTGGTAAGTATAAAACTATTTTCATAGGTTTCTTAAATTATTTCATACTGGAAGCATTTGACATGGTACTCGGTATATATAGAGAGAAAATACTAAGGAAAATTATATTTTGAAGTAGGACCTGTAAAGAACATGGGTAGTAATTTTCCATATTTCATGGAGTGATAAAACATCAGTATTAGTGGACTGTGAGCAAACAGTAAAAAAATGGTTCCTCCCCCTCAAAAAATACACTGAATGTTAACTTTCTCCCGGTCATCCCTGAACAGAATCTGTACTGAGGTGTGTCCTTTAGTTTCATTCACATTCCACAGTCACATTAGCCATTGTCCTCTCCAGTAGCACTTTATTACTGTCCCTCCTTAACTGTTCAACTCTGTCCCTCCCCTCTCCGTTTCCCGAGGTGACCTCCAAAATAAACTATCTGTGCCTAATTCTGTCTCTGCTTTGGTGAAAACCCAGTGTAGTTCTAATGGTGCCCACAGTGGTCCCTTCAATGAGAACTTGACTTGGAATTTAAAGCTCCATCGCTTAGTAGTCACATTTCGCTGAAGGGCACCTCGCTGATAGTCTGAGGCTAGCCCTTGTCATCCTGCACGGAGGAGGGTGAGGACGGGTACATTTGTCCTGTGTAGTTGTGGTGGCACGTGGAACAGGATTGGGCAATGACAGGTTTATGAGTGGCGGAGTTCCTGACTTTCTGCCGTAGAGGCCTCGAAGATACAGGTTCAAGTTAGCTGTCAACTCCGGGCACACAGTCAAGGATAGTAGACCTCCATAAAAGCATTCAGAAGACTCTTCTGTCCTGAGAAGTGAGGTTGTGTCCTGTTAAGCCCTGCCCAAGGTTTAACTTCAGGATAGCAGGAGACTGCAGCGGGGCAGGCATTACAGACTTCTTGTGTGAAATTCAGGCATCTCCTAAAGAACGAGTGGAAAATTGGGATCTCAAATGGGGAAATTTGCAGCTGTTTACCCAAGACTCTTGATCCCAGAGGTTCTGTTTAACTCTCCAGGCTGCCAGAAGCAGCGGTTTCTGTTTAATGGAGAGAGTACCCTGCCACTTGCTGGAGACCGTACAGATGCCTGCAAGGAGGCCAGAGCCTTTCAAGACCATACTTGGCCTTCTCGAAAACTCCCATCCCTCTCCTCATTTCCTTCCTTCATATTTAATGTAGCTGTTGATGGATTTAGTTCTGTACTTCCATTATTTATGTTTGATCCCTCTTTTTCTGTTGACTGATCTCTTGCCCTTTTGCTGTTGAATTTGAATATTTTTTGAATCCCACTTTAATTGATCTGTTGGCATTTTAGCAATATCTCTTTGCCTTATATGTGTAGCCGCTGCTAGGGCAACTACTTCAGTATACATCTTCAACTTTTCACCTTCTAGTTGGAGGTAACCAGGTACCATTTCACATAAAATGTCAAAAACCTTGCTCCCATAACTGGTATGCTCCCTCCCACTTTAGTGGCCTCTGGGCCCTACAGAGTTAGCATGGTCACTTTTCAGAGGACCAGCCCTGTGACCCTGCAATCCCATTCCTCTTTGTTAACTCCTGGAGCTTTGGTTTTAAAATTGTAGGATGACATCTGTTAGTAGGCTGTTCTTTCAGTGGATGTGTTCATGGGTTCATATGCAAGCTAAAATAGAAATAAAATAGTGCATTATAAATAGTGAGGGTATCTTTTCAGCGATTTGTTTAGGATATACTTCAATTGTATTTGTATATACTACAAATATTTTTTGTCTTTCTGCCTTAAATGCTTTTACTGTATATAGTGACATGGCTCATCTGATTATATCCTCAGTGTTTTCTCATGTGTAATGTCCTTTGAGGACTTCCTTGACAACCCACACCCCCATCAGTTCTCCAGCTTTCTTTCTTAGGTTTTCATAACAAGTATCTTACTACCTACCCTGCCTTCCCCAGCTAGAAGTAAACCTCGGTGAACACATGGAGTTTTCTTTTGTTCACTGCTGTAAACCCCATGCCAAGAATAGTGCCTGGTACATAATAGGTGTTTAAGCATTGTTGAGTTCTTATTGCTCCTGGAGAATACTGCATTGCTTAAAGAGAACTGAAGTTTAAAAAAAGAAAGAAAGAAAGAAAGAAAGAAAGAAAGAAAGAAAGAAAGAAAGAACTTACTTAGAGAAACTTATTTAGAGTAAGTTTTCTTACTTACTTACTTACTGAGAGTAAGTTTCTTAGAGATACTTTGTAACCTTTTATTTATTAACAGGGGGGTAGGTATTATTCTTTTATTATTCTCCATTCTTTTCTGTTTTATAAAGTATTTTATTTTTAAAATGACCAGGCTTCCAGTACCTTGAAAAGATTATCTGTAGTACAAAACCTTGCACCTCTCCTGGCCCTAGTGCTTCTCTGGGAATTGGACTCATGACATTGAGGGCACATGTCCTGGAGGTTTCCAGAAATGGCAGTTCTTTAGTTTTATGGTATGAACATTTTGCCGCTAGAAGAGGTAGGGGGATGGTCTGAGATACTGAAATCACCCACCACCTCTGCTCTCAGTCTCTTCAGGGGAAGATTTGGTCAATCTTAAAGCTCCCTTAAGGGGGATTCTGGGATGAAATGGATTGGCAGGCACCATGGGGAAAGTTGAGGCCAGTCTTGTCACAGACATGTGAGATGGGATGGTCACAGTCTTGCAAGGACTCCCCCCAGGGTGTGACAAGAGTTTGAGGGGAAAGACAATTTCAAGCCAAGGGAATGATGAGATGAGATAGTGTGAGATGTTGCTCATGCTGTTGGAGCCTCTGAACGGTTATCTGTAATTAGGGAGTCCATATTCCATCAAAACGCTAATTAAGAGATATCCTTTACACAAATTTACTCATACAATAGAGCAATGCTAAAATGCAGGATTCATTTATGAGGATAAATGGGAAATCATGGCTACAATGAGAACAGTGAATCTTAACTATTCTGTTTTTGTAGGTAAACTTAGTATTTTGGCAGCTAACAGAAGCCAGTCTTGGAAGTCTCCCTTTAAGTAGCCTACCCACGACATCCAAGAATATATTAATTTTTATGGATTCTCTGAAAAAAAATTGAGAGTTAAACGGTTAAGTATTACTCAGAGGCTGTCTCTTATAATGTCAGTGTTCTTCTCTTAGCTTCTCCACATTAGTTAGATCTGTATTCTTTTCCTCATTAGAATTTCTCAGTTTCCCTCATTTGGTCAAAACGTTTTTGACCATTGAAGCTTTTAGTCTCTTCAGTGCAGAATCACCATTTATTGTTGGCTGACCGTACTGGTGGCGCGGCAACAGTTAAGCATCTGGGGATCAGACATGGATAAAGATTCTTTCTGTGCAGTGGTCAACGTAAGTGTTATTTCTAGGTATTACTCCAATGAATGGATGTATTAGCCTGTGGGGCCTTTACAACGTAAGCTGTTTTGTCCATTTGTTCCAAAGGTAGAAATAAATAGATCAAATATTCTGGTAATTTGTATCGGTGGTTTTATTCTTGTAGCATTTATTATTAAGTGTATAAATACAGGAGATGATCATTTTCAATATGATTTTAAGACTGACATTGATTGGTACCTCTTTTAACATAAACTCGTTAGAGAACATGTAGAGGTATTTCTGGTGACTTCACTTTTGGAAATGCAGTTCTTACCTTTCAGGCATACATTTTACATGACATTAGATATTTGATAATCCCAGTTTATGAGGGGGAAAATTCAAGTTGTTCCTCAGGTCATTTAGTAACAATTTCATGAGGGTTTATAAGCATTTTAGAAGTATAGATCACATTATCATTATCATGAGGAATAGTCTCTTACCTGAAAGCATTATGTATTGTCATGTTTTTTCTGTATTTTATGTTGCGCAACTTTAAAAAGCTTGCTGGCCAGGGACAGTCTGCCTCTCTTAGAGATGGCCCAGGGCTGGTCCTGGGGTACATCTTTCAAATGCAAACCAACTAGTCCCAGCCCCAACCTCCTCCTCTTAACTCTCTCAGGGCAGCCCAGTACTTGGCTCTGACCTGTATCAACCAGACAACCCAAAATACCCCTTTGGCCCAGAGCTATAATGCGCCATGAGGGAGGGTCCCAAGCCATGTCTGAACTTCAGAGATAAAGCAAGATCTGGTCACCTGTTGAATCTCTTAAATAGAACCCTTACGGTAAAAAACTATCTGAACAATTTCCCTGTCATTGGAGTTTAGTCTTTTTAATTTCCAGCATACAGTTGTAGTTGAGCTGGGATTGCTTCTTTGTCATGGGGGTAGATTGTTGTATGTGGGTAAATCGTTTTTAGACATCAGATTAAACAGTGGTCATTGTAGTGTTATTAATGTGGCAAAACTTCTCAGGGCTTCACATGTTGCATAGCTTTTTGAGATAGAAGAGATTAGCCAGTATCTACACCAAGCTCGATTTATGGCTCTCTTTCTGTTTCAGCTATCTATTACTGCGTAACAAAAACACCCAAAACTTCCTGGCTTAAAATGATTGTTTCTTGTAGGCAGAGTGAGTGGATTCTCTGCTTCCCTTTGGCATTAGCTAAAAAGTCTTGTTTGGCCGGCTAAATTCAGCCAGTGATGGGATAGGCCAGAAGGTCTAAGGAAACTTTGCTCACGTGTCTGGAATTAAATGGGGCTTTCTCCTCATGGCTTGAGTTTCCTCCCAGCTTTGTAATTTCAGATTATTTGAACTTTCTGCGTGATGATTAGCTTCAAGAAGGAAAGTGGAAACTGCCATATTTCCTAAAGGTCTGGGACTTCTGCCATATGCTACTGAGTCAAAGCAAGTCAAGAGGCCAGCGAAGATAGAAGGGGATGAGGAAAAAAAGAAGGAAAGAAAGAAAGAAAGAAAGAAAGAAAGAAAGAAAGAAAGAAAGAAATATAGCTTTTTAGAATGGAATAAGAGAAGGAATTGATATTGTCTGATATTGTCTTTCTTTGACCACCATACTAACCGAAGATGGGCTATACTTCTAAATCAGCACAGGAATGTAAGAAGTGATAGAAGACTTGGGAGATGGATTCAGGGATTGGTGGGCTTTCAAAAAAAGGAATGTTGAAGGACTGACTGGCTGGCTTTCAGTTGTAAAAGTTTGGTCACTGAAGTGAGGATGTAGCTGACTTTCTGACTGTACAGAACATAGTCATAGTGAATGCTACTGCCGATTGCCCTTCAGAATTGTGGAGCTTTTGGGCTGGATGGCCCTCGTAAGCACGTGTGCTGATGAAAAACCCATCAGTTGATCTGGTGATCCATTGTCCCTGATCCACTGACTCTTGTGTTTACTAATTCATGGATTAAAACTGTGGCCAAGAGGTTGGCAGTCTCTCTCCACCCTTCTAGATTTTGAAGGCCAGGAATATTTTATTCTCATCAGAGTATCTTTAAAGTCTTTTCATTAGTACAGATTTTATTTTTTTAATTATTTTTATTAACATAATGTATTATTTGCCCCATGGGTACAGGTCAATAAAGACTTTATTCTTAATGACAAGTTTGACAGAGTTATTAGATTTTCCTCAAAAAGCAGTGATTTTTTAATTAACATATAATGTATTATTTGTTTCAGGGCAAAAAGCAATACTTCTTCATTTTTGATTGAAAAGCCAGGGGAAATTAGGAAACATATTTGCTCTCACAGCAGGTTGAAATAAAGAACTTCTCCAAAGGCATAGCTATAAGCAAGATGGCATGCTCATGTCAGTATTGGGTAGAGTATTGGTAACAGTATTTACTCTACTCTCTTTGAGTATTCAGAAGTTACATAGACGACAAAGCAATTACTGAGTATCACAAGCAGGTGTTCATTAGTGGTCAACAGCAGACAAATCAAGCCATGTTTATGAAGTTGAGCTTCAAGAAAGTCCTCATTTGGAAAGGGCAGAAAAGTGGCAGGATTCAGATCGGAGTGGCATTTAGCAATCAGGTAGTTTAGGCAATAAAATAATTCTGCTAGTACTCTAGTAATACTCGTAATGTATGTTACTAGTAATGGAGCTGGTGGAGTTGGGTACTATAAGGTTTTTGTTACTAGATTATGCTAGTTAAGTATGACAAAGATGCTCATGGGATAGTGAGAAAATTATAAAATGATATAGGGAACACTGGCCGTTGACTTGGAAGAAAATAAGGGAGTGTTTTTTAAGTAAGGACCAATTAACAGTTTGATTTAATTTAGACAATGTTTATTTTATACATGTACTGCTACATTCCATCAGAAAATGTTTCAATTTTATAAGAGTTCAACAAATAAAACACACTTATTTGAAAAAATTCAAATGCTTAGGCGTTTAAAATATAAATACAACGTACAAAATAAATACACTGCACAAAACCACCCAACCACAAATTGCTGTCTGCATCATTTCTGAAACATAACATACAGAAAAGTACATCATATACATTGATTGTGGTGTTTTCAGCTCTAAGTAACAGAAAAACTTAATTTTGTAAAGTGCCAGACAGTAGCTGGGTAGGCTCTGTGAGCCATATGGTCTCTGTCAGAACTACTCAACTCTTCTCTTGTAGTGCTGAAGGCAGCCTCAGGCAAAAGAGACAAATGAGGGGGCACCTGGATGGCTCAGTGGGTTAAGTCACTGCCTTTGGCTCTGGTCGTGATCTCAGGGTCCTGGGATCGAGTCCTGCATCAGGCTCTCTGCTCAGCAGGGAGCATGCTTCCTCCCCTTTCTCTCTCTCTGCCTGCCTCTCTCTCTCTCTGCCTGCCCCTGTGCCTACTTGTGATCTCTCTCTGTCAAATAAATAAATACAATCTTTAAAAAAAAAGAGACAAATGATATTTATTAGTGTTCTAATAGTGTTCTAAAACTTTATTTATGGACACTGAAATTTGAATATAATTTCACATGTCACAAAATATTCTTTATTTGCTTCCACCCACTTAGAAATGCAAAATCACTCTTGGCTTGTAGGCTACAGAAACAGGCTTTGGGTCCCATCTGAATATCTGAGTCACTTGTGGGAAAAGGCACAACCAAGCCAAACCAAGGCACTACAGCAATAATGTGAGTGGTGAATGCTGGTAGCAAACTTTTTTTTCTCCAACATTATTGAAGAAATACAAATTATAATGATAATAGTATCTAACATGTGCTTTTCTTGTGTCTCAGACACTATTCTAAGTGCTCTAAAAATATTAACTCATTTATACCTCAAAGCAATCCTATCATTATCACTTCTCTTTTATAGAAAAGGAAACAGAGGCACAGAGAGGTTACGTGGCATGCCCCATGCTGGAATTTGAGCTGTGGCCAAAAGAGTTTGGAGTTCCCACTCTTAACCACTACAATGTTGCTTCTACTCTGAAGAAAAAGGCAGTGAAGAACATTCTCAAAACATACAAAATTCTAATGCAGATAGCTCTGCACCCCGCTAAAATATCAACAGTAAGATAGATACTACTACTTTACATAGCATTGTTTTTAGCTGTTTTTAAAAATAATTTGTCTTTTATTATAAATAAATGTGCCCCTAATGTAAAATTCACTGACCTTTCTTAACAATTGGTTCAGTAACATCTATATTCATTAAAAAATACAAAAAAAAAGGAGAAAAAGAAACGTTACAATTTTAAAAGAACATTACACTTAAAATACACATTAGAGCAACAGCAGGAGTCACTGCCCAGACATAATGTGAAGTATGTTCACATTCGTGAAAACTATTGAACCAAAGCTACATATTTCCTTATGTACAAATACGGATGGATCCACGTGCACATAAACATCCACAGCCTGTCTTGCAGTGTGCTGACTCACATTAGTTCTACATACTAAAGGATTCTTCACATGTGTGCAAGGATGTCACCTGGTTTTTTCAATGTGTTTGTCCTTTTTAAAAAGCTTAAAATGGGGATGCCTGGGTGGCTCAGTGGGTTAAAGCCTCTGCCTTCGGTTCAGGTCATGGTCCCAGGGTCCTGGGATCGAGCCATACATGGGGCTCTCTGCTCAGTGGGCAACCTGCTTCCTCCTCTCTGTCTGCCTTTCCGCCTACTTGTGATCTCTGTCTGTTAAATAAATAAAATCTTAAAAAAAAAAAGCTTAAAATGTCTGGACATTGGTAGGTTTCTTTAAAAAAAAAACAAAGAAAACTCAAAAAGCAAAGAAAACCCCTCAGAATCTAATTGCTGCAACATGACTTCTGGCGTATCTGTTAACCCCACTCAGTACAGATTCTCCTTGAATTTTTGTCAAGAAACTTGCACATATTTGGAATGCTTGCAAAGGTTCTAGCCTGGCATCATGGATCTGCAGTTCACGGAAGCAGCACTTCTCGATACAGGCGGTCTATGCAGTTACACCTCTGAGTGCTCCAAGTGCACTTGGTGTCAGCGATTTTGGAATGCTCAGGAAGGGGACTGATAGGAGCGTCTCAGGTGAGCTTTGGCATCTACCGATGGCTGCCCTGTCAGAAAACTTCCTGATACTCATTTGTTTTTATAGGATTTCTCTCATGTGATTTCTGTGTTGTGCAATCTACTAGGACTTCTGAATGAATGGTCTCCCTCAGATTTTATAATTTGTCGGTTGTCTGGTACTTAGTTAAGTCTGACATGTTGTCTCATGTATGATAAAATGTGACTTCTGAGAGAAGGATTTCCCACATTCCTTACATTCATAGGGTTTCTCTCCTGTGTGCATCCTTTGATGTAATCTGAGGACTGAATTCACGGAGAAAGATTTACCACATTCATGACATTCGTAGGGCTTCTCCCCTGTGTGTTTTCTCTGATGTTTCGTGAGGTCTGATTTATAGTAACAGCTTTTTCCACATTTATTACATTCAAAGGGTTTCTCCCCTGTGTGAGTTCGCTGATGTACTGAGAGGGCTGACTTCTGGTAGAAGCATTTCCCACATTCCTTACATCCATAGGGTTTCTCTCCTGTGTGAGTTCTCTGATGAGTTTTGAGGTGTGAATTTCTAGAAAAGAATTTCCCAGATTCCTTACATTTGTAAGGTTTCTCCCCCGTATGTGTTCTCTGATGTATTGTGACATGTGATTTCTGGGAAAAGGATTTCCTACATTCCTTACATTCATACGGTTTCTCCCCTGTGTGTGTTTTCTGATGTACCATGAGGTATGCCTTAACATAGAAGAACTTCCCACATTCATTACACTCCAAGGGTTTCTCTCCTGTGTGTGTTTTCTGATGTTCTACAAGGTGTGGCTTCTGGCAGAAGGATTTCTCACACTGATTACATTCGTAGGGTTTCTCCCCTGCATGAGTCCTCAAATGTCTACTAAGAGATGACAGGTGATAGAAAGTTTTTTTACACTCTTTACATTCATAGGTTTCCTCTCTGGTGGGAGTTTTCTGTTGTACTGTGCGGTCTCCATTTCTAGAGCCAGATTCCCCGCATTCCCTGGTTTGTCCTTTGAATGAATATGCTGATGTATTATAAGGATAGACTTCTGGCAGAAGGACTTTCCACATTCATTGCATTTATGGATTTTCTCTCTGGCTTGAGTTTGCTGGTGTTTTGTGAGTTCTCTATTCCTGGGGAGAAATTTCCAAATTCAGTAATGTCTAAGGCACACTCACTGAGAACCAATTTCTAGAGACTTTTATGTCTATAGATACAGAATCTATAAAGTAGATTCACAGTTTCTCCACTATGAATGTTCTCTGACACCCACTGTGGTTTACCATTTGGTAGAAGGAACCTTCCCTTGCATTGTATGCACAGAGTCTCTCAAATGCCTGAGACCTATCTACAATGCCTCCCTTACTGTGTACCTCAGAAGAATTAAAAGGCAACTTCAAAGCTGGAATATCTTGGTCCTACATAAGATCTCCATTATGGAAGAGAACTTTCTCATTTGGGCTATATGCTTCGGAATGCACTCCAGTGTTAGTTTTCTCACATTTAGTGTGAACTAGTGTGGTCCCACTTCCAGTACTCGCGTTCTTATTCCAAGACTTCTAATCTTAAAATCAAAATCTTGGACTTGCCTTGAATTTTCAGCTCGGATTTCCTGGCATTTCACTCCTCTGTCATGAATTTTCCAGAGATCTTCTATAAGGAAATCCAAAATTTAGTACTATATAAATCTCAATGTTATTAGTATGGTTGTAGCGTTAATTCTTAGGCTTCAGGTAAATCTCCCCAAATAAAGGAACTCTCAAATGCAAATTTCTTCTAACCCACTGGTTTAGAAAAAACACATAAACATTAAAAACTATGGTACCAGACCCAGGAAGAAACGTAGTTATAAACCTAAGTACTTCTAGCACTTTACAAAAAATATGACTTTAAAAACTTGGGAGGAAAAAGTTAAGGGGTTGGGGAGAATAGGGAGCAGAGAAGAAAAGATCTTTAGAGTGCTGCTGAAGACGACTTTGGGACTCAGAATGTTGTAAGCCCATGACAGACAAGAAAGAGGAAGTCGGATGAAAAGAAAAATTAGTAGACAGCTATGTCTACTGGAATATCAGGGGAAAGATGAAACTGGATGGAAAGCTAACAGGTCTTTGTCGCTCAAAATTAATTTGCTTTGTTATTTTAGCAGACTGTAAACTTCTGCTTGCTTCCCTCTGTACCCGCACACAACAATCCGGATGCCAACGCTAACGGGATTTTCTGGGCACACCAGTTTCCCCTTGTGTGGAGGAACAGTTTCACACTTAGAGCTCTCACTCTCAGGCTTGGTCTCCTGTTTTCATAGTTTAGTTCCCACCTCTCTGTTTCAATTTACTACATGATCTCTAAAGAATTACTCAACATCATCCTGGAACCCTTACTGACCTTCATATTTATTCATCTTTAAATGCTTGACAGAAACTGAAAGATTATGAGCAGAGGCTTGGGACTGGAATTTTGTAGCATTTGTGAGGAAGACAGAAGATGCTACTTGATGAGAACTGGACAAGGCTAACTGGGACACTCAGGAACCAAGATCCTGTGTGTCTCTGGTCTTAGGAAAGGGGGAACCCTTGCAGGAGTTACTGTGAAGGGCACAGAGAAGACAGTGCCTGCCTCTTACTAAAATTCACATTCAGTCTCTCAAAAGATACCTAGTGAACAACTACTAGAAACCAGACATTGTTCCTGTTCCCGGCAACAGCTAAGTACACAGGTCAGGAGTATAAAAAAAGCATTTACAGAAGCAGAGTGAGATCATCTTAGTAGTCTTTTGGCTTGTTTTTAGCTTTTTAATCTTCGTGTTACAATACTCCCAAGTAAGGTGTGGTAGATTTTAGAAGGGATAATAATTAATACTTTGTGTGAAAGACAAACCACATGTAAAAGGAGGCATCGGCTCTGAAATAATGTAGTTGAGGAAAGGCATAAAGGTTTATAATTTGATATTTCAGAGTTTAAAGAGAAAAAAGGAAGTTAATAAAACTGGTGTTGAAAATAACTGAGGCATCTCATTGTTAGTAAAGGGAGGGAAGGACATTTGGAGAAAAATTTATCATCAGATTTGAGATCACAGTGTTCTAGAATTCCAGAACTGGGAATTCTAGAAAAAAGATAAAAATCTAAGATGGGGTTGGGCAGCAATTCAATTTCATATATAGGAAAGAGAAGTCTATTTTTAAAAGTGTGGCAAAGGAGGAATTTATGTGGAAAAAACGAAAACTGGAGGTGTGATTTATGGTACTTGCATATGCAGATACAAGAATCCTTGGGAGAGAGGAGGAAGCAGGCTCACCTCTGAGCAGAGAGCCCCATGCAGGGCTCGATTCCAGGACCCTGGGATCATGACCTGAGCTGAAGGCAGAGGCTTTAACCCACTTAGCCACCCAGGCACCCCACTATAGGGCATTTTAAAAGATGCCTAAAAATATTTCATAATGCAAAAGGCACCAACCACCTCATTAGCAACAGGTGCCACAGGTCCTCACTCACCTGGGTAATTCCGGTATGGAAATTCCACTTCCAATATCCACGGTTTCTTTTCCTTGTTTCAGCTTGAAGACTGCATTCGACTTATTCACATGGTAACCTATTAATGGGAAATTGTGTAATACAGATTACTTGAAATTTAAGGGATTCTGAAGGATGAGGAAATGCAGCTTTAGCAGAACAATTGAAGGTCCCACTTAAGCTTGGCAGATGTTCATCTAGTTCTGAGTAGCAATGTTAACAGAGATAAGCGTATACTGAGCAATCCTTTATATTATTATCTCCTTAATAACAGGCAATAATTTTACTTAAGACAATTTTTTTTAAAGAGATAGAGCACAAGTGAACGGTGATGGGGGAGAGGTGGGAAGGGCAGAGGGAGAGAGAGAATATTTTTTTTTTTGTTTTAAGATTTTATTTATTTACCTGACAGGGAAACAGGTCACAAGCAGGCAGAGAGGCAGGGAGAGAGAGAGGGAAGCGGGTCCCCCGCTGAGCAGAAAGACCAATGTGGGGCTCAATCCCAGGACTCTGAGATCATGACCCGAGCTGAAGACAGAGGCTCAACGCACTGAGCCACCCAGGCACCCCCAGAAAGGGAGAATCTTAAGCAGCCTCCATGCTCAGCGATGACAGGGCTTGATTTCATGACCCTGAGATCAAGACCTGCGCTGAGATTAAAAGTTGGATACTTAACTGACTGAGCCACTCAGAAAGCCCCAGGATATTTTGTTTTAGGTACTGTTTTAAGGACTTTAAAATCACTAATTCATGTTCTCTTTTGTAACAACTTTATAAGGTAGAAATTATTTTTATCCCCATTTTACAGATGAGAATACTGAGGCCTAAACCCAGGCAGTCTGGCTCCATGGTCTCTGCTTTCAGCCACTCTACTATGCTATTATAGAGGGAAGAGGAGTAATCTCCACAGAGGCCAATCATCACCTAGTGCCTTTTTCAACAGAGAAGACAATGCAAACAAAATGAATGGGCAAACAAATAAACAAGCACACAAATTAAACAAGCACACACAGTTTTGTGTAAAACTGATCAGACTTCTGGAACTACAACATGCATACAACATGTATGCTAAGACATGAGGTCTACAAATACCTCTGCAAGTTAAAAAAGCCTCTTAGGGTTGAGAAGCTACAACAGGCACCCTCCCTAGCTCAATCTTTCCTACAAATTTCCCTTCTTACACACTCACATCTACTGAACGAAAAACTCCCCACCCCCTTCTGCGCTCACTAACAGCAGCAGCATTAAACCTCAGGCCGCTTCTCCTCAAATTCTGCTCTGGGATAATCCAGTTCTCCGTTCCATTTTCCATGGATAACACTCCAAGTGTTGCAATATGCTGCACGTTAATTCGTCCCATAACATGATCTAGTCCACGATTTGTCGTTTACAACAGCCCATTACAACACCCCATGCTTTCTTCCACCTGGAACCAGAACACAGAAATCTTGAGCAAACATGCTCCAGGTATTGCCATGGTTACACAGGCGGCGGGGGGTGGGGTGGTGGTGGTGGTGGTGGTAAGGGGAACGACTGCAGCGGGGACTCTGTGCAGACATCTGCGAAGTTCTAGATACGAGCTAAAATCGAATTGAATTTTCTGTTTAAGAAGAGTTGGGACACTTCTTCGTTCATATTATGAAAGATAATATGTGTTTTTAAGCCTTTTTTTCATAGCAGAATCCTTTTGCATAAGGTTTGAAAGTTGCAAAAATCCATCCCATCTAGGTAGAAATCTTAATTGGTTTCATAGATCGTCCTTCATCTTCTAGAAAGCTGACTGTCTTACACAGTAAAAGGGTACCTGGAGTTTTCCAAATAAGTACTTCTCAGAGACTGATATTTAATTGTGCAAGGCTGAGGTTCAAATATGCTTGGAGAAGTATGTAGGAAAAATTTCAAGCTTGAAACTCCTTCTTGAATAATAAATATAAAAGTGTTACTGGATTATTAATGTGGATGTCAAAGATAAATTTACTGTTTGATATTTTAGCAATTTGCAAAACTGATGTAAATTCTTTTTTAAACTCACCTAGGGATGCTCCCAAATTGGAACACACAAAGGAGGCTGTCAGATAAGGAAGAAATACCAAATAGTAATCATTGCCAAGTTTCAATTCAGTAAAGCTCCAAAAGTACAGAATTCATATGAAGAATACAGGTGAGGTTTTTGGCTTTTACTTTCAGTTGCCCCTCTCCCTTTTTTCTGGCCCCATGAAGCTTGATTCTCTCTCCAATGACAGGAAGGAATCCAGAACTATTGCACACTCAGGTTTAAGGAATACATTTCCCCTTCCCCAAATCCCCCCGTCTCTCCACCCCCGAGCAGCTATCAGGAAATGCCTGAGTGGTAACGCTTTCCTTTTTTTTCTGTGAAGGGAAAGCCTTCCTGATCCTTTTTATCAGTAGGAATATCTGACAAGGCAGGGATCAGATAATTCCCATTTCTAAATCGGCTAAAATTAACAAGTCAGGAAATGATAGATGCTGGTGAGGATCCGGAGAAAGGGGAACCCTCCTACACTGTTGGTGGGAATGCAAGCTAGTGCAACCACTCTGGAAAACAGCATGGAGGTTCCTCAACAAGTTGAAAATAGAACTACCCTATGACCCAGCAATTGCACTTCTGGGTATATACCCTAAAGATACAAACGTAGTGATCCGAAGGGGCATGTGCACCCAAATGTTTATAGCAGCAATGTCTACAATAGCCAAACTATGGAAAGAACTTAGATGTCCATCACAGATGAAAAAATAAAGAAGTTGTGGTGGGGCACCTGGGTGGCTCAGTGGGTTAAAGCCTCTGCCTTCGGCTCAGGTCATGATCCCAACTTCCTGGAATCGAGCCCCGCATCGGACTCGATGCTCAGTGGGGAGCCTGCTTCCTCCTCTCTCTCTATGCCTGCCTCTCTGCCTACTTGTGATCTGTCAAATAAATAAATAAAAATCTTAAAAAAAAAGATGTGGCATATATGTATACAATGGAATACTATGCAGCCATCAAAAGAAATGAAATTTTGCCATTTGTGACGACGTGGATGGAACTAGAGGGTATCATGCTTAGTGAAATAAGTCATTTGGAGAAAGACAACTATCATATGATCT
Organism: Mustela nivalis; assembly: GCF_964662115.1. Classification (NCBI taxonomy): domain Eukaryota; kingdom Metazoa; phylum Chordata; class Mammalia; order Carnivora; family Mustelidae; genus Mustela; species Mustela nivalis. Next base: position 111,000,971 of record NC_139021.1, read on the forward strand.
CCCTGATATGAGGAAGTAGAGATGCAACGTGGGGAGCTAGGGGGGGTAGGAGAAGAATAAATGAAACGAGATGGGATTGGGAGGGAGACAAACCCATAAGTGACTCTTAATCTCACAAAACAAACTGAGGGTTGCTGGGGGGAGGGGGGTTGGGAGAAGGGGGGTGGGGTTATGGATATTGGGGAGGGTATGTGCTATGATGAGTGCTGTGAAGTGTGTAAACCTGGCGACTCACAGACCTGTAGCCCTGGGGATAAAAATACATTATATGTTTATTAAAAAAAAAGATGGAAAAAAAAAGTAAGGGAAAGAGTGCTAGTCAAGACTTCTCTTTCAGAATTTGAAGACCAAGAACAGAGGACTTTTGCTCCTATTCTTTCATTTCTGCCTCAAATATGGACGTGATTCTCGGTGGTGCTGAGCAAGCCCACAACGATGAAGCAACAAGAATGGGATGGAAGCCAATGTGCTAAGAAATAGTACATGTAAAGATGAGGGGCGCCTGGGTAGCTGTCGTTAAGTGTCTGCCTTTGGCTCAGGTCATGATCCCAGCGTCCTGGGAATGTGCTCTCCATCGGGCTCTCTGCTCAGTGGGAAGCCTGCTTCTCCCTCTCCTACTCCCCCTGCTTGTGTTCCCCTCTCGCTGTGTCTCTGTCAAATAGATAAATATTTTTTAAAAAGTTTAAAGATGAAAAAGGACATTTGCCCCTGATGCCAGCGTTGAGCTGGTCATTAAAAATTCACACCTGGAGGGGAGGAGTCAAGAAAGCGGAGAAGTAGCAAGCTGAGACTGCTTCAGCTAGCTGGAGATCAGCTAGATAGCTTATCTAAAGATTGCAAACACCTGAAAATCCATCGGCAGATTGAAGAGAAGAAGAACAGCAATTCTGGAAACAGAAAAACAACCACTTTCTGAAAGGTAGGACCGGCGGAGAAGTGAATCCAAAGCAACGAGAAGATAGACCCCGGGGGGAGGGGCCGGCTCCCGGCAAGCAGCGGAGAAACCGCGCACAAAATCAGGACTTTTAAAAGTTTGTTCCGCTGAGGGACATCGCTCCAGAGGCTAAACCGGGGCGAAGCCCACGCGGGGTCAGCGTGGCCTCAGGTCCCGCAGGGTCACAGAAGGATCGGGGGTGTCTGAGTGTCGCAGAGCTTGCGGGTATTGGAACGGGAAAGCCGGCTACAGAGACAGAGCTGACAGTAAGCTCACAGCTCGGGGTTACCTTGAACCGGTCGCAGGCTCGGTGAGCTCGGAGCGCGGCCGGAGGTCAGGCAGATGGGAGTAACTGGGCGCTGTTCTCTGAGGGCGCACTGAGGAGTGGGGCCCTGGGCTCTCGGCTCCTCCGGGCCCCTCCGGGCCGGAGACCAGGAGGCCGCCATTTGTATTCCCGTCCTCCGGAACTCTACGGAAAGCGCTCAGGGAACAAAAGCTCCTGAAAGCAAACCCAAACGGATTACTCACCCCGGCCCCGGGTAAGGGCAGTGTAATTCCGCCTAGGGCAAAGACACTTGAGAATCACTACAACAGGCCCCTCCCACAGAAGATCAACAAGAAATCCAGCTGAGACCAAGTTCACCTACCAAGGAGTGCGGTTTCAATACCAAGGAGAGCAGCAGAATTCCAGAGGAGGAGAAAGCCAAGCACGGAACTCATGGCTTTTTTCCTGTGATTTTTTTTAGTCTTGCAGTTAATTTAATTTTTTCTTTTTCATTTTTTTTTTTTCTTCTCGCCTTCGGGTAAAATTTTTTTTTTAACTGTTACCTTTTTCTTTTTTAACGATTTTTTACTAGTTTATCTAATATATATATTTTTTCTTTTTTACAGTTTTCTCAGGTGTTTTCTTTTTTTAAAAATTTTTTTTTCTTTTCTTTTTTTTTTTCTTTTCTTTTTCTTTCTTTCTTTTAGAACCTCTTTTTATCCCCTTTCTCCCCACTCACGATTTTGGATCTCTTCTAATTTGGTTAAAGCATATTTTCCTGGGGTTGTTGCCACCCTTTTAGTATTTTACTTGCCCCTTCATTTACTCTTATCTGGCCAAAATGACAAGACGTAAAAATTCAACACAAAAAAAAGAACAAGAGGCAGTACCGAAGGCTAGGGACCTAATCAATACAGACATCGATAATATGTCATATCTAGAGTTCAGAATGACAATTCTCAAGGTTCTAGCCGGGCTCGAAAAAGGCATGGAAGATATTAGACAAACCCTCTCGAGAGATATAAAAGCCCTTTCTGGAGAAATAAAAGAACTAAAATCTAACCAAGTTGAAATCAAAAAAGCTATTAATGAGGTGCAATCAAAAATGGAGGCTCTCACTGCTAGGATAAATGAGGCAGAAGAAAGAATTAGCGATATAGAAGACCAAATGACAGAGAATAAAGAAGCTGAGCAAAAGAGGGACAAACAGCTACTGGACCACGAGGGGAGAATTCGAGAGATAAGTGACACCATAAGACAAAACAACATTAGAATAATTGGGATTCCAGAAGAAGAAGAAAGAGAGAGGGGAGCAGAAGGTATACTGGAGAGAATTATTGGGGAGAATTTCCCCAATATGGCAAAGGGAACGAGCATCAAAATTCAGGAGGTTCAGAGAACGCCCCTCAAAATCAATAAGAATAGGCCCACACCCCGTCACCTAATAGTAAAATTTACAAGTCTCAGTGACAAAGAGAAAATCCTGAAAGCAGCCCGGGAAAAGAAGTCTGTAACATACAATGGTAAAAATATTAGATTGGCAGCTGACTTATCCACAGAGACCTGGCAGGCCAGAAAGAGCTGGCATGATATTTTTAGAGCACTAAACGAGAAAAACATGCAGCCCAGAATACTATATCCAGCTAGGCTATCATTGAAAATAGAAGGAGAGATTAAAAGCTTCCAGGACAAACAACAACTGAAAGAATTTGCAAATACCAAACCAGCTCTACAGGAAATATTGAAAGGGGTCCTCTAAGCAAAGAGAGAGCCTACAAGTGGTAGATCAGAAAGGAACAGAGACCATATACAATAACAGTCACCTTACAGGCAATACAATGGCACTAAATTCATATCTCTCAATAGTTACCCTGAATGTGAATGGGCTAAATGCCCCTGTGAAAAGACACAGGGTATCAGAATGGATAAAAAAACAAAACCCATCTATATGTTGCCTCCAAGAAACTCATTTTAAGCCCGAAGACACCTCCAGATTTAAAGTGAGGGGGTGGAAAAGAATTTACCATGCTAATGGACATCAGAAGAAAGCAGGAGTGGCAATCCTTATATCAGATCAATTAGATTTTAAGCCAAAGACTATAATAAGAGATGAGGAAGGACACTATATCATACTCAAAGGTTCTGTCCAACAAGAAGATTTAACAATTTTAAATATCTATGCCCCCAACGTGGGAGCAGCCAACTATATAAACCAATTAATAACAAAATCAAAGAAACACATCAACAACAATACAATAATAGTAGGGGACTTTAACACTCCCCTCACTGAAATGGACAGGTCATCCAAGCAAAAGATCAGCAAGGAGATAAAGGCCTTAAACGACACACTGGACCAGATGGACATCACAGATATATTCAGAACATTTCATCCCAAAGCAACAGAATACACATTCTTCTCTAGTGCACATGGAACATTCTCCAGAATAGATCACATCCTCGGTCCTAAATCAGGACTCAACCGGTATCAAAAGATTGGGATCATTCCCTGCATATTTTCAGACCACAATGCTCTAAAGCTAGAACTCAACCACAAAAGGAAGTTTGGAAAGAACCCAAATACATGGAGACTAAACAGTATCCTTCTAAAGAATGAATGGGTCAACCGGGAAATTAAAGAAGAATTGAAAAAAATCATGGAAACAAATGATAATGAAAATACAACGGTTCAAAATCTGTGGGACACAACAAAGGCAGTCCTGAGAGGAAAATATATAGCGGTACAAGCCTTTCTCAAGAAACAAGAAAGGTCTCAGGTACACAACCTAACCCTACACCTAAAGGAGCTGGAGAAAGAACAAGAAAGAAACCCTAAGCCCAGCAGGAGAAGAGAAATCATAAAGATCAGAGCAGAAATCAATGAAATAGAAACCAAAAAAACAATAGAACAAATCAACGAAACTAGGAGCTGGTTCTTTGAAAGAATTAATAAAATTGATAAACCCCTGGCCCGACTTATCAAAAAGAAAAGAGAAAGGACCCAAATAAATAAAATGATGAATGAAAGAGGAGAGATCACAACTAACACCAAAGAAATACAAACTATTTTAAGAACATACTATGAGCAACTCTACGGCAATAAATTTGACAATCTGGAAGAAATGGATGCATTCCTAGAAACATATAAACTACCACAACTGAACCAGGAAGAAATAGAAAGCCTGAACAGACCCATAACCAGTAAGGAGATTGAAACAGTCATTAAAAATCTCCAAACAAACAAAAGCCCAGGGCCAGATGGCTTCCCCGGGGAATTCTACCAAACATTTAAAGAAGAACTAATTCCTATTCTCCTGAAACTGTTCCAAAAAATAGAAATGGAAGGAAAACTTCCAAACTAATTTTATGAGGCCAGCATCACCTTGATCCCCAAACCAGACAAGGATCCCACCAAAAAAGAGAGCTATAGACCGATATCCTTGATGAACACAGATGCGAAAATACTCAACAAAATACTAGCCAATAGGATTCAACAGTACATTAAAAAGATTATTCACCACGACCAAGTGGGATTTATTCCAGGGCTGCAAGGTTGGTTCAACATCCGCAAATCAGTCAATGTGATACAACACATCAATAAAGAAAGAACAAGAACCATATGATACTTTCAATAGATGCTGAAAAAGCATTTGACAAAGTACAGCATCCCTTCCTGATCAAAACTCTTCAAAGTGTAGGGATAGAGGGCACATACCTCAATATCATCAAAGCCATCTATGAAAAACCCACCGCAAATATCATTCTCAATGGAGAAAAACTGAAAGCTTTTCCACTAAGGTCAGGAACACGGCAGGGATGTCCATTATCACCACTGCTATTCAACATAGTACTAGAGGTCCTAGCCTCAGCAATCAGACAACAAAAGGAAATTAAAGGCATCCAAATCAGCAAAGAAGAAGTCAAATTATCACTCTTCGCAGATGATATGATACTATATGTGGAAAACCCAAAAGACTCCACTCCAAAACTGCTAGAACTTATACAGGAATTCAGTAAAGTGTCAGGATATAAAATCAATGCACAGAAATCAGTTGCACTTCTCTACACCAACAGCAAGACAGAAGAAAGAGATATTAAGGAGTCAATCCCATTTACAATTGCATCCAAAACCATAAGATATCTAGGAATAAACCTAACCAAAGAGACACAGAATCTATACTCATAAAACTATAAAGTACTCATGAAAGAAATTGAGGAAGACACAAAGAAATGGAAAAATGTTCCATGCTCCTGGATTGGAAGAATAAATATTGTGAAAATGTCTATGCTACCTAAAGCAATCTACACATTTAATGCAATTCCTATCAAAGTACCATCCATCTTTTTCAAAGAAATGGAACAAATAATGCTAAAATTTATATGGAACCAGAAAAGACCTCGAATAGCCAAAGGGATATTGAAAAAGAAAGCCAACGTTGGTGGCATCACAATTCCGGACTTCAAGCTCTATTACAAAACTGTCATCATCAAGACAGCATGATACTGGCACAAAAACAGACACATAGATCAATGGAACAGAATAGAGAGCCCAGAAATAGACCCTCAAATCTATGGTCAACTCATCTTCGACAAAGCAGGAAAGAATGTCCAATGGAAAAAAGTCAGCCTCTTCAATAAATGGTGCTGGGAAAATTCGACAGCCACATGCAGAAAAATGAATTTGGACCATTTCCTTACACCACACACAAAAATAGACTCAAAATGGATGAAGGACCTCAATGTGCGAAAGGAATCCATCAAAATCCTTGAGGAGAACACAGGCAGCAACCTCTTCGACCTCTGCCGCATCAACATCTTCCTAGGAACAACGCAAAAGGCAAGGGAAGCAAGGGAAAAAATGAACTATTGGGATTTCATCAAGATCAAAAGCTTTTGCACAGCAAAAGAAACAGTTAACAAAACCAAAAGACAACTGACAGAATGGGAGTGGATATTTGCAAACGACATATCAGATAAAGGACTAGTGTCCAGAATCTATAAAGAACTTAGCAAACTCAACACCCAAAGAACAAATAATCCAATCAAGAAATGGGCAGAGGACATGAACAGACATTTCTGCAAAGAAGACATCCAGATGGCCAACAGACACATGAAAAAGTGCTCCATATCACTCGGCATCAGGGAAATACAAATCAAAACCACAATGAGATATCACCTCACACCAGTCAGAATGGCTAAAATCAACAAGTCAGGAAATGACAGATGCTGGCGAGGATGTGGAGAAAGGGGAACCCTCCTACACTGTTGGGAATGCAAGCTGGTGCAGCCACTCTGGAAAACAGCATGGAGGTTCCTCAGAATGTTGAAAATAGAACTGCCCTATGACCCAGCAATTGCACTATTGGGTATTTACCCTAAAGATACAAATGTAGTGATCCAAAGGGGCACATGCACCCGAATGTTTATAGCAGCAATGTCCACAATAGCCAAACTATGGAAAGAACCTAGATGTCCATCGACAGATGAATGGATCAAGAAGATGTGGTATATATACACAATGGAATACTATGCAGCCATCAAAAGAAATGAAATCTTGCCATTTGCGACAACATGGATGGAACTAGAGCATATCATGCTTAGCGAAATAAGTCAAGCAGAGAAAGACAACTATCATATGATCTCCCTGATATGAGGAAGTGGTGATGCAACATGGAGGCTTAAGTGGGTAGGAGAAGAATAAATGAAACAAGATGGGATTGGGAGGGAGACAAACCATAAGTGACTCTTAATCTCACAAAACAAACTGAGGGTTGCTGGGGGGAGAGGGTTTGGGAGAAGGGGTTGGATTATGGACATTGGGGAGGGTATGTGCTTTGGTGAGTGCTGTGAAGTGTGTAAACCTGGTGATTCACAGACCTGTACCCCTGGGGATAAAAATATATGTTTATAAAAAATAAAAAATTAAAAAAAATCCACACCTGCTTTCCTATAGACTTCATATTTGAGACAAGTAAGCACTCATTATCTAGCCCATTAACAGGGTATTCTATTACTATAGCTGAATACATTCACTGTGAATATAGCTATAAATCAACATCTCAGACTGGGCTATTTGACTTACAATGTTTGTGTTGGCTACTTAGATGATGCTGAAAACACCCAAGTCCACAAACAAGAAAGCATACCCACATGTGCACGCTTCTCCTACAGATCGTTAATGAATCATATGAACAATATGAATAATATGGGGATATTTAAAACATTTTTCCATACGAGTCTCTGTTGTAGACTTCACTGAACATTTTAAAATTTCAGTGTAAAAATCTCCCCATTGTAACCTTAAGATTCTTAAACTATTTCCTTAAATAGAAGTCTCCATGTGTGTAGGTTTAATGAGTCTTTACTTTGTGCTAGGCTCTGTGCTGAGTATGGAGAATCAGAAATGACAAGACAGTAGGCCACCTGATGAAACCCAGGCTAACCAGGGATATGAAAATGGAAAGAATCACATATTAAAATGTTGGGGGCAACTTTTGCCTGTAGGAGACAGGAAAGATGCGAGAGAGGAGAAAAGAAAGGGACGGCTAGCTGGGGTGGTGATGGATAGGAAGAAGAGCACTCACCTGTCTTGTACTAAAAACTGCCCTCCCCTGCCCTCTGAGCAGGAAAGGGGGAGCAGGAGAAGCTAAGAAGGAGCCGACTAGAGAGAAAAGGAAGCATCGTGTGTGCAGAGAGGGAGTCACCAAAAAACGGCCCAGTGTGCTGTGGGGAGTAAGGGGGCTTGCAGAGCAGGCAGGATGATTTGAGAGGAGACCAGAGCAGGTGCCAGGGCAGATCATGGTAAATTGCTTACAGTTTATCTTATAGACAATGCAAAACAACAGGTCTTTTACCAGTGGAGAGAGAGGCTCAGATTTCAGATAACTCATCATTTCAGTATTTTTCTGTAATGTAAATATAATACATAGCCAAGTGGATGTTTAAACAATACACAAGTATATGAAAATGGAGGATTTCCTTGCTTTCCTACCTATCCTCTCTCAGAAGAGCTCCTAGTACTATTTGGTGTATATTCTTCTGGACTTTTTCTTTTTTGTGCATACTGTATCATCTATTTTATCTATTTATTCCTTTGCTTGCATCTGTCTCTGTCTCCCTGTATCTGTTTGTATATGTGTATATATATCTCTCTATATAAATATAGAGAGATATGGATATAGGTATATAGATAAATATACAAAGATAAATATAGACATTTATCTTTTTAACAAAGATAGAAACACCAAGAAAGATAAAATGACAAACATAGGATATACTATTTTGCCCAAGAGTATATTGTTGATATCCTTCCCTGCCAGCACATGCAGATTTATCTCATCAATTTCTTTTTAAAGATTTTATTTATTTATTTGAGAGAGACAGAGAGAGTGTGAGAGAGAGCATGAGATGGGAGAAGGTCAGAGGGAGAAGGGGAGAAGGTCAGAGGGAGAAGCAGACTCCCCATGGAGCTGTGAGCCTGATGTGGGACTCAATCCCAGGACTCCAGGATCATGACATGAGCCAAAGGAAGTTGCTTAACCAACTGGGCCACCCAGGTGCCCCATCTTATTATCCTTAATATACATACTGTAATCTATGCCAGGGATTGGCAACCTTCAGGCCCAGGGGCCAAATCAGCATGTCTCTGTTTTTGCAAATAAAGTGGTTTTTTTATTATTTTTTTATTTTATTTTATTTTATTTTTTTGCAAATAAAGTTTTATTGGAACACAGTCATGCTCATTATTTTATGGATCATCTTTTTGGCCACTTTTTTGTTTTTTTCATTAAGATTTGATTTATTTATTTGTTTTAGAGAAAGAGAGAGAGAGAGAGAGAGAGAATGCATGAGTCCACACAAGGGAGGGGCAGAGTGAGAGAGAGAATCCTAAGCAGACTCCATGCTAATCACAGACCCCGATGTGGGGCTAGATCCCACCATCCCAAGATCATGACCTGAGTTGAAACCAAGAGTCAGAGGCTTAACCAACTGAGCTACCCAAAGGCGCCCATCATTGTGGCTGCTTTCCTGATGTAAGAACAGAGTCAAGTAATCATGGCAGAGATCATATAGCATGAAACCCCTAAAATATGACTATTTAGCTCTTTACAGAAAAAGTTTGCTGATTTCTTGTATATTAGGTAGGCATTAGAAAAAATGTCATTTTTTCCATATGATAGACACTTAAGTCACCCAATTGTTTTGTCACAAATAAAATGGGAACAAATGTTTGGATACATACATCCATACCCTTATGTGTGAGGAGAATCTTCTAGAAGTGGATTTGCTGTATGAAGAGATTATCGTTAAGGTTTGTTTTGTTTTGTTTTGTTTTTGGGAAAGAATCCTGGTAGCAGTGTGTAGGGGAGTCTGAGTAAGGAATCTTAGGACAAATGGATCAATTAGGAGGCTGTTCTTATCATCCAGGCCAGGGATGAGGAAAGCCCGAAGGTGAGAATGGGCAGAAGTGTTAGAACTGAAGCAAGAAATACCAAGAAGGCCACACTGGATAAAGTCAAGGTCGAAGGGGTGTTGTAAGTGTTTCTGGGTTTAAAATGCTCCTGAAATCACAAGGTGCATAACTCACCCCCCAGAAGAAGAATAAACAACAAGAGAAATGTGAATTTAAGGCAACATATTTCCCTGAACATCACTTTTATGACACAGCCATGTGAAACTCACACATGCACTTTCATTTTGTGACAAGCAAGATCGTGAACTAAGATTTCTGATTCTTTGTATTACCAAAGTCAGCTATTTAAACCCAACAGTTCCTTGTGTGGCCATCTAAAGCCTGCAGGATTGCGATCCCTGCAAGTTAACTATTTATCATTTTATGGCGATCAGGGGTGCCTGATGAATGCTACACATATGGAGGGGAGCAGGTGAAGAGGGGGTGCAAGGCGCCAGCTTTTACTTTGTCCTCAGCCAGCCTCCTGCTCCCTCATCAATAGTCACAAAAGCTCTGTATTAAAACATGTTGAACATGCTTGGAGGGTACAGCTTCCTGCCCATTGTGAGCCTTCCCTCAGGTCCCCTAGGCAGCCATCTTCATTACAATGCTTTCCCTCATGCACGGAAAGGTGGGTAACACACTCCTGAGGCTAACATCCCTGAGCCCCTCAAATTGAGATTACTGAGATGTTTATTCAGGTGCCTTTTTCTGCATCACATTTTCATAGGAAATCACGTGTTTCCTGTGTATATCCTCATACCACAAGTTAAACATATTTTCGTATTTTGTTAAAATTATTTCTTTCACTTGATGGCCATTTTTCACAAAGAATTAAATTTTCTATGTCATAGGCATTACTGATTACACTCAGATCACCAGAGGACTACAAAGTCATATGGATACAGAGAGACACTGGTACTGTCTAGGTTCACCCACGGCCTTTGGAACCATTCGGATCTAGGTGCCATGAACTTTCATTGAATCTGAGAGGAACCACATGTGGCCAAAATAAAAATGACTAAATCCGAAAATGCCATGGGGGTCAGCTGTACCCTCCAAGCATGTTCAACATGTTTTAATACAGAGCTTTTGTGACTATTGATGAGGGAGCAGGAGGCTGGCTGAGGACAAAGTAAAAGCTGGCGCCTTGCACCCCCTTTTCACCTGCTCCCCTCCATATGTGTAGCATTCCTCAGGCACCCCTGATCGCCATAAAATGATAAATAGTTAACTTGCAGGGATCGTAATCCTGCAGAACAGGAATCTCCCTTGCTCTACAGATGTCCTAGAGACCTAAACAGGGAGGTTACCTTATCAATAGCACAAATTTCCAGAGGCAAATAACTCTCGGTTACTGAAGCCCTAATGTCTTCCTCCCACCATAAACTGGAGGAGGCTGAGGTAGAAGGGAATGTAAATGATAGCCGGATCATAATACCCCACCAAGAATCTCCCAACTATCTTGACGTTAATGCCTGACCTAAAGACGACACTGATCAAGCCATAAGGGCAAGGACTCCCCCCCGGCACCTTGTAGGCCCTCCCTAACATGTGAGAACTCTGTTGAAGCCTCCCATCCTTTCACCACCTCCCCCCAACTGCAAGGTATATAACATGCCTACCCTCACAACCCGGGCAGCAGCTCTTCCTGCCCACGGGTCCTGTCCCCGTGCTTTAATAAACCACCATTTTGCACCAACGACATCTTAAGAATTCTTTCTTTAGTCGTCGGCTCCGAACCTCCTCACCCCACCGAATCTGACTTAGGTTCAAGAACTTCATCAACTATTAAACCAGAATGCTCTAAAATCCAAAAACCACTTTATTATTTTTTTTTAATTTTTTAATCAAAAAACACTTTAAAAATGAGTTGATACTGGGACGCCTAGGTAGCTCAGTCATTTAGCATATGTCTTTGGCTCAGGTCATGATCCCAGGAACCTGGGATCCAGCCCTGCCTTGGGCTCCCTGCTCGGTGGGAAGCCTGCTTCTCCCTCTACCACTCCCCCTGCTTGTGTTCCCTCTCTCGCTGTGTCTCTCTGTCAAATAAATGAATAAAATCTTAAAAAAAAATGAGGCGATAGATACCACATTTGTGGTTTGTTTGCTGTTTATCATGGCAATTTTTAAGAGAAAAGGACGTGCCATAAGAGACAGAATCTGATCAAAAGAAAGCTAAATGTCCAAAAGAATAGGTAAACTGAAAACAAATGATTCTAGACCCTGAGGAGGAAAAAGTGATCGAATGACAGAGTGATCTAGAAAGAGAAGAGCTACAGCAGCAAAGCTGACAGCAAAATTTCATGATTCCTCTTGGAACATGGGGTTTATACAACTGTTCTACATACTGAATAGGTCAGCAATCATACAACCAGACTTTCCATTTGAAAGCAAAGATCCTGTGGCTGTCTCTGTCTGGAAGAACCAGAGTTCTTAGCTCTGGCTGACAAAAGAGCGACATAGATGCATTTACTTGAGACTTCTGAGATCAGATCCAGGGGAATTAGGGGCTAGGACAAACAAAGCCCCCCCACCCTTTTTAAAAGATTTTATTTATTTATTTGTCAGAGATCACAAGCAGGCAGAGAGGCAGGCAGAGAGAGAGGAGCAGAGAGCCCGATGCGGGGCTCGATCCCAAGGACCCGAAGGCAGAGGCTTTAACCCACTGAGCCACCCAGGTGCCCCAACAAAGCCCTTTCTAATGGCCACCCAAGGGTGCCACATGCAGGTGGTAATGCAGAGTGCCCTTTGCTACCGACTGCCCCAGATCTCCCCCTCTGGAATGATCCAAGTCCTCACCACTCCCCGCCCCCCCCCCCCCCATAAAATAGCTGAATTGAAGAAGAAATTCAGAACACTGATGTGTAAAATCATGCAGGACACGTTCTGGGGAGAAAAAAAAAAATCACTGATGTTCTGGCCTGGCCCCCATGGAGAAGTCGGGAAAGGGCAGAGTTCTAATGCAGGAAAATGTTCAATCTGGAAAATGTTCTGACCCTAAACAAGCAATTTCCACAAGATCTAAGGATTTCACTAAAGGAAGCATCAGCTACAGGAAAAAAACAAGAATTCAATACTACTAACAAAAGCTTAGAACAAACAGTTACCTTCTCTATTTCTCGCTGCATGTTTTTTAATTTTTATTTTATTTATTTTTTCAGATTTTATTTATTTATTTGACAGACAGAGATCACAAGCAGGCAGAGAGGCAGGCGGAGAGAATGAGGAGGAAGCAGGCTTCTTGCTGGGCAGAGAGCCCGATGCGGGGCTCGATCCCAGGTCCCTGAGATCATGACCTGAGCCGAAGGCAGAGGCTTTAACCCACTAAGCCACCCAGTCGCCCCCGTTTTTTTATTTTTAAACTTACATTTAGAATTCATTTCATTTCATCCTGCCCTACAGTGGATTTTTTACGTGTATTTTCACCAGGCTGAGCTCTCCTTGAAGGCACAAGTCCCACTTTATTCATCCTTGTCTCCCCATCATGCCCCTCCATCCTTTCCCAACTCCAGTAACCATGAGGCATCGTAATGGTCATATAATTTTACCCCCTTCTGACTGCTGCCAAGTCTTTGTTTCAGTATTTTCCAGAAAAGGCATTCCCTTGAAACAACCTGATGGAAAGCAATACTTTGAAAGTAAACGCTGAACCTGAGGTATGCTTTATGAGAAAAAAATTTCTGCAGCCAAACAGATTTGAAAGATGGGATATATGCTCTTTTCCTCTCAGTTCCCAATGTACATGAGCAAGTTCAAGGCTCCAAGAAGACCTGTAAGAAGATCAGTTCAGTCCTGCTTAGCCCCGTCTTCCCTGTTTTGCTAAGAGTATGTTTTTTGTTTTAATCATATCTATAGAAATACTCTGGAAATACTGCACTCTAGAACTTTGCTACTTGTGGTGAGTGTGCTAAGTGTGGTCCCCATGGTCACCAGCACGGACATCACCACAGAGCCTGTCAGAAACACCCCCAGTGATTCACACACATTAGTGTTTGTAAACACTACGGAACACACCTAAGGAAGCTCTGGTGTCTTGGAAAGGGCGTTAGCCTGGGAACCAGATAGATCCATCTGATTCCATCAATTACAAATCACATGCTCTCCTCCAAAAAAATACACATCTTGTGTGGTCATGGCAAACGTAATACATAAATCACCTAGCCCATGATAATCAATAAATAATAGGAATTAATAGTATTCCTGCTCAACAAATGTCAAGCAAAACCACAAATAACATTAAGCGTTTACTGTAGCCTAAAGTTGAAGAGGGTAATGTTTGAAACTCCTCTCTTTGCAGTATTGGTAGTCTACATTGACTTATGATGCAGCATTGGTAGTCTACATTGACCTTGGTTATTCATCGTGGGTTTCAGTAACCCTTGGTGAGACCGTGTGCTGTGACACATGTACTTTTTTCCCTCTTGTTTTCTCTGCATTTTATTTTCTCTGTAGGACAACATGACTATTTGGTGATAAGCTCTCAGAATTCCAGTTATTTATACAAGCCTTTTCTTCTTACTTCCTCTCTCCCATTTCTGGCATCGCTTTTTGTTAAGAAAATACTCACTTTATTCAGTTTATTGCATCACTAGTTTGATTCGACCCCTTCCAATTTGACCATATAAATGCATGGCTATACTCCCTGCTTGAGGGTCATTCTACCACGTTTCATATGGCCTTATACCAAATAAAGTGGGTGAAAGTCAGAAGCTGGGCTCTTCCCCACAAAGCCACTTTTGGTAAGAAACCTTCAATTTTTATGACCACCTTGACACCCGTGACACCAAGATTAAACTGCTGGTCTTTTATCCTCAAAATGTGTCTTCCGTTTATTCCTGTCAAATGCCAGATTGTCAAAATAAAGTCTGCATAGGCTTCTACTGTCTGTTGCTATAAACAATTAGCATCACAAACATTATAACTAGAAAATAATAAAGCATTAACCGCACCTGACCCTGAACAGGACCTATTGCCATAGGGATGCCCACTTAAACAAACAGCCAGTGAGGCCCAGGGGCCAGTGGCAAAGGGACCTTTGGGTTTCCTGGGAGGCAATGGAGAGCAATGAGGAGGACAGAGATGGATTCCCAGGCTTCGTGAATAGAGAGAGACCTATAAAGAGGTTTGCTGGCTTCCACTGTGAAAGACCAACATCTCTCCAGAGAAGCCAGGACAGAACAGTGGCGACACTAGTACCTTCCAGAACATTCCGAGTGAGGCACCCTGTGTGTGATACAGTACCCTCATCTCTAGAATGAGGGAATAAAATGATCTCCGTATCTCTTTCATTTCCAGACTGTTATAAGTTTATGTTTCCAGACAGACCTAGGAATTCCCCCCCGCCAACCCCGGAATTTCCCGAGCTGCAGAGCATGGTAAAATGACAGAAAAGGCTTTCTAGGGTCATATAATTTCACACCAGTGGTGGTCAGTCAACTGAATGACCAAATTCCTTCACATGATCGCACTTGTTATCCTACAAAAGGCAATTTTAGGCTCACGGGACAAGACTTTTGAATAGTAACTATGTGGAGTATGTCTTTACCTGTTTGGGATTTGTCAAGCCAGGAGATAAATATGAGAAGTGGCTACAGAACAGCCTCTCTTTGCCAAAAATATTCTATTGAGTTAACGAAGCCTAATTTATCAACCTATTATGCTGTTGTCAGACACTCCCAAGCCAGCAAAATTCTCTTTGGTGAAGAAAAACTGCAGGCACACACAGAAAGGACAGGAAAGGACTCTGAGAAGTGGGGTTCCCACAGCAGCTGCACGAAACCCCTCAGATCCAGAACATATTCCACTGCCCCATCTGTCCCAGACCCAAGTCTCATGTCCGATCCACACCTCGGAGCAGCTGATCTGCTCCGGGGACTCCCAGAGAAAGCATCCACCTTGGGTGGACACTCACTCGCAGTCCATCTACCAAACAGCCTCTGTGCTAATTCCCTCCTCTTTCCCTTCTGTTCTCACGGACAGTCTGCTTACAAAGCATAATTCTTCCAAGTCTACATCAATTTCATTATCCTTTTTTGGGTCCAAATCTTCAACATGAAATTCAAGGGACCTTGTCATTAACTTAACATTCTTTTTGTTTGTTTTGGTTTGTTTGTTTGTTTTTCAAGATTTATTGATTTATTATTTGAGAGAGCATGAGCACATGTGGTGTGGGGAGGAGCAAAGGGTGAGGGAGAGAGAGAATCTCAAAGCAGACTCTGTGCTGAGCGTGGAGCCGACTGTGGGACTTGATCTCACGACCTGAATCGTGACCTGAGCTGAAATCAAGTCAGATGTTTAACGGACTGAGCCACCTGCGTACTCCAACTTATCATTTCTAAAGAGGAATATAAAACAACCTAAAAATAAATAAGTGATTGGAGGTGCACAGTCACTTAAATCACTGACCCATGCACAATAGGGAAGGAGTTGGCAGCACTGTAAGCTTATAATATTAATGCTCAACTTACCCCCAAGAAGAAAACTCATGGAAGACAAACGTTTTGGGTTTCTTAGTGTCACAATCTGGAAAATAACTAATACATTTTCTTTTCCCCTGAATACTGAAGGAATTCATGGGAATTCCTAAGAGTACTTTTTCAGGAGGGTCCAATCTCCAGGCCACAGAAAATAATATTTACCATCTTCCATTTCATAGCACATTGGTGCTTTCAAAATATTACACCATATTTATTTGGGATTACTGTTCATTTGACACAGTATTGTACAGATTACTATTTCTGTCTAGACTATGCTGCTTAGCCACCTGACTTAAAATGGGGTTCATGTCTTCAAAATCACTCAATTTTAGGGAGGCTTGGGTGGCTCAGTCAGTTGAGCATCTGATTCTTGATTTCAGCTCAGGTCATGATCTCAGGGTTGTGAGATCGAGCCCCGCATTGGACTCTACACTCAGTAAGGAGTCTTCTTGAGATTCTTTCCCTCTGCCCTACCCCCAACACTCTCTCTTTCAGATAACTAAATAAATCCTTATAAAAAGTTTTTTAAAAACTACTCAATTTTGTCATCTGTACAATGGAAATAATATTTTACAAATTCACTGTGAGGTTTAGATATTATATTTATGATATACTGAAAAGTTTAAAAAGCTATTTGAATGCTAGACACTCTTTTGCATGCCTGGAAGAGGTCAGTGCAGCCCCCATTTAAATGCTAGTCAATGTTCATAATAGTGTGTCATGTTTCTCACTTACTGTCTCCCAACACTAAGGCTAGTGCTTTGGTTTCAGTTATAGGCAGTGGTTGTTCCTTTTTGTTTGCATGTTTTCTTTGTTACAGGAAGCTAATTTTCTGTACATGCACCTTGTTCTTGCAGAAAAATAAAAGAGCAAAAGGGAAAAAGGGAATAAGTTCTCTTCATGGGTTCCATTTGCAACAATTTAATAGCTTTCATCTTAAAACCCTTTATTTGCTAATGCTATCAAAAACAGACCTCAAAAACTGCCACAGGATTTTATAAGGGTTGTACAATTATGACTGTAAAAGGATAATTATCTTTGCCACTTTTACAAAACATCTTATAACAACAGGAAATTTCATTTTTGACACATTTTCAGCTTGTGATTCACTATAGTTTCTACAATCTTACATGGTTCCAACCATCTCTATCATGGCAGGTGGCTTAATTTCTTTCTAAAATTTAATACCTTGTAGTTTCACTTAATTTTACTTACTTTGTGATTGCTCATCCTACTTGCCAAGGATAGAATTAACCCTAATCTTATATTTTGAGATTACAATTCACTTTGGATTTGGAATCCTCTACAAATTTAATGAATGTGCTTATTATGCCCTCCTTCCTGTCACTCGTGAAATTATGCAGAAAGACTGAGGGGGAGAAAGCTGAGCAAAGGCAACTATTGGAAAATGTATTTCATTTTCCTGCAATGTTAGACAGAGGCCCAAATTCTCCCACATTAATTAATGAGGACATATGACAAATGCCTTTATTCATTCATTCCATTGACCTTTATGATGCACCGTGTGCGCACTACACATTTTGTGATGTGCAGTGGGGACTTTGAAAAGGGTGTGTCATGGATTCTGCTCTCAAGGGGCTTGCAATTTATTGAGAGGTAACTTGTAAGCCTCAAGGAATAATACAAAATAAAACAGAGACATGCCATAATGCTAGGTAAAGTGAAAAGCTGAAAAACTGGAGATGAAGTCATAAACACTTCTCTTGGGGAGAAAAGAAATCCACAGACTCTCATTTGGGATGTGATGGCTGAACTAGTATTTGAGGAGCTGCAAAGAGAGGGAGAGTTCTGGAGTTCTGTTGGGTGTGACTGCCCACTGCGTGGGCAGAAGGAAACGATCCGAGGTTGGGAGATGGACCCGAAGAAAGGAGTATCAAAGCAATCTTCAGAATACACAGGCTGGAGAGAATTTGTATTTCACCCATCTGGAGTGGAAAGGTCTCCTGACACGTGGGACATCTGGCAAAGCACTCCGAAGGCACCACTGCAGGAGTAAGGCCAGAGTAACTTTAGACCAGAGACTTTCTGGGAGTCTCCTAAAAACGTTAAACAGAAGTATCAAAGAGCTTGAAGTGTTTCCAACTTAAATGCATCCCAGAACAAAGATAATACATTTTAGAGGGATACAAAGTAACAGTAACCCATAGAATAAAATTTACAATGTCTGGCATCAAATCTAAAAGTCCTGAGACATGCAAACAAACAGAAATGTGTGATCTCTAATGAAGAGAGAATCAATAGAAATGAGCCTGGATGTGAAACTGATGGCATCATTAGTAGATAAGGACATTGAAGGAGCTTAAACACACACACACAGTGTTGAGAAAGTAAAGTAGGAGGATGGTAACAGGATCATACAAGACGTAAGAAGAACCAAATCAGAGATGCCTGGGTGGTTCATGGACTTGGATCACGATTCCAAAGTCTTGATATCGAATCCTGCATCGGTTTCCTTGGTCCACAGGTGGCCTGCTTCTCCCTCTGTCTGCTGCACTTTCTCTCTCTCAAATGGATAAATAAAATCTTAAAAAAAAAAAAAAAGAATCAAGGGGCATCTGGGTGGCTCAGGGGGTTAAAGCCTCTGCCTTTGGCTCAGGTCATGATCCCAGGGTCTGGGGATCAAGCCCCATGTTAGGATCTCTGCTCAGCAGGGAGCCTGCTTCCTCCCCTCTCTCTCTGCCTGCCTCTGCTTGTGATTTCTGTCAAATAAGTAAGTAAAATCTTAAAAAAAAAAAGTCTATTTTGACAGAATGCCAGAAATCAATCCAATTTTCTCCATTGTCATCTCTAAGATACTTGAAATAGCTAGACTTGTCTTCACACCACCACCACCAAGGAAACCCTCGCCAAGTTGTAAACTCCAATTAATTGTTATCCGACATTTGCCAGAAGGACAGAGGTGACTGGGTATTATTCAAAACTTAACTTCTTAAAAGTACGTATTTTCAGAACACCATTAAGAGAGGTTTCAAAAACTGTGCCAGAAAAATGATCTATTTAGATATCAATTGGGCCAAAGGGTAGAATTGTGTTACCTGAAGCAGCATGACGACTGTATTGTCGTGTGTAAATACATGCTGTTGCTAGTTTGGTTTTATTCCCCTTCCCATCGTATGACGTTGCAGAACTCATAAAATATCTTCATTTACGTATCATTTCTATTAACTTGATTTATATTGTAACGATGTTACTCACTTCTTTGGCAGAGAGAGAGAAAACGCTCCCAAGTAGGCCGAGCAACAGGCCGAGGCAGAGGGAGAAGCAGGTGCCCCTTCCCTGAGCAGGGAGCTTGACTCGGGCTGGATCCCAGGGCCTGGACCTGAGGCGAAGGCAACTTCTTAAGCGACTGAGAAACCCAGGTGCCCCAGGTAGAAACTGTTGTAAAGAAATCACATTATATTTGCTGCCTGTAAATGCCTACTATCCCCTGGGTTGTTGCCAAGGAGGTCTTGATGGTCACTTTCCAAGAGACCACATGGCAGTGGCCAGGCCCGCAGGGACTTAAGATGGATATGGCCCCCTGCATGCCAAGTTCCCAGGAGTGCATGCACAAGGGGTGAAACCAGAAGAGAGGTTTTGGGTTCAAACACTCCAGAGTGCACAGACTGACCTTGGCAGCAGGGTCCTACACAGCTGTCAGCTGCCTCATCCTCTGTGTCCATGCAGGGACACCACATGTGCGTGCCATGTATGCAGGCCCCAGAGGTGCCATCCGGTGCTGGAGATGACCCACTGTTCACAAAGGACGACCATCCCTGCAGACCAGAAATGGAGGATGGGGGGCAGGCAAGAGGGAGGTCCGTGCACTAAGGGCCTATGAAATCGGATGCGCACAGAGAATTCAGGGTTTTCAAAGGTATCTCTCTGTCCCCTGCAGAAAGGGCACCTTGTGATCCACATTAATGCAGCTCACTGAAAAATGACAGACGTATGTTTGCATCCTTGGCTCGTGGCTCAGGCAGTCCGCCCCACAGACAATACTAGGAACCCTTGGCTCCAAGGGGCTCCTGGAAGGCACACAGGGCCTTCCTAGGGAGGGGAGCCCTGCAGGAAGCCCTTTACATATTTTCCTACTTTTTAAATTACTTAGCTATTTTCTATCTTTTCGGCGAAACAGTATTCATTGTTTTTGCACCACACCTGATGCTTGATGCAATACGTGCCCTCCTTAATACCCACCACCTGGCTCCCCCAATCTCCCACCCCCCGCCCCTTCAAAACCCTCAGGTTGTTTTTCAGAGTCCATAGTCTCTCATGGTTCACCTCCCCTTCCAATGTCCCTCAACTCCCTTCTCCTCTCCATCTCCCCATGTCCTCTATGTTATTTGTTATGCTCCACAAAGAAGTGAAACCCTATGGTAATTGACTCTCTCTGCTTGACTTATTTCACTCAGCATAATCTCTTTCAGGACGGTCCATGTTGCTACAGAAGTTGGGTATTCATCCTTTGTGATGGAGGCATCCTACTCCATAGCGTATATGGACCACATCTTCCTTATCCATTCGTCTGTTGAAGGGGGGCATCCTGGTTCTTTCCACAGTTTGGCAACCGTGGCCACTGCTGCTATAAACACTGGGGTAGAGATGGGCCTTCTTTTCACTCCATCTGTATCTGTGGGGTAAATACCCAGTAGTGTAATTGCAGGGTCCTTTATCGACAGAGCAGGCAGGACATGGGGGAGGGGCAGAGGGAGCAGCACTCCCCTGAGCAGGGAGCCTGATGCTAAGATTGATCCCAGACTCCAAGAGCAGGACCTGAGCCAATGGCCAATACTTAAGTCACTGAGCCACCCAAGAACTCTTGGAGAGACTTTGTGAAACAATCTCGTAAAAATAGGAGTTTTCCAGAGTAGCAGATAGGAAAATGAACATTTCAGTCTCCTAGGTGCCCTCAGGAGTCTCCTTTTTTTAATGTCCAAAAATGCAGGTAGTTAACATACAGCGCAGTATTGCACTCTGCAGTACAACTCAGGGACTCATCACTTCTCTGCACTACTCAGAGCTGACCACAACGAGTGCCTTAATTGCCCATCATCCATCGACCCCTCCCCCACCCCCTTCCCTCCATGACCCCGCAGTGTGCAGGGATGCCTTCACCCTCAGAGTTCTGTCATGAGCCATCGCCACGGTGACCTGATGACATGCATCGAACGTTCCATTTCAACTGTCACTCTGTGAGCCGAGCCCCTGGCGGTTGGGTGAACAGGACTAAAGGTCCCCACGATATAGAATCTTAACTGCTGTTGTACAGGTATGTACCTATCGATTTTCTCAATTCTCTTCTCTGGAGCTGGCTGCCTCCCTTTCACAGAGATCGGCTTCTTCTCTTTGGCTTTTCCTCTCCACCCTCTGATTGCCCCTTCCGGTTGGATGCCTGTGTTTGTTCGTTTGTCTGGGTGATTTCATTGGGATTTTGTGGGGAATCTGCCTTCCTTAAAGCGCTCCGACGTTCAAAAAACCATACTCTTTCTGAATGCCCATTTTAGACACAGTCCTACAGGGACAACACACAGGACACACGCCACACTGCTGTCCCTGGATCAGGAGAATCTTGGTGCGACCCAGGCACCACATTTGAGGGGAACGAATTGCCGGTCTCCTCTCCCCAATGGACATGACAAAATCGGAGAGGAAAGGTCAGAGGTCGAAATGCAGCTGTTTTTAGAAGGAGAGACACTGGAGGATAGCGGGGTGGTCTCATGGGTTGATGTGCAGGGTTTCACGGGCCGTCTGCTTGATGCCTGGGAGTGCACGGGAACGGGCTGTGCCACCGGGTGGGTGGACAGAACACACTGCAGCTGCACAGTGGACTGTCTGCTGCTCTCAAAGGTACTGCTGGACTGGGTTCTCCAGGCCCGGCCTAGAGAGGGAGACAGGAGACTGTCCACTAAACCTACAGTCTCCAGAGGGGATCAAGAGACCTGAGGGTAGACAGGGGATGCTGGCGAAGAATGAAAGAGCAGGGAGGGACTCACGCCAGCCAGGGTAGCCTCACTTCCATCCAGCCTCCTCAGAGGAGTCCGCACGGCAAGAGCAGGAAACTCAGCATCATCCGTCACCTTCTTGAAACCAACCACTCCCAGCCCACATGGCCACAAACATGTCCGTATATACCATTGACTGCTCCTCGGGACTGGCGAGCTCAAGGCAAGCGAGTTTACGGCCAGGTCCTATGCGACTGTTGGGAGTTTGAATCAGCTTGAGAGCCAAGCAGAAACCAGGAGCCTGGGATTCAACTGGCCTTCAGGACGGCCTTGGGTGACTGGGCTGACCTTGCAGAGAGGTGAGGGAACATGGCTCATGCTACCCGTTCCTGGTCCTTCACTAGGGCCCCGCTGGGCAGAAACCACCACCTAGTTGATGTCAGGACCACAAACACAGAGGTGAGTGAGGACTGAGGCTGGTCTCGTGGCCCTCGCTCTCCCCTACAGACACAGTGGCACAGAGGGATTGGAGACTGTGAGGGCAGCTCTTGGTTCAGGGATTCAGGACATTTTCTCAGGGGCGGTGGGTTGGTGTCAGGGGCTGGGGGATCTCCGGCCACAGGGAAACGACGACGTTCCTGTCCCAGATCCATCCTTCATCAGGGTGGCAACTCTGGACGGTCCCTTCTGTACCCTACATTTCAGGGCCACTGTCCTGCACTGTGGCTTCACCCACAGCTAGCCATCTAGCTGAGTCCCTAGGCGGTCCGTTCCTCAACACCTGCCGAGCGGCTGGGAAGCATCCAGTCCTCCCATAGGAACCAGGCACTCCTTGGACTCAACCACTTGGAACACTGTGGCGGCACACTAAAGTCCGGAGGATCAGAGGCCAGGGAAACAGGGCACAGAGGGTAGGTGTGGCTGCTCAATGGAAGTGACCGAGGCCATCACGTGGACTCACAGCACTCTGTTGCGTTTCTGTCCTGTCTCTGCTCCATATAAGCTGTTGACCACGGAACCTGTGGGTGTGGGAGGGGGCAGAATTCAGAGCACAGCACACGGTGACCTCTTCCTAAGTCCCACCTGGAGGGAGGAATGCCTTCTGGGTAGCAGGCGAGTAAGGGCAGGAGACGGATGGACTAGAAGGAAAGGACTTCCAATCCCCCATGGGCTCCTGATGACAAGGTACCGACACTGCTCTCTATTTCTGTGCGTCTCCCAGAAATCTGTGGGGAGTGACTCCTCGAGGATGTGGAGACTCACCCACCCACGCCGCCCGTGCCACGAGGACCCAAGAAGAGAGTTCGGTTCTCTTTCCACGATGAGGTCTACACCATGAGGACCTCGAGGAAGGTACCTTGGGGATTGACACATTAGGTTGATTGGAGACGCATTCTTTCCTTCAGTAGTACAGACATAACCGAAGCTTTTAAAACTGCTGAAACATATTGTCCTCTGATTTCACTGGTAGCCATTTCCCTCTATGCCGTCCGTCCATCCCCTTTTAAGTCCAGAACTCACGATGAGATCCTTATTCAAACTGGATCCAAGGGGCACAGGAAAAAAGTGTCTACTAGCTGAAGGGATGGATCTTAGGTCTTTGTGGAACACACGGGTCCCTCCAGGTCTCCCCAGGAAACATGGTTCTTATGTGTAGTAAGGAAGAGACTATGATTTCTGCCAGGAACGCTGAACAGAAAAATGTTGGGAGTTTGAATCAGCTTGGGAGCCAAGCAAAACTCCAGGAGCCTGAGCTGCAACTGGCCTTCAGGACGGCCTTGGGAAATGGCTACCAGTGAAATCAGAGGACAATGGGTCCTTGTGCTGACCTTGCAGAGAGGGGAAAGAACGTAGCTCATGCTACCCATTCCTGGTCCTTCACTAGGGTCCCACTGGGCAGAAACCACCCCCTAGTTGATGTCAGGGCCCCAAATACAGAGATGAGTGAGGACTGATGCTGGTCTCGTGGCCCTCGCTCTCCCCTACAGACACAGTGGCACAGAGGGATTGGAGACTGTGAGGGCAGCTCTTGGTTCAGGGCTTCAGGACCTTTTCTCAGGGGCTGTGGTTTGGTGTCAGGGGCTGGGGGATCTCCGGCCACAGGGAAACAGCGACATTCCTGTCCCAGATCCATCCTTCATCAGGGTGGCAATTCTGGACCCCACATTTCAGGGCCCTCCACTGTCCTGCACTGTGGCTTCACCCACAGCTAGCTGTATAGGTGAGTCCCTAGGCGGTCCATTCCTCAACACCTGCCGAGTGGCTGGGAAGCATCCAGTCCTCCCCTAGGTACCAGGCCCTCCTTGGACTCAACCACTTGGAACACTTTGGCGGCAAACTAATGTCCGAGGGCCGAAGGGCAGGGAAACAGGGCACAGAGGGCAGGTGTGGCTGCACAATGGATGTGACTGAGGCCATCAAGCTTGCTCACAGCACTCTGTTGGGTGTCTGGCCTGTCTCTGCTCCATACAAGCCATTGCCCACGGAACCTGTGGGTGTGGGAGGGGGCGGAATTCAGAGCACAGCACACGGTGACCTCTTCCTAAGTCCCACCTGAAGGGAGGAATGCCTGATGGGCAGCAGGTGAGTAGGGACAGGAGACGGATGGACTAGAAGGAAAGAACTTCCAATCCCCCATGGGCTCCTGATGACAAGGTGCCGAAACTGTTCTCTATTTCTGTGTGTCTCCTTGAAATCTGTGGGGAGTGTCTACTCGAGGATGTGGAGACTCCCCCACCCATGCTGCACGATCCACGAGGACCCAAGAAGAGAGTCCGGATCTCTTTCCACGATGACGTATACACCATCAAGGACCCCGAGGAAGGTACCTTGGGGATTGACTCATTACGGAGATTGGAGACGCATTCTTTCCTTCAGTAGTACAGATATAACCGAAGCTTTTAAAACTGCTGAGACACATTGTCCTCAGATTTCACTGGTAGCTATTTCCCTCTATGCGGTCAGTCCATCCCCTTTTAAGTCCAGAAGTCACGATTGGATCCTCATTCAACTGGAACCAAGGGGCACAGGAAAAAGTGTCTACGGCTGAAGGGATGGATCTTATGTTTTTCTGGAACATACGGGGCCCTACAGGTCTCCCCAGGAAACATGGCCCTGAAATGGGTAGGAACGAAGAGACTATGTTTTCCACCAGGAACGATGAACAGAAAAATGTTGGGAGTTTGAATCAGCTTGGGAGCCAAGCGGAACCCCAGGAGCCTGGGCTGCAACTGGCCTTCAGGACGGCCTTGGGAAATGGCTACCAGTGAAATCAGAGGACAATGGGTCCTTGTGCTGACCTTGCAGAGAGGTGAGGGAACGTGGCTCATGCTACCCGTTCCTGGTCCTTCACTAGGGCCCCACTGGGCAGAAACGACCACCTAGTTGATGTCAGGGCCCCAAACACAGAGGTGAGTGAGGACTGAGGCTGGTCTCGTGGCCCTTGCTCTCCCCTACAGAGACAGTGGCACAGAGGGATTGGAGACTGTGAGGGCAGCTCTTGGTTCAGAGCTTCAGAACTTTTTCTCAGGGGCTGTGGTCAGTGTCAGGGGCTGGGGGATCTCCGGCCACAGGGAAACGACGACGTTCCTGTCCCAGATCCATCCTTCATTAGGGTGGCAACTTGGACGGTCCCTTCTGCACCCTACATTTCAGGGCCCTCCACTGTACTGCACTGTGGCTGCACCCACAGATAGCCATCTAGCTGAGTCCCTAGGCGGTCCGTTCCTCAACACCTGCCGAGCGGCTGGCAGGCATCCAGTCCTCCCCTAGGTACCAGGCCCTCCTTAGACTCAACCACTTGGAACACTTTGGCGGCACACTAACGTATGGAGCCCGGAGGGCAGGGAAACAGGGCACAGAGGGTAGGTGTGGCTGCTCAATGGATGTGACCGAGGCCATCACGCGTGCTCACGGCACTCTGTTGCGTGTCTGTCCTGTGTCTGCTCCATATAAGCTGTTGCCCACGGAACCTATGGGTGTGGGAGGGCCGGAATTCAGTGCACAGCACACGGTGACCCTTTCCTAAGTCCCACCTGGAGGGAGGAATGCCTGCTGGGCAGCAGGCGAGTAGGGGCAGGAGACGGATGGACTAGAAGGAAAGGACTACCAATCCCCCATGGGCTCCTGACGACAAGGTACCGACACTGCTCTCTATTTCTGTGCGTCTCCCAGAAATCCGTGGGGAGTGTCTCCTCGAGGATGTGGAGACTCACCCACCCACGCCGCCCGCTCCACGACCACGACGACGCCACCGCAAGAAGAGAGTCCGATTCTTCCTCTACAATGAGGTCTACACCATTGAGGACACCGAAGAAGGTATCTTGGGGATTGGCTCATTACGGCGATTGGAGACACATTCTGTCGTTCACTAGCACAGACATAACCGAAGCTTTTAAAACTGCTGAGACACATTGTCCTCATTTCACTGGTAGCCATTTCCCTCTATGCGGTCCGTCCATCCCCTTTTAAGTCCACAAGTCACGATGAGATCCTCATTCAAACTGGAACCAAGGGGCACAGTAATAAAGTGTCTACTAGCAGAAGGGATAGATCTTAGGTCTTTCTGGAACACACGGGTCCCTAAGGGTCTCCCCAGGAAACATGGTTCTGAAATGGGTAGGAAGGAAGAGACTATGTATTCTGCCAGGAACGCTAAACAGAAAAATGTTGGGAGTTTGAATCAGCTTGGGAGCCAAGCAGAACCCCAGGAGCCTGGGCTGCAACTGGCCTTCAGGACGGCCTTGGGAAATGGCTACAGTGAAATCAGAGGACAATGGGTCCTTATGCTGACCTTGAAGAGAGGTGAGGGAACGTGGCTCATGCTACCCGTTTTGGTCCTTCACTAGGGCCCCACTGGCAAAAACCACAACCTAGTTGATGCCAGGGCCCCAAACACAGAGGTGAGTGAGGGCTGAGCCTGGTCTCGTTGCTCTCGCTCTCCCCTACAGACACAGTGGCACAGAGGGATTGGAGACTGTGAGGGCAGCTCTTGTTCAGAACTTCAGGACCTTTTCTCAGGGGCCGTGGGTTGGTGTCAGGGGCTGGGGGATATCCGGCCACAGGGAAACGAAGCCTTTCCTGTCCCTGATGCATCCGTCATCAGGGTGGCGACTCTGGACGGTGCCTTCGGCACCCTATATTCAGGGCCCTCCACTGTCCTCCACTATGGCTTCACTGACAGCCAGCTGTCTAGCTGAGTTCCTAGGCAGTCCCTTCCCTAAAACCTGCCGAGCAGCTTGGAAGCATCCAGTCCTCCCCTAGTTACCAGGCACCCTTGGACTCAATCACTTGGGACACCGTGTTGGCACACTAACGTCTAGGCCGGAGGGCAGGGAAAAAGGGCACAGAGGGTTCTGGGGAACACTCTCGGGTAGGTGTGGCTGCTCAATGAATGAGACCGAGGCTATCACTCGTGCTCTCGTCGCTAGGTTGCGTTTCTGTGCTATCTCTGCTCCATACAGGAACCTGTGGGTGTGGGAGGGGGCTGAATTCAGAGCACAGCACATGGTGACACCTTCCTAAGTCCCATGGAGAGAGGAATGTCTGCTGGGCAGCTGGTGAGTAGGGGCAGGAGACGGATGGACTGGAGGAATGCACTTCCAATCCCCCTATGGGCTCCTAACGACAAGGTGCCGACACTGTTCTCTATTTCTGTGCGTCTCCCAGAAATCTGTGGGGAGTGTCTCCTCGAGGATGTGGAGATCCCCCACCCATGGCGCCAGCTCCACGACCACGATGACGCCACCGCAAGAAGAGAGTCCGGTTCTCCCTCAACAATGAGGTCTACACCATTGAGGACACGGAGGAAGGTACCTTGGGGATTGACTCATTACGGCGATTGGAGACGTATTTTGTCGTTCACTAGCACAGACATAACCGAAGCTTTTAAAACTGCTGAGACACATTGTCCTCTGATTTCACTGGTAGCCATTTCCCTATATGTCGTCCGTCGGTCCCCTTTGAAGTCCAGAAGTCACCTTGAGGTCCTCATTCAAACTGGAACCCAGGGGCACAGGAAAAAAGTGTCTACTAGCTGAAGGGATGGATCTTAGGTCTTACTGGAACACACGGGACCCTCCAGGTCTCCCCAGGAAACATGGCTCTGAGATGGGTAGGAAGAAAGAGACTATGTTTTCTACCAGGAACGCTGAACAGAAAAATGTTGGGAGTTTGAATCAGTTTGGGAGCCAAGCGGAACCCCAGAAGCCTGGGCTGCAACTGGCCTTCAGGACGGCCTTGGGAAATGGCTACCAGTGAAATCAGAGGACAATGGGTCCTTGTGCTGACCTTGCAGAGAGGTGAGGGAACGTGGCTCATGCTACCCGTTCCTGGTCCTTCACTAGGGCCCCACTGGGCAGAAACCACCACCTAGTTGATGCCAGGGCCCCAAACACAGAGGTGAGTGAGGACTGAGGCTGGTCTCGTGGCCCTCGCTCTCCCCTACAGAGACAGTGGCACAGAGGGATTGGAGACTGTGAGGGCATCTCTTGGTTCGGAGCTTCAGGACCTTTTCTCAGGGCCTGTGGTCGGTGTCAGGGGTTGGGGGATTTCCAGCCACAGGGAAACGACGACGTTCCTGTCCCAGATCCATCCATTATCAGGGTGGCAATGCTGGACGGTCCCTTCTGCACCCTACATTTCAGGGACCTCCACTGTCCTGCACTGTGGCTGCACCCACAGCTAGCCGTCTAGCTGAGTCCCTAGGCGGTCTGTTCATCAACACCTGCCGAGCGGCTGGCAGGCATCCAGTCCTCCCCTAGGTACCAGGCCTTCCTTGGACTCAACCACTTGGAACACTTTGGCGGCAAACTAATGTCCGAGGGCCGAAGGGCAGGGAAACAGGGCACAGAGGGCAGGTGTGGCTGCACAATGGATGTGACTGAGGCCATCAAGCTTGCTCACAGCACTCTGTTGGGTGTCTGGCCTGTCTCTGCTCCATACAAGCCATTGCCCACGGAACCTGTGGGTGTGGGAGGGGGCGGAATTCAGAGCACAGCACACGGTGACCTCTTCCTAAGTCCCACCTGAAGGGAGGAATGCCTGATGGGCAGCAGGTGAGTAGGGACAGGAGACGGATGGACTAGAAGGAAAGAACTTCCAATCCCCCATGGGCTCCTGATGACAAGGTGCCGAAACTGTTCTCTATTTCTGTGTGTCTCCTTGAAATCTGTGGGGAGTGTCTACTCGAGGATGTGGAGACTCCCCCACCCATGCTGCACGATCCACGAGGACCCAAGAAGAGAGTCCGGATCTCTTTCCACGATGACGTATACACCATCAAGGACCCCGAGGAAGGTACCTTGGGGATTGACTCATTACGGAGATTGGAGACGCATTCTTTCCTTCAGTAGTACAGATATAACCGAAGCTTTTAAAACTGCTGAGACACATTGTCCTCAGATTTCACTGGTAGCTATTTCCCTCTATGCGGTCAGTCCATCCCCTTTTAAGTCCAGAAGTCACGATTGGATCCTCATTCAACTGGAACCAAGGGGCACAGGAAAAAGTGTCTACGGCTGAAGGGATGGATCTTATGTTTTTCTGGAACATACGGGGCCCTACAGGTCTCCCCAGGAAACATGGCCCTGAAATGGGTAGGAACGAAGAGACTATGTTTTCCACCAGGAACGATGAACAGAAAAATGTTGGGAGTTTGAATCAGCTTGGGAGCCAAGCGGAACCCCAGGAGCCTGGGCTGCAACTGGCCTTCAGGACGGCCTTGGGAAATGGCTACCAGTGAAATCAGAGGACAATGGGTCCTTGTGCTGACCTTGCAGAGAGGTGAGGGAACGTGGCTCATGCTACCCGTTCCTGGTCCTTCACTAGGGCCCCACTGGGCAGAAACGACCACCTAGTTGATGTCAGGGCCCCAAACACAGAGGTGAGTGAGGACTGAGGCTGGTCTCGTGGCCCTTGCTCTCCCCTACAGAGACAGTGGCACAGAGGGATTGGAGACTGTGAGGGCAGCTCTTGGTTCAGAGCTTCAGAACTTTTTCTCAGGGGCTGTGGTCAGTGTCAGGGGCTGGGGGATCTCCGGCCACAGGGAAACGACGACGTTCCTGTCCCAGATCCATCCTTCATTAGGGTGGCAACTTGGACGGTCCCTTCTGCACCCTACATTTCAGGGCCCTCCACTGTACTGCACTGTGGCTGCACCCACAGATAGCCATCTAGCTGAGTCCCTAGGCGGTCCGTTCCTCAACACCTGCCGAGCGGCTGGCAGGCATCCAGTCCTCCCCTAGGTACCAGGCCCTCCTTAGACTCAACCACTTGGAACACTTTGGCGGCACACTAACGTATGGAGCCCGGAGGGCAGGGAAACAGGGCACAGAGGGTAGGTGTGGCTGCTCAATGGATGTGACCGAGGCCATCACGCGTGCTCACGGCACTCTGTTGCGTGTCTGTCCTGTGTCTGCTCCATATAAGCTGTTGCCCACGGAACCTATGGGTGTGGGAGGGCCGGAATTCAGTGCACAGCACACGGTGACCCTTTCCTAAGTCCCACCTGGAGGGAGGAATGCCTGCTGGGCAGCAGGCGAGTAGGGGCAGGAGACGGATGGACTAGAAGGAAAGGACTACCAATCCCCCATGGGCTCCTGACGACAAGGTACCGACACTGCTCTCTATTTCTGTGCGTCTCCCAGAAATCCGTGGGGAGTGTCTCCTCGAGGATGTGGAGACTCACCCACCCACGCCGCCCGCTCCACGACCACGACGACGCCACCGCAAGAAGAGAGTCCGATTCTTCCTCTACAATGAGGTCTACACCATTGAGGACACCGAAGAAGGTATCTTGGGGATTGGCTCATTACGGCGATTGGAGACACATTCTGTCGTTCACTAGCACAGACATAACCGAAGCTTTTAAAACTGCTGAGACACATTGTCCTCATTTCACTGGTAGCCATTTCCCTCTATGCGGTCCGTCCATCCCCTTTTAAGTCCACAAGTCACGATGAGATCCTCATTCAAACTGGAACCAAGGGGCACAGTAATAAAGTGTCTACTAGCAGAAGGGATAGATCTTAGGTCTTTCTGGAACACACGGGTCCCTAAGGGTCTCCCCAGGAAACATGGTTCTGAAATGGGTAGGAAGGAAGAGACTATGTATTCTGCCAGGAACGCTAAACAGAAAAATGTTGGGAGTTTGAATCAGCTTGGGAGCCAAGCAGAACCCCAGGAGCCTGGGCTGCAACTGGCCTTCAGGACGGCCTTGGGAAATGGCTACAGTGAAATCAGAGGACAATGGGTCCTTATGCTGACCTTGAAGAGAGGTGAGGGAACGTGGCTCATGCTACCCGTTTTGGTCCTTCACTAGGGCCCCACTGGCAAAAACCACAACCTAGTTGATGCCAGGGCCCCAAACACAGAGGTGAGTGAGGGCTGAGCCTGGTCTCGTTGCTCTCGCTCTCCCCTACAGACACAGTGGCACAGAGGGATTGGAGACTGTGAGGGCAGCTCTTGTTCAGAACTTCAGGACCTTTTCTCAGGGGCCGTGGGTTGGTGTCAGGGGCTGGGGGATATCCGGCCACAGGGAAACGAAGCCTTTCCTGTCCCTGATGCATCCGTCATCAGGGTGGCGACTCTGGACGGTGCCTTCGGCACCCTATATTCAGGGCCCTCCACTGTCCTCCACTATGGCTTCACTGACAGCCAGCTGTCTAGCTGAGTTCCTAGGCAGTCCCTTCCCTAAAACCTGCCGAGCAGCTTGGAAGCATCCAGTCCTCCCCTAGTTACCAGGCACCCTTGGACTCAATCACTTGGGACACCGTGTTGGCACACTAACGTCTAGGCCGGAGGGCAGGGAAAAAGGGCACAGAGGGTTCTGGGGAACACTCTCGGGTAGGTGTGGCTGCTCAATGAATGAGACCGAGGCTATCACTCGTGCTCTCGTCGCTAGGTTGCGTTTCTGTGCTATCTCTGCTCCATACAGGAACCTGTGGGTGTGGGAGGGGGCTGAATTCAGAGCACAGCACATGGTGACACCTTCCTAAGTCCCATGGAGAGAGGAATGTCTGCTGGGCAGCTGGTGAGTAGGGGCAGGAGACGGATGGACTGGAGGAATGCACTTCCAATCCCCCTATGGGCTCCTAACGACAAGGTGCCGACACTGTTCTCTATTTCTGTGCGTCTCCCAGAAATCTGTGGGGAGTGTCTCCTCGAGGATGTGGAGATCCCCCACCCATGGCGCCAGCTCCACGACCACGATGACGCCACCGCAAGAAGAGAGTCCGGTTCTCCCTCAACAATGAGGTCTACACCATTGAGGACACGGAGGAAGGTACCTTGGGGATTGACTCATTACGGCGATTGGAGACGTATTTTGTCGTTCACTAGCACAGACATAACCGAAGCTTTTAAAACTGCTGAGACACATTGTCCTCTGATTTCACTGGTAGCCATTTCCCTATATGTCGTCCGTCGGTCCCCTTTGAAGTCCAGAAGTCACCTTGAGGTCCTCATTCAAACTGGAACCCAGGGGCACAGGAAAAAAGTGTCTACTAGCTGAAGGGATGGATCTTAGGTCTTACTGGAACACACGGGACCCTCCAGGTCTCCCCAGGAAACATGGCTCTGAGATGGGTAGGAAGAAAGAGACTATGTTTTCTACCAGGAACGCTGAACAGAAAAATGTTGGGAGTTTGAATCAGTTTGGGAGCCAAGCGGAACCCCAGAAGCCTGGGCTGCAACTGGCCTTCAGGACGGCCTTGGGAAATGGCTACCAGTGAAATCAGAGGACAATGGGTCCTTGTGCTGACCTTGCAGAGAGGTGAGGGAACGTGGCTCATGCTACCCGTTCCTGGTCCTTCACTAGGGCCCCACTGGGCAGAAACCACCACCTAGTTGATGCCAGGGCCCCAAACACAGAGGTGAGTGAGGACTGAGGCTGGTCTCGTGGCCCTCGCTCTCCCCTACAGAGACAGTGGCACAGAGGGATTGGAGACTGTGAGGGCATCTCTTGGTTCGGAGCTTCAGGACCTTTTCTCAGGGCCTGTGGTCGGTGTCAGGGGTTGGGGGATTTCCAGCCACAGGGAAACGACGACGTTCCTGTCCCAGATCCATCCATTATCAGGGTGGCAATGCTGGACGGTCCCTTCTGCACCCTACATTTCAGGGACCTCCACTGTCCTGCACTGTGGCTGCACCCACAGCTAGCCGTCTAGCTGAGTCCCTAGGCGGTCTGTTCATCAACACCTGCCGAGCGGCTGGCAGGCATCCAGTCCTCCCCTAGGTACCAGGCCTTCCTTGGACTCAACCACTTGGAACACTTTGGCGGCACACTAACGTACGGAGGGCAGGAGGGCAGGGAAACAGGGCACAGAGGGTAGGTGTGGCTGCTCAATGGATGTGACCGAGGCCATCACGCGTGCTCACGGCACTCTGTTGCGTGTCTGTCCTGTGTCTGCTCCATATAAGCTGTTGCCCACGGAACCTATGGGTGTGGGAGGGCCGGAATTCAGTGCACAGCACACGGTGACCCTTTCCTAAGTCCCACCTGGAGGGAGGAATGCCTGCTGGGCAGCAGGCGAGTAGGGGCAGGAGACGGATGGACTAGAAGGAAAGGACTACCAATCCCCCATGGGCTCCTGACGACAAGGTACCGACACTGCTCTCTATTTCTGTGCGTCTCCCAGAAATCCGTGGGGAGTGTCTCCTCGAGGATGTGGAGACTCACCCACCCACGCCGCCCGCTCCACGACCACGACGACGCCACCGCAAGAAGAGAGTCCGATTCTTCCTCCACAATGAGGTCTACACCATTGAGGACACCGAAGAAGGTATCTTGGGGATTGGCTCATTACGGCGATTGGAGACACATTCTGTCGTTCACTAGCACAGACATAACCGAAGCTTTTAAAACTGCTGAGACACATTGTCCTCATTTCACTGGTAGCCATTTCCCTCTATGCGGTCCGTCCATCCCCTTTTAAGTCCACAAGTCACGATGAGATCCTCATTCAAACTGGAACCAAGGGGCACAGTAATAAAGTGTCTACTAGCAGAAGGGATAGATCTTAGGTCTTTCTGGAACACACGGGTCCCTAAGGGTCTCCCCAGGAAACATGGTTCTGAAATGGGTAGGAAGGAAGAGACTATGTATTCTGCCAGGAACGCTAAACAGAAAAATGTTGGGAGTTTGAATCAGCTTGGGAGCCAAGCAGAACCCCAGGAGCCTGGGCTGCAACTGGCCTTCAGGACGGCCTTGGGAAATGGCTACAGTGAAATCAGAGGACAATGGGTCCTTATGCTGACCTTGAAGAGAGGTGAGGGAACGTGGCTCATGCTACCCGTTTTGGTCCTTCACTAGGGCCCCACTGGCAAAAACCACAACCTAGTTGATGCCAGGGCCCCAAACACAGAGGTGAGTGAGGGCTGAGCCTGGTCTCGTTGCTCTCGCTCTCCCCTACAGACACAGTGGCACAGAGGGATTGGAGACTGTGAGGGCAGCTCTTGTTCAGAACTTCAGGACCTTTTCTCAGGGGCCGTGGGTTGGTGTCAGGGGCTGGGGGATATCCGGCCACAGGGAAACGAAGCCTTTCCTGTCCCTGATGCATCCGTCATCAGGGTGGCGACTCTGGACGGTGCCTTCGGCACCCTATATTCAGGGCCCTCCACTGTCCTCCACTATGGCTTCACTGACAGCCAGCTGTCTAGCTGAGTTCCTAGGCAGTCCCTTCCCTAAAACCTGCCGAGCAGCTTGGAAGCATCCAGTCCTCCCCTAGTTACCAGGCACCCTTGGACTCAATCACTTGGGACACCGTGTTGGCACACTAACGTCTAGGCCGGAGGGCAGGGAAAAAGGGCACAGAGGGTTCTGGGGAACACTCTCGGGTAGGTGTGGCTGCTCAATGAATGAGACCGAGGCTATCACTCGTGCTCTCGTCGCTAGGTTGCGTTTCTGTGCTATCTCTGCTCCATACAGGAACCTGTGGGTGTGGGAGGGGGCTGAATTCAGAGCACAGCACATGGTGACACCTTCCTAAGTCCCATGGAGAGAGGAATGTCTGCTGGGCAGCTGGTGAGTAGGGGCAGGAGACGGATGGACTGGAGGAATGCACTTCCAATCCCCCTATGGGCTCCTAACGACAAGGTGCCGACACTGTTCTCTATTTCTATGCGTCTCCCAGAAATCTGTGGGGAGTGTCTCCTCGAGGATGTAGAGATCCCCCACCCATGGCGCCAGCTCCACGACCACGATGACGCCACCGCAAGAAGAGAGTCCGGTTCTCCCTCCACAATGAGGTCTACACCATTGAGGACACCGAGGAAGGTACCTTGGGGATTGACTCATTACGGCGATTGGAGACGTATTTTGTCGTTCACTAGCACAGACATAACCGAAGCTTTTAAAACTGCTGAGACACATTGTCCTCTGATTTCACTGGTAGCCATTTCCCTATATGTCGTCCGTCGGTCCCCTTTGAAGTCCAGAAGTCACCTTGAGGTCCTCATTCAAACTGGAACCAAGGGGCACAGGAAAAAAGTGTCTACTAGCTGAAGGGATGGATCTTAGGTCTTTCTGGAACACACGGGACCCTCCAGGTCTCCCCAGGAAACATGGTCCTGAGATGGGTAGAAGGAAGAGACTATGTTTTCTACCAGGAACGCTGAACAGAAAAATGTTGGGAGTTTGAATCAGTTTGGGAGCCAAGCGGAACCCCAGGAGCCTGGGCTGCAACTGGCCTTCAGGACGGCCTTGGGAAATGGCTACCAGTGAAATCAGAGGACAATGGGTCCTTGTGCTGACCTTGCAGAGAGGTGAGGGAACGTGGCTCATGCTACCCGTTCCTGGTCCTTCACTAGGGCCCCACTGGGCAGAAACCACCACCTAGTTGATGCCAGGGCCCCAAACACAGAGGTGAGTGAGGACTGAGGCTGGTCTCGTGGCCCTCGCTCTCCCCTACAGAGACAGTGGCACAGAGGGATTGGAGACTGTGAGGGCATCTCTTGGTTCGGAGCTTCAGGACCTTTTCTCAGGGCCTGTGGTCGGTGTCAGGGGTTGGGGGATTTCCAGCCACAGGGAAACGACGACGTTCCTGTCCCAGATCCATCCATTATCAGGGTGGCAATGCTGGACGGTCCCTTCTGCACCCTACATTTCAGGGACCTCCACTGTCCTGCACTGTGGCTGCACCCACAGCTAGCCGTCTAGCTGAGTCCCTATGCGGTCCGTTCATCAACACCTGCCGAGCAGCTGGCAGGCATCCAGTCCTCCCCTAGGTACCAGGCCCTCCTTGGACTCAACCACTTGGAACACTTTGGCGGCACACTAACGTACGGAGCCCGGAGGGCAGGGAAACAGGGCACAGAGGGTAGGTGTGGCTGCTCAATGGATGTGACCAAGGCCATCACGCATGCTCACGGCACTCTGTTGGGTGTCTGGCCTGTCTCTGCTCCATTTAAGCTGTTGCCCACGGAACCTATGGGTGTGGGAGGGCCGGAATTCCGAGCACAGCACACGGTGACCCCTTCCTAAGTCCCACCTGGAGGGAGGAATGCCTGCTGGGCAGCAGGCGAGTAGGGGCAGGAGACGGATGGACTAGAAGGAAAGGACTACCAATCCCCCATGGGCTCCTGACGACAAGGTACCGACACTGCTCTCTATTTCTGTGCGTCTCCCAGAAATCTGTGGGGAGTGTCTCCTTGATGATGTGGAGACACCCCCACACACGCTGCCCGATCTACGAGGACCCAAAGAGAGTCCAGATCTCTTTCCACGATGAGGTATACACCATCAAGGACCCAGAGGAAGGTACCTTGGGGATTGACTCAGTAGGTTGATTGGAGACGCATTCTTTCCTTCAGTAGTACAGACATAACCGAAGCTTTTAAAAATGCTGAGACACATTGTCCTCTGATTTCACTGGTAGCCATTTTCCTATGTCGTCCGTCGGTCCCCTTTGAAGTCCAGAAGTCACCTTGAGGTCCTCATTCAAACTGGAACCAAGGGGCACAGGAAAAAAGTGTCTACTAGCTGAAGGGATGGATCTTAGGTCTTTCTGGAACATACGGGTCCCTCCAGGTCTCCCCAGGAAACATGGTCCTGAGATGGGTAGAAGGAAGAGACTATGTTTTCTACCAGGAACGCTGAACAGAAAAATGTTGGGAGTTTGAATCAGCTTGGGAGCCAAGCGGAACCCCAGGAGCCTGGGCTGCAACTGGCCTTCAGGACGGCCTTGGGAAATGGCTACCAGTGAAATCAGAGGACAATGGGTCCTTGTGCTGACCTTGCAGAGAGGTGAGGGAACGTGGCTCATGCTACCCGTTCCTGGTCCTTCACTAGGGCCCCACTGGGCAGAAACCACCACCTAGTTGATGCCAGGGCCCCAAACACAGAGGTGAGTGAGGACTGAGGCTGGTCTCGTGGCCCTCGCTCTCCCCTACAGAGACAGTGGCACAGAGGGATTGGAGACTGTGAGGGCATCTCTTGGTTCGGAGCTTCAGGACCTTTTCTCAGGGCCTGTGGTCGGTGTCAGGGGTTGGGGGATTTCCAGCCACAGGGAAACGACGACGTTCCTGTCCCAGATCCATCCATTATCAGGGTGGCAATGCTGGACGGTCCCTTCTGCACCCTACATTTCAGGGACCTCCACTGTCCCGCACTGTGGCTGCACCCACAGCTAGCCGTCTAGCTGAGTCCCTAGGCGGTCCGTTCATCAACACCTGCCGAGCGGCTGGCAGGCATCCAGTCCTCCCCTAGGTACCAGGCCCTCCTTGGACTCAACCACTTGGAACACTTTGGCGGCACACTAACGTACGGAGCCCGGAGGGCAGGGAAACAGGGCACAGAGGGTAGGTGTGGCTGCTCAATGGATGTGACCAAGGCCATCACGCATGCTCACCGCACTCTGTTGGGTGTCTGGCCTGTCTCTGCTCCATTTAAGCTGTTGCCCACGGAACCTATGGGTGTGGGAGGGCCGGAATTCCGAGCACAGCACACGGTGACCCCTTCCTAAGTCCCACCTGGAGGGAGGAATGCCTGCTGGGCAGCAGGCGAGTAGGGGCAGGAGACGGATGGACTAGAAGGAAAGGACTACCAATCCCCCATGGGCTCCTGACGACAAGGTACCGACACTGCTCTCTATTTCTGTGCGTCTCCCAGAAATCTGTGGGGAGTGTCTCCTTGATGATGTGGAGACACCCCCACACACGCTGCCCGATCTACGAGGACCCAAAGAGAGTCCAGATCTCTTTCCACGATGAGGTATACACCATCAAGGACCCAGAGGAAGGTACCTTGGGGATTGACTCAGTAGGTTGATTGGAGACGCATTCTTTCCTTCAGTAGTACAGACATAACCGAAGCTTTTAAAAATGCTGAGACACATTGTCCTCTGATTTCACTGGTAGCCATTTCCCTATATGTCGTCCGTCGGTCCCCTTTGAAGTCCAGAAGTCACCTTGAGGTCCTCATTCAAACTGGAACCAAGGGGCACAGGAAAAAAGTGTCTACTAGCTGAAGGGATGGATCTTAGGTCTTTCTGGAACATACGGGTCCCTCCAGGTCTCCCCAGGAAACATGGTCCTGAGATGGGTAGAAGGAAGAGACTATGTTTTCCACCAGGAACGCTGAACAGAAAAATGTTGGGAGTTTGAATCAGCTTGGGAGCCAAGTGGAACCCCAGGAGCCTGGGCTGCAACTGGCCTTCAGGATGGCCTTGGGAAATGGCTACCAGTGAAGTCAGAGGACAATGGGTCCTTGTACTGACCTTGCAGAGAGGTGAGGAAACGTGGCTCATGCTACCCGTTCCTGGTCCTTCACTAGGGCCCCACTGGGCAGAAACCACCACCTAGTTGATGCCACGGCCCCAAACACAGAAGTGAGTGAGGACTGAGGCTGGTCTCGTGGCCCTCGCTCTCCCCTACAGACACAGTGGCACAGAGGGATTGGAGACTGTGAGGGCAGCTCTTGGGTCAGGGCTTCAAACCTTTTTTCAAGGGTTGTGGTTTGGTATCAGGGGGTGGGGGATCTCTGGCCACAGGGAAACGACGACGTTCCTGTCCCAGATCCATCCTTCATCAGGGTGGCAACTCTGGACGGTACCTTCTGCACCCTACATTTCAGGGCCCTCCACTGTCCTGCACTGTGGCTGCACCTACAGCTAGCCGTCTAGCTGAGTCCCTAGGCGGTCCGTTCATCAACACCTGCCGAGCGGCTGGCAGGCATCCAGTCCTCCCCTAGGTACCAAGACTTCCGTGGACTCAACCACTTGGAACACTTTGGCGGCACACTAACGTACGGAGGGCAGGAGGGCAGGGAAACAGGGCACAGAGGGTAGGTGTGGCTGCTCAATGGATGTGACCGAGGCCATCTGCGTGCTCATGGCACTCTGTTGCGTGTCTGTCCTGTGTCTGCTCCATATAAGCTGTTGCCCACGGAACCTATGGGTGTGGGAGGGCCGGAATTCAGTGCACAGCACACGGTGACCCTTTCCTAAGTCCCACCTGGAGGGAGGAATGCCTGCTGGGCAGCAGGCGAGTAGGGGCAGGAGACGGATGGACTAGAAGGAAAGGACTACCAATCCCCCATGGGCTCCTGACGACAAGGTACCGACACTGCTCTCTATTTCTGTGCGTCTCCCAGAAATCCCTGGGGAATGTCTCCTCGAGGATGTGGAGACTCACCCACCCACGCCGCCCGCTCCACGACCACGACGACGCCACCGCAAGAAGGGAGTCCGATTCTTCCTCCACAATGAGGTCTACACCATTGAGGACACCGAAGAAGGTATCTTGGGGATTGGCTCATTACGGCGATTGGAGACACATTCTGTCGTTCACTAGCACAGACATAACCGAAGCTTTTAAAACTGCTGAGACACATTGTCCTCATTTCACTGGTAGCCATTTCCCTCTATGCGGTCCGTCCATCCCCTTTTAAGTCCACAAGTCACGATGAGATCCTCATTCAAACTGGAACCAAGGGGCACAGTAATAAAGTGTCTACTAGCAGAAGGGATAGATCTTAGGTCTTTCTGGAACACACGGGTCCCTAAGGGTCTCCCCAGGAGACATGGTTCTGAAATGGGTAGGAAGGAAGAGACTATGTATTCTGCCAGGAACGCTAAACAGAAAAATGTTGGGAGTTTGAATCAGCTTGGGAGCCAAGCAGAACCCCAGGAGCCTGGGCTGCAACTGGCCTTCAGGACGGCCTTGGGAAATGGCTACAGTGAAATCAGAGGACAATGGGTCCTTATGCTGACCTTGAAGAGAGGTGAGGGAACGTGGCTCATGCTACCCGTTTTGGTCCTTCACTAGGGCCCCACTGGGAAAAACCACAACCTAGTTGATGCCAGGGCCCCAAACACAGAGGTGAGTGAGGGCTGAGCCTGGTCTCGTTGCTCTCGCTCTCCCCTACAGACACAGTGGCACAGAGGGATTGGAGACTGTGAGGGCAGCTCTTGTTCAGAACTTCAGGACCTTTTCTCAGGGGCCGTGGGTTGGTGTCAGGGGCTGGGGGATATCCGGCCACAGGGAAACGAAGCCTTTCCTGTCCCTGATGCATCCGTCATCAGGGTGGCGACTCTGGACGGTGCCTTCGGCACCCTATATTCAGGGCCCTCCACTGTCCTCCACTATGGCTTCACTGACAGCCAGCTGTCTAGCTGAGTTCCTAGGCAGTCCCTTCCCTAAAACCTGCCGAGCAGCTTGGAAGCATCCAGTCCTCCCCTAGTTACCAGGCACCCTTGGACTCAATCACTTGGGACACCGTGTTGGCACACTAACGTCTAGGCCGGAGGGCAGGGAAAAAGGGCACAGAGGGTTCTGGGGAACACTCTCGGGTAGGTGTGGCTGCTCAATGAATGAGACCGAGGCTATCACTCGTGCTCTCGTCGCTAGGTTGCGTTTCTGTGCTATCTCTGCTCCATACAGGAACCTGTGGGTGTGGGAGGGGGCTGAATTCAGAGCACAGCACATGGTGACACCTTCCTAAGTCCCATGGAGAGAGGAATGTCTGCTGGGCAGCTGGTGAGTAGGGGCAGGAGACGGATGGACTGGAGGAATGCACTTCCAATCCCCCTATGGGCTCCTAACGACAAGGTGCCGACACTGTTCTCTATTTCTATGCGTCTCCCAGAAATCTGTGGGGAGTGTCTCCTCGAGGATGTGGAGATCCCCCACCCATGGCGCCAGCTCCACGACCACGATGACGCCACCGCAAGAAGAGAGTCCGGTTCTCCCTCCACAATGAGGTCTACACCATTGAGGACACCGAGGAAGGTACCTTGGGGATTGACTCATTACGGCGATTGGAGACGTATTTTGTCGTTCACTAGCACAGACATAACCGAAGCTTTTAAAACTGCTGAGACACATTGTCCTCTGATTTCACTGGTAGCCATTTCCCTATATGTCGTCCGTCGGTCCCCTTTGAAGTCCAGAAGTCACCTTGAGGTCCTCATTCAAACTGGAACCAAGGGGCACAGGAAAAAAGTGTCTACTAGCTGAAGGGATGGATCTTAGGTCTTTCTGGAACACACGGGACCCTCCAGGTCTCCCCAGGAAACATGGTCCTGAGATGGGTAGAAGGAAGAGACTATGTTTTCTACCAGGAACGCTGAACAGAAAAATGTTGGGAGTTTGAATCAGTTTGGGAGCCAAGCGGAACCCCAGGAGCCTGGGCTGCAACTGGCCTTCAGGACGGCCTTGGGAAATGGCTACCAGTGAAATCAGAGGACAATGGGTCCTTGTGCTGACCTTGCAGAGAGGTGAGGGAACGTGGCTCATGCTACCCGTTCCTGGTCCTTCACTAGGGCCCCACTGGGCAGAAACCACCACCTAGTTGATGCCAGGGCCCCAAACACAGAGGTGAGTGAGGACTGAGGCTGGTCTCGTGGCCCTCGCTCTCCCCTACAGAGACAGTGGCACAGAGGGATTGGAGACTGTGAGGGCATCTCTTGGTTCGGAGCTTCAGGACCTTTTCTCAGGG
The DNA here is from genome assembly GCF_964662115.1 of Mustela nivalis. Lineage (NCBI taxonomy): Eukaryota > Metazoa > Chordata > Mammalia > Carnivora > Mustelidae > Mustela > Mustela nivalis. Next base: position 111,042,976 of record NC_139021.1, read on the forward strand.
CCTGTGGTCGGTGTCAGGGGTTGGGGGATTTCCAGCCACAGGGAAACGACGACGTTCCTGTCCCAGATCCATCCATTATCAGGGTGGCAATGCTGGACGGTCCCTTCTGCACCCTACATTTCAGGGACCTCCACTGTCCTGCACTGTGGCTGCACCCACAGCTAGCCGTCTAGCTGAGTCCCTAGGCGGTCCGTTCATCAACACCTGCCGAGCGGCTGGCAGGCATCCAGTCCTCCCCTAGGTACCAGGCCCTCCTTGGACTCAACCACTTGGAACACTTTGGCGGCACACTAACGTACGGAGCCCGGAGGGCAGGGAAACAGGGCACAGAGGGTAGGTGTGGCTGCTCAATGGATGTGACCAAGGCCATCACGCATGCTCACGGCACTCTGTTGGGTGTCTGGCCTGTCTCTGCTCCATTTAAGCTGTTGCCCACGGAACCTATGGGTGTGGGAGGGCCGGAATTCCGAGCACAGCACACGGTGACCCCTTCCTAAGTCCCACCTGGAGGGAGGAATGCCTGCTGGGCAGCAGGCGAGTAGGGGCAGGAGACGGATGGACTAGAAGGAAAGGACTACCAATCCCCCATGGGCTCCTGACGACAAGGTACCGACACTGCTCTCTATTTCTGTGCGTCTCCCAGAAATCTGTGGGGAGTGTCTCCTTGATGATGTGGAGACACCCCCACACACGCTGCCCGATCTACGAGGACCCAAAGAGAGTCCAGATCTCTTTCCACGATGAGGTATACACCATCAAGGACCCAGAGGAAGGTACCTTGGGGATTGACTCAGTAGGTTGATTGGAGACGCATTCTTTCCTTCAGTAGTACAGACATAACCGAAGCTTTTAAAAATGCTGAGACACATTGTCCTCTGATTTCACTGGTAGCCATTTCCCTATATGTCGTCCGTCGGTCCCCTTTGAAGTCCAGAAGTCACCTTGAGGTCCTCATTCAAACTGGAGCCAAGGGGCACAGGAAAAAAGTGTCTACTAGCTGAAGGGATGGATCTTAGGTCTTTCTGGAACACACGGGACCCTCCAGGTCTCCCCAGGAAACATGGTCCTGAGATGGGTAGAAGGAAGAGTCTATGTTTTCTACCAGGAACGCTGAACAGAAAAATGTTGGGAGTTTGAATCAGCTTGGGAGCCAAGCGGAACTCCAGGAGCCTGGGCTGCAACTGGCCTTCAGGACGGCCTTGGGAAATGGCTACCAGTGAAATCAGAGGACAATGGGTCCTTGTGCTGACCTTGCAGAGAGGTGAGGAAACGTGGCTCATGCTACCCGTTCCTGGTCCTTCACTAGGGCCCCACTGGGCAGAAACCACCACCTAGTTGATGCCAGGGCCCCAAACACAGAGGTGAGTGAGGACTGAGGCTGGTCTCGTGGCCCTCGCTCTCCCCTACAGAGACAGTGGCACAGAGGGATTGGAGACTGTGAGGGCATCTCTTGGTTCGGAGCTTCAGGACCTTTTCTCAGGGCCTGTGGTCGGTGTCAGGGGTTGGGGGATTTCCAGCCACAGGGAAACGACGACGTTCCTGTCCCAGATCCATCCATTATCAGGGTGGCAATGCTGGACGGTCCCTTCTGCACCCTACATTTCAGGGACCTCCACTGTCCTGCACTGTGGCTGCACCTAAAGCTAGCCGTCTAGCTGAGTCCCTATGCGGTCCGTTCATCAACACCTGCCGAGCGGCTGGCAGGCATCCAGTCCTCCCCTAGGTACCAGGCCCTCCTTGGACTCAACCACTTGGAACACTTTGGCGGCACACTAACGTACGGAGCCCGGAGGGCAGGGAAACAGGGCACAGAGGGTAGGTGTGGCTGCTCAATGGATGTGACCAAGGCCATCACGCATGCTCACGGCACTCTGTTGGGTGTCTGGCCTGTCTCTGCTCCATTTAAGCTGTTGCCCACGGAACCTATGGGTGTGGGAGGGCCGGAATTCCGAGCACAGCACACGGTGACCCCTTCCTAAGTCCCACCTGGAGGGAGGAATGCCTGCTGGGCAGCAGGCGAGTAGGGGCAGGAGACGGATGGACTAGAAGGAAAGGACTACCAATCCCCCATGGGCTCCTGACGACAAGGTACCGACACTGCTCTCTATTTCTGTGCGTCTCCCAGAAATCTGTGGGGAGTGTCTCCTTGATGATGTGGAGACACCCCCACACACGCTGCCCGATCTACGAGGACCCAAAGAGAGTCCAGATCTCTTTCCACGATGAGGTATACACCATCAAGGACCCAGAGGAAGGTACCTTGGGGATTGACTCAGTAGGTTGATTGGAGACGCATTCTTTCCTTCAGTAGTACAGACATAACCGAAGCTTTTAAAAATGCTGAGACACATTATCCTCTGATTTCACTGGTAGCCATTTCCCTATATGTCGTCCGTCGGTCCCCTTTGAAGTCCAGAAGTCACCTTGAGGTCCTCATTCAAAGTGGAACCAAGGGGCACAGGAAAAAAGTGTCTACTAGCTTAAGGGATGGATCTTAGGTCTTTCTGGAACACACGGGACCCTCCAGGTCTCCCCAGGAAACAAGGTCCTGAGATGGGTAGAAGGAAGAGTCTATGTTTTCTACCAGGAACGCTGAACAGAAAAATGTTGGGAGTTTGAATCAGCTTGGGAGCCAAGTGGAACCCCAGGAGCCTGGGCTGCAACTGGCCTTCAGGACGGCCTTGGGAAATGGCTACTAGTGAAATCAGAGGACAATGGGTCCTTGTGCTGACCTTGCAGAGAGGTGAGGGAACGTGGCTCATGCTACCCGTTCCTGGTCCTTCACTAGGGCCCCACTGGGCAGAAACCACCACCTAGTTGATGCCAGGGCCCCAAACACAGAGGTGAGTGAGGACTGAGGCTGGTCTCGTGGCCCTCGCTCTCCCCTACAGAGACAGTGGCACAGAGGGATTGGAGACTGTGAGGGCATCTCTTGGTTCGGAGCTTCAGGACCTTTTCTCAGGGCCTGTGGTCGGTGTCAGGGGTTGGGGGATTTCCAGCCACAGGGAAACGACGACGTTCCTGTCCCAGATCCATCCATTATCAGGGTGGCAATGCTGGACGGTCCCTTCTGCACCCTACATTTCAGGGAACTCCACTGTCCTGCACTGTGGCTGCACCCAAAGCTAGCCGTCTAGCTGAGTCCCTATGCGGTCCGTTCATCAACACCTGCCGAGCGGCTGGCAGGCATCCAGTCCTCCCCTAGGTACCAGGCCCTCCTTGGACTCAACCACTTGGAACACTTTGGCGGCACACTAACGTACGGAGCCCGCAGGGCAGGGAAACAGGGCACAGAGGGTAGGTGTGGCTGCTCAATGGATGTGACCAAGGCCATCACCCATGCTCACGGCACTCTGTTGGGTGTCTGGCCTGTCTCTGCTCCATTTAAGCTGTTGCCCACGGAACCTATGGGTGTGGGAGGGCCGGAATTCAGAGCACAGCACACGGTGACCCCTTCCTAAGTCCCACCTGGAGGGAGGAATGCCTGCTGGGCAGCAGGCGAGTAGGGGCAGGAGACGGATGGACTAGAAGGAAAGGACTACCAATCCCCCATGGGCTCCTGACGACAAGGTACCGACACTGCTCTCTATTTCTGTGCGTCTCCCAGAAATCTGTGGGGAGTGTCTCCTTGATGATGTGGAGACACCCCCACACACGCTGCCCGATCTAAGAGGACCCAAAGAGAGTCCAGATCTCTTTCCACGATGAGGTATACACCATCAAGGACCCAGAGGAAGGTACCTTGGGGATTGACTCAGTAGGTTGATTGGAGACGCATTCTTTCCTTCAGTAGTACAGACATAACCGAAGCTTTTAAAAATGTTGAGACACATTGTCCTCTGATTTCACTGGTAGCCATTTCCCTATATGTCGTCCATCGGTCCCCTTTGAAGTCCAGAAGTCACCTTGAGGTCCTCATTCAAACTGGAACCAAGGGGCACAGGAAAAAAGTGTCTACTAGCTGAAGGGATGGATCTTAGGTCTTTCTGGAACATACGGGTCCCTCCAGGTCTCCCCAGGAAACATGGTCCTGAGATGGGTAGAAGGAAGAGACTATGTTTTCCACCAGGAACGCTGAACAGAAAAATGTTGGGAGTTTGAATCAGCTTGGGAGCCAAGTGGAACCCCAGGAGCCTGGGCTGCAACTGGCCTTCAGGATGGCCTTGGGAAATGGCTACCAGTGAAGTCAGAGGACAATGGGTCCTTGTGCTGACCTTGCAGAGAGGTGAGGGAACGTGGCTCATGCTACCCGTTCCTGGTCCTTCACTAGGGCCCCACTGGGCAGAAACCACTCCCTAGTTGATGCCAGGGCCCCAAACACAGAGGTGAGTGAGGACTGAGGCTGGTCTCGTGGCCCTCGCTCTCCCCTACAGACACAGTGGCACAGAGGGATTGGAGACTGTGAGGGCAGCTCTTGGTTCAGGGCTTCAACCTTTTCTCATGGGCCGTGTGTTGGTGTCAGGGGCTGGGGGATCTCTGGCCACAGGGAAACGAAGCCTTTCCTGTCCTTATTAGATCCGTCATCAGGGTGGCGACTCTGGACGGTGCCTTCGGCACCCTGTATTTCAGGGCCATCCACTGTCCTCCATGTGGCTTCACCGACAGCCAGCTCTCTAGCTGAGTTCCTAGGCAGTCCCTTCCTCAACTCCTGTCGAGCAGCTGGAAGCATCCAGTCCCCCCTAGTTACCAGGCACTCCTTGGACTCAATCACTTGGGACACCGAGTTGGCACACTAACCTCTAGGCCAGAGGGCAGGGAAACAGGGCACAGAGGGTTCTGGGGAACAATCTCGGGTAGGTGTGGCTGCTCAATGAATGTGACCGAGGCTATCACGCGTGCTCACGGCGCTAGGTTGCGTTTCTGTGCTATCTCTGCTCCATACAGGAACCTGTGGGTGTGGGAGGGGGCTGAATTCAGAGCACAGCACATGGTGACTCCTTCCTAAATCCCATGGAGAGAGGAATGCCTGCTGGGCAGCTGGCGAGTAGGGCAGGAGACAGATGGACTAGAAGGAATGGACATCCAATCCCCCTATGGGCTCCTCACGAAAAGGTGCCGACACTGCTCTCTATTTCTGTGCGTCTCTTAGAAATCTGTGGGGAGTGTCTCCTCGAGGATGTGGAGACTCCCCCACCCACGGTGCCCGATCCACGAGGACCCAAGGAGAGAGTCCGGATCTCTTTCCACGATGAGGTATACACCATCAAGGACCCCGAGGAAGGTATCTTGGGGATTGACTCAGTAGGTTGATTGGAGACGCATTCTTTCCTTCAGTAGTACAGACATAACCGAAGCTTTTAAAAATTTTGAGACACATTGTCCTCTGATTTCACTGGTAGCCATTTCCCTATATGTCGTCCGTCGGTCCCCTTTGAAGTCCAGAAGTCACCTTGAGGTCCTCATTCAAACTGGAACCAAGGGGCACAGGAAAAAAGTGTCTACTAGCTGAAGGGATGGATCTTAGGTCTTTCTGGAACATACGGGTCCCTCCAGGTCTCCCCAGGAAACATGGTCCTGAGATGGGTAGAAGGAAGAGACTATGTTTTCCACCAGGAACGCTGAACAGAAAAATGTTGGGAGTTTGAATCAGCTTGGGAGCCAAGTGGAACCCCAGGAGCCTGGGCTGCAACTGGCCTTCAGGATGGCCTTGGGAAATGGCTACCAGTGAAGTCAGAGGACAATGGGTCCTTGTGCTGACCTTGCAGAGAGGTGAGGGAACGTGGCTCATGCTACCCGTTCCTGGTCCTTCACTAGGGCCCCACTGGGCAGAAACCACTCCCTAGTTGATGCCAGGGCCCCAAACACAGAGGTGAGTGAGGACTGAGGCTGGTCTCGTGGCCCTCGCTCTCCCCTACAGACACAGTGGCACAGAGGGATTGGAGACTGTGAGGGCAGCTCTTGGTTCAGGGCTTCAACCTTTTCTCATGGGCCGTGTGTTGGTGTCAGGGGCTGGGGGATCTCTGGCCACAGGGAAACGAAGCCTTTCCTGTCCTTATTAGATCCGTCATCAGGGTGGCGACTCTGGACGGTGCCTTCGGCACCCTGTATTTCAGGGCCATCCACTGTCCTCCATGTGGCTTCACCGATAGCCAGCTCTCTAGCTGAGTTCCTAGGCAGTCCCTTCCTCAACTCCTGTCGAGCAGCTGGAAGCATCCAGTCCCCCCTAGTTACCAGGCACTCCTTGGACTCAATCACTTGGGACACCGAGTTGGCACACTAACCTCTAGGCCAGAGGGCAGGGAAACAGGGCACAGAGGGTTCTGGGGAACAATCTCGGGTAGGTGTGGCTGCTCAATGAATGTGACCGAGGCTATCACGCGTGCTCACGGCGCTAGGTTGCGTTTCTGTGCTATCTCTGCTCCATACAGGAACCTGTGGGTGTGGGAGGGGGCTGAATTCAGAGCACAGCACATGGTGACTCCTTCCTAAATCCCATGGAGAGAGGAATGCCTGCTGGGCAGCTGGCGAGTAGGGCAGGAGACAGATGGACTAGAAGGAATGGACATCCAATCCCCCTATGGGCTCCTCACGGCAAGGTGCCGACACTGCTCTCTATTTCTGTGCGTCTCTTAGAAATCTGTGGGGAGTGTCTCCTCGAGGATGTGGAGACTCCCCCACCCACGGTGCCCGATCCACGAGGACCCAAGGAGAGAGTCCGGATCTCTTTCCACGATGAGGTATACACCATCAAGGACCCCGAGGAAGGTATCTTGGGGATTGACTCAGTAGGTTGATTGGAGACGCATTCTTTCCTTCAGTAGTACAGACATAACCGAAGCTTTTAAAAATTTTGAGACACATTGTCCTCTGATTTCACTGGTAGCCATTTCCCTATATGTCGTCCGTCGGTCCCCTTTGAAGTCCAGAAGTCACCTTGAGGTCCTCATTCAAACTGGAACCAAGGGGCACAGGAAAAAAGTGTCTACTAGCTGAAGGGATGGATCTTAGGTCTTTCTGGAACATACGGGTCCCTCCAGGTCTCCCCAGGAAACATGGTCCTGAGATGGGTAGAAGGAAGAGACTATGTTTTCCACCAGGAACGCTGAACAGAAAAATGTTGGGAGTTTGAATCAGCTTGGGAGCCAAGTGGAACCCCAGGAGCCTGGGCTGCAACTGGCCTTCAGGATGGCCTTGGGAAATGGCTACCAGTGAAGTCAGAGGACAATGGGTCCTTGTGCTGAACTTGCAGAGAGGTGAGGGAACGTGGCTCATGCTACCCGTTCCTGGTCCTTCACTAGGGCCCCACTGGGCAGAAACCACTCCCTAGTTGATGCCAGGGCCCCAAACATAGAGATGAGTGAGGACTGAGGCTGGTCTCGTGGCCCTCGCTCTCCCCTACAGACACAGTGGCACAGAGGGATTGGAGACTGTGAGGGCAGCTCTTGGTTCAGGGCTTCAACCTTTTCTCATGGGCCGTGTGTTGGTGTCAGGGGCTGGGGGATCTCTGGCCACAGGGAAACGAAGCCTTTCCTGTCCTTATTAGATCCGTCATCAGGGTGGCGACTCTGGACGGTGCCTTCGGCACCCTGTATTTCAGGGCCATCCACTGTCCTCCATGTGGCTTCACCGACAGCCAGCTCTCTAGCTGAGTTCCTAGGCAGTCCCTTCCTCAACTCCTGTCGAGCAGCTGGAAGCATCCAGTCCCCCCTAGTTACCAGGCACTCCTTGGACTCAATCACTTGGGACACCGAGTTGGCACACTAACCTCTAGGCCAGAGGGCAGGGAAACAGGGCACAGAGGGTTCTGGGGAACAATCTCGGGTAGGTGTGGCTGCTCAATGAATGTGACCGAGGCTATCACGCGTGCTCACGGCGCTAGGTTGCGTTTCTGTGCTATCTCTGCTCCATACAGGAACTTGTGGGTGTGGGAGGGGGCTGAATTCAGAGCACAGCACATGGTGACTCCTTCCTAAATCCCATGGAGAGAGGAATGCCTGCTGGGCAGCTGGCGAGTAGGGCAGGAGACAGATGGACTAGAAGGAATGGACATCCAATCCCCCTATGGGCTCCTCACGGCAAGGTGCCGACACTGCTCTCTATTTCTGTGCGTCTCTTAGAAATCTGTGGGGAGTGTCTCCTCGAGGATGTGGAGACTCCCCCACCCACGGTGCCCGATCCACGAGGACCCAAGGAGAGAGTCCGGATCTCTTTCCACGATGAGGTATACACCATCAAGGACCCCGAGGAAGGTATCTTGGGGATTGACTCAGTAGGTTGATTGGAGACGCATTCTTTCCTTCAGTAGTACAGACATAACTGAAGCTTTTAAAAATGCTGAGACACATTATCCTCTGATTTCACTGGTAGCCATTTCCCTATATGTCGTCCGTCGGTCCCCTTTGAAGTCCAGAAGTCACCTTGAGGTCCTCATTCAAAGTGGAACCAAGGGGCACAGGAAAAAAGTGTCTACTAGCTGAAGGGATGGATCTTAGGTCTTTCTGGAACATACGGGTCCCTCCAGGACTCCCCAGGAAACATGGTCCTGAGATGGGTAGAAGGAAGAGACTATGTTTTCCACCAGGAACGCTGAACAGAAAAATGTTGGGAGTTTGAATCAGCTTGGGAGCCAAGTGGAACCCCAGGAGCCTGGGCTGCAACCGGCCTACAGGACGGACTTGGGAAATGGCTACCATTGAAATCAGAGGACAATGGGTCCTTGTGCTGACCTTGCAGAGAGGTGAGGGAACGTGGCTCATGCTACCCGTTCCTGGTCCTTCACTAGGGCTCCACTGGGCAGAAACCACTACCTAGTTCATGCCAGGGCCCCAAACACAGAGGTGAGTGAGGACTGAGGCTGGTCTCGTGGCCCTCGCTCTCCCCTACAGACACAGTGGCACAGAGGGATGGGAGACTGTGAGGGCAGCTCTTGGTTCAGAACTTCAAACCTTATTTCAGGGGCTGTGCTTTGTTATCAGGGGGTGGGGGATGTCCGACTACAGGGAAACGACGACATTCCTGTCCCATCCTTCATCAGGGTGGCAACTCTGGACGGTACCTTCTGCACCCTACATTTTAGGGCCCTCCACTGTCCTGCACTGTGGCTGCACCCACAGCTAGCCGTCTAGCTGAGTCCCTAGGCGGTCCGTTCCTCAACACCTGCCGAGCGTCTGGGAGGCATCCAGTCCTCCCCTAGGTACCAGGACCTCCGTGGACTCAACCACTTGGAACACTTTGGTGGCACACTAACGTACGGAGGGCAGGAGGGCAGGGAAACAGGGCACAGAGGGTTGGTGTGCCTGCTCAATGGATGTGATCGAGGCCATCACGCGTGCTCACGGCACTCTGTTGCATGTCTGTCCTGTCTCTGCTCCATTTAAGCTGTTGCCCACGGAACCTATGGGTGTGGGAGGGCCGGAATTCAGAGCACAGCACACCCTTTCCTACGTCCCACCTGGAAGGAGGAATGCCTGCTGGGCAGCAGGCGAGTAGGGGCAGGAGACGGATGGACTAGAAGGAAAGGACTTCCAATCCCCCATGGGCTCCTGACGACAAGGTACCGACACTGCTCTCTATTTCTGTGCGTCTCCCAGAAATCTGTGGGGAGTGTCTCCTCGAGGATGTGGAGACTCCCCCACCCAAGCCGCCCGCTCCACGACCACGACGACGCCACCGCAAGAAGAGAGTCCGGTTCTTCCTCCACAATGAGGTCTACACCATTGAGGAGACCGAGGAAGGTACCTTGGGAATTGGCTCATTACGGCGATTGGAGACACATTCTGTCGTTCACTAGCACAGACATAACCGAAGCTTTGAAAACTGCTGAGACACATTGTCCTCATTTCACTGGTAGCCATTTCCCTCTATGCCGACCGTCCGTCCCCTTTTAAGTCCAGAAGTCACGATGAGATCCTCATTCAAACTGGAACCAAGGGGCACAGTAAAAAAGTGTCTACTAGCTGAAGGGATGGATCTTAGGTCTTTCTGGAACACACAGGTCCCTCCAGGTCTCCCCAGGAAACATGGCTCTGAGATGGGTAGGAACGAAGAGACTATGTTTTCCGCCAGGAACGCTGAACAGAAAAATGTTGGGAGTTTGAATCAGCTTGGGAGCCAAGTTGAACCCCAGGAGCCTGGGCTGCAACTGGCCTTCAGGATGGCCTTGGGAAATGGCTACCAGTGAAATCAGAGGACAATGGGTCCTTGTGCTGACCTTGCAGAGAGGTGAGGGAACGTGGCTCATGCTACCCGTTCTTGGTCCTTCACTAGGGCCCCACTGGGCAGAAACCACCCCCTAGTTGGTGTCAGGGCCCCAAACACAGAGGTGAGTGAGGACTGAGGCTGGTCTCGTGGCCCTCGCTCTCCCCTATAGACACAGTGGCACAGAGGGATTGGAGACTGTGAGGGCAGCTCTTGGTTCACCGCTTCAGGACCTTTTCTCAGGGCTTGTGGGTTGGTGTAATGGGCTGGGGGATCTCGGGCCACAGGGAAACGAAGCCTTTCCAGTCCCTGAAGCATCCGTCATCAGGGTGGCGACTCTGGACGGTGCCTTCGGCACCCTTTATTTCAGGACCCTCCACTGTACTCCACTGTGGCTTCACCGAGAGCCAGCTGTCTAGCTGAGTTCCTAGGCAGTCCCTTCCTCAACACCTGCCGAGCAGCTAGGAAGCTTCCAGTCCTCCCCTAGTTACCAGGCACTCCTTGGACTCAATCACTTGGGACACCGTGTTGGCACACTAACGTCTAGATCGGAGGGCAGGGAAACAAGGCACAGAGGGTTCTGGGGAACACACTCGGGTCGGTGTGGCTGCTCCATGGATGTGACCGAGGCTATCACACGTGCACGCGGCGCTAGGTTGCGTTTCTGTGCTGTCTCTGCTCCATACAGAAACCTGTGGGTGTGGAGGGGGCTGAATTCAGAGCACAGCACATGGTGCCTCCTTCCTAAGTCCCATGGAGGGAGGAATGCCTGCTGGGCAGCTGGCGAGTAGGGGCAGGAGACGGATGGACTAGAAGGAATGCACTTCCAATCCCCCTATGGCCTCTTACAACAAGATGCCGACACTGTTCTCTATTTCTGTGCGTCTCCCAGAAATCTGTGGGGAGTGTCTCCTCGAGGATGTGGAGACTCCCCCACCCATGGCGCACGATCAACGACCACAATGACGCCACCGCAAGAAGAGAGTCCGGTTCTCCATCCACAATGAGGTCTACACCATTGAGGACACGGAGGAAGGTACCTTGGGGATTGACTCATTACGGCGATTGGAGACGCATTCTGTCGTTCACTAGCACAGACATAACCGAAGCATTTAAAACTGCTGAGACACATTGTCCTCTGAATTCACTGGTAGCCAATTCCCTCTATGACGTCCGTCTGTCCCCTTTTAAGTCCATAAGTCACGATGAGGTCCTCATTCAAACTATGAGACTATGTTTCCACCAGGAACGCTGAACAGAAAAATGTTGGGAGTTTGAATCAGCTTGGGATCCAAGCAGAACCCCAGGAGCCTGAGCTGCAACTGGCCTTCAGGACGGCCTTGGGAAATGGCTACCAGTGAAATCAGAGGACAATGGGTCCTTGTGCTGACCTTGCAGAGAGGTGAGGGAACGTGGCTCATGCTACCCGTTCCTGGTCCTTCACTAGGGCCCCACTGGGCAGAAACCACCACCTAGTTGATGCCAGGGTCCCAAACACAGAGGTGAGTGAGGACTGAGGCTGGTCTCGTGGCCCTCGCTCTCCGCTACAGACACAGTGGCACAGAGGGATTGGAGACTGTGAGGGCATCTCTTGGTTTGGAGCTTCAGGACCTTTTCTCAGGGGCTGTGGTCGGTGTCAGGGGTTGGGGGATTTCGAGCCACAGGGAAACGACGACGTTCCTGTCCCAGATCCATCCATCATCAGGGTGGCAATGCTGGACGGTCCCTTCTGCACCCTACATTTCAGGGCCCTCCACTGTCCTGCACTGTGGCTGCACCCACAGCTAGCCGTCTAGCTGAGTCCATAGGCGGTCCGTTCCTCAACACCTGCCGAGCGGCTGGCAGGCATCCAGTCCTCCCCTAGGTACCAGGACCTCCTTGGACTCAACCACTTGGAACACTTTGGCGGCACACTAACGTACGGAGCACGGAGGGCGGGGAAACAGGGCACAGAGGGTAGGTGTGACTGCTCAATGGATGTGACCAAGGCCATCACGCATGCTCACGGCACTCTGTTGGGTGTCTGGCCTGTCTCTGCTCCATATAAGCTGTTGCCCACGGAACCTATGGGTGTGGGAGGGCCGGAATTCCGAGCACAGCACACGGTGACCCCTTCCTAAGTCCCACCTGGAGGGAGGAATGCCTGCTGGGCAGCAGGCGAGTAGGGGCAGGAGACGGATGGACTAGAAGGAAAGGACTTCAAATCCCCCATGGGCCCCTGACGACAAGGTACCGACACTGCTCTCTATTTCTGTGCGTCTCCCAGAAATCTGTGGGGATTGTCTCCTCGAGGATGTGGAGACTCCCCCACCCACGGTGCCCGATCTACGAGGACCCAAAGAGAGTCCAGATCTCTTTCCACGATGAGGTATACACCATCAAGGACCCCGAGGAAGGTACCTTGGGGATTGACTCATTAGGTTGATTGGAGACGCATTCTTTCCTTCAGTAGTACAGACATAACCGAAGCTTTTAAAAATGCTGAGACACATTGTCCTCTGATTACACTGGTAGCCATTTCCCTATATGTCATCCGTCGGTCCCCTTTGAAGTCCAGAAGTCACCTTGAGGTCCTCATTCAAACTGGAACCAAGGGGCACAGGAAAAAAGTGTCTACTAGCTGAAGGGATGGATCTTAGGTCTTTCTGGAACATACGGGTCCCTCCAGGTCTCCCCAGGAAACATGGTTCTGAGATGGGTAGGAAGGAAGAGACTATGTTTTCCACCAGGAACGCTGAACAGAAAAATGTTGGGAGTTTGAATCAGCTTGGGAGCCAAGTGGAACCCCAGGAGCCTGGGCTGCAACTGGCCTTCAGGACTGCCTTGGGAAATGGCTAACAGTGAAATCAGAGGACAATGGGTCCTTGTGCTGACCTTGCAGAGTTGTGAGGGATCGTGGCTCATGCTACCCGTTCTTGGTCCTTCACTAGGGCCCCACTGGGCAGAAACCACCCCCTAGTTGATGCCAGGGCCCCAAACACAGAGGTGAGTGAGGACTGAGGCTGGTCTCGTGGCCCTCGCTCTCCCCTACAGACACAGTGGCACAGAGGGATGGGAGACTGTGAGGGCAGCTCTTGGTTCAGGGCTTCAAACCTTTTTTCAGGGGCTGTGGTTTGTTATCTGGGGGTGGGGGATGTCCGGCCACAGGGAAACGACGACATTCCTGTCCCAGATCCAACCTTCATCAGGGTGGCAACTCTGGACGGTACCTTCTGCACCCTACATTTTAGGGCCCTCCACTGTCCTGCACTGTGGCTGCACCCACAGCTAGCCGTCTAGCTGAGTCCCTAGGCGGTCCGTTCCTCAACACCTGCCGAGCGTCTGGGAGGCATCCAGTCCTCCCCTAGGTACCAGGACCTCCGTGGACTCAACCACTTGGAACACTTTGGCGGCACACTAACGTACGAAGGGCCGGAGGGCAGGGAAATAGGGCACAGAGGGTTGGTGTGGCTGCTCAATGGATGTAACCGAGGCCATCAAGCGTGCTCACGGCACTCTGTTGCGTGTCTGTCCTGTCTCTGCTCCATTTAAGCTGTTGCCCATGGAACCTATGGGTGTGGGAGGGCCAGAATTCAGAGCACAGCACACGGTGACCCCTTCCTAAGTCCCACCTGGAGGGAGGAATGCCTGCTGGGCAGCAGGCGAGTAGGGGCAGGAGACGGATGGACTAGAAGGAAAGGACTTCCAATCCCGCATGGGCTCCTGACGACAAGGTACCGACACTGCTCTCTATTTCTGTGCATCTCCCAGAAATCTGTGGGGAGTGTCTCCTCGAGGATGTGGAGACTCCACCACCCAAGCCGCCCGCTCCACGGCCACGACGACGCCACCACAAGAAGAGAGTCCGGTTCTTCCTCCACAATGAGGTCTACACCATTGAGGACACCGAGGAAGGTACCTTGGGAATAGGCTCATTACAATGATTGGAGACACATTCTGTCGTTCACTAGCACAGACATAACCGAAGCTTTGAAAACTGCTGAGACACATTGTCCTCATTTCACTGGTAGCTATTTCCCTCTATGCCGTCCGTCCATCCCCTTTTAAGTCCGGAAGTCACGATTGGATCCTCATTCAACTGGAACCAAGGGGCACAGGAAAAAAGTGTCTACGGCTGAAGGGATGGATCTTATGTTTTTCTGGAACATACGGGGCCCTACAGGTCTCCCCAGGAAACATGGCCCTGAGATGGGTAGGAACGAAGAGACTATGTTTTCCACCAGGAACTCTGAACAGAAAAATGTTGGGAGTTTGAATCAGCTTGGGAGCCAAGCGGAACCCCAGGAGCCTGGGCTGCAACTGGCCTTCAGGACGGCCTTGGGAAATGGCTACCAGTGAAATCAGAGGACAATGGGTCCTTGTGCTGACCTTGCAGAGAGGTGAGGGAACGTGGCACATGCTACCCGTTCTTGGTCCTTCACCAGGGCCACACTGGGCAGAAACCACCCCCTAGTTGGTGTCAGGGCCCCAAAAACAGAGGTGAGTGAGGACTGAGGCTGGTCTCGTGGCCCTCGCTCTCCCCTACAGAGACAGTGGCACAGAGGGATTGGAGACTGTGAGGGCAGCTCTTGGTTCACCACTACAGGACCTTTTCTCAGGGCTTGTGGGTTGGTGTAAGGGGCTGGGGGATCTCGGGCCACAGGGAAATGAAGCCTTTCCAGTCCCTGATGCATCCGTCATCAGGGTGGCGACTCTGGACGGTGCCTTCGGCACCCTATATTTCAGGGCCCTCCACTGTACTCCACTGTGGCTTCACCGAGAGCCAGCTGTCTAGCTGAGTTCCTAGGCAGTCCCTTCCTCAACACCTGCCGAGCAGCTAGGAAGCTTCCAGTCCTCCCCTAGTTACCAGGAACTCCTTGGACTCAATCACTTGGGACACCGTGTTGGCACACTAACGTCTAGATCGGAGGGCAGGGAAACAAGGCACAGAGGATTCTGGGGAACACACTCGGGTCGGTGTGGCTGCTCAATGGATGTGACCGAGGCTATCACACGTGCACGCGGCGCTAGGTTGCGTTTCTGTGCTGTCTCTGCTCCATACAGAAACCTGTGGGTGTGGAGGGGGCTGAATTCAGAGCACAGCACATGGTGCCTCCTTCCTAAGTCCCATGGAGGGAGGAATGCCTGCTGGGCAGCTGGCGAGTAGGGGCAGGAGACGGATGGACTACAAGGAAAGGACTTCCAATCCCCCATGGGCTCCTGACGACAAGGTACCGACACTGCTCTCTATTTCTGTGCGTCTCCCAGAAATCTGTGGGGAGTGTCTCCTCGAGGATGTGGAGACTCCCCCACCCACGCTGCCCGATCCACGAGGACCCAAGAAGAGAGTCCGGATCTCTTTCCATGATGAGGTATATACCATCAAGTACCCCGAGGAAGGTACCTTGGGTATTGACTCATTAGGTTGATTGGAGACGCATTCTGTCGTTCACTAGCACAGACATAACCGAAGCTTTTAAAAATGCTGAGACACATTGTCCTCTGATTTCACTGGTATCCATTTCCCTTTATATCGTCTGTCCGTCCCCTTTTAAGTCCACAAGTCACGATGAGATCCTCATTCAAACTGGAACCAAGGGGCACAGGCAAAAATGTCTCCTAGCTAAAGGGATGGATCTTAGGTCTTCCTGGAACACAAGGGTCCCTCCAGGTCTCCCCAGGAATCATGGTCCTGAGATGGGCAGGAAGAAAGAGACTATGTTTTCTACCAGGAACGCTGAACAGAAAAATGTTGGAGGTTGAATCAGCTTGGGATCCAAGCAGAACCCTAGGAGCCTGGGCTGCAACTGGCCTTCAGGACGGCCTTGGGAAATGGCTACCAGTGAAATCAGAGGACAATGGGTCCTTGTGCTGACCATGCAGAGAGGTGAGGGAACGTGGCTCATGCTACTCGTTCCTGGTCCTTCACTAGGGCCCCACTGTGGAGAAACCACCCCCTAGTTGATGTCAGGGCCCCAAATACAGAGGTGAGTGAGGACTGAGGCTGGTCTCGTGGCCCTCGCTCTCCCCTACAGACACAGTGGCACAGAGGGATTGGAGACTGTGAGGGCACCTCTTGGTTCAGGGCTTCAGGAGCTTTTCTCAGGGCTCGTGGGTTGGTGTAAGGGGCTGGGGGATCTCCGGCCACAGGGAAACGATGACATTCTTGTCCCAGATCCATCCTTCATCAGGGTGGCAACTCTGGACGGTCTTTTCTGCACCCTACATTTCAGGGCCCTCCACTGTCCTGCACTGTGGCCGCACCCACAGCTAGCCGTCTAGCTGAGTCCCTAGGAGGTCCGTTCCTCAACACCTGCCGAGCGGCTGGGAGGCATCCAGTCCTCCCCTAGGTACCAGGCCCCCCTTGGACTCAACCACTTGGAACACTTTGTCGGCACACTAACGTACGGAGGGCCGGAGGGCAGGGAAACAAGGGACAGAGGGTAGGTGTGGCATCTCAATGGATGTGACCGAGGCCATCACGCGTGCTCACGGCACTCTGTTACGTGTCTGTCTTGTCTCTGCTCCATATAAGCTGTTGCCCACGGAACCTGTGGTGTGGGAGGGCCGGAATTCAGAGCACAGCACACGGTGACCCCTTCCTAAGTCCCACCTGGAGGTAGGAATGCCTGCTGGGCAGCAGGCGAGTAGGGGCAGGAGACGGATGGACTAGAAGGAAAGGACTTCCAATCCCCCATGGGCTCCTGACGACAAGGTACCGACACTGCTCTCTATTTCTGTGCGTCTCCCAGAAATCTGTGGGGAGTGTCTCCTCGAGGATGTGGAGACTCCCCCACCCACGCTGCCCGATCCACGAGGACCCAAGAAGAGAGTCCGGATCTCTTTCCATGATGAGGTATACACCATCAAGTACCCCGAGGAAGGTACCTTGGGTATTGACTCATTAGGTTGATTGGAGACGCATTCTGTCGTTCACTAGCACAGACATAATCGAAGCTTTTAAAAATGCTGAGACACATTGTCCTCTGATTTCACTGGTATCCATTTCCCTTTATGTCGTCCGTCCGTCCCCTTTTAAGTCCACAAGTCACGATGAGATCCTCATTCAAACTGGAACCAAGGGGCACAGTCAAAAAGTGTCTACTAGCTGAAGGGATGGATCTTAGGTCTTCCTGGAACACACGGGTCCCTCCAGGTCTCCCCAGGAAACATGGTCCTGAGATGGGCAGGAAGAAAGAGACTATGTTTTCTACCAGGAACGCTGAACAGAAAAATGTTGGGAGTTTGAATCAGCTTGGGAGCCAAGCAGAAACCTAGGAGCCTGGGCTGCAACTGGCCTTCAGGACGGCCTTGGGAAATGGCTACCAGTGAAATCAGAGAACAATGGGTCCTTGTGCTGACCTTGCAGAAAGGTGAAGGAACGTGGCTCATGCTACCCGTTCCTGGTCCTTCACTAGGGCCCCACTGTGGAGAAACCACCCCCTAGTTGATGTCAGGTCCCCAAACACAGAGTTGAGTGAGGACTGATGCTGATCTCGTGGCCCTACTCTCCCCTACAGACACAGTGGCACAGAGGGATTGGAGACTGTGAGGGCAGCTCTTGGTTCAGGGCTTCAACCTTTTCTCATGGGCCGTGTGTTGGTGTCAGGGGTTGGGGGATCTCTGGCCACAGGGAAACGAAGCCTTTCCTGTCCCTGATGCAACAGTCATCAGGGTAGCGAATCTGGACGGTGCCTTCGGCACCCTCTATATCAGGGCCCTCCACTGTCCTCTACTGTGGCTTCACCGACAGCCAGCTGTCTAGCTGAGTTCCTAGGCAGTCCCTTCCTCAACACCTGCCGAGCAGCTTGGAAGCATCCAGTCCTCCCCTAGTTACCAGGCACTCCTTGGACTCAATCACTTGGGACACCGTGTTGGCACACTAACGTCTAGGCCGGAGGGCAGTGAAACAGGGCACAGAGGGTTCTGGGGAACACTCTTGGGTAGGTGTGGCTGCTCAATGAATGTGACCGAGGCTATCACGCGTGCTCACGGCGCTCTGTTGCGTTTCTGTGTTGTCTCTGCTCCATACAGGAAGCTGTGGGTGTGGGAGGGGGTTGAATTCAGAGCACAGCACATGGTGACTCCTTCCTAAGTCCCATGGAGGGAGGAATGCCTGCTGGGCAGCTGGCGAGTAGGGGCAGGAGACGGATGGACTAGAAGAAATGCACTTCCAATCCCCCTATGGGCTCCTGACGGCAAGGTGCCGACACTTTTCTCTATTTCTGTGCGTCTCCCAGAAATCTGTGGGGAGTGTCTCCTCGAGGATGTGTAGATTCCCCCACCCACGGCGCCCGCTCAACGACCACGATGACGCCACCGCAAGAAGAGAGTCCGGTTCTCCATCCACAATGAGGTCTACACCATGAGGACACCGAGGAGGGTTCCTTGGGGATTGACTCATTACAGCGATTGGAGACGCATTCTGTCGTTCACTAGCACAGACATAACCGAAGCTTTTAAAACTGCTGAGACACATTGTCCTCTGATTTCACTGGTAGCCATTTCCCTCTATGCGGTCCGGCCGTCCCCTTTTAAGTCCACAAGTCACGATGAGATCCTCATTCAAACTGGAACCAAGGGGCACAGGAAAAAAGTGTCTACTAGCTGAAGGGATGGATCTTAGGTCTCTCTGGAACACACGGGTCCCTCCAGGTCTCCCCAGGAAACATGGCTCTGAGATGGGTAGGAAGGAAGAGACTATGTTTTCTACCAGGAACGCTGAACAGAAAAATGTTGGGAGTTTGAATCAGCTTGGGAGCCAAGTTAAACCCCAGGAGCCTGGGCTGCAACTGGCCTTCAGGACGGCCTTGGGAAATGGCTACCAGTGAAATCAGAGGACAATGGGTCCTTGTGCTGACCTTGCAGAGAGGTGAAGGAACGTGGCTCATGCTACCCGTTCCTGGTCCTTCACTAGGGCCCCACTGGGCTGAAACCACCACCTAGTTGATGTCAGGGCCCCAAACACAGAGGTGAGTGAGGACTGAGGCTGGTCTCGTGGCCCTCGCTCTCCCCTACAGACACAGTGGCACAGAGGGATTGGAGACTGTGAGGGCAACTCTTGGTTCAGGGCTTCAACCTTTTCTCATGGGCCGTGTGTTGGTGTCAGGGGCTGGGGGATCTCTGACCACAGGGAAACGAAGCCTTCCGTGTCCCTGATGCATCCGTCATCAGGGTGGCGTCTGGACGGTGCCTTCGGCACCCTCTATTTCAGGGCCCTCCACTGTCCTCCACTGTGGCTTCACCGACAGCCAGCTGTCTAGCCTAGTTCCTAAGCAGTCCCTTCCTCAACACATGCTGAGCATCTGGGAAGCATCCAGTCCTCCCATAGGTCCCAGGCACTCCTTGGACTCAATAACTTAGGACACCATGGTGGCACACTAACTTCTAGGCCCGAGGGCAGGGAAACAGGGCACAGAGGGTTCTGGGGAACACTCTCGCGTAGGTGTGGCTGCTCAATGGACGTGACCGAGGCTATCACGAGTGCTAACGGCGCTCTGTTGCCTTTCTGTCCTGTCTCTCCTCCATACAAGCCGTTGCCCACGGAACCTGTGGGTGTGGGAGGGGGCTGAACTCAGAGCACAGCACATGGTGACTCCTTCCTAAGTCCCATGGAGGGAGGAATGCCTGCTGGGCAGCTTGCGAGTAGGGGCAGGAGACGGATGGACTAGAAGGAATGCACTTCCAATCCCCCTATGGGCTCCTGACAACAAGGTGCCGACACTGTTCTCTATTTCTGTGCGTCTCCCAGAAATCTGTGGGGAGTGTCTCCTCGAGGATGTGGAGACTCCCCCACCCACGGCGCCCGCTCAACGACCAAAATGACGCCACCGCAAGAAGAGAGTCCGGTTCTCCATCCACAATGAGGTCTACACCATTGAGGACACGGAGGAAGGTACCTTGGGGATTGGCTCATTACGGCGATGGAGACACATTCTGTCGTTCACTAGCACAGACATAACCGAAGCATTTAAAACTGCTGAGACACATTGTCCTCTGAATTCACTGGTAGCCAATTCCCTCTATGACGTCCGTCCGTCCCCTTTTAAGTCCATAAGTCACGATGAGATCCTCATTCAAACTATGAGACTATGTTTCCACCAGGAACGCTGAACAGAAAAATGTTGGGAATTTGAATCAGCTTGGGAGCCAAACAGAACCCCAGGAGCCTGGGCTGCAACTGGCCTTCAGGACTGCCTTGGGAAATGGCTACCAGTGAAATGAGAAAACAATGGGTCCTTGTGCTGACCTTGCAGAGAGGTAAGGGAACGTGGCTCATGCTACCCGTTCCTGGTCCTTCACTAGGGCCCCACTGGGCAGAAACCACCACCTAGTTCATGTCAGGACCCCAAACACAGAGGTGAGTTAGGACTGAGTGTGGTCTCATGGGTTCGCTCTCCCCTACAGACACAGTGGCACAGAGGGATTGGAGACTGTGAGGGCAGCTCTTGGTTCAGGGCTTCAGGACTTTTCTCAGGGCTTGTGGGTTGGTGTAATGGGTTGAAGGATCTCTGGCCACAGGGAAACAAAGCCTTTCCTGTCCCAGATGCATCCTTCATCAGGGTGGTAACTCAGGACGGTGCCTTCGGCACCCTATATTTCAGGGCCCTCCACTGTCCTCTACTGTGGCTTCACCGATAGCCAGCTGTCTAGCTGAGTTCCTAGGCAGTCCCTTCCTCAACACCTGCCGAGCAGCTTGGAAGCATCCAGTCCTCCTCTAGTTACCAGGCACTCCTTGGACTCAATCACTTGGGACACCGTGTTGGCACATTAACGTCTAGGCCGGGGGGCAGTGAAACAGGGCACAGAGGGTTCTGGGGAACACTCTTGGGTAGGTGTGGCTGCTCAATGAATGTGACCGAGGCTATCAGCGTGCTCACGGCACTCTGTTTCGTTTCTGTGCTGTCTCTGCTCAATACAGGAACCTGTGGGTGTGCGAAGGGGGCTGAATTCAGAGCACAGCACATGGTGACTCCTTCCTAAGTTCCATGGAGGTAGGAATGCCTGCTGGGCAGCTGGCGAGGAGGGGCAGGAGACAGATGGACTAGAAGGAATGCACTTCCAATCCCCCTATGGGCTCCTGACAACAAGGTGCCGACACTGTTCTCTATTTCTGTGCGTCTCCCAGAAATCTGTGGGGAGTGACTCCTCGAGGATGTGGAGATTCCCCCACCCACGGCGCCCGCTCAACGACCACGATGACGTCACCGCAAGAAGAGAGGCCGGTTCTCCATCCACAATGAGGTTTACACCATTGAGGACACCGAGGTGGGTACCTTGGGGATTGACTCATTACGGCGATTGGAGACGCATTCTGTCGTTCACTAGCACCGACATAACCGAAGCTTTTAAAACTGCTGAGACACATTGTCCTCTGATTTCACTGGTAGCCATTTCCCTCTATGCGGTCCGGCCGTCCCCTTTTAAGTCCACAAGTCACGATGAGATCCTCATTCAAACTGGAACCAAGGGGCACAGGAAAAAAGTGTCTAAGCTGAAGGGATGGATCTTAGGTCTTTCTGGAACACACGGGTCCCTCCAGGTCTCCCCAGGAAACATGGCTTTGAGATGGGTAGGAAGGAAGAGACTATGTTTTCTACCAGGAACGCTGAACAGAAAAATGTTGGGAGTTTGAATCAGCTTGGGAGCCAAGTTGAACCCCAGGAGCCTGGGCTGCAACTGGCCTTCAGGACGGCCTTGGGAAATGGCTACCAGTGAAATCAGAGGACAATGGGTCGTTGTGCTGACCTTGCAGAGAGGTGAAGGAACGTGGCTCATGCTACCCATTCTTGGTCCTTCACCAGGGCCCCACTGGGCAGAAACCACCCCCTTGTTGGTGTCAGGGCCCCAAACACAGAGGTGACTGAGGACTGAGGCTGGTTTCGTGGCCCTCGCTCTCCCCTACAGACAAAGTGGCACAGAGGGATTGGAGACTGTGAGGGCAGCTTGGTTCACGGCTTCAGGACCTTTTCTCAGGGTTCGAGGGTTGGAGTAAGGGGCTGGGGGATCTCTGGTCACAGGGAAACGAAGCCTTTCCAGTCCCTGATGCATCCGTCATAAGGTTAGCGTCTCTGGACGGTGCCTTCGGTACCCTATATTTCAGGGCCCTCCACTGTCCTCCACTGTGGCTTCACCGACAGCCAGCTGTCTAGCTGAGTTCCTAGGCAGTCCCTTCCTCAACACCTGCCGAGCAGCTAGGAAGCTTCCAGTCCTCCCCTAGTTACCAGGCACTCCTTGGACTCAATCACTTGGGACACCATGTTAGCACACTAACGTCTAGGCTGGAGGGCAGGAAAACAGGGCCCAGAGAGTTCTGGGGAACACACTCGGGTAGGTGTGGCTGCTCAATGAATGTGACCGAGGGTATCACGCGTGCTCCCGGCGCTAGGTTGCGTTTCTGTGCTGTCTCTGCTCAATACAGGAATCTGTGGGTGTGGGAAGGGGACTGAATTCAGAGCACAGCACATGGTGACTCCTTCCTAAGTTCCATGGAGGTAGGAATGCCTGCTGGGCAGCTGGCGATTAGGGGCAGGAGACGGATGGACTAGAAGGAATGCACTTCCAATCCCCCTATGGGCTCCTGATGGCAAGGTGCCGACACTGTTCTCTATTTTTGTGCATCACCCAGAAATCGGTGGGGAGTGTCTCCTCGAGGATGTGGAGATTCCCCCACCCACGGCGCCCGCTCAACGACCACGATGACGTCACCGCAAGAAGAGAGGCCGGTTCTCCCTCCACAATTAGGTCTACACCATTGAGTACACCGAGGAAGGTACCTTGGGAATTGACTCATTACGGTTATTGGAGACGCATTGTGTCGTTCACTAGCACAGACATAATCGAAGCTTTTAAAACTGCTGAGACACATTGTCCTCTGATTTCACTGGTAGCCATTTCCCTCTATGCGGTCCGGCCGTCCCCTTTTAAGTCCACAAGTCACGATGAGATCCTCATTCAAACTGGAACCAAGGGGCACAGGAAAAAAGTGTCTACTAGCTGAAGGGATGGATCTTAGGTCTTTCTGGAACACACGGGTCCCTCCAGGTCTCCCCAGGAAACATGGCTCTGAGATGGGTAGGAAGGAAGAGACTATGTTTTCTACCAGGAACGCTGAACAGAAAAATGTTGGGAGTTTGAATCAGCTTGGGAGCCAAGTTGAACCCCAGGAGCCTGGGCTGCAACTGGCCTTCAGGACGGCCTTGGGAAATGGCTACCAGTGAAATCAGAGGACAATGGGTCCTTGTGCTGACCTTGCAGAGAGGTGAAGGAACGTGGCTCATGCTACCCGTTCCTGGTCCTTCACTAGGGCCCCACTGGGCTGAAACCACCACCTAGTTGATGTCAGGGCCCCAAACACAGAGGTGAGTGAGGACTGAGGCTGGTCTCGTGGCCCTCGCTCTCCCCTACAGACACAATGGCACAGAGGGATTGGAGACTGTGAGGGCAGCTCTTGGTTCAGGGCTTCAACCTTTTCTCATGGGCCGTGTGTTGGTGTCAGGGGCTGGGGGATCTCTGGCCACAGGGAAACGAAGCCTTTCCTGTCCCTGATGCATCAGTCATCAGGGTGGCGAATCTGGACGGTGCCTTCGGCACCCTCTATTTCAGGGCCCTCCACTCTCCTCTACTGTGGCTTCACCGACAGCTAGCTGTCTAGCTGAGTTCCTAGGCAGTCCCTTCCTCAACACCTGCCGAGCAGCTTGGAAGCATCCAGTCCTCCCCTAGTTACCAGGCACTCCTTGGACTCAATCACTTGGGACACCGTGTTAGCACACTAACGTCTGGGCCGCAGGGCAGGGAAACAGGGCACAGAGGGTCTGGGGAACACTCTTGGGTAGGTGTGGCTGCTCAATGAATGTGACCGAGGCTATCACGCGTGCTCACGGCGCTCTGCTGCATTTCTGTGCTGTCCTTGCTCCATACAGGAACCTGTGGGTGTGGGAGGGGGCTGAATTCAGAGCACAGCACATGGTGACTCCTTCCTAAGTCGCATGGAGGGTGAATGCCTGCTCGGCAGCTGGCGAGTAGGGGCAGGAGACGGATGGACTAGAAGGAATGCACTTCCAATCCCCCTATGGGCTCCTGACGGCAAGGTGCCGACACTGTTCTCTATTTCTGTGCGTCTCCCAGAAATCTGTGGGGAGTGTCTCCTCGAGGATGTGGAGATTCCCCCACCCACGGCGCCCACTCAACGATCACGATGACGCCACCGCAAGAAGAGAGTCCGTTTCTCCATCCACAATGAGGTCTACACCATTGAGGACACCGAGGTAGGTACTTTGGGGATTGACTCATTACGGCGATTGGAGACGCATTCTGTCGTTCACTAGCACAGACATAACCGAAGCTTTTAAAACTGCTGAGACACATTGTCCTCTGATTTCACTGGTAGCCATTTCCCTCTATGCGGTCCGTCCGTCCCCTTTTAAGTCCACAAGTCACGATGAGATCCTCATTCAAACTGGAACCAAGGGGCACAGGAAAAAAGTGTCTACTAGCTGAAGGGTTGGATCTTAGTTCTTTCTGGAACACACGGGTCCCTCCAGGTCTCCCCAGGAAACATGGCTCTGAGATGGGTAGGAACGAAGAGACTATGTTTTCCGCCAGGAACGCTGAACAGAAAAATGTTGGGAGTTTGAATCAGCTTGGGAGCCAAGCGGAACCCCAGGAGCCTGGGCTGCAACTGGCCTTCAGGACGGCCTTGGGAAATGGCTACCAGTGAAATCAGAGGACAATGGGTCCTTGTGTTGACCTTGCAGAGAGGTGTGGAAACATGGCTCATGCTACCCGTTCCTGGTCCTTCACTAGGGCCCCACTGGGCAGAAACCACCACCTAGTTGATGTCAGGGCCCCAAACACAGAGGTGAGTGAGGACTGAGGCTGATCTCGTGGCCCTCGCTCTCCCCTACAGACACAGTGGCACAGAGGGATTGGAGACTGTGAGGGCAGCTCTTGGTTCAGGGCTTCAACCTTTTCTCATGGGCTGTGTGTTGGTGTCAGGGGCTGGGGGATCTCCGGCCACAGGGAAACGAAGCCTTTCCTGTGCCTGATGCATCCGTCATCAGGGTGGCGACTCTGGACAGTGCCTTCGGCACCCTCTATTTCAGGGCCCTCCACTGTCTTCCACTGTGGCTTCACCGACAGCCAGCTGTCTAGCTGAGTTCCTAAGCAGTCCCTTCGTCAACACATGCTGAGCATCTGGGAAGCATCCAGTCCTCCCCTAGGTCCCAGGCACATCTTGGACTCAATCAGTTAGGACACCGTGGTGGCACACTAACGTCTAGGCCGGAGGCCTGGGAAACAGGGCACAGAGGGTTCTGGGGAACACTCTCAGGTAGGTGTGGCTGCTCATTGGATGTGACCGAGGCTATCACGCGTGCTCACGGTGCTCTGTTGCGTTTCTCTCCTGTCTCTGCTCCATACAATCTGTTGCCCACGGAACCTGTGGGTGTGGGAGGGGGTTGAATTCAGAGCACAGCACATGGTGACTCCTTCCTAATTCCCACCTTGAGGGAGGAATGCCTGTTGGGCAGCTGGCGAGTAGGGGCAGGAGACGGATGAACTATAAGGAATGGACTTACAATCCCCTTATGGGCTCCTGACGACAAGGTGTCGACACTGTTCTCTATTTCTGTGCGTCTCCCAGAAATCTGTGGGGAGTGTCTCCTCGAGGATGTGTATATTCTCCCACCCACGGCGCCCGCTCAATGACCACGACGACGCCACCACAAGAAGAGATTCCGGTTCTCCCTTCACAATGAGGTCTACACCATTGAGGACACCGAGGAAGGTACCTTGGGGATTGACTCATTACGGTGATGGAGACGCATTCTGTCGTTCACTAGCACAGACATAACCAAAGCTTTTAAAAGTGTTGAGACACATTGTCTTCTGATTTCACTGGTAGCCATTTCCCTCTATGCGGTCCGTCCGTCCCCTTTCAAGTCCACAAGTCACGATGAGATCCTCATTCAAACTGGAATGTCCCCCCTTCACATCCACCCATTAGCCACATCTTACATGGGTGTGCTACGTATCCTCAAAGGAACAAAACGACCTCACCACATTTGGCAACTCATGTACCCAGTACATTTCACGTGGTTACCTTTCTACAAATGCGGCCAATGCATTCGGTGACTTCTTCTCATTCTGGAAACAGACAGATATCTGCGCACTAATGTCTCACACAGCTGGCTTCCCAATAGCCCCAGAGAGTCACTGCCCCCATATCCATCACGGGAGGAAAGAACACATTCAGTGGCATCCATACATATCATAGAGTGCAATTTAGGCGTAAGAAGAAACTAAGTTTTCCAATATTTTACGAAACAGATAGAACCTGGAATCTCCACATGCATTTTGAAAGCAAGCACACAAGGAAAGAGGTACATCACACGATCCCAGGCTTTGAGGACACTCCAGTAGGGACATTCGTAGACCCAGAAAGTGGAAGGGACAGTGGAGGGAGGAAACGGGGAGGTCTGGTCATGTCGTCACGGGTACAGAGGTGTCATGAGATAGGATGGCAACATTTTCCCCATAGATGGCAGTGCGGTCTACAAAGTATCATGGATGTCAGCAGTGTCACTGAACGGACACGTACTAACAAATACAACCCGTCCCCAGTACTTAGATTCCATCACCGAAAAACCCACTACTCCAAGGCACGATAGAGGAGCCATAGGGTCACATAGCAGAGGTGCAGGGGAGACAGCTGAACAGGCGCCATGACCAGTTGAAGAAGTGGCAAGCTGGCTTGGCTGCACAGTGGGCAGGAGGGCTCAGGGGACTGCGCCCTGAAAACCAGGGTGCCTTGAGTGTTTCCCAGACAGACGCTGAGAGTTCCCACTGATGAAATCCCCTCTGTTAGAAAGCCAAGGCCCCATTTCCCTTTTCCATCCTGCTGCCCTCCTCTGTGTTTCTGTGTACACCACTGCGTTCTGCGTACACCACTGTGTACTGCGTCCACCACTTTGTCCACCACTGTTGGCCCACTGGCAAGTCAGGCCTTGCTTGGTCACCCTTCACGTCCATTCCCTCTGGCCCCGCATCCACATCCAGCAGACTTAACTCCCCAAGCCATTCCTGAGTAGCGCAGCCAATGTCCTGACTGCTCCTCTCTGTTCTCCTAGACCCTGTGGAGGACCAGTCCAAGGACCTTCCTAGGAGCTGGACAAAGGAAGGTCCCCCAACTCTCCCTGAGGTAAGCTCGCCTCTCTGATTTCTTAGAGACACAAATGGTGCTTCCTTGATTTCTTCCATCAGTGGAGTTTGATGAACATCTGGCACTTTACCTCCCAGGGGAAGGGGGCAGCAGTCTCCCCTCGTGGAGGAATGCTGGGTCTGACCTCTTACACACAGTGGACACAAAAAGGGTGAGGACACAAGACAGCCTCAGTTACAAACTCCACGGGATCAAACACCTTCTTCAGCAGAAAAGGTTTCTCCTTGAAAGAGAATGTTCTGTCTGTTGATCAGAATGGACTTCGGAGATTGAATGATGCTCCAGCATCATTCAAATGGTCCTCTTGAACTCAGGTGGGAGGACATGGACTCAACCATGGGACCTCATCCAATTTACTGCCTGAAGTCATCCCCAAACCAAAGAGCTGGCCCAACAGAGGACAGAATGCTGGGATCCTCACTGTGTTTCCTTTTCCCCAATCGCAGGTAGACGCTGGGAGCAAGGACAGCTGTACGTATTTAAGACCATCATGCTCTGGGAGGAAATCTAGAGTACAAAGAAGCCTGCCCCCTGATTCTGAATTCCAACAAGGAATGGGGGTTGGGGGATACTGACTGTGACTGTCCGGTGAGGCACGGTCACCACGTCGAACAGGGCCTGGAAGAACTCATACATAGGGAAGGGGTGATCTGTGTGCACGTGGGATGAAGGCCATGTGTGCGTGGGTGTGTGCATGGGTGTGTGTGTGTGTGTGTCCCCATGCGTTATGCTTGTGAACATGACCGTGTGCCTTTCCCAGGAGATCTTTCTCACACTTCCATCACAATCACAGTGTCCCCCTTCCAAAACACTCTCATCACCCTGGCACACTTTACATACTCCTTTCCCTACTCCCCACAGCTGTACCTGGAGGACCTTTCCCTCTGATTTCCTGGGACGGGCATGGTGCGGAGATTAAGCATCCAAACTCTTGACCTCCTACTTGGAAAGCCAAGATTGGAGCTCAGGTTCCAATCTGAAAGTTGCTCTGGCCTACCCACCTGTGTTAGTCCCTCAGCCAGGGGGTCATGATGTACCATGGGTGCTAGCTAGCAAAGGGCCATAAGCATCTGTACACACAGCCAAATACCTAGATTCTATGATGGTCCCCGACAGGACCCAACATGACACAGTGGCTTGCATGGACACAGAAGCCAGGGCAAGCTTAGAAGCCCACGTTAAAGATTACAGGCTGGTCCCTGGAGTCAAGTGCACAGAGAAAAGCCACATCCTCATGCTCAAGCCCACATGGCTGGAAAGCGTGTGGACCCGTGGAAGGCAGAACAGGGCAACATCGGTCATAGCCGGTCTCAGTGTGTACACACGACCGGCCAAAGGCAGAAAAGCATCATGGAGGGAACTGACTGTACTTAGTGATTTCCCTAAGCCTCAGGAAGGTTCAAATTCTCTAAGCACACACTCAAACACCACTGGCCAATAGGAAATCAAGGTCAAGCTTGGGTGGAAGCTTTGGACCCAACACCCCCAGAGCAAATCTCCTGCAAAGCAGGCCTACAGCCTATCAGCACACATTCCAAGACTCCTCTGTGTAAGCAACTTCCCACTGGTCAGAACACCTGGGAGGGTTCGGACAGCCACTGTCTTCAGGGGAAACACGCACAAATGCGCGCGTGCGCACGCGCGCGCGCACACACACACGGGACAGCTCAAAAATAGTGGAAGGAATCTATCACACTCATCGAGAGTGCTGGCTGTTTACGGAGGCTAGAAAGAATACTATCAGGATATTGAAGGCTTAGTTACTATCAAGTAAAGACAATTGAGAGTCTCCTGGTGGAATGTTACATTCCTGCTATCAAGCATCCTTGTTAATGAGATTTAGGTTTAGAAGAAATTTAACTTCATTTACTTTTCCTTCTACCTCCGCCTCCTTCGGTTTTTTATGGAGGGGAGGGTGACATTAGGGCTTGAGGAACTGAGTTCTATGTCTTTGGAAATTGGGCTATTGATAAGGTAACTTCTTTGTTGTAATCTCAAGGAAATTTGCAAACCAAGGGAGACTCCTGTCTTGCAGGATTGTGATCTCAGCAAGTTAACTATTTATCGTTTTATGGCAGTCAGGGGTGCCTGAGGAATGCTACACATATGGAGGGGAGTGGGTGGAGGGGGGGGGTGCAAGGCGCCAGCTTTTGCTTTGTCCTCAGCCAGCCTCCTGCTCCCTCATCATTCCCCCCTGAACAATTTTGACCCTTAAATCTTTAAGGTGGTTGAAGGTGGAAGGTCTCATTTTCTGTAACTTCTTCATGCTGAATAGGGGTGTAGAGCTGTCCCTACCTGCTCTGGTCAATATTGATCAGGGTAGGAACATATAAGGGAGTTACGAAAGGTGGAGGCAGCTGAATCCAGCGCTAACAGTGAAGAGGCGTTCTCTTGCACAACAAGGATCATCTGTCATGGTGAAGTCATTGTAGCAAAGGAGTCTCGGCAACAAGTAGAGAAACATGGAACAAAGCAACATATTAAGGTTAATAAGGCGATAAGAATGAGAAGCCCGAAAAGGAGATTTGGCCATAGTCCTCCTTCAAACCAGGAACTTAACCATTCACTGAGAGAGAGAGAAGGATCTTGTAGGGCCTTAATTTGGGTATTAATATATTTTATTAGTCCTGTGACATTTTTGTGATAGTCTGGGATGTACACACAACATTCTGTTTTGATGATTGCACATGTGCCACCCTGGGCTGCTGTCAGGACATCTAAGGCCATCCTATTTTGTAGGACTGCCCTGCATATCTGTGACACTTCGGTATTAAGCAGGGAGATGCTATTTAGTGAATCATTGAGTGCCTTTGTAGTATATTTATTAAGCGCTTCTACATGCCACATGACAACCTCTAGTCCCGCAGATGGAACAAAAATGGATGCTAAGTTATCATACCATTTAAAAACAGATCGCGTCCATCTTTGTTTCAAGTTGGGGAGATTAGCTGGAGTGGTGATGGTTTTAGTAATGCGCCCATGAATCCAGGCAAATCCTAAAGTACAGCGACCTATCCACCCTGGAGGAAGCCAGGCCCACAGGTTAGTTCCACATATCCAGTGGGTTCCATTTGGAGCTGGCCATCTGATGCCAGGTCGCCTGGCCCAGTAGGTAGCAAACCAGTCAGTAGCCTGAAGTACTATTATTTGGGAACACATTTCTAGTGATAGCCATCCCAGATATCGTGCGTTCTTTGCCCAAGTATCACTCGTATGATTTCTTTGTTCCCAGCATAAAACTGCCTTTTGACTGAGCCTTCCAATCGTGGGTGTAAGCCACAGATATGTATCCCAGATTTGATATATGCCATCTTCAGTATAGCGGTAAGGAGGGTTTTGTAACTTGGGTCCATATTTGATTGGGGAGTAATGGCTTGATAGCAATCCCCTTTCCTTCCAAATAGCTCCATGGGCATGTAGTACCAGGAAAGCATATTTCGAGTCAGTATAAATGTTACTCTTAGGCTTTGGCAATTGCAAAGTGCTAGTGAGCACTATGGCATACCTAGCTTATCTTAATTTTTTCTATGAAAACTATTGTCATCAGAAAACCAACTGTCATTCGTATTTTTAACAGGGGCATCTTAAATCTGGACAAATAGAGTAAGCAAGATCAATAAACTTTTTTGCTCTATAGAGAAGTACAGTGGTCAGGTTCAGGCATACAGGTAACTAGGTTTAAAGTTTGACAAGTTTTAAGTATTATTTCTGGCATATCTGTTAGTGTAGCCCAGTATTTAATAAGTTGGCCTCCATCATCCATTGGTGGCCTTTGGCTTCTAAGACAAATCTGGACCTTATGTGACATCATTACAGTCAAGGACTGTCCCATAGTAAGCTTTGAGGCTCCTTTTATTAGGGCTGTTCTATGCTTAGCTAAAGCATCTGTTTGCAATTGCACCTCAACAGAGGTGGCCTCTATGATAAATATGACTTAGGGATGAAACCAAAGTGCTCAGAATAATCACGTCGACTATTTGGCCAGAGCAACTCATTCACATCAGAGACCCTGCCTGGTTCTCCTACAACCGCGCCCCTCCTAGGAAGCCCGGCGCACTTAAGAGGCGCAAACACACACACACACGTGTCACAACGCCAAGCGTGCACGCAGGTCGCAAAAGCGCACTCACCCCTACCCGCAGCCCCACCCCCTCCCGTGGGTCCGGCGCACACGTCACGCATGCAAACTCCCCACCCCTGGCTGCAGGAGGGCGCAGGCAGCTTAGCGCTGCAGCCAGAAACCTGTGGGCCTTGGGAACCCGAGAGCCAACGTTCCCACTCCGGATCCTGGTCCCTCACGTAGAGACGCCCCGGCTCGCTTTCCTTCAACTCTGCAGGCTGATCAAACGCCTGGGGCCTCTGACCCACAACCCGGCACCCCGGCCCCCGCCGGACCTCCGTTCCGCACAGGGCCCGTTAGGCACTCGCCCCCATCCCCCGGGACTCACCCATAACTCCCTCACCTCGTGAACCCGGAAGCCAGGGAAGGTTTCTCACGAGGGGCTGGAGGCCGGGGAAGAACAAGCCAGGAGACGGCGGGGATGCACATACGCAGAGGGAGGGAGCGGTGCGGCGGCGGCGAGGAGCTGGAGGCCGGTAACGGTGAAGCGGGGAGGAGAAGGCGGGAATGCACATGCGCAGAGGGAGGGAGCGGTTGGGCGGCGGCGAGGAGCTGGAGGCGGGTAACGGTGGAGCGGGGAGAAGGCGGGGATGCACATGCGCAGAGGGAGGGAACGGCGGGGCGGCGGCGCGGAGAGGGAGGCCGGGAAAGGTCTAGCGGGGAGGAGAAGGCGGGGACGCACTTGCCTAGAGGGAGGCAGCGGCGAGGAGCTGGAGGCGGGTGAAGGACCAGCCGGGAGGAGAAGGCGGGGACGCACCTCTGCAGAGGAGGGAGCGGTGCGGCGGCGGCGAAGAGCTGGAGGCCGGGAAAGGTCTAGCGGGGAGAAGGCGGGGACGCACATGCCTAGAGGGAGGCAGCGGCGAGGAGCTGGAGGCGGGTGAAGGACCAGCCGGGAGGAGAAGGCGGGGACGCACCTCTGCAGAGGGAGGGAGCGGCGCGGGGCGGCGAGGAGCAGCTGGAGGCCAGGAACGGAGGAGCGAGGAGGTGAAGGCGGGGACGCACTTGCCCAGTGGGAGGGAGCGGCGCTGAGAGGTGGAGGCGAGGAGCTAGAACTCTGCTCCTGGCAGCTAGTGCTGGGAAAGTGCGTCTACCCTTAAGAGGGCTATCTCATCCCTCTAAGTCTTAAAAAGTAACTCATCCTACCGAGCTAGCAGGTGTTTAGTGAAGATTAGAGGCGTTTACCATGTATATCTGGCGCATAAATGATTCAGTACCTCTCTCAAGATTCTCTTCCCCGGTGTACCCCATGAGCTTTTCTTGAGAAACCAGCTGGAGAGTTTCTGCCCAGTCGGCTGAGCTGAGAGACTGCTGTCGGGAGCCAGGCTTTTGTCCTTGTCCTTCGACCAAATTTTAGACGCAAGCCAAGAGAAGGGAAGCTGTGTTTGGATTTCATCTCTGTACCCGCTATCTGTGACCAGCATGGTTATTCTCGAATGAGAAAAGCAGCAAGCTAGCAATTCGGTATTAATACTAAAAACCGTTCATGTGTAAAAAACTGTCCTATACCAAACTTGAAGAAAGCACGCTCTCATCTCCTGCAACCTCCCATATACACTTCACGCAACTTCCCCCAATGTTAACATTTTACAGAGCCATGGTACCGTTATCAAAACTGAGGAAGCAACTCGGGCGCAATTGTATTAACGAAATTACAGAGTTTGTTCAGATTCCGTCAGTTTTTCCACGAATGCCCTTTTACTGATCCAGGATTCTGTCCAGATACCATGATACATTTAATCATCATGTCTGCTCCAACCTGTAAGTTTTTTGGTCGTTCCTTGTCTTTCATGGCATTCACATGATTGAAGAATAGTGGTCAGGTATTGTGAAAAGTGCCTCTGAATTGACGTTTGTCTAATGTTTGCTCCTTATTAGACTGAGGTATATATTTTTAGGAAGAATACCCTTGGAAGGATGTGTCCTACCTGTGTATCAGGTGACACGTGATATCAACGTGATTCGTCTTACTAACCTTTAGTACTTGGTTAAGGTGGTATCAGCGGGGTTTCTGCACTATATATTTAGGATTTTTCCATATCCAGTCTACACTTGAGTGGATTGGCTAAGTCCAGTGCACACCCAGGGACAGAGGAAATTCGCTTAGCTCCTTTTCGAATTTATGGTCATATTTTAAAACCACCAGGTGTATTAGTAAATTTGAGGAAAAATTCTCTGAGGCTACCCAAGTATCCTGTTTATATTTATAGTTTTGGCCACTAATTTTCACTTTCATTGTTGGGTCTTGCCTGCAACCACTTTTACTGTGGTGGTCTAAAAGGAGATTTTTCTGTTTTACTTATATGTTTATTGGGATTCTTCTGTAAAGGAAAGATTTTCATTTTCCTCATTTATTTCATCATTTGTTTATGTCAGTACGGGCTTATGGATAATCTAATTCATTCCCTGTGGTCATTACTCAACCCCGCCTTTTTCACCCAACCCTTTGATCTGTTTTATGTTTTACAATGTCAACTGCATTTTATAATATGTATCTCCTGAGTTTGGCTTTTTTCACTTAGCAAAATTCATTTAAGACTCATTTGTGTAAAAAAAAAAAAAATTCATTCATGTTCTTGGTCCTTTTCTCAGATCAGCTCCTTTCTCTCCACTCTTTTCATTTCACCCATGCTATTATTATGTTGCTCAAATTGTCCCAGCTTGGGCATTGAGAGCTATCATAGATTAGCTTTTAGGTCCTTTTAACAAATCCTTATCATAGTTTCTAAAGGACTTCCTTACTTTTGACACACAAGGTGCTCCAGGCTCCTTGTATTTTCTGTGTCTAAGCCCTGGAATCAGACATCTTTCCAAGGAGCCCTAGTTCCTTCTATTGGAGAAACCAAGATCTGAGCTCTAGGTATGCTGATTGGTACTGGGTGAAACTTTTTAGATGCTGTATGCCTACATATCTAAGAAATAGATGTATGTGTACCAGTCCATGCTAGTCATCTGCCTCACAGTATCCATATTTCTATATCGATATGTATACATATAAATCTGTATACAGATGTGTTACATACACATGACTACATATTTGAAAATGAATGAGCTAACATTGATATCTTTCCCATCCACCCACCCCTTCCTTATTTTTATACACTGAAATACCTGGTTATCATTATCTATGACATGTGTATTCTTTTTGACCTTGTGTACATGGAAAGTAGTTTCAGAATTGCTAACCACTGTGAGAATTTACCAGCCAGAGTGTTTATGTACAGTTCTTTTTGTTTTCAGTCTTAATGTATCCAGTCAAAATGTAGTTCTACGGAATTATTTAGGTCAGCTCATTTCCCCCCATTTTTTAAAGCCTCTGCATTTGGCTTGGTCATGATCCCAGTGTCCTGGGATCAAGCCCCACATTGGGCTTTCTGCTCCACGGGGAGCCTGCTTCCTCCTCCCTCTCTCTGCCTGCCTCCCTCTCTGCTTACTTGTGATCTCTGTCAAATAAATAAATAAAATCTTTAAAAATAAATATAAATAAAAATTTTAAAAAATATTTTTCCTATGGTAGTGTGAGACATTAATTCATTCCTTTTTTAAAATTACTGAATAGTGGGGCGCCTGGGTGGCTCAGTGGGTTAAGCAGCTGCCTTCAGCTCAGGTCATGATCTCAGGGCCTGGGATCCAGTCCCACAATGGGCTTTCTGCTCAGCAGGGGGCCAGCTTCCCTTCCTCTCTCTCTGCCTGCCTCTCTGCCTGCTGTGATCTCTCTCTGTCAAATAAATAAATAAAATCTTTAAAAATATATAAAAATAAAATAAAATTACTGAATAGTATTCCACTTATAGATGTCCCACAGTTTATTCACCTATTAAAGGATATTTGAGTTTTTACCTGTTCTGGTGATTATTAATAGGTACTAAACGTTTGTGTTGGGCGCCAGGGTGGCTCAGTCAGTTAAGTGTTTACTTTTGGCTCAGGTCATGATCCCAGGGTCCTGGAATGGAGTCCTACATGGAGCCTGCTCCTCCCTCTAACTTTGCCCGGACTTCTCTTGGCCCGGAGCCCTGTTTGCTCTCGCTCACTCACTCTTTCTCAAATAAGTAAATAAACCTTTAAAAAAGGAAAAAAAAAAAACAATTTGTGTTAAGGCTTTTGTGTTGACTTAGTTTTCGATTTACTTAGGTAAATACATAGGAGTAGGATCACTAGGTTGCGTGGTAAGTACATGTTTACATTTATAAGAAATTGTAAAACTGTTTTCCAAAATGTTTGTATTATTTTGCATTCACACCAGTAATGAATAAGAGGGGTTTGTTTGTTTGTTTAGATTATTTGAGAGAGAGAGCCTGTATATCAGCTCGAGTAGTGGGGAGGCAGAGGGAGAAGCAGACTCCCTGTTAACCAGGGAGCCTGACATGGGGTTCGATCCCAGGACTCTGAGATCCGTACCTGAGCCAAAGGCAGGTGTTTGACCAATTGAGCCACCCAGGTGTCCCGATGAACGAGAGTTCTTGTTTCTCCAATCCACAGTGGTATTTTGTATTTCTAGAATGTAAGCGAGCCTTTCTACCTAGATTTTACATTTTTGCCTCCTTTGGTCGCTTGTCGTTCAGAAAGCAACGTGTCTGTGAGACTATTTCTTTGAGGTACTGAAAAAAACCGGTGCTGCATACAGAAGCAACAACCCCCCTGCCACTGTCTCCGAATAGCTGAAGAGAACGTTTCCGAAATTCTCCAGTCCCGGGCAAGCAGTTACGGGAATGAAGTCCTGAAGTTTGTGAGCCCCGCAGCCCGCGGTTATGGGAGTTAGTAGCCTGCGGCTCTTTCTGCGCATGCGCAATACCTCGCAGGTGCTTCCCAATGTTCCGGCTTTCTGTGGGAGACGATCCGGAACCTCCAGGCTTCTGGCGGTCTGCTTGCCGTTCTCGGAGCTAGTGCAGCCGGAGCGGGAGGGTGTGGGAGGCGAAAAGGATGGGGAGATCCGAGGGGGTCTCTGCGTGGCGCCAAGACGCTGTTGTGGGCGACGGTGCCGGGCTGTAGGGAAGAGGCCCGCGGACCCCGGCGGGACCCTTGGCTGTTCTTCCGGAGAGCTGGGTATGAGGAGGCCTTGGTCGGATGGAGGGATCACGAGTCGGGAGACTCTTTACTACGGGAAAGGTCGGCTTGGAAGGCAGGGAGGTGGGGATTGGGTGCCCGGGGGAAGTTGCAGACTCTGCGCGGATCTGCCCGCGTGGTCTGTGCGGCAGCGGGGGGCCTGGAGTGGGGTGAGGAGGGAGGCAGGGGGAGGGTGGTGGGGAGTGACCGGTGCACATGCGCGGTGGGTGCGCTTGGTCGTAGAGCGGCGGGAGTTGAGCAGATAGATGGCTTTGATTCGTGCGGGGCTGAACTATCAAAGTATCATCTGAGAACGGCAAACCTGCGTGAGACTTCACGTCTGTAATACTGAGGATATTAATAACACCTGTGGGTGGGGTTGTTCAGAGGATTAAATAACATAGCTCAGTGCCTCGCAGTAAATATTAGCTGCTGTTGTTAATACAATTATTCTTATCACTCGTTGCATTATGCTTTCAACCTCTCACTTAGATAGATAGAGCTCTCTCTGCCATAACATTATAAAACCGAGGTGGAGAGGAATGTTATATACCCTATGTCACAACACTAGCAGATAAACTAGAAGGCAATTTTACTATTTTATTTTTTAAAGATTTTATTTGAGAGAGGAGGAGAAAGGGGGCATGATCAGGGTGAGGGACAGGAAGAAGGAGAATCAGACTCCCTGCTGAGCAGGGACCCCCCCCCCACCCCGTCCCCGCCCTCAACCAGAGGACTCAATCCCAGGACCCCAAGATCATGATCTGAGCTGAAGGCACTTCTTAGCCAACTGAGCCAGCCATACGCTCCACTAGAAGATGTTTTTTAAAAAAATTCATTCATGCATTCATTCAAGATTTTATTTGATAGAGTGATACAGCCAGAGAGCCCAAGCTGAGGGAGGAGCAGAAGGAGAAGGAGGCTCTCCACCCAGTGGGGAGCCGGATGCAGGGGCTGGATTCCAGGCCTCTGTGATTAGGACTTGAGCAGAACGCAGATGCTTAACCCTCTGAGCCACCCAGCCGCCCCAGAAGACAATTTTAGGTGTTTCTCCAAATGTCATGGTCTTTGCAGCTTCCCTCTTGGTTATAAAAGCCAGCATGTCATCCTGCAGGGCACTTAGCAGAAATAATTAGGCGTGTGAAGAAATGATCTGAATGACTGAATCTTAACCGTGTAGTAGCTCTGTGTATGGGATTTCTAGATGTCTTCAAAGCCTCTAATAGAGACGGTATAATTGTATCCAAGTTAGGTTTGTAACAGTTCTTAGCAGCCTTGATTTAAATTTATGGAAGGTCTGACCTGAGAGTCTATGGAATAACAAATACATTGGCACTGTGAGCCTGGGTGACAATTCCAGTTAAAATGAATTTGCCCCTCAGGTGTCTTTCTCATCTACGTTAGAAAAGCACATCTTGTGACGTAAGAAGGAGGAGTCTCTAAGTATATGTTAGTTGGAGAGAACCCTACAACTATTCG
Source organism: Mustela nivalis (assembly GCF_964662115.1). Classification (NCBI taxonomy): domain Eukaryota; kingdom Metazoa; phylum Chordata; class Mammalia; order Carnivora; family Mustelidae; genus Mustela; species Mustela nivalis. The sequence goes on from NC_139021.1 coordinate 111,080,952, forward strand.
AGTTTCTTTCTTTTTTCTTTTCTTTCTCTTTTCTTTTCTTTTTTCTTTCTTTCTTTCTTTTTTTTTTTTTTTAAGTAGGCTCACTGCAGGGCTGAGCTCATGACCCTGAGATCAAGACCTGAGCTGAGATGGAGTCATTTGCTTAACCGACCAAACCACCCAGGCACCTCTTGAGTGAGTTTTCAGCAGAGTATAGTTCCCAGAGAGGAGCAGATCCTAGGTTTTCACAGGCGTGTTCAGAACAAGTGAGATTTGAGAATATTGCCCTATTCAGAAGCTCCCAGGCTGCCTAATGGAGAGAAGCCTGGACCAGGGCAGCTGGGCTGGAAGGAGTGAAGGATGGTTAGATGACCTGGGAAATAGAGCTGCGCTGGAGGCATTCCAGGGATTTGTGGGAAAGGGCCTTAAAACTAGATGTGAGTCAGTTTTGTCTCACCAATCCCAGTTCAACCCCTACTCTTTTGTTTTGTGCTCCCTCTTCCCAGATTCTGAGCTCTGCGCACACAATGAATCTGGCATTTAAATATGTGCTGTTGAGTTCTTTACAAGACAGCAGTACAAGGAGAGTTACCTATTTTTCTTCTTGAAGGTTGAGAAGAAATTGGTGCTGAGAATGTAAGTGAATTTCCCTGTCGTTGTGTTGGGGCAGAACCCAGAGGAAACGTTGAGTTTTCCTACCCCAGTCCTGTACTGACCACATCACCACTGGTTTAAAAAAAGATAGCCATTTGAGAAACTGCAATGCTTTAGAAAAACAAAAGGTACACTCACTTGAAAGTGCCTCCATCCTTTTTTTCTTAGCTTTGGTTACCTTCTCTAACTTGAGTAAACAAGGAAATACAGATGTAACAACATTTGTTGTACAACCTTTGCTGAAGGTTTCGTGTTCCTTCATTTAGCGTATTATAATTTGCTTAACTAATTTTTCTCATTTTTAAAATTTCTTTGAAACAGAACAGAGGGGTACAGACATTGTTTAAAAATGTCCTAGACAATAGTTCTATTCAAGCTCAAGCTTGAATAGAACTCAAGCTCTTCATGGCCAAATCACAGTCATACGTAGTCATGTGGGTGATTTATCATATGTCCTTTCCTGCCCCTTCGGTGAGGTGAAAAGGATATTCTCCCACAGAGGGGCATTTCACCCAGGTGATGTTTGCAACTTTTTAAGCAGGCCGGTCCGGGAACTGCAAGGCAGTCTGTACCTTTAATGACTTCATTCCTCTTTCTCTATCCCAGCTCTGCCTTCAGAGATTTCTGCATTTTTCCAAGGGAAACCACCAAAATATGAAGAAGTCCTGTGTGAGTTATTGAAGTCATTTTCTGCTTTGTTTTATAATGGAACTTATGAGGATAATGACTCGTGTTTAAAGTAGAAAAGTAGAAATAGATAAAATGAACTGGGGGAACCAGCCTGACACAGTGGTTCTCAGACTTCAGTGTGCATGAGATCAAAACTGGGAAGTGTTTTAAACCATAGAATGGGGCCCGAGAATTTTCGTTTTGAACAAGGTTGCAGGTGATCTTGAGGTCTGTAGACCAATAGCATCGGATCAGCAGATCAATAGGGCAAAGATGGCGTGAGCGCACACACACACATCATATAAAGTTAGATAGTTATCAAACTTGCAAATATTTCGGACTTTTAACCATGACTCCCCACACACTCCCTCCCCACACCCCACCCCCACCCCCAAAAAACATGCATAGAGCATCCCTATTCCTTCCGGAGCCTAAAAACTTTCTGGCATCAAGAGCTGAATAAAAAACTTCTGTATCTCTTTATATAAATGATGAACAACCTTCTTGTGGCAAACCACAAACTAAATGCCTATAATTATTCTTCAGTGGGAGCAAAAGACAGATTACCAAGCAGAACCCAGTTAATGAGGTTTTTTAGGAGAAGGTATTACTAAAGCCCATGTAGAGAGCTTTCCTCTGGTCTTGGTTTGTTTTTGTTTTCCCTTTACAAAGCCTCGAATTTTTATAGAATAAATTGACTGCATGTCCTTAAAATAACCAAAATTGTCAGACCCTGGCAACCACTAATCTACATTCTGTCAGTATGGACTTGGATCTTCTGGATCTTTTGTAGGAGTATAGTCATACAAAATGTATATTTTATTTGTGTGTTTCCTTCACCTAGTGTAATGTTTTTAAACTTCATCATATTGGAGCACGTTACAGACTTCATTGTTTTTCTTTTCTAGCTTTATTAAGGTATAATTGACAGAACTATAAGGTATGTAGTGAACATTGTGATGATTTTGATATTCATATACATTGTGAGAGGATTCCTCCCATCTAATCTAACACATCCATCACCTCACATATTTCTTTCTTTCTTTGTTTTTGGGTTTGGTTTTCTTTTTTTTGGTGAGAGTATTTAAGCTCTGCAGTCAACAGATTTTAATTGTGATATCAGCTGTAGTCACCGTGTTATACATGAGATCCTCAGACCTTCGTTTTATAGCTAAGTGTACCTTTTTACCAAGCCTTCATTTCTTTTTATCATTGAAGAATATTCCACTGTGTAGATGGATCCGAGTTCTGATCATCCACTTACTGGTTAATGGACATCTGGCTTGTTTCTGCTTTACTGCTGTTGTGAATAATGAGCTCTGAACATTCATGTGCAAATTTTGGTAGAATACATGTCTTTGGTTCTTCTGGGTATTTACTGAGAAGTGAAAATGCTGGATCATGCATTAGTTGTAGTTTTAAATTACCGCAGGACCGCCTGTTTTTCACCATGTGCACAATTTTATATTTCCACCAGCAATGCATGAGAGTTCATTTCCTCTCTTTATTGACAGCACTTGTTGTCTTATTATAGCCATCATAGTGGATATGAAGTAGCATGTCATTGTGGTTTTGATTTGCTTTTCCTTAATGTCTAATGAGTACCTTTTCGTGTGCTTGTTGGATATTTGTATATCTGCTTCGCAGGCATGTCCATTCAAATCCTTGGCCTGTTTTTAATTGGATTTATTGAAGAGTATTTTGGGGAATAGATTTTTATCACATATGTGATTTTCAAATATTTCTTCCTGTTCTGTGAGTTGTCTCTTCATTCTCTTGAAAGTATATCCTTTGATTCACAAAAGGTTTTAATTTGGTAAAGTCTTTTTTATCTCTTTTCCTTTGTTGTGTTTGCCTTTGAGGTCATATCTAAGAATCTGTTGTCATTCTAAGATCATGAAGATTCACTCCTGTATTTTCCTAAGAGTGTTATTGTTTCTAGCTCTCACATTTAGGTCTTTGATCTATTTTGAGTTAATTTTTGTATATGATATGAGGAAGGGGTCCATTTCCATTCATTTGCATGTGGATATTCAGTTCCAATACCATTTGTTGAAGAGACTCTTTTTTTCTCCAATTGAATGCTTAATGCTCACCCTTGTTGAGTATCAGTTGACCATAGGTGTATGGGTTTGTTTCTGGACTCCCACTTCTGTTCATTTGTGGATATGATAATATCCTTATGTGGATATTATCATGCTGGTTCCTTGTGTTTGATACTGTAGCTTTATAGAAGGTTGAAATCAGGAATGTAAGTTCTCCAGTTTGTTCTACTGAACAAATTTTCTTGACAAACTTGTCAGTATTGTTTTGGCTGCCTTTTTTTTTTTTTTTAAGATTTATTTATTTATTTGAGAAAGAGCGAGAGAGAGCACACACAAGCAGGAGGGGCAGGGAAAAGAAGAATTTCTAGCAGATCTCTTGCTGACCCCGACATGGGGCTCGATCTGACGACCCCGAAATCGCGACCTGAGCTGAAATCGAGTGCTGGATGCTTAAGCAACTGAGCCACGCAGGTGGCCCTGTGTTTAGAATTTAATATTGTGTTTAAGATCTATCCAAATTGGTTACTTCATTCCTTTTAATATTCTGTTATGACAGCTTACATTTAGTTGTCTTTTTCTTGTGTCATTTCTGTTTATCATTATTATGAATTATTGTGCAGTGACCATCTTTTACATTTTCTGTCCCTGTAGAAGAGCAAGCTTTTCAAGTATTCTGTAGTGTACACACATAATACATATTGTTGGGTCAGAGGGACTAAGCATTTCCAGTGTCAATTTATGCTGCCAAATTGGTCTAAGTGACCATACGACTCCCACCAGTTGTTAGGTGACAGGACAGCTTTCTTTGTCTCCTTGTTCATAGTTGATACCGCTATTTCAAAATTATGGCCAGTCTGATGAATGATGAAAACCTTATTGCTTTGATTTGTATTTCTCTGATTTTGGATAAGATTGGGCCTTTCACTTTTCTTCTGTGAAATGTTGATTTACATGTTTTGTATAGTTTTACATACTTTTCCGTTAATTTTGTTCTGTATTTCTTACTGATTGATAAATATCCTTTATGAGTGTTGTATAGTAATCTTTGTTCTATTCATTGTAAATATGTTCTCCAGAGTTTGTCTTATTTTTTCACTTTGTGGTATCATCGGTAATATGAAAGTTTTACATGTTGATGTGGTCAGATTTGTGAATCTTTTTTCCACAGTTTTGTTTTGTTTTTTGGTTGGTTTTTTGGTTTCGTTTTGTTTTGTTTGTTTTAGTTCTCTTATCCTTCAGTGTATTCCCATTGTGGCACATAGTCACATTCCTGTGTCTTAAACTTAGCAGGTATTTCCTCTTTGAGGTATACCATCAAATTGAGACACAATTTGATTGGTTTCTTTCTATGCTCTTTGTTTTTAGGGTTTTGTTTTCATTTTGATTATTGTTTTTGTATAAGTATTAAAAATATTTAAATTTTTCTAAAGATGGATTGTGAATATAAATTTAGCAAAGCATATTCAGAGATTAGTCTGGCTTCTCTCTGTCCCATTATCCTACGCCTGCCCTTATCCAATGTGGGTAGCCATTTCTTTAAGTTTTTATTTTTTATTTTACTCATTTATTCTTTTTAAATATTTTCATTTCTTTATTTGATAGACAGAGATCACAAGTAGGCAGAGAGTCAGACAGAGGGGGGTGGGGGGGATGCAGGCCCCCTGCTGAGTAGAGAGCCTGATGCTGGGCTCCACCTCATTACCCAGAGATCATGACCTGAGCTGAAGGCAGAGGCTCAACCCACTGAACCACCTGGCACCCCTAAGTTTTTATTTTAATTCCAGTGAAATCAACATACAATTTCATATTAATTTTAGATATGCAATATAGTGATTCTCATTTTGTTATTTTTAATATAAGAAGGCCCATATATAGATCTTTGTCATATTGTACTTGATTTTAACTTAAACTTTGTGGGTTTTCTTTTTTTAAAGAGTCTATTTATTTGACAGACAGTGAGAGAGGGAACACAAGTAGGGAGAGTGCAGGAGGGAGAAGCAGGTTTCCTGCAGAGCGGGGAGGGATGCTGGTATGATCCCAGGACCAGGACCCAAGCTAAAGGCAGACATTTAATGACTGAGCCATCTAGGCACCCAGTTCTTTTTTTTATTGTTTTTTTGTGGGTTTTTTTTTTTTGCTGTTTTTGTTTTTTAAGATTTTATTTATTCATTTGAGACAGAGAATACAGAGAGAGAGCCTGAGCAGTTGGGGAGGCACAGGGAGAGGGAGAAGCAGGTGTGCTGGCAGTCAGATGCTGACTCTGGCTGGATCCCAGGACCTGAAGGCAGATGCTTAAGCATTTGAGGCACTAAGGTGCCCCTAACTTAAACTTTGCTTTGTCACTTAATAATGTACTATGGAATTCACTCCATAGTGCCACAAAGAGATATTCCTCAGTTCCTTTTCCAGTTGCTTAGCACTTCATGGTGTGAGTATAACATAGCATATTCAACGAGTTCATTAGTAATCAATATTGGGGGTGTTTTTAGTCTTTTGCAAATATAAATAGTGATATGACCTCTTCTTTCATTGATCAGTGTGCCCTTGTGTTTGGTCCCCAGAGGTGGGATTTCTGGGTTAAATGGTAAATTCATGTATAATTTAGCTAACTATTGCCATATTTCACTTAATGGTGGTTAATCTTTTTTGTATTTTGAACAGGATATGAGGATGCTTTTATGCATATAACAAATTAAGTATGTGTGGCTATTCTTTTGGATTTCTGCCAGTCCAATAGGAGGGAAATAGTTCAGTATACGTTTTATTCATATTTTTCTTTTTAAAGGGTAAGCTTGATCTTCTAAGTTTAGTACCATTTGCATTTCTCTTCCTGTGAGTATTCTCTTCACAGTTCTTGCCCATATTTAGAGGGTTATTGTTTTTTTTTTTCCTTTTTAGAAATTCTTTATATAGGGACCCTAACCCTTTCTTTGTCATGTAAGTTGCAGACACTTAATTCTGGGTTGTCATTTTTCTTTTGATTTTGGTTTTTCTTTTATTTTGTAGAGGACTAAATTGGTTGGTTGTTTATAATTTTATGTGGTCAGGTCTGTCAGTATTTTATTTTATTGCATCTGGATTTTTACAAGTCTGATGCTCTAGTGACTGAACTATGTGAGCTCTGCATCTGAATTTTTAGTCATGGTTAGGAAAGTTTTATTCTTTCTTAAGTTATGGAAGAACTCACCCATGTTTTCTTCTAGTACTTACATAGCTCTTACTTTTTATTATTATTATTTTTTTACATTTAAGCTTGACCGGTCCATTTGCAGTTGTCCTGATGTATAGACGAGAATGAGTTAGGAGTAGGTTAGCTAAGTTTCTTAGGCATTAATGCTGCAATCAAGGTGTTGCTTGGGACTCCTTATCTAAGGCTTGGTTGGGTTCCCATCTGTACATATGTGGCAGAATTTCTTTCTGGACAGCCGTAGGATTCACAGTAGCTTGTTTCTTCTTTGAGGTCAGAAGAAGGGTCTCTGGTATTTTACGTTCTTTAAAAGACTCACATGAGGGATGCCTGGGTGGCTCAGTTGGTTAAGGGTCTGCCTTCGGCTCAGTCCTAATCCCGGGGTCCTGAGATCAAGTCCCATGTCCCATAATCCCGGGGTCCTGAGATCAAGTCCCTTGCACGGCAGGGAGCCTGCTTCTCCCTCTGCCCCTCACATGAGCTTGTGTGCTCATGCGCTCTCACTCTCTCTCTCAAATAAATAAATAAAATATTAAAGATAAATAAATAAAAGACTCACATGATTAGGTCAGGCCCACCCAAGTAAATCTTCCCTTTAGGCCAAAGTATACTGATTAAAGGATCTCATTTATACTTGCAAAATCTGTTTTGCCATAGAATGTATCACAATCACAGGGACTTAAGTCTCTTCCATTTAAGAGGAGTTTATGTCACGTTGTTGGATCCATTGGAGGTCGTCATCTTAGATTCTGCCTACCATAATTAGTGTGAGTTTATCCATCCTGTTTCCAAGGTAGCTTTGGTTATTCTTGGCCATTCAAGTTTCTATGTAAGTCTGAGAGTAAGCTTAATCAGTTTCCACAAAAAGATTATCTGCTAAGATTTTAATTCTGATTGTCTTCAATTTATAGGCCAATTTGTGGAGAAATAAGATATTTTTGTAATATTAAATTGTCCAAGCCATGGATATAGTGTATTCATTTACTTAGATATTCTTTGTTTTTGTTTTTTGTTTTTTTTTTTTCTCAATAATACCTTATACATTTCTGGAAAATAGTCTTGTTTTTCCTATTAACCAATTTTTACTGTTTGACATGAACATTGATTAACTGTTTTGATAACCTGGGAATGATATGCTCTGTTTCTTCATGCTATATTTTTCGCAGTGGTCATTTCATAAATGGGTGGTATAAAACCTATGAACTGTATAAGACAGTCAATTCAGTCATGGGAAGAAAATATTTGAGTATCTCCCTATATTTATTGTAATCCATAAAAAAAGAATGAAGAAATCCAGTATGCAGTGAAATGGATATACACATTAATGTACTGTAATTATGTAATGTGATAAATACAGCTACATTGGCATCATTACAGTATATAAGCCTATCAGAGTTATACAATGTTACATGCCAAATATATTCATTTGAAAAAATAAAAGTGACTTAGGAAAAATAACAATAATGGAATTTAATAAATATATAAATTGACATTGTAAGTTTACTGTTTATAAAAAAGGGTTTCCTAAAAATAAAAGAGAAAGAAAGAAAGAAAAAGGTTTTCTACATGGAACAGTAACCAAACATTTTGGACACCCCGTCCTACAGGAGTTATGTTCAGAATTATTAAATAGCATTTTCCCTGAAGACGACTGTAGCTCTTTATGTGAACACAGTCCTAGCAGTCCTTTCCTGTGTGTTCACTGACTCCTTTAACTACATTTTTAAAAAAGATTTTTATTCCTTTGACAGAGAGAGAGAACACACACACACAGGAGGAGAGCGAGAAGCAGACACCCCACGGAGCAGGGTGCCTGACATGGGGCTTGATCCCAGGATCCTGAAATCATGACCGGAGCCAAAGGCAAACATTAATCCAACTGGTGCCCCTTAACTCCATATTTTAGAAGTGTACATGGTTATGCTCTTGGCCCAGGTTCATGTTATGTTATCAGTGAAACCCACCCTTATAGCAGGAATAGAACTTTTCTCCCCTCTGTAATCTCACTCTATTTTGCACCTGTTTTACTGTAGTAGGGTTTTATGCTACATGGTAGTTGGATGCTTCATGCTTGTGTCTGTCAGATTATATGCTCCTTGAGAACAGTGACATGGTTTTATTGGTTTTCAGATTCTCAAGGTAGGAGAGTTCTTTATGGCATGTGGCACCTGATGGGAGGCCAGTAACTTATCACACTGGTGAGGAATGTCTGTCATGCTTTCTCCTCCAACCAAGTACAAAGGTAGGCACGCCAGAACATATTTTCTAATTGTGAATAGTGAACTCCGTAACAGTTCTTCGACAGCTTTTCCATGTCTTCCCATTGTGATTACTTACATTTGAACACAAATGTGCTGTTTCAGGCATCCTTATCATTTGCGGATGTGACTGTGGGCTTCACCCAGGAGGAGTGGCAGCACCTGGACCCTGCTCAGAGGACCCTGTAACAGGGAGGTGATGCTGGAGAACTATAGCCACCTTGTCTCAGTGGGTAAGAATTGTTTCCCATGTAGACTCCTAGTATGCACTTTCATTCTTGGGCCCAGTTCGGCCTCTGGGCTTGTTTCTGTGAAATGAGCGCAACACTCGGTTTTCCTCAATTTGGAGCTGCAGCAATGCCAGCCCCAGTGAGCTGGCTCTGTGATGACCAAGAGAGCATGCTGTTCTGAAGGCTACTCCAATGAGGAAGGAAGGCACATCCTCTTTGATCTGTAAACCGAGACCAACACATGTGCAGAGCACTTGTTCATAATGAATTACCCCTCTAGCCTAAGGGATGACTCTGTTCCGTCTCCCAAGTAAACCTTTTGCAGTGTGGTCTTCCTTGAAAAGCTCACATCCTTTTAGCCCAAGTAATGGAAAAGGAACCAGCACAAATGCATGCAAAATGATTATAAGAAAAAAGGGGTGAAAAGTATTGGGAAGAAAGGTAGTTGGTGATGGAATTGTCATCTGATCAAAGTGGTCATAAAGTAGGTAAATTATGTGACCAAATATTAAATCGTGAGTTTCCAAAGGGTGAACTAATTGAATTAATTATCTCTGTGATACAAGTATTTAAGAAAGATATTAATAAGGGAATAGCAAACACATGGCAGGGTGTCAAACTGAGAAAAGAGAACAGAAAATAAAATTATAGTAAAGAAAGCAAATCGGGGGCACCTGGGTGGCTCAGTGGGATACAGCCTCTGCCTTCGGCTCAGGTCATGATCTCAGCATCCTGGGATAGAGCCCAGCATTGGGCTCTCTGCTCAGCAGGGAGCCTGCTTTCTACTCTCTCTCTCTGCCTGCCTCTCTGCCTACTTGTGATCTCTGTCTGTCAAATAAATGAATAAAATCTTTAAAAAAAAAAAAGAAAAAGAAAAAAAGAAAGCAAACTTGAAGAATCCCTAGGATGAATACATACTGTCAAAAATATGTTCAGGGCCTGCCTGGGTAGCTCAGTCAATATGCATCTGCCTTCAGCTCAAGTCATGATACCAGGGTCCTGGGATTGAGGGCTGCATTGGGCTCCCTGCTTGGCGGAAGGCCTGCTTCTCCCTCTCCCACTCCCCCTGCTTATGTTCCCTCTCTCACTGTGTCTCTCTCTCTCTCAAATGAAGAAATAAAATATTTTTTTAAAAAATTTGTTCAGAAAGAAAGGATAGATGTAAGCAAGAAGAAAATGAAATAAAATTAGAAGATTACATTAAAAAGAGAGTTCACATACATACCATACATAGAATTCATTCCCTAAACTAGAAAGGAAAAGAAATAGAACAAATGTTTAAAATATTTTGAGAATACATTTTGTGGGGGAAGAGATTTGTGATTGAATCTGTGTAAACGAGCCAGTCCTTAGCAACATTAGGATATATTCTGATCAAGGGATTAGATTTCAAAAACAGTTATTTTGACAACTGGCCAATATAAGAGAAAGTCGAAATAGCCTCAGAATTTTCCATAGTAAAATCTGTAGCTCAGAGTCAGCAAGAGCAGTTTCTACAAAATCCTCAAGGTGTCACATTGAGAGTATTACACCCAGTTAAGAAGATACTCTTCAACAAAGACAGCAAGTCTTTTCTGAAGGGAAAAGAACTCTAGGATTTTTGTTCCTAGAAGCCTCTGTTAGAGAAGGAGTATCAGGTAACCCGGGAGTGACATAAAGAAGCATGGTAAAAAAGGCTGGTAGTAGACTCTGACTTTAACTGAAGAACTAATTTTATTTTATTTTAATTTATTTTATTTTATTTTCCAAAGTCTTACTTGTTTGAGAAAGAGAGAGAGTGAACATGGTAGGGAGACAGAGAGAGAAACAAGCAGACTCTGTGTTGATCATGGATCCCGATGAGGGACTCTACCCCAACCCCGAGATCACGACCAGAGCTGAATCCAAGAGTCAGACAGTCAGCCAACGGTGCCACGCTGACAACCCCCCACAAAGAACTGATGTTAAAACAGATGTGGGACCTAGGTGACAGATTGTATGAGTTGCAAATCTAGGCACCACAGAAAGGGTATGTATCTATATAGATAAGAGGAGGCTAAAAACAAATGGAGAGGAGAGAAGGTATACAAATATGGTGAGTTCTTTTATAATGTGATGTGTGTTTTCCTAAAAAAGAATCACTGTTCCATATAAAATAGTGTACTGAAAATCATAGGGCTAACGGAAAAATGGGTTTGGGGATAAAATTCCTAAGAGCTTTGTCAGTGACACAGTGAGAAGCAGTGTTGAACTCTGTAGCTATAATTTTGTGTTTACTTCTTTCAGTTCTATTGGTTTTTGTGTTACCAATTTTAAGAATTAGTAAGCTTATAAATACTAGGATCTTTATGTCCTCTTGAACCTTTGACCCCTTTATGATGATGTCTCTATTTCTGGTAGAACCTTTTTGTTCTGAAGCCTACTTTAATATTACTACTGCCAGCCCACAAATCCTAGCTAAGCCACTTACTGGCTTAGATGAGTCACTTAATCTCTATAAGCCTTTGTTTCCTCATTGTAAATTTGGATAATAAGACCTTTGTCACAGTATTTGTGAGCATCAGAAGAGGCAAGATACACATACACAGGGCCTTCCTAAAATAGGCATCTGGGAAGTTTATACTTTTTTTTTTTAAAGATTTTGTTTATTTTATTTATTTGACAGAGATCACAAGTAGGCAGAGAGGCAGGCAGAGAGAGAGGAGGAAGCAGGCTCCCTGCTGAGCAGAGAGCTCAATGGGGGTTTGATCCCAGGACCCTGGGATTGGGTTCAATCCCAGGACCCTGGGATTATGACCTGAGCTGAAAGCAGAGGCTTTAACCCACTGAGCCACCCAGGCACCCCTGGGAAATTTTTACTTTTAACCAGCATTTAACTAATGTTCTTCTAAAAGCTCAGGATATACATCAATAAACAAGAAAGTCAAGGACTCTCCCTTTGCTGGGCTTACATTCAGGAGGAAGGTGTAGAGATAAGGACCACAGAGGAAGAAAGGATGCAAATAAATTAATCCTATAATTTCAAGTCATGCTAAATGCTATGAAGGGTTTTAAAGACCAGAAGATGAGACCATAATGATAGAGGGTATTGGGGATAAGTAGACTGTTTTCAGCCAAGTGGCCAGGGGTAGTCTCTTCAAGATTGTATCTGGAAAGGACCTAAATTATATGAAAAATCTTGACAACAAAGATCTGTGAGGAGAGCATTGCTGAGAGAGGCAGGAACATCCTGGTCAGGAGTACCCTGGACTCATTCAGTCGATTGCAAGATGGCTAGTGTGTTTCTGTCACGACAAGCACAGTGAGCAATGGCATGAAATAAAGTTGGAGACACCAGCATAAACTTGATCTTGAAGTTCTAGGCCATGCTGCAAAATTTGAATGTCCTTAAAAAAAAATGGGGGTCCATTGCAGTTTTTACTGTGAGAGAGACTATGATATAACCAAAGGGGGGAAAAAAAGTTTTTGGCTCTTTCCACATGGTTACTGGCACATAGCTCCTAAAACCCTTGGAATCTCTGGCACGAAAAGAGTGTATACTGAAGTATACTTGTATACTGAAGTAACTGGTGGCTGGGGGCCACTAGATCACTTCAGGTGTGTTGGGGGGGGGGGTGACAATCACCAGTGGCCAGTGACTTAATCACTCAAGCCTAGGTAATGAAACCTCTCTAGGAGCCTCTGAACAACAGAGTTCAGGAAGCTTCAAGTGGTGTGCCCCAGAGAGGGTGTGGGAGTTCCACATACCACACACATCCCCATCCCTTGCCTATATATATGTTTTCTTTGGCTACTCCAGATTTGAAACCTTTATAATAAATTGGTAATATAGGGGGCTCCCGGGTGGCTCAGTTTTTAAGCGTCTGCCTTTGGCCCAAGTCATGGTCTAGCTCTGCATCAGGCTCTCTGCTGGGAGGGAAGCCTGCTTCTCTCTCTCCCGATCCCACTGCTTGTTTCCCTCTCTCACTTTGTCTTGCTCTCAGAAAAATAAATAAAATCTTTAAAAATAAAATAAAACCAATTAGCAATATATAAGTAAATAGTTTTGGTGGTTTTTGAGGTGTTCTAGTGAATTACTAGTCTGAGGTGAGATGGCTAGTCATGGGAACCCACGGTTTATAGTCAGAAGCCCTGGAGGTAAAAAAAAGAAAAAAACATAACTAGTCCCTTCAGCTTTCTTGTAATGTCTGTGTGGTGTATCTTTTTCCATCTTCTTACTTTTAATCTATTTATATTTAGAGTGGGTTTCCTATAGGTAATACATGGCTGGGTCTTTTTTAACTAATGTGAAAATCTCTCATTTTTTAATGGGAATATTTTCACCACTTAAGTGGATACCCTGTGGAATACGATATCTTCAGACTGTCACAGAGTGATTTCAAATGACATCATGCTATTTTATAAGAGGCTTGCAATAATATGCTTCTGTTTCTCCTCCCGTTCTGTGTGATATTTTACTTCAAACCCCACAAGGCAGCAAGCAGCTCTTTCTGCCTACAAGCCTTCCTGGTGCAGGATGTTTTCTGTCGGTACGGAAATCTGGATCGACACTTTTCTGCTCATACTTGATTCACTTCACTGTCTTCTGGGTTACATACTACCTTCTCTGATTTTTAAATCTCTGTTTTTCCGTGTTTAATATTCTGTTTTCTCTTGTTGCCGTCAAGATTTCCTTTTCATCTTTGGTTTTTAGCTGTTCAACTCTGTTGTTTCCAGACTTACCTTTGTTTTTTTTTAGTGTGTGAGGGGGTGGTGGGTTTCCTGGTTATTTTTCTTGTTGCCTTCTCGGTTTCCTAAATAAGTGGTTTGATGTATTTCATTCTTAATTTTTTCCTGGCACTTCATTTCCTTATATGTGGCTGTATTTGATACTGTTCCCTAGTTCTTGGATCTGTCATGTCAGAATTTCCTCAGTGTCTGTGCTCCATTTTCAGCTTTAGGCTGCCCATCCAAGCCTGTGTCACAAAGGGTTTATTTCTTTACTCCTGTTTCTCTTCCACCAGTCAGCTGGGCTCATGCTGCTTCAATGAGAAATAAAGCCAGCCCCCATTAACAGTGAAGATACAGATTTTATTCAGTAACTGTTGGATTAGAGGGTGAGAAGTTTCAGTAAAACCGAGCTCAACTCCACATACTGCTAAGACAGCGAGGGAGTTACAGCCAACAGGCAGAGTGGGGGGAAATCACTGGATAGAAGATTAGTAAGAGAAACACCAACAGTAGGGGGATTCTTGCTGAATGCAGATCAGGCACTAACACATCAGGGACAGGGTTTAAGGAACTTGATCAGATATCAAGGGTGAAGGGACTGTCACTAGACTGACTTCAAAGGGTTCTTATGGAAACTGAGCTCAGCCTGGATAGACCTGGAAGACCTAGTCAAGGCCTAGTTGAGAACAGGGCTCAGAGGACACTAACTGAGGTTTAGTCAACAGGAGAGTTCATCTCAGAGTATCATTAAATTTGTGTTGGTAATGAAATAAATTATAGCAGCTGTACCTTTAATTGTGTAGTTTCATTGTAAAATTCTAACGGACATACTACAGGAATAGAATATGAAACCCAAAAGAATGCTTGAGAGGAGTGGCAAGTGATAAGTCATGACAAGACACAGAGGTGAATCTGAACAAATGGGTGTGTAAAGCAGTTATGATACTAATATGTAGGGCTAAAAAACATACACAAAGCGTTAACTGTATATAAATGAGGTGAGAGGTGATCAAATTGAGTTTGATGGTTCTGTTCTTCAGAAAGGGAGATCTAAGATATTGAATTAGTCTAGATTTTAAGTTAAATATTCATGGTATGATGTGATGGATAGCCCCTTAAAGCTGAGAAACAGATGTGTATAACTTCTAAAGTTGTAAGGGAGAAAAAATGGAAAAGATAAATTATTTCACAAAGGAGGAAGAAAAGTACAATAGAATTGGTAGTAAGATTGTGACAGATATAAAGTACCAAGTAAAATGTGAGAGATGACTTGATATATTTCAGGAATTACCATATAGCAACAGACTACATTTACCTGTTAAAGTACAAATTCTCAAATTGGATATTTGAAATAAAATAATACCTTCCTATAGCTAAGATAAGAGGTTTTCACTTATTCTGCTATCTGCATATTTATATTTTTAGCATCTTTTGCCCACCCTACATTCAGTGTTATACCTGTGTGTATACAGAAGATACAGGATATCCTGATCCCTTCAGTGTGGGAAGGAGTAATATCACAGTCAGCATTTACAAATCATAAATTTTCCCCACTTCATTTGTTACCTCCTGTGAATCTGCTCTTGTAACTGTGTCCTTGTGTCATTTTACTTTTCTGTCTTCCTTTCTTATTAATGTTAGATCACTATTGTTATATTTTTGTAAACTTTAAAAAAATTCTTTTTATATTCTCAGTTTGCGCTGATACCACCCAGAACACTGGGGCATACTGCTTTCCTTTGTTCTGAATCCTAAATGCAGTTAGACTTTGCCCACCAAAGCATCTAATTTATCATGTTAATATCTTGAGTTGTCTTTTGCCCAATACATAATATAGCAAATTTATGTTTTTCTCATTTAGTGACCCTTAATCTTTTTTACCCTTTGAAAAAAAATATTTTATTTATTTTTTTTAGAGCAAGCACACATGAGTTGGGGGAGGACCAGCAGAAGAGGGAAAGAAAGTATCTCAAGCAGATTCTGCTGAGGGTTGCCTGGGTGACTCAGTCATTGAGCATCTGCCTTCAGCTCAGGTCATGACCCAGTGTTTTGGGATTGAGCCCTGAGTTGGGCTTCCTGCTCAGCAGGGAGCCTCCTTCTCCCTCCCCCTCTTCCCCTGCTTGTGTTCCCTCTCTCTTTCTCTGTCAAATAAATACATAAAATCTTTAAAAAACAAACAAACAAAAAAAAAAAAACCTCTGTGCTAAGCGTGGAGCCCTACACAGGGCTTGATCTCAGAACCCTGAGATCACAATCTGAGCTGAAATCCAGGAGTCAGACACGTAACCACTCAAGCCACCCAGGTGCCCCAGTTACCCTTAAATATGGCTTCATTTCCTCTGTATGGCACAGAAAAGGTGCTAATCCTTCTTTTTAGGATGACCCACAGATGCGCTTTCCTGCCATATAACTCTACATTTCATTCCTAACATACTTGGGGATTTTTGTGAGTTAATACATGAAAAGTACCTGGAACAGTGCTTAGCTGATGGTAATGGTTAGTTTTCCTGTTAACTTTTCTTGTTGTTAATATCATCATTGGTTTTAGGCACATTTTCAAATTTAAGCTCAGCTTTCCACAGCTTTTAAAATGTTCCTTCGTTCCTTTAATTTACGTTATCTACTATAGAATCTGATTCCTGGTAGTGTTATGGATGTTGAATGAAGAAGCTATTCTCTGGATTATAATTTCTTCAAAGAGAGCAACATATCTTACTTTGTTATATAACATATAGTGGCTATTCAATCATTACTTAATTCATTAACTGTGCCTCTTGATGAATGAGAGAGCCTTTATATTCATTAAATACTATAAGGAATTAATTTCTAAATGGACCTGTTGGGTTATAAACCTGTAGGTTCTTGTTCAAAATTACAGATTTGTAGAAAACTTGAATTTTATTTTGAAAAAGCACACCATTTGTTAAGGACCATTACTTTCATAATCACTCAGGTGTATTCAGAGGAAATCATATATAAATACTTGCCACACACCATAGATTGTAGTTGGAAAAAGAAAAAAGATTACTGAGTATTTCAAATTTTGGCAGTTAATAGGGTATGTTTATGTTTCAAGGGAGTATTAGCCAACATTTTTTTCACCTTTTTACATTTTTATTTATATATTTATTTTAAATTTTTTATTTCTTTTCAGTGTATCAGTATTCATTGTTTTTGCACCGCACCCAGTGCTCCATGCAATCCATGCCCTCTCTAATACCCACCACAAAGTTTCCCCAACCTCCCACCCTGGGCCTCTTCAAAACCCTCAGATTGTTTTTTGTTTTTCTTTTTAATTTATTTTTTATTTTCAGCATACCAGTATTCATTATTTTTGCACCACACAACATAGAATGATATGTATAGAATGCAATTAATTTTTTTAAATTGATGTATAAGTAGGACTTGAAATGGTGGAGATGTTTGTGAAGACTTATTATGAGACAGTGTTATTTTCCTAAAGAGTGAAGTTCTGAGCAAGTCCAAAATGGGAATGTAAGCCAGCTGAGTTGAAAAGACTTGCTTGAACGTGAATGATTTTTGACAAATTAATAGTCTGGCATTTCTACAAAGAGGACATTTATTATGGACTAGTGAAGTGATCACTTGAATACCCAATATGTATGTAGTTGAGGACACATTCCCCCTCCAGCCAAGCATTATAACTGCAATACGTTTCCTTTAATGGTGCTTGGAGACAATGTGCTTTGAAGAGGTTTCTAAACAGGGTCATCATTGTTACATTGTATGTACTGAGCAAGAAGGTAATGTGAAGTATAGCTGAGAATTCTTAGGGTTAATAGATAGATCATTGAGTTGGGTCAGGTCTTCCATGTTTATAAATACACATAAAACCAAGAAATGTAGAAATCCAGGTGTAAAAGAAAAATTCTTACTAATAATATGTCAGAGCAAGTTTATAGTGGGGAGAAATTAGCATTTGGTGGTAGGATATCTGACCAAATAAGCTTGAATATACCACAACTAAAAACAACGGAAGGATTTGATTGTCTTTCTGTCTTCTTCCTCATCTTTTTAATTTTACTTTTCCTGGTAGACATTTGTATTTTTTTTTAAGATTTTATTTATTTATTTTTCAGAGGGAGAGCGA
Organism: Mustela nivalis; assembly: GCF_964662115.1. Lineage (NCBI taxonomy): Eukaryota > Metazoa > Chordata > Mammalia > Carnivora > Mustelidae > Mustela > Mustela nivalis. The sequence goes on from NC_139021.1 coordinate 111,098,774, forward strand.
GCACAGGCAGAGTGGAAGGCAGAGTCAGAGGGAGAAGCAGACTCCCCGTGGAGCAAGGAGCCCGATGTGGGACTCGATCCCAGGATGCTGGGATCATGACCTGAGCCGAAGGCAGCTGCCCAACCTACTGAGCCACCCAGGCGTCCCGACATTTGTATTTTTTATAAATAACATGAATAGATGGAAAATTAGAAACTACATTACAGGACTCTCTTCCTAGGCACAAAGAAATCAGTGTTTCCAGAAATTTAATGTGGTATTAACAGTATACTAAGTTAATGTATATATAACAAAACAGAAGTAGTTTTAAAGGGGGGAGAATGAAACTGGAAACTTGTAAAGTTTAGAGAGAATTTAGGTGTACTAATGTAAGTATGAGAGGAAAATTATGTAAAGTCTGATCCTTCTAAATAATACCAAATTGTTCCTCTATTTCTTTAGGGCAGTCTTGTCTATTAAGTTTCATGGCTTCTCTGGTCTCTGCATTTCCCCTTCCTAGATGAGCCTTTTATTTTTTTTAAAGTCTTTTCTTCACCACGCTTTATATTTATTTGTAACGTACATATTAAGTCTTGAGGTATGTTTTGTAAATTGCCAAATGTAGATGTGTGTGTTTTAAGTTTTTAATCCCCTTTTCTACCCTTTCAGGTTTTGTTTTTTAATCCAAACAGATGGGGCAATATGACTGTTTGGATCACTCTTATTTCACAAAACTAAGTCAGTGACGTAGAAGGGCATTTGTTTTAAGTGTAATTTCATCATACTTAAGACACGATTCATGGCTTATGGTTTGTTGGTCTTTGTCATCTTTAGAAGTCTGCAAAGTTGATAGCCAAGCAGAAGAGACTCAAGAAACCCAAGACAGACGTTTCTGGCAAGCTCCAGTTATCAACAACAAAACACTGACTGTGCACAGAGTTAATTTATTAGGAAAGATTTTTAATTTCAGCATAGACACAGTTCCTTCTTTAAAAATACCATGTAGGTGTGACTCCTGTGGTATGAATTTGAAATGTATTTCAAAATTAATTATTAATATGAAAACCTATTTAAGTAAGAAGGCTGTTGGCCTCAATACAATAAGGAACAATTGTTCCTGCAGATTAACCATGAACAAACTCAAATGGGAAAGAAACCTTGTGAATTCATTCAAAATGGAAAACACCTCAGTCATAATGAAGATTTAATCCCATATCAGAGAACTAAAAATATAGAGCAATGCTTTGTTCAAAGCAATAAGGAATACAAGTAATGTGGGAAAGCTTTTCATGAGACGGCAGTTGTCATTCCCATATAACCAAGCTTACATAGGACAGAGTCCTTGTGAACATAATGAATCTGATAAAACATTCTGTAGTAATTCAACCCTCATGGTCAGTAGGATGGCACAAAGAACAGAAAATCTTTATGAGTTTCAAGAATATGCTACAACTTTTGAGAAATCATCTCTCTTGGAACACAAGAGTTCATTTAGAGGTGAAAGGTTATGAGTATATTGGAAGAGTGAATAATTTAAATGGGAGATCAGACTTTCTTGGCACAGAAGAGAGAATATTTGAATATAACAACTTGGGAGAACCCTTTTGGGAGAAGTCAGTTCTTAATATAACTCAGAGAACACACATAGGAGGCAAAGTCTATGAATGTACTGAATGTGGAAAAACATTCTGCAAAGAGTCAAAACTCACCAAACATCAGAAAACACATACAAGAGAGAAACCCTATGAATGTAAGGAATGTGGGAAATGCTTCTCTCGCAAATCTCTCCTCACTATACATCAGCGAGGCTACACAGGAGAGAAACCTTATGAATGTAAGGAGTGTGGGAAATGCTTCTCTAGAAATCACACCTCATAATTCATCAGAGAACTCACACAGGAGAGAAACCCTATGAATGTAAGGAATGTAGAAGAATCTTCTACCATAAGTCATATCTCACAGTACACCAGAGAATTCACACAGGGGAGAAGCCATATGAATGTAATCAATGTGGAAAGACCTTTGTAAGTAACTCAGTCCTCACAGTACATCAGAAAACACACAGGCGAGAAACCCTATGAGTGTAATCAGTGTGGGAAATTCTTCTCTAGAAACTCCTACCTAAGATACATCTGAGAACTCACACAGGGGAGAAGCCCTATGAATGTAACGAACGTGGGAAGTTCTCTAGGAATTCATACCTGAACAGTACACCAGAGAACTCACACAGGAGAGAAACCCTATGTGTGTAAAAACGTGGGAAGACCTTTTGCCATAAGTCAGACATTACAATACACAAATGAACACACAGAGGAGAGAAATCATACCACTGTACTCAGTGTGGGAAAGCCTTCACTTGCAGCTCAGTCCTCAGATCACCTCAGAGAACTCACACAGGTGAGAAGCCCGATGGATGTAATCAGTGTGGGAAGTAATTTTCTGAGAAATCAGTTCTCACAGTACATCAGAGAATACACACATGGGAGAAACCTTGTAAGTGTAGTGTAATCATTGTGGGAAAACCTTCAGTTGCAACTCAGGCCTCAAAGTACATCAGAGAAGACACATAAGAGAGAAACCCTGTGAATGTATTGAGAGTGAGAAAACCTCCAAGAAATCAGTTATCACAGTACATCAGAGAATACACACAGGGGAAGAAAATTTATAAATACAGCAGTGAGAGAAATCTTTCTCTTGTGATTCATACCTCAAAATACCACAGAAAATTCACAAAGGACGTGACCCCTATGAATGTAAAGAATGGCAAATTTTTACCCTAAGTTATCTTCCAAAGTAAACAAGACAATACTCGTAGTGGGAAATACTCTGAATTTGTCGAATGTCTGAAAACCTGTTGAAGTAAGACAAATAAAATGACTGTAGAAGAAACCCTATTAATTCATGTAGGAAATATGGGGGATTATTATGAAATAGAACATATTAAATAAGGAACTTACGTAGGAGATAATCCTGTCAATCAAACAGATGTGTGAAAATATTCTTCCAGAATTTGGCCTTAAATAACAATCATAACACACTTGGGAGAAATGTGTCAACATTTTGAATACTTTTGAGAGCTTTATTCACAAGTTGTACTCAATGTATGTCAGGGAAATAATAGGGAAGATACCCAAAGAATGCACAAATGTTGTTCAGCCTTTATCGAGAAATGCCATTTTGTTGAGCAAGACAGTTGATATCAGAAGACATGGTAAAGATGTTTTGAGCGTGCACGCTTAAACAAAATTTGGACTTTCTTATATCTGAAGATTGTATTGAAGGAAGTATGTCTTTAGGAAATATGGACAGAAATTTTCCTTTAGCTATATTATCTCTGATCTCAAAATTTTTAATAGAAATAAAACTGAAAATAGACATGTATAAAAACATTAACTGTGGAATGTGAAGCTTTTTGAAAAGAACAGATAAACGGAATATTCTTCTCAGACCCCGATTTCACTTTTGGAGAGACATATGTCACTCCATCCCCCGTCAGAGGGTTTTTGATTAGTCTGTCCCCAACCTATGCTGATACTTCTGCAAATAATGCTTGATGGTCTGGTTCATCCTGTAATCTACTCTGGGGGTTCTCCTCGTGGACTAGAGCCAAATCAGAATGTACACTGCATCAGCCAGGGACAGTTGAGGATGTGTCTGCTTCTTCTTCTTGGGTTCAGGAACCAGAAGTAACATTGAGTGTGTTAATGAAAGTAGAGGACTGCCTAGAGTGCCGGGACTTTTGTGTCCCACCTGAAATTTACAGGAAGCTCCTCATGGCTTAGCTTTGTTGAATTCAGGCCTGTTGACCCAGGGATAGCCCGCCTTTCCAGGGAGAGAAACTTGGTGGTGTTTTAGTGTAATATTTCATATATCTATCTAATTATGAGGCATATCTTAACCATTGGTGTGTCTGCCGCAGGTTGGAAGTAATGTAGTACAAGAATAGTTGAAGTATCTGCATACCATCCTCAAATCCATTCCATACCCTATGACTCCTACCACCTTCCGCACTTTTCTGAATTTGGTTAGTATTGATCTCAGGTCTTACTAGTTTTTACAGTAATATTTCACATATATTTCTCTGTGTGTGTTTCTGTGTGTGTGTGTGTATGTAACATTGTTTTGCTAGTATATCAGTGGGAACTCATGTTTTGCAAATTATTTTTGTCTTGAAATGCATGGTTTTGATATTTATACATACTGATCTATTTAGCTTTAGTTGATTCACTTTAATAAAGCTTAATATATGACCATAATGATATTGTCTCTTTTCCTGTTAATGATTTTCAGAATTTTAAGATCTTTGTTATTAAAATAATAGTGCTTCCAAATTTTTAAAAATGAACTCTGGGCAGTAATTGAAATATGGCTAAATAGACCTTATTTAAGTCACCAACTTGAGTTTTAAAAATAAGAGTATACTCATATGTATGACTCCTACAGTTAAGAGGACACACCCATTACCCAGAAAGGTTTCTCATTCCTGGGACTTCCCCCTCCTTCCCTCCTGACCTCTGACAACCAGTGATTTGCCTTCTGTAGCTAGGTTAGACTGATTTTTTTAAAATACCATTTCACATAAATGGAGATGCACAATATGTCCTCTTCCTTGTCTGTCTTTCATTCAGCCTGATTTTGAGATGCATCCGTGTTTTAGTATCTGTCAGTAACACCTTCATTTTTTGATTAAGTCATATTTTATTGTATGTTTAGTACTACAGTTCTGTTTACCCATTCCCTTTCCAGTTTTTGATTATTACGAGCATAGCTGCAGTGAACTTCATGTGCATTTTAATATAGGCCTATTGTTATGTCCCTTGGCTGAATACTTAGAAGTAAAGTTTCTCGGATTGTAAAGAAACCCGGTCCAGGCCCTGGGTTTCAGTTCTGTTTGTTGTGAACATTTCCTCTGGGGTTTCCAGCTTTTGGCCCGTTTGACCTATCAAACTATTGATGGTATTGATAATTCTAATACTTTTGACATTGTGAGAGATTACCTCTTCACTTTGTGCTAGAAATGTTTCTTGCTGTATTTTCCTTTTAATTAAAAAAAAAAAAGTCAAAGTCCCACGTTTCTGCCCATTTGAATCTCCCTGAGTCTCTCTGTTGTGAAGTGGTTGGGTTTGGGGATTTCTAGGGCAGGGGCCCTGACATAGTTGGTGGTGGCTTTGCCTGGAGGAGCTCATGGCTCAGGACTTAGAGTGGGGACTGGAGCAGTGTGAACTGTGGCCTGAAAATGTGTTCGTGTGTGCTGAGGTGGTGCCCAGATTCTTTTGGAGGATAAACTGAGGCTTTGATCAGTAGGTTAGAGAAACACTTGATGGAATAACACTGATAATTTTGTTTTTGTTTTCAATCCTAATTTTGTGTTTTTGTTTTGGTGTAGTACAGTGTGCTCTATGTTCTAAGAAAAAATTGGCAATCAGTTCATACAGTATCATGATTTAATAATCCTTCATCTCTCACCAGGTCATATTTCAGGTTTTTATATGTAGTTTTTATATCTGTAGTTCTGTTTCTGAATTCTCCATTTTGATTCATTCCTTCATTTTTAAATTTCTTATTTTAAAGATTTTATTTATTTGAGAGAGAGAGAGAGAGAATGAGCTAGGAACAGGGGCAGAGGGAGAAGGAAAGGGAGATTCCTCACTGAGCAGGGAGCCTGATGTGGGTCTCAGATCCCAGGTCTCTGAGATCAGGACCTGACCCAAAGGCAGATGTTTAACAGACTGAGCTACCCAGGTGCCCCCACATTCCTTCATATTTTTATTTTTACTCCAGTGCTACACTGTTTGGCTGGTTGCTTCAGTTTCTGGGAGGGAGGGAGATGACCCCCTCCACTGTTCTTCTAACAAGTTTGCTTTTGCTGCGTTGACTGGAGAAGGGCCAGGCTTCCTGAAAATGAATAGGATGATTCAGTGACACCCAAAAGGCAGTGGCTATCATTGTTCCCACTGTGCTTCAACACCTTCACCCACTGACTCTTTGATGATGGCAGCCACCAGCAAATCTCCTGCAGAGGACTGCTGCCTTGGGATGCTTTACTTGTGGTGCTGGACTTCATTCCCCCTGGCAGCCAGTACAACTAGGATTAGAACCTAGGAAAAGTCCCATTAGAACCCAAGAAAGTGGGGTGACTGGGTGGCTTAATTGATTGTCTGCCTTTGGCTCAGTTCATGGTCTTAGGGTCCTGAGATCAAACCCTGCACTAGTGTCCATGCTGGCTGTGGAGCCTACTTAAAATCAAACAAACAGAAATCAGCCCAAGAAAGTACCATCCTTTGTATTGTTCTATACTGTGGATCAGATTTTATTATTTTTTCTTTTTTTCTTTCTTCTTTCTTTTTAAAGATTATTTATTTGTCAGTGAGAGAGCACAAGGCAGAGGGAGAGGCAGGCTCCTGGTTGGGTAAGGAGTCTGATGCCGGACTTGATCCCAGGACCCTGTGATCATGACCTGAGTCATGTTAGGCTGCTGCCTAACAGACTGAGCCAACCAGGCATCCCCCTGGATCAGACTTCAATAACCCTACCAGATTTCTTTAGTTTTGACATTTTAAAGGACAATGAAAGGTAGCTAAACCTACACCAGGTTTCTCCATCTGCTGGGGCTGTGCTGTCCGGGCCTATGTGCCTCCTGGTCTTCTAACCCCATCAATTCCACCCATGTTTTAGCCAGAGAACTGTAGGCAGGTGTGTGTGTGTGTCACTGAAAACTTTGACTCATCATTCATATCTTTATTGTAAGCTTATAATCTTTATTTTTCCTTTTTTGGGGGGTAAGATTTTATTGATTTGTTTATGAGAATGAATGGGGAGCAGAGGCAGAGGGAGAAGCAGACTCTCTGCTGAGCAGGAAGCCTGACATAGGGCAAGATCCCAGGACCCAAGATCCCAGGATTATGACCTGAGCCCAATGCAGATGCTTAACTGACTGAGCCACTCAGGTGCCTCTTTATTTTTTCTTTATTGATTATCTGCCTTTCTGAGGCAGCATTCTACCTGGGTTTTCATAGCTCCACACTAAGGTATTCTTCACTAGTGTTCCCTGTTTTGAGGTAATTTCTATACATTCTGGCTGTGCTGCTAAATGATGCTATGATCTTGGACTCTTTTTTTTAACCTCTCTGAGCTTTGGTTTCCTCTGTGCTAATGGGGATAATATACCCTCTCTTGCAGATGTGTGGAGGGCCATGGCTGACTTGGATGCAGTTGGGGTCATCTCACAGCACATGGAATACACAATTTATCTTGCTTCCTGTCTTGATAATGACATCTTGGTTTTCATGCTGTCTTAGAACAAGTAGAATTTGACTTACATGTAAGTTGTGAATTCACATACTTTTGACAGAGGTGTTATTTTATTTTATTTTATTTTACTTTAGTTTAGTTTAGTTTTAAGCAGGCTCCACACTCAGTGCAGAGCCCAGTGTGGAACTCAAACTCACCACCGTGAGATCAAGACCCGAGCTGAGATCAAGAGTTGGCCGCTCAACCAGCCTAGTCACCCAGGCATCCCTTCTGTTTATCATTTTTCAAAAAATGTGACAAGTAACACTTTCTCTGCCTGGACCTGTCCTCACACCTGCTATTCTGGCCTGGGAGTCAGACGTGTAACTGGTGTGGTGCTGGTGATGATGAGCAAGACAATTGTTAAGTCTTTTTACCCTAGCTACTGTTGTCCTATTATTTCCTTTTTTCTTTAAAGATTTTATCTTATATCGTGGTCGTATATGCTAAAACTGTTAATTATGGTCCTACATTAAAACTTGAATATGTAGGGCATTTTTCAAGGATTCATTCCTGGAGATACAGTATTTGATTTTCTCTCTCTGACTTGTTTTGCTTAGCACAATACCCTCTACGTACATCCATACTGTTGTAAATATCAGGATCTCGTCCTTTTTGATGGCTGAGTAATATACCATTGTGTGTATGTACCACTTTGTCTTCTGTTGTTGGACACTTGGGCTGCTTCCATATCTCGGCTATGGGAAAAAAAATGCTGCAGTAGGCTTAGGGGTGCCTCTGTGCTTTCAGAATGTTGAGTCTGATGTGTCAACTGCCACAACAGTCGTGGCAACTCAGGAAGGGAGCCAGGTGCAGGAGGTAAGAGGAGGAGTGCAGCTTTAGGCAATCTGAGTTGAGGTGTCTGTGGGACCCGCAGGTGTAGGTTCTGGTTGGACAGTCAAAATGTAGGGATGGGTGCTTGGGGGAAGAGAGATGCAGTCATGCTGTTGCCAAGGGATATATTCCTTGTAGAGAGAGTGACAGTTAAGGATTTAGGGTAATTCCTTCTTTTCTTGGGCAGATAAAGAGGAAGAATAAAGGAGTAGTGGATGGAAGGGGAGGGACGTGGCTTTGATGCCAGGAAGGCATTTTTGCACAGATGTCTAGAGAAGAGAGATTTTAAGGAATGAAATGTCAGCAATGTACAATGATGTGTAAAGTTGCAAAGCAGCTTGATTAGGGGGTGGGGGTAGATCGAGGAGGTTGTCACTGAGTACTGAAAGAAAATGGGAGGTGAGTAGTGGAGTCCTAAGCCAGACAGAGAGATAGAGTGACTGGGCGTGAGACCATGGAGGCCACACACAAGAATAGCCTTTTAGAAAGTTTGATGGTAAAGACAGACGATCATAACTCCAGACATAGCTTGGACGAGGGTGGGTTTTCCAGGCTGTGTTTACCTATTTGCAGGTTGACTGAAGGGAGATGACAGATGGTGCATGGTGCTGGGTGTTGTGGGTTGAGATGGCATCAGGTATACAGAAAAGCACACAGAGAAGAGTGTATGGATGCCCTGACTGCTTCTGTAGAACGCGAGGCCAACATTAGGCATGGAAGGAATGGAACGTGGCTCGAGAAGATGTGCAGTCTCAGATACAGACCACATGGCTCAGAGTCTTACAGGGCTCTCCTTGCCTCTGCGTGGCCCTTCTCACAGGGTTTAAGTTTTGAACAGTCCTTTTGTTGCTCTGGGTTTGGGGTGTGACTGGAGAGACAGAGCAGAGACCAAGGGCTGAGGAAAGACCAAGAGGGCAGGAACTCACAGAGGGGCGTCTACTACCCTCTCTGCCTGCCCTGGTATGGGCTCTCTCCCGATCTGGATGGATGGATGACCTGCCATTACATCTTTTAAAAATACATTTGGCTTTATCCTGCCAGAAAGCAACACATGTTTATTGAAGAATAGTGGGAAACCCCAGAGAAACTGAAGGAAGAAAATAAGCATTAAGCTGAAGACAACCATTCAAAAGTTCTGGCACCTTTTCCTCCCAACTTTCACTAAAGTTGAACAGATAAATGTATATATATATGAAGTGATTTCTGGGGAAGACCAAAAAAACAAAAAGATACCAACAACAAAAAGACAAAAAAGAGAACAAAGCAGAAGAAAACGGTGTTCATTTTCTTCCTGAGGCTGCCCTTCCTCCGTACTGCTACTTGGTTTTACTACCTGCTTTTCTCCCTGGGCTTTCTTGACAAAACATGGTTCCACCACTTTTACCTTCTTCAAAATGTTTGACAGAGTCGTTTGCTTTCAACATGGAGTTTGAGCAAAATGGACTATTGTTTTAAAATATTCTGTCATGTGTGCTGTAATATCTCATACAAATGCTATGATAAAAAGAAGAGATGCTTTGAAAGTGATCACCAGAGTTGTGAAATTCATTGGCATGATCCTTCTTTTTTTTTTTTTAAAGATTTTATTTATTTATTTATTTGACAGAGAGAAATCACAAGTAGTCAGAGAGGCAGGCAGAGAGAGAGAGAGAGGGAAGCAGGCTCCCCGCTGAGCAGAGAGCCCGATGCGGGACTCGATCCCAGGACCCTGAGATCACGACCTGAGCCGAAGGCAGCGGCTTAACCCACTGAGCCACCCAGGCGCCCTGGCATGATCCTTCTTTTGAGGGTCATAATTTGTTTAATTTTTTCTGCTCCAGCTTAACCTTCACAGTCTTCAGTTGTTATGTGCATTAGACACAGTATTAACAGTAGTGGCAGTAAAAATACTCCTGTCACGCTTTACAGGTACCATTTTATTAGCATCTCATTACCACTGTAGCAGCTTTAAACCCTGTTCATTCCTTTAAATGCCTTTTCTCGGGGCGCCTGGGTGGCTCAGTGGGTTAAGCCGCTGCCTTCGGCTCAGGTCATGATCTCAGGGTCCTGGGATCGAGTCCCACATCGGGCTCTCTGCTCAGCAGGGAGCCTGCTTCCTCCTCTCTCTCTTTCTGCCTGCCTCTCTGCCTACTTGTGATCTCTCTCTGTCAAATAAATAAATAAATCTTTAAAAAAAATAAATAAATGCCTTTTCTCTCTGGCTTTCCTTAAAACCTTTTTCTTAGTTTTTGGTATTCTATAGCCTTTACCACAAAATGTCTAATTGAAGATTTCTTGTCTTGTTTGATATCTGTGCATTTCCTGTATTTCTGGATTTATCATTTCTGTAATATGCTCAGCTGTTGTCTTCTGAAATGTTGACTCTGTCCTTCTGCTGTACTTCCCGGGATTCTTATTTAAACCTCCCATCTGTTGTCCATGTCTCTCAAGCTGGCGTTCATCCTCTTTTCCTGCCTCCTTGTGTTGCATTCTGGGGAATGTCTTCACTTCTTGTGTGCAGTGTGTGAAGTCCTTCATTTGGGGCTCATCTACTGCCCCACCATTCTGGTGTGTTTTCTGTTGTGTTTTACGTCTCAGTGATTTTTGGTCCCTGTTTAACTTCCTTCAGTTCCATGTTCACACTTTGGTTCCATTTGAGGGTCCTGGTTTATTAAGGAAAGCTCAGGTTCAGTTCCCCCAACTTACCATGTGGTAGGAACAGGGTCTGGAGGGCACAGGCCTGTAGAGATCCTGCAGTGAAAATGCCATTTGTTTTCTGGCACCCTGATTTGTTTCTCTTGAGCTTGTTGCTTACAGATCAGGTTTTGGCTCACTTGTTTCTGCCACCTCTCTTCTTCCTGCCTTTTTTCCTACCATTTTCTAAGTCCTTTGTTAGTTTTCTGATGTCCTCTAAAGCCCAGAAATGTTTTGTGAATTCCATTTGCCATCACTAATTGCAAGTCTCATCCTGCAGCAGGAAGGCCAGAGCCAGACACTGTAATGCTCTATCTCCCACAGAGGAGATTTTAATACCCTCTCCTTCTTGTGTTCAGAAATTCTAGATTGGAGATGGAGTTATGGATACATTACCATCTACAGAGGATTAGTTGCCTATATAATAGAACAAGTATGCATTATTCTAATCTTCCTAAAACTTCCACTTTGCACAATAAATATGAATGAATAAGGAACCCGCATTACTTTTGTTTATGCAGATGTTCTCTTTCTGTCTCTGGCTTTAGATGGTAGGTTGTAATTTGTATGGTTCATTCTGAAAATTGGGTAACTTCATTCTTATTTTCTACATGTTGGTGCCATATAAAGTGATGATTTATGGAGATTCAGAGGTAAATATTTATCAACATATAAATAATTGGGGAAGGCTTCCTTTACAAAAGGTAGAATTATTAAGACCTGTTTAATCACAGAAGGGATATCCTGTAAAGCTAGCCCATAAATAAAAAGTGGATCAGAAGAAAACAGAGAGAGGAGAGAGTTTGGAAGGAGCATGTGTAGGAACACCTACTGCCTATCCCTGTAAGTCAGGGGCAATCCGGAAGGGAAACCTTGTTAAAGGAGGCAGTAGTGTTTAGATGTAATGAGCTACTGGAAACCTCACAGTGTTCTGGTGAAGCAAGTGGTGTGCAATCAAGTCCACCAGCCCAGTTGAAGTTGTGGCTTCAGGCAGCAAGTGAGCAGGCCTTTCTGTCTGCATTTATCTCCAGTGGGATCAACTTGTCCTCCTTGAAGTCCGCCTCCAGACATCTTTACCTGTTGCTACACATCCGTGCATCACTGAGAATTTCTGCGGTTGCTGCTTCATGGAGATGTTTGTCAGTTTAGGGTTTTGTTTGTTTTATTTTGTTTTTTACCGAGGTTCACTTGCTAACTTTTCTCTTCTCTTAAAAATATATTTAATCTAGGGGTGCCTGGTGGCTCAGTGGGTTAAAGCATCTGCCTTCGGCTTGGGTCATGATCCCAGGGTCCTGGGATTGAGCCCCACATCAGGCTCTCTGCTCAGCAGGGAGTCTGCTTCCCTTCCTCTCTCTCTGCCTGCCTCTCTGCCAAATAAATAAATAAAATCTTTAAAAAATATATGTGTTTAATCTAGGGGCACCTGGGTGGCTAAGTGGGTGGGTTAAGCCTGTCTCTTCAGCTCAGGTTATGATCTCAGGGTCCTGGGATTGAGTCCTGCATTGGCAGGGAGCCCTCTTCCTCCTCTCTCTCTCTCTCTCTCTCTCTCTGCCTCCTTGTGATCTCTCTCTGTCAAATAAATAAGTAAGTAAATAAATCTTTAAAAAAAAAAAATATATATATATATATATATATATATATATATATATGTATATATATATATATATATATATATAATATCTTCCAGGAAGAGATTATGCTGAGTGAAATAAGTCAAGCAGAGAGAGCCAATTATCATATGGTTTCACTTATTTGTGGAGCATAGCAAATAGCATGGCGGACAAGGGGAGATGGAGAGAAGGGAGTTGAGGGAAACTGGAAGGGGAGGTGAACCATGATAGACTATGGACTCTGAAAAATAATCTGAGGGTTTTGAAGGGGTGGGGGTGGGAGGTTGGGGGAACCAGGTGGTAGGTATTAGAGAGGGCATGGATTGCATGGAGCACTGGGTGTGGTGCAAAAACAACGAATACTGTTACACTGAAAAAAATATATATATATATACATATTTCATCTATCATTGCCAAGTATTTCAAATGGTAGTGGGGGTTGATGGTGTGGGACCCCATGAAGTGAATTTACACTGCCATCTTGACCACAATGTAAGTGTCGTACACAGCCATCCTGTGTCCCCTTTCCTTCTGAAATGGATTCTCTCTTCCCAGCTGTTATCAATAGAAGACAGGGGTCTTTGTTCTTGTAGGTGACTTGTCCGAGGTCGCACAGCGTTTGAGGTTTAACCTTTGGTCTGATTGTAGGACCCATTTTCTTTAACTCAGTGCCATGCAACCTACCATGTAGGAGTCTCAATACTCTCCTGCTTTTGAAGCTGTACTCCACAGGCCACGTCTACCAGTGCATATCTATTCTTGTCTAGTTCACTCATTTATTGCATACATTTACTGGATGCCAGCTATGTTTCAGGCACCTTTCTAGGTGCTGGAGATATGGCAGTGGGCAAGTCAGACACAACCCCCTGCCCTCATTGAGCATGTTCCATTTCCTACTACTGGTAGCATCCATCAGGAACAATGGACTTATGCCAGAAGTCCAGCAATGATATGAGTTCTAGAAATTTCTGAATGGTTCTTTGTGGAAGTGATGCTTTGGCAGCAGCCCTCGAGGTAGATACCTGCACAGGCAAAAAGGAGGGCTGGTGTAGAAATGCCTGATGAATGGGCTTCAAGGTCAAATAACTGAGCCAGGTCTTTAAGGTCTTATTTATCTCTGAGATTTTTGAAGAACTTTCCATGATACATATGCATATTATAGAAAAAAACCCTATTCAAAACACACTGTAAATTTGGAGGACGATTGTCTTTGCATTATTTTTGTGATTAACTGACAGTTGATGATACAGGCATTGTTGTAAGTCACTTATCCCTGTGCCAGGACTTTGTAGTAAATTCTTTTATCATCCTTATTTTTCAGAGGTAGAGACTGATGCAAAGGAGAAGTTTGGTGGTTCTCCACTGGCCACAGCTAAGCTAGCAAAAAGCAAAAAGCAGAGCCTGCATTGGAACCAGGCACTGTGGCTCCAGACCCCAACTCTTCACCTTTGGGCTTCTTGCAGCATGCCTGCTTCCCTGTCACTAAGAACTTGGTGCAGAAGTTTAACAGTACCTTTAACTTCTAGTTTTTATTTCTCAGAACTGAATATGCATTGCAGTGCATCTCTGCATAAACATGTGTTTAATTTTATCACCTTTAATTTTGTTTTTAGGTAAGATCTGAAGGAGTCAATCTGTTTCTTCGGTGGCTTCAAGCACTTCAGACAAACTTTGCAGAAGAGCAGGTGCTGATTTTTGCTTGCCTTGTGCCTGATTTCCCAGCGATCATGTCATCCAGAGGGACCTGCATGGTGGAGACACTCATCAGTCCTAGCCCTGGTGTGGCGGATGGTGAGGAACATTTTAGCCAGCTTTACAGGTTGAAATGACTCTGGAAATTCTCTTGAGGGATTCCTCAGCTTGTCATAATCCTGAATAGAACCCTTTATTTCGTAGATGGGTTTGGAGGAGGAATTATCCCCTGCTCTTGTTCACAGTAATGTCTTACAGACATTAGAAAGAATCAGAGCCTTTTTTATATGCAATGAGGACAGGAGACATTTAGTGAAGTGGTGGAAACAGGAATGGAAGGGAGGACTCAGATGTTGGAAACAGCAGGAAGTGGAGACACATCATGTATCTGGAGTGTTTTCTTGGCTGTGAATGAAATTTAAATCTGCCATCCAAAACTACTGTTTATTGTCCTCAGCATGATTGTTTCATGAGTGGACATTCATCTGCTCACCCAGCTGTGTATTTTCATGCTGCATTCATGGAAAGACAGTAGCTGCTTCCTGGGAAAGTCATGGCAACCATCTGTGTCCCATGAGTTTTTAAGGAACTTGCCAGTTAGGGCCATTGATTGATTAATGCACATCACTTTATTGCCCAAAGACAGGTATTTGATCCTTAGGCTGACCAAAGCAGAATTTGGCAGAAGAATAGTTTAGAGGGAGAGGTGGCTTCATGGGACTTTGTACCATATTTCCAACCCTTTAATGCTCGCTGGCCTGGAGTGTAGTGTGAGCAGGTTCCAAAGGAGGGGCAGATGTATTTTAATGAAGGCCATTTTTTAAAAACCCTTTGAACGTTGGTGAAAGAACTCCTTTTTTCCCCACTCTGGAGCAAAGATATATCCACAAGAATCACTCCACTCTTGCCGGCCATATCAGGGGAAAGGATCACTGAGGACCAAACATGCTTTTTCCTTCAAGTACTATTGAACTGTATGGTATTCAGGTAAAAGCAAAATCTTGGATAATTCAGGAATGGTCTTCCTCTTGATGGGAAAGAGGAAACATTGCTTATTTTCTCCCAGCTCATCCATATTTTGTATGTTTGTTTGTTTTTTGAGTTGACTCTTTATGATATTTCACTAGAACTTGAATATGTGCTATATCACATCAGCAAAGACCTGGCATACATAATATTTTGTGTGAGAGTGTATGTCAAGGAAACATTTCAGTTCTCCCATCTTGCTTTCATATTACCATATTCACACAGAGCACTTCACTTCTAACACTGTGGCTGAGGCTGTGGAGTTTTCCCTCACCAGGCAACTCTGCAACACCAGCTGGGTGTCCTGTAGTTTCACTCAGCTTTGATATTGTCTGCCTTGATCCCACAGGTTAAGGGCTCAGTCCCATCAGTCTGTTCCATCACATTTAGGTGCCAGTCACAAGTAGGAGGGTCCCATGTTACTCACAACTTCTCTACAACTTGACTACAAATCAGAGGTTCCTTCAACTCCTCCTCCGGTTCAACTGAGTGGCTCACAGAACTCTGGGAAACATTTGTTTTCATTTACAATTTATGAAAGGTATGATAAAGGATACAGATGAACAGTCAGATGCAGAGACACAAAGGGTACAGTCTGGGAGGGTCCCAAGCACAGGAATGTCTATTCCTGTGGAGCTGGGTTTCATCTCCCTCCTGGTACCTGGATATGTTTACTTACCTGGAAGTTCCCTGAAACCCCTGCTATGAGGATTTTTATGGAGGCTTCCTTACATAGATGTGCTCTGCTTTCAGCCCCCTCCCCTCTCTGGGGGAATGTAGGGGTTGGGGTGGGGGTGCCGAAGTTTCTAAATTCTAATCATGGTGTGGTCTTCCTGGTGATGTGTCCTCACTGAGGAGCCATCTGGGAGCCCACCCAGAGTTGTGTTATTAGAACAAAATATTAAACTCAAAATGGATGAAAGACCTCAATGTGAGATAGGAATTCTTGCCAGTTTTCTTAAGGGGATTATTTCTCTCTGCTATCCCTCAAGATTCTGTCCTTGCCTCCCTTCCTGACTGCACTGTCCTATTGGGCAGGTGGAATGGACCAGTAGGGTCAAAATGCACAGCTTCTAGAAGACAAAGGGATACTCCAGTCTGCTCTCAGGACTTTGGAGTCTTTGTGTTTTTGGTGCTGGCGAAAGGAAATGAGAGAGGAGAGCAGACAAGAAAGAATGCTAAGTCATTAGAGAGAACTGGTGGGATAAAATACAGGCATGATGAGTAGAATGAGTTTAAAAACATGATATCATTGGGTGATTTTTTTTTAAATACTCAGTAAGAATATTTTTAACAAAGTGAACCATTTAGTTTTGAAATATTCATTCTTAGCATCATTTGAGGTTTTTTTTATTAATTTTTTATTTTTTATAAACATATATTTTTATCCCCAGGGGTACAGGTCTAAGAAGACATCCAGATGGCCAACAGACACATGAAAAAGTGCTCCATATCACTCGGCATCAGGGAAATACAAATCAAAACCACAATGAGATATCGCATCATTTGAGTTTTAAGATAGGATTACATTACATGATTGTCAACATTATTTGCCACCATGACTTTTTTTTTTTTAATTTTGGATAGGAATTTTAATAAGATAGCATTTTATTTCAGTAGACATTTAAGTTAAAATTTAAATGTACATGTGTTCTTTCCCACATATTATCCAAAGGCTACAAATTAGAGTGGAAGAATAAGGAGAATCAAGATACTTGTTTTAAAGTTCTTTTTACATTGTTTTGAAAATATTGTCTTCCTCATTTATTTCCATCATTTACCATGTTAGCAAAATCTACAAACTTGTACTTGGTAAGTACTGATTGGGCTGGGTATAGAGGATGTTCACAGGGAAGCTGCCATTCTCTTTCAAAGTGACCTTTGTTTATTTTTAAGCAAAATATTCACTTTATTCTTATATTTAATGGTAACTTTATTGTAAGAGGTTTAAAGTTTCCTAATAAATGATTTTACCTATTTGTACAAACTATTTATTTGTACCTCAGGAAGACTGTGGCTCCTAAAATAATTCAACATGTGTCATGATTCTTCTTGGTATAATTATTTTTAAAATTATGTTTTAAAATTTTAATTTTTAATTGAAAGTGTTTATTGAAGGCAGTGTTTATTTTCTCATGCAAAGATGTTGAAATAAACATTCTTGTTGAAGTCTTCTCTTAAAGGTGTTGAGGTATGGTGACCCCAGACCCCAGACCTTGCCCAGTGGTGAGGCAGGCCATCCCAGGCCATGCAACTGCTCAGAGTAGCCCTTCCTTATATCCTGGATCTTTCATCCACTAGGTGCTACTTACAGCTTCTTATGGGGGGGGGCAATATTTGGGCAACTGTGCAACCTAAGGGCAGTAAGGTCCAGAAAGGAAGGAAACATGAGGGAATTTCTAGTTTCACTACTCAGGGTTTTTTGGGTTTTTGTTTGTTTGTTTGTTTGTTTGTTTTCCCCTATGAAAAATGAAGGCTCACAGGACAGAAGTATCCCTTTGATTGGTGATGGGGTGTGGAAGCAAATTTTCTTCTCCCTATTATTGGAAAGCAGGAAAAATTAGTTAAAGTAAATAATCAGAAACAATTTGGGAGGGAAAAAGATCACAACAGGCATTAATCCATGTGGTGAATGTGGACTACTAATTCAGTTGTCTTTGGGTGTTTACTTACATACACACAAATGTGCATGCTTGGATCAGGGGAAAACAGCAGAAACTTGATGCATTTTGAAAGATGTAGAAGTACTAACCTTTAGAGGTACCGGGCTGTGTATTTGTTAGCTATCTGTATATGGGTATTTTTTTCAGAACTTGTTTCTGATTTGATAAATAGTCTATAGTCTAGATTCACTGTGGAAAACAGTATGCTTTACTATATTGAAATTAAAGTTCTTTGTTGAGAACTTGTCTGCCTCATGCAAGTGCCTCCAGGTATATAAAAGGTGGGAGGTCGGGGTACCAGGTGGTGGGTATTATAGAGGGCATGGATTGCATGGAGCGCTGGGTGTGGTACAAAAACAATGAATACTGTTATGCTGAAAATTTAAAAAAAAAGAAAGTAAGAGAGCTGGGCTTACAGCAAGTAGTAGGTCAAGTCCAATACCATATAATTTTTTTGTATTGATTATGAAATTTAAAGAAGGAGAAAGGGACTTCTTTTTTTTATTCTATTTCTTTTCAGTGTTCCAGAATTCATTGTTTATGCACCACACCCAGTGCTTCATGCAATACGTGCCCTCCATAATACCCAGCACCAGGCTCACCCAACCCTCTACCTACCTCCCTTCTAAAGCCCTCAGTTTGCTTCTCAGAGTCCACAGTCTCTCATGGTTTGTCTCCCCCACCAATTTCCCTCAACTCACTTCTCCCCTCCATCTCCCAATGTCCTCTGTGTTATTCCTTATGCTCCAGAAGTAAGAAACCATATGATAATTGACTCTGCTTGACTTATTTCACTCAGCATAATCTCTTCCAGTCCAGTCCATGTTGATACAAAAGTTGGGTATTCATTCTTTCTGATGGAGGCATAATGATCCATATTGTATATGGACCTCATCTCTATCCATTCATTCATTGAAGGGCATCTTGGTTCTTTCCACACTTTAGTGACTTTGGCCATTGCTGCTATGAACATTGGAGTACAGATGGCCCTTCTTTTCACTACATCTCTATCTTCTTGGTATATACCGAGTGCAGTTGCAGGGTCATAGGGCAGCTCCATTTTAATTTTTTTGAGGAATTTCCACACTGTTTCCCAATGTGGCTGCACCAAGAAAGGGACTTGTTATTAATTCTGTGGATCTGGTAAAGTCTGATACTCAAAGATGAATTCTTTCAGACATAAAGTAGTTTATACTGATTCTATTCTTCAGATTCATCTACAAGGAAAAGGCTATAAAACTAAAGTCCCATGGATTTGATTAGGGTAGTATTGGATGTTAAAGTACCTAAAATGATGAAGAATGTCTGTACATTCTTCTAGATTTGTTTCAGTCCTAAAATATTAAATTAGTTATAATATATGTGAAAATATCCTTACTATTAGAATTGCTTATCCTTTCTCAAAATTTTTAGTGGCTTAGTACTTAGTACTTTCACCGCTGTATGCCATAGCTGTAATAAGCAAGCAGTAACAGGAGCCACCATCCCACCTTTGTCAGGTCACAAGGCAGAATCAGAAACAAGTCTATCAAAAAATGTCATACCTAATAATTTCTGGTACTTTAATTTTAAAGTTTTAGTTGATATTCATCCAATCAAATATATAGCTGAGGTAAATGTTTGTGAGAAATTGAACTGTTTAGGGTGGTAGGTTACACTCACTCCCCTAATCATGTATTCTGTTTTCTTCCAGACATCTCCCATTTGAGACCAGCGCCAGTGTATGCACATTACTACAACTCAAGACAATGAAAACATTTATAGTATAAAAATTCCATACATGGCAGTTCACATTGTTTTTATTAAATGGATTATAAATTTCTTTTTGGAAAAAAAGTATCTAGCTATAATCCAAAACACTCAAAATCGAGTTGCTGTACTGCCCCAAATCATACAGGTATGTCATTCCTCTTTTTCTTATATTTTACATAGGTAAAAATACACTAACACATACCAAAGTAATTGACTCATAGGGGTTTTGGTTCCTAAAGGATGCTGGTTCTAGGGATTGTGTTTATGGGTGGGCTCTCTCTCTGTTGCTGAGGTGTCAGAGGGACTTCTGAGGTATCACTTGCCATGCTCTGCTGACATTGCCATGACAAGGTGATCTTGGGGGCCAGGGAGATGTTCTGAGAACATGGTGTTGTGTGCAGTCTCCTGGACCCTCTCATTTTCCTTCCTTTGCTCAAGAACCAGTGACATCAGAGCATAAGACCAGGGGCCTGTGTTGCCTTCACCCATCCCCAGCACCAGGCAGGCCCTCAAGAATCATGTAGGTGGGCTGTGGGAAGGACCTATTCGACTGCCAAGTGCCTTTTGGCATCTCAGGGGGATGAGTGGAAGAGCATCTCAGAATTTTGAGGTGCCATGATGGAATGCCTGGAAGAAAAGGCCGTCTCTTTCGAAGGCTTTCAGAGAAGACCTCTTTCTGTGTGGGGCCCATCATATACCTTCCCTCTCTTGTGGTCCTTGGTCATAGAGAAATGGGCTTTCCTAGCAGGTTGAGTTGCTTAGAGACTTTGTGCGTGTACACAAGGACAACTTGGGGAGGTTTGAGAGCAGCTGCTTCATGGCAGGGGCCTGCTTTTATGCACAAAGCATGGTCCCCTTAGAGCGGTTCTCCGATGCCCCGGAGTTCCCAAAAGTGTGACTAGGCCTGAGCTGGAAGAGTTCCCACACCTGAGTGGCAGGTAGCATCTTGGTGGAGGAACACCAAACTGAGGTCCAGAGCACGTGTCCTCATTGATTAAGAACTGACTACAGAGCTAGAGAAACTTATTGTCAAGAAGTCTGAGGGGGATACAGTTACAGTAAAGAGCAGCAAAATACTTTTTGATTTTGAAAGGGAGCTTTAGGGTGCATGGGTGGCTCAGTTGGTTAAATGTCTGCCAGAGATCAAACCCTGTGTTGGGGGGCGGGGAGTCCCTGCTCAGTGGGGAGTCTGCTTCTCCCTCCCCCTTTCCCTCTGCCACTCCCCCTGTATGTGCTCACTTTCTCCCTGTCTCTCTGTGTCAAATAAATTTTATAAATCTTTTAAAACATAAAAATACAAGAAAGATTGAAACTTAAATTTACTAGTTGTAACATGTAATAGGAACACTGTAAACAGTAATGATCACTGCTGAGAACAAAATTGATTTTTTTAAAGATTTTATTTATTTGACAGAGAGAGATCCCAAGTAGGCAGAAAGGCAAGCAGAGAGAGAGAGAGAGAGAGAGAGAGAGAGGAGGAAGCAGGCTCCCCACCGAGCAGTGAGCCCAATGCAGGACTCGATCCTAGGACCCTGAGATCATGACCTGAGCTGAAGGCAGTGGCTTAACCCACTGAGCCACCCAGGTGCCCCACAAAATTGATTTTCCAAAGGAATATCCCAGAACACTGAGGAAAATTTCAAAGAGATGGAAATGAGAAACGAATAAGTAAGATCTGAGGTCAGGTCCAAATCTACCTTGCAAGTATCCTGAGGACAAAAGGAGAAAATAACAGAAGTTATAACTGAACTAATGCAGCATTTACTTGAGCTGAAAAACAGTCATGCCTTCAGTTCATAAAGCCTTCAAGTCCTAGGGAGAATTAGTTGAACAGACTCAAACCAAAACAGACATAAACCTATTTGACTTTCAGGGACTAAGAAAAAATTGTCAGAGTTCCAAACAGAAACCACCAGTTCCTTCTAGAAAATGAGACAGAGTATCATTGAATATTGACTTTAAGCTCTATCCCTCAGAGCTGAAAGAACTCTCTTTCTTAGAACTCTTGCTTCCTATCACATATGTAAGCAGATGTCAGATTGATTAACATTGTAAATTGGTTTAAGCTCTAACTCTACAAACAAAATGATAAAGAATTTGGAGACAATCTAGGGGCATGTAAATATTTGGGAAGTGGTAGACTACCTTAGGTAGAGATAAGACCCACAGACCATAGAAGAAATGACATGCCACTTTATTTTAAAAAATTAAAAAAGATTTGTATATCAAAAAGAGTAAAGCTGCATGTGGGCAACAGGCTGTGAAAAGCATCTGTAACATCAGCTGTTCAAAGAGTTCATGTCTCTGAAGTGCCTACAAATTGAGAAGAAGACAAACAGTCCAATTGAAAAACAGACCAAATGAGAGGAAGGAGAAGTTCATGGAAAAGGAAACAGAAATGACCCTGGATTTCATATTGAGCCAGGGAACACCATTAGTTCTGGACCATGTTGAGACACCTTTATTCACTCACCCTGTAGACGAAAACTAAAAATCATCAGGTAGTCAAAAATTTGCATGAAATTATATATAAGAAACACAGTCACACTCTTTGATAAATTTTACAGTCTATCTTGTGTGATTGTTAAGTCAATTCAAAACAATCTGTTTCGAGACTCTGACTGTTCCCTACTTGGTTACAAATTTTCAGGGAACCATCACTGTATTTATTGAGAATAAGTTCCTCATTCTTGAAAAATACATTTGAGTGATGAAAAATAGCAAGAATAGCGGAATAATCACAAATTCAAGGTTCTAGTTTTCCCCCGACCCTTAGTTGGAAAGGAAACTTTTCACACATGTGAGTCATCTACTTTTATTATCTGGCTTTCTTAGTTTCCATAAAGTCTGACCTCATGAATCAGTTTGGATGGTTGTCTCATCCTAACTCAAACTGTCTGAAAGATTAAAAAACAAAACAAACAAACAAAAAAAAAAACCCTTCAATCTCATGAAGAAGCAGCTCATGGCAGGGCTTGCAGAGAATGTGTTTTATTCACACTGTCTCCATGATTCTCTCCATTTTTCCTACTCTGCCCTTTCCCTCTGGCCAGTTTGTCTTCCACCCCCTGATGACTGTGTGATGGCTGCCCGCAGTGGGGGCACTGCTTTCCTTGTTCACATTCAGAGACAACCCAGATATTTCTGTAAAGCCCTTCCCATTTGTGTGCATGGGACAACCTAGGTTACTGTCTCTCGTAGAACAGTAACAAGGCACTGATTGTCGTGCAGCTGGCTGTGTGAATGGCCCAGGAGGAATATGACTGGCTTCCATGACAGAACCCTTCCCTGTAGTGTGGATGGGGCCAGCTTCCTGTGAGTCACCTGGGCTGCAGTGGAGGAGGCACACAGTGCACTGGGGTTCAGGGAGGGGGAGGGAGGAAGGATGCTGGCAGTCAACTCTCCAGGCCCAGTACTACCACACCCTGAAGATAGTCCTACCTAGAAATGGTCCCTGCCATTGTGCAGACTCAATATGTCTCACAGTGAGTTCTTCTAGTAGTTTTTTAGTGCCACTGTAGCAAATGACAAATTCTCAGTGGCTTGAAACAACACAAATTGATCATCTTGCAGTTCTGGAGGTCAGAAGTTCAAAAGGGTGTTAACAGCCTGTGTTCCTTCTGGAGGCTCTAGAGGAGAATCCATTTTCTTGCCTTGTCCTGCTTCTAAAGCTGCCTGCATTCCCTGGCTTGTGGCCCTTCATTGCACCACCTTTTATCCCTCTGTTTCCAACTTCACATTGCCTTCTGATTCTGATCCTCCTGTCTCCTTATGGATCCTCATGATTACATTGGGACCACCGAGGTGATCCGGGATAATCTCTCCCCCCTCACACCTTAATTTAATCATGCTTGCTAAATCCCATTTGCCAGGTAAGGTAAAGTACTCAGAGCTTCTTGGGCTCAGGGTATGGTCATCCTTGGGGCAGTCGCTATTCAGCTGATCAGTTGCCTCCTGTACTCCCTTTTATGCCTCACACCTCATCTCACATGTGTCTGCTGTGTTCCTCTCTTCATCTGCATTGCAAATGAGAAATGCAGCAATTTAAACCATTGAATATTAGATTTTGGAGATACTTGCAGGAATAAAAGCACATATAATTTTGTCTCCTAAAAGTTTTTGTTTGGAATTTTAAATTTTACCTAATTGTCCCTAGGTAAATTAAATATGATTCAATCCGTTGATCTGAAAAATCTTTTCAAAGAGTATACCACTGTTGTAAAGGCCCTTCAAAACAGTATTTTGAGTGCTGTTTCCAAATGAAGTTTACACTTTCACCCTTATCACTGTATTAAAGGTCATGTTTGAGGGTTTTTTGTGTGTGTGCTTTTTTCCAAAGTGAACTTGCTTCTCTATCTAAAACTAATACCTCTAACAGTATTTTTCACCAGGGAGGAGAGGAATTAGTGTATCTTCTAGACTAAGTTTTCTTTCCATGTGAAGAATCTGTTAGGACTAATATTCATGGGAGAAGGAAAAGACAGTAGCTCTTACACCCCATATACTATGTTGACAACAACAGCATAAGCCTGACCAAAGCTGTACATCTTGGTGCATCATTTCAGCTGAAATGTGTTCAGTGAAATATGATTTATTCCTTAGTAATTCATTTTTGTGTGAGATAAAAGTACATCAACAGAAATTAGGGAAAGCAGAGTGGTAATTTTAAAATTTCAACAGTGACTGTTTTTTTTTACCAGTTCTATAAGCACATTAATTGATATTAAAACTCATAAAAGCTCATTTGGGAATGAAAAAGAAAGTTTGAGGTGGTATTGATTTTTTCAATGATATTTGTATTTATGTGTATGATTACGCTTAGTTACACTTTGATTGAGTCCGAATGTGCCCTTCAACAATAATCCATGGGCTCTGGGTTTCCTGAAGTTGTATGTCGTGGGGTGAACAGTTAGAAAAAGTGAATCCCACAAATTGACAACTCTATGGGGGTTTATGTATTACACAAACACATTTGTTTGTTGCCTGCCACTCCAGTACTTTCTGTGTCCTAGAGCTCTACCCACGTGGTGCAGGCTGCCCCCATCTGTGCTGGAGAATCAGGATGGGGCATTCAGTGGCCCTAGGCATCCCCACAGAGCTGCAGTTGCATCCTCTCATTTCCCACCTAGTTTGTGGGCATCCCCCTTTAGCTTGACCCTGACGGTGGACAGGTCTCAGTATGAGCTGTCTGTGGGAAGAAACAAGATGTTGGGGGGCAGCGGTAGTTGTTGATGGGAAGTTTTAAGTGTCAGGTTGTATCTTGCAATTTCCTGAACCCAGGCAGTGCAGGCCTGGGCCAACATGGTATGTCTGTTTCACCGACCAAATCTTTCTCATGTGCCCAAGAAGTGAAACCATATTGGCATTTGCCACCAGAATCAACTAATACAAAATAATAGTTGAGAATTCCAGCTTGGTTATAGTGAGTGGAAAATGGACCTCTCTCTGTTGTTAATTCTTACATATGATTTTACTGTTCATCTTCATAAAAGGGATAAGAAATGAGGAAACTTGGATTATCAGTTTGTTTTCACTCTCATCACTCACTACAGTTATAATTGTCAAAATACCAAGAAGTTTTTGGAAAGTTTTTTTTTTCTTTTTTTTATTTTTTTGTGGAGGGAGTAGGGCTAAGACTCTCTATCAAGAGAAGTTGTTTTCAATTTATGGTATGATGGGAAATCCATCTCGTATGTCCTATTTGGATAACAGAGCTCACTTTTAATTTTTTTAAACTTCCTTTGATTTTTTTTAAAGATTGTATTTATTTATCAGAGAGAGAGGTGGGGGAGAGAGCAAGCACAGGCAGACAGAATGGCAGGCAGAGGCAGAGGGAGAAGCAGGCTCCCTGCCGAGCAAGGAGCCTAATGTGGGACTCGATCCCAGGATGCTGGGATCATGACCTGAGCCGAAGGCAGCTGCCCAACCAACTGAGCCACCCAGGCGTCCTTTGATTTTTTAATTGAAGAATAGCTGACCCACAATGTTGCATTAGTTTCAGATATAAAACATAAGATTTGACAAGTGTGTATGTTATGCTACGCTCGCCGTACTGTACCACCAACCATATTCCCTATGCTGTGCCTTTCATCCTGCAACTTATTAATTTTGTAACTGGAAGCCTGTTATCTCCCACTATACTTCACGCATTTTGCCTGTCCACCCACTGCTTCCTCTTTGGAAACGATCAATTTTTTCTCTGTAGTTATGGGTCTCTTTCTGTTTTTCTGTGTGTTCAGAGAACTTTTTAAGATAACTTGGTGCCTTGGGACGCCTGGGTGGCTCAGTTGGTTAAGCAGCTGCCTTCGGCTCAGGTCATGATCCCAGTGTCCTGGGATCGAGTCCCACATCAGGCTCCTTGCTCCGTGGGGAGCCTGCTTCTCCCTCTGACTCTGCCTTCCACTCTGTCTGCCTGTGCTCGCTCTCGCTCACTCTGTCTCTGACAAAGAAATAAATAAAAAATCTTATAAATAAAAAATAAAAAATTATATAAAAAAAGATAACTTGGTGCCTTTAAACATATTCTTTGATTTACATTATTTTGGATACGATTTGCCATGTTACCCAATTATTTATGTAATGACTTCAAAATTTGGGGGCTTAAAACAACCCTTTTGTCATATTACATATGTTTTGGGGGTCAGAAATTAGGGCAGGATCTCATGGGGCAATTTTTATGCTTAATACGGCATTAACTGAGGTCAGTGGGTGGTGGCCTTCAGCAGGTGGCTGCTTGGTCTAGAGGATTCAGGATGACTTTATGCACATGCCTGTTACTTTGATGGGTACAGTTGGGAGATGAGGCTCAGCTGGCCCTCCACTTCCATGCTATCTTTGTAACAAGGTTGTTGGACTTCTTTCCTGTCCACTCAGAGCTCCAATAGCAAATGTTCCAAGAGAGGGGTTCCTTTTGGACTTGGGCCTGAAACTGACACAAGTTTCTTCCACTCTCTTCCACTGTTTAACACAGTCACAGAGCCCATGTGAATCAAAGGGAATGGGGAGTCATAGGATTTGTGATCATTTTTTAACGTGCTACATATGTTCATATGTGCATTTTTTCCCGTTTCTCTGACCTGTGGGAAAATGGAAGTTATTGATCAAAGAGTAACAGGTTATCAAGCTGTATGAGAGACATTAGACTTAATCCAACCTCCATACTTTATAAAGAATATATATGTAGGTGCACATGTACATCTCCATATCAGTTATTATATATACACTTGTATATCACTAAAAATGGTGTCCGTGGATCAGCCAGTTCTTCTGTTTTCATAGGAATGAAAAGGACTTGTCATTCCCTGGCAAATCTGAAGAAAGAAGTGAGAGCAAGAGTAAGGGAGAAAGAGAGTGAGAGGAGCATCTGATGGGATAGGATTTCTTACAAAAGGAGTCTTGAAATGACCAGAGAAAACAGACCAACAGAAAAGGGCAGACTTTGACCAAGCGGTGCTCAACGACATGAATATCCACATGGAACATAAGAGGTTTTAACGCTATTCCCTACTGATGGAGCCTACATACTAAAGAGGACATCAGAAGTTTTCTGGAAGATAGAATAGAAAACCATTTTGAGGAACTGGGGGAGGTGGCAGAGATGAGTGGAACAGAATACCAAAAACAGGAAGCCCAAGGAACTTGGGTGCCGCTTCCAGTCGGCGACGAGAGAAGAATTAGGCACGAACCAGTCATCTGCAAAAGACGGGGAGCAGGGGACGACAGTCCACAAGGACAGCTGCCAGGAACACTCCACAGTCTCACTTTTATTGGATAGAAAACAATAGCCAATAGAAGGATTGAGGAAGGTCAAATGTTAATCCCGTCTTGCTGAGAAGCAAGAAGGAGGATAAAGTTTATAGTTAAACAAGCACATTGAAAGAACTCTTCTAACTAACAACGGGCACTTCTGGGAAGAGAAAGGCTGGATAACGGATAAGGGAGGCAGGTGGTTTTCATTCCACCCTGAGTTGACCTGGTGTTCCCGGGTGCTCCGCTTTCCTGAAGCAGGTGGCATTCTGCCCTGGGCCGGCTGGGCTTCCAGCCAGCGCAGCTTCTGTGAAGGGGGCGGCGTTCCGCCCTGAGCAAGCTGGGCATCCCCAGCTACCCAGCTTCACAGTCATATATCCTCCTTTTCCCCAAAGACCTGTTGCCAGTATATGTATTTCTAGAGGTCATATGTAAATGTGCTTGGTAACTAGTAAAATCCTCCAGGGGTTACAGTTTAAGTAACAAATTGTTCCGAGGGGCAGCAGCAGTTGGGAAGTTGGACTCTACTCATTCCAAGGTTCCAAACAAAAAATCTTGCCCAACAAATGACAAGACTAAAAGTATGAAAGGCTCTATGGAGATACCAGATAAGGAACTGTATACAACTCTAGATAGGAGAACCTAGGAAACAAGAAGGATAGATAGGTAACTTCAAAACAATGAAAATCCTAGAGCAGAAATATCCCAAGGAGAAAACCATCGGCCAAGAAACATGAAAAGATTCCTGAAATCCTCAGTGATCACAAAAGAACAAAGGAAAACACAATGTGTTAGTGTTAATCCAAGGAGGCAGACCCCAAAGAGTGTTGCTTAATCCAATGGATTGAATCATGAAAAACGGATTTAATCATGGAGTGGGGCACCTGGGTGGCTGCTTTCTGCTGGGATCCTGATGCCAGGGTCTTGGGCTCCAGACCTTCCTGGGGCTCTGTGCTCAGCAGGAAGCCTGCTTCTCCCTCTCCCACTTCCATGGCTTCTACTCCTTCTCAAATTGGGCTCCCTCTCTCACTGTCTCTGTCTTTCTGTCCAATTCATCAATCAATCAAACAATTCCTTCAGTTCAAGAAGTAAAAATCAAATGTTGACGCATGGGGCCCTAAAGAACGACAAGAATATGGAGGGTTGTTTGATGATTTTTTTAAAGATTTTCTTTCTTCCTTTGACAGACAGAGAGGAGAAGGAGGGAGAGAGACAGGCAGAGAGAGAGGTGTAAACGGGCTTCCTGCTAAGGAAAGAGCCAGATGCAGGGCAGGGTGCGCAGGCTGCTGCCTCGCCAAGTCCACCGTGAAGCCCTGCAGCAGCTCCAGCAGTCCCAAGCGGATCTCAGGAGCGCGCTCAGAGGGTGCTGGAGGCGTTCAAGGAGGCTTGCCCCAAGGCTCCCTGGGCTCAGCTGCTCCCTGCTGCTCCCTGCCATGGCAGCACCCAGGGCGGCGGGGGCAAAGGCGGCATCCACGGAGGGAGCCCGGCCCTGGGAGGGCGGGCAGCACCTCGGGCACCTCCCGCTCGCCCTGGGGCCTGTCACTTCTCTCCCCACCCCTGCCACTCTCAACCATTGTTCCCTTCTGTGAAGGGTTTTCATACTTGGTTTTAGGGCAAGAGCACAATTGAGTGTGATGGGGGAAGGGCAGGACCAAAAGAGAGAACCAGTGGACTCAGCCCTGAGCCCAGAGCTTGCCTCAGGGCTCAATCTCAAGAACCTGAGATCACCACCTGAGCCAGAACCAAGAGTTGGGCACTTTACTGAGGGTGCCACCCAGGTGCCCCTCAGCTGTTGTGGACCAATTTCTGGAGAGGGGTGCCTGCGTGGATCTGTTAGTTCAGCAACTGCCTTGGGCTCAGGTCATGACCCCGGTCTTGCAGGATCTCCTCCTGCCTCGGGCTCCCAGCTCCTTGGGGAGTTGGCTTCTCCCACTGACCTTCTCTTCTCTCATGCTCTCTCACTCATTCTCTCACAAAGAAAGAAAGAAAAGCTTTCCAAAAAATGTCTTTAGCCTTTTTTTATGGGCTTCAATATGGTTGATCTCAATGAGTTTTCTCATCGGATGCAGACAACTTGAGGATAGCCATGTCTTTCTAAAAGGGTCCTTTTGTGTTCTGAAATGTCTTCTTTCTCTGTTCATTTATCAGGTGTCTTTTTATTGTCTCTTCTCAAGACCTAGGAAAAGCAGCCTTTGAGGATTCGTTTGGGTAAGCTCTAGTCCTTTTCATCCTTTTTCTTTCCACAAAATCTATAGTAGCCTCTGCATCCTTCTAAGTAGAGTTTATTTTTCACTGACCTATTGAGGTCTTTTCTTTCAATAGAATTTGAGTCTTTCACTCTGAAGGTCATTGTTGAAATGTTGAATTTGAAGTCTACTACCTCGCTAGGTGTATTTTCTTTTTCCTGTCTATTCCTTCTTCCCTTTCCCTTTAGAACTGCCTTCCTTTTTATAACCTGAGTCCTTTGGAGGCTACTGTCTGCCTTCTTTTCTTGGCTGTCACATGGGCAGTGAGAGATTAGTAGGTAATTCTGACCCTTTTTACAACTAACTAACTCAGGCTCCTTACCGGGTCTCTACAGAATATTCTGACTTAGCCAAAGGAACTCTTCCCTCTGGCTGGTTGTTACTCCAATGACCTCTAGCCTTGTGGGAGTTTTGGCAACCATCTGGTTCCATTGCCTTGACTCTTTGTTAGTACCTGAAGTATTTTCTTAGACACACACTGCTTCCTATGGAGCAAGGACTGAAGAGGACACCAGTGTGTATTTCCAAGAGTTTGATTTCTACTTGACTTATTTCTCTCTTGAACCCATGGCCTTTTCATCACTCCAGCCTTCCTGAATCCCAATCTCTCTTTCCTCACCATTGGGAGACTTCCATCTTTTCCTTGGAATCTCCTCCCTATGTGCACCATCCAGAACTATTCCAGGTGAAAATTCGAGTGAATCCTGGGGCTCAGTTTTTGTTTGTTTGCTTGCTTGCTTTCCTTTTCACACGGTTTTCAAATGTCCATTCATTTTCAATGTTATAAAGAGTTATTTATATAGATATAGACATATCTATATATATAGATAGATTTTTTTTCTCTTTTCCAATTCCTCGTGGGCTTCTGATTGGTTAGAGGAACAGTCTATATGTTCCTCTAACAGGGTTGTATTAGTTTTCTAGGGGTGCTATTACAAGATACCACAAGCCTAGAGGCTGAAACAACAGAAGTGGACAGTATCACAGTTCTAGAGGCTACAGTGCTCGTAGACCATGCTCCTTTTGGAGGTATTATGGGAGGATCTGTTCCAGGCCCCTTTTCCAGCTTGATGTCTTTGGACTTTGGACTTCTTCACATGGCCCTCTCCCTCAGTGCATATCTGTGTATCCACAGTCTCCCTTAGAAGGACACAAGTCCTCCTGAATTAGGGGCCCAGGCTATTCAAATATGATCTCATCCACGCTAGTTACATCTCCAGGGACCCTATTTCCAAATAAGGTCACAAACCCAGGTGCTGGGGTTTAGGACTGGGATAGTATATATGCATACACACACAAACACACACACACGTATGTGTGTATGTCTATATGTATTTATATTTGCATTTATATTTATATTTATATATATACTTTTTGATTTTTTTTCCTAATAAAACATTTTTGTTCAGAATCTCAGTCTTCCTTCCTTTCAATAGAATATGATTCGCATGCTTTTGGTACCTCCTGAACAATTCGAACACCTCTACCTCCTCAATTTCCATGAAAGTTATTCTTACCTAAAGTCGTCTGCCATTTATTTTTAAAAACAGTTCGCATCTTTTTGCAGTTTACAGTGTTTTTGGTTTGAGTATATGTTTATAGGCTGATGAAGGTGACTTTCGTCCTACTCTTTCCTTCTGAATTTGATCCTTTTTGAAAAAGTAAATTTTCTACTCTTTAAAAACAAGGACTTAGAAAAGCGAAATGGTTCTTTTTTGTGAGTCTGCATTCCATTTTCTCATTTTGCATGTGCTTTATGTGACCACAGTTTTGGGGGCTGACAGCATTTATCATCATTTAAAAGAAAAAAATTAAATTTAATTGAAATTAATTTAAATTAAATATATTTAATTAAAATTAAAATTGAAAAAACAAATTAAATTTAAAATTTAAAATGTAAATTAAATTCATTGGAAGGGGACGTGAAACTTGAGAGACTAAGGACTCTGAAAATCAATCTGAGGGATTTGTAGGGGTGAGGGGTGGGAGGTTGGGGGAACCACGTGGTGAGTATTAGAGAGGCCACAGATTGCATGGAGCACTGGGTGAGGTGTAAAAACAAGTAATACTGTTATGCTGAAAATAAAAATTAAAACAGAAAAATTGAAAAAAACTTAAATAAATACTTTTAAAGAAAAAAATGTATTTTATAAAAGGGATCTATGACTTTCTTTTTTTTTTTCTTGTTACTGTCAATGACATGAAGACAAAGTCAGCCTAACCTAGCCCTGTCAGCTATTAGCATGATCACTTATTTCAATGTGGAGTTAATTTAAAATGAACACTCTGGGAGAAATAAACTATATAAATCAAATATATAAGCATTATTCTAAAGTTTTGGACTTTGCTTCAAGAGAGTTGGCATATCTTTAGTTTCACTGTGAGAGCAATAACCAGTCACTGGGGTATCTAGTAGGATATGTAAGCTGGTAGCAAACTGAAATGAATGCTAATATATACATCCATGTACATGTATGCATTGTTTATATGGTATAATCATATATTAAATCCCATGGCTTTGGAAGAAAGTTCTGAACAGCTCTAATATAAAATGATAGAGAATATTGCAAAATAGAATATGTAGACTTTCAAATTGGAATTCAAAGTTTTGTGACAATTGTCAATATTTGCCAAACTTTTCAGTAGGTTCTTTGATGCCTGATTCTTTATTTGGGTATCAGAAAAATCTTTTTCCCATATGGAAGCTTTACACATATTCCTAAGCCAAATGGAATAGACATTTTGACTTATATGCAAAAGATTTGTGGTCTTTGCAGAGTCATTACAATTTCTCTTGTGGTACAGATGAAGCCATAAATAAATATGTTTATATTTATTTATAAATAAGTATATTTATATATATACTTTATACTTATAAATAAGCATATTTATAAATATACACATATTACATAAATTGTCTCATGTTTTTGAATATCTTAATTGCTCTTATTCTCTTGAGTATCTTACTGCATAGGCCCATACTTAAAGGAAGTGTGCAGTGGGTTTCATCAAATATAATATTTTTCTTCTCTTTGTACCCTCATCCAATTCCAGTAAGTACTTTACTTACACTAAATCCCGTCAACTTAACCTGTACTGGTTATTCTTGTAAAAAAGAAATGTTAAAGAGTCTCGAAAACATGGTATTTTTTCCTTCTAAAATTTAGTCTTTTTTAAAATGTAAGCTAAAAAGAAAAGATAATCATTCTGTTAGAAACTTAGCCAACTGCATCTTCAGGTCTTCCTCTGTTATAATATATATTTTCAGTATGTCCTTCATACTAAATCTCTAATAGTATTCATTTCACTGGCTTTTGTGCTCAGAAAGGAAAATAAAGGAGACCTTGAGATTATAATAGCATTGACTAGTATTAAATGTGAGAATTTGATAGCCAAAAAGGATAGCATTTGTTCAAGTTTACTTTGGTTTTAAAAATTAATATTTATTTATTTGAGTAATAAATTCATAAACCTAATTCATTCTTTTATTTTTAACTTCAACAAGCAAAATTTATTACTCCATTTATAACTCAAAAATATTAAAAATCACTTCTAAGGAGACTGAGATTACTTTATAAACACATTAAAAAGTTAGCTTAGGGCACCTGAGTGGCTCAGTCAGTTAAGCATCTGACTCTGGTTTTGGCTCAGGTGGTGATCTCAGGGCTGTGAGAAAGCCCCAAGGTGGGCACTTCACCCAGCATGTCTGCCTGTACCTCTCCCTTTGCCTCTACCCCTCCCCCTTGCTCTCAGGAACATGCACGCACACACACTGTCTCTTTCCCTCTCAAATAAATATATAAAATCTTTTTAAAAAATTTAAAAGTTAGTTTAGATTTTTTTAAATATTTTTAATTGCATCTATATCCATTTGGATAATTAATTGTCCAATTTACAAACATATTTAAAATCTTTCATACATTTAAATCTTCTATACATAATAAATTAAATTTATAGACATGATGGACATCAAGTTCTCTTAAATATTCCAATATTATGCATAATCTTTGACATTTGACTTTAAAACCACAAGACTAAAATGATTATGCAGGCTACACATTTTGAATTAGAATCCTTATCTAATGTTATTTTTAATGAGTGATGGTTGACATGAAGACTAATAACCAATAACCTTCCAGATTCATGGTAAGAATGTGCTTTGAAGATAGGTCGGGCCATGTGATTTGTTTTGGCCAATAAAATAAGAGCAGAAGCAACATGTATTGCTTTGATGCCAGAAAACTTCAAGAGGCAGTGCTATATTGTCTTCCCCCAGAAACATTGATCAGCATTGCTCCAGATCGTGGTGACTCCGTCAGTGTCAGTCCCTCTACTTTTGTAACAACATGGGTGGAAACTGAGGGCATCATGCCAAGTGAAATTAGTCAGAAAAGAAAAATATAATGTGTTCTCTCTTATATTTGGAATCTGAAAAAGGCTTTCTACTTAGAGAGTAGAATGGTGGTTGCAAAGAGTTAGGTGCTGAGGAATATGGAGAGATGTTGGTCAAAGGGTACAAACTTCCAGGTAAAAGATGAATAGGTTCTGAGGATATAGCCACCCAGGCACCCCTAGAATGATTACTGTTTTAAAGACTGATAATACCAAGTGAAAATGTGGATCTACAGGAAATTTCAAACATTATTGATGGGAATATAAAATAATGACATTGCTTTTGAAAAAAAAATTATACTTTAAGTTACATGTAACACCTACACATGACCAAGTATTTCCAAAAAAAAAAAAATAAAACTATATTTCCACCCAACATCTTCTATTTGAATTTTTAAAGAACTTTATTCAGAATAGCCCAAACTAAAAACAACCAAAGTGTTCATTAAATAGTTAATGGATTAACACATTGTGGCATATTCACACAACAAAATACTACTCAATAGTAAAAGAGTATGAACATAAGGGAATAATCTCTTATATATACAACATTGCAAATTAATTTTAAAGCATTATGCTAAGTAAAAGAAGCCAGGTACAAACACCAGATGTTATATGATTCCATAAACTGCAGTGTAATGTGCAAAGAAAAGCAATTATCTAAGGTCACTGAAGACTGAGCAAAGCAGACATATGTTACAGGTAAGTCAACACTTGCTAGAAGAGAAAAATCCTAGGTAAGCTTCCTAGTTTCACCACTCAGAGCCTGAGGACAGACAGCACCAACATTAGTGCAATGTTGTGCAACTACAATATGGATGTGATAAAACTTTTTTAATAGACTGATGAACCAAGAAGAGCAGAGTCTGGGACAACTACACAGCTGAAAAATTAAGAGGGGGCAGAGTAGAGTGAGGGGAGGATTTCTAAAAAGAGAGATAAGATAGAAACATCACATTATGCCTAAATATTTGGCGAACTTGCCATGCACCACATGGGAAAAAAATGTAGTTTGAGTTCTGTCAAACTGCACACTCAAAAACAACAACAACAACATTCTTTGAAAGTATATAACCTAATCCAGAATCTCTACAATGTATATTTCATACCCAGAACACAAATCCAAATTACACAAATTCCAATAAAATGGAAAAATGCCACACTCAAAGAAAAAAGCAATCAGCAAAGACAAAAGTAGAGATGGATCAAGATGTTGGCATCAGAACAGATTTTAAACAAGCTACTATAATTATCTTCATGGATATGGAAATACATTGATGATGAATAAAAAGACAAATCTCAAAGGAATAGAAGCTATAAGAATAAAAAAGAAATTAAAAAGTGGAAAATACAATCTGAAATAAAAATTTCACCTGACAGGATTAACAACATATTGAAGATAAAGTAAATGAACTTTAAGACAGATAAATAATAAATTAGATAAGAGAGAATTAAATGCAAAAAATGAACAGACTCAGAAAAAGTGCAACAATTGAAGATTGCCTAACATATATGCGGTGATTGTACCAGGAGAGGAAAAACAAAATAAAGAGACAGAATAAATGGATGAAGAAATGTGGCTTTTTTCTCAAATTTGGTGAAAAACATAAATGTACAAATTCAAGCTCATTAGAACATAAGCATAGTAAATTCAAGGAAAATAACATCTACACACATACAGTCAAATGTATGCTTCATTTGAAAGTTTTGAAAGCAGCCAGAGAAAAACAACATATTAAACAACATACAGAAGAACAAAATTTACTTGAGGTCAGTCAAGGTAACTCTTCAATCTCCACGATGTAATGCAGACATGTCAGAAATAGTAGAAATCTTGTAGATATTTACTGAAGAGATAAGGTATTTATTGAGATGTCCAAATGAGGCTATTAATTACTTCAGTTGGTGTAGGTAGTGGGAAAAGCACTATATTTGGGTGTAGAAGAGCTCAGTTAAGGTTCACATTGACCATCAAGTAGCTGAGATTCTGAACAAGTTCCTTAGACTCTCTAACTCTCTAAATCTAATCTGATTATTTTAAAAATTGAAATAATTGCTCCACAAGGTTCTTGTGAAGATGACCTAAGACAATCCACATGAAGAGGTGCCTGGGTGGCTCACTCTGTTAAAGTGGCTGCATTCAGCTCAGGTGGGATTTCAGGGTCCTGGAACCAAGCCCAGAATTTGGATACCTGCTCAGTGGGGAGTTGACTTGTCCTTATCCCTCTGCCCCTACCCCTGCTCCACCCCACTTGTGTGCCCACACTCTCTCCCTCTCTTTCCCTCTCAAATAAACAAATGAAATCTTGAAAAAAAAAGATGATCCATGTGAAAATGTCTCTTTTTAACATATACAAATTATAATATTTATAATATTTAGTTGAATCCAAATGATGTTTCATGTTTGAGTATTTCTTACAAAGATACACTATTTAATTTCTGCAGAAAGGCCATAATTTTGGTACCATTTTTCTGTATCAGTGGCTTATGGACTAAAAATAATTGTCCAATATAAAGGCAAATTACCTGTTGACATCTGCAAAATGACTTAAATCTTTAAAATCTTGTCCATATGTCCTCTCACTTCCCAGCATGGTGACAGAATTTTTAATTAATGCTTCTAGTTATTGATTTTCTACAACTGACCATTCTCCAAAATTTTCTTACATGGACTTTTAAAAATAATTCTTATATTAAGATTTCTAATAAATTGAAATTAATTTTCCTTAAAATTATTTGAGAATTTTATTTTGCATTTGCCATTTATTCCATCTCATTAAACATCACTATCTAATATCTACCTCCAAATAGCTACTAGCATTTTTAACATTTATACCACAATAAACTTTGATGGTTTACTAGTTGTCAAAGTATACTGCAATGTTTAGCTATACTGCTATTGCATATAAAATCAGGACTTGGTAAAGCATACCAAATATACACAAATGTACATTTTTTATCCAGTAAGATTCAATTTATCTGAGGTAGACTGTTTTATATAGAATTATCTTGAACAAATAGGAATATGTTTTCTTCTTTTATAGATTAATACTTCCAAAAAGAGATAGCTTATTTGACAAAGTTTCTGAAACAAACTATGACCTCCTACAAAA
Source organism: Mustela nivalis (assembly GCF_964662115.1). Taxonomy (NCBI): domain Eukaryota; kingdom Metazoa; phylum Chordata; class Mammalia; order Carnivora; family Mustelidae; genus Mustela; species Mustela nivalis. Next base: position 111,135,790 of record NC_139021.1, read on the forward strand.
CTGAAGTGGTTGAAAAGACAAAATATTACTAAATCACCAACAATACTATGTTTTTATTCGCTGGAATCTGGAGATTAAGGAAAAAATACACTCTACTCTAAGCCATGTTAGGTTGGAATTATTATCCTAATACTGTGAAGAAAATTTTCATTAAGTCATGGATTTTTATGTGTGAAGTACAAGCGGATAATTATCTTTAGGAAATGGGAGAAAATTGCAACTACTTTTCAAATGTAACCTTGACATTTTGAAAAATGCAGTCATGGATCTGTCCCCATGGGGACAAATATTTTACCCTTCATTTCTGCACCAAAATTCAGCACATCATAGCCAGATCTGATCTAATCTCCATGGTCTGTCTTAGGGGGGTTATATGCTTATAAAGATATGTCCCAATGAACAGCAAAGATTCACTGAATGTTTCTGTTCCCCACCCTTTCAATTGATACTGACAGCCATCCTTTTTTTTAGCCTCAGGTTTTTCAAAATAAAAATCAGTTTTTATGCAGTAAAATAGATGATTCAGTCAAAAGAAAAAGTTTGTGAGAACTTCAAAGCAACCACAATCCTTGGGACTAAGAATTAGACCCTATGGCTCCATTCTCCCAAGTAGGATACACTTACAGAAATCAACATTGCTTACAAATATCCAGAGTTTGCCTTCATTTAACCCCTTATTAATGATAAATGTAAGGAAGGTTTAGAGTCACTAAAATCCACTGCCACGTAGGTCATTATTTTCTTTTTTTCTCCTCTTTGCATTGAGATAATATATACAAAAGTGCTTTACCTGGTACCTGAAATAAATTGATTATCCAATAATGTGTTCATTGTGGTCTTTTAATTGTTTTGTTTCATTCATTTTTCCCTTTACACCTTGAAAAGATACTAATTAAGAAATTTTAATCAATACAGTCAAACAGCAGACATCCTGTTTATTATCTGCAGACCTTTCTAAATCTCTAGAACAAAAACAAAACTTTTTAATGAATCTCATCATTGGCAAGTTCTTACTGGTAATTTCATACGTGTGACTCATTAAAATTTTGCCTCTGTGTATGCTGAGGAATAGGAGAACTTCGATTTTTGTCACTTTGCCAATGTGCTCTACTTAAGCATGATCTCTTCTTATATTTCAATGTTGCTGTCTATCATGGGGTCTGAGGACCTGGCCTTTGAAAGCACTATAGAACTTGCTTCCAATGCAAACACAGTAATTTCACTTCACTATATCACAATATATCTAAACAGCAAAATCACAGAGTTAACCCAATATAACTCAGTAACTTATCCATTTCAGGGTTTTATTTTTTCTTAATTGCTTTATATTTGTACTGTCCACATGGAATTTTGCTTTTATGTACCTCCATTTCCATAGTAGGCATATCAAATATTATGAACACAGTTCACTTACAAAGGCAAAAATTTTATGATAACTCATTTCATGCATTACTGTTTTTAACCTAATTGATTTTCCTCATGGAAAATTTTAACACATAAAATTACGTAGTGCCTTTGTTGTTTACTTACTTGCCATCTCTCTTCTACACTAGAATATCAAGTTTAGGAGGGCAGGAACTGTATTTCTTTGCTGCTATATCCTCATTTAATACAGTACCTAGCACACATCAGATGTACAATAAAGATTTGTTAGATGAATGAGCAAATAAACAAAAGCACAGTAAATGTCTGTCTGTACTTGTTCAATCTTATGGAGGGTCAAAAACTTACACTATTAGGTGGGACAATATGGCTCCAATGGAATGGAATTGAGTATTTTGCTCCTCTTAGGTCACTTAGGCTCTGTCAAAGGACCAGAAGGCTAGGGTGTGGTTAAATCCCCTAAATAAGAAATATATTAAGAACTGACATTATTATTTGTAATCTCAAGGACTCCAAATTCTGTTTTTTTTTTCTTCCATTTGTATCTTCCTTTCCCCAAATTATTTTATAGAGATCTGTCTGATCTATTGATCAGAGATCAACACTCTAGGTCAGAAATAGCCTAATAGAATCTGTATTCTTAATATTTCTAATAATGTTCTAAAAATAAAACCAAAACCAATGTACTCATAAACATCATTTGAGAATCATAAATTTATGACATTTCTCTGTTTACATAATATGTGCACATACATGTATACTATATACTCATATTCTTACAAAAACAAGAATATAAAATGCATACACAAATTGAGAAATAAACCAGGAAAATAGTTTATAAAGAAGGAATGGGGGACGCCTGGGTGGCTCAGTTGGTTAAGCAGCTGCCTTCGGCTCAGGTCATGATCCCAGCGTCCTGGGATCGAGTCCCACATCGGGCTCCTTGCTCAGCAGGGAGCCTGCTTCTCCCTCTGCCTCTGCCTGCCATTCTGTCTGCCTGTGTTCTCTCCCTCTCTCTCTCTGATAAATAAATAAAATCTTAAAAAAAAAGAAGAAATGGTTCATATCAATTAAAATTGTACAGGTTTTCATAAATTTCTAGTTGGCGTATTAGCAAATTGGAGGTTTTTTTGAATGGCCAATTATCTCCTTAGGAAGTATATATCTTCTAGCCTCCAAAGGTGACAGACAGGGCCAAAACAGGAAATATTATTAGTTGCATGGTATTAACAAGTTCTGAGTTCCAAGTTTGGAAAGTAAACTAGAGAGCTCCAAATGTGGAATTCTTGAAAAGTCAGAGAAATAAGTTCAACAAAAGAGCAACTAGCAAGGGATGGGATGTCTTAAAATTTGTTCATTGCATATGTGATGTCTTTAAATATGCAGGTTTTGTTGTGCTAAAAAAAAGTTCCCTTTTATGCCTAGTGTTTTAAAATTTTGCAATCATTGAAAATACTGAACTTTATAAAATGTTGTTATGGGGCCTATGGGTGCCTTGGTAAGTTAAGTATCTATCTGCCTTTGGCTCAGGTCATGATTTGGGAGTCTTGGGATGGAGCTCCATGTAGGGCTGCCTGCTCAAGGAGTCTGCTTCTCCTTCTCCTCTGCCCCTCTCCTCACTTGTGCTTTCTTTCTCTCTCTCAAATAAAATATTTTTAAAAATGTTATGACATCTACCAAGATACATATATATATATTTTTAGCACAGTGACACATTGCCTGATACTCAAATGATAAATCATCCTTGAATATTTGGATTAGATTCTTTCTTTAATGTAATGTAATGTAATGTGTTACCATATTTTACATAGTAAACATACTATTGAATTTATATTATTTTACTGACCTTTTCCTTTATTACAAGTTTTTGGATTACCTTTACACTGTTGGACTGATTTCATTGTATAGGTTATCTCAAATAATTTTTCAGATCAGGTGGGTAAAAATAATCACACATTGGGTGCCTGGGTGGCTCAGTGGGTTAAGCCGCTGCCTTCGGCTCAGGTCATGATCTCAGGGTCCTGGGATCGAGTCCCGCATCGAGCTCTCTGCTTGGCAGGGAGCCTGCTTCCTCCTCTCTCTCTCTCTCTCTGCCTGCCTCTCTGCCTACTTGTGATCTCTCTCTGTCAAAATAAAAAAATAAATAAAAATCTAAAAAAAATAATAATCACACATTTATGGCACAAGAAGGGTAAACAAAAGAACAACTTTGACTCTCATGCTTCCATCAATGAGAAAATAGTTATATTTATATATATACATAAATATACATATTTATGTCATTATGTACATATTTGTACCCATATGAGATGTTACAATCAGTATATTGAGCAGTGATTCTTTTTTTTAAAGGTTTTATTTATTTAAACCAAGGCCATTTGGGTGGCCCCTAATCCAAAAGAACTGTTATCCTGATAAAAATGGGACATTTAGACAGAGAGACAGAGACACGTAGAGGGAAGATGATATGAAGAGACATAGGGAGAAGACAGCAACTGACAAGCCAAGAAGAGAGGCCTAGAACAGCCTCTTATTCCATAACCCTCAGAAGGAATCAATCCTGCCAACAACTTCATTTTAGATTAACAGCTTAAACTCTGAAACAGTATGTTTCTTTTGTCTAAGACATGCAACTTGTAGCAAGCACTTTTGTTATGGCATCCCTAGCAAGGGATTCACCATTGTATTGATACCAAATGAGATTATTAGTACAGGAAATCCAAAGTGAATTCATCCAGTCTTTCCTATACCCTTTTGATACCAGGAAAACTTACACTCATGACCCTTGATATGACAATGTGATGGCTTTCAGTGCGGTGGTAGGATCTATGAAATTTTGTCATGTGGGTGCTCCCTGTCACAGATGTCCCTTGCCTATAGAATTCTTAATTACCTAAATACTTCTCAATAAAACAGTCTGTGCCAAAGTATAGGTGTCCTAGATCGAAGTGTCCGTGTATTCCATTCGAAGTCAATATTTCTATTGACTATTTCTATTGCCCAGTCTGAATAGTAAACCCATAAAGCAAATCACTGAGTATAGGCAGCCCCCAAAGTTATGCAGATATCTGTGATGGGTGGTGATGGGAATTGGGCAGCAACAGTAAGTGGTTGCAGAGAGACTGATCCATCTTGTCTCCCTGGGTGAGTTTTTATTATAAAATACATCTTTTGTGTTAATATATGAAAAGCATATGCAAGATTAGATATCCTCCCCTCAATAAAACAGTAGAGAAGCACAAAGATAAAATTAAATCTCTTACAAAGAACATCAAAATGTGAATTGAGAGGCTTGATATTAGAGCTTATGTGACTTGGGACTGCCAATGTAAAGGTCATCCAGGGCCAGGCCTACAAGTAAAGAAAAACATTCCATCATAGTCCATCATCAAGAAGAGCAGCACTGCTACCCTTGAAACTAATAATACACTATATGTAAACTAAACTGTATTTAAATAAAAGAAAAAGAGGAAACTTCTACTCATGGAAGATGTTAGTTGAAAAATGCTTTCAAAGAAGGAAGGAAGGGAGGGAAAAGGGGAGGAAGGAAAAGTAAAGGAAAGAAAAGAAAAAAGAAAGAGAAGCACTGAAAGATGCTATTAAATACTATTCAGGCTTAGGGCTCTAAGTGTATCTTTTTTGCAGGTAATGCCAGCCAGAAGACTCTGGTGTGTAAAAGTCTTGGGAAAAGCATCTATGACTCCTGATCATATTAACTCATCACTTTCTTTAAATGTTATGACCTTTCAAGTCTGAAGATTCCATAAATGCCTAAGAGACTGCACCAACCCTTCTAGATCACCAGAACCCACTGAATAAGACACAGAGAAGTTCGAGTCTTGAGGCTGTTAAAGAACTCCCTCACGCCCTCTGAAAGTTTTTTGTCTGAGATAGCACACTTGACATGCAGAATCTCATGACTCATATTCTTGTTAAATTTTTATCCAATAGTTCAAGTTATTTGTGAACTACTTTGAAATGTCAGAATATAAATGTGCAGAAGACAGTGTGATTTCTGAAGTTTCCTACATAATATCAAAGTGATTATGAGATGTAAGGCTATAGAACCAGATGTTTAATTGAGGTTGAACAGCAGATAAAAGATTTGAAACAGGGCCAAGGTTGTTTGGGAGTAAGAACAAACAGCAGGTACAGCGAAATGGAGGCAAGTCCAGGGATTGGCTAAAATCAACCAGGAATATCCATCCCTTACTTTTCTACTTCACTGATTGCTAAAATAGATGGGGTCCACTTAGACAAATTAAAGAACAGACATTTAGATGGGATAAGATTCTATTATATGCAACTTTTCTTACATTCCAGCTACTGTGTTTGTATGAGAATATAGTTAGATTTGATGCTTCTCTAAAGAGCAGTAGGTTCTGAGTACCTGGGTGACTCAGTGGGTTAAGCATGTACCTTTGGCTCAGGTCATGATCTCAGGGTCCTAGGATCAAGTTCTGCATTGGGCTCCCTGCTCAACACACAGCCTGTTTCCTCCTTTCTCTCTTTCCTGCCTCTCTGCCTACTTGTGATCTCTCTGTCAAATAAATAAAATCTTTAAAAGAGAGATAAAGAGAGAGATTAGTAGGTTCTGGTGGGGGAGGGTAGTTAATAAATACACTCATCCATGCATATAACACCAGAATTAAGTACATCATAATTCTGTGAAAGACAGAGTAAAGTATGGGATTTAGTCTTCCAGAGTTGAGATTACTGTTTCAATCTGGCTGTCCTAGTGAAAGTGATGGACAGAGGTTGGAAGAAGACAGATAGGAAAGATTTTTGTTTAATGTTCTTCAGAATCAGGATATGAATTCAGCATGCTTTCAGACACTTAATGTAGTGAAGGCTAAAACACAGGACAGGAGCAAGACTGTCTGGGTTTGAATCCTCACTGTGTAACTCATTACAGAAGCAATAATGTAATTTTTTAAAAAAAGAATCATTGTATTCTGTTGAGTGACTATAACACTACATATTTATCTATTCCATATCTATTCCATGAGCAGAGTTGGTTCCAGCTAAGAACACTAATATATACATGGACATATGGACACTTTTTGTTTTGTGTTTAGAAGAGCAATTCTCTTAACTACAGAGAACAGAGAATATAAAGGAGAGTAGTTAGCAGAGGGCAGGTTGGTGGGGAGATGGCTAAAAGAGGTGATGGGGATGAAAGAGCATACTTATCATACTCATCATGATGGAACACTGAGTAACATATAGAATGTTGAATCACCATGTCGTACAACAGAAAGGAATAGAACACTATAAGTTAACTGTACTGGAATTAAAGTTTTGAAAAAAATTACAAAGAAGAGGAATTCTGTGATAAGAGGGTATGTATAATTGATGGACTGCAGTGCAGGATTGAAGAATTACTTCAGTAAACTATGACATTGGGTTGCAACATCCTAGCTCTGTTACTTCTGATTTTGACATGATGTCTCTTCTTTACCTAGTTTTTCTAATTCTCAATCCATAGCTATGGACTTCCCTATCATTCTTTCTTTCCTAATAATTAGCTCTTTCCAAACATGCAAATACTAATGACAAGATCATTGACTATGATCTTCTATTGCTCATCTAATCAAGTCCTACTTAAGTTTCAATTTTATAAATGCCAGCCTCTGATGTGGTTAATTATAAGAAGTCACTACTCCCAACTGTTCCTTGCATCCATTTTCCTGTGGCCACCTCATATGTGTCTCCTCATTTTATTATTGTTTGGTGTTGTTGTTATTGTTTTTGCCTGGGTCCTGGCCAGCATCTGAGGATCTCAACTCCAGGACCATAACTAATATATTTTAATATTCCAGCACCAACTAGGCAGAATGTACAACACATAGAAGATATAAATACCCATCACAAATACATGAATATTTAAGCGCATATCTCAATTTGTATTAAATGGGTTTGTTGTTTAAAAGATTTTATTTATATATTTGACACAGAGAGAGAGAGATTATAAGTAGGCAGAGAAACAGACAGGGGGGTGGGGGAAGCAGGCTCCCTACTGAGCAGAGAGCCTAATGCAGGGCTTGATCCCAGGATCATAACCTGAGCCAGAATCAGAAGCTTTAACCCACTGAGCCACCCAGGCGCCCCAGATAGGATTTGCTGTTTAAGCATGCAGTTTCCTCTTTTTGTCTACTATAATTAAACTAATCGTTTTGTGTTTGTCTCCTATACTTTTCTGCTATACACAGGGCCCACCATTTTGTCAATTTTTTTTTTTTAAAGATCTTATTCTGTTGACTAGTTACTGAAATACATGTATAGATGAGGAGGCATTGGTAGTAAGGGTATATATTTCTTTTAGAGAACCTTACAAGGGATAAAGCAGTTCTTCCAGCTTCATAGTGTATTACTTAAGCTAAGTTTTATTGCACCTTGTCACTCACTCAAATGTTACTTTTTAGTTAGTTGGTTTATTACTATTGTGAAAGCCCTTTTTATTGTATATGATACCAAGATTTCTGTATCTGTGATTTCAAAACAAGGAAGATATCAACATCAATTTTAATCAAATTCACCCATATATTTAATTTAGTTAAGACCTCTAGTAATTGCATGTTATCAGGGATAGATCTGAAATTGAAACTGACAGGAGTATAACATTCTCCCACCTCTTCAGAATCCCAAGTTGGAGCAAAAAACAAAGGCTCATATTAACTAAACATGTATAGAGAAGTAACACAAAGTCTATAAAGAACTTATCAAACTCAACACCCCAGAACCAAAAAATCCAGTCAAGAAATGGGCAGAAGACATGAACAGACATTTCTGCAAAGAAGACATCCAAATGGCCAACAGACACATGAAAACCTGCTCAATATCACTTGGCATCAGGGAAATACAAATCAAAACCACAATGAGATACCACCTCATACCAGTCGGAATGACTAAAATTAACAACTCCAGAAACAATAGGTGTTGGCAAGGATGCAGAGTGTAAGAGGAACCCTCTTACACAGTTGATGGGAATGTAAACTGGTGCAGCCACCCTGGAAAACAAGATAGAGGTTCTTCAAAAGGTTAAAAATAGAGCTACCCTATAACCCAGCAATTGCACTACTAAGTATTTATCCAAAGGAAACAAGCATAGGGATACAAAGGATCACATGCATCCCAAAATTTATAGCAGCAACACCCACAATAGCTGAACTACAGAAAGAGCCCAGATGTCCATCAACAGATGAATTAATAAAGAAGATGTGGCATATACATGTACACACGCATCACAGAATATTACTCAGCCATCAAAAAGAATAAAATCCTGTCATTTGCAATGATGTGGATGGAACTAGATGGTATTATGCTAAGTGAAGTAAGTAAGACAGAGAAAGGCAAATACCATATGAGTTCACTCATGTGGTATTTAAGGGTAAAAAAGAGATGAACTCAGGGAAAAGGAAGGAACAATAAAATCAGATGAAAACAGAGAAGGAGGCAAATCATAAGAGACTCTTAACTGTAGAGAACAAACTGAGAGTTTCTGGAGGGGAAATATGTGGGGGCATGGGGTAACTGGGTGATTGGCATTAAGGAGGGCACTTGATGGAATGAGCACTGGATGTTATTTAAGACAGATGAATCGCTAAATTCTACCCAGAAAATAAAAATATGGTGCATGTTAACTATACTGAATTTAAATATGCATTTTTTAAAAAAAGAAGTAATCCATTGTCTCCTTCTGGGTAATCAATTAAAAACAAAGAATAACCAATTATTGGATGGGCAGAAAGCAATGGTTATGGAGTCTAGTGAATGTGCAGCAATCTATGTCTTGTCATTACTTTTAGAATGAATTAATATTTGTGGATATTTACCAGTTTAGGGTAAAAGAATATCCTGGGGCACCTGGGTGGCTCAGTGGGTTAAAGCCTCTGCCTTCGGCTCAAGTCATGATCCCAGGGTCCTGGTATCGAGCCCCACATGGAGCTCTCTGCTCAGCGGGGAGCCTGCTTCCTCCTCTCTCTCTCTGCCTGCTTGTGATCTCTGTCTGCCAGATAAAAAAATAAAATCTTAAAAAAAAAAGAATATCCTAATATCATGCTTTCTGTAAAGAACTTAAATACATTAACTGAGAAATCATGTGTCTTTAACATTCGTATATTTTTTTCTAAGTGTGACAATATATTTAATTTTTGTCCCTAAAAGACACATTTATGAACTAATATCATTTTATATTAATTTGAAGTTTAGTGAAAACTTATTTTCTGTGCTTGATGGTTGTTTTTATTGCTTCAATTATTATTTTGACAAATATAAGTGCCAAAGATTTTGAAAAAAGCACTTTTGCACAATTTGTTAGGGAAAAAAATAGATCCACTAACACATAAAGCAAATTCTAAACGTTGTATTTTCAAGTATCTCCACAGATGTGTGCCTTGATTTTTGTTTTCCTTTTCAGAATACTGATCATGATCTCTGCCTGCCATCCTCATGAAACTATTCTAAGACTCAGTTGAGAGGGGTATGAAAACAATTTGAAAAATCCAAGAGTTCTGAAATTAAGAACTTTCATACTGAAGAGTACTCTATTTGTCTCTTGAGAGGTTTTTTTTTTTTTTTTAAGATATTATTTATTTATTTGACAGAAATCACAAGTAGGCAGAGAGGCAGGCAGAGAGAGGTGGGGAGGCAGGCTCCCTGCCAAGCAGAGAGCCTGATGCCATGCGATGCAGGGCTCCATCTCAAGACCCTGGGATCAAGACCTGAGCTGGAGACAGAGGCTTTAACCCACTGAGCCACCCAGGCACCCCAAAAGCTTACATAATTAAACCAAGTGCTTAGTTTTCTAAGTTATGGAAATACTCACTGGAGATTAAGCACAATGGGTAACTTCCAGTGCTGAGTTTCTACAGGGCGACTAGAATTAGAAGTGGCCATTTTGTAGGATACTCTAAATGCTTCCATTTCATTCTAACTGGTGTGTTAGAACAATTTGATAACCATATGTCCTGTTTCACGTGGGTCTATTCTTGGATTTCATTGGTGTGGGGAAGTTTCTGTCTTGTCAGCCAGTAGCAAATTGTTTTTATAATTTGTGAAATGCCTCTTAATCAACCTTGGGAATACTTTAGGAAGCAAATATGTTTTTCCTTTATCAATTATAATCCACTTACTAAGTAATACCAGCTTTTAAAAGTGCACTTTGGTTAAATCACATGTATCTCAAAACTTAAAATCCACAAAAAAAATATTTAAGAACTACTGTTCTAAGAGTCAGAATGTTAATTCAGGCAATATTCATTAACAACACATCAGGCGTAAAAACATATATCTTTACATACCATGTGGATAGATAAATAGGTACCAATTATGCACATATGTGTCCATAGACAAATATGTATATGCATGAACACTTAGATGTCTGAGAAATAGTTTTAAATTTGCCCAGCTGAAATGTATTGTTAAAACTACATTGAGGGGTGCCTGGTTGGCTCAGTAGGTTAAGCCTCTGCCTTCAGCTCAGGTCACGATCCCAGGGTCCTGGAATCAAGCCCTGTATCGGGCTCTCTGCTCAGCGGGGAGCCTGACTCCATGTCTCTCTCTGCCTGCCTCTATGCCTACTTGTGATCTCTGTCTGTCAAATAAATAAATAAAATCTTAAAAAAAAAAAGCAACTACATTGATCATTCGTGGCCAAAATAAACTCAAGTGAGTTTCTCTCATCATATCACAGAGCCTTAGATATATTGTCCTCACATGTCCTTTCCATTTAGCTGAGTCTTTATTCACCGATCTGTCACTTTTTGGCATGAATTTTAAATGTGCTTTTTTTTTCTTCTGAGTTAAGTCTTTGAAATCACATTACTGGGATCCAGGTACACATTAATGGTATTCAATATAGATCACTCTCAGAATGTTAACAAACTCTATGGCTTATGGCAAAAATACTCCATATACTTTCTCCTTTCTATTTCTTGATAGTATATGAGTAACATGGTGTAGTGGAAGGAGCATGAAGGCATATACCTATAAATTTGAATGCTGCTCATTATTTCATCACTTATCTTTTTTAAAAATTTCATTATTTATCTTTTTAAACAGAGATTATAATACCAATCTAGAGATGACAACAGTCAAATAGGTCCAGAATCCCTATGTCCTTTCTTTCTGTTCCTCTCCCTCCCTCCTTTCCTTCCTTTTTCTTTCTCTCTTTCTCTTTCTTTCTTGATTTCTTTCTCTTTCACCCCCCTCCCCCCCTAACTCCCTCCTGTCTCCCATTCTCCCTTTCTCCCTTCCTTCCTTCCTTTCTGCTCCAATGCAGGGGCTTGAACTCAGCATCCTGAGATCAAGACCTGAGCTGAAATCAAGAGTCAGACACTTAACCATCGGGGCCACACAGGTATCCTCAGAATCTCTATGTTTGACATAGTCATTATTGTGTTATTTTCTGGAGAGCAATGATATTGGCTTGATGAAGTTAGGGTGCAGCGACTTATCATTCATCTCTTGGCTAAATAGGTGAATTCATGATCTTTCATTTCAAAATGTATGCTGGCCACCTGCTTCTGAATACCTGAGATTCCACCACAGTAGTAGGGAGCTTCATGAGGTTTTAGACCTTTAAACCTTCTCCAACACCTCTCACTCTTTTTGGTTTTATAAATTCCTATGGATTTGGTTATGAGTCATTTACACTTTAGTGAAAATTCACTTAGTACTCATCTAATGGATAACTCTTATTTTCCAGACAGCAGGTGGGAAAGTCAGTATCATGGAAATACATCAAAAAATTCTCCCAAGTTTTATTGCTTAGAAACAGACCTTAAAAGGAGGAAAGAGAATAAGAACATTTGGTCCAGATCATTTAAGCAGTACTGTCCATCCTCCCACCACTGTTGGGAAGCAGATAAACTTTAAGTTTATGGACAAGTTTCTCAACCATCAAAACTTCTATACTCTGCAAGTCTTCTAGTCTCTCATGTCTTATCCACAAATTCTTCCACTATTTTCTCCTTTTAAAGCCATGCTTCATTTTTTCAAATTTGATGTGCATTGGTGCCTTCCCCATTTATGACTTGAACTTCTGGACTGATTTTATCTCCTTACAGACAGTGCCTCCTACAATCACTTGCAGAAAACCCCTCTAGCTCTAACCTTACACTGAGGAATTTATACTTTACACTTACTAACCCACTTCCCCACTTTGAATTCAGAAGTAGGATTCACACTGTCAAGCAAAAACTATAGAACTGGGAAGCTGGGGTGACTGCGTAGGAGGCTTTCAGGCAAAGAGAACTGGGTGACCTCACTGGCATCATCACAAATCCATGTTACAGGGATTTCAAGGGTCCTATCTTATGTCCAGAGTGGAGGGCCTGCAGCATATATATCCTGTTGCTCAATTTTTCTTTTTTTGCCTTTTTGTAACAAATGGAATTCAGAACATTCAAGAATGTGTATTTCACATATGGCAGTCAGAAGAACTCTGAAGTTAAAATACAGAAATGGAATCTCTTGGTAAAAAAGAGAAGAGTATAATCAGAGAAAGTTCATGATATGATCATTCTAGCCTCAAGTTGTAATAAATTTACATCTTGGAAGATGTCCATCTACAAATTTAAAACTTATTCCACCTTATTGTTTTTTTTTTTAACTTATGTTATTTTCTCAAGCCTTAAACGTTACCATCTTATGTTCCACTGCTTGAACTAATCACTTCCTGATTATCCCTATAAATAAAAAAAAATAAATATTAGGAAAGCATATATGTTTTTATACAAGTATAAAAACCCTCTTCTTTGTATTTTTTTCAGAGAATGCAATTGATTTCTCCCTACACTCTGGCTCCTAAGGCATACAATTCTATATAAAGAACTAAGTAAATTATGAAAAAAAACTAATTTGTCTATTTTACTAGTTCTCTGGAACATAAGACTAAACCCGCTGGCCCATTCTGTAGATCATTGCTCCATCTTGTGGTTGATAGTGATTACAGTTCGCATTTACTGGTCTCTTAAAGTTCCAATCCAGACACAGTGTTAAGTGCTTCAAAAGATTTATAAACCATTTTACAGATAAAGAGACTAGGCCACTACTTATTTAAGAAAATTGTGCAAGAGCACAGAGATATCAATGGACAAGATCAGATTCAGAGGCTGTGTTGTGAACCACTAAGCTACATTCATCCCTGTTCAGAATATCACTGGTGTGCTTTTAAATGTTTAGCAGCAGCTGCCTTTGGGATGGAGGGGGATAAAACACCTTGCATTGCAGCTTAGATTGATTTATGTGCTGTAATAATCCCCATCATGGTCGCTTTTAAGGCACCAAATAAAAGCAGTGAAAGAGGTGTCAGAAAGAGATGTTCAGTGTCACATGTTTGTATAGTGTTTCCCTGGGGCTGGTAAAATAATCAAATCAGACCACACCAACTACATTGATAGTAGTAAAATGTAGCAAAATAATTAGGAAATTATGAATTTTTAGTTTCTATCACTTTTGTGTTTGATACATTATTCAACTGTGAGCTTCAATTTACTTTTTAAATAATGGCTATATTTAATAACCTGCTCCCCAAATTTCTGAGAATTTAATGATTGTCTCCCATAAGCTGAATTGGCTCCAGTATGCTAAAGGAGTTAATCGTGAGTGTTTTTGCTCTATCTGTAATTTTGAGGCGTAAAAAATACTCCTAAATTGCCTTTGTTTTTCCAAATACACAGTCCATTGCTTAATCTTTTTATTTTTCAAGGTGGGGATTGCTGTTTAGCTTTCTTTCTTTCAATTTCTTCTTTTGAGGTATGCTGGGTTACTTTGCTATTCCTTAAAGCAAGAACCATTGTAGTACATTACACAGTATAGTAAATTAATGATACGTGTTATGTATGATAGCATATACATATGTCCATACATATACATGGAAAGGGCATCTCTGATCTACATGCGTGTGGTCATATTGAGACACAGAAAGTAATAAACTTGGGATAAGTTAAAATTAAAAAATGATAGTCAAAGAGTATTCTTAGAACTTGAAGCCTTTGCATTTATGATACTGTATTGATCAGAATTAACTAAAGGGTGAAATCTGATTTACTCAAATTTAAATGACTCCTCATCCATGGAAAGTTTAGCAGTGATGGTAGACAAAATATGGTCTCTAGTTGAAGTCTCTACTAAGAACATTTCTCTTTCAGACACAGAATTCAAGACAAGGTCATTGATTGTGTTCCATAAACATCTTTTTCTATTATGTATGGCTTTTGCATTTTTGCCTTGAGATGTTTTTCATTCACGCTAGTACTTATCATCCATCCATCTGTACTTTCTATAGAATATCTTATTTTACCATTGAACAGTTCATGCTAAATGACTGCTTTACTAGAAGGTAAATAAGACTCTTGAATTTTTTTTTAGATTGAAGAAGTTATTATTTGGTTCAAAGATATTAAAGGTTTGTGACATTGTAATGCAAGGAAAGAACCTTAGCTATAGCCCCAAATGTCTATTGATGCTATTAACTTCTTAAATCATTTGATTATATATATATATATATATATATATATATATATACACACACATACATACACACATATATACATATGTATATATATATAATCATATATCTCAAGGCTATCATGGAAACTGATAAAGTACCTAATACAATCGCCATACTTAACAGAGGAAAAGTTGAAAAATATCATTTTAATTCACTTTTTGGCTTTGCACGTTTCATCCTAAAAGATAGCAAATTCTTTGTGTTTATATTAGATTCAGATACATTTTTTTCTGTTATAGAAAGAGTAAATAAATCTAAACATCAAATGGTTATCATCACTTCACTCTCTAATCTAGAAATATTTTTTCTTCAAGGAAAGAACTTGAAAGGAAATTGGTTTGGGTTAGGTCAGATGAAATGCATGCCTCCATCACCAAATGGATTCAAGTATGATTTGGATGACTACATAATAATTATATAATGGAATGATATTGATAGGATTGATCGAGGGGATTTAATATCAGAAGAAAAGAAAATAAAGGATGAGGGACCTAAGTGATATAAGTTGTCTTTAATATCTGTTACTGCTCATCACTGAAACTGCCTCATCTTCTTCCTAATTTTCATAAAATAAAACATCTTAATCATTCAGTATTCCTCTCTCACTTTGTGTCATTTCTTCCCATTGATCTTTATGTTTGTTGATACATTTTTTTTTTACATCTGCTTTGATTATATTAGATCAGGTTTTGTAAGAAAAGAGCTTGATGTAGTAGAAAACACATAATACCTGCAGTTGGAATGCCTGAGTGGTCCCAACTACTATTAGAAACTCTCTGATACCAAGAAAGCTATCAGGCTTCAGATTCAGACCAGTATTGAGAGGACTGGTCTTGTGGTCTCTAAGTTTCCTAGGAGCTCTAGAAGTATATGATGATAATATCTGCCTTCCATCTCATTAATGCCAAGTAAAGATGGGTTATACTTCCTCAACTCTACTCTCACCTCTTAGTCTCAAAACTGTACTCTCAACTTACTTGAAGAAAAGTATTCCTATTCCCCAAATTTGCTGAATTCGGGGTTGAAGTGAAAAGTCTTTGTTTATTGTTTTGGTGCACAAGATTTGAATACTGGAATTTGAGTACTAGGATAAGCCTTCTAGAAAAGATTGTCAAGAAAAGCTTAAAAGCAAGTGTGTTCTGCTCATTTGTTTTTCAAAATATTAGAAATGTAGTTGCAGGGGCGCCTGGGTGGCTCGTAGGTTAAGCTACTGCCTTTGACTCAAGTCATGATCTCAGGGTCTTGGGATCGAGTCCCGCATCAGGCTCTCTGCTCAGCAGGGAGCCTGCTTCCTCCTCTCTCTCTCTCTCTCTGCCTGCCTCTCTGCTTACTTGTAATCTCTCTCTGTCAAATAAATAAATAAAATTTAAAAAAAAAAGAAATGTAGTTGCAAGGATAATGTTTTGTGAATTGTGCTATCCATCCTCTCTATTTTGCTGATGTCACACTGAGGTGTCAATTAAAGATGATATGTGCAAATCATTTAAAGCCCTAAAGAGGAAAAGGAAAAGGTTATAAAATATAAGGTCATGCCCAGGCTATTAAGGAAGCAATAAATGGAAATTATAAATAGCAGGCAAACCAAGTCCATAAGAAATAGTATGGGCTTTAAATCTCAGAGACTGTTTTAGGAGGCTCTGTGTATCCTGGTTCTCATATGGAACATGCCATAAATTGAACAGTGTCTTTTAGAAACACAAGCGTTAGACTGTGTGTAAGTTTCCTGCTGTACTGTTTTGTGTTCATCAAATTTATCAGCCTAGAAGTATTATTTTCAAGAATTATTGAGAAAAATAAGAGCCTCTGCTATTTAGAGACTGTGTGTAAGTTTCCTGCTGTACTGTTTTGTGTTCATCAAATTTATCAGCCTAGAAGTATTATTTTCAAGAATTACTGAGAAAAATAAGAGCCTCTGCTATTTAGAGATTTTCTTTTAAAAAATCAAGCATATGGCATACAAGGTATTAGTAAATGCAAATGCATACTTCTTTAAGTAGACAATTATGTGCTCATATATGACACTGCACTCCTCTGTGCTATAATATTGATATGAAAACCCAATATCAATATTATCTGTTAAAACAAATAGTATCAGAATATAAATTCATGCTGCTTCAAAGTGTAAACTTGTCTAGCTTTACAGCCCAAGTAATTCAAATATTTTAAGGTTTATTTATTGGATTCTCTCTCTCCTGATATTTACATATGAAAAAGAGACTCATGTACAAAGTATCATATGAGCTATTTTCATAGAGCCAGAGGACAATCAGAATATAGATCCTTCAACCATGCTGAACTTTATGTTGCTATCAGCAGCTTAATGTAGTGTTTGCCAGAGTACAGCCAGATGATCCTGGCAACATCATGATTTGGGTGTGATGACTCTCGCTGGACTCATCTCTGCCCCCAACACAATGTGGTACCCAGAGGGGTTTGGAGCAGTAGAGCAGCACAGAGGTTGGTAGTGCTTGTTAACATAGTGGTATGGGGCTATTGGTCATCTGTCAATGTGAAAAGGGGAAACCATTTGCCTTCATTGCAATTTAACAAGCCAGTAAGACCTTCAAAGCAGGCATCACCTAAGGGAATCAGAGCAGAACAGAATTTCATAGTGGCTATCTTGAAAGCTGTATGTTTGAGGGATATTTAAGTGTTTTTTTGGTTTTGTATAGATTTTTTAGAATTTTTACTCTGCTTGGAACATGTGTCTTCTTATTCTTCATAGGTCATCTTTCTATTACCAAATTCCATGTCATTTTGGGAACTCTTCAGACTCCTTATTATATAATTAACCAGGTCTGGGCGTAGCACCTTGCCAATGCTGTCCCACCACACTTGCCAGGGGTTCCCTCTTGAGGAGCCATAGGGGCGCCAACAGCTTTCCTGACAGGAAGGCGTCTGAGCGCTCGTCCATAGGGCCCTTTGGCTGAGGCTTCTTCAAGTACGTTTGAAAATCACGTCTGTCTCCCTGGAACATGGTTCTCGTGGTGCGCGCAGGCCGCAAGCACCCGCCTCCTAGGTGAGATGGCTGCACTGTGCCCAGTCGCCTCACACACGCTTCCGAAGGCACCTGTGTTCTCTGGCAAGAACGTGTTTGCGGACACACCTTTCCTCAACAGTTGCTGGAGGGGAAGGCTGCTCTCTCAGCAGACTTGTTTCTCGCTCCCAGGGAAGGGCCTGGCATGTTCCTCAAGCCTCCACACACCCTGCGGAGAGCACTGCTGTCTTCTGCCTGGGAGGATGCTGTTTCGGGGTGACCGGTTCTCACCGCGGTTTGGGCCCTGGGCCTCTTCGGCACCGGGCATGGGCTCTGGCTTCCAGAACGATGCTAGACGAATGGTGGCTTTCCCCGCCCTGTTGTTCCTAAGAGTGGAGTGCATGGCAGCGTGCTGCCCCTCCTGGGGCAACCAGGCGTTCATTGAATGAACCTTCTGCACACACCTCGGCGTCCTAGGTGAGGTGCTTTCCAATTTCCTCTTGCCCCATACGCACTGTGCACTACACGGGTGTTCCCGCGCGAGCCCATGTGTGTGGCTGCACCATCTCTCGCTGCTGCTGTCAGAGCCAAAAGGCCCCTTCGCCACAGACGTGTTTCGCGCTCACCAGGAAGCACCAAACACGTTCCCCGAGCTGTCCCACACACTTTGGCAACACCTGCGTCTTGCGGACAGAGGCTGCTTCAAGGTCCCCAATCTTCACTCCAGTGGCGCCCCTGGGCCTTAAGACCAAGCCCCCTCCCTGGCTTCCAAGCTTAGGTTAAGAAGACGATGCCAAGAGCCCTCTGCAAGAAACGCTAAGACGCCTTCCTGTCAGCAAAGCCGTTTCCAGGAAAGTAGCTCATAAAGAGGGACGGCCAGTGCGATGCCTGTGTGATAGCATCTGGGAGGTGCGCTGTGTGAACCCATGAGGAGGAATCCAGTCAAGGACGCATCCCTCCACGAGCTACCGCCTCCCAGAGAAGTAGTGGTGATCCAACCAGTAAAATGGTTTATATGTTTCAGGACTACACATAATATAAAAATTACTAATTTTTAAATTATGAAATCCTAAATTCTTATAGGACATCTCTTCCATTTTTATAATATAAACAGCCAATGTTAAAAAATTAGTTAACACTATATTGATGAGAGGTGACTGATACATCATTGCTCTTACCAAGGGATCTCTGGAATGGAGTAGCATTTTTTGTTAAATACCTATAAAAGAAATATATACTGACATTATTTACTATAAGAAATATTCACAGAAATGATTTTTAATTTAAAAATATGTTAATTAAGCACTAAAAATGTTTTATTTTAATCAAAAAATAGGTAAAATGATAAGCTGGCAAGAAGTGACTGTGAGTGTTGAACACTAAGCATAATTAGAATGACAACCGTAGAACAAATTAAAGAGTAAGCAGTGATGTCAATCCTTAACCTAGGTACAACAGCTTGCTTTGATGAAACATTTGTCAATTCTAAATATCCTAACAGGAGTATTTTATTAATTTCCCATTATTCTATCCAGATACCCAAAGAAATTTTTTTTCAGATCTCTTAAAAATATTCTTACTGGCGGCAGGTGCAGTGCCTGGGTGCCTCAGTTGGTTAGGCATCTACCTTCGGCTTAGGTCATGATCCCAGGGTCTGTCCTGTGACAGGCTCCCTGCTCACCTGGGTGCAGGAGGGGGGTGGAGGTCTGCTTCTCTTTCTCCCTCTGCTGCTCCCCCTGCTGTGCCCTCTCTGTCAACTAAAAAAAAAAAAAATCTAAAAATAATCCTTGCTGGGGTTGCCTATGTAGCTCAGTTGGTTGAGTGTGTGACTCTTAAAAAAAAAATTTTTTTTAAGATTTTATTTATTTGACAGACAGAAATCACAAGTAGGCAGAAAGGCAGGCAGAGAGAGTGGAAGTAGGCTCCCCATTGAGCAGAGAGCCTGACACGGGGCTCGATCCCAGAACCCCAGGATCATGACCTGAGGCAAAGGCAGAGGCTTTAACCCACTGAGGTACCCAGGTGCCCGAATGTGTGACTCTTGATTGAGGCTCAGGTCATGATCTTTGGGTGGTTAAATCAAGCCCTGAGTCAGGCTTCTTGCTCAGCCCGGAGACTGCTTGAGTTCTCGCTTTCCCTCTCCCTTTGCCCCTCCTGGCTGCTCACATTGGATAGATAGATAGATACATACATACATCGATAAAATCTTTGAAAAACAAAAAATGTCCTTGCTCAAACCTTATAAGCCATGGTGTTAACATTGCACCTCCTGGCAACCTCTCAATCTGCTGTGCTATTGTAGCAGCTCACTCTAACTTGCTGCACGGCAGACTGGAGGATGAGCACAATTCTACAGATGGATCCCCTAAAACCCTCTAGGAAGCTCTATGACTACTTGAGTGCTTTCCAAGTTCTGAGGAACTCCTGCTGCCTCCAGCCATGCATTCCTGAACCCCAAATTCTTCTCCACCAACTATGACATCAAGGTAAAAAGTGAAGAGAGGCCAAGTGAATGATTTAAGTTTACTCGGCACAGTTCTTGGGAATATTCTCCTTAGATCAAAATTTTTGAGTCACTTCAATTACCTTCTGAAGTAAGAGTCATGGTAGTTACTGCTGAACAGCGCCCTCTCTTCATACTATTCCAGGGGACTCTTGGGAAAAGGCTTGTGGGGAAGTCAAATTAGAGTCCTCCCCAATATTGCAAGGTGTCTTTCTGTTTGTTGGGACCTCCAGAAAATTCCAATGTGAACATGTTTATATGTTCATAGACCTAAACTGAGTGGCTTGAAATAAAGGTCCATAGGAGATGATGTGTCATGATGGGAAAGATATAGGTATGGGATCCAGTCAAATCTGGGATTGAATCCTGTCTCAGCCTCTTGTTACTGTGTGATCCTGGGCAAGCTACTCTTCTTGAGACTCAGTTTCCCAGGACATGAGATAATACACAGTTATCAAGGTAACTATAAAGATTAGTAATAATGTACTAAAGGCACTCGGCACATGGCTAGAACATAAGCTCTCAATAAATGCTATTATGAATAATAAGATCCACTCAGCAATACCCAGTGTATTCAAGGTATAACTGATTATATTTTCACTGATTTCCATTTCTTATAAAAGGATTAAGGTTAAAATAACTTCATTACAATAGTTTATTACCATCAAGTTCACAAAAATGATCCTGTGAATCATCATATCTCGCCCTGTCAATGAATGCTTCTTTGCTTTGATTAAGGAGAAAGAGGGAATAAAAAAGAAAAATGATTTAAATTGGGAATGGAAAATGTTACGCTGTATCTTATATAATTAAAACCAGATAATCTGAGATCATGTCTTTAATTTAGATAGTTTCATAAATTCAATTAGTGGTTACCTGAAGGAATGATAAACAAGTTATCTGAAAAATATACATATTAACTTCCATGAAGTATTTCTATTTAACTATACTAAAACTATGAGCCCTATTTTAATAATAATTTCCATTAGAAAATTATTTTACAGAAATATAGGAGATGTAGTTAAATACAAAAGTCAACCTAGCCTTTTCGACTGACTTAGAAATCGCAATCATTTTTTTCTAAAGTAGGAAATAAATTTACATTCATAATTCCTTTAACTTAAACTGCTTCTGTATTTATAAGACAAAAATACCAAAAACTGCATTTCTAGGAGCTCCCTTCCTACATGGTATTCACTGGTAGCACCAATGTCACTTTAATCATGGCATATCATTCACTGTCCATACTACCTCACATTTAATAAAATATAAGATCAAGATCTCTACTTGGAGATCTTGGAACAATTACAGTCATTCAAATAAATTCTGACCTATATTCACTTTAACCTATATTCAGACCATCTCTGTCTTAAATACATAACAGCAACATCTATAAGAGAGCTATCATCCTTCTTTATTTACAATACAACAGGAAAAAAACAAGGTAATAAAGTTATTTGTGTACCAAGTACAAATCACGTAGTTTCTAAATATGTTACTATCATAGCCAAGAATTTATTTTGTATTTGAGAAACCGCTACATGACATAACCACTAGAAGTCCACATAAGGCTGGCTGCACAAAATCCACTATCAATAAACGTTGCCGGGGTGCCTGGGTGGCTCAGTGGGTTAAAGCTTCTGCCTTCGGCTCAGGTCATGATCTTAGCATCCAGGGATCGAGCCCTCAGCAGGGAGCCTGCTTCCTCCTCTCTCTCTGCCTGCCTCTCTGCCTACTTGTGATCCCTGTCTGTCAAATAAATAAATAAAATCTTTAAAAAAAAATAAAATAAACATTGCCAATTTAATTCACAGTGGGATTTTTTTTCCTTCCTATGGGAATATTCAATTAACTTAATAATACAAGTTAATGGAAATACTTGTATCATAGTTGACTCAGCTGGAATACAGGATGTGAAAAAGCAAGAAGGCAAGTTCTAGTTACGGCTGAGATGGTAACTATAGTTATGTTACTTAATTAGAGAAGTCTTATCTTTGAAAATAGTCAAGAACAAAGCAATTGTGACATAAATTCCTATTTTCTTATTAACAATACAATTTAGAGGAACTTTTATCCTTGAGGATTCTTATGTGGTGATGCTTTGCTGATCGTTTCATCCCAAACCCTGCCTGAAAGCCACAGCAGCAGAAAAGATGGCGAAGGCTAATCTAATGCTAACAGAGCTGGCTCGGTCTGGCTTATAAGTGGGTTGAAGGGAAGTAGTCCAGCTTTTCTAAAAGTCAGTTTGAAGATGGATGCCAAGCTACTTACGTCACAACTTCCTAGTCTTTACCAGGGACTTCCTGTCAAGATGGCGCTGGGTTAAAACCAGTGGCCTTCGAAGTGGGCAATGCAGGGGCAGGAAGAAAAGGACCAGAGCGATTTCCAAAGAGCAGGAGAAAACTTCTCAGGGTGGTAAACAAAATAACTATCTTGATTAAACTGATTTTCATGTGTACACACCTGTCAAAACACCAAGAGGCATATTTAAATAGGTATAGTATACTGCATGTCAATTATATTTCAGTAAGGCTGTTTAAAAGTTATAGTACCAACTGCTGGAGAAGTTGTGGAATGAGGAACTCTCATACACTACCAGTAGCAATGTATTTTAGAAGTCATTTTGGAAAACGTCTCGGCAGTATCACTTAATTTCACCTCTAGGTATATTCTACATAGATGCATACCAAATGCAAACACCAAATGTCCACCACTATATTTTTTGGAATGGCTGTGAAGTGGAAAATTCCAACTATCAATGATAGGATGGGAACATTTTGGTGCAGTTTTAACTATGGAAACCAATGAAAAAAGAATTAAATGCTACTACTAAGTCCAAGAACATGGGTGACTCTCACAACATGATACTTAATAAAATAAGTCAGACACAAATAATACATTCCATATTATTTTATAAAAATAGGCAAAAATAACTTCTGCTACTGTAATTCAAAATCATGGATAACTTTGGACAGTGGTAATGACCAGAAAAGTACACACAGCAATCTTCAGGGCAGCAAGTACATTGTTTTGGATGGTTGTTGCAGAGCTGGGTTCACTTTGTAAAATTAAACTCACCTTTATGCTTAACATTTATATACTTTATTGCATTTCTGTTATACTTGGATTTAAAAATTTAAAAATAACTCTGTACAACAAATATCTATAAGCAAAATTAAAAGACAAGCCCTAATAATGCATATGGCCAAATAATTGTGATCAGATTGCATGAGGAATGCCTACAAATAATATAGATTTTTTAATTCATTTGACAGAGAGAGAGAGATCACAAGTAGGCAGAGAGGCTGGCAGAGAGAAAGGGGGCAGCAGGCTCCCTGCTGAGCAGAGAGCCCAAAGCAGGGCTCGATCCCAGGACCTGAGATCATGACCTGAGGTGAAGTCAGAGGCTTAACCCACTGAGCCACTCAGGCGCCCCCAAATTATAATATTTTAAAAGTACATACTATCCCACCTCCACACCCCATGCCAACCCCATGTTGTTTCACCATGGAGAAACAACAGCAAAGAATATTAAAAGGCACTTTACCTTAAAATTCTATAGTGACTTAAGTCCCAATCCCTGGATAACTTCTCTAGTTATATTCTTTCCTGGATAATGTAATATGGTTTTAAAATGCCATATATTCACACATGACTCCCACATTTTATCTCTCCCCTGAAATTGAGACTTGTGGATCTAACTACCTGCTCGACATCTCCAACTGATGTCTCATAGGCAGTTCAAATGTAGCAAGTCCAAGACTGAACTATAATTTTCCATCAAACTTGTTCCTCCTGCAAGGATCCCCAGTTCAGTCAAAGGCAACTCCTAGTTTTCTAGTTCCAAATCTTTTTTCTTTTAATGTTTTTTGGAATTTATTGATTTGTATTTAAAATGAACTGTTGACACAGATTCCCTGGAAATCATCTGACTAAACCCGAGAAAACAGTTAATTCTACTAAGACAGTAAAATAATTCCAAGACATATGGTTTACCCAACAGAACAATACTGTAGATGCTGTCTCTGATACAAAAACTCACTGCTCCTTACTCTTCTAAACACACAGTGGTATAGAGTTAACAATATTCAATCACTTCTGTTCTTTCTTGAATATATAAAATAAAAATACCAATTAAAAAACTAATATATCTTCTCTTTAAATGTTTCTTACAGATACAATTTCAATATTTTCATTCAACAGTGGTGTGTTTTAAGAGATTATTATTCATTCACAAGTCAAACAATACTCCACACAAAGAGGAACAGTCTATAGGCTCATACTGTGAATAAAGACTTCAGGAATGCAGCAACGGATCTTTCTAAATTACAAAGTGGATAAAATTCTGAGAGGATACATGCAATAAAGCTCTACTAAGCAGATGGCCACAGACCTGGAACATTCTACTGATAACTTCAATGGGACTCCAGATGCTTCCAAACTCAACATGAACTCTCATCTTAGGCTTTGTACTTTCCTTTTCCAGTTTCACTAATGACACAAACATGATTCAAATCCCTGAAGAAGTCATTATAGTCAAGGGCATATCCTACAATAAACTTGTCTGGATTTCAAATCTAACAAAGTCTGATTTATAACTAAAACATCAAGGGGTCCTTTTCACCAGCAAGCTTCCGACCTCGATGATCTTTGGATTATGCTCCTTGACCAATGAAAGCAAGGTTTGCATTGTTTTGCCAGTGTCAGTTTATCCTCAATAATCAAGACATTCTTTCCAGTCAAAGTTGAGAGAGCAGGATGCCTGGGTGGCTCAGTCAGTTAACCACTGCCTTTGGCTCAGGTCATGATCCCAGGATCCTGGGATCAAGTCCTGTGTTGGGTTCCTTGCTCAGCCAGGAGCCTGTTTCTCTCTCTGCCTCTGCCAGCCACTCTACTGGCTTGTTTTTTATCTCTCTCTCTCTTCCTTTCTCTAACAAATAAATAAATAAAATCTTAAAAAGAAAAAAGTTGAGAGATCATCTCCATCATTTACTTTGATGTGCCCTGTTGACCGGTCATTACAATAGCTCTTCAGTCTGATGAAATCTACAGTAATAGGAATGGATCCATCACAATTTCTGTTCAGTGCTTTGATACCACCCTGCAGGTCAGCAAAGAATTTATAGCCTCCCTCGAGCAGACAGAGGTCTACGATGTGACGGTCTACGATGAAGACAGATGTCTTCATCACATCTTGACTAAGCTGCTCGGTCCTGTCCATAATTCCATGAGGAATAAACACCTTTTCCAAATCCTCAGCATAATGATTGAGGTATACAGAATAAGTCTAGGTGATCACCTGGTTTATCATCACTCATCATGATGCTGGGGTTGCCACTGTGCAGCCCAGTGGGCGTATGGGTTAACCGCAGCCTGGAAAGGAGGAAGCCGGGGGCGTAGCAGAGGAGGCGGAGGCTCCACAGAAGGTGGCAACAAGTGGGAAAGCTGAGCGATGTGCTCGCTGTTGCTCTCTAGGCCGTTGCTGGAGCAGAGGCCTCTACTTCCCAATCCTGTAGTCATTTATAGCTCCTATCTTTTTCCATACCCCACATCAAATCCTTCAGCAAATCCTATCAGCTCGCTCTTCAAAATCTGTCCAGAATCTGACCACTTCTCATCATTTCTACAGCTATCACAATTCTGTCTTACCTGGATTAGTACAATTTCCACATAACATAGCACCCGGCTGCTCAAAGCATTCGCTCCAGTCCTCCAGCGACTTTTCATTCCACTCAGTTTAAAAGCAGCATTCGTAGCTGTCTTCAAGCCCTCCACCCCACCCCACCCGACCCCTGCCCCCATCCCTAACATCTTCTGACTCAGTCTTCTACTATTTTGCCCTTGACCACTGCACTCCAGCCACACTGGCCTTCTTGGGAGGCTTCAAATCATCTAGGCACACTCCTGTCACAGGTCCTTTTTACTAACAATTATACATGCCTAGAATACTTCTCTCTCAGGCAGCCATATTATGACTTACGACTTGTGCCTTTATGGGCACTTTGTTCAAATGTCCCATTATTGCTGTGCCTTTCTCTCACCACCCAATCTAAAACAGTGCCACTTCCCCATCCCCATCCACAACACCCCTAGCCCTCTGTCATCCTTCTCTGCTTTATCTTTCTCCCAGGCACTCATCACCACTTTACTTACTTCTTATATATTTTACTTTTTTACTGCAGATCTCCAAAGAGGATTAAGCTTCATGAGAAAAAGAATTTGTCATGTCCACCACTATATGCTTAATACTACTCTAGAACAGTGCTTGACATATATTGTAGGCATTCATTAAGAAACACTAATATGCAATAAACAGATTAAAAATGCTCAAACTTACTAGTAATCAACAAAATACAAATTAAACAAAAATGAGATGCTATTTCATCTGCAAGCATTATTAATTTTTGGCAAGGATGTGGAGACCAATGCCAGTTCACAGCCATACAAACACTATGGAAAGCCCTCAGGCAATATCAAGAACAGGTACACGGGGTCATCATAAGGTTCAGCAATCTCACTAGTGCATGCCAAATTTCCTACTGTATGCCAAAAAAATTTACAAGGCACTCAAGGTCACATAATTTGTAGAAGTAAGAAATCTGAATAATTCAAACGTCTATCAGTAGAGGAACAGAAAGTAAAATAGGTAATAGTCATCTGATAAAAACCATTCATCAGCTGAAATAATGAAACAAATCTCCCACGTTTTAACATAGATCTAGAACGCAATATGTACAGTGTAAAAATAAATTTGGATGTTAAATTCAGTATTATTTTATATAAGGAAAAAATAAAATCATATGTAAAATAACCATCATTTTATATATATAATAAAAACAAAACCATAGATGGATTCATGATAGTAGTTACCTCTAAGAAGGAAAGAGAACAGAATTGGGAAATAGGGCATAGGGGATTTCAAATTTATCTACATTTCTCTCTTTTTAAAAACATAGTAGAAAAAGTTAATATCTAGTCCCTAAATAAATAAATAAATAAATAAAATGAATTTATTTTATTATCTTATTATGTTATATTATCTTCTCTAGTTTTCTATATTAAGATTTTTTAATAAATAATGACTGATAACTTTATTAAGTCTAACAATTATAGTACACAAATGCCAACCTAAGCAAATAGGAAATTAAAAAGATTAGTAATAATCCATTCCCTACTCTCAATTATAGATATGTTCAGTCATTTCATAGTGCATAATCTGAGACCACTCACAAATTATGTTGGCCTTCACAAGCAGGTTTTACTTAGAGAAAATAAGGAAAAGTCAATAGGGAAAAAAAATCTATGAAACTTACTAGTCATGGTAATCAAAACTTTAACTGTTCAGAATGTAACACACAGACTGAATTACTATTTACAAAAGACTTAGAAGTTCAAGTTCCTTTTCCTATAATAACCAGGAAGAATGGATCCATAAGTCCTGTTAGCAGAACAATCTTCTGTATTTTTACATTTTGATAAAGTCACTATTGATGATATATTTTTGAAATTTAAATTTAAAAAATTTAATTTAAAAAATTAAATTTAAAAAATTGATATGTTTTTGAAATCCACTAAGAGGAGGAAGCAAAGCAATCATGAAATTTAGGATGAAGAATAACTTCATAAGAATGACTTAAAAAAAAAAAAGAGAGAGAATGACTTGAAACTTTACGGTTTCATCAAAATCACAAGAAAAACAGAATATTTCTGATATAAATATACTAAATAAGAGAATATATTTTAAACTTGCCTTAGCATGCTGTTAATTGCTCCCAGTTTATTAGCTTGCTCACAGTCTTCTAATTCTTTGGTATCGTTTGCCACTTTTGAGTACTGAAAGGAAGTACATAGTAAGTTTAGTAATAACTATTAGCTTTCTCTCTATTTCAAGTTCCACTGGCAATCTGTCAGTGATGACACAGATACATCCTATTATCAAAACCTCTTACATATGTAAGAAATGGAAATCAAAATGAGTCACAAATTCCCACCAACGAAAGAAGACATCAAAAACAATTACCACTGGGAAAAAAAAAAAAAACAATTACCACTGGTATGCTGGTGATCATGTAAAATAAGAAAACCCTCTTGGGAAAGTAATTTGACAATATTTATCTAGAGCTATAAAAATGAATAAACCCTTGAACCAACAGTCTTACAACTGAAACCATATCCAGAGCAACACTAAAAAAAAAAAAAAAAACTAAAATAAAGTACAACCGGGGCGCCTGGGTGGCTCAGTGGGTTAAGCCGCTGCCTTCGGCTCAGGTTATGATCTCAGGGTCCTGGGATAGAGTCCCACATCGGGCTCTCTGCTCAGCAGGGAGCCTGCTTCCTCCTCTCTCTCTGCCTGCCTCTCTGCCTACTTGTGATCTCTGTCTGTCAAATAAATAAATAAAATCTTAAAAAAAAAAAAGAGTAAATCTTAAAAATAAATAAATAAATAAATAAATAAAATAAAATAAAGTACAACCACTTTAGAAAGTATTTGGTACTATCTCATCATGCTAAGCTAGGCATAATCAATGGCCCAGCAACCTTACTTCTAAATATCTACCTAAATATCTACCTGTTTACTCTTACATGTGTACACAATGAGACAAAGGATGAAAATGCTGATACATCACTGTTCATAATAGCAAAAAGCTCCAAACAATTGAAATGCCCATCAGCAGAGGAAGAGCTAACCAATGAGATACTCATACAATGGAGTACTACACAACTATTAAAATGAACAAAGCTACATATATCAACAGAGACAAAATTTCCAAAAGCATAATGAAGAATAAAAAATAACTGAAAAAATATTTTTAAAATAAAAAAATTTTAATGCCATTTAAAAGTACTATGCCTCAAATACCTTGATAACTGTGTACCCTATACAATATAATCCTGAAGATGACAGGTTGACTAGTTGGAACACAAGACTAAAAATACATGCATGATAAAACACCTGTTGCACAGGGCATCTGATACTATAGTTATACTATGCTACTATAGTTCTTCTACAGAAGACAGAATTGATGTATCTTAAAAGAAACTATATAATTGAACTGTAAAATATTCAAGTTCTCTGCCTGTGGCAAGAATTAGAAAGGTGGGACTATGGAGCAAAATGTTCCCACTGCCAACTAATTCCAGTACAGTTCTCTTCTGTCAAGCAGGAAATGGTAAGTTTCACAATGTAAAGCAAAAAATATTCAAGGAACAAAAGTGACTCACCTTATTAGAACTCCCAGCTTTAATTCCGACTGGAATTTTGCTCTTAAAAGAATAAGAAAAATTTAGGAAGTTAACTTCATTTTTTTCTTGAGATTTCTTCACAAATTAGTAATGCCACTGCTTAAATACAGAGACTATTTTATTCTATGATGAAAAAAATGAACATTCATTCAAACTGTTTTCATACTATCTAATAAAAAAAACAATTTATGGACTTGTAAATCATAATTTAGCAAACTGAATGACATATACAAAATAAGTGTCAAAATCAGCTAAAATATTTTTTAAAGATTTTATTTATTTATTTGCCAAAGAGAGAGAGATCACAAGGAGAGAGGCAGGCAGAGAGAGAGAGAGGGAGAAGAAAGCTCCCCGCTGAGCAGAGAGCCCGATGTGGGGCTCCATCCCCAGTCCCTAAATTCATGACCTGATCCGAAGGCAGAGGCTTAACCCACTGAGCCAACCAGGCACCCCCAAATCAGCTAGAATTTAAACTGTAATGCAGTATGGAATAGTTCACATAACTTTTAGGTTAAAAAAAAAACTGACAAAAATCACTATTCCATAAACTTTCCTACCACAGAAAAAGAAGCTTTAAAAATTTTCAAAGTTCTTTGAAAAATTTTATGCTCAATCTTAATTTCTGCTCTAAACTGACATCTAAAGTGAAGGCAGTATGGGATTAATACTGACAGAATCAGTTCTTTGGTGCACAGGATTCACCTTGGTTTACCAATCTAGGTAATCAGGGTTTACTAATAGAAAATCCCTATGTCCAGCTCTCTTTTCTACAAAGCCAGTAATTAGTTTCAGGATTTAATAAGCAAACCTAGAAATCATTATAACTGGTTCATCAGACACAATTTTAAACAAAAAATTGTATCTGAAAGCAGAAAATCACAGGTTGATCCTCTAATCAATCTAGGGGACTGATTTCCAGCCTCGGAATCTATGGTATAGCAAAATACCTACTAAAATCTTTTCATATGTCATGGTAAATTTTAGCTTAGGTAAATTTAACCAAATATTCAGAATAAATATCTTCCTACCAGGTGGAAGAATATAAATAATGATTAGAGATATTTCCCTAATCAATAAAAAGACTAATAGATTAAAACATTACTTGTTGCAAGCATTTTATTATTTTAGTATTTGCTAGTACATCTAACAGAAGGCAGAAGAGAGAAGACTATAAAACTTAAGTCAAATCTAATAGTCACGAACCTGAATTTAAAATGTGGACGGAATACTAACCAAAAGTGACTGCTGGCTACAGTGTGTCCTCTGACTAGTATAGTATAATATGCTAAAATCAAAACCTTTAGCAGCTTTTCTGAAGGTTTGATGCTAAATACAATAACTTGA
Source organism: Mustela nivalis (assembly GCF_964662115.1). Classification (NCBI taxonomy): domain Eukaryota; kingdom Metazoa; phylum Chordata; class Mammalia; order Carnivora; family Mustelidae; genus Mustela; species Mustela nivalis. Next base: position 111,166,756 of record NC_139021.1, read on the forward strand.
CTTATACAAATCTTAACAATAAACCTTTTAGACATACTTGGGTAGGCATCACAGATGATTGTTACGAATGACACATAACAATCACAGAAGAGAATTATTAGAAGTAATGAAAAATGTAAAACTAATAACTAAATCAAGAATGAAATAAACCAGCTGGTATTGAGGCTGGGAAGATGATGGGGTAGGAGGACCCTAGGCTCACCTCATCCTATGGATACAACCTGAAAACAAAAACTTCACACAAATAATCTAAAAAACAACCCAAAGACTGGCAGAAGGCAGAACAAACTCTGCAACTAAAGGCAGAGAAGAGGCCACATTGAATTGGGTAGGAAGAGTAGAGATGTAGTGGGGAACGAAACAGGCTTTGGCCGTCTGCAGTCAAGAACTGGAGGTACAGGGAAGGGTGAGAAACAGACTATCCCACATGCATGGGGAAGACCAATCCCCATAACTTTTGGTTTTGAAAGCCAGAGGCTCCAAATTTCAGGAGTTCCTACAACCAGTGGGAGTCGAAGCTTGGATTTTTAAAAATCAGCACCTCCACTCTGGGAGAGCTGAAAGGCATTAGGAAGCAGAGTTCCTGCCCTTAAAACAGACAGCGGGGTGGGGTGGGGGGAATAGGACAAACAGCCCAGGTAGCTACAACATAGAAGCAGCAATTTGAAAAACAACTAGGGCATATGGGAGGGAGACTTACTAATCTCAGAGCATGTCTTGAAAGGCAGGGATCACAGGGAGACCCCTCCAGGAACAAAGGAGGCAGGCACCATTTCCCTCACCTCTACATCCCCACTCACAGCATAAACACATAGGCACCTGTGGGAACCAGCACTATGCAAGGCTTTCTAGCTAAATTGGTTATACTGAGCTCCACCCACCCATACCTAGTAAGGTCCCCTTTTTGACACATTTGTGTCAGTTCTGGTTTTGGATCCCTTCCCATGGAAGACCAGTGTAAACATCATCAGTGCAGCTTATTCTGACCCACACGTTTTGCAGGGCCTCAGTGTGGGCAGCTGTGGACCTTGCAGAAGCTCAAGACACAGCCTGTTGTAACTGGTACCCCACCCACACAGCCCTCCATCCATCAGGGCAGGAAACAGACCAGCACACACCTTGTTAAAATGTGCAGCCCTCCAGCGGGGGACCAAACACAGCTCACAACAAGCTAAGAGAGCCTCTTAGACAACTGGACTAAAGGAAAAGCTGGCCAGGACACAAGAGCAGAGCATATGCAACACACACAGGAGACGGTCCCTGATGTGCCAGGTCCTGGAGAATAGGGGACAACTCTACCACAGGGCACTACAGGACATCTTGTTCATAAGATTGTGAACTTCAAGAGGAGGACGCAGAGCTGATTTTGCTAACACACAGAAACAGACACAGAGAATCAGACAAAATGAGATAAGGAATATGTCCCAAATGAAAGAACAGGACAAAACCACAGCAACAGATCGAAGTGAAATGGACATAAGTAGTATGGCTGATAGAAAATTTTAAGTAATGATCATAAACATACTCACTGGGATTGAGAAAAGAATGGAGAACATCAGTGAGACCCTTAACACAGAAATAAAAAGGAACACATCAGAGATGAAGAACACAATAAATGAAAATAAAAATACACTAAATGGAATAAATAGTAGGTTAGAGGAAAAAGGCAAATGAATCAACAACCTGGAAGACAGAGTAAAGGAAAGTAATCAAGCCGAGCATGTGAGAGAAAAAAAAGTTATACAAAATGAGAATAGACTTAGGGAACTCAGTGACTCCATTAAGTGTAATAACATTCAAATTACAGGGATCCTGGAAGAAGTAGAAAAAGAAGAGAACAGAAATTTAATTTGAAGAAATAATAGCTAAAACTTCCTGAATCTGGGGAAGGAAACAGATACTGAGATCCAGGAGGCAGAGATCCCCCAACAAAATCAACCCAAGGTGAACCACACCAAGACACATAGTAGTTAAAATGGCAAAAAGTAGTGATAAAGAAAAAAAAATTTAAAGCAGCAAGAGAAAAGAAAACCGTTATATACAAGGGGAAACCCCATAGAGCTATCAGCTGATTTTTTTACCAGAAGATTTGTAGGCCAGAAGAGAGTGGCATGATAGATTAAGTGCTGAAAAGAAAAATCTGCAGCCAAGGATACTCTATCCAGCAAGCCTATCATTCAGAATAAAAGGAAAGATAATGGGTTTTCCAGACAAACAAAAACTAACAGAGTTTATGACTACTACCCCAACCATACATTAAAGGGGACTCTTTGAATGTAAAGAAAAAACTGTAAGTAAGAGTAGGAAAAGTAGGACACATAAAAGCAGTAAAAATAAGTATATCTGTAAATATCAGTCAAGAGATTCACAAAGGATATAAAATATGACACCATATGTCCAAAATGTTAAGCAGAAAGGAATAAAGAATGGGTTTAAACTTAAATGACCATCAACTTAGCACAGACTGCTATATGCAAACGATGTTATATACAAACCTAATGGTAACCACAAATCAAAAACCAGCAATAACAAATAACATGGAGGACATGGGGAGATGGAGAGGAGACAGGACTTGAGGGAAATTGGAAGGGGAGATGAACCGTGAGAGACTATGGACTATGAAAAACAATCGGAGGGTTTTGAAGGGGTGGGAGGTCGGGGGAGTCAGGTGGTGGGTATTATAGAGGGTACATATTGCACGGAGCACTGGGTGTGGTGCATGAACAATGAATTCTGTTACACTGAAAGAAATAAAGAAAAAAAAGCCAGCAATAGATATGCAATGGATAAAGAGAAAGGAATCCAAGTATATCACTAAGGAAAGCCAAAACACCACAAAAAAGAGCAAGAGAGAGATCAGAGAAAAACTACAGAACAATCAATCACAAAGCAAGTAACAACTTGGTAATAAATTTATATCTACCAATAACTACTTTGAATGTAAATGGACTAGACACTTCAATCCAAAGATATGGGCTGTCTTTGAATTACACAGAGTGGATAAAAAAAAAAAAAACAAGAGCCATCTATAAGACTGCCTACAAGAGACTCATCTCTGATGTAAAAACAACTGCCGACTGAAAGTAAGAGGATGAAGAAAGATTCGTCATCCAAATGGATGTCAAAAGAAAGCTGGAGTAGTAATACTTAAATCAAACAAAACAGACTTTAAAACAAAAACTGTAACAGGAGATAAAGAAGAACACTATATGATGATGAAGGGGAGACTCCAACAAGAAGATACATAATTATAAATATTTATGCACCCAACATGGGAGCACCCAAACACACAGTTAACAACATTAAAAAAAAAAAAAACCTAATCGATAGGAATGCAATAATAATAGGAGACTATAACACCCCTCTTACATCAATGGACAGATTGTCCAAACAGAAAATCAACAAGGAAACAATGGCTCCATTCACCAGATCAGATGGATTTAAAAGATATTTTCAGAGCATTCCATCCTAAGACAGCAGATACATATTCTCCACAAGTGCACACAGAACATTTTCCAGAACAGATCACAGATTAGCCCATAAAATAAGCCTGAACAAATTCAAGAAGATGGAAGTCATACCATGCATCTTTTCTGACCACACCACTATGAAAATGGAAGTCAACCACAGGAAAAAATCTGAAAAGAGCGCAAATTCATCAACATTAAATAACATGCTACTAAACAATGAATGAGTCATCCAAGACCTCAAAGAAATAAAAATTACATGGAAACAAATGAAAATGAAAACGCAGTGGTCCAAACTCTTGCGGATGGAGCAAAAGCAGTTCTAAGAGGGAAGTTTAGGATCGTACCAGCCTACCTCAGAAGTAGGAAATATCTCAAACAACCTAAATTTACATATAAAGGAGCTACAAAAAGAATAACAAAACCCAAAACCAACAGAAGGAAGGAAATAATAAAGATTAGAGCACAAATAAATGATACAGAAAATTTTTTAAAAACAAAATAGAAGAAATCTATGATATCAGGAGCTAGTTCCTAGAAAAGATAAATAAAACTGATAAACCTCTAGCCAGGCTCATTAAAAAAAGGGGGGGGGGGTTTGAGAGAGGACCCAAACAAAATTGCAAATGAGAGAGAGTAACAATGGACACCACAGAAATACAACTACAGGAGAGTATTATGAAAAATTACATACTCCAAACCTGGACAACCTAGAGGAAATGGACAAAATCCTAGAAACATATGATCTATCAAAACAGCAACAGGAAGAAAGAACATTTAAACAGACTGATAACCAGCAATGAAATTGAATCAGTAATCAAAAAATTCCCAACATGGGGTGCCTAGGTGGCTCAGTGGGTTAAAGCCTCTGCCTTCAGCTCAGGTCATGGTCCCAGGGTCCTGGGATCAAGACCAGCATGGGGCTCTCATCTCAGCGGGGAGCCTGCTTCCCTCTCTCTCTCTACCTGCCTCTCTGCCTACTTGTGATCTCTCCCTGTCAAATAAATAAACAAAATCTTTAAAAAAAAAATTCCCAACAAACAAAACTCCAGGACCAGATGGCTTTATAGGCAAATTCTATCAAACATTCCAAGAAAAGTTAATACCTATTCTTCTCAAAATATTTCAAAAAAATGAAGAGGAAGGAAAATTTCCAAATTCATTCTCTGAGGCCAGTATCATCCTGATACTGAAGCCAGGTGAAGACACCATTAAAAAACAGAACTACAGGGGCACCTGGGTGGCTCAGGGGGTTAAACCTCTGCCTTCAGCTCAGGTCATGATCCCCTGGTCCTGGGATTGAGCCCTGCCTTCCACTCTCTGCTCAGCAGGGAGCCAGCTTCCCTGCAACCAACACCGCCCCACTCCCTACTTATGATCTCTGTCAAATGTCAAATAAATACATAAAATCTTTAAAAAAACTACAAAAAATTAAGATTTTTTTAATTAAAAACAAAACTACAGGCCAATAACTCTGATGAACATAGATGCAAAAATCCTCTACAAAATACTAGCAAACCAAGTCCAACAATCCTTTAAAAAAAAATCATTCACCCTGATCAACCTTTACTCCCAGGTTGCAAGGGTGGTTCAATATTTATAAATCAATCAGTGTGATACATCATATCAGTAAGAGAAAGGAAAAGAAGCTTCAGATTTCAACAGATACAGAAAAAGCATCCAATAAAATACAGCAACAATAACCCTCAACAAAGTAGGTTTGGAGGAAACAAACCTCAACTATAATAAAGGCCTTATAGAGAAAATCCATTATACTCAATGGGGTGAAAACTGAGAGCATTTACCGTGAGGTCAGAAAAAGGACACGGATATCTACTCTATTTATTCAGCTTAGTACTGGATGTCCTAGCCACAGCCATCAGACAACAAAAAGAAATAAAAGGCAACCAAACTGGTTAAGGAAAAATTCAAAATTTCACTATTTGCGGAGGACATGATATTCTGTGTAGAAAACCCTAAAGACTCCACCAAAAAACTGCTACATCTAAAAATGAATCCAGTAAAGTTTCAGGACATAAAATCAATGTACAAAATTCTGCTGCATTTCTATACAGTAATAAGGAAGCAGCGGAAAGAGAAATTAAGAAACAATCCCATTTACAACAATCCCCAAAATAATTAACCAGCTATGAATAAATTTAGCAAAGAGGTGAAAAGACCTGATTGTGAAAACTTAAAATATTGATGAAAGAAGCTGAAGATGACACAAAGAAATGGAAAGACAGTCCATGCTCATGGATTACGAGAACAAATATTGTTAAAATTTCTATACTACCCAAAGCAAGCTACACATTTAATGCAATCCCTATCAAAATACCAACAGTATTCTTCATAGAACTAGAAAAAAGACATCCTAAACTTTGTATGGAACCACAAAAGACTCTGAAGAGCCAAAGCAATCTTGAAAAAGAAAATCAAAACCGGAGGGAACACTATTCCAGATTTCAAATTATATTATCTGTAGTAATCAAAAAGGTATGGTACTGGCACAAAAATAGACACTTAGGTCAACAGAACAGCATACAAAGCACAGAAATAAACCCATGATGCTACTGTCAATCTTTGACAAAGGAGGCAAGAATATTTAATGGGAATAAGTCTCTTCAACAAAGGGTAACTACATGGCTGCATGCAGAAGAATGAAATGGGACTTCTTACACTGCACACAAAAACTCAAAATAGATTAGGGACCTAAATGTGAGACCTGACACCATAAAATTCCTAGAACAGAGCACAGGAAGTAATTTCTCTGATGTTGACCATAACAAGATCTTTCTAGGTATGTCTCCTGAGGCAAGTAAAACAAAAGCAAAATAAGCACTTGTGATTACACTAAAATAAAAAACTTCTGCCCAGCAAAGGAAACCACCAATAAAACTAAAAGACAACCTAACTAACTGTAGAAGATATTTGCAATGACATATCCAACTAAGGATTATTACCCAAATTATATAAAGAATTTATATAGCTCGGGGTGCCTGGGTAGCTCAGTGCTTTAAAGCCTCTGCTTTCAGCTCAGGTCATGATCCCAGGGTCCTGGGATCGAGCCCCGCATTGGGCTCTCTGCTCGTAGGGAGCCTGCTTTCTCCTCTCTCTCTGCCTGCCTCTCTGCCTACTTGGGATCTCTGCCTGTCAAATAAAGAAATAAAATCTTAAAAAAAAAAAAAGAATTTAATACAGCTCAACACCAAAAAATATCCTAAATAATCCAATTAAAAAATGGGCAGAAGATACGAACAGACATTTCTCCAAAGACAATATCTAGATGGCCAACAGATACATGAAAAGATGCCCAACATCATGCATCATCAGAGAAATGCAAATCAAAAACAAACTGAACTATCACCTAACATCTGTTAGAATGACTAAACTCAAAAACTCAAGAAACAAGTGCTGGTGAAGATGTAGAGAAAAAGTAACACTCATTTACTGTTGGTGGGAATGCAAACTGGTGCAGTAACTGTGGAAGATAACATACGGGTTCCTTGAAAAATTAAAAACAGAACTATCCTATGATCCAGCAATTATACTACTAGGTATTTACCCAAAGAATACAAAAACACTAATTCAAAGGGATATATACACTCCTATTTTTTTTCTAAAGATCTTATTTATTTGACAGAGAGAGATCACAAGTAGGCAGAGAGGCAGGCAGAGAGAGAGAGAGGAGGAAGCAGGCTCCCCGCCAAGCAGAGAGCCTGATGCAGGACTCGATCTCAGGACCCCGAGATCATGACCTGAGCTGTAGGCAGAGGCTTAACCCACTGAGCCACCTAGGCACCCTACACTCCTATGTTTATAGTAACATTATTTACAATAGACAACCCATGGAAACAGCCCAAGTGTTGATCAATAGATGAACAGATAAAGAAGATGTGGTGTATACACATAAAATGGAATATTATTCAGCCATAAAAAAGAATGAAGTCCTGCCATTTGCAAAACATGGATGGATTTAGAGAGTATAATGCTTAGGAAAACAAGCCAGTTAGAGAATAAGAATTACCACACTATTTCACTCACCCGTGGAATTTAAGCAGCAAAACAAACACAAGAACAAAAAAGAGACAAACCAAAACAAGAAACTCTTAACTCTATAGAGAACAAAGAGATGGATACCAGAGAGGATATAAGGAGGGGGCAATGGCTGAAACTGGGGAAGTGGATTGAGAGTGCACTTATCTTGATCAGCACTGAATAGTATATGGAACTACTGAAGCACCATTTTGTACACATGAAGTGAATGTACACTATAAAACTTTTTTTTTTTAGCTATATAGAACATTAGTAAGTCATTCAGCAATATATGACTAAGGTCTATAGATTAGACATTTGTATTATAAAAATGTTAATTTCCTGATTTTGTTAGTTACATTGTGGTTACATAAGAGAATAATCTTGTTTTTAAGGAAACACAAGTAATTAGCAGTATTATATCCCCTTGTTGGTAATTTACACCCAAATAGTTCAGAAAATAATATATACAAAGAGTAATAAAGCAAACGTGATAAAAATTCAGAGAATCTGAATAAAAATAAATGAGGACTGTTGGTATTATTCTCCCAATTTTTCTGTAGGTCTGAAATTATTTCAGATGAAAAAGTTAAAAAAATTATTCTTAAAGGAAAATGAAGAGGATTTTTTAAATTGTCCCTTTACAAAGGACATTGGTTAAGGTTTTTTCCCCATTTGTAAGGATAACAAACTAGATTAATTGGTTAGGTAAGAAAAGTAAAAAGTGAAATGAAAACACAGCTTATAATGAACTATTGTTTAAGAAGAATTAACTATGGTATATGTCTAAAACAAAAGTCTAAAATATAAGTATAGCTGCTTTTTTTTTAATGTAACAAAGCAACCAAGTGAAGACCTCATACCAAGCCTGAAATTCCTCTGCTTTACAAAGCACTCTAATTCCCACTCTAAATGTAAAAGTTAAGGTCCACTAACATCACTTTTCTTATGAAATAAAAAGCATATTCAACAAAGCATGAAATAAGAGTTAGCCAATTGTAGATCCAGTCCTAGAACAGGCTGCCCAGGCTTCCACCTGGCTTAGAACCATACTATACTTCCACAACCAATCAATACTACTGGGTACAAGAGCTTCTTCGAACCCATTTTGGTGACAAGTATAAAATAAACCTTCAAGAATGTGGTTAAAAAGAGAGAGGTGACAGCATATGAATTTGAGGACAAGTCTAAATCCATTAACAGTGGCCTAAAATATAAATTCATGCTTATCTAAGAGCCCAAGAGGAAGCAATGTTTTCCTTATTATTTTTTTTTAATTTATTTTACCTCTGGACAGGGCTCCACATGGCAGTCTTTTATTGAACAATGGCCATCTTCTGCCCAGAAAGGACATGGTCGCTTCAGATTGACCTTGAGAGAAAGATTGGATAAACGTTAGCACACATATGGCACAGTTCTTCAACACTCTCTAGGTGTCCCTGTGCTGCACACCACTGATGTGGTGGTGGGAAGAAGAAAAAGTCCTACCCTGTGGCATCTATAGGGTTCAAAATTTGAAACTGCAGTTTTTCAGACACCCAATTGTAATATTAATTTTAAAAAATAACTGTTATTAGTCCTCTGACACTTCAAAAAAGAAATAAAGTCCAAGTACACTTCTCACCTGCAGACCCTGGGCAGCATTTTACTCTGATGTCTGTCAGCACCTTACCAGTTAGGGTTCTCCCGAGCGCCCACCCGCTTCAGTGTGCAATGAGCACCCACTGTCTGCACTGTGTAGGGTTTAGGGCAAAGAAGATATATAAAAAAGTGCTTCACCCGCCTGGAGTGTACTGGAGGGAATAGAAATTATAAATGCCTGCTTAATTACAAATTGTAGCAAGTGCTACAAAGAACATCCAGAGTTTCTTGATGGAAAATAATGGGCTTGGCAGACAGTGACCTTCTTGACTGCTCAGTGTAACTGGGGATTTTGTTTGTTATATCTTATTGTTTACATTTAGGAAGATATGGGATTTTGTATATTAAGTTTATAGCCTGCTATCTTAATGCATTTTTTTATCATTTTTGTTCATTATTTAAGTTTTCTAGTATTATTTTGTCATTTATAAATGGAGATAGTTTTACTTATTCTTCAAAAATGTTTATGCCTCTAGTTGCTCTCTCTTGTTTGGTATGCTAATTAAGATCTCCAGCAGTAAAGAACAGTGGGTACCCTGGGTCCCTCACCTAAGTGAGAATTCCTTGACTATTTCCCAACAAGCAAGATGGTGGCAATGCTAATGTTAGGATTAAAATGATCATGTTAAGGAAGTATCCATCATTCCTATTAAATTTTTTAAAAATCAGGAATGTGTGTTGAACTGTGTTGAGGACCTAAAAGCCTTGTTCCTGCATTCTTAGAATAAGATTAACTTGGTCAGGATATATTTTTCTGTAATATGCTCAAAACTCCACATCATCTTCGATTTCACTTCTACTCTCACAGCATACATTCACCCCATCAGGTAAGTCTGTTGGTGTTACCTCTTATGTACGATCTTCATTTGCTTACTTTTCACCTCTTCCAACTCTACTGCCCTATTCCAACTCCACTTTTCATCTGGTCTCATGCAAAAACCTACATGGTTTCTCTATTTCCTATTTCACACCCTGAGAGTCTGTTTTGTACAAATCCCCCAAAAGCTTATTATACTTATACTAAAATTCAACATCCTTACATAAGATTTTCTCATCTGGCTCTTACTTTCCAACTCTCCATATCTCACTCACCTTGCTCCAGCCAGGCTGAACTTATTCCTCAAACACGCTCAACCTTTATGCCTGCACTCAAGACGTTTATACCTGTAGCTCTACTCTCCTTCCCTGGAATGTTCTCTCTCCACATCTTGTCACGGCTTTCACGTTATGTAGGTCTTTACTCAAATGGCACAGCACGGATACCTTCCTTTCCTGATCATCTTCTTTAAAAGTAAAGCTACCTAACTTCCCCACCCCATTAATTTATTCTGTCTCCTACTTTATTCTTCTCCATAGCATTAACCTTAGTAAGCATATGACATTAAATTTCACTGTTTATTGTTTGCCTTCCTAATCTGGATAAAGCTTCATGAAGTCAGAGTCTTTGTGTTATTCACTATTGTATCCACAGCACTTAGAATAGCACCTACCTGCCTGGCAGCTGAGCATCTGCCTTCAGCTTAGGTCATGATCCCAGGGTCCTGGGATCAAGCTCTGTGTCAGGCTCCCTGCTCAGCGGGGAACCTGCTTCTCCCTCTGCCTGCCACTTCCCCTGCTTGTGCTCTCTTTCTCTCTGACATACAAACAAAATCTTTAAAAATAATAATAATAAAAATAGGAAAACTCTTTAAAAAAGAGTGCCTATTGGGCGCCTGGGTGGCTCAGTTGGTTGAACAAACTGCCTTTGGCTCAGGTCACGGTCCTAGAGTCCCGGGATCGAGTCCCGCATCGGGCTCCCAGCTCCATGGGGAGTCTGCTTCTCCCTCTGACCTTCTCGCCTCTCATGTTCTCTCTCACTCTCTCTCTCTCAAATAAATAAATAAAATCTTTAAAAAAAAAAAAAAAGAACGCCTACTGCTAAGTAGTTATTCAATAAATATTTGGTGAATAAAGAAATGGAATAGATAGTATAAGAAACTGTAAATACCAACTCAGCAGCCAACTGAGCAGTTGACAGGGGTAGACTGGCTTCCACCTAGATATCCTTGCTCAATCATAAGTATGTTTGCACATGTTTAAAATTAACCTATTCTCTTTGCTTTATTTTTCTGCCACTAGTGTATGAAAAGTATACTGACGGTGGTTAAATGTCCTTTTTGTTTAATTTGTAGGTTGGCAGAACTAGAGAAAGGAATAATCATCATCAGAATATCCTTGACTTGGAGACAAATGCATTAACTAGATCACTGAATTACCCTCCCTTGGGAAGTAAGTGGATATTTCCATTACATATGGAATAATTTCATCACATTGATTAGAATGTTTTCTTAGAACACTGTTATGTTTGCCTATCCAACTTCCATTTTTCCTCCTCCTGTAAACCCTAACATTCCATTGAGAAACAATCACTCCCCCTTATATTTATGTAAAATAGGATTGTTAACCAAAGTGTCTTTCCTTCTTTTGGTCAATTAGAAACCTGTGTAAGTGTTTTTCCAGAAATTAGGGAGGAATTTCTTCCAGAAATTTGATATAGAGTGTTGCAAAAACAAGGGAAATGGCTATTGCATTTCTTGCTAGGCACACGACATAATAAAATTGTCACCTTCAAAAAAAAAAAAGGGCAATGACTAATGGTGCCAAAATTTTAGTGGTGACATAAAAATAATGGCTATTAGTTCCTGCTCTAATTTCTTTTTTTATCCTCAGAAATATTTAAAGACTAAGATAGCTATATAGAATCAGGATAAAAAAGAAAATCATGCTCAATTTTTAAAATAAACTAAAAATGAGTATCAAAGAAATTATAAACCCAATCGAATACTGAGAGCAAGAGCAAAACAAAGCATAACAGCAGCTTTTAAAATACTGTTCTTTGATTTAAAATACTGCTTTTGAATATTGCTTTTTGTTGCTACCTTTAAACTAGCATTGGTTATTCTGTAAAGGTCTAGAGCAGAGCACTCAATTTAAGAATCAGTTCCTCAGTATTACTACGAAGGCTGTTCTGCTTGTGCCCTCAGCCTGGTTCAGCAGCCCTTCCAGTGAGCTCCCCAGGAACCATGTGCTGCTGTGGTACTTACACTGAGAAAAGCACTAACACAGGACAGGGCCCAGCAGCACAACACAGAGCCTGGAAGGGGTCTAGATGGTGGAGCCTAAATTACAGTGAAAGCTGACAGATAAGTAAGTCTGTGGCACTTTCAACTTCTGTGGAAGTAGTCTCTGTCCCAAAACTGAAAGATGAGGGATTTCCCAAACACAGGAAGAGTGTTCAGGTTCTCAGTGTTCAAAAAGACAATCAGGTTTTACTACATACTTAATATATTCAAGTGATTAAAAAAAAAAAAAAACACAGAGTGTTCTGAGAAGTCAAAATGGGTTTTCAAAAGGGTCATAAAAGTCACATCTGTAGAGAGCTATGTAAATATTTTGCTCCTAAAGGAATCAAAAATTATAGCTCTACCTTGTAATAAGGGAAGTAGTCTCACTCTTGCAATTTTTTCTATTTTGGGGAAGATTTTGAAAGTGTTGAAGTTATCGATGCTATCGATGTCACACAGGCAATCATCCAGGACTCCGGTTACCTGGGGGTGGGGAATATATACATATAAAATTTAAAATATGTAAATTATAGATATTTCAACCTTAGCAAATCTGTACTATTGTATAAAAAGATAGTTTATTCATTTGAGGTAACTAGTCTTTGTTAAGATACGTAACATGAAAGGGGTGCCTTGGTGGCTCAGTTGGTTAAGTCGATTAAGTTGTTTTAAGTCGGTTAAGCCTCTGCCTTCAGCTCTGGTAGAGATCCCAAGGTCCTGGGACCAAGAGCCCTGCTCAATAGGGATCCTGTTTTTCCCTCTCTCTCTGCCACTCACCCATTCATTCCTTTCCTCTCTCAAATAAAATCCTTTAAAAAAAGATACATAACATTAAAACAATCATTTACTTTTTATATGGCCAATTAGGTAAAGAACAACAGAAGGATTAAATAGATATACCTATTCTGAAGAACTAAGCATTAGTGGCTAGAGAAATATATTGAATGTTCCTCCCTTCCCCAAACATACATAAAATCCAAATGTAGCAGGAATGCTAAAGCATTTCTTCCAAGACTAACCTAAAAGTCACAGACTATAATAATACTGTTGTAGTAACCCCATCTTATTTTTCTACTGCCATTTATGGAACACTTATGTGATAGGCACAGTGCTAAGAACATTACAGGTTATCTCATTTATTTTTTAAATATTCTATGAAATAGGTATTATTATCCTCATTTTACACATAAGAAAATTAAGGCTTAGCATAGTTAAAATAATTTTTCCAAAGTAAAAATGAGACTTAGTCCCAAATAATCACACTTAAAAATACATGCTTTATCTACTACCCAAAGTATACATTAACTAAACAGAAAATGATATTTACAAAATGAGTTCAGAATCCAAAATTTCCATAAAACATTCTTCAGCTAAATTTAAAAATGGGACTCACAGACATCCACATATCAGATGAATCTTCAGGGAATCAGGTTGAGTGAAAAAAAGCCAACCTCAAAATGTTACTTATTATGTGGTTTCATTTATACAACATTTTTTTTAAGATTTTATTTATTTGACAGAGATAACAAGTAGGCAGAGAGGCGGAGAGAAAGAGAGAGAGGAGGAAGCAGGCTCCTCGCTGAGCAGAGAGCCCGAGACCAGGACCCTGAGATCATGACCTGAGCCGAAGGCAGAGGCTTAACCCACTGAGCCACCGAGGCACCCCTACAACATTTTTCAAATGGAGAAAAGTTTTTTGGTTACCAGGGCTTAAGGGCTGGAGTAGGGAGAGGAACTGGAGTCAGGGAGAAGGGTAGAAAGGAGGGAGAGTGGTTATAAAAGGGCAAGAAGGGAGGTGCCTGAGTGGCTCAGTCAGTTGAGCTTTTGACTCTTGGTTTCAGCTCAGGTCACAATCTCAGGGTCATGAGACTGAGACTTGCAATGGGCACATGCTCAGTGGGCAGTCTGCTTGAGATTCTCTCTCTCCCTCCTCTGCCCCTCTCCAATCCCTCTCTAAAAAAAATTAAATCATGGGCGCCTGGGTGGCTCAGTGGGTTAAGCCGCTGCCTTCGGCTCAGGTCATGATCTCAGAGTCCTGGGATCGAGTCCCACATCGGGCTCCCTGCTCAGCGGGGAGCCTGCTTCCCTCTCTCTCTCTCTCTCTGCCTGCCTCTCCCTCTACTTGTGATTTCTCTCTGTCAAATAAATAAATAAAATCTTTAAAAAAATAAAAATAAAAATAAAAATAAAAAATAAAAAATAAAAAAAATTAAATCATTTTTAAAAGGGCAAGAGGAAGGATCCTTGTGGTAATGAAATCGTTCGGCATCTTGACTACGGTGGTGCACACATAAAAGTGGACAGAAAATGTACAGATGCAAGGGAGACTAGGAGGGATCTGAGTAAGATCAGTGGGTGCGTCAGTGTCAATGTCCTGGTGATAATACCGCACTGTATGTTTGCCAAATGGTACCAGTGGGTTAAACTAGATACAGTGTAGGTGGCATTTCTTTGTATTATTGTTTACAACTGCATGGAACCTGCACTTACCTCGATTAAAATTTTTATAAAAAAGGGGGGGGGTACCGAGGTGGTTAAAAATCATTTGTATGATCCATTGGAGGAATCTATGCACAGATGATCAGAAAATGGAAACCAGAAATTCCCAGTTGTTTCTTTCTCATGTTTTCCCTCTAGGAATGCAAATGTGTCCCCAAACTCCCTACAACACAAAGAGTCAGAGGTATATTATCTTTAAAGAGCAAAGGATCATTCACAACAATTTTGGCTCTAGAATTCCAGATGCTTTACTATCCTAGTTACTAAGATCCTGTCACTAACTATTGAATTTTATTCCATTTCTCTAGCTTACTCTTTGTAAAACTTCAAATTCTAAGTAATTGTGGAGAGTTGGGGGGGTAGAAATACCAACTGACAACTTTCTAGGTTTTAAAAATACTTTATCCAGTGACTGCTCTTTCTTACAAATATTTCTTAAATTGTTCCTTTTTAGTAAACCACCATATTTTTAAAAAATATTTTAAATGTGGTAGAGGCTGGGGTAAGGTATACAAAATTATCACGTACTTATTTCTAACTCTTAAATACTAAAACAAAAGCCTGCATATCACTAAATTTTTAAAAACAGAAATAGAGAGGTGCCTGGGTGCCTCTTGGCTGAGCATCTGACTCTTGGTTTCAGCTCAGGTCATGATCTCAGGGTCCTGGGATGGAGCCTCGGGCTGTCCCTACAGGCTCCCTGCTCAGCAGGGAACCTGCTTCTCCAGCTCTCCCCACCCTCCACCCCTTCTCTTTCTAAAATAAATAATCTTTAAAAAAAAAAAATAGAAATAGAATACGGCTATTATCTTTTAAGTCGCTTTCTAATTATAGCCATCTCCCTCCCCCTGGAGGTAGAATAACTTATTTTTGTTAAATACTTTTCCTTGCAATTTCATCACATATGATATATCCCTAAACAATATAGAGGGTTCTTTTTGTTTTTGAACTTTAATGTTAATGACATGATCTTTTGCTAATATTTTGCTAGCTACCCACCATAATGAGTTTTATGGTCATTCATTTTCCCTGCTGTAAATGTTGTATTATATGAAAATATCACAGTGTATTTATTCTATTGTTGAGCTGTAAGCTCGGCAGAATAATGGCCCCCCAAGATATGCATGCCATAATTCCAGAAGCCAATGAATATGTTACAGTACATGGCAAAAGTGACTCTGCATATGTGATTAAGATCTTGAGATCTTGAGTAGTTAATACTGAATTATTTAAGCAGACTCAATAAGAAGATCCTTGTAAGAGGAAGACAGTGTCAGAGTCAGACTGGAAGGTGCTACATTACTGGCTTTTAAGACAATGGAAAAGGACACAGGCCAGGAACAAAAGCCTGGAAAAGGGAAGGAATGATGATTCTCCCCTAGAGCCTCCAGGAGAAATGCAGCTTTGTTGTAACCTTTATTTTATCCCTGTAAAACCCATTTTCAGACTTCTGGCCTACAGCATTACATGATCATAAATTTGTATTATTTTAAGCCACTAAATTTGTGGTAATTTATTAGAGCAGCAACAGGAAACTAATGCAATCCATATTTAGGTTGTTCTCAGATTAAGTTAAAGAACAATGCTACACAAACACTTTTTTCTTTATCTCCCTATATATATAAGAGTTTCTCCAACTTATATGCTTACAAGTGAAATTACTATAGCTCATTTCCAAAATAGGTATACCACTTCACAATCCTACCAACAGCAGATAGAAGTTACTGCTAAATCATATATTTGCCATTATTTGATTTTTTAAAAAAAGATTTTATTTGGGGCACCTGGGTGGCTCAGTGGGTTAAGCCTCTGCCTTCGGTACAGGTCATGATCTCAGGGTCCTGGGATCTGAGCCCAGCATCCCTCCCAGTCTCTGCTCAGCAGGGAAACTGCTTCCCACCCCCTCTGCCTCTCTGCCCACTTGTGATCTCTGTCAAATAAATAAAATTCTTTTTTTAAGAAAAAATATTTTATTTATTAAAATTTATTAAATTTATTTAATTATTTAAATCAAAGCATTAACTTATTAATTGAAATTAAAATTAAATTATTAATAATTTTAATTAAAATTTAATTATTTAAATATTTAAGATTTATTAATTTTATTAAAATAAATCATTTTTATTTTAATAAATAATAAATAAATAAATAAATAAATAAGATTTTATTTATTATTTGACAGAGAGAGAGCACAAGTAGACAGAGTGGCAGGCAGAGGGATAGGGAGAAGCAGGCTCTCCGCTGAGCAGGGAGCCTGATGTGGGGCTTGATCCCAGGACCACAGGATCAAGAGCTTAAGGCAGCTGCTTAACCAACTGAGCCACCCAGGCACCACAATTATTTGATATTTTAAAAATTTTTACCAATATAGTAAGCAGGAAAGAGTATCTGATTTTTGTAGTGATGAAGTATAATGTTTTATTTGCCGTAAGACGTGTGTATTTCTTGTGTGAAATACCTGTTTTTCATTTTTCTATGGGGTTGTCTTTTTCATATTAACATGCAAGAGTCAATACTTTTTCCCTATTCTAGTACATTCTTCTGGAACTCCAACCTGACATATTATATTAGACTGTGTCTCTTAAGCTCTCTTTAAAATTTACTAATCCATTATCTCTCTGAGCTTCCTTCTGAATAATTCATGCTTTTATTTTCCATTCATTCATTCATTCATTCATTCATTCATCATTCAACATATTTGAGAATCTACCTCACATAAGCCTTGCACTGCTGTTCTACCTGCTGAGAGTGTAAAAAGAGAAGAAAGAAAGAAAAAAACACAAAAATCTCTGCCCTCCATGAGCTTACATGCTCATAGGAAAGGGGGGGGAGAATGACCACATACAGAGTCTGTCAGATGGTAATAAAGTAACAGGGAAACCAGGGAACTGCAGGACTGAGTTGCTACTATTTTCAAAACGAGAGTTACAAAAGGTCTCAGTCAAATTTTTGCAATGCTTGAAGGAGGAAAAGGAACAAGCCACACAATTTGGGAGAGTGGGGGAAAGCACTCCAGGCATTGGGAACACAAACTATACATGCCCCGAGAAAGTCAGCTTGCCCAATGTTTCTGAGGAAAAATAAGGGGGACTATGTAGTAGGTGAAAGGAGAAATAGGAGACCATTATAAGACTTTGGCTTTACTGGAACCCGGGGTTTTCTCACACCAAACAAGTCTCCAACTCTCCAACACCAAGTGAGTGCCCAAATCAGTTTTGATACCACCTGGAGTCAGAGCAGACCTCACGGAATTAAGGGCTCACACACACAGACTGTCCCCACCTTAGATATCAGTCCTAAGTTCCAAGCCACCTGTACTTCTGACTGACCAGCTATAAATCGAGGTTCTCATGACTCTCTTCTCTGGTTCAGTAATTTGCAATGGCTCACAGGACCAAGGAAATGCTTATGTGTACTGTAAAGGATACAAATCAGGAAGTACCAAATAGAATAGATAGGGGCATAGGGCAAAGGTATTAGGAGGTGCAAGTACAGACCTTCTCTGCCTCCAATGCACCCTCCCAGCAAGGGTCTATTCGCCCACCTGGAAATGCGTCAATCTTGTTTTAAGAGCTTTTACAGAGCTCCATCTCTAGCACCCCTATCCCCATCCTAGGGGTCATGGCTGGGGCCCAAAGAGGAGAAACAAGCAAAAGATACCAGAAAGACTAGCCAGAAAGACAAGACAAAACCAGAAAAGGACAGCATCCTGGAAGCCCAGAGAAAAGAAGTATTTCAAGGAGAGTAAGTGATGAACTGTGGGGAAAAACTGCTGTCTATAGGTAAAGCTAAGGTTTAAAAACTCACTATTGGCTTTAACAAGAAAGACACTACAGACCTTGCCAAGAGAAGTTTCCGAGGAGCTGGAGTGGGTTGAAGAGAGAACCAGCATGGAAGGAGTAAGGATAATTCCTTTGATGAGTTTTTTTGATAGAGAACAGAAAAATGGAGCAGAGCCAGGAGAGTTGGGCAGGTTGAGAGGGAACTGTAAACTAGAATTAACACCATGTTTTAGAATGCCAGTAACAGTCCATCAGAGAAGGAAAAACTAATGATCCAGGAGAGAAAGGGAAGAGTTGTTGAGCCATGTGCTTGAAAGAGGGAATGGGACCTAATGCAGACGAGGCAGGGATTGACCTTTGATAAGAGTTCACAGTTCAAAAAAAAAAAAAGTTTACAGTTCATCTATGATAATCCATTGGAAGTCATGATGTGTGGATTCAAAAGCTAATAGGTAAACACATAAGGATTACACTGATTACTCCAATTTTGTTAGTGAAATACAAAGATGAGAAAAGGGTAAGTGTTGGAGGATTAAGTAGAAAAAGACATAACATGGTAGCGTGATTCAGTAATCCTTTCTTCTGCTGGATATAATCAGCTATCTAATCCACCCATTGAGTTTTTAATTTCAGCTCTAGAAACTGCAGGTCTTTTTCCATAGTCTATATTTCTAATACCTAATTCATGGTGCCTAGTGTTTGGTGATTTTGCCTATTAGCTGCTTATTCTCCTTGACACTGTATCTTCAAGAATTCTTTACGGCCTGGGTTGAAAATAAATTCTTCCAGAGGAAATGAATATTTGCTTTTACCAGTAAACCAGCCCCACTTCTGGGAGACAGATCCAATAAAATGAGATAATATATACTGAAACACATTGGAGATTAAATACTATCTATAATAGGCTCCAATACTGTATTAGAAAATACCACTGGAAACAAAAGCCAAATGTATCCACTTTTGAGGACTGTTTCACAAAACGTTCCTTTGAATATGCACAAATACTTAATTTTTGAACTATATGTATTCATTTGGACATGATAAAATGATACGTATTCATTTGGATATAATAAAAGTAAACGTGCAACTATAAAACAGTAACACATGTAATTAGTAGATGAGAAAAACCTGAAGTGAAGTTTCCAGATTGTTGACAAAGAATACAATTCACATAGGCTATAAAAAGAAAAAAAAGAGAAAAGTCTCCTTTAAGAAAAATATCTAAATGTATGCCCCAAAACTATCACCGCTAGAAGATAATTTTCCTAAAGACAATTTGGAAAATTTACTTTTTAGAAGATTTCCAACTTTCCATTAGTTCAGTGTTTTCTAAGCGGGGCTCACAAGGTAGTTCAGAGGATAACTGCGTTGCAGTTACTTACAAACAAGGCCTGGGTCCCATCCAGAGCCACTAAATCAGCAACAGGTGGCAACGGGGCCAGAGAATCTGCATTTTTAGCAAGCTCACCAATAACGCAACCGGAAGTCTGCCCCTTAGATTTTTACCAAAACATTCATTTAAAAAATACCCACACAAATACAATGCTCGCGCTTTCTGGGATTGTGTGCACACACCATAACGCCAGCAGGAAAGTGTGTGAACAAAGTCAGAAAAGCATGATTACAGGGTTGCACGCAAGGCATCAGCCGTCCTCAGCCGGGAGCAACAACCGCTTCAAATGGGCATCTCCGCTCGCGTCGAGCCACCGAGACACCTGCCCTCCCAGCGGCTCCGCCGCCTCGCAGCAGGGGCAACCGGGCACAGCCACACCTGCTGCTGCAGGAAAGCAGCGAACTGGGCTCTCAGGGCAAAGGCTCTGGCTTTCCACACCCTCGACCTCCAGCGCACTCTGTCCTGCAGGTGTCACAGGGCGCCCCCCGGGCCGGCCCACTCTCCCCAAGTGTCCGCGAGCTTTCCCCTCGGGACCCCCGGACCCCGCGGACCGGCTCAGCCGGCGAAAACTCCCCCGAGAACGAGGGACGGCAGAGCCGGGGCGCAGCAGGGGGCTCTCCAGCCCGAGAGCTCCAGGACTCGGGGTCTGGCGTCCCTCCCCGCCCGCGGCACTCCTGAGGGACGCGGGGGAGCCCCCGGTGAGGGGCGGGCTTCCCCGTCCGCGCGTCCCTCCCCACACAGCGGACCGCGTCCCCACTCCAGCCCAGGCTCCAGCACACGCCCCGGCGCCCCACACTCCAGAAGAAAAGCAGAAACGCCTCCGGGAACCGTCACCTCCTGCCGCCGCCTCCACGAGAGTCGCCTCCCCGCACTCACCGCGCGCATCTCGCAGGCCTCCCGGGACGCGGCGGTTCGGGTCACGGACCCCCGCCCGCGCGGTCCCCAAAGCCCCTGCGGGTCCGGCCTGGCCCTGCCCGCACCCCCGCCGCGGCCTGCTCGCCGCCAGCGCCTGCGTCCGGCCCCGCACCCCACCCCACCCCGCCGGCCCTCGGCTCACCTGGGCCTCGACGATGCGCGGGAGGAAGCTCAGGGTGACTAGCAGCTGCACTGCGGCCGCCCCCCGCCCGGCGCCGGACCGCCGGGGCCCCTGGCTCATGCTGACTTCTTCCCACAGCGCGACCGGCAGGGCCCATCGGGGCCGGGGAAGGGCTGGCGGCCCGGGCGACGACCCAAGGGGACGGCTCCCGGCGGCTGCGAGGCTCCAGGGTCAGAGGTCCGCGCCGTGCGGACGCGGGGAACGCCCTCCCCGGCTCCCGGCTCCCAGCAGCGGCGAGTGTGGCCGGAGAGCCGGGCGCACCCACTTCATCTCCCAGACTGCCCCGCCCCCGGCTTCCCCTTCGACCCGGCCACGGCGCCCTCCGAGCGCAGGGCCTTGTGGGAGTTGTGGTCCCCTCCTGCTGGGGGGCGGGGCCGGCGGCGGAGGGAACCCGGGAGCAGCGGCGGCGGCGGCAACTCCGTCTCCCCCACGGCGGCCAATGGGGCAGAACCACGCGAGCCTCCAAAACAAGAGGCGCTGCGGGCGGGGCTCCGCCCCCTGCGGCCGGGCGCCGCGCCGTCTCCTCTCCCCCGCGTTGGCTCCTGGAATCCCGACTGGGGGTCAGGCCTGGGTGGCTGGTCCCCGACGCCGCACAGCCAGGGTACTCGGGACGCGCCCCGGGGGGCCTTCGACTGCGAGCCGGGCGCGCTCTGCGTCTCCTGCGGCGGCCCCGGCCTCCGGCGCCCGGCGGGGCCCCGCCAAGCATTGGCCACTAGACGAGGTGGCCCGACTCCTTTTCGATTTCACGGCCCGCAGGCGTGGACGCCGCCTTTCCTCGGTCCGCTCTCACTCCCTGCGGCGGAGCAGACCGCGCGCGGAAGAAGGGGACGAGCCCCGGAATTGATCATAACTTGTGGGGTGGGGAGGAGGGCTTGGACGACCTGGGAGGGCTGCGGCCTGGCTCTGGCCCCCGCCTCCGAAATACCGCAGTTTCTCACCGGGCTTCAGAAGGACGGAGGTTCCTTAAGCTCTGCGAGCCTCAGTCTGTTCGTCTGTGAATAATAACCGACCCAAACCCTGTTTTAGGATTGCATTAGACCTTAGGTAAAGGGCTTGGGATGGCACCAGAACAAAAGAAGTTCAACGACAGCTGCTATTCGTTTTATTAATAGCCTTGATTTCTAGAAAACTAGCAATACGGCGGCTTACACGTATGTGGTGTGTATTAGACTTCCATTGCTTCGGTAACGACCACACATTTAGTGGTGTAAATAAGACATTTATTATCTTAGAGTTCTGAAAATCAGAAGTCCGAATTAGATCAGCAGGGCTGCATCTCCTAAAGGCTTTAGGGGACACTATGTTTCCTTGCCTTTCCCAGCTTCTAGAAGCCACTTGCGTTCCTAACAGCTCATAACTATACACCACACTGTCACATCTTCACTCCCTAGGCTTCCATTGTTACATTCCTTGTCTTGCTGACCCTGACTCTACTGCCTCCCTCTCATAAAGACCCCTGTGATTACACAGGGTCCACTCAGATAATCCAGGATAATCTACCCACCTCAAAAATTTTTTTTTTCAATTTTTCAGGAGACAGAGCTTGTTTATTGGGTAGGTAGGTGGGCACCAGACCCCAAAATTCTTAATCACATCTGCAAAGTCCTTTTTGCCACATAGGGTAACAAACGCACATTTTGGGAATTAGGGTATACACATGTTTGGGGGACATTGATCAGCCAACACACAGTGTGTTACACCTTTCTGAGCACTTTCATTATTTGAGGGGCCTGTGCAAAATGAAAATTCAGGGTCCTGGTTTAAAAGATGGTAAGAATTTCAACCAGGGACAACAGAGCATTCAACCAGGTGCAGGGCCCTTCTGAACCACGTCAGTCCTCTTCCTCTTCAGCAGCTTGGAATTTTTGTTGGACTCTTCCAGCTACTTTTTCACGCTTCCTCTTTTCTTTGCCAAACCTCTATTTTCTATCCTCCCGTTTCCTTTTGTCCCTTATATAAATACGATCTCTCCCCATTCTGCTAAAGCTTTTCTCTTGTCCAATCCAATGGAGTTTTTTTTTTTTTTCAAGATTCCTCATCTCTGCACCACATTTGATTTTATTGCTAACACATACATTGTGGGATTATGTTATTTAAAAAAATCTTGGGAATTTTTTGTTCTGGTTTAAAGAAAAAAAGGGAAAAAAAGTTTAGATTATACAATTTCTTATTACAAAATCTCAGGTGCTCTAGTGGACCTTTCATCTCATGTCCTCTAGTGCTTTTGCAATCAAGGACAGCAACCATGGTCTGTAGTTAGAGTCCTTCTAGATTTGTTCAGTTTGAGTGGTCAGTGGCTGGAAGGAGGTAAGGGTCACAGAACTCCAGTGCAGGGGGTCCAATAGCTATTGTCTTCCTGGTTATCAAACCCAGGAAGTAACAAGCAAGTGAAATTAGAAAGTGTTGGTATTTTGCACGAGATATGGTGCACCCAAATGCATGCCTAATGACGTCTACTGAGATCTCTCTTACCGTTAATTGTTACGAGTGTGAGGAGGGGGGGTTGTTCTTTTGTGAACAGACTGCTCCATTTGTCCTCTCCCCCTGCCTCTTTGTGTACCTTTGCTTTCCCTAAAATCAACAACAGTGAAACCAGCATTGTGCAAGGTACCGGTGATGTCATCCTTGCTTCCAGCAGAGTTCCACGGTGACACTCAGTTTGAACTTTGCCACTTTGAACGTTGTGACTAGAAGTTGTGACAGAGGAGAGAAAGTGCCAACACTAATTCTCAATGGTTGAAAGAAAAATCAGCTCCTGCTAAACTTTTCAAGAAAAAGTAGCAAATGACAAAAATGTAGAAGTGCTTATGGTACCAAGGAAGATTTCACTGTTCATGCTTCCAGGAAGGCAAGTTAGTGAGGACAGCATTCAGGGGCACTAAACAGAGTCTTTCCCAGGGCACTGCCATTGGACCCATCAATGCCAATTGCTTTTAGTCATTTGTCCTTCCTATCAAAATTCAAATTCCTTCTAGAATTTAGCTTGGAGGGAGGGAACAAGCGCATTGACTGACAACCCTGAAAGTCTACAGGGAATGAGCAAAATGATGCACAAATCAACAGTGAGTGCTACTACCTTCAATTCTTAGTAGAAAGGGAAGGGGTGGGGGAGACACCTGGGTGGCTCAGTCAATGGAGCTCCAACTCTCGATTTCGACTCAGATCATGATGTGAGGGCCATGAGATTAAGCCCTGCCTTGGCTCTGCACTGAATGTGGAGCCTTGAGATTCTCTCTTTCCCTTTCCCTCTGCCCCTCCCACTACTCATGCATGTGCTCATTCCAAGTAAACAAATCTAAAGGAAGAAAGAAAATGGAAGAGATGCTGGTCAGACATGACCCTTTCCTTCAGGAAGACATGGTTGTATTCAGATACTGGAAATAGCAACAATTTGCCAGCCACATCTGGATTGGATGGACCTAATTTTCTGGAACTAAGGTATCTTAAAAGTGACATCATTTTGCAAATTGAAGAATTTATGGGCCTCCCAGATCTATTAATCTGAGAAAGGGCAGGGCCAGCTATGAAACTAATCAGTACAAAGCCCTCATTACAAACAATGAGAATTTGTCATTGATTTGGTTGGGTCAGATTATGGGAGGGGGTTATCCTGGAGGGACAATCTTAGTGTAGATGTAATTCCACTAGGGCTAGCCATGACTCTTTTCCCCATGATTCTTAATGTAGCCAAACAGAATCAACCTATGTGTCTCGAGGATGACCCGTGTGGTTTAAGTTTTAAATGAACAGTGTCAAAATGTGCTTAAGGTTAATCTTACTCATTTTTGAAATATAGACACACTGTCGGCATGCACAAAACCAAACTAATATTTGTTGCAGTATCTCTCCATTTAGCTCTCAAATACAAATGATTCCCCATCCCTTTCTATCCCTTTGTTTCCCTTCCCCTCCTTCCTACCCCACACCTCTCCCTTCTCTGAGAGGATGGCCCATCTCATCCCGTGATCTGGAGCGAGTTTTCTAGAGTCCTGTGCTGTTCCCACCTGTGATACTAATTTAGCATGAACAATCTGCTATTCCGTATCAAGAGTTAGCTTTTGCTGCATATACATGTATTATAGACATCTGGACGGTAAAGTTTCAGAAGACTCTGTCTTCTTGTACTGTATTCTCTTTAGTGGCTATCTCAGTTCCCATGAACAATAGTTGATGAACGTTTGTCTATTGATTACTATTTCTTACAATCTCAATTTCTCTTAGAAGGTATCTGTCTCAGAACCAATCCTGGATTGGGTACCTCTGAACGTTTCCTGTGGACAACTGGGAAATAGGGTCATTGGACAGGAACATTCCTGGAGAAGGCAGTAAGAAGAAGCTGAAGGCTTTTCATTAAGGCAAGGGATTCCAGGTCCTTAAGCAGAGGTGTATTTGGGAACTATCAAAAAGACTGAGGACAGTAACAGACTTGTCAGAGGGTTGGTTGAAACCCACTATTGGAAATTCATTACTTTAAGCATTTTGTTTTTTTCCTCAAACACTATTTGAAATGTCTACACCCAAGGTTGTTGAAGCAATGGTGTGAGAATGGTCTCGAGCAGATTACTATAATGCTTAAGAGACTTTGCACTGGGTGTTTAGGTTTCCAAGATACCATCAAGTGTATTGTGTTTTTTTGATGATTTTTTGGCTTGGTGAACTCGTGACTTCTAGTGAAGGAAATCATTGATGTGTGGTTCCAAATGAAAGTCAAGGTAATGGGGTGGAAATTTAATAACATCAGTAATTTTCACTCCTGATAGCAAGCTGAACTGTGATTAATGAGCCTGCTGAGTAGAGGCAATCTGTTGTGTTTAAACAAGTGTATTTGGAGATAGTACTGCTATGTTAACAACCTGCCAATGGCAATTTTTTAAAAAGTGAATTTCCACCTGTAACTTAGTTATGAAGGGAATTTTGGCTTGGTGATAGGATTTCTTGAATTTTGCTGAGGACATCTCTTCTTCTGTTCTTTTGACAAGGGATAGGGATTAAAAGAAATTAAAATGAAAGACCTTGGCTGGCCTGTGGCTTGCTCTTAGTTATCTATATAAAGCATTCACTGTTTTTCTTTAATATTTACTCAGCTGTGACATGCTCAAGTATTTTCACTTAACAGCATTAAAGCTGATAAACTTGAGCCCATTAGAATTATTTCCATTTCTAAAAGAGTTTACCTGGAGATATGCAGTTTGCACAAAACTTTCTTTTACGTAACAAACACATGGCATTATGTTAGAAGTTAATATATAATGTGATCACAGGGGTAATCTATTAAATGTAATAACTGGGAAAATGAGAATCATTATTTTGCCAATTTCACTCTCCCACCTAATGTCTATAATGCAAAAGACTTCACATAATCCCAAAGTTCTATGGCACTGGCTTGCACATTGGGACTATCTGATTTTGGTCCAGCTCTCACTGCAGTCCACTCTGCATAGGATCCAGGGCACAGTGTGTGAGGGCGACCGCGACGGATGTTCTTACAATGTGAAGATGAACGTTACAGGAAGTAGAGAGGGCCAAGGTCATGGAGACAGTGAGGTCAGAGAGGCAAAGGCAGGGAAGGCCGTTGATAGCCATCGGTGATGGCTGGAGGTGTTTCTCTGTTGGCCCCAACTGAGTTCCCTCCTGTCAGTGCGTTCCCATGCCGTCATTGGAATCTCAAGAAGTTTCATTTTTTTCCAGATCCAGTTGTTTTTTTCCCAAGTTCAGTCTCATATGTATATTGAGTCCAGCCAGTCGCCTCGTCCTTGCCCGGTGTTGCTGCTTGTTTTCCAAGACTCACATTCACGCTTGCTCCCAGACTGCTGCCTATCGCTCCTCATCCCCATTCCCTCCAGCCCTAGAGTCTTGTTTCTATTGTGTAGGCTCCCTACCTCCTGTGCCTTAACTTCTCTCACTGGCCAACATCTTGATTCAGATTTGGATTCCATTTGGCCTTAACAGAATCACATACTTGCTGGCTTCCATTTTGTGTTATTTTCTTTCTCCTGTTTAGGAACTTCTGACGATCTCCTGACAATCTCTCATAGATACAGACTTTAAGGATCTTCTCCTTCTACTTGAGCAGGATGTGCATCTTGCATTTACAATCTTACATAAAACCTCATGCTCTTCTCTGAAAAAAAAAAAAAGAGGAACATAGCATATACTCCTCAAGGCACTATAAGTGCCTTTTACGTGATTCCTCTTAGGGTTGGAATCCCAATGGGATTCTCATTGTTTGTGACTATCCACAGTTCCCCACAGAAGCAGGATGACCCACCACATTATATGACATCCTTGGGACTCTTCTAATCCCCCAAGAATGAAATGGGTCATTTATGTCTCTCCTTTATTCCATGATCCCAAGGATTCACTATATTGCTATATAATAAAATCAACAGGGATACCTGGGTGGCTCAGTTAAGCATCTGACTCTTGATTTCAGCTCAGGTCATGATCTCAGGGTCCTGGAATGGAGCCTCCAATTACACTCTGTGCTCAGCATGGAGTCTGCTTGGGGTTCTCTCTCCCTCTCCCTCTGCCCCCCCAATAAACAAATAAATCTTTAAAAAAATGAAATCAATTACAATTTCTTAGAAAATACTACCAATTTTTACAAGGCTGCAATTGCCACTGGGTTATAAAACAGTCAGAAAACACAGAGAAAATATTCAGTTATTTTAAAGATAACTTTACAATTACTTGAGACTATCTTTTCCCCAGTTTTCAGGTTATGTTTTTAAAATGTCTTACAATCTCATGCTCCTAGTCTGTGGTGTTTTTTCCCAGACATCCCTAGGCTTATCATACCACTAAATTAGTGTGATTCTTCGCTGTACAAAATTATTTATCAAAGAAGTCCTCTTTTCAAATGCCTTCATTGTACTATTTTAATTGCCATGTATAGAAATTTACTAATTTATCAAGAATGGCTCTAAGGTTTTTAATGACAAGAGAACACTTTGGAAATGAGAGGTTCTAGTTCTTCAAAGACCTATGTTTGTATCTGAAAGGTTTGCAGAATTATTTTTTTTAAAGATTTTATTTATTTATTTGACAGAGAGAGATCACAAGCAGGCAGAGAGGCAGGCAGAGAGAGAAGAGGAAGCAGGCTCCCCACTGAGCAGAGAGCCCAATGCAGGGCTCAATCCCAGGACCCTGAGATCATGACCTGAGCCAAAGGCAGAGGCTTAACCCACTGAGCCACCCAGGCGCCCCTGCAGAATTTTTTTTTAAAAAAAGATTTTATTTATTTATCTGACAGACAGAGATCCCAAGTAGGCAGAGAGGCAGGCAGAGAGAGAGAGAGAGGAGGAAGCAGGCTCCCTGCTGAGCAGAGAGCCCGATGCGGGACTCAAACCCAGGACCCTGGGATCATGACCTGAGCCGAAAGCAGCGGCCTAACCCACTGAGCCATCCAGGTGCCCCCAGAATTATTTTTTAATAGAGTAGTTTTAGGGTCACAACACAATGGAGTGGAAAATACAATTCCCCTACACCCCTCCCATCAACCTGCACGGCCTCCCGAATAATCAACATCCCCCACTAGAATGGTGTATTTGTTATAATCAGTGAACCAACATTGATACATCATTAACACCCAAAGCCCATATTTGATATTAGGGTTTGTTTTTTTGTA
This sequence comes from Mustela nivalis, assembly GCF_964662115.1. Taxonomy (NCBI): domain Eukaryota; kingdom Metazoa; phylum Chordata; class Mammalia; order Carnivora; family Mustelidae; genus Mustela; species Mustela nivalis. The sequence continues at coordinate 111,195,400 of NC_139021.1, forward strand.
TGTTATACATCTGATGAGTTTTGACAAATGTGTAATAACAAGTATCCACCCTTGTCCTATTAGATGGAATAGTTTCGCTGCCTCAAAAATCCTGTGCTCGATTTGGGTCTCTCTCCTCAGTGAAATCATTTTTTCATCAACTTTCCTGCCCCGAGGTTCATGTCATAAATGGAAAAATCTATATCAGTTGGAATTAATTCTAACCATGTAGAATAAAACAAAGCAAAACATCAAATTCAACTAAACTGAAATAAGGTTTCTCTTCACTCTACATGATGTGATTTCAAGGAAAAAAAAAAGATGTGTAGTGGTGTCCAGTTATCTTACTAAATGTTAATGATCATCAGTCCAATCTTCTGACCACAATTATGACACAGGAGGGTGGGATTTTGAATGTAGCAATACGGATATCTTGTACTAAGGCAGAGACAAGAGAAGTGTCTATAGCACTGTCAAGGTTATGGGAGAAATTGAAGGTATAGGGCTCCTGGGTGGCTCATTTAGTTAAGCATCTTCCTTCAGCTTAGGTATGATCCCAGAGTCCCAGGATGGAGTCCCACATGGGGTTAGTTTCTACTTGGTGGGGAGTCTGCTTCTCCCTCTACCACTGCCTGTCCCTCCCCCTGTTGTGCACACACACACACACACACACACACACTTTCTCTCTCTCTCTCTCTCTCTCTCTCTCTCCCTCTCTCGTCAAATAAACAAGTAAAATCTTTAAAAAAAGAAAGAAAGAAAATGAAGATAGCCTTCCCTTGGGATAGCACCCTACAGCTCAGACTCTGTAGACCCTTGTGTACACTCACCTATGAAAGGACTAGTACTTCATACCAGGATTAGCTGAGGATTCTCTGCACCTCCCCCTACTCTGCAAGATATGTATGCCAGCTGCACATCCCATTTTGTATCTACATAAAAAAGCCTAATTCTGATTTATGTTTTTTGAGTAACAAATGGAAAATCTCTTGATTGCTCCAAAAAATAATTTTGAATAGAAAGCTACTAATGTGTTTTTGTTGATGAATTTCTATGATGTAGAGGAATAAAGTAGTCACTTCCCTGCTGCTGGCGCTAAAGACAAACCACCACTCAGCAGGTGGGGGGTGGGGGGATTATAAGGGAGCATAAGCATCAAATTAAGGATGAGACCAGGTGATTTTATAGAGTTTTTCAATCCTGAGTTTCAGTGATTCCACTTAAAAAAACAGAACACTCTACTTGGACCTTTTTTTTTTTTTCATCCAATGATCAAACAAAAAGCCTTTTCCTAACATTGTTTAAACATTTTAGAATTATCCTTTCCCATTTGCAGTATGAGCATCAGTATCTGCAACTCAGCAAATGGCCTGTTATCCCGTGTTCCCACTTTAATAGCTTGAACTGGAAAGTAGAATAGATTGCAAATTGAATGACTGGAGCAATCAATAGCCATATATTACCAGCTTTTGAAATAGACTAGACTACACATACTAATGTCCAGGACACAGGAATGTAACACACTTTGAGAAAAAAGAGATAGCAAGAAAAACTTTCTGACTCAAAGATCTAAAGTAACAACTGGCTGATGTTTAGATAAGAAGAACTAATTATTGTGGGGTTATTTTAATAACTTTAAGAAAAACACTTTAAAATGTCTGTATAACAGTGTCAGAAAGAATTATTTAGGAGAAAAGCCACTGGGCTGTCTTGGAATATTAGTACATCATTGTCTTACTGTTCATTGTGACCTCATTAGCAATGTGCAGACTTTTCAGATTATAAAGATACTCTTTTCATCCCAGGGTCAGTACCTCTGCCATGGCTATCTTTGTATTTAAAAAAGAAGTACATTAACCAGAAATTGTATTTCATTTCCAAAAAGCATATAGAAACCAAAGTATAGCCATGTCTCCCACTCCCTCACCTACCCACTGACCTGCATCTGCCTTTTCTCCTGTGCCTCCACCCTTACACTCAGCTCTGCTCCCTTTGCCAACCAGAAGGCATTTCTCTAACAATTTTCTCATTGTGTTCTGCATGATGGATTTCCCACTCTGCTGACGGATTCCATTAGTATTAAAAACATGTTGAAAGAACTCCCACCTTTTAAAAACACTTCTTGGCCCTATTTCTGCCTTCTCTTTTTCTTTTTTTAAGATTTTGTTTATTTGTCAGAGAGAGAGAGGGAGAGAGAGGGAGCACAGGCAGACAGAATGGCAGGCAGAGGCAGAGGGAGAAGCAGGCTCCCTGCTGAGCAAGGAGCCCGATGTGGGACTCGATCCCAGAAGGCTGGGATCATGACCTGAGCTGAAGGCAGTCGCTTAACCAACTGAGCCACCCAGGCGCCCCTTTTCTTTCTTTTTTACAGAACCCTCCTTAAACTAGTTATCTATATTTGCTGTGTTCAGTTTTGCTCCTCTTGTTCTCTAATTAACCTCCTTAAATTAAATGTTTGCCCCCACTGCCCCACCAAAACTTCTCTTGAGTAAGCTCCCTACTGACTTCTTTATTGCTATAACCAACGCCAGTTCTCAGGACTCATTGATTTGACCTAAAGCAGCATTTCGCACTGCTGAGCACCTTCTCCCTGAAATACTTTCTTCACATGACTTCCCTGGTCTTGTCCTCAATTCCATGACCTCTAAATAAAGCCTCCTTGGGACACCTGGTTGGTGCAGTCAGTTAAGACTCCAACTCTCAGGGTGCCTGGATGGCTCAGTCAGTTAAGCACTTGCCTTCGGCTCAGGTCCTGATCCTGGGCCCTGGGATTGAGACTCATCACAGGCTCCTTGCTCAGAGGGAAGCCTGCTTCTCCCTGTCCCTATGCTCCCTGCTCCCCCTGCTTGCACTCTCTCTCTGTCTCTCTGTGTCAGATAAATAAGTGAAATCTTAAAGAGAGAGAGAGAGAGAGAACTCCAACTCTTGATTTCAGCTCAGGTCATGATCTCTGCACTCAGTGGGGAACCTGACATTTCTCATAAAGTGTCATTATGTCAGGTTGGTGGGTCCCCCAGGAGAAGTTTGTTCTTTAAGCTTACTGCTGTCAGACCTCCGCCTCCCTCCTCCCCACGCTGTGGTTGGTATAGACGCTAGTCAAAGATGGGGCTGGAACTAATGGTGGCCCCATCTTCCCTGGACCACTCCGGGACAACGGTCTCATCCTTCTCAAGACCAGGCATCCCAGCACCTCTGCTCCAGGTGAAAGGAAGCACAGCTCGTCCTCAGCAGTGAACTCTGCCTTGGTGAAAAGACTTCTGGATGGGGTGCCCAGGTCAGTCTTTAAGCGTCTGCCTTCAATGCAGGTCATGACCCGAGGGTCCTGGGATCAAGCCCCACAACTATGGGGCTTGCAGTTCAGTGGGGAGCCTGCTCCCTCTCCCTCTGCCTCTAACCCCTTGGGAGTCTGCTCACTCTCTCTCTTTCTCTCTCTCTCTCAAATAAATAAATAAAATATATTTTTTAAAGATTTTATTTATTTATTTTATAGGCAGAGATCTCAAGTAGACAGAGAGAGGAGGAAGCAGGCCCGCTGCTGAGCAGAGAGCCAGAAGCGGGGCTCAATCACAGGACCCTGAGATCATGATCTGAGCCGAAGGCACAGGCTTTAACCCACTGAGCCACCCAGGCGCCCCAATAAAATATTTTTTAAAAAAGTTCTGGGATCCCATCTTTTATAAGTGTAGACAGTCATACCAGATGAGAGAGGAGAAATCAGGGCACTTGGGTACTGGATGTGGCTGCCATGAAGACCTCAAATCCTATAGTTCCAGAAATTGGGAATTATGGACAGACCAAGATCACAGAAACAGAGGGTAAGATGGTGCTTCTTAATGTATAGCACAGAACCTCTCAGGGTGCAATTGGCGCCAGTGTTCTATTCTGAAGGGGGCAGGATCAAACCGTTTTATTGAGGGGCTTCAGGGAAAGGTCAAAGGGCTAGGAGGACAATGAGATCCAGTATCCTCAGCCTGGCCAGGATCTCCTCAGCGTCACAGTTTCCAAAAAAAGTCCAAATGTCCTCTTAAGGCCCACATTCTAAAATGTCTTTTTGGGGGGCTCCTAGGTGGCCTAATGGGTTAAAACCTCTGCCTTTGGCTCAGGTCATGATCCCAGGGTCCTGGGATCAAGCCCTGCATCCAGCCTTACATCAGGCTCTCTGCTCAGCAGGAAGCCCGCTTCCTCCTCTCTCTCTGCCTGCCTCTCTGCCTACTTGTGATCTCTGTCTGTCAAATAAATAAATAAAAATCTTAAAAATAAATAAATAAATAAAATGTCTTTTTGGCATTTGGCCTGCTGGTAACTATTCACTTGAGAACCACCACATGGTGCCAACAAGGACTTGGCTTCCCATAGCGTAGGACTCCCAAACTTCTTTACCCTGTGCGCCACCTTCCCAGCTCTCCTTGCCTAAAATTCATATCTTCCAAACCAAAAAACAAGACAGACTTTCTAGTTTTTAGTTGGGGGAAAGCAGCCTATCTCAGATCTCAGGCCAGAGAAGGCTGTGGCGTACGGCAGGGGGACGCCCAGCACTGGCTGGAGGGCTGGATTCAGCCACCTCAGTCACCCCACTTGCCAGTGTTTTTTTCTCCATCATAGTGGGGCCACCATGCTACGTTCTAGGTGCCTGCCCTGAAGTCAGGAAATCGTCCCTAGACAGAGCGCTAGGCAATTGTAGGAACCACTCCTTAGTGTTCCTTCTCTCAGGAGCTATAGTCTGTGTCACTTTGGCATGGTGTCTAGAAACTCTGTATCATGTATTTTGTCCATTTTAATAGAATTTCCTCTTTATGGCAAGACAAAATGGAATTCCTAAAAAGGAAAATACTACGTTTTTAAAATCTTGGTGAGACTAAGGGCCCCTGGGTGGCTCAGTCAGTCAAGTGGCTGCCTTCAGCTCAGGTCATGATTTCAGGGTCCTGGGATTGAACCCCACTTCAGGCTCCCTGCTCAGCATGAGGGTGGGGGAGTCTGCTTCTCCCTCTCCCTTTCCTGCTCCCCCTGCTGTGCCCTCTCTCTGTCAAGTAAATAAATAAAATCTTTTTAAAAAATCAGATACGTAACCAACAGACTCACCCAAGCACCCAAAGCACATTTCACTTTTATGTGTTTCAAAGATTCACAATCAATAACATGGTAAGATCAAAACTAATACTTCATTTTATCAGCATTCAGAGATTTTTATTTGAAGGGTTGTTGTTACCAAAAACTTTGAGGAAAGATAGATGATCCTTCTGTTGCTAGTTTAAGTAACAGTTGCGAACTAGAAAAGAATATTCTCTGAGGTCATCTGAAGCCTACATTTGTATCTACAAGATGACTTAAAAGAAATCAATTCTTTATATATTTGACAGCACAAAGTATCTTTTTTGCCTAGCAGTTTCTCTTTAAAAAAGTAATGTCTAATATGTTGTACATTTTTATTTGACATTCCTGTAATATATGCCGGATTACTTCTCAGGTATGAAGAGACATTAAAAATGCCAAATTCTGGGGTGCCTGGGTGGCTCAGTGGGTTAAGCCGCTGCCTTCGGCTCAGGTCATGATCTCAGGGTCCTGGGATCAAGTCCCACATCGGGCTCTCTGCTCAGCAGGGAGCCTGCTTCACTCTCTCTCTCTCTCTCTCTCTCTGCCAGTCTCTCTACCTACCTGTGATCTCTCTCTATCAAATAAATAAATAAATAATCTTTAAAAAATGCCAAATTCTTTGACACATCCAATCACCCCTATCATCGCCATGACATAAAGATGGGGAAAGAGAACTCCAAGGCTTCATGTCTCACTTGGAACCAGGCAGTAGCCTGGGACTGGTACGCCTTCAGGCTCGAGCGCCTCCCACCCCACCCTCCGTGGTGTGGAGACTAGGATCTCAAGTTACCAGTGACTCTCAAGTCAGGTTTGTTAATAACCAGCACTCACTTACCTCTGAGGAAAAACCAGCATCATGAAAGAGAGATGACACCCTCTATAAACAGGTCGTCTTTTAACCCTGAATGGAGCTCTAAAATACCTATAGGTAATCTCTTTACTGGCTAAGAGTCAATAGCATGTGCAGAAAATAGAGGAGGGAGAACCTAGGCTTAGGGTTAGTGGCTCTGGGCATGGCTGCACTGATCTGAAAGCACTGTGGCAAGGCTTACAGGGGCCTGACTTGAGAGCATGGTTCAGGGTCAGTGTCAGTGTCAGGTTCCAGGTCTGTGTCCAGGGGACTGCTGAATGTGGGCCTCTCAGGACAGAAACCTCAGAACAGAACCCAGGGTTAGGGTAAGGGCTTAGGGGCCTAGCAGGTCTGGGACGGCATGCTCTGTCCATGTTTATGGGGGGCTGTTTTGAGGGCATGGTTCAGGGGGAGTGTCAGGTTCCGGTTTGTGTTCAGTGGCCCGCTGAATGTGCGGTGGCTAGAGTTGAGCATGCAATTTTCTCCTCCACCGAATCCTTCCCAGAGTTCCAAATGGCACGGTTTCCCTCCGCGTGGCAGGCTCAGCCATCTGGTCTTGCTCAGGTACTCCCAATCCCTTGGGTTCTGTAGCCAGGCCCTTGGGGATGGACCTCTCTGCACCCAAACTGGGGTGAGGCTTAAGGCCTAGGGGCATGGTAGGACTGATCTGAAAGTGCTTTGGAGAGCCTCCCAGGTGGCTGAGACGAGGGCATGGGTCAGGGTCAGTGTCTGGCTCTGGGTTGGTGTCCAGGGGTCTACTCATATGGGCGTGGCCTCAGTGGGCGTGCAGATTCACGGTGAGTTCTGCAGATTCAGAACAGATTCTGCTGTTCATTCTTTCTGTACTTCCAAATGGCACTGTTTCTTGCTGGGGGGCATTCTGAGCCCTCTAGGATTGCTCTGGTCTCCTCAGTCTAGACAGCTTATGTCCCAGGCCTCTGGGGCAGAAGCCTCAGAACTGAACCCACAGTCCAGTCAGGATTATAACCTAGTGGCATGACAGGTGTGGACTTCCAGTGCTCATTGCATCTTGATGGGAGGCTAAGTTGAGTGTCTAGCTCAGGTTGGGTGTCAAGCTCCAGGTTTGTGTCCAGGGGCCCCCTGAATGTCAGGGTGACCAGATGTGGGCATGCAGATTTCTATTATTCAGAATGCTTTCAAGAGTTCCAGATGGAATGGTTTCCTTGTGGATGGCAGGCTGAGGCCACTAGTATTCCTCAAGTGTCTCCAATCCTTGGGTCTTTGGATCCAGGCTCTTGGGGGATGGAGGCCTCAGAACCCAACCTAGGGTACGGGTTAGGGACTAGGGGTATGGCTAGCCTAATCTGCCAGCTTTGATTTGACCTTTCTAGAGGGAAGATTTGATGGCTTGCTTAAGAATGAGTGTCAGGCTCTGCATTGTTGTCCATGGGGCTCCTGAATGTTGGGGTGGCCTAAGGGGGATTTCCACATTTCTCCTACTTGGAATCCTTTCCATAGTTCCAAAGACCACAGTTTCTTTCTTGGTGGCAGGCTGAGTCCTCTGGTGTTGCTCAAGGGTCTTTGGATCCAGGCTTTTGGAGTTGGACCCCTCAGAACCCAATATGGGGTTAGGGTTAGGGCCTGGGGCATGGCAGGACCAAGCTGAAGGTACAATGGAGAATTTCCTGGGGGGGACTGAGATGAGATCAGGGCCAGGGTGAGTTTCAGACTCCAGGTTTCTACTAAGGAACACTGAATGTGGGGGCGGCGTCAGGTGGGCATGAAGATTTCTCCTGCCATTAATCCTTTCTGGAGATCCGAATGGCATTGTTTCCTTCTGAGTCCTCTGACAATGCCCCAGTTCCTTCTCTTTGTTCCACATCACAGGGATGGGCTTCTCAGATGCCAAATATGGTTATGGTTAGGGCCTAGGGGCATGGCAGACAGCATCTCCTAGTGGTGTTTTGATGTTTTCAGAGGGCTAAGTTGAGAGGGTGGGTCAGGGTGAGTTTCAGAATCTGGGATTATGTCCAGCTGGCCACTGAAATTTGGATGGCCTCATATGGGCATGCAGATTTCTCCTATTCTGAGTCCTTTCTGGAGTTTGAAATGGCACAGTTTTCTACAGCTGGCAACCATTTGGAACTCCAGAATGCATACAGTCAGTAGAAATCTCCATGCCCATCAGAGGATATGGCCAAATTTAGTGCACCCTTGGACACAAACCCAGAACCTGAAATTAACCTTAAAGCACACACTCATAGGAGACCCCTGTGAAGTTTTCCACATCACTGCCAGACCAAGCCTGCCATGCCACTAGACCTGAATGCTAACCCTAAGTTGCGTTCCTTAGAGGTCTGTCCCCCGAAGAGCCAGCCTCCAAAGCCCCAGAGACTGGGGACAGCTGAGCAATACCAGAGGGCTCTGCCTGTCACCCAGAAGGAAACTGTGCCATGTCAAACTCTGGAAAGGCTTCAGAGTAGGAGAAATCTGCATGCCAACACGGGCAACCCCCAATTTCTGTGGTCCGTTGGACATGAACTCAGAGTCTGACACTCATGCTGACACAGGCCCTCAACTCAGCATCCTGGGAAGCTCACGTCAAAGACTGCAGATTGGGTCTGCTATGCACCCAGGTCCTACACCAAGTGATGGGTTTAGCTTTGAGTCTTCCATCCCCAGAAGCCTGGCTCCCAAGCCCTACCCATTGGGGACAACCTCTGCAAACCCAGAGAACTCCACCTGCCATCCAAAAAGAAACTCAAACCAAGAGCATGACACACATCCTGACCCAAGCCCTCAATTTAGTCGCAAGGAGTTGGCCTCAGCTGTGGCTGATCAGCTTTGCCATGCCCTTTGGTCCTACCCAAACCTTTGGTGAGACATTGAGAATTCTGTCCCCAGAGGCCTTGCAGCCCAGCTCTACACACTGGGCCATCAGACATCAGGGATATCTGAAAAATACCAAGGACCCCACCAGGCACCCACAAAGAAATCATGGCATTTGCAACTCCCGAGAGGATTCAGAGCAGGAGAACTCTGCATGTCCACCTGAACCAACCCCCCCTTCAGAGGTTTGCTGCTACAAACCACAGAATCTGACACTCAGCCTGACCATGCCCTCAACTCAGCTCCAAAGGAAGCTGGACTCGGTGCCAGCAGATCAGGCATTTCATGCCCTTAGGCCCTAAACATAACTTTTAATTGGGCTTTGAGTGTTTGTCACCAGAGCCCTGGCACCCAAGCCTTACACATTGGGGATACCTGAGCAATACCTGAGGACTCCCCTAGCCTCCCAGAAGGAATCCCTGCCATTTGGAACTCCAGAAAGACTGCAGAGGAGGACCAATCTGCATTCCCACTGGAATTCACCCCACACTCAGGGGCTCCCATTCACAACAGCAGCCTGACTGTCCCCTGACCCAGGGCCTCAACTCAGCCCCCGGAAGCAACAAGACCTGCAGATCTCTGCCATGCCATAGCTGTAGCTTTGAGTCTTCTGTTCTCAGGGACCTGGCTCCCAAGCTTTAGGGACTGCAGAGACCTGAGCAATCCAAGAGGACTCCACCTGCCACACAGAAGGAAACCCAGCGAGTTGGAACTCCGGAAAGGATTCAGAACAAGAGAAATCTTCATGTCCACATGAGACCATTCCCAATGACCATGGCCCCCCGAACACAAACTTGGATTCTAACACTCCCCTGACCCAGGCCCCCGACTCCACACCCCAGGAAGCTCACCTCAACTCCTGTTGAATGAACCTGCCATGCTTCTAGGCCCTTACCCTAACCTGAGGTTGGACTTTGAGGCTTCTGTCCCCTGAGGCCTGGTTCCCAAGCCCTACAGACTGGCGACATCAGAGCAAAGCCAGAGAACTCTGTCTACCCCCGACAAGGAAATCATGCCATTTTGAACTCTAGAAAGAATTCAGAGAAGTTGAAATCTGCATGCCAACCTGAGTCCACCCCAATATACAGTAGCCCCTGGAACTTGAACCAGAAGCCTGCCCCTCACTCTGACCCAAGCCCTCAACTCAGCTACCAAGAAATTTGCCTCAGCTCTGGTATATTTGGTATGCTATGCCCCTAGGCCCTATCCCTAACCCTCAGTTGGACTTTGAGGCTTATGTCCCCAGCGGTCTTGCAGCCAAGCTCTATACATTGGGGATATCTGAAAAATACCACAGGACTCTGCCTGTTACCAGAAGGAATCCCTGCCATTTGGAACTCCAGAAAGGACTCAGAGCAGGACACATCTGCATTCCCACTTGAATCCACCCCACCTTTAGGGGCCCCTGGACACAACAGGGAGCCTGACATTCCCCTTAACCATGCCCTCAACTTGGGCCCCAGGGAAGCATGCTTCAGGGTCTCCTGACCTCTGCCATGACCCTCGGCCCTAACCCTAACAATTCGTTTAGTTTTGAGTCTTCTGTCCCAGAAGACTGGCTCCCAAGCCCAAAGACCGGGCACACCTGAACAAACCCAGAGAACTTTGCCTGCCACGCAGAAGGAAATTGTGCCGCTTGGAACTCTGGAAAGGATTCAGAGCAAGAGAAATCTGTATGCCCAAATGAGGCCACTCCCAATGACCACAGCCCCAGGACACAAACTTGGAGTCTGACACCCCCCTGACCCCAGCCCTCGACTCCGCACCCCGGGAAGCCTCTGAGGCTTCACCTCACCCCCCACAGATCAGGCCTACAATGCATCTAGGCCCTTACCCTAACCTGAGGTTGGACTTTGAGGCCTCTGTACCCCAAAGCACAGATCCCAAGCCCTACAGATGGGGGACACCTGAGCAAAGCCAGAGAACTCCACCGGCTACCCACAAGGAAACTTTGGAAAGGATTCAGAACAGGAGAAATCTGCATGCCAACCTGAGGCCACCTCCCCATATTTGGTGTCCCTGTGCACTAGAACCAGAAGTCTGCCCCTCACCCAGACCCAAGCCCTCAACTCAGCCCCCAGGAGTTTTCCTCAGTTCTGGCTGATCATATCTGCCATGACCCTAGGTCCTAACCTTAACCTTCAGTTGGACATTGAGGCTTCTGTCCCCAGAAGCCTGGAAGTCAGCTGTACACTTTGGGGATACCTGAGCAATACTACAGGACTCTGCCTGCCACCCACATAGAAACCATGCCATTTGGAAATCTGGAAAAGATTCAGAGCAGTTGAATGAACTGCTGAGACCAACCTGAGACCACCTCCATGTTCAGTGGCCCTCTGCACTCGAACCAGGAAATGGTCACTCTCCCTGGCCCAAGCCCTCAACTCAGCCCCCAGGAAGTTTACCTCAGCTCTGGCTTATTGAATATACTATGCCCCTAGTCCTTAGCCCTAACCCTTGGTTAGAGTGTGAGGCTTTGGTCTCCAGAGACCTGGCAGCCATATCTGAAAAATACCAGAGGACTCTGCCTGGCACCCAGAAAGAAACCGTGGCATTTGGACTCATGGAAAGGATTCAGAGCAGGAGAAATTTGCGGGCCCACCTGAACCCACCCCACCTTCAGAGGCCCCCATCTGATGAGGCAACAGAAGGCAGTCTGAGGACAATGCAGAAGCCGGCAAGCTTTAATAGCCCCCATCTTGGGATATGTGACAGTCCTCAGGCATTCCTGCTACCCTAAAGGAAAAACAAATAGCTAACTGGTAGAGATCACAATTCTACCAGACCTACGTCTCCCTCAGTGTACAAATGTCCTAATGATTTACAAGGAAGAATTCTTTTCTTTTGTTTTTTTTTTTAAAGATTTTTATTTATTTATTTGATAGACAGAGAGAGATCACAAGTAGGCAGAGAGGCAGGCAGAGAGAGAGGGAAGCAGGCTCCCCGCTGAGCAGAGAGCCCAATGTGGGGCTCAATCCCAGGACCCTGAGATCATGACCTGAGCCGAAGGCAGAGGCGTAAACCACTGAGCCACCCAGGCACCACTACAAGGAAGAATTCTTATCAATAGCTTAACTTCCAAAGGCACATAACTCAGTTCTTGAAGCCCTAACACTATCTTTCCCTCCCTAAAATTGAGGGAGGCTGAGGCAGAGGGATATGTAAATAAAGTTAAATTTCTTCTAAACCTAAAGCTCATTGATAAGAATGTGTGACAGCAGGAATGTGCCATTCCTCCAGGAAGCTTCCAAGTCTTTTACTGTTAATGTCTTACTAAAAGGAAAAACACCTTAACCTGACAATGGCAGGGCCTCTGATATCTTACAGTCCTCTTTAGCGTATGAGAGCTCTTTTGAAACTTCCCTTTTCCTTACCTCCCCAACATCACAGTCTATAATCAACCACCTCCACAACCCAAGTGTGAGAGCTCTTTCTGCCCACGGGTCTTGTTGTTTGATTAAAATCATTTTTTAAAATTTATTTTCAGCATAACAGTATTCATTGTTTTTGCACCACACCCAGTGCTCCATGCAATCCATGCCCTCTATAATACCCACCACCTGGTTCCCCCAACCTCCCACCTCCAACCCCTTCAAAACCCTCAGATTGTTTTTCAGAGTCCATAGTCTCTCATGGTTCATCTCCCCTTCCAATTTTCCTCAACTCCCTTCTCCTCTCCTTCTCCCCTTGTCCTCCATGCTATTTGTTATGCTCCACAAATAAGTGAAACCATATGATGATTGACTCTCTCTGCTTGGCTTATTTAACTCAGCATAATCTCTTCCAGTCTTGTCCATGTTGATACAAAAGTTGGTTATTCATTCTTTCTGAAGGAGGCATAATACTCCACAGTGTCTATGGACCACATCTTCCTCATCCATTCGTCCGTTGAAGGGCATCTTGGTTCTTTCCACAGTTTGGTGACTGTGGCCATTGCTGTTATGAACACTGGGGTATGGATGGCCCTTCATTTCATGCATCTGTATCTTTGGGGTAAATACCCAGTAGTGCAATTGCAAGGTCATAGGGAAGCTCTATTTTTAATTTCTTAAGGAATCTCCACACTGTTTTCCAAAGTGTCAGCACCAGCTTGCATTCCCACCAAGAGTGTAAGAGGGTTCCCCTTTCTCCACATCCTCTCCAACACATGTTGTTTACTGTCTTGTTCATTTTGACCCTTCTAACTGGTGTCAGGTGGTATCTCAATGTGGTTTTGATTTGAATAGCTCTGATCACTAGTGATGATGAACATTTTTTCATGTGTCTGTTAGCCATTTGTATGTCTTCATTGGAGAAATGTCTGTTCATGTCTTCTGCCCATTTTTTGACATGATTATCTGTTTTTTGTGTGTTGAGTTTGAGGAGTACCTTATAGATCCTGGATATCAGCCCTTTGTCTGTATTGTCATTTGCTAATATCTTCTCCCATTCTGTGGATTGCCTCTTTGTTCTGTTGACTGTTTCCTTTATTGTACAGAAGATTTTGATCTTGGTGATGTCCCAAAATATCATTTTTGCTTTTGCTTCCTTGAGAAGTATTTATTTAAATCACATGATGAATATTTTTTACCACCTAGGTTTTTGTTAGAACAAATTTACAATATTCCTAAAGAATTATGGAATGTGTTTACTTGGAAAATAGGTAAAACAAGGTAATATTGTATTTCTGGAAAGGCTACAGTACTTCCCACTTGGTTAGATAGACTTATTTAAAATCCTTGAAGTGTGTTGCGGTGCAGATCCTCTTGGCAAACATAGGGACTGCTTTTTACTGAGTGTGTCATCCTACCACTTTGGCAATTTCACATTTGTTACCATAGCAAAATCTCAAATTACTTTTTGTTCTACCTAAATCGCAGTACATAAATAAAAAAAAATCATAGACTGTTTTGTCTAAAACTTAGAGGTAACTTGAAGTAGTGACTTTCTGTTTAAAAGAAAATACATTTTACCAGTACTAAAATCCAATTTTCTTTAATCATCTCTCCCCAGTGCATTGTCTTTCTATTGCTAATGTATTTCCCACTTGTAACTATTGACAAACTTTTGCAATTCATGACTGAAATTACTTTCAGGGACCACAACAAATTTAACTTTGTGTTTGCTTCATTTATCACTGAAAATAAATTTCATTAAACATTTAAAAATGTTCTTATATGATATCACAATCTACATGGAAAAGGTATAATCCTGAGGCCAAATGGTTTATTAACTAGATCGAAAAGTCAGGTAATAGAAATGGAAGAAATTCACTGAGGTTTATTCCTCTGGGTTATAAAATCATAAAAGCAGGTACATCTTGGTTACAGATTATTGTATAATTCCCTTCAGTTTGCAGAGGTCTTACTAAATTTAGCAGGTACTTTGTAACTTTTGTTCAGTGAGTGACTTAATTGGCAATCATTGGAAAGGCAAGTTAGAAAAGAGAGATAAGGGTTTGCAAGACCTGAAGATGTTGATTAAAAAATAAGCAAAATTGGGGGTCCCTGGGTGGTGATGTCTTGGTTTTGGCTGAGGTCATGATCTCAGGGTCATGAGATGGATCCTTGTGTCAGGCTCCACACTCAGTGGGTGTATGCTTAGGACTTTTTCTTCCTCTCCCTCTCTTTCTGCCCCCCCCCCACCTCTTTCTCTCTCTCATTCTCTCAAATAAATAAATAAATCTTAAAAGAAAATAAGCACAACTGATTTGGTCTGAGAAATAAGGAGCTTAGAAATTGTCACTCCATCCCAACAACTAAAAAGCTGAATAAACTGAAAAATAAGCAATTCTCCTTAGATATTTCAGAGAGTGAGTTCATGGACAATCACTGCTTCTAAAACTGGTGAGACAGACAGGCAGACACAAAGAATTACAACTTTCCAGAGCAGAAACTTCCCCAGAAACCAGTCCTGGGTTTGGGAAACCTGAGCTGTAATTAGTGAATTGCTTGGAGGGTTAGTGTGGATATGACTCTCATAAGAACTCTAAGTGGGGACAAGCCCCGCAAAATGAAAACAAATTCCAAGGGGACCCAGCCATAGGGGGCCTCTATACATTTGTGAGTTTTACCTCCAGGGTTTCTACCAGGTCCTCATAGTTAATAGTGGAGAAAAATTTCCTCATGCCTCTAGCAGGAGAAAGGGAAACATAACCATTTATCTATATAAGAACAACTCAAGATGCTGATGGAAAGTAACGATGAGCAAAAGAATGGGAGAAAGTCTCCTTATTCATGCATAAAAAGATTCAATATGGTCAAGATGCAGGTTCTTCACAAATTGGTCTGTAGATTCAAGACAATCCCAGTCAAAATACCATCAAGTTAATTTATGGATATCAGCAAACTGATTCTAAATTTACTTGAAAGAAGAAGACCAACAATAGTCAACATCATATTAAAGGAGAGGAACAAAGTCCGAACACAGATAATACTCTTTGTATGAAAGGAAAGGCGTTCAGGAACCGGTAGTTGGGAAGTTGAAATAGCCTGGAGATGACCTCTTTTCTCTTTCAAAGATAAGTTTATGGATATAAAAAAATAATAGATAAATTAACAGAGATATCAGAATGAGACATTTTTGTTCCCGAGGGTGCAAAATATAAGGAGTCACTCACTTACAGAGTCACTCACTTACAGACTTACAGAATCTGTTTACAGAAAACAAAATCTGGACACAGATGGCCAGTTTTGTCATGACAAATTTGCAACCATTTGTACAGCAAATCAATTTTTATTTTGTACTTATAGCTTGTCAGTTAAATTTCCAAACTCTGTTACAATTTCACTTTCCTCATTTACATTGTTTATTCATCCAAATGTGTTTATTGAGTTCCTACCTAATGTGTCATGGGCTAGGCGATTGATTATATATTGGTGAAGAAAACAAAAGCTGACTGCCCTTTTGGAGTTAGTGATAAGTGAGAGATCAAGAGACATTTAACATGTACATAACTAAGTTAATAAGGACTCATTGTGGTAAGGACAATAAAAGAAACAAACATGATGCAGGATTGTCTATTATTACTGGTTCATGTTAGAGAAAATAATGATCATCTCCAAGACCTAAGATATGGTGGGGGATCAACCATATAGAAAAACTTTGGGGATGCAGTGTGGTTGAGGAAAATTCCTGCCTGAAGTCCCAAAATATTTCTTTGAATGTTAAATATTAAAGTTAAAAATGAAATAAAAAATAGGAAGATATTTTTTCAAGCATATAGAATAAAAACAAACTACATTTGGTCATACCACAAAGATACTACTAATGAAGTTATTTCTTTCTTCTAGTTTTGTCCCATGCCAGCTTTAGTAAAATTCATACCACTCCTTGACTACTCTTCTTCTGCTCTTGTCTTTCTTCTTTCTCTTCCTTCTCCTACTCTTCCTTTTTATTCTTACATATTTAAGATTGATCTAATTTTAATTTCTTCTCATTTAAAGCTACTCTTGAAGGGGCATCTGGGTGGCTCAGTTGTTGAGTTTCAGCTCAGGTCATGATCTTTTCATTCCTGGGATCCAGCCCAGAATTGGGCTCTGTGCTCAGCAGGGAGTCTGCTTGAAAATTCTCTGCCTCTGCCCATTTCCCCTTTCTCTCTCTCTCTCTCTGTCTCTCTATCTCTCTCTCTCTCTCTCTCTATCACACACACACACACACACACACACACTTTTTATTTCTAAAATAAACAAATCTTTAAGAAAATAAAGCTACTCTTGGATATTTTTCAAGTTTTTGTTGCTGTTGTGAATGAGGTCTGGTCTCTATGTTCCTTTTCATAATCTACGTAGTCTTGATGTTTCACTGTAGAGAAATTTTAAACATAGAAAAAATTCTAAGGAGTAAATAAAAATATCTCACAGTATGTTATCTGGTTAATATTTGCAGCATATTTCAGGTTTATGTTTATATTTATAAAGTCAAGCATTTTTTGTTGGTCATATGTAATGATTACATTTTGTAACTATCATTTACTTATGTAAAAGAAATTATTGTTTTTCTATATGTAGCTTGCATATGCCATTATCCATTGTATCTAATTACTAACACTTAACAAATGCTTTATCTTCATCTATTGAAATAATTGTTATTTTCATATTTCACCAATTGATGAATAAGAGTAGATTTATATATATTTTTTGGAACAGTAATGCCCTGTGTTCCTGGAACAGAATTTATCTATTCATGGTATGTTACTTCTATTTATTTTGTGTCAATTTACATACATACAATACAAAATTTACTACAATGGCTCATTCTATATGCCATATATATCAAAATTCTTCTTATACTTAAGAGAAAATCCTCTGGTAGAAAATAATAATTCTTCCATTTTCATCACTTTCTTTCAAGGATTGTTATTTCTTTGACTTTTTCATATCTCACTCTGAAGTCCACTTACATGACATTTAAAATATAATTTTATACTCTTAGCCATTTTAATAACAGAATTCTATAGAATTCACTATTATGAAGAGGGGTGCGATAGAAAATGTTTATATGTTGATTGTTCAGAACAACAAAAAGTAGCCTTAATTTGTAACATTCGTTTGCTTCCATGGGGATGGGAGGAGCCCCAGGCAGCAGTGTAGCAACAGTGTGGGGTGGGCGTGGTGGGCGGGACCATCCTGGGCGCTAAGGGGGCAGGGCAGCCTGGGGCACAGGGGCCTGGGGCACAGGGCCGCACCCGATCTGCGGCAGCTAAGGTGAGGGGGGCAGGGTGAGGCGCACAGCAGGGTGGCAGGATGCATGTTGTTGTAGCAATGTGGAGGAGGCGCGGGGAGGGGGGCGGATATCCAGAGCGGAAGTAGCGGTAACATGCCTGGCAGCAGGGAGGCAAAGGAGCAGGGGGGAGGGGGAAGCCGTCAGGCAGTAGTAGGGGGTTAGGGGCGGGACAAGCCGGGCATTAGCGGGTCTTCAACGTCAGGGCGTGGTGGTCTGGGCTGCATGAGCCGGAGGGGTTTGCAGCCGGGAGAGAAAACTGAGGTAGGGGGCCGGGATCACGGAGGAGGGAGCAGGGGTCACCAGAAGCATGGAAGGGGGCAGGCAGTAGTCGTACAGGGAGGGGGTGGGAGCTGCGTGGCACCCGAGTGGGGAAGCCATGCAGCACCTCTGGGGGATGCGTAGAATCTAGGCAGCAGAGGGGTGAGGGGATGGGAGGAGCCCCAGGCAGCAGCGCAGCAACGGCGGGGGTGGGGGGGCCGGCGTGGTGGGCGGGACCATCCTGCGCTCCAAGGGGGCAGGGCAGCGAAACGCCGCAGAGGCCTGAGGCACAGGGCCGCAGTATATCGGCGGCAGCTGAGGTAAGGAGGGCAGGGTGAGGCACACAGCAGGGTGGCAGGATGCATGTTGTTGTAGCAATGTGGAGGAGGCGCGGGGAGGGGGGCGGATATCCAGAGCGGAACTAGCGGTAACGCCTGACAGCGGGGCGGCAACGGAGCAGGGGGGAGGGGGAAGCCGTCAGGCAGTAGTGGGGGGTTGGGGGCGGGACAAGCCGGGCTTTAGCGGTCAACAACGTCAGGGCATGGTGGGCTGGGCTGCATGAGCCTGAGGGTTTTGCATCCGGGAGAGAACACTGAGGTAGGGAGACGGGATCACGGAGGAGGGAGCAGGGGTCACCAGAGGCGGGGAAGTGGGCAGGCAGTAGTCGTAGAGGGAGGGGTGGGAGCTGCGTGGCACCGGAGCGGGGCAGCCATGTGGCACCTCTGGGGGATGGGTGGAATCTAGGCAGCAGAGGGGTGAGGGGATGGGAGGAGCCCTAGGCAGCAGTGCAGCAACGGTGGGGGCGGGTGTGGTGGGCCAGACCATCGTGCACGCCAAGGAGGCAGGGCAACGAAACGCCGCAGAGGCCTGGGGCACAGGGCCGCATCCAATCGGCGGCAGCTAAGGTAAGGGGGGCAGGGTGAGGCGCACAGCAGGGTGGCAGGGTGCATGTGGGCTGTAGCAATGTGGAGGAAGCGCTGGGAGAGGGGTGGATATTCAGGGCGGAAGTAGCGGTAACATGCCTGGCAGCGGGGAGGCAAAGGAGCAGGGGGAGGGGGAAGCCGTCAGGCAGTAGTGGGGGGTTGGGGGCGGGACAAGCCGGGCATTAGCGGGTCCTCAACGTCAGGGCGTGGTGGTCTGGGCTGCATGAGCCGGAGGGGTTTGCAGCCGGGAGAGAAAACTGAGGTAGGGGGCCGGGATCACGGAGGAGGGAGCAGGGGTCACCAGAGGTGTGGAAGGGGGCAGGCAGTAGTCGTACAGGGAGGGGGTGGGAGCTGCGTGGCACCCGAGCGGGGAAGCCATGCAGCACCTCTGGGGGATGGGTAGAATCTAGGCAGCAGAGGGGTGAGGGGATGGGAGGAGCCCCAGGCAGCAGCGCAGCAACGGCGCGGGGGGGGGTGGGGGTGGGCGGTGTTGTGGGCGGGACCATCCTGCGTGCTAAGGGGGCAGGGCAGTGAAACGCCGCAGAGGCCTGAGGCACAGGGCCGCAGCGTATCGGTGGCAGCTGAGGGAAGGAGGGCAGGGTGAGGGACACAGCAGGGTGGCAGGATGCATGTTGTTGTAGCAATGTGGAGGAGGCGCGGGGAGGGGGGCAGATATCCAGAGCGGAACTAGGGGTAACGCCTGGCAGCGGGGCGGCAACGGAGCAGGGGGGAGGGGGAAGCCGTCAGGCAATAGTGGGGGGTTGGGGGCGGGACAAGCCGGGCGTTAGCGGTCAACAACGTCAGGGCATGGTGGGCTGGGCTGCATGAGCCTGAGGGTTTTGCATCCGGGAGAGAACACTGAGGTAGGGGACGGGATCACGGAGGAGGGAGCAGGAGTCACCATAGGCGGGGAAGGGGGCAGGCAGTAGTTGTACAGGGAGGGGTGGGAGCTGCGTGGCACCCGAGCGGGGCAGCCATGTGGCACCTCTGGGGGATGGGTAGAATCTAGGCAGCAGAGGGGTGAGGGGATGGGAGGAGCCCCAGGCAGCAGCGCAGCAACGGGGGGGGGGGGGGCGGCGGGAGGGTGGCGTTGTGGGCGGGACCATCCTGCGCGCCAAGGGGGCAGGGCAGCGAAACGCCGCAGAGGCCTGAGGCACAGGGCCGCAGCGTATCGGCGGCAGCTGAGCGAAGGAGGGCAGGGTGAGGGACACAGTAGGGTGGCAGGATGCATGTTGTTGTAGCAATGTGGAGGAGGCGCGGGGAGGGGGGCGGATATCCAGAGCGGAACTAGCGGTAACGCCTGGCAGCGGGGCGGCAATGGAGCAGGGGGGAGGGGGGAAGCTGTCAGGCAGTAGTGGGGGGTTGGGGGCGGGACAAACCGGGCGTTAGCGGTCAACAACGTCAGGGCATGGTGGGCTGGGCTGCATGAGCCTGAGGGTTTTGCATCCGGGAGAGAACACTGAGGTAGGGGGACGGGATCACGGAGGAGGGAGCAGGGGTCACCAGAGGCGGGGACGGGGGCAGGCAGTAGTTGTACAGGGAGGGGTGGGAGCTGCGTGGCACCCGAGCGGGGCAGCCATGTGGCACCTCTGGGGGATGGGTAGAATCTAGGCAGCAGAGGGGTGAGGGGATGGGAGGAGACCTAGGCAGCAGTGCAGCAACGGCGGGGGCGGGTGTGGTGGGCCAGACCATCGTGCACGCCAAGGAGGCAGGGCAAGGAAACGCCGCAGAGGCCTGGGGCACAGGGCTGCATCCAATCGGCGGCAGCTAAGGTAAGGGGGGCAGGGTGCATGTGGGTTGTAGCAATGTGGTGGAAGCGCTGGGAGGGGGGTGGATATTCAGGGTGGAAGTAGCAGTAACATGCCTGGCAGCGGGGAGGCAACGGAGCAGCGTGGAGGGGGAAACTGTCGGGCAGTAGTGGGGTTTTGGGGCGGGACAAGCCGGGCTTTAGCGGGTGGACAAAGTCAGGGCATGGTGGGTTGGGCTGCATGAGCCTGAGGGGTTTGCCACTGGGAGGCAATACTGAGGTTCGGGGTCGGGATCTTGGAGGAGGGAGCAGGGCTCACCAGAGGCGGGGAAGGGAACATACAGTAGTGGCACAGGGAGGGGTGGGAGCTGCGTGTCACCTGTGGGGGATGGTCGGAATCTAGGCGGGAGCAGAGGGGGTGAGGCGGTGAGGGGGTGGGAGGGTGCGAGCAGCCCCAGGCAGCGGGGCAGCAACAGTTAGGAGGGGGTGGTGGGTGGGCCCATCGTGCGTGTCAAGGGGGCGGGGAGGTGAAGCGCAGCAGAGGTCTGGAGCACAGGGCCGCAGTGGAGCGGCAGCCTCTGAGGTAAGGGGGACAGGGGTGTATGTGGGCGGTTGCAATGTGGTGGAAGCACGGGGAGGTGGTGGATAGGGTGCTAGTAGCACAGTAATGTGGCTGGCAGTGGGGAGACCACGGAGACAGGGGTGAGGGAAACAGCTAGGCGGTGGTGGTGGGTGGAGGGGAGGGACCAACCTGGCATCATCTGGAGGCCAGTGTTTGGCGTGGTGGGCAGGGTAACAGGGCTGCAAGGGTGCCAGGAGGTGTCAGAGAGGTGAAAACGCTCACGTATGGGGGCGGGATCAGTGGGGGAGAGAGCTGGGGTCACCAGAGTTGGGGGAGGGCGCAACCAATCAGTAGAGGGGCAGGGAGGGGTAGCGGCCGTGGGTCGGGAGCTGTGTGCCATCTGAGGGGGTCAGCAGTGTGGCACCTGGAGGGGGTGGGGAGATTAGAGGTGGCAGGGCAGTATAGGGAGGGTGGGACCAGCCCTGAGGCAGCAGCACAGAGACAGCTTGACTGGCTTGCTGGGCCTGCTCATAGTGCATGCCAACGAGGTGGGGAAGCGAAGCAAGGCAGAGGCCGGGGCACAGGACAGAGGCTTCCTGGCAGTGAGGGGGCCTGTGGGGGGGCACTGCAGGGTGGCAGGGGTACATTTTTGGGGGCAGCAAGCTGGTAGCCACACCGGGGGGGGGGGGGTGGATGTCCTGGGCAGACACACACTTGGCAGCCAGGAGGCATCAGAGTGGGGGGAGGGGAGTAGCTAGGCGGTAGTGTCCTTGGGGGTGGGCAGGACTAGCTGGGTATGAGTGGGGTCTCAACATCATGGTGTGGTGGGTCAGGCAGCAAAGCAAAGGGCCTGGCTTTGCTGGGCTTGGTGCATGTCTACAGGGCGGGACCACTGTTAGCAGCAGCAGCGTGGACCCAGGGTAGCAGTGGAGAGGCAATGGTGGTTGTAAGTGGGGGCGCTGTGGACGGTGGTGCAGCGTGGTGGGGGCAGCCTGGTGGTACCAGTGCGGGGAAGGTGGAGTAGGACTCATGGGGCGGCAGCAGTGCGGCAACAGGGCTAGGAAATTGGGAAGGCTCGAGTGGGGGACAGGGGTAGCATCTAGGTGGTAGCTGCAGGGAGGGGTGGGCAGGAACAGCAGAGGGGCAGCGTGGTAGGTGGGGCAGTCATGCAAGTCAACAGGGCAGGGCTATGAAGACCAGCAGTTGCAGAACACAGGGGAGCAGCAGGACATGGGGTAAGAGTGGTACCCAGGGTGGCAGCAGATCAGAAGCAGGGTAGTGGTAAGTGGGCAGTTACGGCGAGGGGCAGGGGATTGGTAGTGGGGGTGTGGAGAGAGCAGATGGGGTGGTATCAGCAATGTGGTGGGGCATCAGGACAGGAATGAGCATGTTGGTGGGCGGGGTGGGACAGCACGGCTGCACAGGTGCATGTGGGGTGGCAGGCGGTTGGTGGTGGCATGCAGAGAAGGGGGGACAGAACCATCTGGGAGGCAGCGGCACAGCAACTGCACAGGTAGAGCACGAATGGCAGGGTAGGGCCTTAGTGCCTGTCAATGGGGCTGGACAGTGAAGGTCAGCTGTGGCCTCGGGCACAGGGCAGCAGCTTAGCTGCAGCAGTGGTGGTAAGGTGGACAGTATGAGGGGTGTGCTGCAGAGGGCAGGGTCACAAGGCAGGGGCACCCAGGCAGTAGCAGCATTGGGAGAAGGCTGGGATGCGTGGGGCGGCAGCAGCAGGTCAACGGGGAGGGAATCTGGAGGCACTGGAGCAGGGGTGGGGGGCCGACAGGCGGGAGAAGTTCGGGGGGTGTTTGGTGGGACCAGCAGGGCAAGAGCATCAGGTTAATAGCTGTGTGGGCAGGGCAGGGGCTCTGCACAGTGGCAGCAAGGGGAGAGTATGCAGTGAAGAAATGGCGGGGGGAGGGCAGTGGGGCAGCAGTGATTAGAGGAAGGCAGTGACTTGAGATGGCAGCAGATGGGGAGGCAAAGCAGGGAGGCGAAGCGGGGAGGGATTGGCCTGGATGTGGTTGGGAGGGACTAGTGGCGCAGCAGCCACATGGCAATGGCACAGCAAGGCTTGGGGGCTGGGTGGGGCAGTGGAGATGGGCAGGAGCAGGGTGACCACGGTAGCAGTGGTGGTGCTGTTGGAAACACAGGCATCAGGGCAGTAGAAGCACTGGAGGTTGGCGCAGCAGGGTGGCAGAGTCCTGGGGGGTGCACAAGGGAGTGGTAAGGGCACTGGGGGTGGCACAGCTGGGCATCAGTTGCAACGGCAGGGCAGCAGAGCAACTGTGGTGAGGGTTAGCTGTTGTGGAAAAAAGGGCACTGCTGTGGAGTAGCAGGGTGGAGGGTGGCAGCGCTGGTGGCAGTAGCATGACAGGAATGGGGGGGGTGGAAGGGACAGCGGTGGGTGTGTGGGGTGCAGCAGGGTGGCAGTGGGGGATGGCACAGTGGGGTGGCAGTGGTACAGGGTGTGGGGACCAGCCAGGCGGCAGAAGCACAGGTCGGGGTGGCAGTGATTTGGTAGCGGCGCTATCAAATGCTTTTTCTGCATCTGTTGACATGGTCCTATGATGTTGATCCTTTGTTTTGTGAATGCGGCACATTAGTTTGATTTGTGGATGTTGAACCACCATTGCATCCCTGAAATACATCTTACTGGATCATACCTCTTCCTGTATTGTAGAATTTGGTTTGCAGATATTTGGGTGAGGATTTTTATGTTTATGTTCATCACAGATACTTGGGAGGTCTCGATAAGGGCCGTGCTGGCCTCATAAAATGAGGTGGGGAGCGTTTCTTCCTCTTGTTTTTCTGGCAGAGTTGGAGAAGGATTGGTATTCATTTTTTTCTGTGGATGATTCGTAGAATTCACAGGTGAAACCATGGGGTCCTGGACTTTTGCTTGTTGGAAGTTTTTGATTTCTTATTTAATCTCTCTACTGGTCATTAGTAGACAGCTGAACAGTCAGATGTCTGTTTCTTTAGAATTCAATCTTAGTAGGTTGTATGTTTCTGGAAATGTATCCTTTTCTTTTGGATTATCCAGCTTGTTGGGGTGTAAATGTTCATAGTACATTCTTAAGAGCCTTTGCATATCAATGGTTTCAGGGAACATCTCTCTCATTTCTGATGATGAGTCCTCTTTCTTTGAATCTGGCTGAGACTCTGTCAGCTTTGTTCTTTTCAAAGAACCAGCTCTTTGTTGATCTGTTATTCTTGTTGGTGTTTTTTTTTTTAAATATATATCTTTCTTTTGTTTTTTTAGTTTTTATTTCATTTATTTAAGTTCTGATGTGTTCCTTCTACTAACTTTGGACTTTATTTGTTCTTTTCTGTTTCCTTGTTCTTTTCTGTTTCCTTGAGGTATCAAGTTAGGTTGCTTATTTGAGATGTTTCTTGTTTCTTGAGTTAGGCCTGTATCACTATAAACTTCCTTCTTAGAACAACTTTTTTTTTTTTAAAGTTGGCTCTAAGGGCTGCCTGTGTGGCTTGGTCTGTTAGGTGTTGGCCTTTGGCTCAAGTCATGAATTTAGGGTCCTGGAATTGAGCCCTGCATGAGGTCCCTTGTCAGCACGGGGAGCCCCTTTCTCTCTCTTCTACTGCCTGCTGCTCCTTCCACTTTGCTCAGTCTGTCTGTTTGTCTCTCTCCCCAGCTCTGTGTCAAATAAATAAATGGCATCTTTAAAAACATAAAGTGAGCTCTATGCCCAGTGTGGGGTTGAAACTCAAAACCACAAGATCAGGAGTCACAGAGCTCCACTGACTAATCGACTAGACTAATCGACTAATCGGGTGCCCCATTTTAGAACCTGTTTTACTGCATTCTGTGAACTTTGTTTCATTGTATTATTTTTTCATTTACCTCAAAGTATTTCTGTGTTCCTATTTTGGTTTGCCCATGAACCCAATTGGTTGTTCAGTAGCATGTTGTTTAGTCTCTGTGTTTATGAATTTCCAGTTTTCTTCTTGTAATTGATTTCTAGTTCTATACCACTGTGGTTGGAAAAGATGGTTGATTTGATTTCAGTCCTCATTTGGGAAAATTCTAGGCTTCTGGAATTTATTGACTTGTCTTGTGGCCTTACATATGACCTAAGGTGGAGACCGTTCTAGGGGCACTTAAGAGGAGTATATTCCTTTTGCTGCTTTTGGATGGAGGGTTCTGTGTGTATCTGTCAAGTCCATCCAAGTAAGGGGTTGTCTGAGGCTGATGTTTCCGTTGTGATCTTCTGTCTGGATGGGGGATCATTGAGAGAAGTGTGAGGTATTAAAGTTCCCTATGGTATTGGTGCTGATTGCTTCTCTTAGGTTTGTTCATATATGCTCTACATATTTAGTTGCTCCATGCTGGGGCGGTAAATATTTATAAATGTTGGATAATTTTACTGCGTTAATTCCATTATCAGTTGTAGTGCCCTTCATTGGCTCTTGTTACAGTGTTTGGATTTTTTCTTGTTCTACTCCATTGGGCTGAAAATAAGAAGATCATCTGTTAGTTCTGCAGCCATGAACAAAGCACACCCCTGCTCTAAGTCTGGTTTTCTTTTTTTTTCCTCTGTAAATAAACACAATAAATTCTTTTCCAATGACCATATCCTGACTCCAATACGAGAATGTGTATAAAAGTGCTTTATAAACTAGGAGATACTGCCCAATTATGAAAATGATTGCGCAACCACCAAATGTTCAGGATAAGATTTTTAAAGACATATGTATTTATTGTAGAGAGAGAAAGAGAGTGCACAAACATATGCTAGAGAAGGGAGGGTCAGAGGGAGAGAGGGTATCCTCCAGCAGCATCCCCGCTGAGTGTGGAGCCTGGTGCAGGGCTCTCTCCCAGGAGCTTGGGTTCTTGATTTGAGCCAAAATCAAGAGTCAGCTGCCTAACTGACTGTGCCACCAAGGTACCTCCAGAATAAGATTTTTTACAACATTTTTTGAGGGCTTACTCTCATAGGTACTATTCTAAGTGATCTCCATTTCACTCAATTCTAAAACCTATTTTTAAATTTAAATAGAAGCGATTCTAAAAGCAAATATTCATAATATACTCCGAGGTGGGCAAACAGGCAGAAAAGAGGTTAAGTAGGGGCATTGGGGTGGTTCAGTCATTGAAGCTTCTGCCTTTGGCTCAGGACATAATCCCAGGTTCCTGGGATCGAACCCCAGGTCAGGCTCCCTGCTCAGTGGGGAGTCATCTTCTCCCTCTGTCCCTCCCCCTGCTTATGTCTCCCCCTGTTTATGTCCCCCCTGACTCTCAAATAAATAATTAAATTAAAAAGGTAAGTTACTTGCTCAGTGTCATGATAAATGTTAGAACTAGATATAGTCCTGAGTGTGTGACCATGAAGAATGTGTTCTTTACTTTTTACATTTACCAAAAAATACATAGCCCTCAAAATACCATAGATTAAATTAGTTTCCCCTTTCTCCATACATTGATTATTGGAAGATGCTACAATTCCAGGACCCTAGCTGCCTGGGTCGGTGGAGTGTCTGACTCTTGATCTCCAGGTTATGAGTTTAAGCCATGTTGGGGGTACAGATTACTTAACTGAAAAAAAAAAAGATGCTATATTTGGGCTTGTTTTCTTTTTCCTTTTGACCCCTTCACCCATTTCTCCCACCTCCAACCCCAAACTTCTGCCACCCTCCATCTGTTCTGTCTGTGAGCTCATATTTTTGTTTTTGTTTTGTTTAAGGTTCTACATGTGATTTCTAGTATTTGTCTTTCTGTCTGGCCTGTATTACTTAGCATCATGCCTTCATGGGCCACCATGTTGTAAATCGAAAGATTTCATCCTTTTTTATGGCTGAGTAGAATTCCACTGTTTATGGACCACAGTTTCCTTATTCATTCATCCACTGATGGCATTTAGGTTGTTTCTTTATTTTCACTGTTGTTATTTTCCTGCAGTGTACACAGGGGTGAATATACCTTTGTGAGTTAGTGTTTTTATTTCCTTCATATAAATACTCAGAAACGGAATTGCTGGGTCCTTTGGTTGTTCTGTTTCTCATTTTTTGGAGGAACTTCTGTACTGTTTTCCATATACTCCTAGTAATGGTGCACTAGAGTTTTCCTCTACTCCACATCTTCACCAAAACTTGCTATTTCTTGTGTTTTTGGTAATGGCCCTTCTGACAGGTGTGAAGTGGTGCCTCATTCTGGTTTGATTTGCATTTCCCTGATGATTAATGATATTGAGCCTCTTTTCGTGTTCGTGTAGACCATCTGTATTTCTTCTTCAGGAAAATGTCTATTTGGATCTGCTGCTGTTACATTAGATTACTTGTGGAGTTTTTGGTGTTTTTGTGTGTTTTGTTTTGTTTTGCTGTTGAGTTGCATGAGTTATTTATATTTTAAACATTAACCCCTTACTGGATATATAATTTACAAATGTTTTACCTTAGGTTGCCGTTTTATTTTGTTGATGGTTTCCTTTGTTGTTTGGACGTTTTATAGTTTGATGTAGGCCCACACTTTGCTTCTTTGTTTGTTTTTACTTTGGTATCAGCTTAAAAGCACCACTACCAAGACCTGTGTCAAGGGCCTTTCCAAATCCTGTGTTTTCTGCTACAAGTTTTATAGTTCCAGGACTTATATTCAAGTATTTGACACATTTTGAGTTAAATTTTGTGTATGGTGTACGAAAATGGTGCAGTTTTGTTCTTTTGCATGTGGCTCTCCAGTGTTCCCAGCACCATTGATGACAGAGACTGTTTTTTCCCCCTTGTTTATTCTTGGCTCCTTTGTCATAAAGGTCCCGGACCATAGATGTGTGTTTCACTTCTGGGCTCTCTCCTGTCTTCTGGTGATGTGTGTGTCTGTTTTTATGACAATGTTAGATTGTTTTGATTCTCAAGCTTTGTCATTAGTCTGAAAAGTGCAAGTGCAATGCCTTTAGTGTGGTTCTTCTTTCTATAGATTGCTCTGGTATTCAGAGTCTTTTGTGGCATCATACAAATTTTTAGATCCTTCTGTTCGCTTTCTGTGAAAAATGTCCTTGGAATTTTGATAGTAATGACAAAGTAGATGGTTTAGGGAAGTATGGACATTTTACCACTATTAATTCTTTCACCCATGAATATGTGATATCTTTCGGTTTATGTGTGTTGCCTTCAGTTTCTTTCCTTACTGTCTTGTAGTTTTCAATTATACAAGATTTTACCTCTTGGTGAAGTGTATTCCTGGGTATTTTATTCTTTTTGATGCAACTTAAGGTGGGATGATCTTCCTAATTTATTTTCTGATGATTCATTATTAGTGTATAGAAATGCAGTAGGTTTTGGGGTAGTAATATTGTATTCTGTCCCTTTACTGAATTTAGTCATAGTTTGAACAAGTTTTCATTGGCTTCTTTGAGGTTTTCCTTATATTCTGTATCATCTGCAAATAGTGACCATTTTACTTTTTTATTTCCAGTTTTGATGCCTTCTGATTATCTTCTTGCATAATTGTTCTGCCTTGGATTTTTAATATTGTGTTCAGTAAAAGTGGCAAGGAAAAAGTGACAGTGTTCCTAACTTCGGCGATCTTAGAGGAAATAGAAACAGCTAAAACTTTTCAGTATGGGATGTGATGTAATCTGTGTGGTTGTTGCATAAGGTCTTTAAAAAAAAAGATTTTATTTATTTATTTGAGAGAGAGAGAGATCACTAGTAGGCAGAGAGGCAGAGAGGGGCAGAGAGCCCGATGCAGGGCTTGATCCCAGGACCCTGGGATAATGACCTGAGCTTAAGGCAGAGGCTTTAACTCACTGAGCCACCCAGGTGGCCCATATATGGCCTTTTTGGTGTTGAGGTATGTTCCTGGTCTACGTGCTCTGTTGAGAATTTTGATTGCAAATGGATATTAAAGTTTGTCAAATGCTTCCCTGCTTCTCAAGATGATCACATCATTTTTATTCTTTATTTTGTTAATGTCCTATATCACTTTGATCGATGTGCTCCTGTAAACCATCGTTGCATTCCTGCAAGATCCCACTTGATCATAGTATATGATCATCTCAGCATATTGGTGAACATGGGTTTTTAGTATTTTGTTGGACATTTTTACATCTATAGTTATCAGGGATATTGGAGTATAAGATTCTTTTCTTGGGGTGTCCTCGTTTATTTTTGTATCAGGGTAATGTTGGCCTCAGCAAGTGGCTTTAGAAGCTTTCTCTTCTGTTTTTTGGAAAAGCGGGCAAAGGACTGGTATGAATCCTTCCCTGAATGGTAGAATTTACCATAAAAGACATCTGGTTCTGAAACGTGGTTTTTTGGGAGGTTTTAAATGGCTGATACGGTGAGTACTGGTGTTTTATTTAAGAATTGAATCACTAGAGATGAAACTGTTTCCATATCTTGGTGGTGGGATGGATGAAGGGGAACGAGAGTCATGGGGGCCCAGCACTCAGAGGCTCCATCTGCCACTGCGGCTGTGTCATTCCTCTCAGATGCTGGCAGAGGATGAAGGACTGGTGGAAACACGGCAGAGTGGTGGTGGCAGAAAGTTGGGGTCCGAGCGGGGTGATGAGACTGATGCGTGGCCCTCCTGTCCCACCCATAGGGTATCAGATTGCCTACTGCCTGGCCAACAGCAACTCCTGCACGTTCACCACAGTGGAGATGGGTGCTATGGTGAGGCAATTCATGGCCACCGAGCTGGACCCAGAGTCAGCATACATCTTCAGGCTGATGATCAAGATGAGGCAGGGCTGGGGGAGCCCCTAGAGGCCACCATAATCACCACTGAGAAGCGAGGTAAGGCCAGAGGCCCAGGTCCATTGTCCTGGTGATGTAGGAAGACAGCTGGGCCCAAGGCTTCCTGGGGCAGGGCTTGCAGGGTAGTGCGTCTACATAGCCCGATATTTACCAGATAGGCAGGAATGTCCCTGGAGAGGAGGTTGTGTAACTGGATCAGGGTGGCTCTGAGTCACCAGGTTGGAGGGAGGCTCCCTGAAGCCAGGTGCTTTTTCTCTGATGTTCAAGACCACATGAACAGCTGAGCCAGGGGTTCCAAAACAGGTTTCCTACCAAGCAATCCTAGGGAGATATGTCTTCCTGGATGGTGCTTCTTTTCCAAGCCCTGGTGAGGTGCTTATTGTTCATTGTCTTGGTTTATCCTTAACCAAATTCTGGGGGACAAAGTGCTGTGAGGTCCAGTTCTACAGAAGACATGGGGCACAGACAGATTCAGTCATTTGCCAGGGACACAGCTGTTGAGGCAGTGATGTGGACACCTTCCACAGACACTGGGCTCCCTGTTCCCACAGCAATCTGCTGTGGGTTCCCATCTCAGTGAGCCCCTGATATGCCATCCAGCCTCATCCCGGGATCTGCCTCGGGGTTCCCTTCCCAGGGGCACCCCAACTACTATAGGCCTTTTTTATCCCACCTGAACTTGGAGGGACCACAAGGGTTCCAGCTTAGGTCTGAGTCAGGACAGAGCAGGGGCAATCTGGAGTGCAGAGCAGGCACTGTACCCCCAATCTGAGGCTGCCAGGATCCTGCATGGCTCTCAGGGCAGCGTGGTGCCTGCCAGTTTCTGTGCTACCACCAGCCCACATGCATAGTTCCCTTAGAGCTCTGGCTTCAGAATGTGTGGCTCAGAGACTGCATCCCTGTTCTCTCCACATCCAGGGATCAGGCTGTGCTTTGGCCCTGCTGAGGCCACAGGGTAGCACACGGGTGGTAGCTTGACTTGGCCTGTCCCAGGAGTGGTGTTGAGGGGAACATATGGCTCATTTACCACCTGTGCTCTTGAACGGAGAGCCCCATCCATGTCCCAGAGCTATCTCCCTGGACTTTGGAGCAAAATCAAAACAACAAAATGAAAGGATCCAGGATACATTTGGGCCCATTTACCTGCAGAGGTACTCTTGGTCTGTGGCTTGCACATCAATGTCAGAGCAGGGCTTTTACTGGAGCACAGGTAGACTAACAACCAGGCCTATCTGGAAATGTTGCCGCCCTGGGAGAAACACATTTGCTCACTACTCAAGCGTTATTTGTGCTGTTATGCTGAATCCTTCTCTGACCCACCTGCGTACCATGAGAGGCTGAGTGAAATGCAGTGCCTGGAGTGTAGATTATGTTGGCTTCTCTATACATCTGTCCCTAGGGGTTATTCGGCTGGTGGGAAGGGGGTTAGGGAGCAGGTATTTGGGGCTGACATGCCTTGCTTCCGAAGATCCCCCTGTGTTTGAGCAGGAAGGCGGGGGGCTGCAGTCTGATCTGGCACCTGGGCCCACGTTGGTTACCACGGTGGTTGGGTTGAGGGGAGCACAGGGCCTGCAGCCAGAGTCTGTGGTTCCTCAACCGCCTGTTGACAGCCTGCACCCAGGGCTTGGGGCACTGGGGCAGAGCCAGAGTCCCAGGGCCCAGGAAGATGCTCATAGGAAAGGACTGGAGCCAGGGAGGGAGGGAGGCAGGCAGGCTCATGCAGCCACGGCAGCCAGCCAGGTCACTGGGGGGCTGAAGCCTGGCTCTGTGCTCTCTGCTGCATTGGAGGGTTGGCATGTCTCAGGGCAAAAAGCACACAGTGGGAAGTCTGCCATCACCACAACCCTGAAGTAGATGGTGTGATGTGGCGTGCACTCAGGCACCTGGGTGCCATGGGTGTGTCTCCTCCTCCTCCTCCTCATTTGAAAGGAGTTTCAAATGTCTAGGTCAGCACCTGGGCGTTGGACAGAGAGCAGCTAACTAGGGTGCGGGAGTTCTTTCTGAGGTGGCTGGCAGGTGGAATGCTGCCCTGTGGCTGAGGTGGGCGGTGGGGGTAGAGACCAAAATAGCCTGCTATGTGCTAAGGCTCAGGTTTTGTGCAAGGGGATTCTTGGAGGCGCCACAAAAGAAGAACCCCATCTGCATGTCTCTGCAGAAACCTTGGTTGGGTGCAAGGAGGGAGAAAGGGTGGGAAGGAGTATATTTGCTCTTTCCACCACTATGCGGGTTACCTTCTTCCAAAGCGATCCATTGAGGACATGGAACACAGAGGCTGAGCGACCTGGTGGACACCAGGAGAGGGTGTGCTGTGCAACAGGGGGAGAAGGGGCTAGACCTGCCTGACCATGGTGGATGCAAAGGGGGCACTGAACAGGTTTGTGGGCCTTGGGCAAGGCGGTGAGCTGCAGGGCTTTGCCATTATCCAGGAAGCCTCCGTAAACGCTGTTGCAAATCCTTTACAACCTCTCTGATTTTCTCCTTGGGAGAAAATTCTAGAAGCAGAAACCTTAGCTCAGAAGACATGAGCATATTTGGCTTGGAGATACAGAAACTCATGGACACACCATGCCCTGGCAACGAGGATGCAGGTCTTGTGGCCTCTCTGCTTCCATTTTGATGTCTTGCCTTCTATGTTAGGTGAAAATATATCTCATTAAGTGTGTGTCCACAGGCCTTTTATCCCTACTTTTCCATTAAATGCCTGTGACTATACACGGTGATGTGTCTTGTGGGGTCTTAGTGTCTGATCGTGAAAATTCTGAAACTCAACTGGGTACAGGTTTGCAGAACTCATGGAAAAGCTGCATTCAAGCCAATCAAGAATTAGTAAAGGGGAACTGAGTGAGTTGAGGAACATGAGCCTACCTTTGTGACTCTTGTTTGAAATGTTGCTGGTTCTTTAGTATTTCTTCTTCCAGATTTAGAGAAACTTTATCTGAAAATATCCATGATCTACAGAAATGTGATGAAGTATTTCTGTGTGAACAAATGGGAAAATTTAACTTCTCTCCCTTCCTGAACCCTCCATCATTCAGAAATTCTCAGGGAGAATTCTTTCTTCCAAGGTACTTAGGATTATTAGCACAAGTTCAGCACAAGCGCCTTTTTCCTGTAACAGGACACCGCTAGAAACATTGGTTATTTTACCAAGGGATTGAGTGAAATGTCCAATTTGACAGTAATGTGTATAGACTCAGATAATGACCAGACAATTTTCAGGAATTAAGGGTGACTTTGTGTAGCCCCTTTTCAATAGCGGCTTCACACCTCGATGACACAGTGCTCAGGAGCCTTGCCAGATGAGTAGGGAATGTTACCTGTTGGCAGGTATAGGAACCTCAGGATATTTGGGGGACCTCAAGAAGAGGAATCCACCCAAGTTGACAGGTAATGCAGTCAAGTCTGATGGGACTATTGCGCTTCGCTTTGGCCTGGACACACTACTGAAAGTTCACTCTAGAGATTCCTCATGAGAAGTTCCAGCATAGCAGGGTTTCAAAATCTGTATGGAATAGTCCATCACTATGCCTGCCAGGCTTAGAATAGATGCTAAGAAACCAAGTGTGCTTGCGGCTGCCTCCTTGCATCTAAGAAACCGTCCCAAATCTGTTAAACTGAAAGCCATCACCCATGTGGACTGGCACCCGCTGCCACCACCGCCAGGCGTTTATGTGCCTCACAATGGGTCCCATGAAGCTCTGAATCTGTTTAGTTGATAATCAGGTTTGGGGACCTCTTTGTAGGGTGGCAGTGTTTTCAGATTGGGAAAATCCTATCAGAACTATACCCAAAATCATCCCAGAATCCTCTAGAAGCTGGTTGTTAGAGGGCTTTCCCTTTAGGTCAGTAGCATAGTCTCTGGTTAGGAGTGAAGCAACTTCGATCTCCAAGGTATAGGTTACATTCATATTGTGTGGTGATTAGTTGTTGGTTTCTTATTTCTTTTTTTGAGTTCCAGGGTCCATGAGAGGCATGTCTTAGAAAGGAAGACCAGAGGCTCATTTCAGCCAAATAGAGTTGTGAGGAAAGAAAGAAAGCAAGACTAACAGAGTCACTCACATAGAGTAGAAAAGACATTGAGGAGGTAGAGTATATGCATATCTCCAATGGGAGTTCCGTGTCATTGAAGTTACAGGGTAGAGGAATGAGAATGCATGTCAAAGGTGAATGAAGATTCAAGGAGAAGTAAGCAACCCTAGGACGGTCATGCAAAATGCAGTTGAAATAGGGTTTATGCAGATCTTCTGTTTGGTTTATGGGAGCAGCAGAAACTTTATTTAGACTCCTGTCACTAGTTGCACATGGTGATTGACCTCTGGGCCATTTCCTGGCCCACATCCTCCTGCTTGGGTCTGGCAAAGATATCGTGGAACTCCCAGTAGCCAGCTGACCGTGCATGTATCATTTGAAGGTCTGCCAGCAGCAATGCTAAATCTTTAAATTTCGGGATTCTGTGGTTTTGGCCTCTTTGAGTTTGTGCTCTCTGCTGGAAGGGAGGGGCATGCTTTCAGTTTTGTGTGACATTGTGTCTTCCCAAGTGCGGTTTCTGAGACCTCAACTAAAAGCTCTCCCTGTTTTTACAGGTGGTGCTTCGAAACTAAGGTGACTGGACCTCGTTGGCAGCATCCAACACGTCTGGCCTCTGTCTCTTCAGTGCAGATTCAAGTGCAAAATATACAGGAATGTGACCTCTGTCATCTCCCTGGTGGATGTATATCACAGTTGTAAGTTGTCATGGTTCTGAACCTCCTGCCAGGGTTGAGGTTTAGGCCTTGACTGGGGTATCTTTTTTGCCAGCTTCTGTCTTTCTTCTGGAGGTAAAAATACCCCTTGTCGATTAACTTGGAGAGGTACCCTGAAACAGAATGTTTAGAGTTGGCTGCTTGTGGAAGATGACTTTGTTGCACATGTGGAGAAGGTTCTGCAAGTCCCTGCCCCACACAATACTTCTGAGCTCCAGGTTGCCTCTGGTAGCAGAATCCTGAGTTATTGCAACCTGACCTTGAATAGACATTCTCTCGACGATCAACTATCTGCCCACACTTGCCTCATTGGGCCATACATCTAGAGCAAAGAATCCCGGGCATCTTTACAAATGGATGTCGGAGTGGACTTCCGCACATGTGTTCTCTCTCTCTTTCTCTCTATCTCTATGTTTCTTTTTGTGGGCGGAGTGGGAGTTGCAGAGGATGAGAGAGACACTTCAACAGGCTCCACATGCCTTCCATAGCCTGACACGGGCTCAATCCCATAACCCTGATGTCATTACTGGAGCCAAAGCCAAAAGTTGGTCCCTTAACTGAAAGAACCACGGAGGCATTCCTGGACAGTCTTTGTGTTTATGGAAGGGACTGTTAGAACCCCCTTCTGTTCTAAAATCTACCGAATCGGGGAGTATTTCCACATCTGCTGTGGTCATACACCCTCTCAGGCCCAGAGATACATAGCTGTTCTTGGTGGTGGAGAAAAGCTCTGGGCTCCCATGTTCTCATAGTCAGGGAGGAAGCCCTCACTGCCTGATGCTGAACTGTCGAGGTTTTCCTGCCCTGATCCCAACAGGTCTTCCAGAAGAGCTTCTTTGTAAAAGATGAAATTAATTTGCCAGTCCCCGGTTGGCACAGTTGGGTAAGCATCTGCCCTTGGGTGAAGTAGGATACCTGAATGCTGGATATCAAGCCCTGTATTGAGCACCCTTCTCCATCTTCCTTGCTGAGCGACCCTGACTGTTTTGCACTCTCTCTAGCTCTGTCATTCTCCGATATGTGAAGTAAATAGAAATATTTCTAACCATGAAATTAATTTGTAAATCCTTTGCATTTTGTAAGGACAATATTAGTAGAATTAAGGACACATGAGAGGTAGATCACAAACCATGTGTTGAATCTTGTGGCCATTCATCCTTGCGCGATATACATACGTCGATAGGTTAAGGTTTTCTTGAACATACATCGAGGGTGCACTTGAGATGGCTTTGCTGGCAGGATGTGATTTTATTAAAGCACAGGGATACGACCCTTGGGTAGAAAGGGTTGCTTGCTAGGGTCGTGATGGGAGGCTGACTCTCTGAGATAGCATTGGGGGAGGTCAGGCAAAAGGGAGGTTTTGCAAGAACGTGGCAGGAGGACAGAGGACACCCAGGATACGGGAGGCTTTGCTCTTGTGAAGGGAAGGTGTTTTTTCCTGCTAGGAAGGCATGAATTGAAAGATGGCGCGGAGCTTCCTGGAGGAATGTTACCTTCCTCCTCTCACAGGTCCTTCTCAAGGGACTGCAGGTTTGAAAAGAAGCTGTCCTACGGACATTTCCTTCGGCCTCAGGCTCCCTCAGTGTCATGGAGGAGAGGGAGATGTCAGGGCTTCAGGAAATGGCAGATCCGGGCCTCTGGCAGGTCGCTAGGCTCTCGTTAAATGAGCCTCTTCCTGCAGAATCAGGAGGACTTTTCAAAACCGAGGGAGACTCCGGTCTTGCCGGGTTTTGATCTCCATCTGTGGAGAATCTGTTTTTTCCTTTCCTCAGCTTGAGAGCAGTCAGAGCGCCTGAGGGATGTCCCCTGTATCTCAGGTTGGGGGGCGGTGTGGCGTGCCAGTGCCTGTTTGGTGCTCAGCTAGCCTTCTCCTCCCTCCTCATGTGCCCCTGACCAGTGCAGAGCTTTGTGTGGTTAAGGTTGTTGAAGGAAGACAGTCTCATCTTCTGTAGCTTCTTCCTGCTGAATAGGGGCATAGAGCTGTCCCTCCGTGTGGGTCATTGCTGGTCAGGTGGGGGAGGCCCAGCTGGGGGAGACCTCTTCTGTCAGAGTCGTAAAAGGAAGAGGTCGCTGAGTGCAGGGGAGAACTTGTGACTGGATCTTCCTGAGCGGAAAGGACCATTTGTCCTCTGGAAGTTACTGCAGTGAAGGGTTCCTGGCACCACCTGCAGAGACCGGGCATGGGGTGGGAAACAACACAACGGGGTTAGAAGAAGAAAGAGAAGGAGAATCCCCATGAAGAGTCCTCTGATAGTGGGTGAGAACCCTTCCCCAGGCCAGGAGTTGAGCCAGTCCTTAAGGAGAGGAATCCTTGGAAGTGGGGATTTGAGCAGTGGTGTCTGGTAGAAACCCAGAGTTCTCTTTGAGATCATGGGGAATGTATGCACAGCATTGTGTCTTTTGATGGGCACAGGCTCCACCTTGTGCAGCAGTTACCACCTCTGAAGCCTTTGTGTTCTGTAGAACTGCTTTATGCGTTGGGTTCATTCCCGTATTTCACTGAGAAATCCTGTTTGGGGTGACACGGTGGGCCTTGACTGTGTACTCAGTAAGGACTTCCCCATGCCCCACGACATCCTCCATTCCCAAAGAGGGGCAACGATGGATGCCAGGTGGCCACGTCAGTGGAACAGAGCACCCGTGCACCATTGCTTAAAATGGGGAAGGTGGGCTGGGTCGGTGATGGTTTTCATGACGCGCCCATGCATTTGGCCCAGGCCAAATGTCTGGCAGCCTCTGGAGCTTGGGGAAGCCATGGGCCCAGGTTAGAGCTTCATGGCCATTGCGTCCCAGCTAGAGGCCCTTATTCAAATCCCCAGTCTCCTTAAACCGCAGTCAGGCTTTCAAAGGCTCCTTGGGTTGGGAGGAACGTGCAAGCATTTCAGGCCCATATCGGGTTGGCGGGTTCTGGCTTGGGAAGAAGAGCCTTTTCTGTCAATTGCTTCATGGGCGACAAGGATGAGGAAGGCCTGTCAGAGTCCAGATAAATTCTTGTATGATTTGTTGCCAATGAGAACCAACAGGTGGGCACTAGGATCTCTGCTTTGGGGGCAGACATGTTTGCTGACAGGCTTTGGCCTCAGCAGTCCGAGTTCGACTGATGACAGCACTCCTGGTTCTTCTTACCGCCTTTCCCTGAAACTGTTGCCGTTGCTAAAGCACCTGTCCTCCACGTTTTTGTAGGGGCCTCTGCAGTGTGGTGGACTTCAGAACCTTTCCAGAGTTAGGAGCCATGGGCGTAGAGCAGTCGGGTCCAGGCCTAAGGATCACTGGGTTTCCAGTTGTGCTGGTTTCGGGTGTTAGTTCAGGCATATCTGGAAGTGTAAGGTGGTACTTGGTAATATCATGGGCCTGCTGTCATGGTTTGGTGGCCTTTGTTCTCTGGGACACTCTGGAGCTGATGCCAGGTCCTTACAGTCAGGGGTTATCCCTGTATGAATTTTCCCATGAGGGCAATTGGATGCTTAGCTAAAGCCTTTGTTTTCCAGTGTACCTGAATAGGGGTGGCTTCTTGGATCACTGGGACTGGGAGGGAAGAAACCATTGCAAGAAACCCTTTTGAGGGTTTCTCCGCTGGGAGATCCTCGTTAGTAGGAATCGCCGGTGAGTGGGAGAAAACTTGTCCGGGAGATAAGGGCACCCCAAGTGCACCCTCCACTCCAGGTGGAGAGCGAGGTCCTTCATTGTCCCCATAAGTCCCCAGAGAACTCTGTGGAGTGGTGTGTGTTCTCTGGCTTTGAGGGAAAGAATTCCTCATCCCAGCCCCAGCTGGTCAAGGTGCTCGTTGAGTTCCACAATCGTGGAGGAATCAATCGCATGGTCCAGTTGCTGAATGAACCTTGAGCCCATGGGGTCCCGGTGTTATGCCCGCAGAATAA
The DNA here is from genome assembly GCF_964662115.1 of Mustela nivalis. NCBI lineage: Eukaryota > Metazoa > Chordata > Mammalia > Carnivora > Mustelidae > Mustela > Mustela nivalis. Next base: position 111,233,695 of record NC_139021.1, read on the forward strand.
GGAGCAAGGGGACTGCCCACCCACGAGCTAATGTGGCCATGTTTCTGAGGGTGACCTCAAGTTGTCTAGCTTAGTTAAGCGACATATTTGGAAAGGCCACCAGAGTTAGACGGGAACATGCACAAAGGTGGGTTCTTGAAACAGACTTTTCCTCTTCAAAAGAACACTCCTTTCCAGAGACAGCCAACTCAGGGCTCATGTCCTTGGAAAGCACCCTGGGATCGACTCGAGGGGCAGCAACCCTACCCCTGCTGGATTACCCGAGGGTGTTGCCTCGGAACCGCCCCTGTCTCTTCCACGCACAGGACCATGTCCAATGCTGGGCTCAATACTGGCAGCGGCCCCACAAAATGGGCCCCGCTCAGCCTGTGTGTTTGGCAGAAGCAAGAGGTGTAGCGAGGAGAGGCTGTCCCTCATCTGAGCTCTGACTCGGGAGCACCCAGACACCACGCCAGAGGAACTGGGGCCCCATGACAGAATTTCCTCGGGGAAAACTTGGGCCTCAGGGATGGCAATGCTAGACACCTAGGACGTACCGAAATGGGACCTAACATTCCTTCGGAAGCACGTTAAAAGCATGGCGCATTTGACTCTGGTTGAGCCCTCCAAGTCAAAGGGTCTCAAGAAGCATTTCCTGACCCCTGAATGAATAGTCGACAAGATTATTCTGAAACTCACATTTTGTTAGCTGCTGTAATAACGTGCGGCTGGAGCTTTGACAATTCTCTAGGGCCTTCATTGCTCAGTTAACTCATTTGTGCAGTGGAAGAGGGAAGAGGCTGTACTAGCTAGCCACCAAGGCCCTTTCCTGACTCTAACATTGCCTAGGTCCCCAGTTATTATTTATTATGTATTCATTTGTTATTTGTTACGTATAAGCATGACAGTATCCTGAAAGCATCGGAGGCTGTGTGACGGTGGAAGGTCTGGGACAAATTTAAGAAGAGCGAGGTGAGCTGGAGCTGAGAGAGTGGGCATGCAGGCTACACAGGAAATGTCACCCCTTTGGAGAGTTTGTGAGGGCATGGTCGGGATGAAAGGCTCACCAGCCATAGCGAAGGAAATTCTGTCATCACCCCTCCCTGAATACCCACTCCTCCCCTCATTTTCCATTCCCCATTTGCCATTGTTGATGGCGTCTAGAAAGATGCAGAGGTTCCTGCTCTCCTGGCCTTATAGACGTACAGGATGGTAGTGCAGGCACGAGGTTATCTGCTTTGGCCTTATTTGAAAAATGAAAAAAAAAAACTTGAGTCTGAGAAGGTGACTGACCAAGATCATGCAGTTTGTTGGTGGCAGAACCATGGTTAAGTCAGGTCTGCGAATTCCTAGGCCACGGCTCATTTTGTAACTGTTAATAAAGGCAAAGATAGTTTCTTATTAAGACCTTTTGAAAGTTGTAAGAAACAAACATTAAACATTTATTTTTTATCTTGCCTTAAACACCGCATCTCTTTTTTCCAGAGGTTGCTTGGATTTTCTGACTTCCAGGGATTAATAGTGTTCAAAGGAAAACAGATGAACAGCGTGGCTTGAGATTTTTAATTTTTAATTTTTCCCACATCAGTTCTGAAAAAGCCATAGTGTTTCCTCCTTTAGGTTACTGGTAAATGTTAAACTCATCTTTTCATGTTTTTAATTTTTCTCTGTCACAGAACCTAAATTGGTAATAAATCAATAAGAAACAAATGTTTACATTCACTCAGTGAAAAGTATCATGTCTAAGCTCAACATCTATCTGAGCCACACATGGACCCGTAAGTATCTTGTATGTGGAGCTGTGTAGGCAGGTAAATCCAGGAACTGCAAGGCAGGCCAAGTCTCTTCTAACTTCCTTCTTCCTTCCTTCTTCCTCAGCTGTCCCTCCTCCACTAAGAGCAGAAAATGAACACATCCCAAGTGATCTTTTTGTTTGTTTATTTCCACTTTGTTTCAAAATGAGTATTCTAAAATTTGAAAGGAATCATATTTTTAAAACAAAAAAATAGAGGGCTCTTGGGCGGCTCAGTGGGTGAAAGCCCCTGCCTTTGGCTCAGGTCATGATCCCAGGGTCCTGGGATCGAGCTCCACATTGAGCTCTCTGCTCAGCAAGGGAGCCTGCTTCCCTCTCTCTCTGTGCCTGCCTCTCTGCCTACTTGTGATTTCTGTCTGTCAAATGAATAAATAAAATCTTAAAAAAACCCCGAAAAGATAGAAATAGGCAAGAATTACTTGAAGGGAAGTGTATCAAGTATATCAAGCAAATTCAAAGAACAGTTGGTAGAATAAGAAGCAGGACTCTTAATTTCACAGAGTTGTGCAAGTTGTAAAACTTCCTTTGATTTTTCTAATAACAACACTGAAATTGCCTATAATCATTTCTGATAGACACAGCATTGTACTAGAAGTGTATGGATGCTTTTCAGGGGACCGAACAATGAGGTCTGAGTGGACAGCCCTCTCATGGTCCTGCTTGATCCAGGAATAGGACTTTGAAGATCTGGTGGAATGGAGGGACCACACGTCCTCCAGATGACTCTCCCTAAGGGTTTGTGTCAGCTTGTTCACATCTCTAGCTTGAATAGCCGACTGTTCTGGCTTTGGTTTCTGCATTTCTCATTCATATTTCAACTTCATGAATGCATTCTTGCTTCTTTGACATTCACCTGAGCTCTGGAAAAGGCTACCAAATTGTAGTCAAATCCAGTTTCTGGCTTTAGTTTTACTTGACCATCCTGCAGCATAACCCTTAGTCTCTGTTGTCTCTGACACTTGCCTGCTAGCTTTCCTTTCTTAACTCTGATACATCTCCTTACTGTTCCTCACAAAGTTGTCTTTCCCTTTTGCCCCAGACGTTGCCTCTCCTTGGGTTTGTTGCCCAACCATCCTTGGCTCACTGCTTTTCTTCAGTCTGTGTTTTTTCCTGACTGGTCTTCTCTCTCTCTCTCTCTCTCTCTCTTTTTAATGAAATACTTCTGAATTAGTAATAACATGGTTAAAGGTTAAGTGATGTTCCCTCTAGGAAGGGTGACATTTTTCATCTCAACTGAGACACTTCCACTGAGAATGAAAGAGGTTCCATAAAGTTATGATGGTACAGCTGTCTATATTGGGACAGTACCAGACAAACTGGAGTTATGGTCCTCTTGCTGTAGATATGCCTGTCTGTCTTATTTGTCCTAGCAGTGCTGCTTTTTTCAGGTAAAGATACTCTTGTATGCCCCCTACTGTTATTTAGAAGGGAATCCATCATCTTTAGGGCTTTCAGAACTTAGATGCAGCTGTATACCACTGGCATCCTGTTAAAATGCAGATGCTGATTTAGTAGATCTGGTGGGGACCCTGGGTTTTGCATTTCTAAAAAGCTCCCAGGTGAAGCTGACTCTGCTGCTCAGGGAGCCACACTTTGAGTAAGGAGTCTATACATGATTTTCTGTTCTTTCTTTGATTTTTTGTCACTTCTTAAAAGCCTGTCCAAGACATCTGTATCTAAACAAACATGGATTGTTTCTTTGTTATAACTGCACAGTAATTCAAGCGTGGACGTTCCATAGTTCGTTAACTGGTTATTATTAGTTATGCACTATTTCAAACCTTTTGCTATTACAAACCATGTTCTAGTGAATGACCTTGTACATATAGGTTTTTTCTATCTGATAAATTCCTAGAAGTGTGCTGCCAGTCAACGGGTGCATAGAATTGATAACTCGATCATTCAGGATTTTGGTATCATTTTGTGTCACTCCCATCGACACCACATCCATGCTTGTTTGTCCACAGCTTCACCCATAGAACATGTGGTTCAACTTCTGGAATTTTGGCAGTGGAAAGAGAAACGTGGTATTTTATGAAGTTTATCTCTGCAAGCTTCTTATTTATGAGTGAGGTTAAGTATTTTTTCATGTATCTGAAAGGTGTATTTACGTTTCTGTGAACCCTCTGTTCATATCTTTTGCCCATTTTGCTCTTAGGTTTGTGGCTTTTTTTGTTTTTCTTCTTCTTCAGTGTCTAGCTCTTTATAGATTAGGGATACTAGTGCTTGTCCATTTTATGGATTGCAAACTCTTATTTTATGGGATGTGATTTGTCTTTTGATAGTTGACCCTGGTGTTTTCTCTCCCATGCAGGTATTCTGTTTCAGAATGCCACCTTTCACTTAGTCATTTCTTTAGGCTCCCCTTGGCTGTGACAATTTCTCAGACTTCCCTGGTTTTTGATAACCTGGGCAGTTTTGAGGAGTACAGTTAGGTGTTTTGTAGAATGTCCCTCAACTGGGAATTGTCTGCTGTTGTTTTCATGATTAGACTGAGGTTATGGGTTTCTTGGAGGAAGACCACAGAGATAAAATGTCCTTTGGTCTTATCATATCAAGGGTTAGTGCTCTGGACATGACTTATTACTTTGTTTTCTCTGTCCTCATACTGTACTCCTTGGAAGGAAGTGGGCAATTACACTATACCACTTACACTATACCTCCTTCCTGTTGGAGTAGCTACATGATTATGTACATAAATTATCAGGAATTCTGCATAGGAGATTTTTCTGTTCTCTCCTATTTACTAATCCACTTATATCAGCACGAATTCGTGGCTAGTTATTTTATATTTTGTTTCTAGTACAATGATACCTTGTTCCTTTTGTTGCTCAAGTTGTTCCAGGTTGGTTAGTAAAAGCATCTTCTAGTGGCACCTGGGTGTCTGAGTTGGTTGAGTGTCTGACTCTTGATTTTAGCTCAGGTCATGATCTCAGGGTCCTGGGATCCATCCCCAGGTTGGGCTCTTTGCTGAGTGTGGGGCCTGCTTGAAATTCTCTCTCTTAGGGTGCCTGGGTGGCTCAGTGGGTGAAAACCTCTGCCTTCGGCTCAGGTCGTGGTCCCGGGGTCGTGGGATCGAGCCCCACATCGGCCTCTCAGCTCAGCAGGGAGCCTGCTTCCCCCTCTCTCTCTGCCTGCCTCTCTGCCTACTTGTGATCTCTGCCTGTGAAATAAGTAAGTAAGTAAGTAAATAAATAAATAAATAAATAAATAGAAATTCTCTCTCTCTCCCTGTGCTCCTCCCTGCTGCTTATGCTTTCTCTCCTTTTGCTACTTTCTCAAAAACAAGTAAATTAATTTTTTAAAAAGCACCTTCTGTCGCTTCCTGTGTCTATTGACATACCCGGTTATTGTTTGAATATTTCTACCTTACTCTGTGGCAGTAGATTTTCCAGGTGCATCTTATGTCTTTCCTGCCCTAGAATTAGCCATTTTTCCCCCCTAAGTAGTTCTGGTTCTTTTCATTGGAGCATAGTATGAGAAACCAAGATTGGGGGACTAGATGTGTCTGTTGTGACTGTTAAGTCATTGCTCAAAGACCCACTCAGCTAACTGAACAGGGAGTTTGTGTATACTCACTCATGTATATACACGTGTCTAAAAATATTTTAGTATGTCACCATCTTTATCTATAGTAAGCTAAGTATTCACACTGTTGTCTCCTGTTGTAAGCATTACCAGATGGAACATTCTAACCTTCTCTCCTTGCTTGTCTGTAATCTCCTGCACTAACAGTGAGAATCCAGCTAACATCAGGATTTCATTTATTTGATAGTTCAATTCCAGAATACACATACATGATTTCAGAGTTGCATACATGATTTCAGAGTGGTTAACCCATGGATGCTTGATTCTCCCAGTTTGGGACCATTTGAATTAAGGTGCTAGAAATATTCACATGTAGGTTTTAAAACACAAGTTTTCAAAAACATAGGATGTGAAATTGCTGTGTTTGTTATGTATGTATGTATGTATGTATGTATGTATGTTTAGCTTCGCAAGAAATTGCCAAACTATTTCTACAAAGTTGCTGTATCAGTTTTTGTTCCTACCAACTATGAATGAGAATCTTGTTGTTCTGATTCTGGACCTGAAATTGGCACTGTCATTATTTTTGATGTAACCATTCCAATACCTGTGTCATGTTGTCTGCATATTCCCACTGAGGTGATGTGGAGCATCTATCTGTTTGTGTATTTATTTGCTATCCTTATATCTTTGGTGAAGAGTTTGTTCAAATCTTTTGCATATTTGTCATTTGGTCATTTCTTTTCTTATTATTGAATCATTAAGAGCTCTTTTGTGATGTTGGACACAAAGCCTTTATTAGATACCTGTGTTCCAAATATTTTCTCCCTGTCTGTGCCTTATCCTTTCATTTTCTTAAAAATGTCTTTCACAGAGCAGAAGACTTTATTTTTAATAATATCCAACACATGCTTTTCCCTGTGGAATATGCTTTTGCTGTTGAATCTAAAAACCCATCCCCCAAACCAGTGTCCTAGAGATTTTTCTCCTGTATTTTTATATTTATATCTCTGATTCATTTTTAGTTAATACTTGTGTAAGGTCTGTGTCTAGTTTCATTTCTTTTGCATGAGTGTTCGGTTGTTCGAGCACCATTTGTTGAAAGACTATCTTTTCTCCTTTTATTCCTTTTGTGCCTTTGTCAAAAAATGTTTGACTTTATTTTGGTAGATCTATTCCTGGTCCTTGTAATCTGTTCTGTTGATCTGTGTGTCTCTCTCAGCACTAACACACTGTCTTGGTGGATAGTAGCTTTATAGTAAGTCTCAAGACCAGGTGAGGTGAATTCTCATTTTTCTTCCACATTGTGTTGGCTATTCTATTTTTTTTAAACTTTTTTTAAAGATGTTATTTGTTTGTCAGAGAGAGAGAACAAACAGGGGATGTCACAGGCAGAGAGGGCAGAGGGAGAAGCAGGCTCCCCTCTGAGCAAGGAGCTTGACTCGGGACTTGATCCCAGGACTCTGGGATCATGACCTGAGCCACCCAGGTGTCCAGTGTGTTGGCTCTTCTAGATATTTGCCTTTCTGTGTAAACTTCAGAATCTTCTTGTCATTATCTGCAAAATAACTGTGAGGTTTTATTTTGATTTTATTGAATTTATCGATTAAGTTGGAAAGAATTGACCTCTTAGCCATATTGAGTCTTGCTACTGATGAATACGAACTCTCTCTCCATTTATTTAGATCTTTGATTTCTTCCATCAGTTTTGTCTTCCTGTGTATATGTATTGTGTTAGATTTTATACTTGAGTACCCTTTTTAGGGGTGTATTGTAAAGAGTATTTTTTTCATTTGAAAATTTGGAATTCAATTCTTTATTCAGATATAGGAAAATAGTTGACTTTTTTACATTGACCTTGTATCCTATGATGTTTTGGTATTTCCTCATTACTTCCAATAGAATTTTTTTATAAGATACTTGAGATTTTCTACATAGACAATAATATTGACTTCAGATAGAGTTTTGTTTTTCCTTTTAAATGACACACCCTCATTCTCTCATGCCCTCTTTCCACGCACCTTCCCTCTGGTAATCACCAGTTTGTTCTCTATATTTGTGAGTCTCTTTTTTTGGGTCTCTTTTATGCTTTGTTTTGTTTCTTAAATTTCACATATGGTTGAAATCATAGGATATTTGTCTTTCTTTGACCTATTTCATTTAGTATTATACCCTCTAGATTTATCCGTGTTGTTGCAAATGTTAAGATTTCATTCTTTTCTCTGGCCAAGTACTAGTCTATTAGCTATCTATATAATCTCTCTATCTCTCTCTCTATATATATCTATATATACACCACGTCATTTTATCCACTCATCTATTGCCGCGCTCTTCCATATCTTGCCTACTGTAAATAGTGCTGCAATATAAACATATCTTTTCAAATGTTTTTATTTTGTTTGAGTAAATACCCAGTAATGGAATTACTGGAACATATGACAGTTCTATTTTTAAATTTTTGAGGAACCCCCACATTGTTTTCCATAATGGCTGCACCAGTTTTCATCCCCACCATCAGAACACAAGGTTCCTATTTCTTCACATTATCACCAACTCTTGTTCTTTCTTGTTCTTTTTCTGCAGGCAGAGTCCCAGGCTGGCAGGAGAAGTGGGCGTGGTCGCTGGGACAGCCCTCCAAAATGGGTCAGGTGACCTTTCAAACTCTGGGGAGGTGAAGGGTTCCTAACATCACAGCAGCACGTGGGCCATACCGTAGGTGGATTTTTCTGGACCCATCAGACAGCCTGTGCAAGACGTGAGGATGAGTGAAATGTGCTGACTGGAATGGAGGTTGTGTTGTCTTCTGGGGTTTCTGTCCCCAGGGGATATTCAGGCCGGTGGGGTGGGGGCAAAGGGGCAGGTTATTTGGGGCCGATGTGCCTTGCTTCGGGGGCGACCCTGTGTTTGAGCAGGAAGGCGGGGGCTGCAGTTGGATCTGGCACCTGGGCCCACGTTGGTTACCACGGTGGTTGGGTTGAGGGGAGCACAGGGCCGGCCGGCTGGAGTCTGTAGCCCCTCAACTGCCTTTCATGGCCTGTACCCAGGGCCTGGGGCACCTGGGGACAGCCAGAGTCCCAGGGCCCAGGCAGATGCTTATTGGAAAGGATTAGAGCCAGGGAGGGAGCGAGGGAGGGAGGCCCAGGGAGCCACAGCAGCCAGCCAGGTCGCTGGGGTGCTCAAGCCTGACACTCTGCTCTGTGCTTTATTGGAGGGTTGGCGTTTATCAGGGCAAAATGCGCACAGTGTGAACTCTGCCATAGTCACGACCCTGAAGTGGAAGGGTGTTGTGGAAGGGGAAGGTAGTCAGTCGTTGTTGGTTTTTTTTTTTTTTTTTCCCCTGGTTGAGTACCAGGGCCCATGAGAGGCATGTCTTAGCAAGGAAAGACCAGACGTCCTTTTCAGCCTCATGGAACTCCTGGCAGGCAATTGGCCAAGCATGCTTTAGGGGAAGGCCTTCCAGCAGCAATGCTAAGACTTTGACAGATGGCGGGGCCCTGTGGTTTTGGCCTCCTTGAACCTGCCCTCCCTGCTGGGACGGAGGGGCCTGCTTCCATCATGGGTGACTCTGTCTCTCCCCACGTGCGGGTCTTGAGACCTCGACTGAATGCTCTCCTTGTTTTTACAGGTGGTGCTTTGAGGCTCAGGGGACGTGACCTACTGGGCAGCATCAAGAGCGTCTGGCTTCTGTCTCTTCAGTGCAGATGGTAGTGCAGCACGTCCAGGAGTGTGACCACTGTCGTCTCGCTGGTGCACGTGCATCGCAGTGGTAAGTTGTCTTGGTTCTGATTCCTCGGTGTGAGGGTGTCATTGCTGGCTAGGGAAGAAGGGATAGCTGAGCCCATTCCTTTGCTCATCAGACCGGGAAGATTTTCTTGTGTGCGAATCCTGCCAGGTCCTTCCTGTGTTGGCTCCGTGAGGAATGGGATTCCCATATGGGATGTCCTCGCATTCAGCCACAGCGATGATGCAGGGGGTCCCAGGGGTGCCTGCACCTCGCTCCCATGTGAGGGATGAAGCACACTCTGAGATGGTAGCGGGCGCCTCAGGCCTGAGCCCCACCCGAAGCTTCTCCCACCAGGATACCGGGCTAGTGGCTCTCCCTGTGTGAGTTCTCTGGTGTTGGGAAAGGGCCCACTTCTGGCTGAAGGCTCTGCCTCAGTGACGGGAGACAAGGGTTTGTACTGTGTGATTTCTGTGGCGGTGAGCAAGGTGGGCGCTCTGGGTACAGGTGGGGCCCCAGTGATGACAGACACGGGTTTCTCTGCTCTGAGTTGTCTGGTGTCTCCAAATGTGAGACCTGTATCGAACGGCTCTTCCACGTTGACCGCATTTGTCGGGGTTGCCGCCAATGTGGATCCTCAGGTGCTGGCTAAGGGTGTGGCTGGCCTAAATGCTTTTCCCTGAAGATGAAATTCAGTTGGTTTCTGTCTGTGGGAATGTGCCCATGGCCTCAAAGAGATGTATGTTGCTGTGAGCTCTTGTGCAGCAATCCCAGCACATGGCTTCTACCCCATGTGAGGTCCTGGACATGAAGAAGAGCAGAGCTCTCTGAAACAAGGGTCCCCCACCTTCTTTCCATCGCTGAGGTGCGTCTCCAGTGGTCTTACTGTGTACAGAGGTGAGCACTGCCCTGGAGTTGTTCCCCCCATGTGTATCACTTCTCCGTTCCTCGGAAGGGTGAGTTCTCTCGTGTCTCCCGAGGTTAGAGCCCTGACTAAAGGCTCTCCCACACTGGGGAGATGGTTGTGCTGCGATCCAGGATGAACGAGCTCTGATGTCCCTGGCACCAGGGACCCATGGCTGAAGGCTCTTCCACATTGTCAGCAAATACAAGGCTTGTCTTCCCAGGACACAGCACACCGGGAGTGAGGTGAGGCACGTGAGACCTCTCCGTGCTGTGCTCCAGCATTGCCTGGGTTCCTGTGCAGTGTGAACCCTGTGCTAATGGCCAGAGCACGAGGGGCTGTGGCAGGATCGCTCACTCAAGTTTTTCCCTTTCCCTGACTCAAGGAACGCATTCTAGCCCCTCCCTTCAGGAACGGTCGCTGCGTCTACCCCTGCAAGCCACTTGTAGTCGCGTGCCTTGTTCCTTTTCGGAATTGATAGATCTTTCTACATGGTAGCCTCATACCACGTCAACTGCTGATTAAATTTTTGATGTTTCCGTTTCAAAGACTATATACCCGTGAGTCGTGCTGAAGCCAGTGACTTTTCCAGACACTCGGGCGGCGGCTTGGCTCGAGGCCCATTTCAGCCGAGAAATGAAACTCTTCAGGTCTCTGGTGGGACAGCCCGTATGCTCAGGGTCTTGGATGACAGGGGATTGTGGGGAATGCTTAGCGTAGCCCGTGTCTAGCTCTAGTGTGGAAGGCCAGGGTTCATGACCCTGAAGCTTCCCGTTGACTTGCAGAGAAGCAGACCTTTGAGCTGCCCCCGTGTGGGTCTCCCTTCATCCTTTATAATAGGGAACGAATTGCCATGAGCTCCTGGGTCTTGTACACAAAGAGTGAGTCCCGGAACACTTGGTGAAAAAGTACTGAAGTGCTTTGTGGGTACTAACAGAACAGAAGGAGAAAATGAAAGAGGGGGAGGGAGGAAAGAATACAAAGAATGAAAAGATCATGTAGGGAAGGAAGGGAGGGAGGGAGGAAGGGAGGGAGGGAGGGCGGCTTGAAAAAGGAAGAAGAGAAACTGGTAGAGAGGCATTAGGGTAAAGAAGAATTTTGAAAGTTGTGAGACAAACATCTGAGAGTTAAGATTTGAGCTTGATGAGAAAGGAAAGGAATGGAGTCCTCTACTCAGGAGCAGAAACCGGTTGTAGCGTGTTGGTGATGAGAACCTATGGACCAGATAAACCTGCGAGACAAAGAAAATGAGGATGGGAGGCTGGGGAGTTTCAGAAGGGCAACGTCAACCACGTCAGGACCGAAAGAGGGGCCATGTGAGGGTTTGAGTGCAAGAATCACAGAAGGGTCCAGTCCTCGGAGGACACAGAATGTGCAGTGGGTGAGGTGGATGGAGTCGGAAGGGTTGACAGAAATGGGTTCGTGTTGCAGGGTTGTTTCCACAGGAGCCCTACAGTAGACAGGACTGATGTAGGAAAGAGGTTAGCATTCAAGGCCGATGGTCAAGAAAGAAGTCTTGAGATGGCTCTGCTGGCAGGAGGCAGTTTTTATTAAAGAACAGGGATACGACCCTTGGGTAGAAAGGGCTGCTTGCTGGGGTCGTGACAGGAGGCTGACTTTCTGGGATGGCATTGGAGGAGGTCAAGCAAAAGGGAGGTTTTGCAAGAATGTGGCAGGAGGGCAGAGGACACCGAGGATACAGTTGGCTTTGCTCTTGTGAAGGGAAGGTGGTTTTTCCTGCTAGGAAGGCATGAGTTGAAAGATGGTGCGGAGCTTCCTGGAGGAATGTTACCTTCCTCCTCTCACAGGTCCATCCCAGGGACTGCACGTTTGAAAAGAAACTCTGTCCTACAGACATTTCCTTCGGCCTCAGCCTCCCTCAGTGTCGTGGAGGGGAGGGAGATGTCAGGGCTTCAGGAAACGGAGATCCGGGCCTCTGGCAGGTCGCTAGGCTCTCGTTAAATGAGCCTCTTCCTGCAGAATCAGGAGGACTTTTCAAAACCGAGGGAGACTCCAGTCTTGCCGGGTTTTGATCTCCATCTGTGGAGAATCTGTTTTTTCCTTTCCTCAGCTTGAGGGCAGTCAGAGCGCCTGAGGGATGTCCCCCGTATCACAGGTTGGGGGGCGGTGTGGCGTGCCAGCTCCTGCTTGGCGCTCAGCTAGCCTTCCCCTCCCTCCTCGTGTGCCCCTGACCAGTGCGGAGCCTTGCGTGGTTAAGGTTGTTGAAGGAGGACGGTCTCATCTTCTGTAGCTTCTTCCTGCTGAATAGGGGCGTAGAGCTGTCCCTCCGCGTGGGTCGTTCCTGGTCAGGTGGCAGAGGCCCAGCTGGGGGAGGCCTCTGCTGTCTGAGTTGTAAAAGGAAGAGGCCGCTGAGTGCAGGGGAGAGCCTCTCCTCCCTAAACCTCTTGCTGCTGCCAAACACACAGGCTGAGCGGGGCCCGTTTTGTGGGGCTGCTGCCAGTGTTGAGCCCAGCATTGGTCACGGTCCTGTGCGTCGAAGCGACGGGGGCGGTTCGGGTGCGGCACCCTCGAGGAATCCAGCAGGGGTAGGGCTGCTGCCCCTCGAGTCGATCCCAGGGTGGTCAAGGGGCCCTGGCAGTGCCGCTTTGTCCTGCATGTGTCATGCCCTGCAGGGTTGTCGGGGACTGCAGGGGACAGCGGGAGGAGGAGCAGCCCCTGCAGCAGACAGGGGAGACAACGGGAAGGCTGCTGTCCCGCCCAGTCCCAGGTGGCCCACTCTCCCCACACAATGGACTGTTGTGGGCCCAGGTGGTTGCCTCGTGTTCCAAGTGTCCGTCATCGGCAGGGCCCGGGCAGCCAACTCTGGGTGTGGCGGCCGACTCAGAGGGTCCTCTCGTCTCGTCCTCGGGGCTCCAGTGCCGTCCTCTGGTGGGCTGCCCAGAAGTATTCTCTTTGGCCTATGGAGGTCAGGCGTAAGAGAGCCGTTCCTGCAGGCGTGTTTCCCTGTATGTTCACGCCGAATCCTCCTCCGGGCCCAAATCGGAGCAGCAAGTGAGGCCCCAGAGCCCGCCTGGCTTCCTTTGTCGGAGCACCCCAGGAGCCTCTGGTGCCTTGGGGTGGTGGGCACACTGTCCTTTGGTGCAGCTGTGGAGACAAGGGTAGAGTGGTGTGAGATAGCGAGTGGCGTGTGGCCTGGGCCTTACCAGAGGCCTGTGGGGTTTTGCGGGACGTGTCTTCTGAGGTGTTGAGGTAGAGGTTTCCCTGCAAGACCCATGCATGACCTGAAGAAAGGGGAATTTCCCGTGGGCCCCCTGGGGCTGAATGAAGGCTACACTGCCAGGGTCCCTCAGGCCCCTTCCCTGAGCGTCCTCCTCCATGACGGCGGGGTCCTCCTCCTGCTGGGCTGTCCCTTCCCCAGCCTCTCTGAGAGCCCTGGACGTGCCCTTCTCTGTGGGGGGAGCCTTTGCCCACATGAGTGTTGCAGGTGGCGTGGCAGAGACGACATGCTCCCGACCCCCATGGGAAGTGAGTTCACACAGTCCACGGGCTGTGGGCAGGTGTTGGGCAAGGTGGGAGTAGGCAGGGTGGCCTTTCCCTGGTGGGTCTCCCCTGCCGACTGAGGGATCGAGGTGAGTCTCTAGAGTATGAAACTCACAAAGCAAAGTGTGCCATGAGGGGACCCACTACCTCCCACGAGGCATCTTGGAGGCTCGGGGGACTGGAGGTGTTGGTTAGATCGTATGGGAGTCGCTGGTGGACATGACTCAGCTGGAGACCGGGCCTGACTCCCCACCCACAGGGATGCAGCGCTGGGAGGGGTGAGCTGTCCTGCTCCTGTGAGCCCGGGGGCCTGTCTTGTTTGCTCATTTCTCACGTGCCTGAAGTGGGAGATGAGGCCACCTCACCACTGTCTCTTCGCGACTAGTGTCGTCCGGGAGCAAGCCGTCTGCTGGCTTTTGCAGGGTGGGAGGGCAAGGTTTGGGTCGTGCAGAGGGAGGGGCTCAATGGGGGGTGTGGAGCCCTTTGCCAGAAGGTCACTGTGCCTAGGCTGCCTGGGGTCCAGTCCCTCCAGGCAGCCAGGGCCCTTCCTCCAAGATCAGTAGCTCCTGGACGACAGCGCCCAACCACCACAGGGAGTTGCAGGGATCAGGTGGAGGTTCCCCGTGGGATGTTCTCAGGACTTCCTAGTGCCTGCAGGGACTGGGATCTTCCTCTCCTCTCCTCTTTGTGGTCAGAGGCTAGGGCAGCACCCCGGGTTTTGTGCTGTTTGCTGAGGTACCCACAACAGGGACGGGGCAATGATAGAAAAGGTGTATCCATGTTCACCGGCCCCTTTTCCTGCCCGACTCACCCCGTTCCCGAGTCCTCCTCTTCTTCTGCTTCCCTTGTCGTTTGCGCCAAGTCCACTGAAGGAAAGTTTCTTGAGAGCTAAGAGCAAGAGCAGAAGTGGGCATGAGCACAGACTCCCCGGCATCAGAGAACCAAGTGGGGACACCCAGGCCCAGCCTCCCTTCCTGAGGCCTCTCCAGCCGGGTGAGCCGTGCCCTGCCGATTCCCAGCCCTCCTCCCTGCTCTGCTGTCCGGGGCTGCTTCCCAGAGTCCGCGGTGAGGGGTCAGGGTGATGGTAGGAAAGGGGTGAGGAGGGCTTCCCAGGGATTTCATGCAGCAGTTCCCATGCAGAGCTCGAGTGCCTGCCAGAGACGAGGGCCTCTGGAGTTGGCGTCGTCAAAGCAGGGAAAGGGGAAGAGCTGGGCGGAGGCACTTAGGGACAGAGGAGAGAGGAAGCCCAAGAGATGGAGGTGGAAGTGAATTACAGGCGCAGGGTGGCTTCTTCCATCGGAATCGTCTTCTGTGGAATCCTTCTTCGGGTTTGGGAGCAGCAAGGGTGCTGGGGTTGGCCCTGAGAGAGAACAAAGGGGAGTTAGTGCAGGTGACGACCCACGGCCTGCTGCTCTGGGGATGCTGGGCTCTGCCCTCAGTGGGGTGCGTCCCTAGCTCCGAGTCCTCCCTGGCCTTGGTCGTTTGATCTCCGCAGGGTACAGGGGGGTCTCTGGTTGCCCACCTGCTCTTCCCACCTCCGATTCTCTCCAAGACCCGGAAGCCTGGCTGTGTGATCCTTTCCCCCCTGGAGGCTGTCACTGTCCCTAAGACTGCCTCTGCGGGACGTTGTTTTCCTCTGTCCTTTTTCCTGTCCTTCCCTGCTCTCCTTCGTCCTCCTCCTCCTCCTCCACCTCCTCCCCTAGAGATGCTCCATGTCCTTCCCCCTGCCAATCTCCACCAGTCCTATTGTTGTCCAGGAGGGGGCCACCAAGGAAAGAGAGGAGATATCCTGGGTCCCCTGGAATCAATCCCCCGATCCGTCTGTGCTGGGAGCAGCTGTCATGGGTCTGGGATTGCTGGGGAAGTGCCGTTAGAGATGGCCCACCACGTCCCCACAGCGCATGTCTGCCCAGGGACTGGGATGACCTTCCCAGGGACGTGTTTCAGGGAACGCAACGCCCTCTGTTTCCCTAAGTGTTACAGAGACAGGAGACAGGAGCATGGGAAATTGTGCAGGCACCCTCAGCTGTTCAGGGCTGGAAAACGTCCAGCGGTGTGGTTACTGAAACACAGGATTTTTGCCAGTGCTCCTGCTGAGGCTTGCCAGGAATGGACGGGGTCGGGGTGTGTGTAGGGCCCTGGGCAGGCCTGAGGAATGTTTGCCGTTTGGGCATGCCTAGGGAGTGGGGAGCATGGCCAGGGCTGTGGGCCAGCGAGGTGGGTTTGTGAGAGGAACCATGACTCTCTGGCCCTGCTCCCAAGAGGCTCTGTGCTATGCTTCGAGGCCAGCTAGTGAGAGGTAGAGTGGACCCGGAGCAGCAAGTGTGTGAAGCAGGTCCAGCAGCCCCATCACACAGGCTCAGGGGACCGTGGCCCACGACAGGGGTTCTCCAGGGCAGCTGCATGGGGACATCCCACCCTTGGGAACACGTCCCCAGGTCAGACTCGGCTGGGGTGTGAAGGCTGGCAGAAGCTCCGATTTACGGGGAGCCTGTGTAGTGAACCCAGGAGAAGTACACTTTCCCTTCTGCAGCTCTGGGCGTCCCCTTGAAGTACAGCAGCTTGGAGAGAACCAGGATGGTTTGGTAGTGGAGGTTATGAGGGAGAGAATTTAGACCTGTCTTACACCTCCTGGCTCAGACCAGAACGGAGTGTCGTGTAGTGTCTCTTGCCCAGGAGAGTGCGGTTGGGGCCGCCAAGTCCTGAGCATGACTAGGTCTGGGCCCGTGCCAAGAATGATGCAGAATCTCTTGTGCACCATTCCTGAGAGGCCATGAGCAAAGAGGCCAAGCTTTGTCGTGTGGCAGTGGCCAAGGGAGGCACGAGCAGCTTTGATGGGAAAGATCCTTCAAGGAGCCACGCAAGGAGTCGAGTGGTGATGACAAACCCAGCCTACACTAAAGGCCCATGGACACCTTGTCTGTTCTTTTCATCCTGAGAACGTGACATGAGCAAATCATGCCTGTGCCAGAGCACCGCTTTCCTTTCAAAAAGGTGGTTTTTGACCCATCTTCTTCCTTCTCCAGAGCGGCAGGGGCAACCCCATGTTCCCGGGAGCCCTGTCCCAGTGTTCCCCTCCTCGGTACCATTCCCTACCTGAAGAGATTTCGTCCTCACTGAAGATGTAGTCCTCGATGCTCTCTATCAGTAGATCTGCAAGAACTGAAAGAGGAGCAATGCCGTTAGGAGAGAAACCGCCTCACCCCTTCATCCCAGGTGCGTTGAGATGTCTCTGGGCCGTGCAGCATCTGCCTGACCTTTCTGCAGTGCTCTCAGAGGTTCACGGGGTTGGCGGAGCCGGAGCCCTTGGAGGAGACAGGGATTGGAGTTTCATGCCTTCTAATGAGACCAGGACGCTGCAGCAGTCACCTCAGTGTCAGTTCTGCATGCCCATGACCGCTGTCCCCTCCCAGCGCAACCATCAGAAACTCCAGTCGTTATGGGACTCTTGACGTGTGTCTAGTGGGAGTGAGCAACTGGACATTTTTGTTCCCTTGATGATTTCCGTGTACTGCGCTGAGATAATAAATGACTGTGTATGATGGATTCTAGACAGACTCTTTCCTGGATCACTCAGCACTAGACACAAACCAGGAGCGAGAGAGGAGGCCTGCTCTCCTGTGTATTGCTCGGGCATCAGTGGCTGGCTTGACAGGGATGTTGATCAAGGGAAGACGTTCCTGGGCTCACACACACCCACCAGGTGCTGCTGGAGGTCTTTGGACCCGAAGAGATTAAGGTGAAGCCCCAGTTCCTAGAATAAATGGGGAGCGGATTCCGTGCAGCACTGATCTAAAGCATACAATGTGATGCTCTCGGGACAGAAGAGCTGCTAGAATAGATAAGGGAACCATAAAGGAACACAGCGAACCACGACGTTTCTGAATATGAAGAAGTCGGTGGTGGGTCTCTAGAAGCTGACCTTCCAATACCTTGGATGATTCCCCCAAGCCAACAGGAGGGTGCTGGCATACAAATAGGCAGGGACACCTGGGAGCGGAAGAGAAATGCCCAAGGAAATGCGCTCATGTTGGCATCAGGATGCTTCCCAAGAGGACCGCCCAGGAAAAGCATCCTCTTCTGAAACAGTGAACAGAGTGAAAAGGCAGCCCACAGATTGGAGACACCCTTGGCAATCCTTATTTCAGAAAAGGTGTGTTCACTGACAAAAAGGAAGAACAACAAAACCAACCAAACAAAAGAAGACCGGGATTTCACCAAATGAAAGAATCGAGAAAAAGACTGGAATAGTCTGTGCTGCAAAGGGAACGAATGACTCGGCCAGTCAGACAGACATCGTACGTAAAGATGCTCAACGTAAGGCATCATGAGGTCAATGCGAATCCAAAGGATGCTGAGCTGTGGCATTGTCAGTTAGGGTGGCGAGGACCCAAACCAGGAATTCAAACCCAGGACCCATGTTGGAAGGAGGCAGAAAATTAGAGACTTTGTATGCAATTCATGGAATGCAGACTGGTGCAACTACCCTGGAAAAGCCCGTTGAGTGTCCTCGGAGAGCAGCGAAATGTACTCCCGTGGATTCCGCGCATGCGAGTGAGAAAAAGAGATGTTGGAAAATCAGATTCTGTTCCAATCATGAGAAAGTCTTGTTGTCTGCCAAAGAACCCTGAAACCCTGATTTGGCTCTGTTTCCATTCCCAGGCACTGAACTCCCTTGAGTTGTCTCTTGGCCCAAACCTTCCGAATCTAACAAGGCCCTCTTGCATGGACAGATGGCCAGCGAAATGGGTGATGATTGTCCTGTCACCCCTGTTGAGGTTTGAG
The DNA here is from genome assembly GCF_964662115.1 of Mustela nivalis. Taxonomy (NCBI): domain Eukaryota; kingdom Metazoa; phylum Chordata; class Mammalia; order Carnivora; family Mustelidae; genus Mustela; species Mustela nivalis. The sequence goes on from NC_139021.1 coordinate 111,251,926, forward strand.
GTTCTCTTTGGCCACCTTGCGATGCACAGAGCACCCTTCGTTCCTGCATGGAGGGGGCCCAGGTGCCCCCAGTGATGCTCAGTCCTTGAAGACCACCTCATTCCCCCTTGGATAGGACACCTTTTGGACCCACCTCCAAGATCCCCAGCAAGGACCAGTGGTGGGTGTGGGATTTCCCTGGGAGAAGGCCACTTGCATTCTTAGACACAGTATCTGCAGGGAAATGGTAGATCTCCATGGAGAAACACGGAGTGAATTGGCCCCATCTGTTCCCTGGCCACTACCCCTTTGTGCGGGTCATCCCCAAATGGGCTGTTGTACGCGGCTGCCCCGGAAGCCACCTGCAGAAGGGAGGAAGTGTGTCCCCGCACTCAGTGTTTCCGATGAGGTTGGGAAGACGCATCATGGGGCCTCTGATGCAGAGATGTGTGTGTGTGAGTGCAGTGTCAAGAGGGAGGTGCTGTGACCATTCTTGCCCGAGACCTAGCTTGGCGGGAGAGCACCATGGACACTGACTCAGTAACAGGGATTGGAAAAGACACACTTGTGTCTTTGGGGCACAGTCTAGCCCTTTTTAGTTAGTGACAGGATTTGTTTTCTGGGGGAATTGATGTGTATTTGCAAGGAAAGAACACCTCTTTCAATTGTAGGTGTTGAGTTTTCCCATGAATGGACGTTCATGACGTGACAGTGATGGGAAACATCCCTGAGATCGCCATTTTGAGGGGACCAGACACGTTCGAGAGCGCAGAATTCATCCACCTGACACACACACACTCCAACCCTGCGAATCACAGCACATGGATTCCCATGGAAACAGACCTTGTGCCCAGCACCCGATCCTACAGCACCTAAGAGCAGCACGTTAGCTTCCAGGGCCAGGGTCACGAGGCCTCGGGTCTCGGTCCGGAACATGACCCTTAGTCTCGTTGCAACAGGATCTGGATTCTGGGTAGCTCTCAAGATGGAGCCTGCAAGGAGGCCCCACCTTGCCCATTGTCCAGGTTGCTCCAAAGCAATGAGTGACTCTAGAGGACAGCATACTTACCATGCTCCCTTTCCAGCAGGGCCACCTGTGATTTCAGAAAAGAAAACATGATGAACATCAAGTCCTGCCTGGTCCTGTGTGCACAGCTCTTTTGGTCTCTTGGTGATGGGCAGGGTCATGGGCAGTGATATGGAATCCACCTAGAGGTCGCATGCCCTGGGTCCATTAGGTGGCACGGCGGTGTTAGTAGCACCCGTGAAAAAGCTACGGACCCTGTGGACTGTAACCGAACCTGCTGTTTCCTTCAGGGTCTTTGAAATGGGGTGTCCCTGGCTAAGAGTCGCTCCCTCAATAATCTCCCCACCAAGGACATTGTACGTGCTGAGGTGTTCGGATCTGATTGCGAGTATCAGAGAAACAAGGGATGCTGTACCTCACCTGAAGGAAGGCTAACTTACCACCTTGGTGAAAAATGGGACCTCTCCTTCTGTGCTGTCCACGTCAAGGTTATCAAACAGACTATCGAGGGGATCTAGGTGGATACACACAGAGAGTGTCGGGACCCCGATGGGACTCTTCGGGAATCGCTCGGGGAGCTTTGCTTGGCGTGCACGTGTGGACAAGTGTGTGGAAGTGGGGAGCTCATCAGTATGGACTGAGCTGCAGTGGGCCCTTCCTGGATGGAGGATGAAAGGTCCTGGAGAGGAGCGGGGATGTGAATAGAAACTCTGGCTCCTGTTGGAGCTACAGGGCCTAGGTTGGCTGTGAAATAGTCCATCTCCAAGGCACACCTACTGCCTGCCCCCAAACCTGCACCACCTAAGAGCAGCGCAGTAGTTTCTGGGGACAGGGCCATGAGGCCACGGGTCTTTCCCCAGAAAATCCCTTTCTGTTACTCCGACCCTTCCTCTCAGTCCCGCCGGACCTGGAATCAGGGTGGTTCTCGTGGTGGAGCCTGTGAGGAAGCCCCGACCTTTGCCCTTTTCCAGGTTGTTGCAAACAAGTGAGTGACTCTAGAGTATAGAATACTTACCGCCATCCTCTTCCAGCAGGGACACCTGTGATTTCAGAAAAGAAAACAGTATGAACATCAAATCAGGCTTTGTCCTGTTTGCATGGCTCTTTTGTTCCCTGGGGGATGGGAGGAAGCCCGATGCGGAAGTGTGCTAGAGGCCCGTGAGCCCCAATGTGTGACGAGAGCAAAATGAGTCCTCCGCAGATGCACCCAGTCTTCCTAGAGGTCCCACATTCCAGGTCCCACTGGACAAAATAGGTGGTAAGGAGGAATAGCTACTATCCGTACCAAAGCTCCCTGCCCTCCAGATGGTAGGTGATCATGCTGTGGTTGTCCCAGCCCCCCTGCAATGCCTTCGGGGTTAGGTCGCATTTGGTAACAGATTCTCTCTCAAACTTCTCCCTACCCTGTCAATAGTGCATGCTGAGGTTTTTTTTATGTGACCTTGATTTAAAAAGCCAGAAGAGTTTTGTGTCTCCCCCAAAGAAAGCCAGCGTACCACTCTGGTGTAAAACGGGGCGTCTTCCTCATTCTTTCCTGTTGAACGTTCACCCGCCTGTCCATCCAGCCAAGCTAGGGAGAGATCCACAGAATGGTCAGTCCACTGGTGGGGCTCGGCAGGAAGAGCTCAGGGAGTTTCGCATGGGTTGGGCGTGACCGGGAGTGTATGGCGTGGGTATGGACTGAGCAAGCTGCTGCTGCATCGAGAGAGGTCAGGGCAAGGAGCAGGAACGGAGGGAGAAATATTGACTCTGAACTCGAGCTACAGGGAGTGGAATCAGGGTGACCTCTTCAAGTAGAAAGGGTAAACACTAAGAGACACGTTCCCGTACTGACAGGCAAGATCCTCCAACCAGCGTCATGGTCATTGTCAAGACCGTTTCTTGGCTGCTCCCACCTACCTCTCGCCTCTTCTAGGAGATTGTATTTCTGCAGAAGGACACTGTGTGGCAGGGTTGCATTCAATGCAAGCACAAGTACCCTATAGGTTTCTATTTGTCCCTGAGTCCTGCAGGGTCAGGAAAACCAAAGACCCAGGATTTTTACGTACTGACATCTGACCATTCCAACAGAGTCCCCATCCGCAAAGTGCTGATTCTTCCCAGTCTTTCCTTTCCTGTGGCCTGTGGGTGTGTCCTTGGGAGTCCGGGGGACCCAGTTTCCCAGGACCCAGCTCCCCCAGTCAGGATCCGGCAAGTTCACGAGAGAGCGGAGGCCAGGCGAGACAAGGGCACTCTCTAACCTGGTCATCTAGCATATTGTCAGGAAGTCGGATTGGGCCCCAAGCTAATGATGAAGCTTTCCTGGCCATTGCCATTTTCCAGTGAGCCTTCCCTCTATGTGCATTCAAGATGGGAGCGTTTTTGTAAGGCTGGTGGTGATGTTTGGGTCGACTAAAGTAGCTTCTGATTCCTTTGTGTTTTGACCCTGTCTGAGAAACGTCCCGAGCTAGGACAGATGTGGGCCCCTTTTCTCCCCATCCCTGTCTGAGGAAAGGGAATCCTGAGCAACCCTCCAGGTGGAGCTGTGGTCAGCGAGGAATGTGGTGTCCTAGCGGGGTGTGTGCAGCGGCAATGGAGGAGGTTTGGCTTTGCAACTTTGACCCGTGCCCTCAAGTCCATTCAGTGGGAGATGTCTTCTGGTGAAACGCACGCAGTCCACACACCCACATGCCCGGTCCCGTCGCTTCGAACCACGCGAAAGCGAGCCCCAACCCTCCGACGCGCCAAGCACACCGCCCGAATGACCTACTGGTTTGCAGGGACTGTAGCACAGGGTCCTGGGTTTCTGCAGGACACTCCGTTTGTTCAGTCCGCCCCAGCCTCTGTTCCCGGGAGGAACTCAGAAGGGGGGAAGCTCTCCAGACCAAAGGAGGAGAGAAAACCCTACCTTGTTGAGTTAGATCTGTCCCCCTAAGGGGAGTGATGGGGGTATAAGCATATGGGGTGTATCCAGTCGCCGCCTCCTACAGTTGGAGAAAGGGAAACCCAGTGAGGATCCCCGCACCCTGTGCACACCATGTGCACACATCTCTGTGCCCTTGGTGTGTGTTGTAAGCAAGCTAGATACGATGCGGTCATTGAGTCTATTTTCCAGAGGAGGAGGAAATGACCTCCCGAAAATGACCCCCTTGTCCTTGGCTCCGGCATGTTATGTCAAAATTCCCCCATCCATTTTCGTCAGCAACTCATTCCAAAGCCATTTCCCATAGACAGAACGACCTGGTGGAAAATGCTCACGACCATCCACTGCCTAAGCAATGGTGGTGCCCGTCTCAATCTGCTGTCCGTTAATGGTATAAACTCATGGCAGGCTCTCAGCACCAAGGACATGGTCTCTCCCCTCTGGCATGTCCATGCTCAGACACTTTCATGGAAAGAGAAATCAAACACTGGCTGTCCCTCAGAAGCACAAAATGACTTTAGCAAGGTGACTGAGCGGCTCAGACATAGAAGCTTCTGCCTTCAGCTCAGGACCTGATCCTAGGGTCCTGGGATGGAGGCCCACATTGGGCACCCTGCTCGAAAGGGGAGCCCACTTCTTCCTCTCCCTCTGCTACTCCCCCTGCTTGCGCTCTCGTGCACTCTCTGTCTGTCTATCTGTCTCTCTCTCCCCTTCTCTGTCTTTCTTTCAAATAAACAAAATCTTGAGGAACAATGAGTTTACCTGAGGGAGAGTCAGAGTTTCCTCCTCGACCCTCAAAGTGGGTAGTAGCTCTTCCATCAGGTCATCGTGGAGAGCTAGGAGGATACAGAGGCACCATGAGGACACTGGTGAGGCTGCTCAGGAAGTAGGCCGGGAGTTTGGATGGATGAGGACAGGAGGGGAGTGCGCGTGCGGGGGCGCCTAGGAGGTACGGGCCGCACTGCTGCCAGGCCTTGTCCTGGTGCAGAGGGGAAGGGACGGGAGAGGAGCAGGGAGGAAACGTGAAGAGGGTTCTTGTCTTTCTAGCTAAAGCGAGCTCGATCAAAGCCAAATAGCCAGTCCAGGACATGGGAAGCCTAACCTGGCTTCTGTGTGAAGACCGAGTCCCATAACCTCTCCTGACTGACGTGCCACTAAGGTGTCCCACGCTGCTGCTTTGGACATCAGCTCTGGGCCCAAGATCCCCACCTGCTGCGACTATATGCATCACGTCTGTGTAAGATCTTGCACAGCATAAAAAGCTTGCTTGCCGGGCTGCATTCAACCCTCAGGAAAGAAGCCTAGTAGTTTGCTTCACTCATCCTTTGTCTTCAGAAAATGCCATGTGCAACACTGGAGAGCACAGACATTGTAGCTTCCGTAAACAGCCGGCACCGTTGATGAGTGTGATAGATTCCTTCCACTGTTCTTGAGCTGTCCCGTGTGTGTGTGTGTGTGTTTCCCCTGAATACAGTGGCTGTCCGAACCCTTCCAGGTGTTCTGACCAGTGGGAAGTTGCTTACACAGAGCAGTCTGGGTGTGTGTGCTGATCGGCTGTAGGCCTGCTTTGCAGGAGATTTGCTCCGGGGATGTGGGTCCAAAGCTTCCACCCAAGCTTCACCTTGATTTCCTATTGGCCAGTGGTGCTTGAGTGTGTGCTTAGAGAATTTGAACCTTCCTGAGGCTTAGGGAAATCTTATCAAGTACAGTCAGTTCCCTTCGTGAAGCTTTTCTGCCATTGGTCGGTTGTGTGTACACACTGAGACCGGCTATGACCGATGTTGCCCTGTTCTGTCCTCCACGGGTCCACACGCTTTCCAGCCATGTGGGCTTGAGCACGAGTATGTGGCTTTTCTCTGTGCACTTGACTCCAGGGACCAGCCTGTAATCTTTAAGGTGGGCTTCTAAGCTTTCCCTGGCTTCTGTGTCCATGAAAGCCACTGTGTCATGTTGGGTCCTTTCGGGCACCATCATAGAATCTAGGTATTTGGCTGTGTGCACAGATGCTGATGGCCCTTTGCTAGCTAGCACCCATGGTACAGCATGTCCCCCTGGCTGAGGGACTAACACAGGTGGGTAGGCCAGAGCAACTTTCAGATTGGAACCTGAGCTCCAATCTTGGCTTTCCAAGTAGGAGGTCAAGGGTTTGGACCCTTCATCTCCGCACCATGCCCATCCCAGGAAATCAGAGGGAAACAACCTCCAGGTACAGCTGTGGGGAGTAGGGGAAGGAGTATGTAAAGTGTGCCAGGGTGATGAGAGAGTTTTGGAAGGGGGACACTGTGATTGTGATGGAAGTGTGAGAAAGATCACCTGGGAAAGGCACACAATCGTGTTCACAAGCATAACACATGGGGACACACACACACACACACCCACGCACACCCCCACGCACACAGGGCCTTCATCCCACGTGCACACAGATCACCCCTTCCCTATGTACGAGTTCTTCCAGGCCCTGTTTGACGTGGTGACCGTGCCTCAGCGGACAGTCTCGGTCAGTATCCCCCAACCCCCGTTCCTTGTTGGAACCCAGAATCAGGGGGCAGGCTTCTTTGTACTCTAGATTTCCTCCCAGAGCCCGATGGTCTTAAATACGTACAGCTGTCCTTGCTCCCAGCGTCTACCTGCGATTGGGAAAAAGGAAATAAAGTGAGGATCCCAGCATCCTGTCTTGTTGGGCCAGCTCTTTGGTTTGGGGAGGACTTCAGGCAGTTAATTGGATGAGGTCCCGTGGTTGAGTCCATGTCCACCCACCTGAGTTCAAGAGGACCATTTGAATGATGCTGGAGCATCATTCAATCTCCAAAGTCCATACTGATCAACAGACAGAACGTTCTCTTTCAAGGAGAAACCTTTTCTGCTGAAGAAGGTCTTTGATCCCATGGAGTTTGTAACTGAGGCTGTCCTGTGTCCTCACCCTTTTTGGGTCCACTGTGTGTAAGAGGTCAGACCCAGCATTCCTCCACGAGGGGAGACTGCTGCCCCCTTCCCCTGGGAGTTAAAGTGCCCGATGTTCACCAAACTCCACTGATGGAAGAAATCAAGGAAGCACCATTTGTGTCTCTGAGAAATCAGAGAGGCGAGCTTACCTCAGGGAGAGTTGGGGGACCTTCTTTTGTCCAGCTCCTAGGAAGGTCCTTGGACTGGCCCTCCACAGGGTCTAGGAGAACAGAGAGGAGCTGTCAGGACATTGGCTGCGCTACTCAGGAATGACTTGGGGAGTTAAGTCTGCTGGATGTGGATGCGGGGCCAGAGGGAATGGACGTGAAGGGTGACCAAGCAAGGCCTGACTTGCCAGTGGGCCAACAGTGGTGGACAAAGTGGTGGACGCAGTGCACAGTGGTGTATACAGAAACACAGAGGAGGGGAGCAGGATGGAAAAGGGAAATGGGGCCTTGGCTTTCTAACGGAGGGGATGTCATCAGTGGGAACTCTCAGCGTCTGTCTGGGAAACACTCAAGGCACCCTGTGTTTTAGGGCGCAGTCCCCTGAGCCCTCCTGCCCACTGTGAAGCCAAGCCAGCTTCTTCAGCTGGTCATGGGGCCTGTTCAGCTGTCTCCCCTGCACCCAGTCTGCTGTGTGACCCTATCGCTCCTCTATCGTGCCTTGGAGTAGTGGGTTTTTCGGTGATGGAATCTAAGTACTGGGGATGGGTTATATTTCTTAGTGCGTGTCTGTTCAGTGACACTGCTGACATCTGTGATGCTTTGCAGACTGCACTGCCATCTAGGGGGAAAACGTTGCCATCCTATCTCATGGCACCTCTGTACCCATGAGGACATGACTGGCCCTCCCCGTTTCCTCCCTCCACGGTCCCTTCCACTTTCTGGGTCTACGAATGTCCCTACTGGAGTGTCCTCAAAGCCTGGGATCATGTAATGTACCTCTTTCCTTGTGTGCTTGCTTTGAAAATGCGTGTTAAATTTCCAGGTTCCATCTGTTTCGTAAAATATTGGAAACCTTAGTTTCTTCTTACGCCTGAATTGCACTCTATGATGTGTATGGATGACACTGAATGTGTTCTTTCCTCCCGTGATGGATTTGGGGGCAGTGCCTCTCTGGGGCTATTGGGAACCCAACTGTGTGAGACATTAGTGCACAGATTTCTGTCTGTTTCCAGAATGAGAAGACGTCACCGAATGCATTGGCCCATTTGTAGAATGGTAACCACGTGGAATGTACTGGGTACTTGAGTTCCCCAAATGTGGTGAGGTCGTTCTGTTCCTTTGAAGATACGTAGCACACCCATGTAAGATGTGGCTAATGGGCGGAAGTGAAGGGGGGACATCATGAAACCTCCTGTCGTATTCTGTTCCATTTTTCTGTTCAGCGTTCCTGGCAAAAAACATAGTCTCTTCCTTCCTACACATCTAAGAACCATGTTTCCTGGGGAGACCTATAGGGATCCGTGTGTTCCAGAAAGACCTAAGATCCATCCCTTCAGCTAGTAGACACTTTTTTCCTGTGCCCCTTGGATCCAGTTGGAATGAGGATCTCATCGTGACTTGTGGACTTAAAAGGGGACGGACGGACAGCATAGAGGGAAATGGCTACCAGTGAAATCAGAGGACAGTGTGTCTCAGGCAGTTATAAAAGCTTCGGTTATGTCTGTGCTACTGAATGACAGAATGCATCTCTAATCAACGTAATGAGTCAATCCCCAAGGTACCTTCCTCGGGGTCCTCAATGGTGAAGACCTCGTTGTGGAGGGAGAACCGGACTCTCTTCTTGCGGTGGCGTTGTGGAGGGGGCGGCGTGGGTGGGGGCGTCTCCACATCCTCCAGGAGACACTCCTTACAGATTTCTGGGAGACACACAGAAATAGAGAACAGTGTCGGCACCTTGTCGTCAGGAGCCCACAGGGGGATTGGAAGTCCTTTCCTTCTAGTCCATCCGTCTCCTGCCCCTACTCGCCAGCTGCCCAGCAGGCATTCCTCCCTCCAGGTGGGACTTAGGAAGGGGTCACCATGTGCTGTGCTCTGAATTCCGCCCCCTCCCACACCCACAGGTTCCGTGGGCAACGGCTTGTATGGAGCAGAGACAGGACAGAAAAGCACGCAACAGAGCGCCGTGAGCACGCGTGATAGCCTCGGTCACATCCACTGAGCAGCCACACCTACCCGAGAGTGTTCCCCAGAACCCTCTGTGCCCTGTTTCCCTGCCCTCCGGCGTAGACGTTAGTGTGCCACCACGGTGTCCCAAGTGATTGAGTCCAAGGAGTGCCTGGGACCTAGGGGAGGACTGGATGCTTCCCAGCCGCTCGGCAGGTGTTGAGGAAGGGACCACCTAGGGACTCAGCTAGACAGCTGGCTGTGGGTGAAGCCACAGTGGAGGACAGTGGAGGGCCCTGAAATATAGGGTGCCGAAGGGTCCGTCCAGAGTTGCCACCCTGATGAAGGATGGATCTGGGACAGGAAAGTCGTCGTTTCCCTGTGGCCGGAGATCCCCGAACCCCTGACACCAACCCACGGCCCCTGCTAAAAGGTTCTGAAGCCCTGAACCAAGAGCTGCCCTCACAGTCTCAAATCCCTCTGTGCCACTGTGTCTGTAGGGGAGAGCGAGGGCCACGAGACCAGCTTCAGTCCTCACTCACCTCTGTGTTTGGGGCCCTGACATCAACTAAGTGGTGGTTTCTGCCCAGTGGGGCCCTAGTGAAGGACCAGGAACGGGTAGCTTGAGCCACGTTCCCTCACCTCTCTGCAAGGTCAGCCCAGTCGCCCAAGGCCGTCCTGAAGGCCAGTTGAAGCCCAGGCTCCTGGGGTTCTGCTTGGCTCCCAAGCTGATTCAAACTCCCAACAGTCGCATAGGACCTGGCTGAGAACTCGCTTGCCTTGAGCTCGCCAGTCCCGAGGAGCAGTCGATGGGTACAAACGGACATGTAGGTGGCCATGTGGGCTGGGAGTGGTTGGTTTCAGGAAGGAGACGGATGATGCTGAGTGGCCCGCTCTTGCCGTGCGGACTGCTCTGAGGAGGCTGGATGGAAGTGAGGCTACCCTGGCTGGCGTGAGTCCCTCCCTGCTCTCTCATTCTTCGCCAGCATCCCCTGTCTACTCTCAGGTCTCTTGATCCCCTCTGGAGACTGTAGGTTTAGCAGACAGTCTCCTGTCTCCCTCCCTAGGCCGGGCCTGGAGAACCCAGCCCAGCAGTACCTTTGAGAGCAGCAGACAGTCCACTGTGCAGCTGCCATGTGTTCTGTTCACCCACCCGGTGGCACAGCCTGTTCCCGTGCACTCCCAGGCATCAAGTAGACGGCCCGGGAAACCCTGCACATCAACCCATGAGACCACCCCGCTATCCTCCAGTGTCTCTCCTTCTAAGAACAGCTGCATTTCGACCTCTGACCTTTCCTCTCCGATTTTGTCATGTCCATCGGGAAGAGGAGACCAGCAATTCGTTCCCCTCAAATGTGCCTGGGTCGCACCAAGATTCTCCTGATGCAGGGACAGCAGTGTGGCGTGTGACCTGTGTGTTGTCCCTGTAGGACTGTGTCCGAAATGGGCATTCAAAAAGAGTACGGTTTTCTGAACATCGAAGCGCTTTAAGGAAGGCAGCTTCCCCACGAAATCCCAATGAAATCACCCAGACAAACGAACAAACACAGGCATCCAACCGGGAGGGGGAATCAGAGGGTGGAGAGGAAAAGCCAAAGAGAAGAAGCCGATCTCTGTGAAAGGGAGACAGCCAGCTCCAGAGAAGAGAATTGAGAAAATCGATAGGCACATACCTATACAACAGCAGTTAAGGTTCCCCATCGTGGGGACTGTTAGTCCTGTTCACCCAACCACCAGGGGCTCGGCTCACAGAGTGACAGTTGAAATGGAACGTTGGATGCGTGTCATCAGGTCACCGTGGCGATGGCTCATGACAGAACTCTGAGGGTGTCATGGAGGGAAGGGGGTCAGGGAGGGGTCGATGGATGATGGGCAATTAAGGCACTTGTTGTGGTCAGCTCTGAGTGGTGGAGAGAAGTGATGAGTCCCTGAGTTGTGCTGCAGAATGCAATACTGCGCTGTACGTTAACTACCTGCATTTTTGGACATTAAAAAAAGGATACTCCTGAGGGCACCTAGGAGACTGAAATGTTCATTATCCTATCTGCTACTCTGGAAAACTCCTATTTATACGAGATTGTTTCACAAAGTCTCTCCAGGAGTTCTTGGGTGGCTCAGTGGGTTAAGTATTGGCCATCGGCTCAGGTCCTGCTCTTGGAGTCTGGGATCAATCCTAGCATCAGGCTCCCTGCTCATATGGCTCATATGTATGGACGAGAATGAGTTAGGAGTAGGTTAAATAAGTTTCTTAGGCATTAATGCTGCAATCAAGGTGTTGCTTGGGACTCCTTATCTAAGGCTTGGTTGGGTTCCCATCTGTACATATGTGGCAGAATTTATTTCTGGACAGCCGTAGGAGTCACAGTAGCTTGTTTCTTCTTTGAGGTCAGAAGAAGGGTGTCTGATATCTTACGTTCCTTAAAAGACTCACATGTGGGACGCCTGGGTGTCTCAGTTGGTTAAGTGTCTGCCTTTGGCTCAGGTCATAATCCTGGGGTCCTGAGATCAAGTCCCATGTTGGGCTCCTTGCCCCTCACCCTGCTTGTGTGCTCATGCGCTCTCTTTCTCTCTCTCTCTCTCTCAAATAAATAAATAAAATATTTAAGATAAATTAATAAAAGACTCACATGATTAGGTCAGGCCCACCCAAGTTAATCTTCCTTTTAGACCAAAGTCAACTGATTAAAGGATCTCATTTATACTTGCAAAATCTGTTTTGCCGTAGAATGTATCACAATCACAGGGACTTAAGTCTCTTCCATTTAAGAGGAGTTCATGTCACGTTGTTGGATCCATTGGAGGTCATCATCTTAGATTCTGCTTATATAATTAGCGTGAGTTTATCCATTCTGTTTTCCAAGGTAGTTTTGGTTATTCTTGGCCATTCAAGTTTCTATGTAAGTCTGAGAGTAAAGTTATCAGTTTCCATAAAAATATCTGCTAAGATTTTAATTCTGATTGTCTTGAATCTATAGGCCAATTTGTGGAGAAATGAGATATTTTTGTAATATTAAGTTGTCCAAGCCATGAATATAGTGTATTCATTTACTTAGCTATTCTTTGTTTTTTGTTTTCTCAATAATACCTTATACATTTCTGGAAAATAGTCTTGTTTTTCCTAGTAACCAATTTTTAGTGTATGACATGAACATTTATTAGCTGTTTGTTTTGATAACCTGGGAATGATATGTCTCTGTTTCTTCTTGCTGTATTTTCCACAGTGGTCATTTTATAAATGGGTGGTATAAAAGCTATGAACTGTATAAGACAGTCAGTTCAGTTATGGGAAGAAAATACTTGGGTATCTCCCTAGATTTATTGTAATCCATAAAGAGAAGAATGAAGAAATCTAGTATACAGTGAAATGGATATACACACTAATGTGCTGTAATTTTGTAATACAATAAATATAGCTACATTGGCAATCGTTACAGTATATAAGCCTATCAGAGTTATACAATGTTACATGCCAAATATATTCATCTGAAAAAAGAAAAGTGACTTAGGAAAAATAACAATAATGGAATTTAATATATAAATTGACATTGTAAGTTTACTGTTTATAAAAAAGGGTTTCCTAAAAAAAAAAAAAAAAGAAAGAAAGAAAGAAAGAAAGAAAGAAAAAGGTTTTCTACATGGAACAGTAACCAAACATTTTGGACACCCCGTCCTACAGGAGTTATGTTCAGAATTATTAAATAGCATTTTCCCTGAAGACGACTGTAGCTCTTTATGTGAACATAGGCCCAGCAGTCCTTTCCTGTGTGTTCACTGACTCCTTTAACTACATTTTAAAAAGATTTTTATTCCTTTGACAGAGAGAGAGAACACATACACGCAGGGGGAGAGCGCAAAGCAGACTCCCCACTGAGCAGGGAGCCTGACATGGGGCTCGATCCCAGGACCCTGAAATCATGACCGGAGCCAAAGGCAAACACTTAACCAACTGGTGCCCCTTAACTCCATATTTTAGAAGTGTGCGTGGTTATGCTCTTGGCCCAGGCTCATGAATGATACTGTGTTATCAGTGAAACCTGCCCTAATAGCAGGAATAGAACTTTTCTCCCCTCTGTAATCTCACTCTACTTTGCACCTGTTTTACTATAGTAGGATTTCATGCTACATGGTAGTTGGATGCATCATGCTTGTGTCTGTCAGATTATATGCTCCTTGAGAACAGTGATATGGTTTTATTGGTTTTCAGATTCTCAAGATAGGAGTGTTCTTTATGGCATGTAGGCACATGATGGGATGCCGGTAATTTATCACACTGTTGAGGAATGTCTGCCATGCTTTCTCCTCCAACCAAGTACAAAGGTAGGCACGCCAGAACACATCTTCTGATTGTGAATAGTGAACTCCGTAACAGTTCTTTGACAGCTTTTCCATGTCTTCCCATTGTGATTACTTAAATTTGAATACAAATGTGCTGTTTCAGGAATCCTTATCATTTGCGGATGTGACTGTGGGCTTTACCCAGGAGGAGTGGCAGCATCTGGACCCTGCTCAGAGGACCCTGTTCAGGGAGGTGATGCTAGAGAACTATAGCCACCTTGTCTCAGTGGGTAAGGATTGTTTCCCGTGTAGACGCCTAGTATGCACCTTCATTCTTGGTTTGACACCTGTAGAAGCTTTGTTGAGTTTAATGATATTTGAGATTTCAAGTATTAAGCAGAAGGATTGTTGAATCACTGTAAAGAATGAAGTGTTGTAATTGGCCCCTGAAGCTTCGTCTTCTGTCTTCTTCAAGGGCCCTGAAGCCCATTAGCCTCGCCGAATTCCCATGTCATTTCCCAATTACAGCGTGTTGCATCCCTAAACCAGAAGTGATCCTGAAGTTGGAGCAAGGAGAGCAGCCATGGATGCTAGAGGAAGAGTCCCCAAGTCAGAGCTACCCAGGTGAGTCAGTATGTATTAAACAGATGGACACTAGGTGACATGGTATGAATTGTTTTTATTCTCAGGTACTTGCTTATATGTTCGTTTTCACATTTAACAAATACTGAGTACCTGCTGTGCCTCACTCAAGTTTTAGGTGCTGAAACACATGATCAAACTGAATTTGTTCCTGACCTCATGGAGCTTACATTCTGATAGGGAAAGAAAAGACAGAAACACACATACACATACTATACACATAATATGTCATAATATACATAATAGGTACACACATACACATACTATATACATAGTATGTCAACAAAATAGCAAGGAAGTTATAAATTGAAATAATGAAATGTAATACTTGAGAAAAGGAAGGCATTCGGGAAGGCATTTGGATGATATCAACTTGAATTAAATGATTATAAAATGCACAGGTTTACATGGGAATAAGCATTTGGTTGTATGAGCAGAGGTGATATAGGGAAGACCCCAGGTTGGAGATACTTACTTGGAAATTGTCAACTTATGGTAGTATTTAAAGTTTTTAAAATTAGTATTTGAAGCTAAGGGATCAGGTAACCACCTCTCAGAAGTAAGAATGAACAAATTTGAGAGGTCTGAAAGCTGTTCCCTGGGACACTAATGTTTAGAAGTCATGAAAATGAGAGGACTCAGCGAAGAAGAGAGAAGGAACAGTCTGGAGAGAAGGTGGAAACAGAGAATGTGGTGTCCTGTAGCTGAGTGTAGATGGTTTTCATAGACAAAATGAACTTCTTGAAGAAAAATGTATAAAGTCAGCGTTTTCTGCCTTTGTCTCCAAATCATCCAGAAGCACTAAGGGAAGTGAGCAAGACAAGCTTCATTCTATGACACTAGTGGATATCTGAAATCCCAAATCAGTGCAAGTGTACCTGCAGCAAAGCTGATGGTGGATCAAGGAACGTGTGTGTGTTAGCAGGTGGGTAGAAAACAAAAGCATTTCTGATGCGCACGGGGTCTGGCAGTGCGCTTTTCATGAACAGAGCACATCCACACCTAAGACTTCCATGAACAACGGTGCCATAAACTAGATAGCTGAGCTCCCTTGGAGACCGTTTCATTCTGCAAAGGAGACGTACTGAAGTGTAGAAGCACAAACCACACTTTTCAGTAGCCCTGTTTCCATGATGGTGCAAGAGAGACTGTACATGAGGGAAAACCACCTCATAGACACTAAATGTGCAGAAATAATCTTACATGCCATCTTAGCGTGTACTCCTCTGACATAGAATTTGATGCAAAAACTTACTTGACAACGGTTGATCGGGATTTGTAGACCTTCTACAAAAGTGAGGGAAGCATGGGGGACGGTAAGGCTGGTTAGGAGGAGGGGAATGCTCAGGGGGGTGATTACCTCATTGACTGTAGATTTGTAAATAGCACATCTGATTGCTCAGACTAGCAGGATATGTTCCGAGTCTCAGTGTGAACCACTGTGTGCCAGAGCAACTGGTCAGAAAGGTGGAAGGGGAAAGGATGTTATCTTTTGTCTTGTTCCTCTCTCTCAGATGAAACTGTTCTGTAGAGCTTTAACTACCTTTCTTTCCTGGATTGCATCAGACAGTTGACCTAGGCAGATGCTGGGGAAGTCGGAGCCTCCATGGGCCCAGTTCGGCCTCTGGGCTTATTTCTGTGAAATGAGCCCAACACTTGGTTTTCCTCAATTTGGAACTGCAGCAATGCCAGCCCCAGTGAGCTGGCTCTGTGATGAGCAAGAGAGCAAGCTGTTGTGGAGGCTACTCCAACGAGGAAGGAAGGCACATCCTAGTTGATCTGTAAACTGAGACCAACATGTGCTGAAAACTTGTTCATAATGAATTACCCCTCTAGCCTAAGGGATGACTCTGTTCGGTCTCTCAAGTAAACCTTTTGCCGTGTGGTCTTCCTTGTAAAGCTCTCATCCTTTTAGCCCAAGTAATGGAAAAGGAACCAGCACAAATGCATGCAAAACGATTATAAGAAAAAAGGGGTGAAAAGTATTGGGAAGAAAGCTAGTTGGTGATAGAATTGTCATCTGATCAAAGTAGTCATAAAGTAGGTAAATTATGTGACCAAATATTAAATCATGAGTTTCCAAAGGGTGTAGTAATTGAATTAATTATCTCTGTGATACAGGTATTTAAGAAGGATATTAATAAGGGAATAGCAAACACATGGCAAGGTGTCAAACTGAGAAAGGAGAACAGAAAATATAATTACAGTAAAGAAAGCAAATTGGAAGAACCCCAAGGATGAATACATACTGGCAAAAATCTGTTCAGGGCCCGCCCGGGTGGCTCAGTCATTAAGTGTCTGCCTTTGGCTCAGATCATGATACCATGGTCCTGAGATGATCATCTCTAGCTTCTATTTTAATGCTCTTATTTGGAGCAAGTTCTTAGGTGAACTACCATCTTGCTAATTTTTTAAATTGAAATACTTCTTTTTATGAGGTGACTACAGATTCCAGTGCACTTTTAAGAAACGATATATGCAAGTCCTGGGAACAATTCACCCAGTTTTCACTAATGGTAACATTTTGCAAAACTGTTGTATAAATATCATATCCAGAAAAAATATATATATCATATCCAGGATATTGACATTGATAAAATTTGGGGGCCTAAGAAAGATCTCTCCAGTTTTTCTTCTCTTCATTTGTTTGCATACATTTAGTACAGTACAACTTTGTCACTTGTGTAGGTTTTGCGTATCTGCCCCATAGTCAAAATACTCTATAGTTCTATAAGGACCTCTACTGTTGGCCCTTTTATAACCACAGCCTCTTCACTCCTGTGTGCTCTGCCACTGTCAGTTCAAATGTTACATAGATTTGTATGTATGTCACTTTGGGATTAGTTTCTTTCCCTCGACATAACAGCTTGAATATTCATCTAAGTTATTGTATCAATGGTTCGTTCCTTTTAGTTGCCGATTAGTGTTCCATTTTATTTATTTATTTATTTATTTATTTATTTATTACAGAGTTTATTTTTAAGAATATTTAAGTTTATTTAAGTTTATTTTTAAGAGTATTAAAACAGGGAGATAATTTTAACCTTATTAGCTAAATGATGTCTTGAGCAAATGTATTAATTCATGTACTTAGAACAAAAGTATTGAGGAAGAAACAAACTCTTCTCTTTTTTAAACAAAATTACTTGTTAGAGTAACATTTTTTAAATGAGATAAAATTCTTTCAATAAGCATAAGGAAATTTTGATCTAGGTATGCTATGTACCTTTTAGGTACTAATGAAAATGAAGTAATGGTAAAAATACTTTGTAAATGTGTGCATCTATGTTTTTTGAAAACTGAAGAAGCAGTCTGACATCTGGCTAGTTTTCGTGGGCTAGTTGTAGGAAATTTATGGAAAATAAGAATCAGCACACCAAAAAGTCTGATGCATTTTTGCATATCTAGTTTCTGTTCACTATGATCAGGATATAGATAATACTGTAAAATACACTCACGTGCTGGTTATTTAGGCTATTTGGATTCTTTTTAATATTGAAAAGGTCACACAGATTGTGATTACTGTGTAGTGTCCAAGAACTAAGGTTTGCCATCTGTTACTCAAATACAGGAAAAAGTTAAGATAATCTAGTGATATGAGTGGTTTTGACATTTCTGTTTTTTGGAATCATCTATTAATTATAGTCTTTAAAGACTAATACCAAATTTTAAGTTTTTGCACAAATAAAGCTTAGAGGTTATGCCAGTGTTTATATTTTTCTTATAAAATGTGAAGATATTGGTTGAGAACTAAAGCTTATGTAATGGAAGTCTGGCTTTTAGTCATTTTAGTTTTAGAAGATTATTTGGATATGTAAGTGGGAACACCATGTTTTATCTTGAGATATTAAGTTATATGAGATTTTGATAGTTTTAAGCTGTAATTTTCCTAAAAGTTGCTATATAGAAATTCATTACTATGGAACTTCATCAGGGAACTGATTTAATATGTATTCCTTAAATATTTGCTTTAAATATTTTTCAGGTCCTCTGCTTTCTTGCACAACTCAGTTCTTGTCTTTCTGCTATGAAGTGATTTTTCCCATTTAAAATTTTGCTTTTTCAAGCTACAATATATAAGTTGTTTCTGTAACACAATTCCTTTTCACACCCTCCCTCCCCCACCCCAAGAACTGGTGTTGCCAGGTTGGATAGATGTCTTTAAAATTGCATATTGGGCTTAATAGGGTCTGATTAGTTTTAATCTACTTTATTTATTGATATTTTTACTGAGAAGTTTGTTATGCCAAATGATTAATATGATCAGGCATACTATTTCAGTGTAGATAGGATCTAACTTTGTGTTTAGGGCCTCTATTTTTTGTGTAAGAATCATCTTGCCAATTTAAAACTCATGTCTGATGAAAGTAGATTGTTTGACAAGCATCACTTTATAGAATTTGTTTGGGTCTGAGTGGTAGGTCATGAAGAGAATGGTGCCCTTTTGGATAAACAGATAATATGTGTGTAAATTCTTTCTCTTATATTAAGTGAGGGAGCATGTATGTAGGTGAGATTTTAATCCAAATTTTCAGTCTTTACCTGTTTTGTTTGCCTAATAGTATTTAAAGGGTGTGAGGTGTTATGAGCTCCTTTCCCTTGTTTTCATTTCTGTCCCTCCCATCTAACTGTTGGTATTTTTGTTTTTCTGTATGTTGACCTTTTAATGTTTTTAAACAGTTTTTTGGTTGACAGAGTTGTCTCCCTTTTTATCTTTCATGTTTCAGCTTAATAATTTTCGAAGTTTTTTTGTATATTCTCCTTTGCATATGAAGATTCCACAACTAATTGATTAGTAATTGTGCTTTTTTCCCCCAATTGTGATAATTGGATTTATACTAAAATGATACTTGCTTTAGGAACAAGCATTTATGGGTAGCCGACTAAAACTAAAAGTACTGCCTTTTCAAACCAAGCAATGTAGACTTGCTCTCATATTTTTTAGTATATTTAAATCTGCATATTACTAAAATTTAAAATATGAATTTTGGCTAGTATTTTAGTATATGTAATTTCAAAGGTTTTTTTGATGATCCACTTATTCAAGTGATTATAAAGTTGATATAATGATAAAAATATCCTCAGTGAGAATATAAATCATGTTTTTCAGTATTAGAACCAAGGCAGTTTTCATAAAATCAGTAATATGATTCTTATTAATGTAGTAATAAATGCCAATATCTGTGCCTTAATATTTTTTATTCTGTGCCTTAATATTTTAAAGTAGACCTGTATTTCTAGTTTATATTAGTATAAACCCTTCCAGGATTAAAATACAGCAGTTAGGCAAAACTATTTTTGCCACTTGGAAAAAAAAAAAAAAAAGCAAGTCATTTCTAGATGATGTCCTGGCTTAGATATAAAATAAAGAGATTTGGGTCTGTTATATTAAAGCCAAATATAAAATGAAGCAGCCTAGCACACACTTGTTTGGAGCTTTCTTCCATTAAAATGGTTCAAATTAGCAGTGGTTTCATTGAAAGGTAATTTTGATAGAAGTAAATTTAGAAATTTTACAGTTTTAGCTTAATTAGTAGGAAAATGAAAACCCACTTGCTGGCGATACGTTTTGTATTGAGCTTTTTTCCTTCGTATTATGTATGTGTAGTAGTTTCGAACATTAGGAAATTTGTGCACGGCTGCATCTAAAAGATCAATAGAGTTGGAAAAGTTGGAATCTGTTATGTTTTTTTTTTAAAGTAGTTTACTAGTATTGAGTAAATTTGCACTAAATATTATTAGGCTTTTGTTCTCAAACTATTGATACATCCCTTATCATCTTTTTTGTCTTACCTGTTGGAATGTCTTTCTTTCTGTGGAAGTTAGTGACCTTAAAGAGCAGCCCAAACCTAGTGTTTTAGATAGTTATCTCTGGTAAATTAAATGATAAAAAGCATGGCTTTTATAATGAAATGAACTACAGAAGTACCATAAACCTAACACTGAATATAAAGATTAGAGCGTAAAAGATACACTCTTATGTACTTTACAATAATGCTGGATTGATGTCATAATTTTAAGTTTTTTAATTTTTCATATACTTTATTATGATTTTGCTGTAGAAAATTAGGTTAGCATTTGGCTTATAGTTCAGGTATATAATGCTGACAAGTATATCTAATGCATATTGGACTGATGATCTTTCTGAAAGTTGTTCTGTAAGTTACAACCATATTTTATTTGATTTGTCATTGGTAGTCAATCTTGGTTGTTTGTTAGTGGGAGCAGAACCATGGCAGGGAGGGGGGGGGGTTACGTGTGTGTATTTTAGCAGCAGCAGAGTTCTGAAACAGGAAATATGCCTTATCGTATTCATCCAGAGAGCTAGGAAGGAGGTAATTGTTTCTTACGCTCGTTAAAACCAGTTAGTTGGGCACCTTAAATTTTAGAGATTCACAGATGTAGGTTTGAACAGTTGTAGATACATTATTTCATAACAGCTCTGAAGAAAAATTGATTAAATTTGTTGAGAGGAATAATCCCTTAGCTAATACACACAAAAATTGTACTTTGGGTTTTAGAGCATTGCTAGCATTATCAGTGACTTGATTAGATATTTTTCTGTGGTTCTGGTTTGCTTACATTTAAATAAAGTTCAGAGGGCCTTGATTGTTCCTTTAAAAAGTATTTGTTTAAAACTGTAATCTTCAATTTAAACAATAGAAGAAGTTGATTCTGTGTCAGATATTTGTCACTGGAAATTATCATTCCCTCTTTGTTAATGTGTTTATGCTCATAATTACATTCTTAGGTATTCACAGCTTAATTTTTATCTGTCAGTGGGTATTTGTCATTTTTAAAGCTATATAGGTAGCATTTCATTGGGCTAAATATCAGGCATTGCTTACTGTGCTGTGTTAGGATTATTTCCATTTTTTCCCTTTAAAAACAGCATATTGTGACTATCTTTGCATAGTTTACATTGTTTTCTTAGTGCACATTGTTAGAGTGAGGTTTCGGGAATAAAAGGTAAAACAGTTTCATAGTTCTTTGTTACAGATTGCAGATTTTGTGCCAAATGAACCAATTTATGGTATTGCTACTAAGTAGAAGAATTACTAGCAATTCTTGATGTTACTTTTGAAGAATGTGGTATTTTCCTTCAGAAAGTAAGATCTAAGCCTGGCTCAGTTGGTAGAGCATGGGACCCTTAAACTCCGGTTTGTGAGTTCAAGCCCTGTGCTGGGCATGGAGCCTGCTTAAAACAAACAAAACTACAACAGCAACAAAAAGAACTCCACATAGTGACATCTAAACTTCTTTTCAAAGCAAAAATGTGTATAAACTCTTCAGTCAAGGCAAGTTGGTATAATGTAACAATTTTAGAGGAAGTTGTGAGGTCCTAATTGTTTGGAGGAATAGAAAGCTCCAGTAGAGCTCATAAATTACTTGGCAGTCAGTTTTCCTTTCTGGTTTGCCATTGTGGGCAGCTAATTTAGAAGTGTTAAAAGGAACCTAAAATTTATGTTAAAGTGGATTTAAGTGAATATATTGGAATTCTTTTCTTTTATAATTTGTTTATAAAAACATCATATTGAGTTGCCTTGTAATGAGACATTGAAACTAAAATTAAATAACAGGATATTTCTAGTCCATGCAACCTCAAATCATAACAGCTTCTTATTACAATTCTAATAGCCCTTTACAGTTTATAGTTTTAAAGATATTTCCAGATATTGCATTTTATCCTTGAAACAACCAATAAATAAATTACATCAGGTGTTAGGATCATCATTTTGCAGAAAAAAGAAACAAAAATATTTGAGGCCCAGAGACTTAGTAACTTACCTGCAGTCATAGGCTTTTAAGTTGCAAAGCTGAGAATGGAACTTTGGTCTTCTATTTATTAAATGACACTATGCACAATGAATCATGCAACACTACATCAAAAACTAACGGTTTACTGTATGGTGACTAACATAACATAATAAAAATAAATAAACAAACAAACGACATTATGCATGAAGTATTTTTTTTTTTAAAGATTTTATTTATTTTAAGAGAGAGAGATTGAGAGCAAGCACAGGCAGACAGAGTGGAAGGCAGAGTCAGAGGGAGAAGCAGGCTCCCTGCGGAGCAAGGAGCCCGATGTGGGACTCGATCCCAGGATGCTGGGATCATGACCTGAGCCGAAGGCAGCTGCTTAACCAACTGAGCCACCCAGGCGTCCCTGCATGAAGTATTTTAATGCAGGCCTGGCACCTTGGGAATATTTAAACAAATGTTCCTGTGTCCTGTGCTGTTTCTGACCACTATGCTTTATTCTTAAAAATCCCCAATTTTTTTGGAGCAATATTTTTAATATTTTTGTAGTTTTCTGTATTTTTTTGAGAAATATTTTTAATATTTCTGTAGTTTAGGCTTTGGTGCTTACGCACCCTTTTCACTTTATAAAATCAGATTTTAGGCAGCATTAATTTGCTCTGTACAGGAATATTTATACGCTTTATATGTTAGGACAAATTGTTCTCAAATAATGCAATTAGCACTTTATCAACTGGAAAAATCAGCATCTCCTTTTTCTGCTTTCCTACCAATATGAATCTTCAATTTAGAAACCAGATACAAACATTTTACACATTTAATAGAGAAAAAGAATACCTAGTCAGAAATAAAAAATCTTGCATTAAATGAGACTCCCGTATAAGTCTATGAATGGCAGTTGTTTAAAGCATAATTTGATTAGTGAAGTTGCTAATATGGATATAACTGTGACATACATGGAAACTGTTTGTTAATTTTAAACTTGTTAAAATTTGTTGGAAAAAAAATGTAGACCTGATGTAGCTTATGAATCAGTGGCTGAATTTTTTTCCCCTCACCTGATCCTTAAGCATCTGTTGGTTGATAGCCCTGACAGAAAGCAGGGGAAAAGCTCCAGAAATTCCTGGAAAATAGAATTAAATGGTGCAGTCTTGGTATTTACTAACTAGGTTTCGATTCTTCTTGTCTCCTCTTGTTAGTCTGACTTTATTCCTTCATTCCTGCTGCCGATTCAGCTCAACGTCAGTTCCTCTTGTGAGCTAGGCAACTTCAGGTTTGCTCTTACTGCTTTTTGATCACTACCTCTGTAATCTACATGTCACTTTCTATTTGCCATCTGCATTCCATGTATGTTACCGCTTCCATATGTGTATTTTTTAAATAACTTATATGTGATCTGTGGAAGTAATTTTTCTTAAAATAATTGTGGCAGAAAAAAGGTGTTACTGGTTTGAATACTAGTACTGTATACTGGTATTTTAGTTTATAACTTGTTTGGGGATAAGTATATCTATATATTATGTTGAGTAGTACTACAAAGAAACTTCAGAAGTGCTCTATTTTTAATAATTGTACTTAAAATAAGACTGTATATTCAGGGACACATAAAATAAGGCTTAAGGAGCTATTTTTGGTTATTCTCTATTTGAAAATTCTAGTTAAATTTGTAGTGCAAATGACATTAATTTGGGTACAAGTAAAATTTTGAGACAAGGTCAATATGAAATCTCAGCTCACATGTTTTTTTCTAAAGGCATTTTGTTAATTTGGTGTAACTTAGAATATCCTTAAAGTCAGGATTGGATGTTAAGAACAACCAGTAAAAATTGAGTTAGCTCATATACTAGCTGCATCATTTTATAGTGTGTCAGTTCTGTTATTGGTGAAATTGACTTCTGTGGACAGGCTTTAGAACTTAATTATCATTTATTATTTTCTTTCTTGCAGTCAGCATTCTATGTTTGAGAGGGGATTGTTGCAGCACTTGAATCAAGACTCTCCAACATGATATATATGATTATCAAAACTCATCAATGAATCACTTAAGATCTTGTATTTTATCGTATGTAAATTATACCTGAATTAAAACAAAACAAACTGAGCATGTTTGCTTAGAGGTGGGGTGAAAGGTCATGTACTGAACGTCGTATGTCTGTGTCTGCAGATCTGCCATAGCAATGGTAGCTGTCCCTCTGAGGGCCAACAGAAATTCCTTCTACCTCTCTGCTTACTTCATGTAGCCACTGATAACAAGGGGAAAGCAGTCTTTTGTTTTGTTCCCTTTGGGAAATTTGGGAATATTTTACATTTGTTCTGAAGTTAAATACTTAAAAGGCAAATTGCTATAGTCAAGATTTCAAAGAGTTAAGGTTTCTATTAGACTTTGATGCTCTTTAGAAGGATTAGGTTATTCAGTAAAGAGTATCATTGGAAAAAAAAAATACCCAAATCGTTACAGTAAGCTCTAATGGTATAGGTCTATCTCATTTGTTTAATTGATAGACAGCTATCACTATGTTCTAGTTGTTTTCCATAGGTTAATGCATTTAATCCTTATCACAACCCTATGTGATAAGTACTTTTTTTTTTAATGAAGGTAACACTTTCTTTTCTGTTTAATTTTTAATTCAAACTTTTATTTAAATTCCAGTTAGTTAGTATACAGTTAACTACATGCAGTTAATTTCTACACCTGGTTAATTTCTATACCTAAAATTAATATTATACTGTATGTTAACTAACTGGAATTTAAATAAAAGCTTGAATAAAAATTAAGCAGAGAAGAAAAGAAAATGTTATCTCCTACCAGTCCCATTTTACACAGGTAATTGAAGATGGGTAACTTGCAAAAGATGACTTAGTAAGTGAAGCTAGAGTTCAAATCCAGGCAGCTTGGCTCTTGGAGCATATGTTCTTTTTTTTTTTTAAAGATTTTATTTATTTATTTGACAGAGATCACAAGTAGGCATAGAGGCAGGCAGAGAGAGAGAGAGGAGGAAGCAGGCTCCCTGCTGAGCAGAGTGCCCAGGCGGGACTCTATCCCAGGATTCTGAGATCATGACTTGAGCCAAAGGCAGCGGCTTAACCCACTGAGCCACCCAGGTGCCCGGAGCATATGTTCTTGACCATGTTGCCACATTGCCTGCGAGTAGATCACTAGATGGCAAAAATATTTGGCTTCCTGCAGTGATCTAGTTAGTATAATTCTTTATGCGCAGCATTTATAAGTAATAAGATGAGAATTTCATATGAAACACTCTCGTTATTTGAAAGTATATCCGGTAATTGCAAGTTAACACTATTCCGTATTAGAAATATATATATAGTTTTCTCAGTTATTTTTATTTGGTTTAAATTGTCCAAAAAAAAGTATGTCAGAAATTTTAACATTAGGAAGCAAAAAAGTCAAATTGGACATGCATTGGAATAATTCTTGTCATAAGAAATATGTGTCTTATAATTCATTACTCAGTTTTGGAAATTCCAGTGATTCTGTATTGTCTTTTAAAACTTTTTCAGCTTTAACATTTGATTAGTAAATTCACTTTCATTTGAACCTGCTTCCTTTGAAGCTTTTATATTTTTGTTACAGATTTGGAAATACAAGGAACTCTTAATCTTTTATGAGGTAGCATGGTATAAAAAGCTGGGTTTGTACCTAACTGGTTTGAATCATAACTCAGTACTTACTGGCTGTGGAACTTAATGCAAATTACCCAGTCTTTTTGACCCTCAATTTTGTCATTCATGAAATGGAAATAATACCTTGTAGGGTTGCTAGGATTAAATGGGAATGCATTTCCTGTAGTGTGGCACATGTTCTCTGCATCCTTCTAACTTATGATGGAGGTTAAAGTCTTGGGTAAAATCTCAAACTGTGAATAAGAAAGGTGAGGATCTGTGAAAAATGAAACCTTCAGAAGACTGGATGTTTAGATTCTATGTTAAGGAAGCATTGGATTGTTGCTCTGTCAGAGACCCCCACGCCGATTCTGGCCTTTGACTCCTTATATGTCTGGTTAAATTGAACTCCCTCTCACAGCTTCCTTCAAACTAAATGCAGTCTTCTGTCCTGCCTTCTCCATACAGCTCTGTGTGTGAGCCACACTGGCCTGCTTGCTGCTTCCTCATGTTGTATGTATTTCCGCATCCCTGTTCTGTTCCCTGCCTGAAGTGTTCTGATTGCTTGTTTGTTCTTCTGTCTACTGGTGTCTGACTGACTTCTTAAGGATTTTCTAACATATCACCTATTTTGTGAAGCTTTAATTAGAATTAGCCCCTCTCTCTTTATCTCTTAAAATATTTCAGTCTTATATTCAGTAGAATGTAAGTCATGTGGCACCGCTGCATGTCTGTGTGTCTATCTGTCTTTCCTGACAGAGTAGGGACTTTTCCAGTGCAGTAGTCTTTGCTTACTTAGCCTCTGCTCTCACTGCCCCTTGCAAGGAATGTTCACTGTGTGTTTGAATAATTAAGTGAATGAAAGGGGGCCAACTGAGTTTACTTTAATGAGTATATAACATTCCTATTTATGTATAATTAGAGACAAATGGTTTTGTTTAAATAAGGTAACCAAGTCCTTTGCAACTTTAACTCCTTTAGTAGTATTCATAGTGCAAGGATACATTGGAGTTTAGTCCTGGTTAAAATGACTGGCTTTCAAGGGGCATTGTATTATTGTGCTTTTCTGTAAGGCTGAAAATCATACTAGTGTCTTTACTGAAATTAAGCATTCAGTTGGAAAGTTGATTAGGAGCAGTAATTACTATTACTTTGAATAAGAAATATTTTGCTGTTGCATTGCTCAGAATAATTCAACTTAAATTTTTTACTTATATCTATTTATAATTTTTTATGTAGGAATTCTGGATTGGTGGAAGCTGCCACTGCTTTGGGTCCCTCCTGCTGCCTCATTTGTCTTCTGAGTGTTATTTTCTGTATGTTGGTGCTCCCAAGACAAAGTAAAGATTATTCACTTTCAGGAATTACTACTGCTGTAGGCTTGATTTGAGCCTCCAGTCTCTCTCTCTTTTTTTCTTTCTCATGAACGGACATAATACCCAAAATATTTTGATAATTGAACATAGTTTTTTGAATGAGTTATGTTTTTAGGTGGAACTACTTTCTTAGGTGAGAATAATAGATGACAGCTATATTTGTAATGTGTGATAATCCTAGTAGTTTTGGAGTCTCCATAGTAGAAGAACACTTTGAGATTGGGGGTGAATTTATATATTCTTAAAGTGACAAAATTGCCACATAGTAAATGCTACTTAAATCTTTTTTCATTACATATTTGTGTGTATGTATGTGTATATACATATATATATTGATAGAAATTCATCATTTTTTAAAAACTAAATACAGAGCTGAATTTAAGTCATGTGGGACAAAACAATATTTTGTCATGATACTTGGTAAATAGACCTGGAGGTAATTATAAAGCAAACAATTTTTAAAAATCTGTTGCAGAAATAGTGCAGGCATTGTATCAACAACAGAAAATAAAAAACAAAAATGAGAAAAATATATATTCCCACCTCCTAGAGATGATTACTTTTAGTACCTTAGTTTGTAATCTTTTTGTCTACATATGTCTATCTGGGTATATATGCATTCTTATTCGATTATGGCATAATGCTGTGTATTCTCTTTTGAAACCTTTTTTTAAGTCAGTAATGTGTGCTTTTCCATTTCAGTCATTTTTTTATCCCATATAATGCCCAGATCATTTTCAAATTTCTCTGGTTGGCTCAAAAATGTTCTTAATGGCTTGTTCGTCTAAAACAATAGCATTGTACCTATGAACGTGGCTCTTAGAATCCTTAAGTCTTTTTTTTTTTTTATTTAAAAAAATGTTTTGGAAGATTTTTATTCATTTATTTGACAGAGAAAGGCACAGTGAGAGAGGGAACACAGCAGGTGGAGTGGGAGAGGGAGAAGCAGGCTTCCTGCTGAGCAGGAAGCCTGATGTTGGCCTCAATCCTAGGACTCTGGGACCATGACCTGAGCGGAAGGCAGAAGCTTAACGACTGAGCCACCCAGGCACCCCAACCCTTAAGTCTTTTAAAAATAAGGGATACCCATTCCTCCCCTCCTTGCCTTTTAAAAAGACATTTGAGCAGAGACTGGGTCATATGTTTCAGACCTTTTGAATTTGTCCAGTTTATTCTCATGTCATTTAGCTTGTTTTTCTATCTCTTATATTTAATGGAAATTAAAATTTATATCTAAATACTTCGTTGAGTCTCAGGTTGAAGATACCTTGGATATCATAGGTGATGCTGTGTCCTTCATATTGTATCACACAGAAAGTTACAGGATGTCTGCTTAACTTCCTTTGTGATGCCCAGATTGACCACTGAAATTGGGTGGTGGCAGTCTTTTCTGCCCGCTGTTCAGTTACATTGGTCTCTTTACATCAGAAGGTATTTTGGGTGGTGTTGCTTTGGCTCTCTTAAGAAACAAAGTTCAGTTCTTCATCATCCACTAACCTGTTGGTTTAGAACCAGTTGTTGATCCTTGCCTAAATCCATAAATTTATTAGGGTTTGCAAAATATGACTTTTAAAGTTCTATTCTTTTGTGTTTATTAACACAATGTTTTTCTGTAAAGTAGATCTTTACTGTATGAAACGATGCTATTTGGTTGTCGTGAAATACAGCACCTACAGGGAAAGTAGCATAAATACTTAATCTCCCCCTTTTTCTACTTTCAGAGTAGAGAAAGAACTGTTCTAACAGCCACTTCAAAAGGTGATAAATGAAAAATAGTTTGTTCTTTTTTCCTTTGAGAGTCTTTATATAGACTCAAGGGTTTTAATTTTATTTAGAGTGTTTTAATTTACTACCATTTAAGTTGTTTCTTTGATACTCAGTTTGTTAGAGCTTTAGGTCCTGGGATGTCCTTCATTTTAGCTCCTATATCTGTCTGATAGAGATCATTATCTCTTGAGTACCTTCCTTGTCTCCTGGCACAGAAAAATATCCCAGACTCATCTTGTACCCTCCTGCCACAGACCTGGCATCCATTGTAGTTCCAAGTTTAGTGCGTTTTAATATATTAAATATTAGAGATGCAGTCTGGGTCCATCTAGGGATTGTTTGCTGCTAAGATTGATATGATTTTAGGCCATTTCAGTGAAAAGACCTAGAGAACATAGATTTTTATAAACATGAGTTCATATTGATATTTCTTTTTTTTTTTTAAAGATTTTATTTATTTATTTGACAGAGAGAAATCACAAGTAGATGGAGAGGCAGGCAGAGAGAGAGAGAGGGAATCAGGCCCCTGCTGAGCAGAGAGCCCGATGTGGGACTCGATCCCAGGACCCTGAGATCATGACCTGAGCCGAAGGCAGCGGCTTAACCCACTGAGCCACCCAGGCGCCCATATATTGATATTTCTAATTAAGGTTTTTACTTGATTTCTTGATTTTATACCTATAATCATAAATCTTAAAATCATTAGTAAAATTTCATTTTTTTATACAATATAAAGAAGAAAGCTTGAGGATATCAATACTGATAATAGTAAAAACAAACTTGCAGAAGAAGTTTAAAATTTCTTTGTAGTTCTTTTTTTTTTTTTAAATTTTTATTTATTTATTTGATAGACAGAGATCACAAGTAGGCAGAGAGGCAGGCAGAGAGAGAGGGGGAAGCAGGCTCCCCACTGAGCAGAGAGAGCCCGATGTGGGGCTCGATCCCAGGACCCTGAGATCATGACCTGAGTTGAAGGCAGAGGCTTAAACCACTGAGCCACCCAGGCGCCCCTCTTTTTTTTTTTTTAATATTTTATTGATTTGAAAGAGAATGGGCATGAGAGAGAATATGAGCACAGGGAGAAGAGAAGCAGACTCCTCTGCTAAGCAAGGAGCCCTGTGTGGGGCTTGATTCCAGGACCTTGAGATTGATGTGTAACCAGCTGAGCCACCCAGGAGCCCCTCTTTGTAGTTCTTTTTGTTCTTACAGTGCTTCCTACCAAGAAGTACAGTAAACTTGCAGTAGCCAAATAACTCCTGTGAAATAAACTCTATCTCCTGGTTACCAATTTGATATTTAATTGGATTTGTTTGTTGCTGGTTTTAGTGAATGTTTTTCCCCTTTGCCACCCCTTCTCTATGAAGCAAACATGTTTATTGGTTTCTCAGTTATCATTTGTGTGTGTGCAAAAGCACATGTGTGCTGAGAAGTTCAGATTCAGGCAAATTGTGTGTAAATCTTACTCATTTTATCCAAAAAGAAAATATTTTTTGTACAAAAGGTAGCATATTGTATATGCTATTGTGTGCGGTCTTTTTTCTTTTAATGAAAGGTTTTTATTTTTATTTTTTAAATTTTATTTCTTTGTGAGAGAGAGAGATGGAGACAGATAGTGAAAGAGCATGAGCAGGGCAGAGGGAGAGGGACAGAGTCCTGGTTGAGCAGAGAGCCTGATGTAGGGCTCTACCCCAGGACGCTGGGATCATGACCTGAACCAAAGGCAGATGCTTAATCCACTGAGCCACCCAGGCAACCCTGTTTTTTTTTTTTCCCCTTAAAATATTTTTAGGTCTGTCCAATCAGTGTGTGGTAAAACTATGGATAAAACCTTTTAAAAAAATAATTTTAAAAAGCTTTTAGTAACTTGATAATTATTTTCAATTGAAAATAATACCAAAATTAACTCAATAATGTGAAAGCAGCCGAAAGTGATGGAAAAAGATCTACAAAAAGGCACTGGATTTGGTGAATTTTGGATTGTACTTGAAGATCAAATGGGGTCCAGGAGTAGGTAGGTGGAGAACTTCAGGGAGGGTGTTGAAGGGAGGCTTGGGGCAGATCAGCTTGGCTGTTTTGCAAGGTCCATTTCAGAAAAATCACGAGATTAGAGAGAGGAATAATGGTACTCGGGAAGAAATGAGGTCTGCCACTATTGACAAATGGATAGAAATGTAGATTGGTTGGTATTTTTTGTTTTGTTTTGTTTTTTTAGTTTGATGCAAATTCTTCTGGAGCACAGAAGTTTGTTTTTATGCTGACTACAGTGTGTAACATAAGTAAATAGAATGGCATGCTAAATGTTGATTACCTTGATGGTGAATGAGGAAAACTTTCTACCTTAGTTCAGTATTACTAAGTCACAAATACCAAGGACTTGGAAGAGATCATTGTGGTTGTCTCAACCTAATCTTGTGGAGTAGGAAATTGAAGCCTGGAAAGATGAAGTCATGTCCAGGTTATACAACGGGATGGCGGCATAAGCCAGGTCTTAAATCTGGCTTCCTAATTCTTTTTTTTTTTTAAAGATTTTATTTATTTATTTGAGAGAGAGAAATCACAAGTAGTTGGAGAGGCAGGCAGAGAGAGAGAGGGAAGCAGGCTCCCTGCTGGATCCCAGGACCCCGAGATCATGACCTGAGCCGAAGGCAGCGGCTTAACCCACTGAACCACCCAGGCGCCGCTGGCTTCCTAATTCTTAATTGTATCTACTTTTCTCTATGCTGTCGTTCCTTTTGTAACAATGAAAAATGAGAAGTTGTGTAGCTTTTTTTGTTTTTATTTTGATACTTGGTTTTTGTCCCAAGGTAACTTTAGTTCTGATTTATAGTCTGTGGTTTTTGTTTTCATATATGTGGGCCTAAATAGTGTAAATGTGGAAGTTACTTTTTTCCTTAATTTTTATGTACTTACTTTTAATGTACTAGGTAAAGAGATTTGAAAATTATTTTGTCATAGAATTATTTTGAGAATTTTTTTGGGAATTAATTTTATGTACCTGTGTTTCTTTTTTTTTTTTTTAAGATTTTATTTATTTATTTGACAGGCAGAGATCACAAGGAGGCAGAGAGGCAGGCAGAGAGAGAGAGAGAGAGAGAGAGGGAAGCAGGCTCCCTGCTGAGCAGAGAGCCCGATGCGGGACTCGATCCCAGGACCCCGAGATCATGACCCGAGCCGAAGCCAGCAACCCACTGAGCCACCCAGGCGCCCCTGTACCTGTGTTTCTTAATTACACATGATGGTTTATAGATAAATACATTTGACATCCTTTTACTAGCATAGGTATAGTGATTTTTATAATCAGCTAATGTTTTACAACATGTACATGTAGTTTGCATTGTTGTATATTTCAGGTGTTTCCTTAACTTAAGTACTCAGATATTTATCCCAACATTATTGCTATGGGGTTTCCCGCAGAAAGACTTGAAGGCGTATACAGGAACAATATTGATGATGTAGTAAGGTAAGAACTCTTAATTTTTCTGTTGCAAATATTGATGTATTCATGCTATATTTTCATTTAGAGAAGATTTCTAAGTCTTAGAAAATGATGTGCTTTGTGATGTGAACTCTTTTTATTATGTTGGTGCTCTATCACTGCTTTTTGTTTGTTTAATGGATCTCAATGGGATACAGCTCATTTGATAAGAACTAACCTTTGACATGGTTAGGTGTATGTAATAGGATTTCCTGGATTCCTTTTAAGGCTTCTTACCAATTTAAGTCCTGGATTCAGTTACACTATGTTTTTTGTCTTTTATTTCACAATTGGGGATTAGATTTAATCCTTGAGTGTATTCAGTCACTTAAATTAATTCATTCTAAGGTAGAGATAACTGATACCATGTATTTTTTACATAGAACAGTTTATAATGGAGCATAAGTATACTAAGCATTTGAAGAAGTAATTTGGTACAGAGGATCTGGACAGGAATTGCTGGGCAGACCAAGGCCTGACTTTGTCTCTTTTTTATAAACTTGCATGATTTTTTAAGTGTAATTATTATCCAGCTTGAAACCGTATTTCTCAAGACTGATTTAAATAATTTTAACACATGTATAACCTAAGAGTATGTGATCTATTTTATGAGAGAAGGAATTTGTTTCTGTTGTAGTCTTAATATATTTTCTCATTTCAAAGCAAAAATATATATGTATGAAAAATTAACTGTAAACATCAGAAAATTTAATGCCTTTTAAAGTTTAAAATTTTGGATTATTTTGTTTATCTTCTTAGAGAAATCTCTTTCTTGGAGACTTTCAGTTTAAATATTTGATTAGAATTAATGTTATCTTGAATGGGAGAGCACTTTGTAAAGCATTATGCAAATGTAGAATCCTTATATAATTGAGTATATGAATTGTCTGTGTCCTTATTATGAGCTAGCCATAAGTTGTTTTGTTAAGTGGTTAATTTTTAACAATTTGCTTTGAGCCAATGTATATATTTACATTTTGCAGTATTGAGTTGTGTCCAGTTGGATGTTGTTGTGTTTAAATTGTTCAGAATTTTAAAATCAGTATCAGTATCTACAAAAAGTACAGAAAAACCAGACTACTTTTTCGTAGTTTTATTACAGTTAGAGGTACAGGGGGCTGTCAGAATTACTGTTTAAGAATTTGAAAATAGGGAAATAAATGTGTCTTCTCATGGTTGGGCAGGACACAGTTGGAAGGATGCATAATATCAGATCCACGAGAGCAATAGCCTGATATGGCTTAGTCAGTGATAATACACATCTACAGAAAACACAGTGGGTGATGGGAAACAGAATGACGGGTGTAAATTTTGCATCGAGAGAGATGGAGAATCTGGAAAATGAGCAGTGCATCTCCTGAAGTGCAGGAGTGTTTATTAAGCCCCCTTAGGACCTAGATGAAATACCATGCAGGTTGATCTGTTTTATATTACTACTATATAATTCTGTATTCAACCAAGTACTACTTAACCAGATCAGATTAGTACTCATGTGGAAAAAGAGTATGAATACTATGGATAGAGGACAGGTTTTTGGGTCACTGTAAGGGCCTCCTTGTGGTGAGTTTACCTGGGGTGCTTGCTCCCTTTGCTCTCTTCTGACTGTGAATAAGTCACTGAAGCTGATTGATCATCTTTAAGTTACTGATAAAGTTCGGTTTCTGGATCAGCACATTTCATTTTCAGACCTTAGACTGATACTCTCACCAAGAAAATACTGTGCTACCAGTGCTTTGATCTTTCATCTTCCAACTTTGCAACTCCTGCCTTTAAGCCACTGAATTAAGATTCACAAATTTAATTTGTGAAATAGTAACCAAAGTTGAAGTTTATTCTATCCACTTTAATGTATCTACTTTATCTAGCTTTTGTCTTTTTCAAATCTGTTATTCCTTAAAAAGATTTATGTGTATGGTTTGTTATTTAGCCAGTAGTTGCTTTAGCCAAATGTCACCCTTTGGCAAGGGTGGTAGCCCGTAAATGATGAAGAATGATCTGCTGAGTAGAATAGCTAGGGCGTGCATGCCTGGCTTGTCTTGCCCTCCTGCTCCCCTCCAGTTTTGTGACTTGGATATATATATGGCTATTGAGGCTTTCGTTGGCTTCATTTGCTCACTCCACTCCACTTCTTTTATGAGAAAAAGGAGGAACAGTCACCAGGAAGGTAGCTGTAGCTTTTCCCCTATGAAGTAAAATAATTTCCAAGAAGAGGATTAACTTCTCTAAGGGATTGGCTGTCTCTAATACCTACATGATTCATTTCCTTGATTGGTTCCCACAATATGGGAAATAGTAGTAATAAGCAGTAGTGATTTCTTTTTGGTTCAAAGATGATAAAGTGATAATGAAAAGCGTGTCTTTTTATCTTCTTACAAGTTTTCTCATAAATGTATTTCCATTTGGATTTTCCTTTGCCCTATCTATTTGAATTTTTACTTCTCTAAATCCATGTTTTTTTCTATGATTTTCCCCCAAGCAAGAAATATTGTTCCAGGTTCAGGTTTTGTTGGTGTACATCTTTGCTCTGAGTAAAAGAAACTGAAATTGCAAATGCCTTTATGCTTAAATTATGCAGTATTAAACTGTTTTGGGATATGGATTGTTATGGCAACGTGAAATTTTATACTTAAGTGACTCAAGTAACAAATATTTAACTTCTCCTTTTGAGGTTACCTCCTAGGGTTAGGAATTAATGTAAAAAAAAAGAAAGTGGGGGAGAAGTGAACGAAGTTGGAATTTTTTACTATCTTAATTGCAAATGTTAGGCTTAATAATCAGAATTGACATGTCAGGACAAGGACATTTGAACAAAGGAAGATGAAGAGCTAACTCTTCCCAGATTGTTTTTTCTTCTTTTCCTCTTATTCCTACCTTCTCTTCCCCTCCTTTATTGTCATTAAGCTCTTGCTCTGATCAGCTGGTAATTTGAAACAATGTTTTATTCAGATAATTGATTATTCTTGAATATGTGTGGTAATCTTATCCCCCTGGGCTAATATTGAAATTACCCTAATTTATATGTTATCTGGTATAAATCTAAGCAGCCTTTAACGAAATGATGCATTATGTGTTTAACCGACATAGCTTAAGAACTGTTCTGTACTTAATAAATCAGCCAAATGTAGGTTTAATAGAGGTGAACTGGCTTTCTTACTGCAGAACCTTTAATACACTACTATGCCTTGCAAATCTCCCAAGAATGAAATTCGAATATGCTGCTTTCCTTTTCCTTTTTCTTCCCCTCATTCTCCCTTCTCTCATTTCTTTTGTACTGTGTTAAAATAACATCTTTCTAAAACAGTGTTTCTTGGAGCACAATTTGGGAAGTGTTGAAAATGAAAAAAGATGCATCTAACAATATTTCCCCCTAGTCTGAAATCAGTAGGAAGTAATTTACTTCCCCTTTTATTGGAAAGATTTTAGATGCGGTTAGATTCCCATATTTGTCATAAGAGAAGGCTTAGAGCTGAGCATTCTGATACATAGTGATTAAAAAAAAAAGACTTTATCCATTGTCTTCTATACTATCAGCTTTTTTGTTCGTGTGTGTGTGGGTGTGTGTGTGTGTGTATTTGTATATATATATCCAACTTTCCTGTTTTATACATTCTTCCCAAAGAAATTTAAAATAATCTTCTCTTAGTTATATGTCGATCTCTCAATCAGCCTTTTATTTATGTGTTAATGTCCAATAAAAAAGGAATTGTTTGTCTTCCCAACAATATCATTATTGGTTGTTCAGTTCCAAGAATTAAAAAGAGAGCATATAGAGGAAAGTGTCACACTAATTTAGAGGAAAGAGTATTGTTTCCATTCTCCATTTCAACAACTTTTGACTTCTCTTTTATACTGCCTTTCTTTTTCCTGCTTCCTTTTTTCTCTTTATTGTGGCAAAAATTATATAACATAAGATCAATCATTTTAAAGTGAACAATTCACTAACATTTAGTACCTTTCCAGTATTTTGTAACTACCACCTCTCTCAAGTCCCCAAACGTTTTTAATACCCCAAAATGAAAAGCCTATACCCATTGACTGCCTCCCACTTCTTTTGTTAGTTTTATTTCCTTACATATAGCAGATCCTTGATAGATTTGACAGTGTTTATAGTATCTGCATCCATCTAGCTTTTAGGATTTTAATAATAGGTAACACTTATTTTTCATTATTTCTGTTGTATAAGCTGTTTACATGTGTCATTTTATTAAAAATCTCTACAATTAACCTGTCCCCATTTCATGTATGGTTTAAAAGAAGTTAATTTCCCCAAGTGCCATAGTGGGTAAGTAGTGAGCTGAGGGTCGAGTCTAGTCTGTGAGATTCCAAAGCTGATTGTCTCAGTAGCCATATCTATTAGAGGATGAAATGTTTTACCACATACATATGTACACCAGAATATGCCTATATAGGCATATTCCAGAAAATTTGTTTAGGATTTGAGTTTCCAGGTTGAAAAAAAGCTATAAAGTGCCAAGCACAACAAATGAAAACAGGCCAATACCAGGCAGTTATTACAAAATTTCTTTAAGAATATCAGAAATAATGAGAATGTCTCAAAAGCTTTTGGGATCATTTAGGAGGGATTAGGAATATATATGTCATCTAACTTCTCATAATCTAAGAATCTAATTTAAAGATGGAAGATGGAGGACTAGCGCTTTAGAAGTTCTGCATTCAGCCTAGAGTTCTGTATCCAGCCAAACCATTAGTCAAGTGCAAAAGGAGGAAAGAAAGACCTTCAAGAACAAGAAAAAAAATATATCCACCATGCAACATTTCTTAGGAAATTCCTAGACCATGTGCCCTAACAAAATAAGAGAATAAACCATCAAAATAAAGAAAGGGGCTTTAAAATTTTTTTCTTAAAATTTTCTTTTTCTTTTCTTTTTTTTTTTTTGAGAGAGGGGTCAGTGAGGGGGCAGAGGGGAGAGGAAGAGTCTTAAGCAGACTCCATGCCCAACCCAGAGACTAATGCGGTGCGCCATCTAACATCCCTGAGATCAGAACTTGAGCTGAAGAGTCAGATGTTTAACCAACTGAGCCACCCAGGTGCCACTAAACTTTACCATTTTAACCATTTCTGAGTGTATACTTCAGTGGCCTTAGGTACATTCATATTGTACAGCCTAAAACTTTTTTTTTCTCCTACCACACTGAAATGTTGTACGCATTAAATAGTAGCTCCCCCATTTTCTCTACTCTGAGCTCTTGGTAACCATTGTTCTACTTTCTGTGTCTGTGTATGTAACTTTTCTGGGCACCTTATATAAGTGGAGTCATGTAATCTTTGCCTTTTTGTGACTGACTTAGCATAGCATGTGACTTCGTTTAGCATAATGTCTTCAAGGTGCACTCATGTTGTGGCCTATATTGGCCATGTTTTCTTCCCTTGTATGTATATAGCACATTCTGTTTATTCATCCATGGATGGACACTTGAGTTGCTTCTGCCTTTTGACTGTTGTAAATAATGCTGATATGAACATGGGTGTACCAGTATCTGCATCTTGCTGCTTTCAGTTTGTTTGGTTGTATACCCAGAAATGGAGTGGCTGGATCAAATAGTGATTCTGTGTTTAATTTTTTGAGGAACTACCATATTGTTTCTCCCAGCAGCCGCATCATTTTTCATTCTCAGCAGCAAGAATAAATGTTCCAGTTTCACTACATCCTTGTCAACACTTGGTATTTTCTGAGCTTTTTTTTTCCTCATTCTTTTTTTTTTTTTTTAAGATTTTATTTATTTATTTGACAGACAGAGATCACAAGTAGGCAGAGAGGCAGGCAGAGATTGGAGGAAGCAGGTCCCCTGCGGAGCAGAGAGCCTGACATGAGGCTCGATCCCAGGACCCTGGGATCA
Source organism: Mustela nivalis (assembly GCF_964662115.1). NCBI lineage: Eukaryota > Metazoa > Chordata > Mammalia > Carnivora > Mustelidae > Mustela > Mustela nivalis. Next base: position 111,289,667 of record NC_139021.1, read on the forward strand.
TGACCTGAGCCGAAGGCAGAGGCTTTAAACCACTGAACCACCCAGGCGCCCCACTTTTTTTTTTTTTTTTTTTAATAGAGCCGTCCTAATGGGTGTGAAGTGGTATCTGTAACTTGAAGAAATCACACATGTCAGCTACAGAAGCAGAAACCTGAGAAACTTCCTTTTCTCTATGAGCCTTGGTAACTGACCTCTCCTGCAAAGCCCCTTCCCCAAAACCAAGAGGAAAAGGATGGGGCATAATGCACCCTTATTTTAGCTAGACTCTTTCTAAGATTTTTCCCATTCTTTTTACTTCTGGAGTATGATAGCTGATGATTGCTTTGTTTGCTGGGAACCAGCGCTCTAGGAAATTCGTGTTAGCCACTTGGCCACTCTCATGTACCCTGGCCCTCTGTTTTAAAAAAATGAACAAATGCTAAAAGAAGGTTTTAGAAACAGAGGTATTTAAAATGTGCACACTGGACACATCAGTACTTCTAGCGTACACACTTAGAATGACTGTAATTATCTTGAAACAACTTACAAAGTCTAAATTTGAGGTCTATGGTCTCCCTTCTTGGAAGGCCTATTTAAGCATCTGGTTGATTTAGTCTTATATTTCTCATCACCTAATAGGAGGCCTTCCATCTCTTTCCTCTTCTGTTCCTCTTTTAAATTTGAGTCTAGACAATATAGCTCAAGTTCCAGAGGAACCGGAAAAATGACCAATGATTTTCAGTTTTGGGGACTCTAATTTTGTGCATGATCTTTTTGCCGCATGATCTTTTTTCTTTTAATTGAAGTATAGTCAACATATATGTTATATTAGTTTCAGGTTTATAATGTAGTGATTGGAAAAATCTAACAAGTATAACTGCCATTTGTCACCATAGAATACTCTGACTTATATTCCCTTTCATCACCATGACTTATTCATTCCATAACTAACCTGTATCTCCTGCTCCCCGTCACCCATTTTTCCATTTTGTCCATAGCCATACCTGCTCCCTTTTGTATTTAAGAGTCTGTTTCTGCTTTTTGTTTGTGTTTAAAAAAATTTTTTTTCAGATTCTACATATAAGTGAAATCATATGGTATTTGTCTTTCTGTGACTGACTTACCTTGCTTAAGGTAATACTCTATATCCATCCATGTTGCAAATGCAAAGTTTCATTCCTTTTTAATGGCTGAGGTATAGTTCATTGTTTGTGTATCAATCATCTCTTTATTCATCTGTCATTGGACACTTGGGCTGCTTTCATAATTTGGACATTGTAAATAATGCTGCAGTAAACATAGGGGTATATGTATCATTTTGAATTAAAGTTTCTGTTTTCTTTGGTTATATATACTTATTAGTGGAATTACTGTATCATAAGGCAGTTCCACTTTTAATTTCCTGAGGAACCTCTGTACTGTTTTCCATAGTGGCTGCACCAATTCACATTCCCACTAACAGTATATAAGGGCTCCTTTTTTTCCACATTCTTAACCAATACTTGTTTCTTGTCTTTTGGACTCTAGACGTTTGGCAGTTGTAAGGTGGTAAGGTGGTAACCTCAGTATGGTTTTAATTTGCACTTACATAATGATTAGTGATGTTGAACATCTTTTCATGGGCTTATTGCCCATTTGTTTATCTTTTTGGAGAAATGTTTAGCAGTTTGTGTTTTTGTTGTTGAATTCTAGGAGTTCTTTATATATTCTGGATATTAATCCCTTATCAGATATGTGACTTGCAAATAGTTTCTCCCATTCTCTTGCTTTGTTGATAGTGTTCTTGATGAACAAAAAGTTTAAAGTTTGATGCAGTACAGTACAATTTAACTATTTTTTGTTGTCTGCCTTTGGTGACGCATCCAAGAAATCATTGCTAAACTGGTATTATGAAGCTTTTCTTCTGTATTTCCTTTTAAGAGTTTTATAGTGTTTGGTCTTTTTTGCTTAGATCATTAATCCATTTTAAGTAATTTTTGACTGTGTTTTAAGATAAGGGTCTAACTTAATGCTTTACATGTGGATATCCACTTTTCCCAACACCATTTGTTGAAAAGACCATTTTTTCCCCATTGAATGGTCTTTCCACACTTGTCAGAATTTTTGACCGGATATACAAGAGTTTATTTCTGGGTTCTCTATTCTAGTCAGTTGGCATACATGTCTGTCTTCATGCCAGTACAACACTTTGTATCTTTATGGTAGATTTTGAAATCAGTAATTGTGAGTCTTACATCTTTGTTCCTCTGATTCAAGAGTCTTTTGGCCATTGAGGGTTTTTGAGAGTCCATATGAATTTTAATGGAATTTTCTAGTTCTGCAAAAAAAAAAAAAAAAAAAAAAAAAAAAAAGTTTTGGGGATTTTTGAATGATATTAATCTGTAGATTTTGTTGGATGATATTGAAATATTAACAGTATCAGATTGGGGTGTCTTTCCAATTTTTTAGGTCTTTAATTTTTTTTTTCATCAGTGTTTTATAGTTTTCTCTGTATATCACCTCCTTAATTAAGTTCTTTCCTAGATTCTCTTTTTTGGTGTTTATCATGGATGGAATTTTCCTTTTTGGATTGTTCATTGTCAGTGTATAGAAGTACAGCTGATTTTTGCACATTAATTTTGTATCCTGCTGCTTTGCTTAGTTTGTTTATTCTGATGATTTTTTTTTTTTTTTTATGGTGTGGAATCTTTAAGGTACATGTAAAAACATATAGAACATGTCATCTGCAAACAGAGATAATTTTATTTCTTCCTTTTTAATATGGTTGCCTTTTTGGATAGAAGTAGCAAAACAGACTTCCTGTTTTGTTATTGACCTTAGAGGACAATTTTTGTCTTTTACCATCGCATGTCATGGTAGCTATGGGGTGTGGAGTTTTTCTTTTTAAATCGACTTTAGTTTTTGGAGCTATTTTACATTCACAGCTACATTCAATTCGAAGGTACAGAACTGTCCTGTATGCCCCCTGCCCTCACACATATATGGTCTCCTTCATTATCCTTGCCCTCTACCAGAGTGGTTTATTTGTTGTATTGATGAACCTGTTCTGACATCATTATCGTACAAAATCCATAATTTCCATTAGGCTTCACTCTTGGTGTTGTGTGTTGTATGAGCTTGGAAAAATTTTAATGACATGTATCCACCATCATAGTAACATACCTAGTGGTTTCACTGCTCTAACAGTAGTCTGCAGTCTGCCTATTTGTCCCTTTCCTCCCAGCCCAGCCGCTGGCAACTGCTGATTTTTTTTTACTGTCTCCATACTTCTGACTTTTCTATACTGTCATATAGGTGAAATCATCCAGTATGTAGCATACAAAAACTCTGGTACTATCCAATATGGCAATATATGAAAAACCCACAGCATGCAAAATGGTATGGCCACTTGGAAGACAGTTGGTAGTTTCTTAAAAAACTAAACATACTCCATAAAATCAAGCAATTGTATCCCTTTGGGTAGTTACCCACAAGAGTTGCAAACTTATATTCACACAAGAATGGATGTCAAGTCTTTAATGCCTGGCTCCTAAATGAGGAAAAAGGGGGGAAATGAAGGGAAAAAATGGGCTCTGGATCTTTAAGTCCCCTGGAAGCCTTTTCCATCAGTGGGGATTTCAGCAGTGGTGGCCTGCTTCTGTGTAATCAGAAGCAGCAGCCAATGATCAGAACACAGATCTCTGATATTTGGAGGACAAGGTCCCATAAGCTGGTGTAGGCTGTGCTAGGCATATGTGCATGGCTTCCTGTTGCGAGGTGAGGGGGTGGGCACTGGGGTGGGTAGCTGCTACCATAGTGAGAGTTGAAATTGACTGAAATTAACTGTGATTTACTGTCTAAGCCTTTTTCTAGAAGCTGCAAGCTTTTGAATAGACTCCAGGATTCCAAAATAGTTACACTAGTCAGATTATGCCAGTACAATTCTTGTTTAGGTGGGGAGATGGATTCCTGGTGACTCCTACTTTGCCATCTTCCCTCAACTAATTTCTTATTACAAGTTTTTTTTATATCTTTTGGAATACGTGTTTATGTATTCCTTTGACAAAAATAATTTTAAAATGCACTTTGGCAGCTCATAGGAGTTCACAGGAATTGAGGAAAGAAAAGACTTCTAAAAACTAAAGACTCTGTATTCTCACAGCTGTCTTTAATGAATTCAGATTATTATATATTGAAATTATTTGAAGTAAGGTATAGTGTGTCTTAGATTGTACTCTATTCCACATTTTGAGGGTATTACCTCTCTGCTCTTAAGTTTTTAGTCTACTTTCCAAGTTATCTGTAGTTAAATTTTCCCATTTCCCTTTGGAAAGTGCTGTTTTCTTGCTTTTTTCCACTTTTCCATTGTATCAAATTTATAAGGCAGTGAGCCAATTGTGGGCATGAAATCCTTGGGAGGAGAGAGGAGGAAGTGGGAGGGGCAGCCATGGTGAATGTTTTCCTAAGTAATATTCAAGTTCTTTGAGAGAACTTACCCTCCCCCCTTTTTAAAAATGCTGTGATATTTTCTCTTAAATAGATTGTTTATTCTCCTGCCAGTCTCACTGTTGCGCAAAGTGCTAGATAAGAAATTGTATAGTTCACATTATTAAAGGGAATACAAAAAGTATTTTACCAACCCTTAGTCAAAAAAAAAAAAAAAACCCCAAAAAACAAAAAAAAACAAACAAAAGCCAAAAAAACAGAACAGCTATAGGATAATAAATAAAAGAACAGAGTCAGAGTTCTGGGTTGCACATGACAGAAAGTAGCTCTAATTAAGCAGAAAAGAATTGTTTGAAAAATATTAGATAGCTCATAGGTAGAGAATCAGGCTTAGGAATTTTGCAGAAGCAAAAGACCATGCCTTGCTTTGAGGGAAGCAAGGCATGGTTAAGAGGTTACAATAAGGCAGTCTCTGCTTAGGACATGGCTGCTTGAAAACTTGCTATCCCGGGTACTGCTGCCTTGACTGCATGTTGTTGACTGTGCTTATAAGCTTTCAGCACTTCTGGAGCTTTCTTTCAGTGATCTGACTCCTTTGCCCCTTGCTATCACCACCTAGGATTCAGTGTCCAGAGTAGAAGGACCTAATTGGTGTTAGACTTGCACCCATGATGAGGAAGATAAGGAAGGGAATATTTGCTTCTCACTTTTTGAAATTCTCTCCAAATTAGAATGGTTGTGGATGCTGAACAGCCTAAAGAGTACTAAAACCTCCTATAAATTTCTCTTACTTCACACGTCCTATCCTCAGACTCTCTTCCCAAAGATACCTACAATTAAAACTTTCAGGTATTCTTTAAGAAACTGTTTTCTTCTTACATCCACTTTTTAAGAGAAATAGTTGGGAACATAGTGCCTACTCTTCTGCATCTTGCTTTTTTTTTTTTTTTTTTCCATTTACCATACTTAGGAATTTTCCATACTGACATGGAGATGGAACTGATTTTGTTATTGGCTTTTATTCCATTTTATGATCATTCCATAATAAACAGTCCCCTCCAATCCATATTAGGTTATTTCTTGTTTGTCACTATTGAAAACAGCACTCTAATAAACATTTTCTCACACATACCTTGGTGTCCTTTAACAGGTATTTACTGAAGGTAGATCCTTAGCAGTGGAGCAGTGGAGTTTTTCTCTTCTCCACAGTGGAATTTATTCTCACCAACATGTATGACAGCATCTTTCCCCCTTCAGTCTTGGCAAACAATATTATCAAACTTAAACTTTTTGTAATTTGTTGGGTAATTTGAGTTTTATTGCATTTCTTTAATTGTGAGATTAAGCGACTTTGTGATCTTTATTGGTCATATTTTTTTCCTTTTGGTTTGTACATGTATACTGACCCTATCTTCAGCATATTTAAAAGTCTTTTTTCTTAATGATTTTTATGAACGCTTCAAAAATTAAGGAAGTTAGTGGTATTCTTTCTTAAGACAATTTTATAATGCCCTGCCTTGCTGGTCTTTTGAATTTTATGACTGCGAGATTCAGGTGAAGCTGTTACAGAGAGCTTGATGGATTATCTCTGTTTCAAATTATTGATTGCTAACTGTATGCTTTACTAATATGTCTAATCATGGAATGTCAAAGATTTTGTTAACAGTTGTTTGTTCAAGAATATTCTTTAAGAAATAACCTTGCTTAAATAGCAACTTGAAACCATTTTAATCCAGAAAAATGTCATGCATCCACCACTCTTGAGTTACTGAATCAGAGCAAACCTTCTCTTGGACAGAGACAATAGAAGTGAAAGGGAATTTAGTGGCTTCTAAGCCTAGCCTTGCCTTTTCTCTCTCTTTCTTTCTTTCTTTCTTTCTTTCTTTCTTTCTTTCTTTCTTCCTTTCTTTCTTTCTGGAGTTCTGCTTATCCTCTGGCTCTAGTGTCATACGACTCTCTAACCTGTGCAGTTCTACCTTATTTAATGTTCTTTTTGGATCCAGACATTTTCCTCATTTCAAGCCTTTTCTTTTGTCTTTACTATTCTTATGTTCCTTTATATATGCTCTTTTGTATTCATCTAGGATTATTTCCCTTTTTTCCACTAGGATTATTTCCCTTCCCCCACCCCCGGTTGTAACCTTTTAAGTCTGAACATTGTGAGTGAATTCTCTGCAACTGTATTGATTGGTTTTCTAAGATAATTTCTGTTCATTTGCCTTTTTTAAGCTAGTATCCCTTGTGATTGTTTATGCAGAATTTTAGTTTTTAAATTAGTCTCTCTGTAATCTTTCCTTTTGGATTTTGAGTTATGAATTCATACCCTGTTATTTAAATGAAGCTTTTGAAATCCGTTTTACTGATCTGTATCATATCTAACTATGCCAGTATTTCCTTCCTTGTCTGATGTGAACTCTAAAATTATATGAACACTTTCTCCCTGTTTCCTGGCATTTCCACTGAAACTTGTTCCTCATTCTAGGTTAGAAATACGTCCAGAATTTTAGTTTTCTTCTTTACTGTATTAATCTACTAATAAAATTAATCAAACATACCAGGTATTTGTTAGAAAACTGCGTATGGTTGAAAATACTTTTTCATGGGTGCCTGGGTGGCTCAGTGGGAGTGGGTTAGGCCTCTGCCTTCAGCTCAGATCATGATCTCAGGGTTTTGTGATCGAGTCCCGCATTGGGCTTTCTGGTCAGCGGGGAGCCTGCTTCCTCCTCTCTCTCTCTCTGTCTGCCTCTCTGCCTATTTGTGATCTCTGTTTGTCAAATAAATAAATAAAATATTAAAAAGAAAATAATACTTTGTCAATAGGTATTTTGACAGTTGTAAAGTCCCAGTAATTACTGTAACTTTCCTCTTTTAATTTTATGCTCTATTCCAAGAATGTTCCCATTTCCACTACCTTCCTAAGCATATGTATTGTGGTCTGTTGTGTTTTTTCAATGATCTCTGTGTTTTAGACCTGTGCTGTCCAATATGTTAGCTATTAGCCACATGTAGCTATTTATGTTTAAATTAGTTAAGATAAATTTACTCATTAATGTTCATTTGCCTTAGTTTTCAATAGCTACATGCGGTTAGTGGCTTCTGTGCTGGACAGCATAGATACAGAACATTTTCATCACTGAGGAAAGTCCTATAGGGCAGTGCTTTTTTTTTTTTTTAAAGAATTATTTATTTATTGAAAGACACAGCAAGAGAGGAAACACAAGCAGGGGGAGTGGGAGAGAGAGAAGCAGGCTTCCTGCTGAGCAGGGAGTCTGATGCAGGGCTCTCAGTTCCAGGACCCTGGGATCATGACCTGAGCCCAAGGCAGATGCTTAATGACTGAGCCACCCAGGCACCCTGGACAGTGCTTTTCTGAATGTCATTTTGCTTTTCATTCTAAAAAGTTCTCATTCCTGAAGGTGATATACTTGTTGTATTTCTATCTCTGGTATTAAGCAAAATACATTTGAGATATTTTGACGTGGGTTGCATTTTACATGTTGGTAGTTGTAATCAGATTACTTTCCTAATCAACTTTATTGAGGTGTAATTTATTTGCAGTAAAGTATATTCACTTTAAGTGTACAGTTCAGGGAGTTTTGACATGTATATACATCCATGTAAACATCGCCACAGTCACGATTTAGAACATTTTTAGTGCCATAAAAGTTTTCTTCATGTCTCCCTTTAGTCAGTTCCCCAGCCTTGATTCTGGGCAGTTTCTAATTCTTCACTGTAGTTAAGTTTTGACTGTGTTAATATTTTATATAAATGCAGTTATAGAGTATGTACTTTTTTGGGTTGGTTTTCTTAGTCTTTGCATAATTACCTTGGTTGTTGCTTATTTCAGTAATGACTTTTTTCTTTTTATAGCTGAATAGTATTCCACCGTATGGTTACGATATAATTTATTTATCCACTCACCTGTGATGGGCATTTGGGTTATTGTAAATTTAGGTCTATTATGAACAAAGCTGCTGTGAGCATTCATGGCCAAGACTTTTGTGGACATATATTTTTTTGTCTTTTGGTTAAATGTCCATGAAAAGAATTTCTGGGTCATATGATATAATTACTGAAAGAAAAAAAGGTATATATATTTAGGTTAATGGAACAGAAGAGAGATTACAGGAAAACTCAGACATAGGTTGTTAGAAAAGATGATAGAGAATTCACTGGGGACAGGATACTCATATTAACAAATGGTGTTGGAACAACTGAATATCAGTATGAAGACAATTACTTCTGATAATACAAAAAAATCTCATATTACATACAAATGGATATTGTAGATAGAAGTATAAAAGTAACATGTAAAACTATAAAACAAATAGATAAAAACAGAGAAGAAAATCTTTGTGACCTTTGGTTTAGTCAGAGATTTCTTTCTTTTTTTTTTTTTAAGATTTTCTTTATTTATCAGAGAGAGAGAGGGGAGAGACCGAGCACAGGCAGACAGAATGGCAGGCAGAGGCAGAGGAAGAAGCAGGCTCCCCGCCGAGCAAGGAGCCTGATGTGGGACTCGATCCCAGGAGCTGGAATCATGACCTGAGCCGAAGGCAGCTGCTTAACCAACTGAGCCACCCAGGCGTCCCGAGTCAGAGATTTCTTAGTACATAAGAAGTTAACCGGGTAAGAAAAAATTCACAAGCTGGACTTGATCAGCATTAAAAACTTCTGTTGTTTGAAAGACACCATTAGTAAAATTAAAAAACAAAAACAAAAACAGCAAATTTGGAAGAAGTACTCACAATGCATATATCCAAAGGACTTAAACTCAATGCAATATAAAGATGATTTTAAAAAATTCATAAGAGGACAACCCCATAAAGAAAAGACAAAAAAAAATTTTGAACATAAACTTTACAAAAGAAAATACTTAAATGATAAGTAAATATATTAAAATATATTCAAAATAAATCATTGGAGAAATGGAAATTAAAAGATAACGAGGACCTGTTTCAAATTTTACTGGGATAGCTAAAACTTCAAGGGGTAATAATGCGTTGGCAAGGATATATAGCAATTTGAACTCTAATCCATGTTGGTAAAAGTGCAAAATGTTACAACTTCTTTGGAGAAGTGCTTGGCAGCTTTTAGTTCATAGTAATAGCTTTCTGAATTTTTTCACTGATAGCTCACTTCCTCTGCTGTTTCTTTTTCCTCTAGTTCTATCCCTCTTTTGAGAGAATAGATTTTCTTTCCTACTGGGGATCCTAGTCTTTGATCAGACTTTAATATAAAACTCTGAGTTTTGCTTTTGTGTTTAACTTGAAGTAATAGAGGAGAAGGCAGTACTGTGCAGGCAAGTGTTAAGATTGCATTTTTAACAGGATACTTTACTTGTATTGGATGTATAACTGATCTTAAGTTTGACAACCTAAAAATGAGTAGGATAAAAGAGTGTTTGGGGCTTGCCTGTGTTAATGGGATTAAGGCAGAGATGACTTACATATTAAAAAGAAAAACAACAACCCAATTTCATGTTTTAGTAGTAGCAATGGCAGCTGCAGGTATATTAGAGTTCTAAGAGCAAATTTTAATTTTTAAAAAAGATTTTATTTATTTATTTATTTATTTGAGAGAGAGAGAGAGAGAGAGAGATATCACAAGCAGGCAGAGCAGCAGTCAGAGAGAGGGGGAAGCAGGGTCCCCGCTGAGCAGAGAGCTCGATGCAGGGCTCGATCCCAGGACCCTGAGATCATGACCTGGCCTGAAGGCAGAGGCTTAGCTTAACCTGCGGAGCCACCCAGGCACCGTATGAGCAAATTTTAATTTAACATGAATGCAGCAGAACTAAATAGGGTGCCAAATAATGAGTTAGCTACAGAAAAATGTAGCAAATAAGTAGTTATTTTTTTTTTCTTTTCAGATATGAATTTTTCTTTTTTACCTATTTTTGGAGTAGTAGTCTTTTCTGAATGGGATATCTTTAAAAAGGATTTGCTTCTGGGTTTCTCCCAGACTTCCAGGAGCATTTGTTATTATGATTGTGGTTGTCAGTGCTACCCTGTAAATACAGTAGTAGTTGTCACAGAGGAGGTACTCAATAAATATTTGTAAGATGAATTTTTATCAATTCTCCAAGCATTTAAAAGTGATCAAATGCTCTAATAATATAAACTTTAGTAGCAGTATATATTGACAAGCAGATATACCAGTTCACTTTCAAGAAGGAGAATGACTCAGGCTTTCCAATAAAGCTTGAATTTAATTGTCTAGAATAGATTTAGTCTACATGAAGCCCTTCCGGTGGGTGGATTGATCAGTTAGCTGTTGAAACATGGAAAAAGCATGGCCAGGCTTTAGGCAATGAACCTCAGATATTTTTGGCAAGACAATTCCTGTTGTAAAAATGGAGACATCAAAACGTCTTTGTTAGAAGTTGCTTTAACTAGCTTCTTTTCTTTGATTCCACATTTATTCAGCAGCACTATACTTTCAATTTTTGGTGGGTCTCCTTATGGAAATATATTGAACTTGTCATAAAGATGTGGGTAATTCCTGTTCAGTTGGACTTTTTAAGGAAATTAATATATTGCTGTTATGGTCTTTATGATATTTATGTATCAGTCATATGACATGAGTTTGAATTTGTTTCTGAACGAAAGTACCATTCACTATACTGAGAGGATTACATCTTACACAGAAGGTAGAGGATCAGACCCTGGACTGTCATAGTAACTTCACCAGAGTAGTAACAGAATTTCTTAGGCCTATAAAGAAAGTTTATCTTGTAACCCAAATTCCTCCCCCCTACCTTTATTGGAACAAGTTTATTAATTTGGTATAAGTGTGTAGAGCAGCTAGATTGAGTTTTGCATTTGTTTAATGTAATCTTGCATTCCTCACAATTGAACATTGTGTTTTATTTTGCCTGTAGAGTGCTCCAGTTTATATAGCAAGTATATGTAAACCTACATAGACTATATTTCATAAAAAAATACTATAAGATCAAATTTAAAATTGCTTTATAATTACTGACTTTCTTAATTGTATTTAGTCCATTTACATTTAGTATAATTATTGAAATGTTTTGTTTACCATTTTTCTGTTTGTGTTTAGTTGTTCAATACTCCTTTGTTCATTCATTCTTATTCTCTTTCATTCCTCTTTTCCTCTACTCTTTGGGATTAATGGAATAATTTTAGGTATTCCATTTTAATTCTGTTGACTTTCTAGCTATATATATATATATATATATATATATATATATACACACACATATACATACATACACACACACATTTTAGAGGTTGTGCAATAAGGGTTAGAAAACACACTTTTTAGTTTATTCTAGTCCTCTTAGAGTTGATATTGTGAGCATTAAATGTAAGAACCTTATAAAAGAAGAACTTATGTCTACCTATGTATTACATCCCAGAATACAGTGTTACTTTATTTGCTTTATACACTTGTATTTCAGAGAAAGGGAAGGAAAAAATGTTCTTTTACCTTTATTCCCATTATTCCCTTCAGCCTGAGGGGCAGGTCTGATGGCAACAAATTTTCTCTAGTTTTTTTATCTTTTTTTTTAAGATTTATTTATTTATTTGAGAGAGAGCATGGGGGGAGAGGCAAAGGGAGAAGTAGAGAGAATCTTCAGACAGACTCTGCATTGAGTGCAGAACCCGAAGTGGGGCTTTATCTCAGGACCCTGAGATCATGACCTGAGCTGAAACCAAAAGTTGGATGCTTAACCCATTGAGCCACTCAAGTCCCATTGTCTTTCACCTGTCCTTCTGAGACTCCAGTAATATAGGTGATAAACTATATTCTCTTGATTTTTGTATTGTTACACAGGTCACTGACGAGCTGTTCATTTTTTCAATTTCTTATTTCTGTTCTTCAGATTAGATAATTACTACTAATTTGTTGTCAGATTCATATTTTTGTGTTCCAGCTAATATTTATGCATATCAAGCTGCCTCTACACATATTTATTATCTAAAGCATTTACCTACTTTATCTGCAAGTGCAAATTCAGTGAGTTAGGAATTCAGAATAGGCATGGTGGAATGGTTTGTTTTAGGTCCAAAATATCTGGAGTCTGGGACTCCCTGACTAGAAATGAGTTGGCAAATTGTGGCCAAATCATCTACAGGTGTTTTCACTCACATGTCTGGTAAATGCTGGCTGTTATCTGGATCTTCAGCCTGGCTATTGGCCAGCACCCCTCTACTTGGCCTTTCCAAGTGGTCTCTCCATGTGGGTTAGTTCATGCTTCATCATATTGTGTTAACTTCGTGCCAAGAGTGAAAATCCAGATTCCAAGGTGGAAGTGCTTGACATTTTTATTATCTAGTCTTAGGAATCACATAATACCACTTCTGCTATATTCTCTTGATTCAGGTTGTTACAAAGGTGTGCCCAAGTTTTAGGGGGAGGAACAGTAGACTTTACCAGTTGATGGAAGAAGTGTTAAAGTTAGGTTGAAAGGAGAGCTATGTGAGATGGATGATGCAGTCCTTCTTGAAAAATGCAGTCTGCCACAGCTTTCTTCTGCAGTCTCCATTCTTCTTTTAAAGTGAAATCTTTTTTTTTAATTTTTTTTTTTATTTATCAGAGAGAGAAAGGGAGAGAGCGAGCACAGGCATCCAGTCTTCTTTTAAGAGTAGACTTTTCTTTCCAGATACTGGACTTTTGAGGCCTAGAATTTCTGTCTTTTATAGTTTCTGTTTCTTTGTTGAGAGTTTTCATTCTTTCACTTATTGTAGTTATCTTCCTTTGTATTCATGTATATATTTATAATAGCTGTTTGAAGTCCATATCTGCTAATTCCAACACCTGGTTCATCTTGGAATTAGTTTCTATTGACTGCTTTTTTCTCTTGGTCATGGGTCTTATTTTTCTGCTTTGCATGTCTAATAAATTGTAATTGTTTAATGTCGTGATTGATATGTTGTATGTTGTGAAAGGTAATGTTTTAGGGAAATGTGGATTGTTACTTTCTTTAAGGGTATTGAGTTTCATTTTGGCAGGCGTTTCTTCTGGTATGGTTAGGCTTGGTTTTCTTTGTTAAGGCAGGCTTCTTTCCGGTTTGTCCTTTGTCTTAGGGCATGGTCCTCAATTCTAAGGTGTGGCCTTTCTGGGGGTTCAGCTGAATACCTCGTATGCTTCAATGAAGTCTCTCCATTCTGGCTGGGCCAGAACTCCTCCTCCTGGATGTGCTATCTCTGATGTCATCTCCATTATGCTTTCAGATCCTGCACATACGCAGCCCAACTCTTGGCCAAGGACCAAAGATGAATTTCCACACAGATTTCTGAGGTTCTCCTACTCAATCCCTTTTCTCTTCCTTTTTGTTCTACAAACTTCAGCTGTCTTAGCACCCCAAACTCAATCTCTGCCTTTACCTCAGTGAGACCTTTGTTGCATTTGTTCTGTTTCCCCCCTGTGTCAGAAGAGAGCCTTCACACTGAAAGTGAGGTAGTCATGGGAGTTACCTCATCTTCCTTTTTTCTGAAGGACTGTAAGCCTGTGCTGCCTTTTGTTTAGTGCCCAAAATGGTTTGCCCAGTTTTAGATTTGCTTCTAGTCAGAGGATAACTCCTGTACCAGATACTCTATAATGGTTGAAAGTATATACATGCTACTGTAAGAAAACTTGCAGTAGATGACCCCTTTGTATTGAAAACCAATATAAAACGATTTTAAGAACAAACTTATTTAAGGCCTGAAATTTTTACACTAACCTTACTACTGTAAAATAATTTATAATGTTCAAATTTTGCTTTTTATTGAATTTTACCCATAAATTTGTATTGATTTTTTTCCAGAAATAGCAAATGCAGTGAAAATTTTAATATCATTCTCTCTTCCTGACTGATATTAGACATTGCTAATCATTAATGATATTCTTCCCCAGTCTCCAACCTGGATGTTGTTTTAATAGCCTTAATATTGCACACTGGTAAGCAAGCCACCAGCAGCTTGATGCTTATTTACCATTTTAGTGTTTATTTCCATTTTACTAGCCCAATCAGTATTATTTTGTGGGATATATAGTTTTTATGAAAGATTTCCCTAGTAAATTATTTACTTCTCTAGAACTGAAGAACTGAAGTGATTTTTTAAAAAAAGTCATGTTAAAAGGAATCATTAAGGCTATTAAGTTCTCAGTACTTCCTGAGTGAAATGTAAGAAAATATAAGCTTGTGAAGCAGACATTCTTAGCACTTGTGTCTCTGATAAAAATTACTTGAAATTTAAAAGAGAATAAAAAGCTGGTTTTGAATATAAGTTATAGACACCAGCTAAAATAACACAGGAAGTGTCTTGATGAAATTAAAGGTTGAGCTTTCTATGGCTGTGCCTCTAGGAGGGATTTAAAGGTCAGTGACCAGCATTTTGATAAATTGTGTTTTGTTAATCATTGTTTTTCACTGAGATCAGATTTGCAATTTTGTGGTAGTGTATGCTAATAATTTTTTTAAAATATTTTAATTATTTTTATTGGACAGAGAGAGAGAGAGAGACCTCAAGTAGGCAGAGAGGCAGGCAGAGAGAGGGGGAAGCAGGCTTCCCACTGAGCAGAGAGCCTGATGCCCAGGACCCTGAGATAATGACCTGGGCTGAAGGCAGAGGCTTATTAACCCACTGAGCCACCCAGGTGCCCCTGCTAATAATTTTTTTTTAAAAATGTCCTCGAGACAGGCTTCGTATGAATGAAGATACCACTTAAAAAAGCCTCATGAGTCTTTCTTTTTTTTCAAGATTTTATTTATTTATTTGACAGACAGAGATCACAAGTAGGCAGAGAGGCAGGCAGAGAGAGAGAGAGAGAGAGGAGGAAGCAAGGTTCCCACAGAGCAGAGAGCCCTATGTGGGGCTCAGTCCCAGAATTCTGGGATCATGACCCGAGCTGAAGGCAAAGGCTTTAACCCACTGAGCCACCCAGGCACCCAATCATGAATCTTTATAAACAGGAATTGCATGAATCTCATTAAAACCATATCTGGGGGCACATGGGTGGCTCAGTTAAGCATCTGCCTTTGACTTCTGGGATTGAGCCCTGCATTGGACTTCCTGCTCAGAGGAGAGCCCTCCTTTTCCCTCTCCTCCTCCTCTGCTTGTGCTGTCAAATAAATAAATAAAAATTTAAAATATCCCAAAAAACCCAAACTGTTTCTCAAGGAGGATGGTTGTCATGTTAAAAAAAAACCCAGGTTTCCATTTTTTTCTAATTCAAAAATAGTATATAAAAATATTTATTTTATGTAAACTAAAATATACTGTTCAAAAACAGTTGGATTTCTAAGCTCATCAGACTGACTTTCTGGAGGTAAAATAATATATAACTTGATCAATTTATACTCTTTTGGAAAATACAGTAGGATACTTTTTTTTTCCATTGGAAAGTAGTATATGCTTATGTTTTAACAGTTGCGGAAGTGTTGAAAGTGAATAGTGAAAACCTCCATCTCTCCCTGAAAACTTGTGATAACTGCTATGACTGTTTTGGTATTTCAGCCCCACTTAAGTGTGTGCAGGGCAGCCACATGTGAATCATGTTCCTTGGATTTGGGCTATAAGATGAGTGTTTGCTTATTTATACAATATTGGTTTATATATTTGGATTCAAAACTTAACAGTCCCAGACCCAAAATGTACTAAAAGTGAATTGTTAGTCCCCCAAAATACCTTTTTCACTGCTCACATTTAAATTTTAGCTTTCTTGGAGAAAATTGTATTTTGCAGATCATTCTTGCTTACTCATTTTCTCTCAAAAACAAAAACAAACAAACAAAAAACCCTTGGAGGAAAAGATACGGCAGATAGCAATGAGTTATGTTTTCTGAATTTTATAGTCACTGTCCTTCAAATAATTTGTTTTTGTTTGGGTTATCCCAGTTATCCTTAGCATTTATATAAATTTCTAAATTTCTGACCATATTAAAATGCAAACTGAGAAAAAGCTGTAGAAGTATAAAGCTTCTGGAAGAAAGCATAGAGAATATCTTTGTGAACTCTAGGGGTAGGGAAAGAGTTCTCAGAAAGGATACAAAGTTGTAAACAAAAGAAATATTTGATATATTGGATTTTTATCAGAATTTTATTTTCCTTTTTTAAGATTCTATGTATTTATTGTTTGAGAGACAGACTGAAAGAAAAGTGGAATGGGGGTACAGAGAGAGAAGCAGACTTCTTGTGGAGCAGGGAGCCCAACATGGGACTTGCTCCCAGGACCTGGAAATCATGTCCTGAGATGAAGGCAGACACTTAGCCAACTGAGCCACCCAGGTGCCTTTTATCGGAATTTTAAATTGTTGATTATCAAAACACATTATTAAGGAAAGGAAAAGGCAAGTCCTAGATAAGGAGTAAATATTTATGTCAATACATATATGTGATAAAAGACTTTTACCCGGAATATATAAAACATCTATAAATCAATAATAAAAAGCCAGTTAATTCAATGGGGCGGGGTGGTGGTGGTGGCTGGGGAATGAGCCAATGAGTTGAACAGACATTTTCAAAGAAGAAAGTATAAAAATAGCTAATAAATAAATGGAAATATGCTTAATATCATTAGTCATCAGGAAAAGGAAGTTGAAAAACCACAGTAAGGTACCACTTTGTACCTGTTGGGAAAGCTGTGATTAAAACTGACAGCACCAAATGTTGATGGGACTGTGGAGCAAATGGAACTCTTAAAATGCAGATAAGTTTGTAAAATTGTATAACTGGTTTTGGAAAACTGTTTAGTACTTTCTTTTAAAGTTAAACATACACCTGCCCTATCTACCTTATGACCCAGCAACTCTACTTCTTAGTTATTACTTATTTACTCAAGGGAAATAAAAGTATGTGTCTCTAAAATTTTTGCACAAGAATATGTACTTATTCATAATAAACCCAAACTGTAAACATCCTAAATATCCATCAAAGGAGAATGTTTAAACAGATGATGGTGTAGTCATGCAGTGGAATCATTTTCCAAATAAAAGGAATCAACTATTGATGCATGTAACATGGATAAATCTGTACAACAGTAGATTAAATGAAAGAAGCCATTTACAAAAGACTGCATCTTATATGGTCATATTTATATGAAGTTCAGGAATAAGGACAAAACTGTGGTAATATTAGCTGCCTGGGAGCTTAGTGGGGTTTGACTGCAAATAGGCATAAGGAATTTTCTGGAATGGTGGAATATTCTGTATTTTGATTGAGTTGGTTGTACACCTATGATCTCTTTCACTGTATGTAAATGTTATCTCACTTTGAACTGAAAATCCAAAAGTACAAATTGAGAAATGTTTAGGAATTGGGAAGATAAAGACGTATGAGAGACAAGAGTAGAAGGGTGTGTAGCACCACTTTTTTCTGTAGTATAATCATATTTTTGAGTAGAAGTCATCTTAGCAGAATCACTGCTTCCTTGGTTAGTTGAAGAAGTAGGCTAAACTGAAGAATCCTAAAAAGTGACCCATACCTTAAATATTTAAAGAAAAGTACGCCTGAAACATTAGGATGAAATTGTTCTCTGTGGTTTATTAACAACCACCACCAGAACCACAAAGTAGTAATTTTCCTTTGTTTCCCTTTGCCCCTTGGCAAGAGTTCTTAGTCTTTTTTTATGCCGTGTACCTTTTTGGCAGTCTGGTGGAGCTTATGGACCCCTTCTTAGCCCTTCTTAGAGTGATTTTAAATTAGGATTACAAATATACCTGTTACATTAATATTAGTCATTTGTTCTTGTTTTTGTTTTGCAGAAGAAAAAAGGTTAGAGATAATTGCAACCAGAGACTAGAACAACAGTAGAGAAAATCAATGATCCTCTTTACTTTTCCCTTCATTAATAGAATACCACTTGTTTGCTGTGTACATGTTTTCCCAGAATGCCGATAGTAATTCTAGCTTCCCTTGTGGCTAGATTTGATAATGTGATAACTTATGATCTTTTGTTCTTAAGTAGAAATGATGAGTTCTTAAAGGAGGGGCCTATCCTTCTTTCCCTTCTCCAGTCTGCTTATACAAATATGATGGTGCACCATCGTAGACCTTGCACTGCCCATCGTGTTGGCTGAGCATATGATGGAAGGGTCCTGGGTCCAGTCCTGTATGAAACAAATCTACCCAACCAGTTGTACACTACTAATCCTGGAATTTATGTGGGAGAGTAGTGTATTCAGTGTAATTAGTAGCATATTTGTTTATGAGCCCCTCCTCCCTCCACCTTCTTCTATTTCTCACAGCTAAACCTTATTCTCACTGATACAGTTACTCTAGTATTACTTTTGATGGCAGGGATAATAATTCATAAATAATTTTATCCCAGGGAAATAAGCACAATTTCAGGTACTTAATTCATGTTTTCTCAATACATTTAAATAAAAGATAATCTTGATAGGAGTGGGTATCAAGGAATGAAAACATGAAAGCATACCATTAAAAAAAAATAGTAGGGACCCAGAACCCTTAATGAAATATGGTCATGCAAGGAAAGAGCCTAGTCTGGAAACTGCTGAGTGGTTTATGGAATGAGGGCCTTACTCTGCAGAAATTAAGAGGAACCCATCTTGTCATACTAAGTCCATTAGAGAAGGTTTTGATGGTATAGGAGAAAGTCATTGTTATGTTTGTTTTGATTATAATAGTTCAGAAAATACTAAGAAACCAAATATGTGCTAGAATACTATAGTTAACACATTACATAAAATTTATAGTCTAATAACCTAATTCTTAAGTGTTGATAATAAGTAGTATTTTACCATTTGCAACTGTTTTAGTATGACATACGAATACAAATATATCATTTCAATTAGTGACAAAGTTATGAGTCATGATTGTGTGGCATGATATTTCACATCCAAATGTATGAACTCTCTTTCCTCTCTACCCAACCACACACATTTTCAGCCCTCTTTGTGTTTTTTGTTTTGTTTTGTTTTGTTTTTATTAATGATTTTTATTTTATTTATTTGACAGAGAGAAATCACAAGTAGATGGAGAGGCAGGCAGAGAGAGAGAGAGAGGGAAGCAGTCTCCCTGCTGAGCAGAGAGCCCGATGCGGGACTCGATCCCAGGACCCTGAGATCATGACCTGAGCCGAAGGCAGCAGCTTAACCCACTGAGCCACCCAGGCGCCCCTTCAGCCCTCTTTGTAGTAGCTAAATTTGTAATTTTGGTTATATCAATTTTGGGTTTTATGTGATTATGACTAGATAAATGCAGTTTACAATTAAGTACTATAACTGTTTTTTCTGAGCATTTTATTTTCCCTGGAGGTAAAATTCTCTCTGTCTCTCTCTCTCTGTCTCTCTCAACTTCTTTAGTCTCTATGTTTTTAACTTCAGTTTATCTCTAAACTATATAAACCTCCTAACATGTTCAAGCCCATTGGACATTAAATCGATTTTATCTTCTTTAGGAGCCTTCTGATCTACCGTGAGTTGGGTCAGTTGTTCCCTAGGTTTGCCTTACAGCTGTCTACTTCAGATGTTTCTTCACCATCATTCTGAGAATTCCCTTTTCCCCTTCTCATGAGTTGGATTCTTCAGTTCCTGGAATTGTCCTCTTTCTTGGTTTCCCACCTTGTTTTGGTAGAACACATCTTCTAGTAACTTCCTGAGAGAGAAAATGTGGACAGCATTTCTCTTGTTTAAAAAATGCCTTTACTATATATTCACACTTGATTTAATGTCTCTTTTGGTATGGTATTCTAGGCTGGAAATAGTCAGAAGGTTTTTTCCTGGAAGTTGTTTTCTAGCTGCTAGTGTTGCCATTAAAAAGGGTGGTGTAATTCTGATTCCAGATACTTTTTATGAAACCTCTTTCCGCTTGGGCAGCTTATAGGATCCTATGTTCATCTTTTCAGTATTCAGAAATTTCACTGAGCTATATATGCTGTATTTGGGTCTATTTTCATCACTTTTGCTGAATACTCATTGTATCCTTTGACTTAGGAAACTCCTGTCCTTCAGTTTGGGGTATTATTCTTGAATTATTATCTTGGATTTCTTTTCCTTGTGTTTTCTGTTCTTTTCTCTAGAACTCATAAGTTGAAACTCCTCGACTTTAAATCTTCTCATTTGTTTTCCATTTTTTTAATTCTGTTTATCCTGCTGTTTCCTCAGCTTATACTTTTCTAAACTCTCTCGCCTATTGTCTACCTCCTAACGGTAAACAAATGTATATACATGAAGTACATACATGTGGTAAAAGCACATGGCAAGTGCTTTTATTGGCTGTAATTGTTGCTCTTGTTTAGGTTTGTTTGTTTTTTGCTCTTGTTTAGTTTTGTAATTGTTTGGAAGGAGAGGTCTTTGGTGTTGATTCTTTGGCTTATTAGCTGTATGACTTTGGGCGAGTTTTATAATTTTTTGACTCCTATTTTCCTTGTTTGTAAAATGTGAGTAAGTTCTATCTCAGATGTTTGTGAGCATCAACTGAGAATATATATATGAAAATACTTAATGAACTTTGTATGGAGTTAATAGTTACTACTTGCATCTTTCAGATATGGAAAGTTTCTTTGAAAGAAAATGATGGCTGAATTTTCATGTTATTTTTAAGATTACTTGATTACACATGTCTATTTTTCTCACATCTAAATGAGCTAGATGAACTTAAGCTAAGTGCTAATGCTGCCTTTTAAATAACTTACTTAATACTCAACCTCATAATGTTAGGCTGAAGAGAGATGAAAATATTTATTCTGTGAAAAGCTCTGGCTTTACTTCAGATTGTATAAATCTGTGTAATATAATAATTATTTAAGAATGACATGATTATTAATTTAAACCCATGAAGGGAATATTTATTGGAATTTGTTTGTTTATTTTTCTTAAATGGTACTTGAGATTAGGAAAAATGGAATCTTTTAGGTTTTATCAATAGTATAAATGTAATTTCAAATGTTAGCTCATTTTTGTTAATGGTGGCTTTTTGTTTGTTTTGTTTTAAGGTTTTTGGATTCAAAGCATAAAAACCATTACAAGATATACAAACTGTAAGTATGTTTTTTATTTGTATGCTTGCAAATAACTTCTAAAATAACTATTAAGTGAAAGTTATTTCCTTGTTAGAATCAGGTAGAGTTAATGATATATTTTAACAGAATTGTGTTCCTAAAACAATTAGTCCAAGCATTGTTAGGTTATTCAGAAAGCATAGTGATGAGGTCAAAACAATGTTGGCACACATTCACTTTACTTGATACGGTTTAAATGACTTGGCATCTAGCCCATCTTTGAGCCAGTAGCCTTGTGGTGACTTGAAGTGTAATTCACAGCAGAGCTTTTCTGTTAAAGCTTTAATAACCTCTTCCATGGAGGTGTGCTTCAGAGTGGGTGTGGTTCTGTTTATTCTGGTCTTTAGGTCATTCGATTGAAACAGCTTTTAGGGTATTCTCCAACTGTATATAACATAAATAAGTTACCTAATATTGTTGAGTTGGGTGGTTTCTGTTGTTTGGGGCAGGGATGTAAGGCTTGCCCGCTTGGTACAGCTGGTTTATCTTATCTTTAACCTTTTGTTTTTCTTTTTGACTTTGTCAGTAGGGATGTGAAAAGGAAAAAAGAACAAAAGAAAAATGGGAAGAAAGTATTTTGTCATTTTTGCCCTTGAAGACTATTATTCCTTTCCAAAATACTGACCCATTTTCTACCTTTTAAAAAATGTTATATGAAATGTGTTATTTTTCTCCTTGGTTTTTATTTTTCCTCTGTGATGTCTGTAAATTATGCAACAGAAAAAATTTTAATCTGTAGTTACATTTCCTGATTGTCACAGTTTCTGTAAAATTTATTTCTCAAATGTAAGAGCAAGATTCTTTTCTGCCTTTGGTGGGCATTTAAATCATCACCAGAAAGGATGAGAGATTCTGTGTGCTTTGTTGGCTTATAGGATGTTGCTTTTCTATCTTTAATTTAGTGATCTTTCTTGAATTGAGCAATAAGACCTCAGAAGACTTACGAGTAAAGTAGACACCATTATTGTTTCTTCTAGTGAGTTTTCATTAATTTCCTCAGATTCACAAAGAAGCAAACATTTATGCTGATTTTGCCACATATTAGACCCTGTAAAACTTGCTGATGGTACAGAGGTGAATAAGATACCATTTCAGTCTTTCGTAGTTTTTTATAGTCTGAAGTAATAAGTAGACATAGTATTGCAGAAGAGGTAACTTGTATACAACAGAGCTGTGTGGAGAACAGTGGAAATAGGACTTGTACCCTCTAGGCAAGTTTTCATAAAGAAGGGCATTTTTGAGCTGGGGTGAAGGAATCCGCTGAGACTCTCCTGGAGACCTCCAGGTGGGGCGTATGGCATTACGGGCAGAGGTTGGCATGGAAGAAGGCGGTTGGCATGGAAGAAGGTGTTTGGCATGGTGGGGTTTAGAGTATGGCAGATAATCCATTATGGTCAGATTCGGGGGTAGGGTATGGAGGGTGTGGGGTGACAGGTAACAAGGTGAAAGAAAGGTGCTGCAGAGACTTGGCGTGTAGGTGGGCCCCAGCTTACACATGATCTGTGCATAGATCTTCCTCTTGTCCTGATTAACCTCCTGTAACAACAAGCCTTGTTGCAGATGCCAGAATGCTTCAGTGGAGGAAAATAAAAACCACAGAGCTTTTTACTTTTGAATAACTAGATTCAGAAGCTGAGTTTAAAAAAAAAAAAAAAAACGAAAAGAAAAGAAAGCACAGAACAAGAAGTGTCAAGCTGCAGTCTATTAAGTGAGTCAGTTCAGGTTTAGACTCTTAAGATTAGGCATTTAGAGTCCCAGAAGGAAGGTAGAAAGATACCAAAGACAGATTCTGCCTTTTTCAAAATTTTATTCGAGTTTAACATTATATGCAAAGAAAAGGAAGGAAATTCTTTTCATTCCTGTATTCAGTGGCTTCCTGCTTCCAGAATTTAGGACCTAGGCTTGCACTGTCAGTACTGTGGCTCACTTAACATTATTGTGGCTATAGGTGGCATGTGAGCTAGTCTGGGAACTTGGCTGCCCTTTTACTTTTGTGTTTCTAAACACAGGATCCCAGAGTTAATGAACCGTCTCTTTGTTAATTGAGTGTAGCTTTTGGTATATATATTTCAACTCCCCTTCCCCAGTTCATTTGATGGAGTCATAGACTTTCAGAACTGGGAAGTATCTGAAAGAGATCATTTAGTCCAACCTTCTCATTTTACACATGGGGAATCTGAGGCCTAGAGAAGTTAAGTGAGTTGAACAAGGTCACATGGGTACATATGGTAGCAGACCACCCACCGTTGACGCCAATCTTCCTTTCTGGTTTTGTTGTCATTTGTTTTAACCTCCCCAAATTTTACTTCAGAAGTTTCTAGAACTACCAGGTTGTAGCATGTTTTGATTTCTGATGTCACTTTTTATTCTCACCTTCTCTCTACCCTTATTTGTATTTCTGGCTCTGGGTAAGTGAGTCTGGCAAGCAGCAGCTGTTTCTCTTTTCTTTCTTTTATTTTTGGGATGTTAATTCTATGTGATGTATATCTTTTCAGGTATATACACTGAAAGGTCCTAAAATATTGACACTAGACGTACATGTATTTAATGGTATATTAAACTTTTTATGGCAATTGTGATGTGCGGATGAAGAACAGTACTTAATATGGACTTTTTAATAATTGACTGAATCTGTTTATGTCTCTATATTATGAAGCATTCAATAAATTATCTTAAGAAAGAACAAAATTAGCTTCATATCCTTAATCAAATTTGGGTATGATGATGCTTAGTGAATTTGTTTTGGGCAGGTGTGTGTATTTCATGTTTCTATGTTCCTCTGTATACCTGTAGGCTGGTGAGGGTAAGAGGGGAAGGGAGGATGATGGGGATAGAGGCATAATACACTTCTTGCCTTTGAGGACCTTAACTGTTCCCTGGATACTTGTTTTTAAGAGCGTTACTCTATTTCATTGTGTATTCTGTTTGACACACAACTCTCCATCATTTGGTGATGAACCTCCACCTGTTGTTAATTTTTATCTGTTAAGGTTTCTTTTTAAGATAGTGATGTTGAAGAGAGTTAGAGACCTGTATACTTCCCTAATGCTTTGGGAAGTCTCACTTATCTGGAAGCTTTTCCTGTTAGTCTTACTCTTCCTTCACTTTCTGTCAACCCCTTCATTAGAAACTCTTGCAATGCTTCATCTCTCTTGTCTCATATAAGCCAATATAAGGTGAGGATTTTAAAAAAGATATCTTTTTTACACTGAATTTTAATTTTAAGGAAGTGTAAATGGTCAGATTTACCTACTACTTGTCTCAGTCAAATCCCATTTTTCATTTATGTATCTTCAGTTTTGGTTTGTTGAAGGACTTATCAACTAACATACCACACAAACGTTATAAGGAATTGGGAATGTGCACATGCACGTGTGTGTGCACGTATGCACGGTTATTGGAGAAGGTCTTAATTAAAGAAGAGAGTCATCATTCTTATTCTAGCAACCCCTCCTCCAGATCACTTCCATTACTACAGGCCCCGGTATATGTTCTCACATACTCTTCATCCACTTCATCGATACCTGTAGAGATTTTCATAACCTTTTCATGTTTTCATGGTCGCTTTTTGTTGGTTCTATCTTTTATGCCAAATACTGCTCTAGTAGGAAGGCTGATTTTGAGTAGAATTTGTTATTGCTTTTGTTTTTGAAGCTGTTCTCTCTTTTGTATTGTAAGTGGAAGAAGTATGGAGCTGTATTGGGAAAAGTTTTTATTTTTGTAACCAGAGGACCTGGGCTTGAGTCCTGGCTCTTCTAAATCTTAGCTTTCTCATATATAAGATGGAGATTATATTTTCTATTATTATATTGGTGTGACTATGAATTAAAAAAATGGAAACTCCTTTGTAAGGTTGTGTACATGTGGTAAACATGTAGAAGCTCATTAGTTCCATTTTTTCACCATTTCTGCCTCTTAACAGTAATATTTGAGAATCAGTTTATGATGGAGTCTTAAGCAGTACTTGTCAAACCAAATGTGTGAGCTCCTGAAAAAGCAGGAGAATTTTAGAAGACTAAAGCTGTGTGAAACTCAAAATGTTGATTTTTCTGTTATGCTGCCATGAGACCAGCATCTTAGAGCTTTGCTTCCTAGCCTGCTCCTTGTCCCTCACCTTTTAAGTCCTATCTTTACACGAGTCTTTATAAAATATTCTGCACTATTTACCAGACCTCTTCTTTAATCTGTACTAAAGATAGTGTAAAATGTGACTATTTTCTTGGTCAGTCTTCCTCTTACCTGTCATGTTTTGCATAGGAGTGAGTATGAAATTATTTAGCAAGGGTACATAAATATGCATATGGCATTACTAAATGATTTTTTTGAGCAAAACTCAATATATTAAAAGTGAAAAGGGGGGAAAGCTTTATTTTAAGTAGTAGTATGGAAGTTGATTTATTTCAGGTCTGACCATTTAGAAAATAGTGGATTCTGATTTGTTTATAATTAGTTCAGCTTTCATGTGGATAGGATTTAAAACCTTTTAAAGTAGAGGAACCATACAGATATTTTTAGGATTTCTTAAATGTGAAATACATGTCCACAATCACATATTGAAACTCTTAGGGCCAGTGTGTCTCTGCATTCAGAATTTTTCCCTTTGCAGAAAGATAACATGGAAGCATAAACTTACTAATATTACATAACACTCCTCTGGGGTCTAGGGCAAAATGGTCTTCCTACCATTTTCACTCTTTACTCTTAAGTGTATTAGTTAAAGAGTGCACATTGTCATAAACTCAGATCGGATGCTGCCACAATTGAGCCTGTCATAAGTTTAACAGAAAATGTTAAGATATTTCAGACTTTGGGGATTTCAGAATTGGAGAGGAAGGGATTGTACAATGACCTTGACTTGTTTTAAAACGCTAAGTTTTTATTTTAAATAATTTTTAAAAATCTCATTTGGTTAGTAGCTGTAGTTACCATGATTTTGCTGACCACAAATTCAAGTGTGGGATCCCTTTCAGAGCTTCTTAATGTTTGTTAACACACCTATTAACCATGAGTAAACCAGTGCATGATGACAAACATGTCACTACTATTAAAGAGACCAATTTTAGTATGCTCTAAGTAATATAGAGTTAACATTTTACTACTCTGTATTTATTTTACTTCTTATTCCTTCATTACTCTGAGACTTTAATTAAAACTCGTAACTGAGAGATTTTTGACAAAGATTACCTTTGTTAGAAAAATCTGCCTTAACAATTTTTTAGTAAGTGTAGTTTTTGAGTAGATTAGTGTCATTCACTTTTAAAAAAAAATTTTTTTTCTTTGCCCTTATAATTTTACTATTTTAAAAATTTATCTTTTTAAATAGTACTTCAAGAAAACGATGTATACTCAACTCTGGGGTAAAGACAGTACTGTGGCTCATTAGGTGTTTGTACATACTTGGTGAAGTCAAACATATACTCCCTCAGCATGCAGGAAGTTTCAGGGGACACGTGCAGCTGGGTGGGAGGTGTGTGCCTGAGCGGCATCACAGGTTTTGTGAGCAAGTAATGGAAGCCCTAAGTGCATAACACCTAAGATCAGTTTTCTTAATGGTAAAATGGGGATAATGACACTACCTACTTCATAGAATTGTTAGGATTGAAAGAAGTAGTTAATACAAAACAACATGATGCCTGGTACAGTATAAAAGTTCAGGAAATGTGTGTTACTATACTTTTTTTTTTTTTTTTTTTGCCAGTGCAAAAGATAACTTTAGATCACATTTAAACTTTTCTTTTAGGTGTGCTGAAAGACATTATGATACCGCCAAATTTAACTGCAGAGGTAGGTATTAACTGCCACGTAATGTATTTCTGTTATATAACTTAAAACCAATAGACCAAATCTTCTTGTCATAGCAGTAGTGAATAAGCTCAATTATTAAGTGATGTAAATATTTATCTTAAAGATGGTCTTAGACAATTTGGAAAAATTTAATTTTACTTTTGTGTTTTAGGGAACAGTTATCATATAAACCTGCCAGTACTAGTAGGAATACTAAAATGCAGGGTTGACTGTAAGAATTAGGAAAAGTTTCTAGACAAACCATAAAATAAAGAAAGGGTTATATCTACTGTTGGAGGCATTTGGTCTAATAGTAAAGGATTATAGGAAGAATAAAGCAGACAATGGAGTAACTCCGTGGAGTCGTGACCTAAAAGGGGCAAAAGTTTATGACAAATGTGGATAAGAGGAGCCTGACAAGTGGGAGCAGGAGCTGCTTTAAATGAGTTCTTCTCCAGGTGTAGTGAATTTTTCTGAGGTCCCACAAAAACCTTCCCTCATTGTTTGTGGAACCCCTTGAACCATGAGAGACCTGGAGAGTGAAGAAGCTTGGCAGATGCTACCATGATAGAAAGAGAGGGTGGAGCCTATGCGCTCCATGTTGATGTGTTTGCGGTGGATCCCTTCTGACAGTCTAGATCGGATGTTCAAACAGCTGGTTTGAGAATTCAGAAGTGCTAGTGGTGAAAGCCAGTACAGATCCACTAAGAATTTTTCCTTTTTCGTGAATTTAAGCTACTGCTTACTAGGCAAAGCGTGTTTTAGTCAACGTTTAAATAGACGTTTAACAGTTTCCTGGCTGTTTTGTGTGCCCGTGGGGAGATGAAGATGGAATGCTGAGGCCCAGGTGAAAGCATCCCAGCGACTCCTGTAATGGTCATCGTCGTCTCCCAGGACCACTCACCTGACACACTGAATCCAGTTCCATATTAGTGATGATGTGACTGAAGATAGAAGGCATACTTCTCACATATTCAGATGACACAGAGGACAATTATGTACATTAGATGTCAGTCAGGATTTGTAAGGGTTTTAGTAGAATGGAACTGCTGAGGCAGGGACCAGTAAGAAAAAATTTAATAGTGATATAGTTGAATTCCTGTTTCTGAGCAACTTAAAAAACACAACAACAAAACCCCTCTGACTATAAGCAAAGAGAAACTTTGGGTTTTTATAACTCATGTGAAAAGACTTGAAGCTTCATTAGATACACTTTACTACAACTGTATACGTTTTTATAAGTAGCTTTTTTCAGCTTCTTTAGTAAATGTCTTTAAAATCACGTGTAGTATACAACACTAACATTTGCAAGACCATCTTTAAATAACACGCTTAGCATTTTTATTATATGAAATATAAAAATCAGTCCTTTCCATTGTTGATTGATTGGTAATCTATATCTTCTCTGGAATATATGTTTTGTGGTGATGTAATATTATAAATATTATGACTCCTTT
The DNA here is from genome assembly GCF_964662115.1 of Mustela nivalis. Classification (NCBI taxonomy): domain Eukaryota; kingdom Metazoa; phylum Chordata; class Mammalia; order Carnivora; family Mustelidae; genus Mustela; species Mustela nivalis. The sequence goes on from NC_139021.1 coordinate 111,318,286, forward strand.
TGTCAGAAAATGCATTGAGAGCCCTGACAGGAAACCTGCCTACATGACATTTCATTTTGAGTTTGCCTCTCTCTCTGACATGTTGCCTTCTGCTACCTCTCCATTACAAAGTTTCCTCTTTCATAAAGTGGGGAAAATAATGCTCAGCCTCTGTCTAGTGGGTAGGTTTAAGAATTGAGACATTGGTAAATTATCAGGCAGCAAATTATTTTTCTCTGGAGTTCACTTTTTCTTTTAAACATCTATTAAGCTTATATGCAACATTTCTAAAGTTAATCTACTTTAATAAAGAATTCAGGAAAGACTTTTTTTTTTCCTAATTCTGAGGTTATCCTTTTACCACAGTTGCACAGTATCCTTTTGAAGACCATAATCCACCACAGCTAGAACTTATCAAACCCTTTTGTGAAGATCTTGACCAATGGCTAAGTGAAGATGACAATCATGTTGCAGCAATTCACTGTATAGCTGGAAAGGGATGAACTGGTGTAATGATTTGTGCATATTTATTACATCGGGGCAAATTTTTAAAGGCACAAGAGGCCCTAGATTTCTATGGGGAAGTAAGGACCAGAGACAAAAAGGTAAGTTATTTTTGATGTTTTTTTCTTTCTTCTTCCTTGATCTGAGCATTTATTAGAAAACAGCTTTTTATAAAGATGGTTGGTAACCCTTATTTCTTTATTCTAAACATTTAAATCTGTTACTACCGTAACTGTAGTATGAGCAAATGACCGAATCTCTCAATTTTTCTGTTCATTCTGGCATTTTCATATCATGCTAGTAAATCTTATGCATTAACTGTATGGCATATTTGGTCTTATAAAATCCTGGCAGAGCATTTAAAGAAGCAGTACGTTGAACAAAAGTAAGCTTGATATTTCTGAACCTTGCTTGAGAGTAAGATGTCTTTGGGTAATAACTTGGATGCCATTTCCTACTAAAGTATGATCCTTTATAAGTACATGAAAATTATTCTTTGATATGAATATTCACGAATATAGTTATAATTAAGATTAGTCAAAGGTTCTTCTGTTATTCAGAAGGGTAATAAAGACGATGTTGAAAATCACTGACAAACTTAATCTGTGTAATGTGTTTGAGGGGAGAACATAAAGTCAGGAGAAGTTTCATAATAATTTCTAAGAGATTCATTTCTTTGGATGGTAAACATAAACATATGTTTATGTTTCTTACAGAGAGATTTTGTACATTTCTCTGTCTCTGAGAAGGAAAAACTCAAACCGCTCCAGATAGAAGGAGAAACTCACCTAGACAAAGAACTCTCTTGAGGGAGACATTACAACTTTATGAAGAAATTTATTCTAGTTTTAATAACATTTACAATCAGGAAGGTTCTCTTCCAGTTTAAGTTACTTGCCTGCCTGCCTTCCTTTAATTTTTAGTGTGGGCTTTGAGCTCGTGACCGTGAGATCAAGATCTGAACTGAGGTCAGGAGTCAGACGTTTAACTGACTGAGCCATCCAGGCGCCCCTAAGCTGATTTCTTTTTAATTCAACTTCAAAACAGAAACATGATCACTTCTATTATTTTAGCTGGTGATTGCATTGATTCCTGCCTCCTTTTCTCCTTCCTCATTTCTTATTTTATTTATCTTTGTGATTTTTAAAAATTACTTCTAGAGATGCTAGAGTGTTGTGTATTGGTGATAGTTTATAAAACTGAATCTCATGTTAGTGCTTGATTTTAGTAAATATTCATTATAGTAGATTGCCTTACATTTCTTTAGAAGTTGTGTATGTCCTGAGATGATAGTAGTAGAGTGAATTCTTGAGTGGAAGGCCTGAGATGTTTACTTTGGTTCATTTTTTTCATCATCTAGAGGGAAATAGTTGCTGTTACTGATTAAAAATATAAAAGGTAAATTGTTCTACACTTAAGTGAGTAAGTCCAGGGCAGCACAGGGGAAAGAGACTGAATGGAAAGAAAACAATAGAGAAACAGGTTGAATCAAAGTACAGTAGCTGAAGCAGTGGTAGAAGTTTAGAGCAAGCAGGGTTGATGAGCAGTAGACACTGTATGTAGTTGTGGGAAAGAAATCAAATCAAAAGAATTTCAAATAAAAGTAGAGAAGCTGTGTATTATGGAGCCAGAACACTAGATTTAAGCTCATGGCTCTTTTTTTTTTTTTTGAAGATTTTATTTATTTGACAGAGAACACAAGTAGGCAGAGAGAGAGAGAGAGAGAGAGAGAGAGAGAGAGAAGCAGGCTCTGCACTGAGCAGAGAGCCCGATGTGGGGCTCAATCCCAGGACCCTGGGATCATGACCTGGGCTGAAGGCAGAGGCTTTAACCCGTTGAGCCACCCAGGCACCCAAAACTCATGGCTCTTAAAGGATTTATGTGACATATGTTCTAGAAATATGATGAAAGCTATAGTCTCTCACTAAAAATGTACATGGTATACTTGAACATAAAGTTTTGCTTATAGTTTTTAATTACACAGATTTTTTAAATGTGGAAAATAAAAGGAGTCTTTATAAGAATTATGTCCCCTTTTATTTTTTATTCATTTATTTTTAAGATTTTATTTATTTGACAGAGAGATCACAGTAGGCAGAGAGCGGGAAGCAGGCTTCCTGCTGAGCAGAGAGCCAGATGTGGAGCTCGATCCCAGGACCCTGAGATCATGACCTGAGCCAGAGGCAGAAGCTTAACTTACTGAGCCACCCAGGTGCCCCAGTGTCCCCCTTTTTTTTAAATTTTTTTTTAAAGATTTTATTTATTTATTTGACACACAGAGATCACAAGTAGGCAGAGAGGCAGTGAGAGAAAGAGAGGGAAGAAGGCCCCCCGCCAAGCAGAGAGCCTGATGCCCGGCTCGATCTCAGGACCCTGAGATCATGACCCGAGCCGAAGGCAGAGGCTTAACCCACTGAGCCACCCAGGCGCCCCGTGTCCCCTTTTTAAATGGAAAAAGCAGTGGCTCTTTGAGGTTAATGACGAAATATCAATGGTTACAGATTAATCAGAATTAAACTTTGGTTTTGCCAATAGGAAGTTTTTTGAAAGGGCTGCTAGTATTTAGATTATAAATAATACATTAAAATTATGCCATTGTCTTTGACTTGACAACTTCTTTGTCATCTTTTATATCCAATCAATTTTGACTATGTTTTTGGTGAAAACAAGTGCTTAAAATGCTATCTCATGAAAGAATGAAAGAGCAAATGAAATCTGTAGATTCTTTTGTCAGATGAATGTAGGATTGTATCAAAAAATTAAGATTCTCTAAAATTCTCCAGAAAAATTCATGTTGCATCATTTTCTTTGCCTTGGTTAATGAGATCATTTTGGGCAAGATTCTGGCATAACGCTGTGTTAGGAAGGGAAGGATTATGACTTCACATTTTTAGTTTTAAGGTTGAATTAAATTGTGCAAACGAGTTTATATTTTATCCAGTTGACTGCATTTAAAATCCTGGCTGTAGAATTTTGCCTTCTGAAACTAGTGAACTTATGGGTAGAAAAGCATTTCATAATTGCTCCCATTTCTTGACAAAACCTCTTGAGAAGCCCTTGATTGAATGTCTTGGCTCTCCTGAATTTGGCAATTTTCATAGCAGTAGATTTTTCATGAAACGCCCTCTTTTACAGACTGTGATTTGAGGCTTGGCACTGCTAGAGCAGGCTACTTCCCCATCAATGGCTAGAATTTCTCCCAGGATGGAGCTAGAGTCTTGTACCCCATGCACAGTGAGGAACACAGCAGTGAGTGCCACGGTGATGTGGAGAGCGCTGTCTTTCCCTAAGCAACAAAGCCAGAAGTTTTGCCAGGTGTTAAGGTGTACTATCTGCCTAGAAAATACTGAGATTTCTTGAGGGGAAGGTTTTTTGGGGGCATTTTGAAAATGTTAATGTGCCCCCGAAATTTCCAAAGAGTACTCTAAAATAAGTATTATTCTTTGATTGTGTTACCGTGTGTGTACTTGATGAAAACCGGTAGCTGGCTAACCCGAGAAGTCGTCATCATATACTGAAGGGAAGTGGTATTTCCAGTCCTCTCATGACCTGCTTCATAGTCTTAGGAAAAGAGGTCAGTTTTTCTGGGAGTGGACAGATTTGTTTGCTAGAGATAATTGCAACAGTCTTAACTTTTCTTTTGCAAGCTACAAACATGTTTGACCATTTCTAAAGTATTTGTCTTCACCACATTGAACTACACCTTTTTTGTTTGTTTGGCATTACAACCAGCAGACTTGTAGAGTGCTTTACTCGGTATTTTGAGTTAGAGGGTAATCAAAGGTTCTTGTAGTAGTCTAACTTTTTCTGACCAAGCTGTGCTTTTACATGTGCCCTCTTTTCCCCTCTTCCGCACACACCCACACACATACCTCCCCTGTGTGAGAGTTGGCTAAATGCTTATGATCATGAGAACCAGCCATGTAAGGAGCACTTGGGATAGTCTTTCACACCATACTCAGGGATACAAGTAAAACCCAAGGATGCTTAAACAGTTTAAGTTAGATCCAGGAGAAGTTTTCATAAAGAAAAAGTGAAGACATGTTTTAATTTATCATTGGGAAAATACTGTATTCCTTACAATCTGAAAATATTGTCAGTTCTCTTGCTCTGTAAAGGTGAAGAGAGACTTAGTAAACTGGCAAGGCCCAAGGGATAGTGTTGTGAAATAGGGGTCAGAGTGAAAAGATAGCAAGAGAAGTGTTTATAAAAATAAAATACAGTATACTGTAGAATGTGAACATCCCTCCATTATCAGCAGAAATGCTTCAGGCACACAGCACTCTTCTCTTATGGGTTTGAATCTCCCCCAGGTGGAAGTTAACAGGCTAACAGAATAGAGTTCTGTGTGTACTGTTAAGGGTATCCTCAGTAAAATTGTTATGCTTAGCTAATACATTATATCGAGATTCCGAGTTAAGTAATTTGGCCAAAATTGATCACTTTTAGCATCTTGGAGTCAAAATAAATCATTGAGATCTGTCGTGCTTAGTTCATGATTAATCAATATACCCAGACCATTTTTGGATGAATTAGTCACAGCTGTCATCTAAAGCAGTATCCTAAATGTGCTCCTACCATTACTTCTGTATATATTTAAAAAGGCAAAAAGAAATTTAGGAGCAGATGCTGTTAATGAAGCTCTGTCCCATTTGCACGGTTTCATTTGTATTTTATGTTGAAACAGTGTTAGAAAGTTAGATTAAATAGATAAAGATTATGGGCATAAGATTTTGAGCCTTTTTTGGCAGGAATTTTTCTTACTTTAAAAATGATAAAACGGAGGCCCAGAAAGGTGAAGTGCTTTGATTAAGATGATTCGAACAGTTAATGATAGCATTTAGAGTAAAATTTGAGTACCCTGAACGTTGTTGAATCCTGGAACTGCAAAAGAATTTTGCGGCTGTTCAGAATTAATCTCTATGGGGACAAGCTGTCCCCAAATGGGCCTATTTTGACAAGGCTCCTCAGTTTATACCCTTTTTTACTGATGCTTAGGAATTTGGTGGCCCCTGACCTAAGTACAGATAAAGGCAGCTTGAAGTTGTTAGTCTTATAAATATAATGCTGAAGGTTTCCTTTAAATCTTTGAAATTTAATTGTCTAACAATTTTCAGACATATCAGACGTTTACCTAATGGTTAGGGTGCTAGGGAAATAATCTGTTTTTAGCCTTTAATAAGTATAGTTTCATCATGAGAAATGAGCTAAGCTGAACATGGTAAAGCTGTTGTCATTCAAGTGTGGAATTCTTCCAGGGAAGTAAGTATCTTATAGTAAATATAATTATCCAGAGTAGTTTTATTCTTGAAACACCTGCTAAAAATTTATCTTCTTGCCAGTATTTCCTTTTAGGTTGAATGTATAGATTCGTATTTTTGTAACTATGAACCATTATTACGGGAGATACATATATTTTGTCAGTTTTTCAGCTTATATAGCATTAATTTTACTAAAACTGTCTTTAATGTGACTTTGCCTGTATCCTTAATTTCAGTTGTAGGGAAACATTAAGAAGGAAGTTTTGTTCTGGTGACATTTATATGGGAGGATATGGTTTCTTCTCTTCCCTCCTTCCTCCCCCCTCCCCCCTTTCTCCCTCTCCCTCCCCCCCTCTTTGTTATGGAGAAAGAAGACCCAGTTGGCATGTTTTAGTGAAGAATTTGTGGACTTGGCAGGGACTCTCCTCAAACTAATCTGGTGCAGAGTTGTCATTCCCTCAGCTTCCCTCAGTGGACTTGGTGCAAATTAAATGGCAAAGCGGTGGGTGCCTGCTGACCCTACAGTGTGCCGTTGTGTTAGTGATGCCCAAATGGTGCTTGAGGCTTTGAGTGTTGCCGAGAATTCAAAGTACAACTGATACCTCCTCTAAAGAAACGTATTTCCCAGAGCAGGATAACTGCTTGATGGAAACAAGAGTCCTTCTTTTATTCAATAATTGAGAAGAAACCTGTGTTACACTTCCCTAAGAGTAATTCCTTTGGAGATTTGGTCCTTTTTCTTCATGAGTGAAACAGGCTCTCAGCAGCTCCCTGTCCTGCCCCCCCCCCCCCCCCCCCCCCGGAGAGCCTGGTGCAGGTTAAATCCCAGGGCAAGTGCCTGTCTAGTCCTGTGCTTCACACTGTCTGCACTTAACACTTAATGTACCGGAATGAGAATAAACTCACAGCATTTATTGTAAGCTATGAATAAGTGTTAAAGCATCCTACTAATACTGGTAAGTATGTATTTTGGAAAGAGTCCCCAAATTTCTGAGTTCAGAAGCAAACTTTAGTTACATGACAAACCCATCCACAATTTCTGCTACTCCTCTCTCTTTCTGTTGCTTTCCCCCTTCTAGAATGGTGGCAGGCAAAGTACACATTAATCTTTATTTTCTTTGATTAATCTTTTAGGAAAAAATATTTGAGCTTTTGATTTCTTTTTTTGTTTTGCTTTCAAAGCAATTATTAGAGACAAAATTTATATATATTATGATCTCTGTACATGAGTTCATTAGCTTATCTGTAATGAAGACTTAAACTTTCTAGAAATAATAAGTATTAACTTTATTCTAAGTGATCCCATGAAGAGGAAATTTTCTGGTTTCTCTGAGGAGTGAATTTTTATGTCCTGATTGTATAGTCAGCTTACATTTTTCTAGCTACTAAATTTCTCCATATGATAACATAAAAAAATTTTCTAGTTTTCCCCTTCACTTAAACTCTAATTGTTCTCATTTTCAGTAAAAACAAAACAAAAAGAACTCCTAACACAATATTCTTATTTTTTTTTAACATACTAATTCTTTTGGGCTAAACTGTGTTCCTCTAATACATGGTATTTAAGCTTGTCATACAATCTATACATTCATAAAATTATAAGGTTTTTATACCTTGAAGGATTTTAGCAATGATTTAGTTAAGGCCTGTTCTAATATAAATGATCAAATAAATCTGTAAAGATCAGTCTCTCCTAGGTCATTTCATCTGTCTGTGTAATGTTATTCAAAACTATCTCCTAACCTCAAATCTAGTATTCTTTCTACAGTACTGTGTTCTTCTGTCCAGATTATACTTCTGTATCATTTTGATCCCCAAAGTAGAAATAGAAACTTAAAAAAGAAAAAAAGAAGTAGCTATATTATAACATATTAGAATTCTCTCAATATCTACTCACAGAAGCCCAACTCAAAGAGTGTAAACCCAAGGAGACCTTTATATTGACTTATATAACCTTAAAAGCTCTGGCCTGGACTTAGATGCTTAATAGGTGTTGGTAATCTTTCTCTCAGCTCTCTCCTTTGCTCTGTATGTGCTTTCTTTTCAGGCATTCTCCTTGCAAATAATAGCAAGGTATGACTCCTGGCGACTCTGGTGTTACATCCTGGCTACTTTAGCAACTAGAGGAGGAAGAGAGCTACAGTTTGAGTGAATATTCCTAGATTAGGTTCTGATTTACCTGGATTAGGGCATGTACCCATCCCTGAACTGAACATTCTGGCGAGAGGCTTGGGACATGTATCTGATGCTGAAGAATAGATCCCATCCCATCTCCATCGGACTGCAGGGGGAGTGTGATAGCTTTCCCAAAGGGGAAGGGGTGCTGTGCAGAGAGACCTGTGCCCCTTGTCTGGTTCATACTATTCGCAGAGATCTGTGATTCGTGCAGCACTGTTGTTGATAGGTTACTCAAAAGTAGTTCCATGGAGCTGGAGCTCTGTGATACTCTAAACTTTGTGGAGGCTCTTCATGGTTGGGAAAAATAGTGCTCAAACAGGTCACAACTTCTTTGTGTGCTCTTAGTGAAACCCAGGACATCGGAAGATGAAGTTCTAGGCTCAGAGTCACATTTAGGTTCAGGTCCAGGTTTTTTGAACAGGATAATCATGTGCCCCAGGACTGTTTTCTCACCCTTGAAATAGAGGTGACAGTGTTTGTCTTACAAAGTGTGGTGGTATTAGGGTCATATGTACAATGCCCAGCACTTAGCTTCATAACAAAACTCCTGCCACATGGCGTCATCGCAATAGTAACCATTCCTAAAGAGCTATATTCCTTCCTTTGTTGAGTTACTTTCCTGTGACGACCTTGTGAGGATTCTGAAACATACTTTTTCAAGCTTCCAGAAAACACTGTTATTTTAAAATACGACATTATTTCTGAGTTTAAAAGTGCCAGTGGAAAGTTTACTGAAGTAGAAAATTACTTTTTTGACTGAGGAATCTAGATTGTGACTTCATCTTAGAGAAGATGATCTGAAGGTACTGATGCACAGAATATGAGCAAAACATTACGTAGCTTGTGTTGTGGTATCCCGGTGGAATTCTGGCCTGGAAGTACCATGATAATATCCTAGGTTTGAAAGATGTGTTTAATCTCTACTTCTTCTAAGTTTCTGTTCTTTAAGAGATTAATTATATACAAGAGACTTACGTAAAACAGCTCAGGTTAGAAAAATAAGCGGTTCATTAAAGATACATCAGGCAAATGTAAATTTCAAGAGCAGATGACAGGATATCATTATCAGAGTGCATTTACAACAGAATGTGTAAAACTAGATCAGGAATGTCATTTTATATTAACACAGGGTGCACTCCACAGTGAAGAGTTAGCAGGTATGAACTCTTACATGCTAAACATAACATCAAATACAGTAAGAAAAGCTGAAAGAAATGAAGAAAAAACTGATGGCAAAACAGCAATAATAGGAATCTTTAATATACTTAAAGATCAAGAAAGTACAAAATAAGAAGATGTGTAGATGGATTGAATAGTATAATAAAAAATGGCCCATAAGATCTGTCTTTTTTCTTTTTTTGTCATCCACACAATAGTTAACCAAGATTGATAATTCATTAGGCCAACTACAAAGAAAATCTCATCTCCAGGTAGAAATCTATAAACCCCATTCCTTGATTATAATTCAGTACAGCGAGAGATTTTCTTAAATGTATAATTTTGATTTTTTTCCTTGTTTTTAAAGATTTTATTTATTTGTGTGAGAGAGAGAGAGTGTGCAAGAGGGGGAGGAGCAGAAGGAATCTCAAGCAGACTCTGCACTGAGCCTGGAGCCCCACGCAGGGCTGGATCTCATGACCATGAGATATGACCTGAGTCAAAACCCAGAGTTGGGTGCTTTAACTGACTGACTGAGCCACATAGGCACCTCCAGCTAGAGATTTTTTAAAAACGTTTAATCAAGTAAAATCAACTATTTGGAAATTTAAAACTAGTTACTTAAATAATTTGGGGTCAATTATATTTGGGAAATACAAATATATTTTAGAGATTACTAAGATAATAACTAATAGAGAGGAATTAATAAAGATGAAAATATAAGTTGTGAATTAGCAAACAGTAAACCTTTTGAACTAATCATTTCAAACATTGTATGAAATTGCCAATAAAAGCAATACATCTCTTTTAAAGTTCTTTTTGAGGAAAAAGAAAGGGGAAACACAAATTATACGTTAAGTATGAGAAAAGTGAAGAACTACACTGTGGAGGTAACTAAGAATTATTTAGGTCCCCGCTAATGAATTTGACTATTTCAATGGGAAATAAGCAATTTTCAGTGAACATCATTGCTTCAAGGTGAAATCCAAAATTTGAACAGACCATCCCAAAATGAAAATGTGTAGAAGCCCTCAACATGTACCTAATCTGAATTCTGTTTCAGGTGGTGCTATCAAACTGGAAATACGGAATAATTCTGTTACTTGAGTTGGTCTAGGTGTTAGAAGATAGGTAAAACTTCCCAGATGACTGCTTGCAGATCAGTGTCCTTAATCTGGTAAAGATAGCATACTTTAAAAAGCAGCAAGTATAGCATGGGAGAAATGAAGTACTTTGGTTTGACCAAAAATAAAAGCACATTCAGGGGAGTTGTGTGAGGTAAGAGCGGAAAAGTGGTTGGGCTGTATTTTTATGTTGTTAATGGATTTATATAATCTGTGATAAGTTTTCTTATTTGGATAGTCACTGGGAAACCATTAAGCATTTTAAATTGTTAGTGTGATTCATCTGACACTTTCATAAAGTTAATTAAAGAGTAGGTGTAAAAATAGAAGAATAGATCAATCAGAGGCTGGTATTCATTTGACTATTACAGAATTGCAGGAGGTGATTGAACTAGAATGGCCACAGAAAGCTAGAACTGCTATTTTGAGAGGTATGTCACAAAGTCTGGATTTTGACTCTGAATAGATGTGTAGAAGTCTACTAAGAGTATCCTAAAGGAACTGAACCACTGGTGTGCTTTCCGTGTTGTGTGGACAGTATGTCTGTGTGTGTGTGTCTGTCTGTCTGTCTGTCTGTGTCTCTCTGTATGTATGTACTGTGTGTAGATGCTGGGAAGTTGGCCTGGGCCTTTGCCTACAGTTCCGGGATTTCCTCATTCCTCTTTTATAGCCCTGTGTAGATCACTACTCCCTCTCAGATTGTTTCCTTGACTCTAGCAGGAAGAAGATGGCAGCGTCAGCAATTGGCTGTAAACTCTGGAGCTGGAGTATTAGGGTGAAACTTAGTTCCATTACTTACAAGAGTTGGGATCTTACCTCGTCTATAAAATGGTGTTACTGATAATACCCACTTCATGAGTACTAAATTATACTTAATGAAAGTACTTAGAACAATACAAAGAACATTGTGACAGTTCAATAAATAGTAGCAGTGGTGGTATTAGAAGAGGTTTTGAGCTTTGAGCACTGGGGAAAATAGTAAATATCATTAATAAAAATAACAGAGGTTGGTCCTGCAAAAATAGGAAAGCTTCAGTTTTTGGATATGTTGTGTTTAAAGTGCTTCTGAAATTTCCAGGTAGAAATGCCCAGCTAAGTATTAGAAGTTCTGGACTGGGAGTTGGGAATCAGGTATGGAGAGACACAGGTTTTGGAGTTAATGTTAATTGAACTACTAAGACAGAGAGGATTGACAAAGAGGGGCTCGCTCAGATCAGATTTTCAAGGTAGGCTTACTCTTAGGGAAAGAGGTTAGGTAGTTTTCTCTTACCCAGTAAGGTTAGGAGAAAACTTTCAAGAGTGTGTTCTAGGATAGAGGCAGAGAATTTTCAAAATGGCAATGAAAAATGATATAGGATGGGACTGAGAAAATAGTAGGAAATGACTGTTAGTGACACTTAAGAACTACTGACCATTAAGAAATCAGCCTTATGAAAACAGTTTCCTATGGGGTAAGGGGCAGAGGCTTACCTTTGAGAGTTATATAGAGAAGAAGGGTGACAATTTGAGAAAGATAAAAGATTTGGGGAGAGTGTGCATTTTTAGCCCATGAATGGCTTTGGATAAAAGGACAAGGGTTACCCGAGCTGTGTATTAGGAGGAGACAGGTGAAACAAAGACAAATGCCAGAGAGGGAATAATTAATAGAGCACTTACCAAAATGGAACCTAGGGAAACATGCAGTCAGTTTTATAAAATATCAGAGAATATAAGAAAATTTTAAGATGGGACAAGGGAATTCTGAGAGTGCCACACTGGGTGACCCCAAGGTTCCCAGTAGAGTAGGAGCTACATTCATTGAGGATGATGTCTAGGACAGGATAGAAAGGTGGGTTGAACAGAGTGCTGAAATCATCACTCAGTTTAAGAAGTGTGTTTTAGAAGAATGACGTATGGAATGATAGAGATTCAGAGTCATAGGTGAGACTGAGTAAAGGCAGTAGACCTTGGGAGGAACACGAAACATCTTTGCAGGCACTCCTCTAGGTCTGTGAACATCAGGGAATCGAAGAAGCAATGGTGGTCTTTTGCGATGATGGCCAGGAATGTGGTGTAAAGGCAACCCTGAAGAATGCCAAGTTTAGCTGAGATTACAATGTTTAAAAGTTACATTTGGGAAAAAAAGGTCAAGAATACAAGTAATTTTCTTCACATTTAGAGTAGAAAAGAAGAATCGTTGGTGGTTGAGGGTGGATACTTTGGGGATATAGTTACAAACCAGTTAACTTAAATGTTCTTGGTTAATTTAAATGAAAATGGAAATATTAAAAACACATAGTTATTTTTTAATCTCTAAGAGCTTCGAAGTTCAGCCCTCTTTTCATATATGTAAAATAAATTTTTGAAGATCTTTAAAATGTTCATTTCTTAGATTTTAAATGAATCTAAGAGATTTATCTTTATAGTCAAAATGCTATAGGTAAAACATGCACGTAAACCATTGTTTTCAGCGTATGCATTCAGGAAATAATATATTTGAGGTGTTATAAATTGCATTGTCAATTTACTATGGATGTTGTATTCATTTTATTTCAACATCTACATTACAATATGGTTCATTGTACCATTAATTAAATTTGAGTAAGTGTGCATTGTGGCCATGAGAGATGTGACTAGATAGAAGGATACACTAATGCCCATGGTTAGTACATATTTGAGCCTTACAACTCAATTATTTCTGCTAATCTGACTGCATTGAATTTGAGCATGCTGCTAGGTAGGAATTGCAAAGTTAAGTTACAGAAGCTGAATTATGCATAATTTGATAGTAAAAGAGTTAATTAAGTTAAATTGTGCCTTTCAGTGTTTTTCTTTGAATTGTGTCAGTAATTTTGTTTAGCTCATATTTAACACACAAATTATTCGTCCATGTTTGACATCTAGTAGATTCATATGTTCTTCCTCTATCCTTTTGCCTTGCCCTTTGGTAAGAGTTATTAACTCACTATATAAAAAGCTGCATTATACATGTGCTGCTAATCACTTGCTACTTGAAAAAAATTAAATCTCTGAAAACATTTTAATTATTCATACAAACTTATACCAAGAAGTTAAATAGGAAGAAATCATCTATCATTGCATTGAATCCCAACAAATAACTTGACAGCTTGGTCGTCTTCTACACTCCCATTGATTTGATTTTTTGAATTTAATTTTATTTAGTTTTTAGACTAAATCATAAATTCACATGTTTCAAAAAAGCTTCCTTCCTACCCAGCCATCGTCCATCTGCTATATTCCCCCCACCTTGCTTTGCAGTTCTGTGTCTTATCTTGATAAATATGAATAAGTTGTTTACTGAAGTAACATTTAAGTAATGTAATACAATAAACCATTGTAAGTTTAAACACTTTTTATTAATAATGATTTTTAACATTAGTTTTTTATAGGAGCTTTTCACAGTAATAGTATTTTACTACTGTTTCTTTAATACAGAAAACCAAAATTCTAGTTCTTCCAAAATTATACTTCAAATGTAGATAGGATTTCTAAAACTGCTAATTAGGATTTGTGTAACATTTGTAGGTTTAGCATGCTTTTGTGTAACTACACTTAGTATTTACTCCTCATGAGAATCCCGTGAAGATAGGGTAGGTATTAATTGTCTTCATTTTCCTGAGGAAACCAATCAGAATTGATATTTTGACCATTAGCTTTTAAATTCTAGTCTTTGCACTACAGCCAGAATCTTAAGTGATTTGTCCTTCTTTGAAATGGCTTTTATCCATTTTTTTGACATTCTAAATATTTTTTAATTGTAATGAAATCATGCTAATTTTTTGAAACAAACCTGAGATTACTAGAGTGAATACCTGTTTACCTGCCATTCTGTGTATCTGTCTTTAAATTCATATGAACGTACTTTATACTTTATTTAGAGGGAAGAAAAGCATTTATGTCCCGAGTGTTTAACAGATGGGGAGATTCAGATGCCAGTAATAACCTGAAAATATTACAAATTCTTTCTTCTCTTGAATATACTTCTAAGTTTTCTGCAAGTCACTTGTAACTGTCAGACATCTTCCTGTTACTATTTGCCTTCCGTTTCTGTTAAATGCCTGAATTTTCCTGAAGTTATATACATCCTAGGAAAGGAGACCTCAGCCCTCATTTATTCAGCAGCATTAATGAATTGCATGGCTGTACACACTAGATTTTTTTCTTTAGATAAGTTTTTAAAAAAATAGAACATGAATTATATATATTTAGCATTTGTAATACTTAAATTTTCTCAAACATTATGTATATCCATGGTTTCTTCTACAGAGAGATGCATGTGGCTCGAGGACATTTCCTAAGTCCCTCTGTTAGAGAATTCTTGCATACATTTATCCCAGCCACATATTCCTGTTCTTACTGGGGGTCTCAGGGCATCATTTTTTTCTGCTGCTATTTCTGTCTCTTAAAGGCACTATGCCTTTATGTGTTCTGCTGATTCTGATATGTTTTTGCCTAAAAAATAAGTAACCAAGCTTTTGAGGAGTTGTGTGTTCAATAAAAATCCATAAATTTCCTACGTCTCGGGAGCACAGCTGTATTGCAGGTGCCTTTGATATGTATTTTGGAACTGCTGAGGCCTTATCTTACTGGGTTCATGGGTTGGAGCATTGTGGTGACCATTGAATAAATGAGGGGATTATGATAATTTTAAGGGAAAAGGTTATTCTGATATTTCCTTTGTACTGATGTTGCTCTGATTTACTCTTGTTGAACTAGATTTAAATATTAATCATTTAAGGTCAAATATCTAATGTATATATGGTCTTCAGTGGATACAACCCAGTTACAACCCAGTTATCGTAACAATTTAGTAAAATAAGTGTAATGGAATTTTTCTTATGAATTTGGCTTTTCTTTTTCTTTTCTTTTCTTTTTTTTTTTCTTTTCTTTTTTTTTTTTTTTTTTTTTTTCTGTCCACCAGGGAGTAACTATTGCCAGTCAGAGGCGCTATGTGTATTATTATAGCTACCTGTTAAAGAATCATCTGGATTATAGACCAGTGGCACTGTTGTTTCACAAGATGATGTTTGAAACTATTCCAATGTTCAGTGGCGGAACTTGCAGTAAGTGCTCTAAATTCTCATCCCTCCATGTACTGGAACATTTTTCTGGACATACCTAGAGGTTTACATAGAAATCTAGAAAGAAATTTACCACACTTAAAATGTACATAGGGGTATATATTTCTGAGGTATCCAAACTAAGTAGCTCCGTTGTTCAGCTTATTGGGCTAAGGAGGCCAGCAGCCATGGGTTTTAATGTCTTAGAAGCCAAATTGTATTTATGAAAGAAACATTCTTTGCTGCATCTACCAAATGCAGCTTAAACTGTGACCAGATGACTAAAAAACCTATCCCAGTAGAGATCCAGCATCCGAGTAGCAGTGGGATTCATTAGTTCCCTGTGTGGGGGCAGGGACCAGTTCCTTCCTATCTTAGGAAGATTAGATATTGGTAGTAATGGTGACAGGGACAATAGAAAGGAAAGGTAAAAATTATAAGACGTGGCGACCTGCTGAAATATGTTGAGTGAATAGGGTTGAGTCAGAGTGTGTGGAGCATTAGAGACAACCTGGGATTAAATCCAAGATCCAGTGACAGTTTTGTTAGCTCTCTCATTGCTAGATTGTATAACCTCAGGCACACTCTACCTGTCTTTATGTTTGCTTGTCAATAAAATGAAGACATTTCGAAATCTGAAAATTTCTAAGTATGTACTAAACAGAGTTCATGTCGGTGATGTCTGCCTCCCATTGATTTCTCTTACCCTAGCCTCTGTGAGCCTCCCTCAGTGATCCTGATCCTGGTCTGCTTCTCGCTAGTCTTGGCTGGAGTTCTTAGACTGAAAGGAGCCTTAATACTGAATACCCAGACCCAAGCAGTTAGTCAAGAGAGAATGCGTGGGTGGAAGTATTATCCAGCCCAGTAAAAGATCAGACTGTTGCTGCTTTTTTTCTGTAACTGCCTTGGCAGTGATCAGTCATGTTTTCATGTTTAAGAAATATGTTTCATTTATTTAGAGAGCAGTTCTGTAGTTTGTAGATAAGCAACTACTACAGTATTTCTTTGAATACCTCTAATAATATTTCAGTGCAGTTTTGTAATTTGTTAGTGGTTTTAGTTTTTAGTTTTAAGTTTTGCTTCTTGAAAATACTTATGTAGTTAAAAAATTTCTTTTTTTTTCATTTTTTTATTAATTTTTTATTTTTATAAACATATATTTTTATCCCCAGGGGTACAGGTCTGTGAATCACCAGGTTTACACACTTCACAGCACTCACCAAAGCACATACCCTCCCCAATGTCCATAATCCCACCCCCTTCTCCCAACCCCCCTCCCCCCAGCAACCCTCAGTTTGTTTTGTGAGATTAAGAGTCACTTATGGTTTGTCTCCCTCCCAATCCCATCTTGTTTCATTTATTCTTCTCCTACCCACTTAAGCCTCCATGTTCCATCACCAGTTCCTCATATCAGGGAGATCATATGATAGTTGTCTTTCTCTGCTTGACTTATTTCGCTAAGCATGATACGCTCTAGTTCCATCCATGTTGTCGCAAATGGCAAGATTTCATTTCTTTTGATGGCTGCATAGTATTCCATTGTGTATATATACCACATCTTCTTGATACATTCATCTGTTGATGGACTTTTAGGTTCTTTCCATAGTTTGGCTATTGTGGACATTGCTGCTATAAACATTCGGGTGCACGTGCCCCTTTGGATCACTAGGTTTGTATCTTTAGGGTAAATACCCAATAGTGCAATTGCTGGGTCATACGGCAGTTCTATTTTCAACATTTTGAGGAACCTCCATGCTGTTTTCCAGAGTGGCTGCACCAGCTTGCATTCCCACCAACAGTGTAGGAGGGTTCCCCTTTCTCCGCATCCTCGCCAGCATCTGTCATTTCCTGACTTGTTGATTTTAGCCATTCTGACTGGTGTGAGGTGATATCTCATTGTGGTTTTGATTTGTATTTCCCTGATGCCGAGTGATATGGAGCACTTTTTCATGTGTCTGTTGGCCATCTGGATGTCTTCTTTGCAGAAATGTCTGCTCATGTCCTCTGCCCATTTCTTGATTGGATTATTTGTTCTCTGGGTGTTGAGTTTGCTAAGTTCTTTATAGATTCTGGACACTAGTCCTTTATCTGATATGTCGTTTGCAAATATCTTCTCCCATTCTGTCAGTTGTCTTTTGATTTTGTTAACTGTTTCCTTTGCTGTGCAAAAGCTTTTGATCTTGATGAAGTCCCAATAGTTCATTTTTTTCCTTGCTTCCCTTGCCTTTTGCGTTGTTCCAAGGAAGATGTTGCTACGGCAGAGGTCGAAGAGGTTGCTGCCCGTTTTCTCCTCAAGGATTTTGATGGATTCCTTTTGCACATTGAGGTCCTTCATCCATTTTGAGTCTATTTTTGTGTGTGGTGTAAGGAAATGGTCCAATTTCATTTTTCTGCATGTGGCTGTCCAATTTTCCCAGCACCATTTAGGCTGGGAAAGAGGCTGTCTTGTTTCCATTGGACATTCTTTCCTGCTTTGTCGAAGATTAGTTGACTGTAGAGTTGAGGGTCTATTTCTGGGCTCTCTATTCTGTTCCATTGATCTATGTGTCTGTTTTTGTGCCAGTACCATGCTGTCTTGATGATGACAGCTTTGTAATAGAGCTTGAAGTCCGGAATTGTGATGCCACCAACGTTGGCTTTCTTTTTCAATATCCCTTTGGCTATTCGAGGTCTTTGCTGGTTCCATATAAATTTTAGCATTATTTGTTCCATTTCTTTGAAAAAGATGGATGGTACTTTGATAGGAATTGCGTTAAATGTGTAGATTGCTTTAGGTAGCATAGACATTTTCACAATATTTATTCTTCCAATCCAGGAGCATGGAACATTTTTCCATTTCTTTGTGTCTTCCTCAATTTCTTTCATGAGTACTTTATAGTTTTCTGAGTATAGATTCTGTGTCTCTTTGGTTAGGTTTATTCCTAGGTATCTTATGGTTTTGGATGCAATTGTAAATGGGATTGACTCCTTAATTTCTCTTTCTTCTGTCTTGCTGTTGGTGTAGAGAAATGCAACTGATTTCTGTGCATTGATTTTATATCCTGACACTTTACTGAATTCCTGTATAAGTTCTAGCAGTTTTGGAGTGGAGTCTTTTGGGTTTTCCACATACAGTATCATATCATCTGCGATGAGTGATAATTTGACTTCTTCTTTGCCGATTTGGATGCCTTTAATTTCCTTTTGTTGTCTGATTGCTGAGGCTAGGACCTCTAGTACTATGTTGAATAGCAGTGGTGATAATGGAGTATCTCTAAATTATCCTGTACTGAGGAAATTAATTTCTTGAATAGTGTTTGTCTTTCTCAGGTATTACCACCTTCATATCTTTCCTGTGTTCTTAGAGCTGGACACCTTTATCATAGGCCACAGATTTATTAATAGAGTGTGATATAGGCTCACTGATTTGATTGCCTTAGCAAAGCACACTGGGAGCCCTAACTGATGGCTGTCGTCATCTCTGTACAGCAAAGGCCAAGCACCACAGCAGTGTTCCGTGGAGACATGCCGTGGCTTCGCTGGTGGGGAGCGCAGCATGGTGTGTAAACCTGTGGAATCTCTGTGTTGTACACCTGAAGCTAATGGCACATTGTCAACTCTGCGTCAACACAAATAATAGAATCTGTGATAAAAAAAAGTTCTAAATGCAAGGCATTAGACTGTCATAGGTGACTGACACAGAAACTTAACACGTTTATAGAGGATAAGGAAAAAAGGAAGAAAACATTCTTGCTCTTCTTGTAGGATAAATATCAGGTGTAAGGGCCAAAAGGAGGGTTTAATTTTAGGTAGAGAATAAGAGAAAGAGAACATTCAGTTCAATAATCCACCTATCTAGTGTAATTTTTTTCATTGGCTTCTCTAGCAAAAACCTGACAGTTCTGCTCTGCCTGCAACGTTCTGATGGATTTTTGTTTTGTTCTTGTCTTTTTCCACTATTACATTTAAACTTTCAAATTACTGACTGCTGAAAACTTTTCATCTTTACTAATTTTCTCCATTTATGGCCTGTGGTTTCATACTATGTAATAAAGCTATATTAAAAGTAAATGTAATTGAATGGGAGGTTATACGTATAAATTATAAATGGTGTATTCAGAAAAATAAAAGGTTTAGGGGTTGTCATATGGTTTCACAGAGGAAGTCCAGCTCTTCCTTGAATGGTAGAGAAAGTGTACCTTTTATATTGGCATTAAAACTGAAGGAAGTACTGCAGGTGTGACTTGAAGTACAATAGCAGGACATGAGCTGGACCCAGAGGCACGGAGGGTGGCATGTGTGGCCCGCTGTCAGAGGAGCCTAAATGGGGATGTTAGACTGGATTTGATAGGTGCTGTTGCATCAGTGATAGGTCAAGAGGCTAAGGCTCTGTTTTAAGTCTGGCTGGGTAGGAAGTGGTGATTGCATGATGGGGAACCAGTGATGGAAAGGAATCCAGTTACGGGACTTGTGAGCCAGATGTGCTTTCCTAAGGCAGTCAAATCTCCTTTCCCTTTTATATTTAAACAGTTTGTCAGTTTTGATTCTGGCCATATGAATAATTCCCAAAAGAGGGGAGAAGGGAAAACAAATCTCACTGAGACTTGGGAGACATGAATGTTTTTTGTTTTTAAACATGTTTTGGTCAGGTTAAGGTGAACTGTTTATATGAAGATCCTCAGTGGGTTCTTGAAAGTGGGTTTGAATCTTAGGTGAGAGCTAGATCTGGTATTTTGGGAGCATCAGGCAGCAGGCATAGTAATTAATTAGCCTTCTGTGTAAATATGGTATTGGGCTAGAGGTTGGGAAGGCTTAGGGAAACAGAGTGGGAGGAGTGTGAGACCTGGTGAGTTGGGAGTTTGGGTTCAGGGGAAGGTTGGGACCCTTGAGGAAAACGAAGTAGTTTCTGCAAAGTTGTCAGGGGTCAGCAGCTGTTTTCTTACTGAATTATTGTCCTAATATTCCTAAATAAAGGAAAAGTTACTATACTCTTCACATCTGAAAGGGTTAAAACATTAGTAAAAGATGAGCAGTGTGATTTTCTGTCAGTAGGCATATGCCAAAACAGTTTAATCCTGATTTTTGTTGGCCAGGTATTGACTTGTCATTTCTTTAGAACACAGTCAGTTGTATCAAAGAGAAAATACTTGACTTGTGTCTTAGAAGTCAGCAGAACTGCACTGATGTTGGACTTCTGATAAGTTAGCTCTTGAATATCTAAGATGGGGAATTTGTATTGTAAATGAACTGATTTTCTGTAGTGATTTAATGAAAACTTTTAAACTTAGGTTTTGGGGTAGATTCTAAGCGACGCTGATTTGTAATTAGTTTATGAATGGATTACACAGTTCTAGAATTCCTGAAGATGCACGTTTTAGATGTAGTTTAATTGAAATCTGGCTTCTACTGTTAATACACTTTTTAAAGTCCTAAAAAGAGGATTATCACATTCTGAACTAGTGGCGTCTTAATAAGATTACAAGGCATTTCATCATGGCTGGTTTTTATCATAGCTTTGGAATCATACCTTTTTGTTTGCTTTTTCAAGCTAGAATTTCTAGTGAAATTTTCAGAATCACATAGTCTTGTAAAATGGCTTGCTGTACTTTGAACCTTTAGTCAAGGAAGTGAAAATTATGGACAGATTGTTGGTAATGTTTCCCCTTTTTGGAGTGCCCTTTTTCTTGTGATAAATGGCTCACATTCATATTAGAAAAACCCAACAGGCTGTTATCAGACCTTCTGTTTATTATGTGAGTGCTGGTGCTGCTCTAGATATGCACGGATAAGCCCATATGTGTTTACTGATGGGAACATGCATCTAGCTTGGATACGCCTTTTGCCTTTTTCTCACTTGTTGGTCACATTGATAAACAACGTGATACTTCTTTCTGCATCTCTAGCGATGATGCCTTTTAGCGTTAAGGATTTTATGCCAGTTTTTATATATGTGCATATTTTATATATAAATATATATGAAATACACATGAAATTTTTCATGTACTTTTTGCAAGCTTATGATTTTATTTCTTGATGGTCTTGGCATATTTCCTTCAAGACCCACTTACTCGTAAGGTTAATCACTAAAACATATAATCCTTTCCTTTATTTTAAAACAGACAGGGACCAAAGCCAAAATACTTGTTAATGAAAGTGGAGTGTGTTTTGGAGGGAGGGCGATTTTGCTACAGTTCCCACTTGAGTCTTGTATTTCTTTGCCGACATTTCCAATCTCTTGTCTTCCTGTTTCTCATGATGATGGCTTTATATCCCTTTAAGAAATTAAATGTGAGCTATAGGTAAAATAAATGATAGTTAATATTTTTATAAATAGAGTCTTGTGTTTATGGAATTTATAACTTTGTTACAGATTGTATTCTCATGCGTCTTATGAACATGTAATGATTTGTGTTTTGTGGGTTTTATTACATGGTAGAGACATTAAAATACTGTAGCAAATATCTGTTTTTAAAGTTACTTTTCATGCAGTTTATAGATGTGCCAGAAGATTATTTTTGCATCTTAATTATAAATCTAATTTATATTAGATTTTTAACATTTTAATGTTAAAGTTTTGCTGTTATTGTAGTTCCAGAAGTCTACTGTTGGGATTTAGACATAAATAAAGATTTTATTTATGTATTTGACAGAGAGAAATCACAAGTAGATGGAGAGGCAGGCAGAGTGAGAGAGAGAGGGAAGCAGGCTCCCTGCGGAGCAGAGAGCCCGATGCGGGACTCGATCCCAGGACTCTGAGATCATGACCTGAGCTGAAGGCAGCGGCTTAACCCACTGAGCCACCCAGGCGCCCTATTTTCTGACCTTTTTAAAAAAATATTGATGTGTTTTAGATCTGGGCTACAGATGCCGAATTACTATTCTGTGTGTATTGCTAATATTAACCATTAAAATGGTGTTTGACAGTTTGACATTTGAAGGCATTTCCTGTGGAATGATGCTAACATGTATTTAACCATGCAGATCCTCAGTTTGTGGTCTGCCAGCTAAAGGTGAAGATCTATTCCTCCAATTCAGGACCCACACGGCGGGAAGACAAGTTCATGTACTTTGAGTTCCCTCAGCCTTTGCTTGTGTGTGGTGACATCAAAGTAGAGTTCTTCCACAAGCAGAACAAGATGCTAAAAAAGGTTTGCCCTTTACTTTTATTGGGAAGAATATCCAAAATCATACTTTGAAGAGTAACCTCAGATCTTTTGCTTAAAATATTTGGTTAGGCAGAAATCATTCTGTAAGGAGAGATTACAGGATAATATTTTGTGACTGACCATTCATTGAATTAATTATAATTGGTTTTCTGTTAGATCTACGCATGGTTTGCTTACTATAGCACTGATGAGCCATTATATTAGTAAAAAAAAAAAATCTTACTAGAGGAAAAGTCCTTATGTCATTGTAATTTGAAATGAATTTTCTTTAAGTTGGGTTATGCAGAGAAATTTTATAAAAATATTAAAGATTGCATACCCCATTAAATCAGTTACCATCTTTTTAGACAGGATGATCAATTACCAAGAAAAAGTTAGCAAGGGGCCAGGGGCCATGGGTTTATAAAGAAAAAAATTCTCTATTTGTATAAATAATATCTGTTCCATGGTCTTGTGTAATGACACAAAACACTTTCCACCCATTTTGGTTTATTTTTTGTGACACTATGTCATTTTATATTTGGCTTTCTCAAATTTATTGAATATTTCGAATTTTAGTTAGAGTGATAAGTATACAAAAGAAGTAATAACGAGTGAAAAAGTGTGATATTAAGTATACAGATTCAGAAAGTTAGTGGGGTTTGCTTCTTACTGAGCCATAGTTAGGGAATTCAAGAGCTCATTCTTAAAACTGTCTTGGTTTAAGATGTGAAGTGTGAACATTTGAGATGAGTGCGCCTAAGGTGCAACATTTTGGGGTATAATGAAAAAAGATTCTAGCTTTGTATGTTGTTACTGCCTCATTAAACATACCACATAGTGTATTGCCATTCTTTAGATATTCTCAGTAATAGAACTGATTTAGTTTTCCTGATATTTAGCTTAAAAAAAAAGGAAGTTTCATTTATTATTAAAACTTTAAACTCTACCTTGATTTATCTAAAGAAATACAATCTCCTATACCCAGAAGCCATATAGCTGGGAAATGACAAAATGTTAAACTTTTTTTTTTTTTTTTTTACTAGAAACCCATTTCCTACCTATTCTGTATAAGTGAAAGTTAAATATATCTTGATAACTTTGGGAAGTAATTTTTCTGTAGTCCAGGA
Source organism: Mustela nivalis (assembly GCF_964662115.1). Lineage (NCBI taxonomy): Eukaryota > Metazoa > Chordata > Mammalia > Carnivora > Mustelidae > Mustela > Mustela nivalis. Next base: position 111,341,804 of record NC_139021.1, read on the forward strand.
AGCATTAGCAGGTGTTTAAAATTATCTTTTCCCTTCTGCTCATTGTAAGACTGGCACACACAAAATTTTATTTATTTATTTATTTTAATTATTTATTTAAAGTGGGCTTCACGCCCAATATGAGGCTTGAACTCATGACCCTGAGATCAAGAGTCACAAGCTCTACCAAATGTGACAGCCAGGTGCCCCTAAAATTTTATATTTTACTTTTAAAAATAGGCACCTGCATCACTCTGTCCCTATACCTTTAGGAATGTGTAAGTACTTATTTTCAGTTGTCTGTATGTTACTTTAATACATACAAATTTGAAGATTAGATTAATATTTGTAGTAAATCTGGGATTACTTTACATATATTTATTTGCATTTTATGTGATTTTGCTTACCTATTATAAATGTTGCTGTGATTTAAACAAAAATAGATTTAATATAAGCATTACCTAAACAGAATCCACATTTTTAAAGATTTAAATATTACTAGCTTGTGTTTTTCTGACTCTAAGTTAAATATATGTACTGTTACTAACTTAGTGACTTTGCTAAAATAATTGAAATTAACAAAAATTTTTTTAAAGACTTAACATATGAGGGACGCCTGGGTGCCTCAGAGGGTTAAAGCCTCTGCCTTCGGCTCAGGTCATGATCTCAGGATCCTGGGATCAAGTCCCACATCAGGCTCTCTGCTCAGCAGGGTGCCTGCTCTTCCCCCCCACCCACCCCTGCCTACTTATGATCTCTGTCGAATAAATAAATAAAATATTTTTTAAAAAAGACTTACATATGAGATTGCTAGGTACTGTTAAAAGATAAAAAGAATGTTAAACAAAAGATACTTGAAGGTCTTACATCTTTGTGGGAAAATAGCAAAACTATTAGAATAATAGTTCTAATAGGTAAATTAGAATAAAAGATTTGATGGCAGTTCAAGGCACCAGATAAGATGTCATAAAGCTGCACATCATTAACTGTCACATGGGCCATGTCAGTCAAATTCCAGTCATGAAGAGAGAGAGAGAACATTTTCTGTGTTGGTCATGAAAGGGCTGACGTGATGAACTTCTGATTGATATGTTTTTTTGATTAACAGGACCTTGTATTATTTTTAAGAAGTAATTTTTTAAAAATAGGCATTTTATAACCTAAAAAAGTCATAATGACTTGTCTTCCTTCCCTCATATTCTGAGGTTTTTCAGGCATACACATTGTAGTGTAAGAAACTGGAGCCACTTAGTGTTTGCATTGCTTCTGAAGTAGAAATGTGTCTGCCTTGCTTCTTTGGGAAGTTGTACGGACATTTCAAGAACTTTTGTTAAAGTAAATTTTCTAATGGATAACTTTTTTTTTTTAAGATTTTATGTATTTATTTGGGAGAGAAAGAAGGATTTGGGGCGGGAGTTGTAGAGGGAGAACCAGACCCCTCTGAGCAGGGAGCCTGATGCGGGACTTGAGCCCAGGACCCTAGGATCATGACCTGAGCCGAAGGCAGACACTTAACTGACTGAACCACCCAGGTGACCCTGTAATGGATAGCTTGTTGAAATAGACCATAAAACCCATTTCTGATTATTTAATACACACATATATACAAACTCAAACATTTTTTAAGGCTAACATTAGACAAGAAAGGAAATACTTTACCTAAGCTTTTAAAACAAAAGTACGTTATCTTAGAACCTGTGGAGTTACATTTTTGTCTAAAATTTGAAAAAAGAATAAACATACATGAATTAGAGCAACAGATAACCAGTAGCTTGCCAAATATTAGTCTGTACGTTTGTCTTTATTCAGACTACCAAATGACGTGTCACCTATTTTATTGACTTCTTGGGATGAGTATTAAATATAGGTGATATATTTTCTTTAAAAAAATTTAATGTCTTTTTTTTTTTAAAGGACAAAATGTTTCACTTTTGGGTAAACACATTCTTCATACCAGGACCAGAGGAAACCTCAGAAAAAGTAGAAAATGGAAGTCTCTGTGATCAAGAAATTGATAGTATTTGCAGTATAGAACGTGCAGATAATGACAAGGAATATCTAGTACTCACTCTAACAAAAAATGATCTTGACAAAGCAAACAAAGACAAGGCCAACCGATCCTTTTCTCCAAATTTTAAGGTAAGTTAAAAACATTTCGAGGAATTAGTGGGTTACTCTGTGTGTGTGTGTCTGTGTTAAGTATATAGCTGGTAAAGGACTTGTGTGACTGAGGTTTAAATCAAATTAAGTATTAATTAGAAGCAATATTTAGGTATCAGTAATGTGAGTTTCTAACATGGATGCACACAAAATTTTAAAAAGCTGCCTCCCCCACCACCCCGGCCCTTCTTCGTTGTTGTTTGGTGAAATCTGGGGCAGGGGTTGGGAAGGGGAATTCAGTTTATGGGACATGAAATAGGAATGAGGGAAGAAAGAAGTTAAAGGGAATTCAGTCATTTGGGAATGATTCGTATGGAATGTTCTTTATTTTTTAATTTTTTTTATTTTTTATAAACATGTATTTTTATCCCCAGGGGTACAGGTCTGAATCAGCACTCACCAAAGCACATACCCTCCCCAATGTCCATAACCCCACCCCCCCTTCTCCCAACCCCCCTGCCCCCAGCAACCCTCAGTTTGTTTTGTGAGATTAAGAGTCACTTATGGTTTGTCTCCCTCCCAATCCCATCTTGTTTCATTGATTCTTCTCCTACCCACTTAAGCCCCCATGTTGCATCACCACTTCCTCATATGATATGAGGTTGTGATATGATGAGATATGATAGTTGTCTTTCTCTGCTTGACTTATTTCGCTAAGCATGATACGCTCTAGTTCCATCCATGTTGTCGCAAATGGCAAGATTTCATTTCTTTTGATGGCTGCATAGTATTTCGTATGGAATGTTCTTAACTGTTCCTACTTTTGTCCCCTTCCAGTTTATTCTCAACTCCTCAGAGTGATCTTGAAATAGATAGATTGTTATAATTGGTATGGTGTTATCACTCGTGTTTATACTTTTTAAAGACCTTGTGGTTTTTTGATATGACCTACAAGGACCTACATAATTCAGCCCAGGCTTACCTCCCACATGAACTCTAGCCACATTCTGCTCCTGCTCCAAGATTCACCCAATCTGGTCTCTCTTCAGTTCTTCCAAATGCTAAGCTCCTTCTGCCTCCAGTCTTTTCAGTTCTTTTTCTCTCCCTGAGGACCTCCCCACCTTCCATCTTTCCCCTGCTGTTCCCACATTTGGCTACCCTTCCGTGTGGTAGCCTTTGCTTCAGTCTTGTTGGTCTGAAAGGCCTCTTGTCAAGCTCTTGTGTTACTCCCTTTATAAAGCTCTACTTCCTCATATTGTGGAATTATTTGGGTCCTTACTTATATCTATATGTGATGTGTGTGCATATTTTTAATCCTGTGTGTTGATAAGAATTTTCCAGGTTAAAAAATCTGATTTGTCAATATTTCCAAATGGTAGTTTGCCCTTTTTTCCTTCCCCTTTCCTGTTTCTCCTTCTACCTGATTTTCCTCCTTCCTTTCACCATACCCTTCTTTCTCTTTCAAAAAAATTTTCTTACTTATTTTGCCTCATTCCATTTTTATAATATGCAGCAAGCCTACCCATAGTTGATAAGTATAAGAATATTGTGAGCAATCCTAAAAATAAATGGGAGGCTACATATTTTAAGTGAAAATAAATCCAATATTAAGCGCCTTTAAATCTTAGACTTCTTTTAAGTGATTAGAAGGGTCTTTGAGAATTCACAGGTTTCCATCAACTATGTCTGCGTTTTCCTTAATTATTAGCTTTTATGGTGTGACTTCCTCTGGTTTTATTGTTTTAATATTAAATATTTTTTAATATTACAAGAATATATATTTGTGATTACAAATTAAAACTCTTTCAGTTATCAGTAAACAGATATAATGCTGTAAGTGTTTATGAACAAATGAGCAGAGGAGGCATAAAGCACGATCTTGGTGTGTTTTTTAGCCCAATAGTTAAGAGAAGACCTTTTCAGCAGGTGACCTGTTATCAGAGGCCCACATGGAATGAGTGAGCAGTACAAACATCTGGGATGGGAGGGAAGGGCAGATACAACAGCCCTGAGACAGAATGATTCTCCCATGTTTGAGGAGCAGTAGACAAGCAGCCATTTTGACTAAAGCACATCGGTCTGACTGTGAAGACATTGGTGTGTTTCCAGCACAGGAAGGATGTCATCTGAATTTTGTCTTTAAAATGTAGACTGGAGAGGAGGCAAGGACAGAGCTGGGAGATGAAGTGAGAAGCTGCCACCGTGGTTTAATGTAGCTGAGAGGTGGTGGCTGCAGGGACTAGCGTGGTAGCAGTGGGCACACTGAGAAGCTGTCAGAGGAGGTAGAGATGGCATCGTGTGGGTGGACCCAAAAGGGTTTGCTGATGGAACGGATGTTGGATGTAAGAGGAGGAGAAGTGAGGATGACTTTTAGGTAGTGGGTCAGGGGTAGGTTGTAGATAGAGCAGATAGAGCAGATCCACTGCCTTCTGCGCCTCTGCTTCCTCTCCGGGGAGACGGAAATCCCTGCCTCGCTGAGTTGTTGGACGGCTCTCCAGCACTGCTGTGATGGCCCTTTGTCCACTGTCAGATCACTGTATGATGTTCTTAACCTTCAGGGCTGACAGGATCCCAAACATCGCTGCTAGTCAGTGTTTTTATAATGTAGTACTTGTTTAGTGTTATTTGTCTCAGAAAATACACTGAGGCTCAGCGTGGTAGTAAGTGCAACATTCTTTTGGATCTCAGCTATTTGTACATTGAAGTTTATTGAAAAGACACTTTTTAAATGACCAACAAACTTCAGTCTCAGTGCTTTTTTTTTCAGTAGAATTATTTAGTTAATGCTTACAGCTTATGCTTATTATGTTAGTACATCCCAGTGTATCTTTTCAGTGTATAACAAGAAAACATTGGAAATCTGAAGCAGACGGTCATTTAAAAGATAGCTGCCTTTTCAAGATCCTGTTTGTCATTGCATTTTTAAAAAACAAATCTGTTAAAATATGTATCTCTACTAAGTCATTTAAGATTAGTCAGATTTATGGATTTTCCACTTAGACTCTGTCTTTTTTCTCTAGGTGAAACTGTACTTCACGAAAAACAATAGAGGAGCCATCAAATCCCGAGGCTAGCAGTTCAACTTCTGTAACACCAGATGTTAGTGACAATGAACCTGATCATTATAGATATTCTGACACCACTGACTCTGATCCAGAGAATGAACCTTTTGATGAAGATCAGCATACACAAATTACAAAAGTCTGAATTTTTTTTTAATCAGGAGGGATAAAACACCATGAAAACAAACTTGAATAAACTGAAATTGGTCTTTTTTTTTAATGGCAATAGGACATTGTGTCAGATTACCAGTTAAAGGAACAATTCTCTTTTCCTGACCAATCTTGTTTTACCCTATACATCCACAGGGTTTTGACACTTGTTGTCCAGTTGAAAAAAGGTTGTGTAGCTGTGTCATGTATATACCTTTTTGTGTCAAAAGGACATTTAAAATTCAATTAGGATAAATAAAGATGGCACTTTCCCATTTTATTCCAGTTTTATAAAAAGTGGAGACAGACTGATGTGTATACGTAGGAATTTCTCATTTTGTGTTCTGTCACCAACTGAAGTGGCTCAAGAGTTTTGTGATAACACAGGTTCACATCCTACCCCTTTGCACTTGTGGTAACAGATAAGTTGGCAGTTGGCTAAGAGGAGTTTCTCCAGGGTTTTGCTACATTCTAATGCATGTATTCGGGTTAGGGGAATGGAGGGAGTGCTCAGAAAGGGATATCTGTTAGCTGGACTCTGGACCATATACCATCTCCAGCTACTTCACGCACCTTTCTTTAGCATGCTACAGTTATTAATCTGGATGTTTGAGGAACTGGCCGCTGTCACTGCTTGTTGTTTTGTGCATTTTATTTTTTTTTTTAAAGCATATTGGTGCTAGAAAAGGCAGCTAGAGAGAGTGACTCTGTATTGGGGTACAGGAATGAACCTTCCACAACTTGTTAAGAATCCACAAATGAAGGGATATAAAAACAATGTGGTCATAGATAAGAAACACAGCAACAATGACTTAACCATATAAATGAGGAGGCTATCAACAAAGAATGGGCTTGAAACATTATAAAAATCGACAATGATCTATTAAAATACATTTTCTGAATTGTAATGACTGCTCCATCTCCTGTGTAATCAAGGCCAGTGCGAAAAGTCAGATGCTATTAGTCCCTACATCAGTCAACCACGTACACTTACTTTATTAGTTTTCAATCATATACCTGCTGTGGATGCTTCATGTGCTGCCTGCAAGCTTCTTTTTTCTCATTGAATATAAAATATTTTGTAATGCTGCACAGGAAATTTCAATTTGAAATTCTACAGTAATTGTTTTTTTCTTTAAAGATTTATGATGCACTTACTCAATCCAATAGCTGTCAGCTGTTCCACCCTTTTGACCTTACACATTCTATTACAATGAGTTTTGCAAGTTTTACACATTTTTTAAATGTCATTAACTGTTAGGGAATTTTACTTGAATACTGAATACATATAATGTTTATATTTAAAAGAACATTATTTGTGTTAAATAGGAAATTAGAGTTGCAGTAAATTTTCAACACTGCACAAATAATAAGGCATTTACTTTTTCAGTAGAAATTGTCCCACATAACGCTTTTATCAATTTTTTATTGAAAGAATAGTTCTTGGTTTTTTTGTTGTTGTTGTTTGTTTGTTTTTAAATGTGCAGTGTTGAATCATTTCTTCATAGTGCTAGACTTAGGACTAGGGCTTCAATTTCACTTCTTAAATATCATATATTTGATATGCCCAGACTGCATATGATTCTAAGCAGAGTACAACTACTATTGTAAAGCTAATGTGAAGATACTATTTAAAAAGAAGTTTTTTTCCCCCAGAAATTTGGTGTCTTTCAAATTGTACCTTAATCTTGAAACATTTAAATATCCAGCCAATTTATTTCTTAATGGTGTAAAATCTCATTTTCAATAACTTATTGGTGCTGAAATTGTTCACTAGCTGTGGTCTGACCTAGTTAATTTACAAATACAGATTGCATAGGACCTACTAGAGCAGCATTTATAGAGTTTGATGGTTAAATAGATAAGGCAGAACTTCATCTAAAATATTCTTAGTAAATAATGTTGACATGTTTTCCATACCTCATCAGTTTCATTCAACAAATAAAATTTTTACATTTTTAACAAAGCTCTTAGGATTTACACATTTGTATTTAAACATTGATATATAGAGAGAATTGACTGACTGCTCAAGTTAAATTGGTGAAGTTAGAAAACAGCTATTCCTAAGATCTCAGCATTGAAATTTATATGCCACCTTATCTTTCATAAAAGCTGAAAATTGACTAAAATGAAAATCCACTCTTCATGTTTTGATGATAGTTATTAATACTGTTATTTGTTACAGTTTTGGGCACAGTATATTAAAACATAACTTGTGTTGTTCCAATATGTAACATGGAGGGCCAGGTCATCAATAATGACATTATAATAGGCTTTTGCACTGTTATTATTTTTCCTTTGGAATGTGAAGGTCTGAATGAGGGTTTTGATTTTGAATGTTTCAATGTTTTTGAGAAGCCTTGCTTACATTTTATGATGTAGTCATTGGAAATGGAAAAATGGCATTATATATATATATATATATATATATATATATATTATACATACTACTCTCCTTTATTTCAGTTTCCATCCCCATAGAATTTGACAAGAATTGCTATGACTGAAAGGTTTTTGAGTCCTAATTAAAACTTTATTTATGACAGTATTCATAATTAGCCTGAAATGCATTCTGTAGGTAATCTCTTTGAGTTTCTGGAATGTTTTCTTACTTAGACTTTTTGGATGTGCAGCCGCTTACATGTCTGAAGTTACTTGAAAGCATCATTTTTAAGAAAGCTTATACAGTTGGGCCCTGTGCCATCCCAAGTCCTCTGTAGCTCCTCGCAAACTTTTTTTTTTTTTTTTTTTTTGCCATAATTATTACAGGGCAGTTGGATACCTAGCATCCCGGTTCTTTGCTGTGGCACAGGTTATAAACTCAAGTAGAGTTTACCGGCAGCATCAAATGTTTCAGCTTTAAAAAATAAAAAGTAGGGTACAAGTTCCATGTTTAGTTCTAGAAAATGTGTGCAATATGTTCATAACGATGGCCGTGGTCGCCACAAAGTGACTCGTGTACCTTTACATACTGTTCATATGTCATGCATGCAGACGGAAGGGGTGGGGCTGTGCACGGAAGTGGGGGCTCTAACGGCAGTGTCTGGCAGAGCTGCCTTCCACCCTGCCAGCTCAGCAGTTCAGTCTGTTTTCCTAGAGCATATATATACTCAACATTTCAGTCTGTTAAACAGCCTTACTGCGATTCAGCCTCTTCAGATACTCTCGTGCTGTGCAGTCGTGGTTCTGTGTGTAAATGCTATGCACTGAGGATACACAAACACATAATGACGTGTGCAGGATAACGCCTCATACCAATCAGATGTCCGTTTGTTACTGTGTTTGTTAACAACCCTTTATCTCTTAGTGTTATAAACTCCACTTAAAACTGATTAAAGTCTCATTCTTGTCACTGTGTGGGTGTTTTATTAAATGAGAGTACTGGTCGTTTGAATTGTTTAAATCATTTGAATTGAGGTTTAAAATAAAAGGCAGCCAGATGTGGTTCTCTGTAACACCACCACCCACCCCTCCGCCCCGTGTTCTTCAAAGCCTGCGGTTATGAAAACATGGGCCTTTGTCAGCTTGAGGGTAGAGTGTCCCAACTACTCATGTTTAATAAGAGACCTGCCTTTTTTTAGGGCTGCAGCCAACACTTAGTAAGTTGTTTCAGGCACATGAAATAACATTCTAGTCCTGAAAAAGTTTAAGAGTCTTGAAAAATTGTCTTTTCCCCCCCACTTAGCCAGATGTCTGAAGGAAAATCTCCCCGCATAGATTTGATACTTCGGATTTAAACATGGTGACTTTTCCATCCTTTGTATACTGCCATCAACATACAGGAAGCCTCATCTACTCATCATGACTTGTGCCATTTGAATATTGATAGTCCTGAGTAGTCTGAAAGACTCCATGTGCTTGAATTAATCTTGTGATTTCTAATCTTAGTCAAAGTTTAAAGACTAAGGCGTATCCTCCTTTTGTCGGAGCACAGTAAGATCTAGTAGGTGACGGTGTAGCTTGTAGGGATGTTGGGAGAAGTAAAGCAGACCGTGTATGGAACAGTGAGACTTCATGTCCTTTCAGGTTTACATGTTGTTGTGTGGCTTTTAAAAAACAGTAAGTGTGAATAATGTATAATCATCTAAAAAAGTATGCAAAGTGTGTGGTTGTGTATGCACTTCCATTTGGTATTGTGAGGGTTACCATCCTGGAGTTTTAAGTACTGGGTTTCATAAGAGGATCTTGGCAATGTCTGAGACGTAGGAGCATTGTTCTTGCGTGTTGTCCACACTGTCTCTTGCGTTCGTGGGATTCAGTGAATGCCACCACCATTTCTACTGAGAAGTAAAAACCACCCGTGTTTACCTGCAGGCTCCCAGAGGCAGATGAAACATCAAGCCCTTAAATCTCCGGAATTTGTTGCTGATGTCCAACTCCTTTTGTTCTTTAATTCCTGCCAGATAACAAGCCACGCATCTTGATGACTGAAGTCTAGGTTTTGATGGGCCGTGCTGTTCACAAGCACAGAGAGAAAAGTTTCTGAATGGAGATGGATAGCATCAGTCCAAACAGGTATAAGGACAGTATTTTAAAACTTTTAAAGTTAGAGATCGGTTTTTCTGTAAAATTGTAGAGCCATAGGAAACCTAACGACTAAGTTGCTTCTCGGTTTTTTGTTTTGTTTTTTGGTTTTGGTTTTGGAGCAAGTCTATTCTCTTGTAACCATGATCTTGCTCTTTTCTCCATCCTTCAAGGAGCTTCCTTCTTACAAGTGTATTAGAATGTTGCTATCCACTCTTGGCAAATTCCTATTGGCCAGTGACTTTAAAAATAGATAATGTGAAAACAGGAAAGGACGAATAATTTCGTTGGTGGTAATACCCTTTGGTTCTTCAGTTAGCTCTTTTGAGAATCCTTTCCCATAACAACAATAATAAAATACTCATAATTCGACCATGTGGAGACATGGCCATTGTGGATACTTTCTGTGACTCTGCAATCATTTTTTTTCTGCATATTCATGTGTATTCTTTAAGAAGTGAAGTTTGTACTATGCATACTCATAGCCTTTAAGTTTAGTATATGCGACACGTATTTGTAAAGCGTTGAGTCACATCGGACAATAATCAGTGACTTTAGTGCTGTAGGTGCAGATCGTGTGCAGAGCCCTGTCCAAGACCCCGGATTCCTCATGATGTGTAGATCCTGTTAGCATCAGGGTGATAAGTGAGTAAGTAAGATAGTTAACGTTTATTTAGCATAGACAAGCTGAATATTGTAGATCTGTCTCCTCAAAAACCATTTTAAACGTGCATTTTGGGATTGTGTGTTAAGTGGTTAAACAGAACCTATGAGACACCATGCAATAGTTCATTTCACTATTGCCTTTCCACATCCTGCGAGGTTGGAGAAGGATGAGCTTTTCAGTTTTTATAGTTCCCAAACAGGTGTTCAATTTGGTCTGAATTGATTTGACACCTGCCCAAAAGGGAAAGCTACTGCTTATTTATCAGTCAATTGTTTTGAAATCTGTGCTTGTGTGACTTCCAGCATCTCAATGAGACAGTATTTCATGCGTGGTTCACCTTCAGCTCTGGAATTCACCATGTTTAATATAATGGGGGGTTTCTAACAAAACATGCAGGTCTTCTTTGGTAGTTATTTGAGGATTTTGGTGAAAAAAATTCGGCGGCAGGGCAACACATAACTTAGAAATGTATTGATTGACATTTAAAGAATATTTTTACATGAATGAATGAAGTCGGCTGCCATCTTTGAGCATTACCAGGTTATAAAATAAAGCTGTGTATTTTTTTTTTTTTTTTTTTTTTTTTAGGTTTTATTTTTTATTTTTATTTTTTTTTTTATTTTTTTTTTTTTTACAAGTAAGAATTCACTTTAAGACTTGATCAACAATGATACAGTGAGCTGTGTATTTTTAAACGAAGTGTTTAACAAGGATTTATATTTTTTTCATTCTTTTAATTAAATATAATTTATGTCTCTTGTTGCATGTGGTTTCTCATCTGTTCTTGAGTCAGAGGTTTTGTTTGCAATGGAACAAGGCTCTAGTGTTGCAGATTGTCAACTGTTCACCGCAGCGAAATTCTGAAAATGATCCTGTGTGGCTTTCTATATTAGCCTGTAATTCACTGGCATCAGTTGACGTGCACCTTCGGGATTTTTCTCCCCACTCTATACAGCTGTCCACATGATATCTTATGTTGACAAATGCCTTTCAGTTTTTACTTTCATCTCTCACTAAACTGCCCTACTGGGAAGTTTTATAAATGTGCATTGGGTGGGTGGGTGGATGCCTTAAATTTTGGAGTGCTGGAGTCCAACTTCAGGGTTTCAAATAGTTTGATTCAGGCAAATAGTTCTCCATGAAATCTCACAGTTCACTGTAATGAAAGTAATGTCAGCCTTGGATGACTTTGACATAGAGGAATGACTCTTGGATATTAATGAATTTGTTAGTAGCGTCTTGATGTGTGCATTAATAAATTGCTTTCAGGCCTGTGCATTTAACCAAAGTTGGGGCACTGGAAATGTCTATATCATGTTCCATTTGGCTACCGATGGACATAAAAACAGAAATGCTTTCCTATGGAGAGTATTTTTTTCTTTAAAAAGAAAGTTATTTTGAGTATTTGGTTTTGATTTTTTTTATATACAAGTACTTGAAAACCTTAGGCTGCTCGAATCTTTCCCAAGGAAGTTTCTACACAGTTCTACCTCAGAAAACCTGAAGATACAGATTTGAAACTCGTAGGAGTCCTGTGATAAGTCACCTACCTGGAGACCAAAACACAGATCAGAAAGGCAGGAAGTTGAAGTGGGAAGAGAAGGAAAAGGGAAGACAAGAGGGCTCGGGGAGCTCCTGCTATCCCTTAGTACTGGAGGGCAGCGAGGGAAACGCTGTGCCAGCCCCGCGGCGGCAGATGCTTGCCGGGCTTTACCTACCCTTCAAGGTGGGTGGTTTCACCTCAGTTTATGCACAAAACCTGAAAGAGTATTCGAATTGCCCAGGCCTCACAACTAGTATGGAGGGAACGGAACTGGAGCCCACTGGAACTATGCTTCTTGACCACACTACGACACTCTGCCCCCTCATACACGTAATCAAGTTTACAACACAAACAACGAATGCATAAACAATCAGTAATGGAATCCTGCCAATATCGTTTATCGCGGGCAGAAGAAAAGCCCATTTTATTACAAGCCTTGAGTCCTGCAAAATGAATGAAGAAGAGAAATGTCTAACAGGTGTTTGTACCATGAAAGAGAACTCCGCATACTTGCAAGGTTCTTGATAGGTACGATGGTGAGGGGTTGACACATGTTTTTACGGCAAGACCCAGAACGAGAGCAAGATGGGCCAGTTTGGCCTTAAATTTGTTGAATAAACTTGTACCTTACTTGTGGTTGAACTTAGAGATGCGCTGTGGTTTAAAGAAATTCGTTCTCCATTAAGCTGGTCGACCAGTGGCCTGTCAGGTGTATGCCGCGTGCTTAGCATGTCCACTTGTAATGATGGTGCTGTAGAGCTCAGAAAAGGTCACTGACCTTTTATAGCAGTGAACAGAGAAGGAAGAGAGAGTACAACAGCTTGTTGCGGGAACAAACTTAGCCCTTTTGGAAACTATAAGAAGAGAAAGGCTAGAGCACAGTGAGTGGCGTGGAAAGCAGGGGAAGGTAAAATTTGGAGAAGTAGATGCGGGAACTTCTGATTCCAACCAAGGTGGAGTAGAACCAGTCAAGGCCATTTCTACTGTGGTTGTCAAAAACTGGACCAAATGCAAAGAAGCAAATACCTAAGAACTCAGAAGGAAACACAAGCAGACAGACCGGGAAGGAGGCTTAAGATTCGGAGAAGCATCCTATATGAGGATGATTTGCTTTTATTTTTTTCTTTCTTTTGTCTTACAGCTTTGTGGCAGGGGTCCATCCCACTTGAGGGCTGTGCAGCCATGGAGACACGAGCAGCTGAAACTCTAGGAGAAATCCACCTGTTAGCCAGAGGAAACCAGGAAAAGTGTCTCCTGTTGGCCAGAGAGTGTGGGTTAAGGGAAGGAGGAAAATCCTGAACGGGGAGAGCTGGGATGGGGGACCCTCTCATTGTGTATACGAACTTCTCCAAGTCCTGAGCTCGGTCCGGAGCGGGCGTGCTCAAGACAGACCGAAAGAACCATAGCAAAGTCTACAAAAAAATGAAAATGAGATGGGAACCACCACTAACAGAAGGTGATAGAGAATTTGCGGTCTGAGCCTGACTGTGTTGATTACTTGCTTAAACAAACAAACAAACAAACAAACCAGTAAATAAAATGTTTTTCAGAAAAATGTACCCAAAGGATCCAACCCAGTATCCAAAATTGCTTAAGAAGGAAGAACCAGGATAATGTAACCCATTTCCAAGGAAAAAGTCCATCAAGAGATGCCAGCCACGAGGTAACCCAGATGTTGGAATTATCAGACATAAAAGCAACTATTACAATTATGCTCCATGAGGTGAAGATAAACACACTTGAACAGAAAGATAGAAGTTCTCAGCAGAGAACCAAATTATAAAAAGAACCACATGGAAATTTTATGGCCAAAGATACAATATCCGAAATTAGAAATAAAAACCAGTAGATGGACAATAGAAAAATGGAAATGACGGGAAAGAATCAGCACAGTTGAAAGTAAATTACTAAGTGTCCAATTTTAATGATGACGCTAAGTTCTTTAAGGTGGATGAGGCTTTGAAAAGTAAACTGTATTGGACTGTAATTAGCTACAGGGATCCTTGATAAAATATTAACCTAAGTACATTCATGTGGCTCCTTGAGTTACATATGAAGAAGTTCCTGCTGTTTGTCAATTATGTTGAATAAGGAATTAGCATTATCATAGGTCCAACTGTGATGATTATGCAAATTTTCTGTGACAGTGTTTTTTTTTCAGGCTTAATATGTAAAAACATGTCACATATGCATTGGGGAGGGTATGTGCTTTGGTGAGTGCTGTGAAGTGTGTAAACCTGGCGATTCACAGACCTGTACCCCTGGGGATAAAAATATATGTTTATAATAAATAAAAAATTTTAAAAAAACAAAAACCAAAAAAACATGTTACATATGTTCTGCAACTTACAATGTCTGAGCTCAAGCATGCGTTGACGAAGAATGTTCCCTAATTGGGTCCATTACGTTGTGTACCTGCAGCAAAAGCAATTTCGAAACCTAAGAGAGTCATCACTAGATAATTGCCAAGCTCATCATCAGAGTCAGTGCCTGATAAATTGCTTTGCTCACCTGCTCATGTTTACTCTTTGCTTTTTAAAAAAATTTTTAATTTATTTTTAATTTTTGAAAAGATTTTATTTATTTATTTGAGAGAGAGACAGCAAGAGCATGAGAGGGTAAAAGGTCAGAGGGAGAAGCAGACTCCCCATGGATCTGGGAGCCCAATGTGGGGATTCGACCCCAGGACTCTAGGATCATGACCGGAGTTGAAGACAGTTGCTTAACCAACTGAGCCACCCAGGCCCCCTCATGTTAACTCTTTGAATCAGCGTTTGTAATAGGGCCTTTTCCCAATTGTGGATGTGATTACAGAGATGTCACGTGAAAATCGACCTGTCTCATAGGCCCAATACATGCTTTCCAATCTCATAACAGAAAAAAAAAAAATTACAATGTTTAATGCTGCTAATACTTAGAAATCTGTTACACGACATCATTAAGGCGAGTCTGGAGGAAATGGGACTGGTATTATGTTTGGAAAAATAACTTCCTGATGAAGGAAGACAATTTCAAGGCTTTAGAATATCTCTCATTGTTACATTAGTGCCATATTATTTTTAAAAAGCAGTGTGAATTCTTGTAATAGTGATAATTCTGGATTTAAGAGTTTAACAAGTGCTACCATTTAATTCCTGTAAGATAGGAAGCACAGGGGCACCTGGGTGGCTCAGTGGGTTAAACTCTGCCTTCAGCTCAGGTCATGATTCCAGGGTCCTAGGATCAAGTCCCACATCAGACTCTGCTCAGCAGGGAGCCTGCTTCCCCCTCTCTCTCTGCCTGCCTTTCTGCCTACTTGTGATCTCTGTCTGTCAAATAAATAAATAAAATCTTAAAATAAAAAAAGATAGGAAGCACAATTATATCCATCTTATGTGTGAGGAATCAAGGGAGGCTGACATTCGATAACTGGTCAGCACAGAAAAACTGGTAAGTAGTGGAACCAGGATTTGAGTTCCCCTCTATCTGGTTCCTGAGCCTAGACCACTAGCTACTGTGTTACATAGTTACTTCCTATAACAACCAAATGAGAATCTTTATTATTTTTTTTCTTTAAAGGGCACAGTTGTCAAGTTGAAATGAGTAGGACAGCCGGGTAAGCAGTGGTTTTCACGTGTTTTGGTCTCAGGATTCTTTCAGACTCTTAAAATTTATTGAGGACCTTGAAAAGCTTTGCGTGTGTAGGTTATTTTTACCTACAGATATTTTACCCTATTGGAAATTAAATCTGAGACATTATTACCTGAGAAATATTTACTAATTAAAAATAACAACAAACTTATTACATGTTAACATAAATAATGTTTTTAGTGAAGATAATTATGCTTTCCAAAACAAAACTTTAGCAATTAAGGGTGGCTTTTAAAAAAATTCTATATCTATTAATACTTGGCTTAATAGAAAACAGCTGGATTTTTATATATGCTTCTGCATTTCATCAGTTGTGAGATGTTGTTTTGGTTGTAGCACATGAAGAAAATATGGCCTCTGTACCAGATACTTGGTTAGAAAGGGAGAAGTTTTTTAAGAGCCTTTTTAGATGATTGTAGGTATTCTTGATACTATCAAACTCAAGTTGTACTTTTTGAAAAGTTCACTGCAGTGTGGGATTGGGACCCCTCAGTGAACCTTTTGTACTGAACCTTTTGTTTGATTTGAACCTGTTAGTATATCTTGTTCTTCTTCTTTTTTTTTTTTTAAGATTTTATTTATTTTTTTGACAGAGACACAGAGTAAGCATGAGTGAGCACAAGCGAAGGGAGAGGCAGGCAGAGAGGGAAGGAGAAGCAGGCTCTCTGCAGAGCAGGGAGCCCAAGCAGGACTTTATGTGGGACTTGATCCCAGGACCCTGAGGTCATGACCTGAGCTGAAGGCAGATGCTTAACTGCCTGAGCGACCCAGGCACTCCTATCTTATTCTCTGAATGGTCTTTTACTCATGTATAATTCTGTAACATTATGAATGGATTATTTAGAAAATATTGGCTCACTGATTTGTGTAGTATTTCAAATATTGACACACTTCACTGTAAACATAAAAAAAAAAAATCACATTTGCTAACACCACCCTGAGCTCATTAGAAAAGTCTTTAAATACTGGGAAGCTGTCAAGTTCAAAGTGGCAGATATAAGTTTCTTAAAATACTAATGTTTACTTAAAAGCTTGAATTTTATCCCTGACGGCAAATACCGTTCGTCATTCTCCTTAAAGGGTCTCGATATCCCACTGGGCCATCGGCCACGCTTTGAGAGTCACTGGTGAAGATCTTTGATTGGGGAGAAGTAAAGAAGAGAACATTCATCTAAAGGTCCTAACAAATTAATTTCCAGGGTGCTGAAGAAACACGAAAATGGTCTCAAAATCACTAGCCGTAATCTGTGATAAATTAGGAGAAGTGGGAGAGAGTTCAGACATGCAGGAATGAGAAAAGATTGCCTTCACTCTCCCAGGGGATGTATTCTGGCCAACTCTGATTCCCAGAAAAAGACTATATGATATCCCATAGCAGGTAGCTTCAGAACCCTACAGAATAACTCATGGGAGGTCATCTTAAGTTTTGTTTTCCTGCACAATCACCTGACAAGTGCTTCACGTGGCATACGTATACCCTGAAGTATTTGAATAACTACGAAGAGACAGTTGAAGGATAATTTGTATGGCTACTGCTTGTACAAACTGAACCAAACTCATTTGATTAGACACCGTTTATAGAGTACCCGCCATATGTAAAATGCCGTGGTAGGGAAATGGCAGACGGGAGGGGCTCAGAGAAAAGAATTGGCCTTGAGAAAGGAAAATACCGAGGGTATTATCCAGTATAAAATCTGTGAACGCCACCTAATGAGAGGAAGTAGCATGGCCTTACGGGAACATCATAGCATGAGGAGTTAGAATATTTGAAAATGTGCTCATCCTGGTTTCTGCCAACTCAGTGGACACCCTTGGGCAAGTGATGTCAAGTCTTGACCGGTGTTCCGTGTCTGTAACATGAGAGGTTAAGGTCCCTGGAAGGAATGGAGTTGTGGTCTCTCAGTTTACAGAGCATCACCAAGAGGGACTTTGGAGAAGACAGTTTGCTGTCCTAGCTCTGTGCTGCCCTTTACTAAAGCCACTAGTCACATTGTGGCTATTGAGCACTTGAACTAGGACAAGTCCAAACTGAGATGTGCTCTAAGTGTAAGTGACACACCAGATTTTGAAGACTTAGTATGAAAAATAGAATGTAAAATATCTCATCGGTAGTTTTTTTTAATAGGAATTACTGGTTAAAAAGATAAGTTTTAGATACATGGGTTTATATGAAAATATTATTAATTTCATCTATATTTTTAAAAACTATATGGTTCCTAGAGAACTTAAAATTACAGATATGGCTTAGATTAGAAAGTGGACAGTGCTGTCCGAGCTAACAGTTTCCAACCAAAGAATAGTAACTTGAAGAAGAACCTAACTTTACTTTTAACTGTTCTTTCTGAGGTTTGCAGACAGAGCGTGGGTCCCAGTTTTGACCAGAGGGCCTCCCGGAAGACTCCGTTTGGTCTCTGTTGTGTTCTCAGTCTGCACTCTGAGGAATTCTAGGGCCCCACGAGCTCTCCTCCCATGATTTGTCCGCAGTAGGCGAGGGTCAGGCCCCAAAGGGACGGCTACTATGGGACACAGGGGACTTTCTCTCCCCTTCTTAATTCAAGCAGCAGACTGTTCAGCGTGCACTGACTGAATGAAGTAATGAGCATACAAAATTTGTGTGCGTTTTTGTTTAAGGTTCAGGCTTTGGACCGGCTCAGGCCACCGGGCTGATTCTTGGTGTCACCGTTCACCAGCCCTGTGATCTGCCTCCCCCTCGCAGAGCCTCCGGCTCTTCAGTCTGAAGCAGGAGAGCTGTGTGTGCCACCATATTTTGAAGAAGCTTCCGGGTCACCCTCGGTCCAGGCCTCCCGGTGATCTGAGTCCTCGCAGTATGAGTAGGGGGAAGTGTGTGTCCGCCCTGACCCGCAGGAGTCTGCCACTGAGGGCTGGGCCATGAGCAGAGGGGCTTCTCCTCATCCAGAGCTCCCTGGCAAACCTGGCCTCCTCCTGGGTCCGGCTCTCTCCTGCTCCACAAACCTTCTCTGCCTGTGCTTTCTGTCCCTTCCACTTCCCCCGTTCTCCCTCAGCCCTACCCCGGCCTTTTCCTAAATAAATAAAGACTCTCAACTTCCTTCCCTTCTATCATCAACCCACACTCTCCCTCTTTCAATCTGCTTCCCTGTGATGCAAAAGGAAAAACCCTCTTCCTCTTGTGTAAGGCCAGCTTTTTTACTGCGCTCCTTGTCCTCCCTTTCTTGGGACCTAGGTCATGTCTTCTTGAATTATCTCTTTTTCATCTCATTTTTGACATTTTAATCTCCTTTGGGTCATTTCTTAGAGCCTATTAGATATCCTATTCTTCCCGCTCTTTTTTTTTTTTTTTTTTTTAGTAAAAGGAGAAAAAGAAAACTTTTATCTTGCATTCTACTTACATAGCACTCTATTTTGTATTATTTTTTTCATTTCTTTAAATCTATTTTTTGTTGACATAGAGTTGACACACTGTGACGTTACTTTCAAATACACAACATAGTGATTTGATGTCTCTATACTGATGCTATGCTCACCACACGTGTCACTACCATCTGTCACCACAGAATGCTATTACAATATCAGTGGCTATATTCCCTATGCTCTGCCTCATATTCCCATGACTTACTATTCCATGACTAGAAGCTGTGTCTCCCACCTCTCTTCACCCATTTTGCCCATTCCCCATCCCCCTTTTCTCTCTTTTTAAAAATCAAGTTAAAAAAGAAGAATCTACCCTTGTTTTGACTTCCTCATATCTCACTCACTCACATTTCTATTTCTAGTACTTACCATATTAATTGAGTTACAAAGGCACGTTCAAGAATCACCTGTAGAATAATACACCGATTTAGAACTACTCCGGACCTCACGCAATCATCAATCAAGTCAAAGGTAAGAATAGACAGATGTTCAGATATTTAGGGATTCCGAATTTTTATCACCTATGCAACCTTTCCTGGCAAGGTATGGGAGAACGTGTCCTGGGAAAATGCGAAAGTAAACCAAGAAAGAGGAAGACATGGGATCTGGGAAAGGGGAGGGAGAACAGCAAAAGGAAGTCCTAAAAATAGAACGACAGAGCAGGCCTAGAGGAAAACCAGTCCAGACTGAAACAGAAACGTCGAGTCCTCAGGGAGGCCTCAGGTCTCCAGGAGGAGTGGAACCAGTGTTTTTGGAGTGCAGGCAAAAAGTTATCAGGAGGTAGGTGACACAGATGCTGGAGAATCTTGGAAAAAGCATGTAAGAGTATTAGAGGTACACTGAAATTCAAGCAAATGCAACACAAATCTCCTGGTAACTGCTGATCTACTCTGGGTCTCAATAGATGTGTACAGTGGACATTTCGTATTAACAAAACCATGTAATACGTTTTTGTGTGTGTGTGTGTGTGTGACTGGCTTCTTTCACTTAGTGTGACATTTGCAAGTTTCATCCATGTGATATCTCACCCCTTTCTGTGGCTGAATACTATTCCATTGTTTGGATATACCACTTTTCATTTGCATTAGAATCTTAAACTCTCTTGTTAACAATATGTTATTGAATGAACAGGGGACCAGGTGGTGTGATCTAGTATACATTACAACACAAGTCCTTGTTGTGTTGTGAATTTGAAAAGGTCTATTTTTAACACTTTTCTGAGAATATTTAGATATGAATTAAGGACATGTAGGGGAATCAAGAAATCATGCCAGCTGCCACAGAACTTTTGGCAAAGATGGTAACTTATGTATACATTTCTGAAGCTCTTCTCAGAATTGGAAATGGCCAAGAGACATTAAAGAAATAAAAAGAAAATACCCCCAACTAATTGGTTTTGAAACCAGGGAATGATGCCAACCACATTTCAAAGAATTTCAAAATTCAAAGAATTACTATTAAGTACAGAGCAGTGGGACCAGACGGAAGTGACAGAGAGAGAAGGAAATCCTAAAGCCCTATCAGCACTCCCTAAGTTAAAGTGATCAAAGTTGAGAATGAGGATGGGATATGTGGCTAAAATAAGAACATGACACATGGCTTACGGTCATGAAAAGCAAATTGGGGATTTTCTCTGATCCATCTTCTCAGTAACTCAGGGTTTCACATGGAGGCAGATAAGGACTTTCCCAAACAGAGTGGTATTAACGTCTACTTTCTTCTCTAGAGGATGGAGGGCTGTTTCATGTGAGCGGATGTATCAAGAGTGGTTACCAAGCCTACAGCAAACTGATGTGGAGAATTGCCTTCCTACAACAGAGAATGAAATATGGAAGTCAACCAACAAAGACAAATTAGCCCAGTGCAGTGGGACCCGGGGGCAGACTCTGGCCTCAGTTCTTTCCAGTCTTCTGTAGACTTCTTTTGGAATGGTTTTGAGAACACAAGTCAGCCCTCCAGCTGGATCTACTCATCTCTCTTTCTGTGCTTTTACCCATGGTGTCCTCATCCATTCACGTGATGTGAGACACCTTCCATAACCCGAGGACTCCCAAATTTATATTTCTATCCAAGATTTCCCTTCAAAGTCCCAAGCTTGTCTATTTTTCAAATGGCATCACAATTGTGTCCCAAACTCGACTCCTGATTCTCACCCTTAAACCTGTTTCTCTGCTGAGAGCGTGGCATTATCCACTCCATTGCTTGAACCTAAAGCCTAGCAATTTCTTCCTCTTATTTAATGAAACCCTCTATGCCACATTTGATCCAGTTCACTTAACCCAAAATTCCAATTCCAAAAATACATCTTGAATCCTTTTGCCAATATCTGAACTACTGTGACTTCTCATTCGGATCACTGACTTTGCATCCTAACAGACTTGTTTTCCACCTTGTGCTTCCCAGGAGCAGCCACGGTAGATCTAAAGTCTCAGTCAGACCATGCACTCCTTTCCTTGAACATCTTAGTAACTTCTTATAGCATCTCCGAGAACATCCAAGCCTGGGAGTGACCTGGTTTTGTCCATCTCTTTCACTTTAGATTCTGTAGAGTGATTAGGACAGAGAAGAGCAAGAGCGTTCCCAGCCTCAGGGCATTTGCACCTGCTGTGCTTCATACCTGCCTAGTTCACACCTATCCTTTCTTTATCTGGATTGCTCATTTTCATCTTCCAAGTCTCATCTTAACTGTCACTTCCCAGGAGGTCTAGCGCATCACCCAGTGAAAGGCAGACTCCTCCCCCTTTGGTATTCTCTCTTGAAGGACTCCCTTCTTTTTCTTTAATAGCTTGCCCCAGTTTATACTGGATATTTGGTTTCTTGCTTGTTTATAGTCTCATTCACAGCAGGGAATGGGACTGGAAGCCACTCCTAGGATTTTTTTTTTTTTCCCTTTCACCATTTTCCTTCTGGTGCCTGACATGTGGAGATCTTCTACTAATATATTTTTCAATTAAGTGAATGACTTAAAAAATAAGCAAACATCAATAGAACAAGACAAAAATGAGATAGATGAAAAAACTCTGCCGCAGAGAGAATTAGAGGATCGCCATAGCTTTTGAAACCAGGGGATGAAAGCATTTCAGGAAAGAGGGAAATCCCAGGGAGCATTCGCTTAATTCTCTCAGGGCACTGGGAGAAATCATGAATTCTTACAGAAGAGCTAAAAGATGTTATGGTAAGACAACAAAATGGGAGAGAAAGGGAAATGCAAGGGGATGGTAGGACCATGGCAGAAACTGCAACAGCATTGGAAGCAACAAGGAGCAATGTCGCCGCTGCAGAGAATAAGGTCAGTTCAGTGAAAGGCGAGTGTAAGGCGCTCTGAGAACACAGAGGAAAAGGACAACGAGAACAGAGAACTGGAAGGAACATCCCGGACCTGCAACGGGTAGACAAAAAAGAAAGGTGCAATGTGGATCAATGGCGGTCCTGACAGGGAGAGAGGAAAGGGAGCAAGGCTGCTTCTGAACTCAAGAAAGGTCCAGATACGCCCGTGCATGAATTCATGACAAAATTAACAGCACCTGGAAACAGCTTGGTGACTTTCTTGAATTCAGGCTTACGGAATTACTTACTTACACTTTGCCGAGCAGAGTCCTACTTGTGATGGGAACATGAGCTTTGGGTGGGCAGGGGTCTGTGCACAGTAGGTACTCAATACATATATGCCAGTTTTAACATAAAAAGTTATATACTCGTGTAAAAATCAGCAATGGGAGGAAGGATTGCAGTCTTTTTGCTGACATACACAAGCTTCAGTAAAATTACTATAATAAAATTATATGCACTGGACAACAAAATATATACTACAAACTCTACTTGTAATCTGTGAACAGAAGAATCAAAACAACAGTGGAAAGAAACCTTAGCATAATTCCTTTGAGTTTTTACCTAATCAGAGAGACAAAAGTATCTGTGATTATAGATAAATTGAGTAATATAAATAATACTTAAAAATATGTAACAAATTTTATTCTTTATTAAAAAAAAGTCTTCTTTTTTTAAAGTTCCTGGAACACTAAATGACAAATCTTTAGTTAAAAATATCTTATGTGCATAATATAATTTTATTTTTAAAATTCTGCATGCATGTATACAAATATATTTTTCTGGGTAAAAATAATGCAAGATGGAGATAGCAGTAGGAAAAGTATTTTCTCTGGGTGGTGGGATTTCTTTTTTGGGGGGCATTCCAGTTTTTAAAATTATTTTTATTTAAATTCTAGTTAGTTAACATACAGTGCAGTGCTGGTTTCAGGAGTAGAATTGAGTTGTTCATCCCTTACCTACTGCACCCAGTGCTCATCACAACTCGTGTCCTCCCTCAGACCCATCTGGGGGGTGAGATTTCTAATTATTAAACATTTTCCTTTTACTTATATGAAATTTCTATCCTTTCTACAGTGAAGTTGTATTACTTGGATAATTAAAAAAGCAAAGGGGGGAAGCTAGCCAGCTGATACTCACATGAAATTTATTAGTAAAGAGATGGTCCGTCCTAAGAGAGGGGTAGCCAGGAAGACAGAGGAGACGTGCGTACAGACAACAAAACCTTCGGTGGGGCTTGGGAAGCTTTACTAAAGTGTAAGAATTGAGAGAAATCCAAGCCAAAACGTTCTATATGGAAAAGGCTGCCAAGGGTGCCGGCGCCCATCGCAGGCAGGTTTTCCCAAGCACAGCATCCCACAAGGTAAAGAACAGAAACAGAAATAATCTCAAAGGAATATGGATATTAAAATAAACATAACCTTGGAAGGACTATGTGATGCTGCTGCTGGTTTGGGGAAGTGAAGAAGACTTCCGTCCTCTGGGAGTGGTAAGAGACAGGGCAGCATAGTAAAAGATCTCTGTAGCATTAGACTTTCTTGAATGTGAGGGCAGGGTCTGCCCCTTAGACCTAGTAACCTGATTACTGAGGTTACTAGGTTACTAGGTTACCTCA
The DNA here is from genome assembly GCF_964662115.1 of Mustela nivalis. Taxonomy (NCBI): domain Eukaryota; kingdom Metazoa; phylum Chordata; class Mammalia; order Carnivora; family Mustelidae; genus Mustela; species Mustela nivalis. The sequence goes on from NC_139021.1 coordinate 111,365,791, forward strand.
GACTAATAACCTGATTACTGAGACGTCTCTGATGCTCAGTTTTCTCATCTATAAAATGGGAATAAGGTTACTTACTTTGGATGCTAGGTATCCAAACCCCTCCCTCCTGCATTACGAGGGAGGCTGGGAAAAGCCATAGGATAAAAATAACAAACCGTCCACAGAGAATTATTCGATTTTATTCGATTAACAATGATCCCAGCCTCATTTTTCTTCTCCCGATCGTCCAAGCCCATTACTGGGGAGGGCAATGCAGGCGCGGAGAATCGAGAAGGTGGGGCTGGGAAGCTGGTAAAAACCCCAAACGTTCCTGTGTTTATTTCTGCCTGCTTGTCCGGGACCAGTGTTTCACAAAAGGAGTGAGAAATGAGTAACCACATGCTGGGCAAGATGTTCCTGAGAATGTCAGGAAGCTTGTTTGTCAACCTTAATTGACAACTGATGTTTCAGGACAAAGCATGATTCTCATAATTTAATGGGACAGCATTGCTACTTAATGCCAGAGGGGGCAAGAGTGACTATAGGGCCAAAGCCTGTAGAAAGGAGAAATACGGACAAAATAATCCCCTTTTTGTTTTAGGAAAATGTAAAGTGGTGCCCCAGGGATTGTTGGCAAATATTATCATCTTTGAAAGCTACTACTTAACACAAATTACGGGAAACCAGAGACTTCTGGGTAATGTGAATCACAAGGAAAGAATGCCCTATTCTGTGGCTGCAACTTTTTAATGGAATACTGGTTGATTTTGAGTGAAGAAGGCCAGGGGTCAGGGTCAGTTTGGGAGAATTTCCTGCCTGTTTCTGTCAAGGCCCCTCCGCAAGACGCTTCTTTCTTGGCCGTCTTGAAAAGTTTCCTGGGATCACCCACATGTGGGAGCCACCCATACCTCTAGGGGCAGGGCTCCCCTTTTTCTCTACATGGCTTAACTGAGGTTAGAGCTCAATAGCTCTGTGTGGACCTCTGTGTGCTGCGATGGCTTCTGAAGAAGATCTTTTCTGTGTCAGTTCCTAATGAAGAGTTCTGTGGTAGGAAAGGGCAGGGTGGGGACTGGGGCAGAAGGGTGCTTCCAAAGAGAGGGCCAGACTTGGAGGGCTCAACGTTTCTATTAGAGTCAAGGAATGATAAACAGCAACTTGGGGTTCGAGCATCGGTGGAGGGCAGGTGTGCAGGGGATGAAGCTGGGAAGAGTTTGGGACCTCCTAGCTCTTAGGGAGAGGAGCTGGCCCCAGATAGGATGGAGAGAGTGCCCCTAGAAGTCCCCTCCTGGATCCGTACCTGTGCAAATATGGTGGAAGGGGGAGCCTGAGGAGAGGGAGGTCAGTTAGGAGAAGGAGAGAGTGAGGGGGAAGGGCAGGACTTGCCAGGGTAGAGCACACAGAGAGGAGGGGGACCCAGCGACATCAAGAACGTGGAATGGATAGGATTTGGTGATTTCAGTGCAAATGATGAAGGAAGATGAGGCAAGCCCCATTGGATGCCAGTGGTGCTCTTTACCCAACAGGAGCAGGGAACTTCTTATTTACTTCTCTGATATTTTCTCTGTACGCTGATGCTTATTTTTGGCTGCTAGTGGAATCTGAAACGGAGAAAGCTAAAGATGGCTGACTGGTTTCTGCCCCATTGCTGACAGGAAGAGAGTATATAGAACAGCCACTGCTTTCCCTGTGAGCCAGCTTTGTTCCTGGGGGAGAGACACGTATCCCAGCACGGAATCACGAGATCACCTGGCAGCTGTGGACTGGAGGTCAGTCCAGATGCCAAGGGGCTGAAGGGGGAGCCCACCTCTACCTCTGCCTGGGTGGACGTGGAAGTTGGGCATTTGTGAGGGCTTCCAAGAGGAAGCGACTCTTGAACTGAGGCTTGAGGGACATGTGGGCGTTCTGTGGGTGGAAAAGTGAGATGAGAAGTGGGTAAAGACATCGCATATGAGAGAACATGGCAAAGTTAGGCGATGGCAAATGGCGCAGTCTGGCCGAAGGCTCATGTGAGCAGAGGGAAAGTGTGAAATGAAGCTAAGAAGGAAATCAGGGGCAGAGCAGGAAGGGCCTTGAGGCAATGACAGGAAGTTACAGTCTTTGCCTTGTAGCTGATGAGGAGACGTTGGGGAGCTTTGAGGAGAATTACAGATGCCATTCTCTCGCCCACTCACGCACTCACCAGATGTTACTCAAGTTCCATGTTGGACCACTCTGGCAGCAGAGTGAAGGGGGGAGGCAAAGAAAAGATGTTTAGCGGAGAACACCAGCTGTTTTCCCAAATGTACGTCTTCTGCCGGGATACACAGCTAGATAACAGTTCTCTGTCTTTCTTGCTGCTAGGTGTGGCCATGTGCCCTTATGCCAGTCTATGCCATGTGTGCAGAAGGGAGTTGTGCTGCATCCTGGCAAGGGCCTTTGAGACCTCTCCTGTGCTAGGCTTTATGCTTTTCTTCCTACCGGCCAACTGAGTTGAGACCTTGGAAACCAAGTCTGAAAGATCCTGGTGCTGCCATGAACACAGGCCTCCCTACTCTCCAGAATCACAACCTGGACTGTTATGCGAGTCAGAAATAAACATTTATTATGTTGAGTCATTGTGTGTTTGGATCGATTCCCATAGCTTAGCTACCCTAAGTGTACACAGTTGGTGTGAAGAAAATGGAGGTCTCAGCTAGGGCCATGATGGTTTTCAGATTTGAGGATGGTCCCACCACTTCCGGTTGTCTTTTCTGTGGTTTGGAAGGAAGCCCCAGGCTTAAGCAGGAGGGATCCTAAGACGGATCCAAGAGCTGGAGGTCATCTCCTGCCATCGCTCGTGGAAGTTACTAAGTGCTGTGTATGCCACTGTTTCTTGTTAGTGAGAAGGCAGGAGAACGTGTTGCTGAAGTCATTTTGGTGGTGTCTAAGGCAATTCCCTCCAGGACTCCTTCCCCATTTGCTTCGGCATGTTCAAAGAACTTTCTGGCTCTGCCTTGACTTGTCCCCGACCACTGAGCTCTTAGTGACTCTCCTCGTTCTTTCAGATGTTGACACGCATGGGCGCCGTCTACATAACACATTCAAGCTTTTCCCAGCTTACAAGTCAAGTCGCTCGTGCCACGCAGCCCCTCCTCTAGCTACAGCGCTCTCTGTTCTCCCTCATCTCCCATGTTGGGAGCCAGGACTCTTCTCCAGCGAGCCCTCCAGAGCTGTTCCACACAAGCCTACCAGCTTAACTCTTTCTTTGCCAAACCCCATGGATATTACCCAGTCCTTATCCCTGGTGACCTTGAAGGTCTCCCCTCAGCTTCCCTGACTGCAAACTCTAAACCTTAGTAGGAGCGTGACTCCAATAACCCAATAATAGAATACATAAATATTCATGTATATGTATGTACATTTACACAGGAATATACAAAATGGCCAAGGAAATGTTAACACTGCTTGTGAACTATTAATCACGTATAATCACGTATTGATGGAGCCAAGGCCCCCCTCCCAGTCTTCGTATTTCTCCAATCTGTGTGGAGGGTCTTGCGTTCTCTTTTACTCTTCATAGAGTTTTTCTCTGGTGTATGTTTCTTTCTCCTAGTTTCTTGTGCTTGGTGGGTTTATCCCTGTTGTCCTAAAAATCTGGCAGTCATCTGCGTTCGGTCTATCACCTTGATCCAATTCCAATACCACTCCTGCTGTACTTAACGAAAAAAAAATATGTCTATTTTAGATCTTTCTGTCCTATTCCAGTCTCTTTTTTGGACTGATCATTTTTATTAATTGCTTTGTTTTATTTTTAGGTCAATAGCGATATTAGATACAGACCACAATTTTAGCTCCTTCCCCAAAGCTCCCTCTCGCTTTTCTTTTCGTTGTCTTTTTTCATTGACTACAAATTCCAGATTGCATTAGACATGGTAAGAGAGGACATCTTTATCTTATTTTTGGTGTTAGTGGGACTCATTTTTTTCACCATGTATATCATATTAGCTGCTGGCTGTACGTAGGCATTCTTTATCTTGTTTGGGTTCTATCTCTTTGTTCCCTCTCTTTCTAGGTTACTGAACAATTTAAAAAAAAAGTGTTGATGTCGTATTTTTATCCAATTCCTTTTGACCTTCATGCAGAAGTGAGTTTCTCCCCATTTAACTTAATCAAATAAATACATTTCCTAATGGAGAGAGGTCATCTGTTACCCTGGTCTTCTTGCTTTGTGTCCAACTGTCACTGCAGAGTAGGATGAAAACAAGACCCTGAGTGACAAGTGACAGGACATCCCCCGCCCATGAGGAGGGCAAGATGGATAGATTGTGGTCTGATTTTCTAGTTTCTAGTGTTTTTTTCCCAGTCACAACAAGTTTTCATTACCCTCTGAGAGCAGAAGACCGCCCCACAGAGAACAGGAGTCTGATCAGGCAGCTTCCAGGCCAGGACCTCAGGGCCCTGTTGCAGCCATGGAACAAGACAGAGCCACTTGGGGAACAGGATAGAAGCTATCTCTCTGGCTCTTCACCAACCACATAACCAGGTGTAGACATGGCATGTTTTCTCCTCATCAGCTCAACATGCCCGGAAGGGAGGCAGGGGCCGAGGTAACGAGGACCTTCTACTGTTGCTTCTTGCCTTCTCCCCCTTTTCTGAGTAGGGGCTTTGATTCTGCACTAGTTCATATCTGACAACTGCCTTTAATCCTAAAACTTAGGACTAAGCCTCAGGAGTTCCAACAGCGATGGGCAAATCCTTCTCTTATGAGCGGTAGTTGGCAAAGGCGGCCAATTATCTCAGGTGTTCACAATTATTTCCTGGACCTTTCCCACAGAGTAGACGCCAATGAGTTATATGGGAGGGAGACTCTCCTTTTTTTTAAAGAAAGAATTCAGCAGTCATGGAAGTTGAGCCATCTTTCCATGAGTGTGTGATCCTAAATCCTGTCTTAATATTTAACTGTAAAGTAAGGCAATAGCTTAAAACATTTTAAGGTCCTAGTGAGGAGCCCAGTAGGCTAGGTTATCAAACTGTGGAAGAGGCTTCCCAGTGTGCTCGCTACCCCAAACAGATGTGGTGAGGGGAGAACTGGGAGCTCTGCCACCCTCACCCCCTCCAGCATCTTTCGCATTGGACCCTGGAGCTCCTGGTGGGCTCTAATCCCTGCCTGGCTAGAAGGAAAAACTTCTCCTCGTGAGTGTTCACACCTACCACGTGACTGATTGCTACGAAGACCGCTCCCTCGCACTAACACAGAACAGGCCAGGTGGGAGCCTTGATTAGGCTGCTCAGGGACCATGCACAGGGTTTTCAGGTAGATCACACTACTCTTTCAGCAAGGTAGAATGGGGGCTGAGAGGCCCAGCCAGTCAGGAAATGGACATGAAGATCCCAGGTCAAGTGAGACCAAGAGAGGAGGGCAAAGGGATCAGGTGAGAAGCAAGAGAGGACTTAAAAAGCCAAGGGCAGGTGAACATCATGAGGGAGGAAAAACTGTGAGGGAACAGGACAGATAGCGGAGGACAAGAAGGAAGGAACAGGTGTGCTGAGTAATGTGGGTGAGTCTAAGAAAATAATGGCCTAGGTTCTAGAAGTTTCCAGGCTGTGGTTCTCGGGAGGCACCCAGGTGTGCTTTTCCTTCTTGTTCTTGGATTTCTGTGACAGTCCTATGGATTCTCAAACAACTGACCTGTGTATGTTAGCTTGCGTGTTCTCGCAGCCAGAAGACCCAGCCCTAGACCCTGAGCATAAGAGAACCTCCTTTTGTAGGCAGTGGAACCGCGAAACTCTGTCTTTCCCCTCATCCTGTTTTTCCTAATTCTCCCACCTCACGGGAATCCCACAGGGACAAAGCATGGCTGGGAATGTCTGGAGCCTGCGGATTTGAAGGTCACCAGCAGGACTGAGAGCTCGCTCTTCACACTCATGTCCACGAGGTTGGAGATCTTCTATCCCCACAAGGAGGGCTCATTGAATGTTCTCAAGTTGCGAATGATTATCTACCAACAGTGCTGGGGAGCCAGTCTCCTTCCGTCCTACTTGTACCCCCCAAACTGGCCAGGACAGTCCCCCGATTCTCAGTCCCATTCCTTGGAAACAAAAGAGCAAAAGAACAAAAGGTGAGAATTATTTCACTCAGCATAATCTCTTTGAGTCCTGTCCATGTTGCTACAAAAGTTGGGTATTCATCCTTTCTGATGGAGGCATAATACTCCACTGTGTATATGGACCACATTTTTCTTATCCATTCATCTGTTGAAGGGCTCGAAGAGATTATGCTGAGTGAAATAAGTCAAGCAGAGAGAGTCAATTATCACTTGAGAGATTGACAATTGACAAAGAGAGTCAATTTCACTTATTTGTGGAGCATAACAAATAGCATGGAGGACATGGGGAGATAGACAGGAGAAGGGAGTTGGGGTAAATTGGAAGGGGAGGTGAACACTGAGAGACTATGGACTCTGAAAAACAATCTGGGGGTTTTGAAGGGGCGGGGGGTGGGAGGTTGGGGTATCAAGTTGTGGGTATTATAGAGGGCACAGATTGCATGGAGCACTGGGTGTGGTGCAAAAATAATGAATACTGTTATGCTGAAAATAAATTAATTAATTTTTTAAAAAGGTGAGAATTAATTGTAGGGGATGGGCATATCAGGAGAAGATTTCCGATTGTGGCTCCGAGGAGAAAAGAGGCCTGAATGTGATTTGAGTCAGCATGGAGAACTTTCCGTATGCCCTAGGATTCCCACAGAGGCTCCCCCCGCACCCCGCTTGCTGACCTTAGGACCCATTTCATGGAGCAGCTCTTCTCAGATTGGGGCTCAAGGGTGGAGAGAAATTAGAGGGGCATGCCCAAGAAGAAAGGCATTCCCTGTGGAGAAAGAAGCACGGCGGAGGGTGCGGGGAGGGTCAGCATGCTATCTAGATGGAGAACTAAGGACAAGAAGGTAAACTGAGGCTCAATCCTGCCGTGCTCTGTGGGCGGGCAAAGTGGGCATCAGAGTTACAGGAATAGGAGAGGGATGTATCAGAGGCCCTGGGGAAGGGCTTGGCTTTGTAAGGACTGGAGTGAAGATGATGGGGGAGGAGAGGCCCTTCTTGAATCACTTTAAAAACCTGCAGAGACTCAACTGACAGGTTTACCAACAGATGTAAACATACTCTGTCTCAGTTAGGGGTAGGCTCAGAAAGACACACCGAGATCATGGGTAAATTAGACCGAATGTTTCATGTCTGCACTGGGGGAATGGTCTATGTCGCTAACATGTATGTCACTAAATCCTTGGATGTGCTTGTAATTTATATGAAAATGTTAAACAAAAACAAAAACAAAAAAACCCCAAACAATCCCGCCTCCCAAAACCAAAAAACAACAAAACCAACCCGGTCTCCCCCCCCCCCCTTTTTTTTTTCCTAAGAGAGTTTAAGCTATCCTATGGTCTCTAGCCTTGGATCTTTAATTCACGGCAATGATTTTCAAATCAGTGAAACATTTCCTGCATATTATCAATTTCTGACTACAAATTAGAAAAATGCAAACCCTCTGTCTTAGCACCCGGCATCTCTGAGAAGACATTCTTTTCACAATGACATTTGAAGGCTTTCTGGATGTGACCGATGGGACAGTCATTCTGAGTGAATTTAGAGATTTTAATTACTGTTGTATTTAATTGCAAGTGGGAGCTGTGGAAAAAAAAAAAAAGCTGTCAACAAAGGAAGTAATTATTCCAAAGCATTACTTCTGCTCCCCGTTCTCAGTCAAAAATTTCTCACTAAAAATGTGTTTCTTTAAATGTAACTCAAAGCAGCTGATGAAATGTAAGACCATGGAAAGTTTCAAATCACAGAGCAAATGCTGGGGACTTGACTCAGTGGCAAAAGACCTCCCCACTGTCCCTCGTATCCCATCCCGGATGCCTGCCGTTTTGTTTCCAAAGCTCAGTATTTTCCACTTAATCACTTCCTTTTCATAATACTTCTGGTGTCTCTGGAGTGTTATTACTGTTTGATTTTTCCCTTTTAATAATGACTCTGACTGTGGTGCCTTTTTTTTTTTTTTTTTAAGAGAGTGGACAGAGCAACACTGAAGCTACAGACAACTGCCCAGACAGGAGGTAATCCCGCAAACCCTCCCAGGATGCCTGCGTCAACAGCCAAGGCCAGCATGTGGAAGGTAGCCTTTCCCAAGATCATTCCTCAGCGTCCTCTAGCCTGCTGGGAACCGCAAAGACATACACCATCCATAAGGCCCTGGGGACCTAATAGATGAGCAGAAGACGAGGTCAAAACCCAGAGTTAGACCGACCCTTTCTGGAAGACAAAGAGGCAGCCGCCTTATCAGTGAATTTAATGAGCACCTATTTGTGTGTGTTAACTTTGCCAAATGCAGAAATCCCTGTCTCTGGGGTGTTTATGATATATTGACGAGACAAGGTGCATACAGACCAAAATGATTTAATTACCATCTCCCCAGGCAGAGGTTCCTAGATGATCTTCCTCAGTGGAATGTCTCTTGTTCTTCCCCATTGGAGAACATCATGATTTTCCTCTTTTCTCCCCCCACATTCAGGACCCTTTTCTACAGATGGAATTGTACATTTATCGGCTTACCTGTTTCTTGTCTGTCTTCCCGTGCAGAGCTGAGCTGTAAGAACAATAAGGCGGGGGCTGTGTTCATTTTGCTGTTGCTCTATATCCAGAAGCCAACACGGTGCCTGCAACATAGTAAGTGCTCAATAAATGTTTCTTGAAGGGATGAACAAATGAATGAGTGAGTGAACAAAGGAAAGAGAAGCTTGGCTGGGGAAAGTCTCCTAGGCCAGGAGAACATGTCGCAGACCCAGCTAGAAAGGAAGCTGGTTGAAGCCCCTTTTGACAAGGATAAGCCACTTTCCTCCCCAGAAATGACTCCAAACGGCAGGTGGGTGGGTATCTCTATTCCTAGAGGGGCCTCCTAACTGAGGACCTCGTGGAAATAATAAAGGAATCCAACAAGGGTGACGGAGATGCCATTGAGAAAAGAACCACACATATTTTATTCTATATTAAGACAATCATTATATAACCAGGGGTAGAATTTTGATGACAGCCACCATCCCTTCCTCCCTGAGGGGCTACACAGAGCTGTTGCCCAGTGTGGCTTGGGGATCTGTTTCTGTTCTGGCTTGATCTAGATTTTTCTTCTCCCAGCCTCTGCTGACCTCCTTCTGAGTCTGACATAGGTCCTTAACCTACTCTGCCTGCTTGGGAATCCATTACTTCCTTGTTTCGGGGTCTTTATTACTATTTGCAGAATATTCTCAGTCTCTGAAAATGTGATTGCTCAAATTTCACTTTAAAGACAGTCTGTATCAGCTGATATTTATAGGAGTTTTACCTCCCTACGTGCTAGGCTGCAGAAAGCCTCCTGCCGGGAGTTGAATGATGACTATCCCTTCTTCAGTTCTGTCTATAGTAACTCCCACAGGGCGCTCAGATATGTCACATGCACTTTTGTTTTGTTTTAGCTTAGCTTTAGGTCAGGCTAGTGTTTGGCTAGAAAATGAAAGATGGGTTTTACGTCGCTTTTCTGCTAGGCTCCTAGCAAGCCACTTGTGGTTGTGCGTGTGTTACTCTTTGGGAACTTAAATCTAGGAGGACTTGGAGCTCTCAAAATAATTTGCTTTTAGCAAGTGAATTCTTTCTTTAACTTTTCTCGCAAAGACACAGTATGGACCATTATGTCAATCCAATAAACTGTGAGGGTGTGGAACAATGGGGGGGAAAAAAAAACACTGAATTGTGTGTCTGGGGGCCAGAGTCCAGCCTCGGTTTGGGCCCCAAAAAACTGTGTGGCCTTGGACTGGTGCTCATTTTTAAACTGCTATCAGCTCAAGCAAAACCTGGGTCAGAGCAGCTTTTGAAACTGGCCATGATCCACTGTTTGCAAAAAAATTTTTTTAATATCCATGCTTCAAATGGGAAAGAACTAGTAGAAAGCTTATAAGAATAGCACTGAAAACTGCTATCATCAGCAAGGAAAAGAAGTGAGGATGAGAAAAATATCCATTTTTTTTTTTTCATTTCACAAAAGAATCCCGGCTTATTGTTTTCCCCCTTCTCAGCATACAGAGGCAGCCTTAAAACGTGAGTTAACCAAAGCAAACGATTCCAAGCTAATATTTTTTTTAAAGATTTTATTTATTTACTTGACAGAGAGAGATCACAAGTAGGCAGAGAGGCAGGCAGAGAGAGAGAGAGGAGGAAGCAGACTCCCTGCCGAGCACAGTGCCCGATGCGGGACTCGATCTCAGGACCCTGAGATCATGACCTGAGCTGAAGGCAGCAGCTTAACCCACTGAGCCACCCAGGCGTCTCCGAGCTAATATTTTGTTGTCTTTAAAGTTATAGCGGCATCAGATGATTTTATAGCCCACTGGGGCCAGAAGATTCGCTGGGAAGCAGAGTGAACCTACATGAGCAAGTTGTACTATATAAAGTGGCAAGTGATCTCAGACAATTACAGAAACCTTCCTGTCTCAGTTGGTACCCTGGAGACAGCCGTTAATGCTGGCATACACTGCTAAAACTGTCAGCAATAAGACGTGAGGAAAACCCAAACCAGAACTTTTAACAAATTATGAGGTTGTGGAAAAGAGCAGAAACGTCTTGGTAATGACTTACATTAACAATACAGCTGCCTCCTCGAGCTCCCCGAGTCATAAAACACTAACAGCTAGGGGCTGAAAGGAAAACATGTGCACGTTACAAGGAAATGAAGATCAGAGAAACGGACTTTGCATGGGGGTGTGGTGGTTGCCAAGCTAAATGCAGAAGAGCCACGGTTCCGCTGATGCGAAAAGAGTCAACCACGACACAGGGAAGGCGGCCGAGTGGGCTTATCTCATGCACAGGCCTCAGTGACTAAAGGTGGTTCAGGTGGAAATCGCTGGGTTTAAACCACCAGCAGTAGTGATGGGGGCTATAGCTCGGTCTCCTCATCCGTCAACTATGGCCAATGGCTTCTGTAAAGAAAGCATTTTGGGGGCACCTGGGTGGCTCCGTGAGTTAAGGCCTCTGCCTTTGGCTCAGGTCACGATCTCGGGGTCCTGGGATCAAGCCCCACTTTGGGCTCTCTGCTCAATGGGGAGCCTCCTTCCCCCTCTCTCTCTCTGCCTGCCTCTCTGCCTACTTGTGATCTCTGTCAAATAAATAAATAAAATCTTAAAAAAAAAAAAAAAGCACTTTGAAGAGTGCCTCGTGACTGAACACTCTGGAAATGTTCGCTGTTACTACTCTCATTTCTACTGCCACTGCTAGGAATGAGCCTCGTCAATCCAAACCAGACTCTTTTTTTCCCCCCAAAACATGGATAAAACCAGAAAATAGTATCAGAAACTGGCAAACGACTTCAAGAGTTGGTTAGACACAAGTCTCTATGTTCCCACATTGTTGGTTTATTCGTTTTATTACTGATTTATACAACAAATATTCATCGAGCCCTGTACTGGGGCAAGGCTCCATGGCCTAGGATTCTGACAATGAATAAGATATAGTCTCTGACCCCGAAGAGCTCACAACCTGGCTGGTGGAGAGCAGACAGAGCAGACATTCTGAGGAGTTATATTTCAGGTAAGGGAGGGTACAGCGGGAGGACAGAGAAGAAGGAAGCCGGAGGGAGGAAGCCTTGATCCAGACTGTCTGGGGTAGGGGAGGAGAGTGGGGATGGGCCATGGTCAGGCGGCATTCCCTAGAGGTGATGTCTGGACAAAAATGTGAGGTGTCACTGTTTCAGTTAGAATGGAGACGGCCAATCAGATTGAGGGTAACAGCCAGAACACCTTGAATTCCCTAGCACCATTGACAAAGAACTCGAAGTATGCTTTTGAAGTCAATGCCTACCTTTGTTCTTTCTTCCAATTAATAGAATGGAATCTTTATGGGCCATTATTTTATATTATCTCCTCTTGCAAAGGAAATGCTACTTTTATTTATTATTTATTATTTTTTGAGAGAGAGGGAGAGTGAGCTTGCAAGTGGGGCAGGTGGGGGAGGAGGGGACGGGGAGAGGGAGAGAGAGAGAATCTTAAGCGGGCTCAGCACAGAGCCTGACCTGGCTCTCGATCTCACGATCTCACCACCTTGAGCCGAAATCAAGAATTGGACGCTTAGGGCACCTGGGTGGCTCAGTGGGTTAAAGCCTCTTCCTTCGGCTCGGGTTATGATCCCAGGGTCCTGGGATCGAGCCCTGCATCTGGCTCTCTGCTCAGTAGGGAGCCTGCTTCTCCTCTCTCTGCCTCCTTCTCCGTCTACTTTTAAACTGTCTGTCAAATTAAAAAAAAAAAAAGTCTTTAAAAGAGTTGGACGCTTAACTGACTGAGCACCCCATAGAGGAAACAGTAATTTTCACGCTAACAGCATACATTTATAAAGGGTAACTTGCCACCATCACACTATGTAAGGTCCGTCTGGATGCATGAAGTCCTGTGGGGCCTTGGGCTGACCAAGACTGACCCCTACTAAGGTTGTACAGACTCCAGGTCTTAGGGCAGAGCTACTCTGGGCCCCGGTGTGTGCAACTGCGTTTCTGTTACACCACAACCGGGCAGGAGGTAGATGCGATAGCTGTGGCATCCTCTGTCAGAGGGAGAGGAAAGAGGTGGGGAAAAGGAACTCACTGTGAGCAGATAGAAGGCCAATGAGGCTACAGGTGAGGTCCTGTGAGAAATCCAAGACTGCCCTGCTCAGTACGCCATTGGGCAAGCGACATAAGCCAGAGAAAGGTGCCAGTCCCTAACCTCAGAAGAAGTCCTGGACACCAAGACACAGAAATCAAGATTTTTTTTCTAATCCTGAAATTGACCACTGTTGATTTTAACATGCAGTAGGACAGAGAGACGTTTTAGAAAGCCTTGGAGAAACTGTCGGTGAAAGCGTTCACATAGGAAATGTGCTTCCTGTTGTTCAATGCAGCTGTCTTCTTGTGGAACTCCCCTTTGAAAAATGAACTTGAGGATCTTCAAAGAACAGAGTTCTGCTCCACCCTAGCTCTGCACATCTGAAAAATGGGAAAGAGCATTTTCCGTCCTTTTTATTGAGTCGTGACCCTCAAAATGCATTTCCTTAATTCAAACCTCTAACATTTGGTAGTTTAAACAATTGGTTTAAAATATGTGAATAACTAGGCTTCATTTGTTGGGAATCAAGACCACTTGGAGAAAAAATAGAGAAAGATGCAAAGAATGTCTGAGAATTGTGGGTATTTCATTCCTTTTAAAAACCACAATTCACTTGCTCAATGAAAAAGAAAAAAAAAAAAACCTTTTATTTTTAAAGCTTCTTTCAAGCTGAAACTGTCTATGTCCAAGCTGTAGCCTAGAGCAAAATTTTACAGCTGAGTAACAAACCTCTTAAAACAGGGATTTATAATGGAAATGCTATCCGAGAATTAATTACAGTGGGCTCCAGAAGGGTGTAATTTTTTTCATCAGTTCGGAGAGAACGCCAACCTGGTGTGACCATATTTACCCCAAACCTCAGACTCCATTAATTCATTCCACTGGGCTATACAGCAAAAGCCAGTGTCCAGGTCCCTCTCTTTTTTTTTTTTATCCACTTTATAGCCCTAGTTTGTCTAAAAGGTTTCAGAAAAAGAAAAGTTCTTTTAAGAGAGGCCAGTATCAATAACAGAGGTTTTAAATTAGGACAGCCAAAGACCAAGAACGAAGTCCTGCTTGTTCTTAAGGGAAGAAACACAAACACACTCTTACTAAAAACAAAGTTTAAAAACCTGAAACCTTAATTATCTTTAGACTTCTCTTTGGACTTTGACAGGGTAAGGTTTTCATTCCTAGGAGGTCTGTTTTCTGAAAGTGCACCTGCTGCCTCATTGATGATTAAAGGAGTTAGCCTGTGACCAAGGGGACTGGGTGACACCAGGACCAAAGAGCAGAATTACCAGGGGGGATTTAAAAAAATAGATGTGCCTGAGTTCTAATGCTAGAGATTTAGATCCAACAGCCTGGGGGTGGCCAAGAGATTGAAAAGTTCCCTTGTGGATTTTAACAGGGGGCCAAGACTCAGAATCAGAGCTCTGTCCCTTCTACAAAAAGTGGGGACCATGGACCAGTAGTGCCCGTATCATCTGGAAAGGCAGAATCTCAGGCCATGCCCTATTAGAACCGGTATTTTAGCAGGACAATTGGGGGATTTCCCCAGGGCATTAAAGTTTGGGAATCAGGGCCCTACACTACAGCTATTGCAAACAACCTGCTGATAGTCTCAGACTCAGTCTTAGAGGAGTTCCAGTATACCCACCGAAAATATGATCTGCCCAATGTTCCATGCAATAAATACAGATAGGGAGTATTCCTTCACCTGATCAGAGTTGGAGGAGAACAAAAGGATGGTACTGATGAGATGGGTGTCCCTAAAGCTTTCTGGGCTCTGGATCCAGGACACATGCAGAGTTGGAAAGTGGGACGACGGGAGGGGGAGGGAGACAGCGGTTGAAATGAGTGATGATTCATCCATGTTCATAATGGAGCAGCCATTAAATATTTTGAAAATCATCTCTGTTTTTCTGTTTTGGCACACCTCAGTGTGTTTCTTGTCATCACCTGAAGCATGCTAGGCTCTTTCCATCAAAAGTCCTAGCCCTAGGCTCTACTTCCCCCTGGACGCTCTTCTCCACATCTTTGCACGGCCAGCGACTTCTTGGCATAAATAACCCAGCTTGTCACTTGGGCAGCAAAACCCTCCTTGGCTACAAGCTAGCGTAGCCACCCAGAATTTTATAACATCATCTTCCTTTTAATTCCTTCCATAACACTTATTCCATCCTGTTTCTTGGTTTTCTTATTTGTTGGTTTATTCTCTCTCTCCCCTCTTTAAAATGCATTCTTCATGAGAATGGGGAACTTGTCTTAATTCAGTGCTCTGTCTGCATTCAGTCACTCATTAAACCAGTGCTGCTTGTTCACGGGCCATCTGTTATGTGCAGGGACAGTTCTAGATGCCGGGGATGGAGTACTTTTAAGAGTGCCTGCCCTAGAAGAACTGTTCAATAAATCTTGATTGTTAAACTAATCCATGCTCTTCAACAAACATTTTTACAAGACCATTATAGGCTATTCAAAGTGCTCTGAGCTAGAGGATTACAAATGTAGATTCTAACTATAAGGAGTTCATATTCTAGTATGAACAATAAGGCAATAAGATAACCCGAGAAGCATTAAAGTAGCCTTCAGAACAAAAAGCTTTGGGAAGGACAGAGGTGAGTCAAGAATGCTACTTAGGAAAAAGTCGAGGGGAAGCAGTGTCTGGAGATCATTTTGAGAGATGACATTTCTAGAATACCCTTAAGGGGGAATCAGGTAGGACCAGGCAGAGAAATGATAGAACATTCCAGTTAGAGGACAAGGCTAAGCAAGAGATGTGAAAGAAGATGAAATGAGCGAAATGGTCAAGAGGCTCATGGGGCCAGAGGGAAAGTGGCATTCAGGTAGAAAGTGAAAGAAGTGATGCCGGAAAGTCAGGTGGAGGTACAACCCTGATAGGTGTACCACCAGCAGCATTTTAATCCGGGCTACCTTTCTGGCCAATAATTTCTCTGTATGCATTAGGGATTTTTAAATTGTTAATTCTCTTGGACTCAATATTCCCATTTTTAAGTTTTGTTTTGTTTTTTAAAGAAAATAAGCATATATTTGGACAGTGATTTATGTTTAAAATGTTTGTGGGTAAAGGGTTTATAAAGCTTTTCCCTATTTCCGCATGAGAATTTGACCTTCATTTACCTGGTAACCTGATGAAAGGGCGCATCAAGTATGTTGACAACTAGTCAACATGACTTATAGTAAACCTGACCTTGGGCTGTGCTGAGTGGCATCTAGGCTATGGGAACTATAAATAACAGATAGGAACCATAGCTCTGAGCTTCTCTGAGCATGTGCTCTTATAACTGGACATGTCCTTTATAAGGACCCTGAAACTTGTCCCAGTGAAACTGTTGTCAGAGTTATGGTTCCCTGGGAAGGCATAAAGCTTCTAAACCAGGACAGTTCCTGTGCTTAACTCGATGTGCATTTCATCTCTTTGCACATGAACTTCTGTGGACCACTGCAAGGAGTACCCATTTTTGCCCTTCCAGCAAGTTCTGTTCCCGTTCTACACAACTTTGAGTAGAATGTGTCATGTGTGTTCTTTGTGATGCTGAATGTTGAGAACCAAGAAGAATTCTTGATGCTAAATGTATAAACCAGAGTTCTGTTTTTGTTTTTTTTTTTTAAGATTTTATTTATTTATTTGACAGAGAGATCACAAGCAGGCAGGCAGGCAGGCAGAGAGAGAGAGAGAGAGGAGGAAGCAGGCTCCCTGTTAAGCAGAGAGCCTGATGCGGGGCTCGATCCCAGGACCCTGGGATCATGACCTGAGCCGAAGGCAGAGGCTTTAACCCACTGAGCCACCCAGGCGCCCCAAACCAGAGCTTTATAAGATCAATATTAGGGGGTGCCTGGCTGGCTCAGTGGGTTAAGCCACTGTCTTCGGCTCAGGTCATGATCTCAGCGTCCTGGGATCGAGTCCCGCATCGGGCTCTCTGCTCAGCAGAGAGCCTGCTTTCCTCTCTCTCTCTCTCTCCCTCTCTCTGCCTGCCTCTCTGCCTACTTGTGATCTCTCTCTGTCAAATAAATAAATAAAATCTTTAAAAAAAAAGATCAAAATTAGGGACAAGCTAAATGCCTAACAATAGAGGAATATACTCTACTCATAGAGTATAGTTCATTCAAATAAGCAAGAATAAACTATTGGCATTACTTCAAAATAAAAAGTTGCACAGCAAAAGAAATGATCAATGAAATGAAAAGGCAACCTACTGAATGGAAGAAGATATTTGCAAATCACCTATCGGATAAAGGGTTATTATCCAAAATATATAAAGAACTTACACAACTCATCACTCTCAAAAATAATCCAGTTAAAAATTGATAAAATACATAAACAGCCACTTCTCCAAACATCCAGATGGCCAAAAGACACATGAAAGAATGCTCAACATCACTGATCATCAGGGAAATGCAAATCAAAACTACCATGAGATAGCACCTCACCCCTGTCAGAACGGCTGAAATAAAAAACCCAATACATGAGTGTTGGCGAGAATGTAGAGAAAGGGGAACCATTGTGCACTGTTGGTGGGAATGTAAACTGGGCACCCACTGTGGAAAACAGTATGGAGGCTCCTCAAAAAGTTAAAAATAGGGATGCCTAGGCAGCTGAGTCAGTTAAGCGTCTGCCTTTGACTCAGGTCATGATCTTGAGGTCCTGGGATGGAGCCCTGAGTAGAGCTCCCTGTTCAGCAGGGAGTCTGCTTCTCCCTCTCCCTCGGCCCCTGCCCCTGCTTATGCACACACATACTTTCTCTCTCTCAAATAAATAAAATATTTTTTTAAAAAGTTAAAAAAAAAAAAAACTACCTCATGATCCAGTAATTGCACTACTGGGTATTTACCTAAAAAATACAAAATTACTAATTCAAAAGGGTATATGCACTCTTAAGTTTATTGCAACATTGTTTACAATAGCCAAATTATGGAAATGATCCCCGTGTCCATCACTAGATGAAGACATAAAGAAGATGTGGTATATGGAATGGAATATTACTCAGTCATAAAAAAGAGCTAAATCTTGCCATTTGCAACAACATGGATGGATCCAGAGGGTATAATGCTAGGTGAAGTAAGTCGGTCAGAGAAAGACAAAGACCACATAATTTCATTTATTTGTGGAATTTAAGAAACAAAACAAATGAGCAAAGTAAAAAGAGAGAGAGAGAGAGAGAGAGAGAAAGGTAAACCAAGAAATGGGCTCTTAACTACAGAGAACACACTGATGGTCACCAGAGGGGAGGTGGGTGGGGGATGGGGGAATAGGATATGGGGATTAAAGAGTGCACTTGTGATGGGCCCCAGCTGACATATGGAAGCACTGAATCCTTATATTGTACCCTCGGAACTAACACTACACTGTACGTTAACTATACTAGACTTTAAAATAAAATTTGAAAAACAAATAGATCTACTTCATTCATAAAATGGAACATGAAGCAGCTCTAAAAGTTCATGTTTCTGAAGAATAGTATCAATGGGAAATAAATGGTCATAATATATATTAACTTAAAAAGTATAATATGAGAAGGAATATATGGTGTGAACACGTAACACATGTTTGTATGAAACAGGAAGGAGCTCCAACCAGAGTACAGGAAGAGAATAAGGCCACATATAAAGACATCTTCCATTTTGCCATCTTTTCCCTCCTCTCTTTTCCAAGGTGCAACTAATTTTCCCAACTCAGATATTGGTGATTCATGCCATCTGGGCCATCACAGAGCTCAGTACCCTGGCCACAGTGTCCAACTTATGACCAAGGTCAACCGATCAGGGTTTCTTATGCCCCTCTCCATAGTCACTGCCTGGGCACGTGGGCTCAGGTGGTACTCGAAGGTACAAATACTGGGACAATAAACTGGAACTCTTGATTTGTTTTTGGATGAAGAGATGAAAAAACAGTTGTGGCTAGCGCCCAGGTTCCTGCCATGAGGTGGGGAGCAACAGTCACCTTCCATCCCGCGGGCTGCCCAGGGAGGGACGGTCAACTTGTGTAAGAGTTAGACAATCACAATATCACAGAAATCCAGAACAAGGAGAGGATGTGACACGTGTTTGTTAAATTTAGTTCAACAACAGTACTTTTCTTTTTCTTCTCTTCTTTGAAAAAGCCTGCTAGCACCAAGGTCTCTGAGGTCTGCTGGTATGATCTGGTCTTAGGACCCAGAAAAGAAATGCTGCTCTAAGGAAATAATGGATCAGGCCATGGACCATGACTTACTTCTTTGTGCTTTGTTTCATTTACTAGATATTTTTACAGCTAAAAATTACTCTTAATATATATGTTGAACATAGCTTTTACACAATATGCATAGACATATATGTATGGCTTACAAGATGGTAACATGCAAATGATTTCATGATTTTTCCTCTTTAGGCTTAATAATGTGCCATAAGCATCCTTCCGTGCCAGCACACAGGGCTCTATGACTCTGTCATAATCACTCTTTACTACCCTCCTGTGAACTGACGGGTACAGTCATACCTATCTTGGCCACGTGACCTCATTTCACCGCTAGGTGTCTCAGTGTTTGTCTAAGTGGGGTTAACTGACAGAGGATTTGCTATAAATGAAAGTGAAATACTGTAAGTAAAACCCTTAGCACAGTGCTGAAACAGAATGGGCTCAGTAATTGGAGTTCTATCACTATTTCTCCTATGGAATTCTTACTCCATTAATATTGTCATCAGTGGATAGCTGAGTTATTTCCGATTTCTGATTCAACAAACAAGACCGCAACACACAGTTTACCCTTGTGTGATTTTTAAAGACTAAACTCCAAAAAGCAAGACTGCTGGGCACAGTATATACCACACGCATACAAAGAGAAATGTGACAGCATACACACACGTATACACAGCATATACACAGCATGACCCCAGGACTTCGGTTACACAAAGACACTCTTATGAAGAAGAATATTTCAGGGGCTCAGAGGTTATCTCTTGGGAGCTGGCCAAGGGCTAGTCCTAAAGACACATTTCTTTGGCAAGTGTGGGGTCTGAACGACACAGGCCTGCTGAGTTAACCCTTTTCTGCCCCCGGGGAGATGCATGAGCCAAGACAGAGAGGTGGAAATGCACAACCCACACTTAGGGACAAGAGTGCAAACCAGTAGCATTAAAGGGAAGGAGAGGAGCGAGAGGTCAAGTGGAAAAGTAGCTTCGCCCAAACCATGAAGAGGAACCATGAAGAGGTTCAATGCACAGAAGCACGGGGATGAGGATAACGCACGTGGGAGTGGTTTTAAAGATAAGCTGGAGGGAAGATTCTGGAGCCTGGGGACCCTGCCAACACATCGTGGGACAAGATGGCCTGAAGCAGTGGGAATGGAGAGGGCCTGTGCAGGAGACTGTAAAAAGCAGCCAACTTTCAAAGTCACTGAAAATGGGGACAAAGCTGAGGGGCTAGAATCCTAGAGCCCTCTAGGATCGTAAGCCCATGTGGTTAAAAGTAACAGCCTCCTGATACCAACAGACGTGCCAGGAGAGCCTTCGGATCCATTTACCAACTGTTTATCACGGGCCTACCAAGTGCCGAATGAACCATCATCCAAGTTTGGTTCATGAGCCCCCCTCCGTCCCCTGAGGAGCTTGTCGACAAAGCCTATTACACCCCCCAAGAGCTACCAAATTCAAGTCTCTAGTGCAGGGCTTGGAAATCTGCATTTTCTACAAGCTCCCCAGATATTCTCACCACTAAAATTTGAGATTCTCTGTTCTCTCTGGTGCCCAGAAAGTCATTTACACTGGGAATTTAAATATATCTCAAGTTGTGAAAAGAGGGAGGAAAAACTATAGAAACCAATAGATACAGGGGTTTTTTTTTGTTGGTTTTTTTTTTTTCTTCCTCCTTTTTCCCAATTCAGGATGGGAGTCTCCATGGTAGGCATGGAGTGAGGCTAAAACTACATTTTTCTGGGTGGCTACATATGTGTGTGTGTGTGTGTGTGTGTGTGTGTGTGTGTGTGGCCTTTCTGTTAGGAAAGGATGGCTAAGATCTGCAGATGACGAGGATGTCCAAGTGCATGGCCCTATGTGTGATCTGATGAGGCCGAAGCTCTTTTAACCAAGAATGACAAAGTCTTTGCCCAGCACAACCTAAGACTGCTACAAAAAATACATGACATATATTTTGGAAATGAGCACATTAAAAGATGCCTTTATATATGGAGAAAGCAGAGAATTTTATTTAAGTTTGGGCAGCCCTTTAGAACGTTCATGAACGTTTTTAAAAGCAAAGTTCCAGGGAAGCAAATGTTGCTAGTGACAGCCCAGAGCTCAGGACATAAGCCGAATGAAATAAAAAATCCAAGGATTTTTTGTTTTGTTTTGTTTTCTCTCCTAACCTCTTCACCTGGCCTTCGCCTCCCCCTCCCCCATCCTTCTCCTTCCCTATAGGAGTCCTTTCCCCTCCTGGTCGACAGTGGAGAAGCAGCATGTTCCAGAATACGCAGCCCTCTTAATCTAATACAGCTCTGATGGTTTCTTTCATTAAGTTTCAGCATCCTTCTGAAAATCTGGCAAATACTATGATACATGCTATCTCCGTTAAATGTATTAAAAGAACATTCAATCAGGAAATTAGTTAACTATTCTCTAAATAAATTATATTTGAGATGCTACATATAAAATATGATAATTCAGAGAGTAAATCAAATTATACATAATATTTTAATGTTCTGTTGAAGAGAGTGAACAGGGCATAAGCTTTAGGGCCAGACAGAGATCAGTTTGATTTATGGCTCTAGATTCGGGGAAGTTATTTAGGTTTTCTGAATCCATTATTAGATTCTCATCCATTACCATTGTTTCTGAGCCGGGCATTATCGGCATTTGAGGCAGGATAATCTTTTGTCCCATGAGGTGGTCCTCAGCATTTCTCACCGTGGTCCTCCTCCTTTTTCTA
The DNA here is from genome assembly GCF_964662115.1 of Mustela nivalis. Classification (NCBI taxonomy): domain Eukaryota; kingdom Metazoa; phylum Chordata; class Mammalia; order Carnivora; family Mustelidae; genus Mustela; species Mustela nivalis. The sequence continues at coordinate 111,387,282 of NC_139021.1, forward strand.
GCTACTAGATCCCAGGAGCATTCTCAGCTCTCACCTTGAGATACCCAAATACCGTTACAAACCTGAAAACGCCCCCCACCCCCGGGAAGGTGGTGATGCTCCCAGCTAAAAGCAGGTGCATTAAATGAATAATAATAATGCCTCTCCAAGTTGGAAAATTTTTCCTGGCACTTTGGGGTAAACAAAGAGGTAGCTTAATCCCACCCCTGTCCATAGGGGCTGCTGTGCAGAGCAAGCTGCTTTATCTAAACATCCCACCGGTAACACTGCAGTAGGAGTAAGACCTGAGGGTTGTAGTAAGAATGCAATGAAGCATCACGCGCTAAGCACCGGGCAGCCAGGCTGGTGCAGTCAAGTCAGTCGCGTGGGTGCTGTCCAGATGGGAAAGCCATGCTATTTGTTATGCTCCACAAATAAGTGAAATCATATGATAATTGACTCTCTCTGCTTGACTTATTTCACTCAGCATAATCTCTTCCAGTCCCATCCATGTTGCTACAAAAATTGGGTATTCATCGTTTCTGATGGAGGCATAATATTCCACAGTGATCAGGTCCTGCATTTTTAACTTCCCAATCTCCATATGATTCTTTTTAAAAAATAATTTCTATCCACTTACTGAGATTTATTATTTGTTGATTCAGAATGTCATAATTTCCTTAGATTCTTTAAAAATAATTTCATTTAGCTGCTTTGAAGTATTGGTCTACTAAATCCAACATTTGGGGAGACTCAGATAATTTCTATTGACCGCTTTCTTTTTTAGTCACATTTTCCAGTTGCCTTAACTTTTTGTGGTAAACTGAACATTTTAGATAACATATTGCAGCAACTCTGGATTCTGACTCCCCCCATCAACAGTGGTGGTTTTTGATTTGTATTGTTGTTTGTTTTGTTTGTTTGGCAAATTGACTGGGCTAACACAAATGAAATGTGTCTCCCCACGGAGTATAGCTAGTTATGTCCATGCTTGGTTTTCTTTTAATTCTTGTTTTCATTTTTAAACCTGGATTCCTAGGGGTCACCCTTGCAACTGCACAGTTCAGTGGTCAGCCAATGACTGGATTGAGGTTATTCCACTCAAACATCTTGAGCTAGTAAAGTCTCCATCCTCTGATGAATAGATCCAACAGTAAATGGTTTTCCAAGCATAAAGCTTCTCAGATTATCACATGCCTTTGGTTGATTCTACAACACTTAAGTTTTTCTTTCTTTTTCCAGCTTTATAATCACTTTTTTTGGGAGGAAGATTAACCAAGCTTCTTATTTGGTCACAGCTGGAAGTCCTTGAAATCAGGATCTTGACTTTTCATCTCTGCATTCTAAGGTTTAACTCATAGTAGGCTTGCAGAAACTGTTGGCAGAGAAGTTCACTTTTTAATTTTCTTTTTTTAAAGATAGATACATTTCCTAAATATCACGTGGACAATTATTTGTTACCTCTGATTTTTCAAGCTGATGGCTACTGATTCCTTGATGACATTTGCAGGTTCCCTGAAAGTCATATGATGCATGACACAGAACTTGTTTATTGAATAAATTTATTGAATTTACTGAATAAATTTAGCCTTTTTTTAAAATTTAGTCTTTCTTAGTACTCTCCCCCCTCCTGCCCAGTTTTATTGAGATGTAATTGACATATAATTGTGTACATATAGGTGTATAACATGATGATTCAATACCCACGCATATTGAAAAATGATTATCTTGGTACTCTTGAACTATTTCTTCTCTTATTATAGTTGTGTTATTTATAGTTTTACCTCTCAAAGACCAAATACAATTTTTCTTGACAATTTCTGGGTTCCCATCTTTGTTTGTTTCTCTTTGTTCACAACAATTTCCCTCAGAGAATTGATAACCTCATGCTACCTACTGTGTAAGCAGTTATACTCTAAATGAAGGAAAACTGCATGAACACCTTACAAATTGGGGGCAATAACTGAGTGTCTTTTGCTGATTACCTATTTGCAAATGAAAAACCAAGTAACTATAATGAAGATAATTAGAGATATTGCATCATAATATGTATTATTTTCTTTATTTTATGCAGAGTAATATAGGTTTGACTATCTCTTATTGAAGATACTCTTATAAATAACATCCAATTTATCAGACCTCACAATTATTTTTTTTAAAGATTTTATTTATTTATTTGACACAGAGAGAGAGGTCACAAGTAGGCAGAGCAGCAGGCAGAGATAGAGGGGGAAGCAGGCTCCCTGCTGAGCAGGGAGCCCAATGCAGGGCTCAATCCTGGGACCCTGAGATCATGACCTGAGCCAAAGGCAGAGGCTTAACCCACTGAGCCACCCAGGCACCCCCAGACCTCACAATTCTTAAAAGCCCTGTGTTGGTAATATATATATATATATTCTATAATTTATACCAAGTCTTTGACAAGATGAGAACCAAAAGGAAGTTTCCATAAGAATTATTCATTTGAAGTAGGAATAACACAGAAGTTTATGAGGGCTCTCAGTAATAGCTTGTTTTAATTGCAACAGCCACCAAACCAACTCTATCAGGTAATTTAACCAATGACCAATTCTAAATTTTTATTATGAAAAATCTTCTTCAATAAGATAGGCTTACCTCTTGAGAAATTCACTTCACATATGTTCTGAGTATTCACTGATAAGGCACATTAACAAATTTAGGAGGTAGCCTTGGATAGCTAAAAGCACTTATTTATACTTTCTTACTATTGCCAGTTGTCATTCATCTATGAAAATGCAGGACATGGAATGGGAACAAAAAGATAAGTGAAATCCCTAAACACAACATTCAATCTCTTTTTCCGTAAGGGCTTTTAATAGCAATGACAAAAGAATTTGAGTTCAGTCCCCTTTCTCCTCTCTACCCCATCTACCCCAAAAGACACTAATGAGAACTAGAAGTGCCAGAAGGTAGACAGAAAAACGGAAGAAGAGAAAGAACAAAGTGCCTGGAGAATACATAGAGCACCTAATGATTCCACGAATAATTTATTGTAAACACTACTTTTCTAAACTTTCCATCAATCACTTTTTCATTAGTGACTGAAGGTAGAGTCAAATAGCGCACCTTTAAAGTTATTATATCTTAATTTCTACAAGTTGTACTGCAACACAGAGAAGAAGGGGGAAAAAAAACCTTACAAGGCAAGTAAAGCATGGCAAAATTTTTAAATGATCGGTTGAAGCATATCTCTCTATGTATATAGACATTTAATTTCTCTCAGCAATTTTTGTGGTTTCAGGGTATATAACTCACACACAGTCAGATTCATACCTGAGCATTTCTTAGTATTTGATGCCTGTTCTTGGGTCAAAAGACTCGATTCATTAAAGATGTCAATTTCCCCCAACTTGATATTATAGATTCAAGAAAATCCCCATCAAAATCCCAGCAAATTTTGAAGCAATTGAAAAAACTGATTCTAAATTTCACCTGGAAATGCAAAGAAACAAGAGTTAATGAGGCAACTTCAAAAGGAAGAACAAAACTGGAGGAATGACACTACCTGATTTCTAGATTTATGATAAAGCGACAGAAGTGAAGACAGTGTAGCATGGGTGTAAGACAATTAGGTTAATGGAAGAGAACAGAGGGTCCGGAAATCAACCCACACATACACAGGTGATTGTTTTTTTGACAAAGGTGCAAAGGCAAATCAGTGGAGAAAAAAACAGTCTTTTCATTAAGTTGTTCTGGAATAACAACTGTATGAATATCCATATGTATAATATTACCTTTTTCCATACTACACACTATATATAAGAATTAACTCAAAATGGGTCATAGGCATAAGGTGAAACCTAAGGTCCATAACATTTCTTTGCAGTGAAGTTTGAAGAAAATCTTTGTGATACCAAAGATATAATCACAAAAAATAAATTCGCAAATTCTCCTCCTTCAAATTAAAAGCCTCTATTCTTCAATAGATACTGTTAAGGAAAAAAAAAAGCCAGAACTGAGACAAAATATTTGCAAAGCATATATTTAATGCAGAACTTGAATCTAGAATACTTAAATAAAGAATTCTCAAGACTCAAAAATTTAAAAAGCAACTGAATAAAAAATGTACAAAAAATGTATAAAAAAGATATTTAAATAGTGTTCTATATCATCTGTCACTAGACAATGACACATGAAAATTAAATTAAATTAAATGTAAATTAAAGTCACAATAATATACTTCTACACCCTGACTAGGACGACTAAAATGAAAAGACTATACAATGCGTAGGCAAGACGGTGGAGGAACTGGAACTCTTGTACGCCACTGATGGGAATATAAAATGGCATAAACATTTGGAAAATAATTAGACTATTTCTTAAAAAATTAAACCTATAATTCACCTATGATTCAGCCATTTCATTCCCAGGTATTTAAATAAGAGAACAGGAAATATAAAGACTTGCACAGGAATGGTAATGGCCATTTGTTATAGCCCAAACTGGAAACAATTCATTATCCATCAACAGATAAATGGATAAACCCACTGTGATATACCCATATACGAATACTAATGATTAATACAAAGAAATGAACTCTTGACACCTACTATAGCAAGGATAGCTTTCAAACTAATTAGACTGAGAGAAAGAAGTGAAAAAAGGGTACAGCCTGCATGATTCCATTTATATAAAATTCTAGGTAAGTCAAGAGTCTCTACAGAGACAGAAAGCAGATCAGTGGTCGCCTAGGGATGCAAGGGTGGAAGGAGTGATGGGGTAGACTGCAAAGAACCATGAGAAAATGTGGGGGATTGTGGATGCCCTTATTATTGTAAGTGGTTTTATGAGTGTACAATACATAAATCTTATCAGATTGTACACTTATTTTTCTAAACATGTATTTGTTGAGAGAAAGAGAAAGCATGCGGGGGTAGGGGGAGAGGGAGAGAACCTCAAGCAGACTCCCTACTGAGCGTGGAGCCCAATGTGGGCCTCGATCCCAGGACCCTGAGATCATGACTTGAGCCACAATCAAGACTCAGACGCTTAATCAACTGAGCCACCCAGGCACCCCATACTAAATACTTTAAATATATATTAAATACTATTAAATATATATATTGTATGTCAAATATACCTCAATAAATTTAAGGGAAAAAAAACAGCAAAATGTTACCTGTTAAAAATGTCTAAGAGATGACTGTAAGGAAAAGGCCAATAAATGAATCAAACAAAATAAAATATAAAGTATGAGAACATGGGTTGAACAAGGACATAAATTTGAGGAAACAGAGGTTGAAGGCTAAGAAAGCAAAAGTGCCAGAAGCCAAAATTTCCATGATTCTTGTCACAGCAATGAGGGTGCTACATTCTTATGTAAAAACAGAAAAGCAAAGTAATTTGGCTTCAATTAAAATATTTGAGGGAGGAATTTGGGCCATAGTTGTGAATGGCAAAGCTGCCAATGTTTAAAATGAAACATGTGCATCTGAATATTTCAAAGACTTAAGAATATTTCGTTAGTTTAGCCAGCATGACCTCTTTTCAACCACCACGTGCTTCCTCTTCAGGACACTTGAGTGATTCAAGCGAGTACGGGGATCTATGAGACGACCTTCTCCACACAGTGGTCTTGCTTGGAAATCCAAGAATTCTGGGTCTTGGTTCCAATTCCATTCTGGACCTGAAGTCAGCTTGAGAGGCAAATGATTGGCCTTTTCAATATCTTCCTATTTAAAAAATGGGGTGGGGGGGAAGAGGCCTGTGTTCTATATGGGGAGAGGCCAACTCAGGTTTTCTTTCCCTGGAGATAGTCCCAGCACAGGTGAAGTTAGTAATTAAATGGCATCTTTGCCTTTATCACTGCTGTCCTCATAACGTAAATGTTAAGTGTCTTCTTATGCTCACTGCTTCTAGGAAGACTGCTTTTGTTTGTTGGCAAAAGGAAAGGGAGAAAGCAATCCTCCCGCACACTGACTGATGACCTGTGCATTTCAACGGCACTTAATCACCATGGTACCCGGGTACTCAGACCCTGCGATACATTGAGAACAAGAACATCAAACCCACAGCTCTGCAAAACGAGGCCGGTAGGAATTCTAGGACATGAGTCCTTTGAATCTGTTCCCTTTGTGTAAACAAGCTGAAGGGCAAAACGAATGTGGAGTGTATGGTTCCCAAGGTTTTTCAGATTGAAACTGAATAGCAAGACCTCGTCAATTCGAGCTCCCCATTTTCTCCAAGAACAGATAACCCCTTGCAGCGGGGGGCCACACCGGTGCATCAGGCCTGTCTCGGGAGACGCTCACGGCAGCAAAGTCAACCTCACGGCCATGTCTGTGGATGTGGAAGACTCGGTTCATCAGCCGAGATTTTGAAGACCATTCATTGGTATTCTCAAGCTGTTTCTACCCGGGAGCAATTCAGAATATGGAATCAGAGTATTCACGCTGTCATTTCTTATGAGACAAGAAGGGAAATTCGAAAGTCTGGCCTTGATCAAACTACAAACTCTTTTCTGAAATACTGATTTTCCATATTGAGCAGCTAGATGGGCAGCAACGTGAGACAGCAGCCCGTTGCTCAGGTAAAGGGACCCCCTGTCTTAGAAAATTGATTAGAATGACATTAAAAGTCTCTTAAAACTCTTTGGAAAATAAACCTTCTATATGGATTTTTGGCTGGATTTTACGGGGAGAAAACTATGTGGCAGAATGCTAATTTCAATTTGTTCACTTAGCCATCAAAAGGACCTGGTTTAAGCTGACTTGGGAGTAAGCTGCAGCAAAACATTTACCTTTTAGAAACTGAATTAGTGAAATTATTTTGCAATGCCTTGAGGTAATTCTCTAATATTTAATCTCCAAGTTTATTAAATATCAAGTAGTCGGAGATTATTTTAAAAGAAGCACACATAGTAAGCAGTTACTTTAATTATGGTTAATCCCTTACTCTGCCATTTTAAACCAAAAGTTTTTCTTCACTCTTACCTATGAAATTTTTAACCTCATGAGTGGGAGCACCTACAATCTTTATGTAAAAGAACCGTGTGCACACAAGATGAATGTTAGGCACGACTCTGGCAATAAATTACTCAACAAGATCAGATGATATAGAACGTTGTCTGTGTTTTAAGGTCAAGAATCCTGATTATTCTCAGCAAATGTAAACACAGTTTTTGCAGGAGTAACGTGTTCTAGCTCTCTTAAAAGTAAATTTACAAACTGCAAGTCACAGTCACAACCCATTTGAAAAATATGACATACTCATTTTTAAAACTGGATTTTTAAAAAAGTTTTTATTTATTTATTTGACGGAGATCACAAGTAGGAAGAGAGGCAGGCAGAGAGAGAGGAAGGGAAGCAGGCTACCCACCGAGCAGAGAGCCCGATACGGGGCTCGATCCCAGGACCCTGGGATCATGACCTGAGCCGAAGGCAGAGACTTTAACCCACTGAGTCACCCAGGCGCCCCTAAACTGGATTTATTCTGATGAACCATTCAAATTCTCAGAATTCTAAGGTTGTACAATAAAGCATCAAAATATAAACCTCTTCTTAACTAAAACTGGGATTTTATTCAAAATTTAAAATTTTGGGACGCCTGGGTGGCTCAGTTGGTTAAGCAGCTGCCTTCGGCTCAGGTCATGATCCCAGCGTCCTGGGATCGAGTCCCACATCGGGCTCCTTGCTCTGCAGGGAGCCTGCCTCTCCCTCTGACTCTGCCTTCCACTCTGTCTGCCTGTGCTCGCTCTCACTCTCTCTCTCTCTCACAAATAAATAAATAAAATCTTAAAAAAAAACAAAATTTAAAATTTTGTTTTTCCTATAAGATTTCTTGAAAAGACTACAGCTATGCAATTCAGCCACAGCATACAAACTACGTAGGAGTTGTAACATAGTAAAGCCTAAAACAGGAGGAAAAAACAACCAAACCCCTGGGGCATTCCAAACCCTAGTAAATATTTTCCTGTGTTGTAGACCCCAAAATGGATTGAAACCGACTCTCCTCTATCAGCTTCCATTGTCTCTTGAGTATACATGAGTTAACCAACGAACTAACGTATAATTCCCAGACAGCCTATTTAGTACTCTGGCCCCTATTTCAAAACGGGATTTAATGTATCAAACTATCGTATTCAGCTGCCATTTATGAAGATTTCCTCCACCTCACTGAACAGTGCTGAGAGTTCTCCATCCACAGCCCTGTGTGTCTGCAGCATATGCAGAAGGAGAAGGAGCATTAATTATAATTACCGCTAATAGCGCTGCCGAACTTGAGGCGCTAGGGCTGATGTGACAGGAGGTGACGAAGGACCATGAAGGTGAAGGGCGGTCCAGTGTTTTCTGAAGTGAGACTGCCAATTCTCAGAGCTGGTAAATGGTGTGAGAGTAAAATAAAATAAAAATAAAGTAAAGTAAAACAAAACAAGTAACATAAAAGTTTGGTTAAAAAGTACCTCAGAAGTATGTTTGAGAAAAACTAGGATAAACAAAGTTAAATAACTGGCTTGACAGCAGAACTTTCCATATACGACTATGCATCACCTGTGTCAAGAGGAAAAGAGATTGTGTGAGAACCTCCTAATATTACTTTGCCGAGAACTCCACAGCCCCCCTCCCACCACCCCTCAGCCTGCAGAACTTTTCTTAGGGTACCCTCGCGGAACAGGTGCCCGCTGCATTTCAGAAGGTAATGTTTGAAGTAACATTCAGTCCCCATAGAAACATCAGGAAAAGTCCAAGAGGTGGGGCTACACCCATAAAATACCTAGATGAAAACTGGACAGAATGTTATTAACACCCCCACTTTTTAAAAAAAATAATCTCCAAGACCAAAATTTGAACTCAAGATTCTGAGATCAAAAGATGCTTCGCTGACTGAACCAGTCAAGAACCTTTTAAAACTATGGAGCACAGAGGTGTTAGATCTATTCATTTAACCCTATTAACCCAATTTTTTTGGAAGAATGTTTCTTGAAATCATTCTTTTTTTAAAAGATTTTATTTATTTATTTATTTGAGAGAGATAATGTAAAAGAAAGAAAGTATGAGAGGGGAGAGGGTACGAGCAAGAAGCAGACTCTCCACTGAGCAGGGAGACCAATAGGGAGCTCGATCCTGGGACTCCAGTATCATGACCTGAGCTCAAGGAAGTTTCTTAACCACCTGAGCCACCCAGGCACCCGAGATCATTCTTGACTCTGATATTTGTAATTTGCTATCAGAAGCAAAGGGCATAATAAAAAAAATAAACATCTGGGACTCCATCAAACTAAAAGCCTCTGCACAGCAAAGAAAATGTCCAATCATCAACACATCAAAAAGACAACATACTGAAGAGGGAAAATATTTGCAAACTACCTCACTGATAAAGGTTGCATATCCAAAATATTAAAGAACTCATACAACTCAGTAACTCAAAAACAAATAGCAGTTACAAAATCAGCAGAGTTCAGAATATTTTCCCAAAGAAAACACAACAGAGAGCCAACAAATACAAGAAGAGATGTTTACCATTACTCTTCACCAGGGAAATGCAAATGAAAGGCCAAAGTGATGTCACCTAACACTTGTCAGAATGGTTAATATCCAGAAGACCAGAAATATCAAGCACTGGCCAAACTGTGGAGGAAAGGGAACTGTGCTCTGTTGGTGGGACTGTAAATGTGTGTAGCCACTATGGATAATAGTATCAAGTTTTCTCAAAAAAAAAAAAAATCCACATGGGGCACCTGGCTGGCTCAGTTAGAATAGTGATTCTTCATCTCAGGTTCAAGAGGTTGAGCCCCACATTGGGGGTAGAAAATACCTTGAAAAAATTAGAAATAGAAAGACCATATCATGGGCATCTGGATAGCTCAGTTGATTAGGCAACTGCCTTCGGTTCAGGTCATGATCCCAGAGTCCCAGGATTGAGTCCTGCATTGGGGTCCCAGCTCTATGGGGAGTCAGCTTCTCCCTCTGACCTTCTCCTCTCTCATGCTCTCTCTCACTGTCTCTCTCTTAAATAAATAAATAAAATCTTAAAAAAAAAAAAGAATGACCATATCATCCAACATTCTCCCTCTTACGTATTAGAAAGAAGCCAAGTCTCTCCTAAATGAAGGTGTATAGTGTGATGTGCCCTGCTGTTTAATTCCAGCACTGAGAGTCTCTGCCCCTTTGAAGTAGATTGTAAAGGGCCCTGGCCACAGGTTAAGGTATAAATTCTCAGGTCAGCTTCTCTCCAGAGCTCTACTCAAACCTTCAGAATTTAGTCCTCAGTCCATTCCTTTTGTACCCACAGCTCTGTCTTTCCCCAGTCTCTCAAGGCCCAGCCTACCACCCCTGGGAATCTGACATAACTTGTGGTTTGGTTGACCCTGAGCCCAAAGCCATGACCTGAGCTGCCCCCTACAAACATACCTGGGTCACAGAAACTTATTAACTACTTAGCAGGAAGCTCAGCAGGGTCTCACAACCAAAGGCCAACAACCTGAATACTTGCTGATCAGGGAGCATCCCCCGACCACTGCAGACCTACTGATTCAATGTGTCATCAGGTGTTCTGTGCAAATTCCTTCCACTCCTGTCCCACACTAGACTCTTACCAGCCAGTGAGAACAGGTTAAGTCACAGGCACATGATCACCAGCATCTTACTGGAGTAAGGCCTCTGCTACTCCTTCCCAGCTCAGCAGTATCTGGAAGTGAGCCAAAAAATAAAAAATAAAAATTCCCTCCCTGCAAGTAGACGCAGTTATGGGGCTCCATGCCTCGGGTTGCTGAGCCCTGAGGTAGGAGTCAGCACTTAGCTCAGATTTGGAGCACTAGCCACCTGCTGCCCCTGGAACAGCCACATTCCTCAACTCTGTATTGGATTTCTCTCAAATAGAGACTTCTGTTTTGTCTGTCAATAGGTATGTTTCTGTGTGAAGCATGGAGTGGTGTGACTACTTGTTCCTCCATGAAGTGTTGGAATGCCCTAACTCATAGATTCAAATTCATTTCCCGCCCACTCTGCAGATCTGCCAGAGCACAGCTCCACCTCAGCCCAGTACTCTGTTACCCACGGCAAGCGTCAATGCTCCGTATTATTATCCAGGACTGATGTCTTTTTCAGATCTGAACCTGAGGCTTAGTGTGGTCAATTAACTTGTCTGACATCATATGGGTAGTAAATAGTAGAACACAAATTCCAACCCAGATCTCCTCAAGATGCTCAGAGGTCTTCCCTCTAATGCAGGCCATTCTCAGGCACCTCAAGGCCCTGTGTGTTTCCCTTTCTCTGGCTACCGTGAGAAGTATAATGAGAGGTGTGGGCTGACTGTCCCAAATGTAGCCCTGGTCAGTGGCAAGGAAAGATCCTAAGTAACAAGACTGATGTCAGGGTGCAGAGCAGTTCTGCAGGGCCTGTGAGTCTCCACCTGGGGGACAGGCTGAGAGTGCCACTGCAGTGGTTTTCACCAGGCCTGCCATCAGGAGCTCCCCCTGGGCTGCTGGATCACATCCCCAGAGAAATGGTGGGTGAGAAGAGGAGGTCAGAAGAAAATGTAGAGTCATTGAGGAAACCTGGTGGAACTAAAGGCAATCCTGAAGTGGCCTGTAGTTGGGGGAAGAGGGTAGGGCAGCAAGAGGATGGGCTTGAAGAAGTCTTTTCAACTACTCTGCTCTCTGTGACAAATGATTCCTAATATTTTTCAGGTGCCAGTATGTTGCAGGGTGGCCATGTCAACTAGCGTGTAGGTCCAAACAGCCACCTGTGTGACCCCTGTGCCTCCATTCAACCCCCTCTTGCAGGGCGAGTACTACCTGAAGAGACTTGGTCTTTCCTCTGTGATTTCTTCTAAGACATTTAAAGTTGAGTCACTTGCCATAGGAGATGAGTGGCAGGTGGCAGTAAGGAGGAGAGGTGAAGACTGGCTTTGTGGTGCCTGAGTCCATCTGCTCTGGGATCACCTTCACTCCCCTCTGAACTCATCAGGACTTCTGTCCTTCTCCAGTGCACAGTACCAGTGATAGAATAGCTGTTAACCCATGGGGAATATGAGCACACATGCAAGAATTACTATACACCTGGGATGTACGATGACCACATAAGAAATCCAACAGAATGAATGTTAAATATCATTTGAAATAGAATTATTGGAGTAGACAGACTCCAGAAAATTAATAAACAAAATAAATGTATCCTTCTGGATATAGGAAAATATCAGTAGCAATAAGACCCAATTAAACTACAGGAAAGAACCAAGTCAAAATATTGCATGTGAAAAATAGAATGGTTGAATTAGATTGCATACAGATAGGGTAAATAATAGGATAAAAACAGATCAAAGAGGTGTGCAATTGGTACTTTCTGTGGACATAACAGAAGTATCGACTTTGGAGCTGGCAAACTTATGGTAGGACCATTTGTGCAATTTCTGTACCGAAGAACTAATTAGCGAGATATGGTTGGGGATACAAAGAAGTGGAAGCTGGTGCAGGAGCCTGGCATAAAGAGCAGCAACAGAGCTTTTTTCATGCCTCCCATGCCCTTTTCACCCCCTTCCTCACTGTCCCAACCTCCACCACCACTGCTAATCCTAATGGACAGTGGAAGGAAAATGAGAAGTAGAGATTAGCAGCTGACGGACACAACTGATTGAGGAAGCCCCACAAATAGGGTTTTAATGGAAATAAAATAGGGCCACTCTAACCCCTTCCTCAGATCTTCCGTTGGGGCTCCCCACTGGCTGAACTCACAGCCAGAGAGCATAGATAACTGTCAGACCTTTCTATCTACCACTTCCACACCACAGAAGGGGTTGGATGGGTGGAGACTGTGTCTTTAGAGACAGACAGGAGGTATCTGCTATGGGTGGGTGGGTAGAAATTACTAGATTCCACTCTGATACTTAAAAAAGAAAAGAAATTAAGAGGATTCATTAAAATAATCTCCATGGGGCACCTGGCTGGCTCAGTTAGTGGAGTATACATCTTTTTATCTTGGGGTTGTGAGTTTGAGAAACACATTAAGCATAGAGATTAAGCAAAAACAAACAAACAAACAAACAAATAAATAAATAAATAAAACAGGGTTGCTGGGGGGAGGGGGTTTGGGAGAAGGGGGTGGGATTATGGACATAGGGGAGGGTATGTGCTTTGGTGAGTGCTGTGAAGTGTGTAAACCTGGTGATTCACAGACCTGTACCCCTGGGGATAAAAATATATGTTTATAAAAAATAAAAAATTAAAACATTAAAAAAAAAAACTTGCATAGAAGGGTAAACCTAAAAGCCAACTCTCAATTATAGAGAGCAAACAAAATTACAGAGAACAAGCAAACCATTATACAATGGTACCAGAGGACAGGTGGGTCATGAGTTCAATAGATGACGGTTTAAAGATGGCATCAGTTTGATGACTCCAGGGTGTTGTATTGAAGTGTTGAATCTACCGTACACCTGGAACTAATAGTACACTGTACTTTCAGTAACCAGAATTTAAATAAATACACACAAGACAAAACAAACAAACAAACAACAATTAAAAAAAAAACCCTTAAAAAAAAGTCTATATAAAGGAATTGCAGAGGAAGAAAGAGAGGAGGAATGTAGAAAGCCAAATGCTGAGAAAGCCTGCACTTGAAATAAAATCAGAGTATCTGATTCCCAAAGTTCTTTTTGCTGCAAGGATATTCCTGGCCTCAATAGACATCTGCAAAGGCCACAGGAAGGTAGCTGTATTAGTCAGAGTTCTCCAGAGAACCAATTGGGTGTCTAAAAGTAAATATATAGCATCTGTATCTATGTCTATATCTATATATCTATAGGGAGGTAGGGAGAAAGAGAGAGAGAGAGAGAGAGAGAGAGAGAGAGAGAGAGAGAGAGAGAAAGAATGAGTTTTATTTTAAGGAATTGGCTCATGATTATAGAGAGTAGCAATCCAAAATCTGCAGGTTGGGCTGGCAGGCTCAGACCCTGGAAGAGCTAATATTGCAATTCAAGGCTATATTAATCATGTTTTTCGTTTTCTGTTTTTTATGGTGATGAGACATCTTTCTGGAGAAAAGGAGAAGGTAAGGAAGCCAGGAGAAGTTGTTCTATTCATGGAGATAATAATCACCTGGTTACATACCTTTTATATCCAAACCAACCAATCCCAAGGCCCTACCTCAGCACTTCCTTTATCTCACTCTCACAAACTAAAACCAATAGTTATCTCATTCTAAATCACAGCAAAGGTAGGAGTCAGACAACTAAAGGCCACCCTATACATAAAAATGCTTGACATTATTCAAACTGGCCAGTCCTAGACTGTTTCCCCTGCTCTGCCTTGCTTTGTCCATAGAAACCCCTGGAAAGTCTCTGGGCTATGCTTTCACCTCACTCCCACTTCTGTTTCCTGACCAGATTCCTGTGTGAAGTGGCACGCCCCCTTTTCTGGGGAAATGCAAATAACAAAAATACCTCAATCCCATTTGCATCTTTGTGTCATCACACAGTCACCTCCATAAGTTAAAATCCCACAGGAATTTTAACACAAAGTCCAAATGTCCTTAGGCTGGAGACCTAGGAAGAGAAAATATTGCAGTTCAAGTTTGGAGCGGTCTGCTGGGATAATAACCGTATTCCTCAGGGGCAGTTAGTCCTTTGACTGATGAGGCGAGGCCCACCCACATTATGGAAAGTCCTATGTTTTACTCCAAGTCCATTGTTTCAAGTATTAATCACATCCAAAAAACACTCTCTCACAGAAATATCTGGGAATAATGCTGGACAAAATATATGGACACAATGATATCAACCAAGTCAATATACAATATTAACCATCACAAGAAATTTATGGGGAATTCTGCACGTATTTCTCTGGGACCCCAAGGAGCCTGACAAGATAAAACACACTGTTCTCCTCAAACTCAGGAGCCTGCATGGAAGGAGTGGAAAGTTGACAGCAAAGGAATAGGCCGATGTGCCCTTGCAGTCTGACTAGCTAGGGATCTGTCAACCAGCATCAAGCTATGAATGTGGTTTGAGGTGGTCTGTGACTGATAGGGCTCCAGCCTCATGGCAGACACAAATGCTGAGCTGCTCTAAAAGAGGGTACAGTCATTCTTGGTATAAGAAAATTACTGTAGTTAGTTTTGCCAAGAATAAAAACCAGCATATGGTCAAAAAGAAAGGAAGCAAAGCTGATGAAATAAGAAGCAGTAGATACAAGAGAAAGCAGAAATGGACAAAGATTTTAGACTTTGCAAATGCCAAACTTTTCATAGACCTCTAATCATTTCCTTATGTCTGTTAGTTTTTAAATATCTCTACTCATTGCAATTACATTCACTTTCATTTACTGAATAACAAACAATCTCAAAACTAACAGCTAGGACTATCATTTCCATCATGGGTCTCTTGACCAACTGTCCAGTGAAAGTGGTGAAGATGATTTTTTTTTAAATAAGAGGGAGGGCCCACAAATGGCCCTATGTACATATAGCAAATGAAGAAAATGTATTCAAGAAAACCTACTTAGTAAGAACGGTAGGAGTCTGTGACACTTGAATCACAATCTTCTTCCTCCATTCCCCATCCCCAGCTCAATATGAAACAAAGTCCACTCCAGATGGCTGCAGCCAAGGACACAGGGCTCTTTGTCTCCCAGTTCAAGGGTTACAGCATCCTCTTGGGAGAGGCAGGATGACAGTCTTTCTCATCCTTGACCCTGGCTGCCTGTTGTCAAGGGGAAGGTCCTGGCAAGTGTGGCCAAGAGATAGAGATCTTTCTACCACTGAGGCTTTCTACCACTGAGGCCCTACTCTGGAGGAGGCTCTCCCTTGGGTGGTGCAATGAAAATACCAGAACCCCACCTGTCTTTCCCCTGGCCTGAAATGCAATTATCTAATACTCAATTTAGAAAGCTAAGATGACCTGAATCTACCACCTCCTTTCCCCATATCATGGAGCATCTACCTGCTGACTCAGGATGACAGGGAAGATTGCCTAAGAGCGTAAGCTTCTTTGTCCTGGGATCTTCCCCTGCTCTTTTTTTTTTTTTTTTAAACCTAGCAGAGAAGATTGTATTAAATAAATTAGTTGATCTACTCTACCTTTTAAAATAAAATAAATGAAATGTAATTGATAACTCTAAAATCAAAAGACTTAAATACAAAAAAAGAAAAAGCATCTTGGTTCTTTCCACAGTTTGGCAACCACGGCCATTGCTGCTATAAAAATTGGGGTACAGATGGCCCTTCTTTTCACTACATCTGTATCTTTGGGGTAAATACCCAGAAGTGCAATTACAGGGTCATAAGGAAGTTCTATTTTTAATTTCTTGAGGAATCTCCACACTGTTCTCCAAAGAGGCTGCACCAACTTGCATTCCCACCAACAGTGGAAGAGGGTTCCCCTTTCTCCACATCCCCTCCAACCCATGTTGTTTCCTGTCTTGCTAATTTTGGCCTTCAACGGATGTGGTCCATATACACTATGTAGTTATGATGCCTCCATCAGACAGGATGAATACCCAACTTTTGTAGCAACATGGATGGGACTAGAGGAGATTATGCTGAGTGAAATAAGTCAAGCAGAGAGAGTCAATTATCATATGGTTTCCCTTATTTGAGGAGCATAACAAATAGCATGGAGGACATGGGGGAATAGAGAGGTGAAGTGAGTTGGGGGAAATTGGAAGGGGAGGTGAACCATGAGAGACTATGGACTCTGAAAAACAATCTGAGGGGTTTTAAGTGGGGGGCGGTGGGAGGCTGGGGGAACCAGGTGGGGGTATTGGGGCATGGATTGCATGGAGTACTGGGTGTGGTACAAAAACAATGAATACTGCTATGCTGAAAATAAATAAAAAATAAATTTAAAAAAAAAAAAAGCAAAGAAAATCCACAACTAGAATAAATTAAAAAAAACTAAAAATTAGTATGTATAAGAATAAGTTACTTATTAAAAATAAGCCTAGAAGAAATTCTAGAATGAAATAATTTAAACACATGTACATATTTGACAATCGCTTTAATGTTAAATGAATCTGAAAATAGATAACCATGTAAAAGAGTGGCTATAGATTGGGAAGATGAAGGCAGTTGTCCCTTCTAAGTTATATAGGCTGCTCACTACATTAAAGAACAGAACCAAAATGGTGAAGGACAGTTGCAGTAGAAGTAGTGAGAGAGCAGACCCCAATGAATGAGGCGTAGGGGGATACATCTAGAAAATCTCCAGATCCGAGCTGTCATGGGTTTGAGCATTTCAGAGCAACAATAGGAGAGAGAGAGCTCTGTGAGGCTAGAGGTCTGCTTAAGACATATTGCTTTCTACAAATCCAAGAAAACAAGTTTAGCGACAGAAAAATAGTGCTATGGACTCCCAGGCAGAGGGCTTTAAGAGGAAAGGAGAGTACCTTCAGAATAGCTCCACTGAAGAAAATGAAGGCATAAATTCCTGACAAACTTCATCTACTTTCATGTGCTTTTTTTTCCCAAAATGAAGAAAAAGGCATTAGGGAAATGAAACAGGATATTGAATGACACCATAAATTAGAGTTAGAAAAACTCAGTGAGGAAAGTACAGACCTCAGGGAAGAAGCAGCAGCGTATCGACACATTACTTCCTAAGTGAAATGGAAAGTAGTAAAAAAGGCAGCAGACAGTGTTGTATGAGAATGGGAAGTGAGAAGAGAAAAATGCTAAAAAAGAAACTAAAAAAAGAGACTACAAGATTTGAGAGAAAATATCAAAATGTGAAGTTATGGACAGGAAATGAATATCTGGAATGCCTCTGGGAAAACTAAAGCAAAGACACAAAAACGTTAACAGTCATAATACAGAATTTTTTGTAAACACAATAAATCCTTTCAAACTGTTTATTAACAGAGTACCCTGAGCACTGACTCAGAATGACAAATAAAAGGTTTAGTAAAATCATTGAGAGAAAAATGGAATTAAAATTGAAATGCAAAATTTAATTGAAATGTAAAGAAAAAAGGAAATCCTTGGGCATCTAGGGAAAAAGGAGCAGATGACATATAAAGGAAAGGAAATGAGAATGTAATCCACATTTCTGAATGCCGAATTTTGTACCACAAGAAAATGGAGTAATGTATTGAAAGACACTGAAGGGTACAGGTCTGTACCCTTCAGTGTCTTTCAATACATTACTCCATTTTCTTATAAAAATATATGTTTATAAAAAAAAAAAAAAAGAAAGGACCAATACCCAACTTTTGTAGCAACATGGACGGGACTGGAAGAGATTATTATGCTGAGTGAAATAAGTCAAGCAGAGAGAGTCAATTATCATATGGTTTCACTTATTTGTGGAGCATAACAAATAGCATGGAGGACATGGGGAGTTAGAGAGGAGAAGGGAGTTGGGGGAAATTGGAAGGGGAGGTGAACCATGAGAGACTATGGACTCTGAAAAACAATCTGAGGGTTTTGAAGGGGTGGGGGGTGGGAGGTTGGGGTACTAGGTGGTGGGTATTATAAAGGGCACGAATTGCATGGAGCACTGGGTGTGGTGAAAAATAATGAATACTGTTATGCTGAAAATAAAAAATAAATTAAAAAAAAAAAAAAAGAAAGACACTGAAGGGAAGACACTGTGAACCATGGATTTTATAGCTAGAAAAACTGATTTATACAGAATAAAAGTCTTGGCATTCAAGTCATTATGCAAGAACTCAGGCTATATTTCTCCCATGAACCCTTGAAGAGGGATGACCAAACATAGGATAAGAAATGCCTTGAAAGAATGTAAGGACAGGTGGTTAACAGGCAATCTATGATGACTTTGCATCACTAAGGTTCTGTGAGAGGAAGAATGACCTCAGTGGCAGTCCCTAGGCTAATTGTTTCATAATAATCTAAGAGCTTTCTTGGATCAGAATGCTTTTATTTTATGTAAACATATTTTTAAAACAGCTGGAATTTAATATTGCTTAATATAGACATCTTATGTTAATTTTTGATTTTACATTTTAAAAATAGTAAACTTCCAACATTAAGTGTAATGGTTATTCAACAAAATGCATTCCAAGTCCACACAATTCAGGAAGGAAATAACTGGCACTACTTGAGCTGACTTGGGAGAGAGGAGTGTTCATGGGGGAGCCAAGAGGCAGCACTCTTCTTGGCCTCATGGCTGATGGAAGCCCCTGGAAATGGGTAATCTCCAGCCCCTCCAAGGCCCAGGATGGCTGCTCTATTGAGCAGTGATTGAATCTACAGAACTAGCAGGAATCCACAGGTGTCACAGTGATGGATGGAAGAGGGGCTCAGCAGGGTGGGTGTGTGGGTACCTGTAAGGCCCTGGAAGATGACCTTGAGCCCTACAGTGCCCAAGGGTCATATGCATGAGGTACTAGGGCCTCTTTGCTGCTCTGTGCTGAGGGGGTGATCTGTCAGCACACAGAATCATTTCACCTGGGTGACAGGCAGGTCAGCTTTCAGGATCAGGTACTCTGGACTGGGAAATAATGCAAAGGGAAGGGGAAGACTCTAGGTTTTCAGAGATGAACAGTCTGAGTTCCACAGACATGGAACTCTGTTCCACGAGGAACAGAGGGAGGCCGAGGGAGGAGCTGGTTGTCTCAGGTCTCATGGAACAGGAGTGGAAAATGACCCTTTCTTTCCCCCCACTCCTCCACTCAAGTCAGTCCTGTCATGAGATATGCACCTCAAAAGTGGGCAGCTTCCTGGAGGGCTTCCTTTTTCTCTAATAAAGATTTTTATTTCTAGCACAACCACTAAACCTTGCCTGTGCTTTTCAATTAAAAGATCAAAAATTCTTATGCAGTGGTATTAAAAACATAGGAAAGCAGACCTTGTGCAACCACTTTAGAAAACAGCATGGAGGTTCCTCAAAAAGTTGAAAATAGAGCTACCCTGCCACCCAGCAATTGCACTACTGGATATTTACCCTAAAGATTCAAACGTAGTGATCCAAAGGGGCACGTGCACTTGAATGTTTATAGCAGCAGTGACCACAATAGCCAAACTATGGAAAGAACCTAGGTGTCCATCAACAGATGAATGGATAAAGAAGATGTGGTGTATATATACAATGGAATACTATGCAGCCATCAAAAGAAATGAAATCTTGCCATTTGGGACGATGTGGATGGAACTAGAGGGTATTATGCTTAGCAAAATAAGTCAATCAGAGAATGACAACTATCAAATGATCTCCCCGATATGAGGAAGTGGAGATGCAACATGGGGAGTTTAGGGGGTAGGGAAAAAAAATGAAAGAAGATGAGATCAGGAGGGAGACAAACCATAAGAGACTCTTAATCTCACAAAACAAACTGAGGGTTGCTGGGGGGACAGGGGTAGAGAGAGGGTGGCTGGGCTATGGACATTGGGGAGGGTATGTGCTGTGGTGTGTACTGTGAAGTGTGTAAACTTGGTGATTCACAGACCTGTACCCCTGGGGTTAATAATACAGCATATGTTTATTAAAAAAGTTAAAAATTTTTTTAAAAGGTAAAAAAAAAAAATAGGAAAGCAGCAAAGTATATGTGAAACTTAACTTGTCTTCTCTGCTTCTTCTGCACACCTGTTTCACATGTCCATTTCCTCTACTTTATCATGTCGTGGAAGTTCTAGCTCACCAATCAGCCAACAAAAAGAAATAAAGGCATCCGAATCAGCAAAGAAGAAGTCTCTCATTCTTTGCAGATGACATGATAATTTATGTGGAAAACCCAGACGACTTCACTCTAAAACTGCTAGAACTTATACAGGAATTCAGTAAAATGTCAGGATATAAAAGCAATGCACAGAAATCAGTTTCATTTCTATATACCAACAAGATGGAAGAAAGAGAAATTAAGGAGTCAGTCCCACTTACAATTGCACCAAAAACCATAAGATACCTCGGAATAAATTGAACCAAAGAGACAAAGTATCTGTACCCAGAAATACTGAGTACTCTGCATTTATATAGTACTCATGAAAGAAATTGGGGAAGACACAAAGAAATAGAAAAATGTTTCATGTTCATGGCTTGGAAGAACAAATATTGTGAAAATGTCTATGCTACATAGAGCAATCTACACATTTAATGGAATCCCAATGAAAGTACCATCAACTTTTTTCAAAGAAATGGAACTAATAATCCTAAAATTTATATGGAACAAGAAAAGACCCCAAATAGCCAGAGAAATGTTGAAAAAGAAAACCAAAGATGACGGCATCACAATTCCAGACCTCAAGCTTTATTACAAAGCTGTAATCATCAAGATAGTATGGTACGGGCACAAAAACACACACACAGATCAATGCAAGAGAGTAGAGAGCCCAGTAATGGACTCTCAAGTCTATGGTCAACTAATCTTTGACAAAGCAGGAATGAATGTCCAATAGAAAAATGATAGTCTCTTCAGTAAATGGTGCTGGGAAAACATGCAGAAGAATGAAACTGGACCATTTCCTTACACCACACACAAAAATAGACTCAAAATGGATGAAAGACCTCAATGCGAGACAAAAATCCCTCAAAATCCTTGAGGAGAACACAGGCAGCAACCTGTTTGTCCTCAACCACAACTACTTCTTCCTAGAAACATCGTCAAAGGCAAGGGAAGCAAGGGCAAAAATGAACTATTGGGAGTTCATCAAGATCCAAAGCTTTTGCACAGCAAAGGAAGCAGTCAACAAAGCCAAAAGACAACCAACAAAATGGGAAAAGACATTTGAAAATTACATATCAGATAAAGGGCTCGTTTCCAAAATCTATAAAGAACTTATTAAACTCAACACCCAAAGAACAGATATTCCGTTCAAGAAATGGGCAGAGGACATGAACAGACATTTCTGCAAAGACGACCTCCAAATGGCCAGACACATGAAAATAGACACATGAAAAAGTTCTCAACATCACTCAGGACCAGGGAAATCCAAATCAATACCACAATGAGATACCTCCTCACACCAGTCAGAATGGCTAAAATCAACCAGTCAGGAAACAATAGGTGTTGGTGAGGATGTAGAGAAAGGGGAATCCTCCTAAACTATTGGTGGGAAATCAAGCTAGTGCAGCCACTCTGGAAAACAGTATGGAGTTTCCTCAAAAAGTTGAAAGTAGAGCTACCCTATGATCCAGCAATCCCACTACCGGATATTTACCCTAATGATAGAAATGTAGTGATCTGGAGGGGCATGTGCACCCGAATGCTTATAGCAGCGAAGTCCACAATAGCCAAATAGCAGTCCGTTGTGTGGATAGACCACATTTTGTTTATCTGTATCCTGAACATAGTAGCTGTGGGAGCTCGTATTTTTACCTCATTCCGCTTATGCACCAGTCTCTTCTGGGCCGTAGGACATGTCCAAATTATTGCTTCCTAATTAAAAACAAATTCCATTACTTGGAGTAAATTAGTCACCTTCCTCTGCACAGAGGTTAATAGAACCAGGGGTCCGCAAACACCGTCCTCACAGTGTTCCCCACCCTTATCCTTATTTTTCTGTTCCCTTATGCACAAATACTCCTCTTAGTATGTTTGTGTGTGTCCCTAAAGACTCTGCAGCTGGGTACAACGTGGGGGCCTAAGCATGTGCTTTTCCTTTTCCAGTTCTGCTCCAAAAATCTCGTTCTCTGCTTTCTCCTTTCTCTGTGCACTCTGGGGCTACTTATGTTGTTGTTGGTTCTTCCCACTTTGGGCTTTTCCCCTGCCACAGGTTCTGTAGCAAGTACTGACTGCTTCTGTCTCATCAGTTCACCAACAATAGAGAGTACGTTCTTTCTAATTCCCTGCCACAACACACCGAGCCTGTTTCTTTGTCTCCCTATGGACGAATTTACGAGTATCTCTAGAGAGAAGCTCAGGAATGAGATAACTGGTCACAGGACACACACTTTTTGTCATTGAATGCTCCCTGGACTCCTTTCTAGAATGTTCTGTGATTTACACTCCCACAGAAGGGCTCAAAAGGCTGTTTCCTCCACCTAGGCTGACACATGTTATTATGACCCCGTTATTAGTCACTTTGATGGATGTGAAGTGTATCTCATTATTTCAACATACATTTTCTAGCTTACTCGTGGATAGAATATCTTTTCACCAAATGGATTTTTAGTATTCTTCTCTGGAAATTGCCCATCTTTTGTGGATTTTGTGTCTTTTGTGGATTTTTAAAGATTGGGACCCCTTAGCTTTGTTGTTGCTGTCATCCTCGTAGCTCATTTGTAAGAATTTTTGGATATAGGATGCCTGGGGGGCTCAGTCAATGGAGCACCTGCCTTTGGCTCAGGTCACAATCCCAGAGTCCTGGGATCAAGCCCCGCATTGGGGGATCCCTGGTCAGTGGGAAGCCTGCTTCTCCCACTTCTTCTGACCCTCCCCTGCTTGTGCTCAAGCTCTCTCTCTGTGTCAGATAAATAAAACCTTTAAAAAAAAAGAATTTTGGGATATAGTAGACTTTGATTTATTATATTTTAGATATGTCTCCAAAATAAAGTCTGTTTTATATATGTGGTACCTTGCATGTTGCAGTCTCTCTTAACACTCTGTGGGTGTTTATTGTTGATTAGAAATGCTTAATTGTCTTAAATGTTTTGTTGTGTTTCTGATGTTTTTCCTATACCTTGGTTAGTTTTATATTCTCTTCTTTCTCCTTTTGATGTTTAATCTATTTGGAGTCCAACTCTCTATGCAACAGCTGAATTAATAAATAAACATGGAAGAAGGAGAAAATCACCCTTACAGAAAAATTCCAATTAATGAATGCAGACC
Source organism: Mustela nivalis (assembly GCF_964662115.1). Taxonomy (NCBI): domain Eukaryota; kingdom Metazoa; phylum Chordata; class Mammalia; order Carnivora; family Mustelidae; genus Mustela; species Mustela nivalis. Next base: position 111,410,938 of record NC_139021.1, read on the forward strand.
AAATGAAGGGAATAGAAAATCACCATTAGCACATCACAGCGATATTGCTGCTGGCAATATCCATGAACAAATGCCAAATATTGATTAATTACTATGTTGGTTTTAACATATGTCCACAAATTATTTGATATTCCTCTTTCCAGGAGGTGAAGCTTGATTTCCCTTCTGCTGAGTTTGGGCTAGAATTAATGACTCATTTCTAATAAATAGTGAACATAAAGGGAAAAATATTAACTCTAGTGGAGAAACAGGTGAGCGCCCAATTGTTGAAGGTTCATGTCACCAGAAATAAGTCATGTGACCAAGCTAATGGAAGGACTCAGGCTCATCACCCCTGTGGGGCATCCTTCTAAAAATCTATACCTCCCAGATCTTCCCAGAAACACCATCTGATCATGGGAGAACCCTGGACACACCCAAACCCCAGGACACTTTATGAAAAACTTGACCTGGACTCTTCAAGACATCGGGACCAGCAAGGACAGATTGAGCTGCTCTCTCTTTGGAGAAGACAGCGACTACATACCGTGTGGAATCGTGGGACACCAGGGGAAAAAGCAGTTAAATTCCAGTCAAGTCTTCAGCTTGGATGATAATAATATGTCAATATTAATTTCTTAGAATTGGTAAATGTACAATGATTATGTTAGGTAACATTATGGGGAAACTGGGTGAAGGCTCTATGGGAACTCTGTGCTCTTTGCAACTTTTCTGCCAAACTAAATAAAAAGTAAAATTCATTTCAAAATAAAAATTTTATAAACCCTACAAACACTTTACAGATGACATAATAAACTAGAGGAAATAATTTTTCATAGTAATGTGGTGTGGAATGTATATTTATGACTGACAAATTTGACTACGTAATAATCTTTCGATAAAAATAGCAGGGCAAAGAAACATACTCTAATTAAAACTAACAGTTAAAGAACAAAGTGGGGTTACTACAAGACCACACATAGAAAGAGATCTTGGATGCAGAGTACACTAGACACGAGGCAAACCCTTTAAGTAGGGAGCGATACAACTGCTTATGCATATTGATGGCCACCACCGTGACCATGCACAGAACAGGGTATCCCTCCTCCTTCATCCATCTCCTCCTGATGCTTTGGGACCTCGGTGCTATCCTTGGTAAAACGAGAGTAGGTAAACCTTTCCCAAATGTTGTGGGTTTTTTGTTTTTGTTTTTGTTTTTAAGATTTTTATCTCTTTGTTTGTTTGTTGACCGACTGAGCCACCCCAGTGCCCCTTAAATGTTTTTATTAGGAGATCATGTAGGAGATGACAGCCAAAAATGAGGGTGGTAATAGAGACTCTTTTTTTTTTTTTTAAAGATTTTATTTATTTATTTGACATTGAGAGAATGAGATCACAAGTAGGCAGAGCAGCAGGCAGAGAGGAAGCAGGCTCCCTGCCGAGCAGAGAGCCTGATGCAGAACTCAATCCCAGGACCCTGGGATCATGACCTGAGCCAAAGGCAGAGGCTTAACCCACTGAGCCACCCAGGAGCCCCGGTAATAGAGACTCTTGTGTCCGGGCTGCTAAAAACTCACAGAACCCCACACGAATCACAAGAATGTGACATTTTGAGCTATAATGGTGTGACGAAATTGTTCCTTCCCACCTCTGCCCTGTGCCTCTAAACCTTTCCACTCTTGATACATGAGCCTTTCTGTAGTCATTTGTTTGACCATGTTTCTTACGTTCTTGTTAATGGTTTTTGTTAAGAGGAGCTCATCAGTCCCTCCACAAAGCCGATTCCTCTCTCCAGAATGTTGGAAAGCCAAGTGTTTCTTCCCCGAAACTCTCCTGCCTCCCCGAATACTTCAGCTGCCTCATGATCCCACTGGAACATCCAAGTGAAGAAGGTCATTTTGGTACCAATTTAAAACACGATATACATTTTAAAAAGGACAGGGGCTTGTTGTAGAAATCAGCTTGAATGAGTGTTCCCCTTCGCCAAGTCTGGCATGAATTTGAAGGCCACCATGATTGAGCTCGGGGTAGAATTATTGTCTTTGCTCCAGCTGCTACAGCAGAAATACTAGAGTCTGGGGATCTTGCACAACAAACATTGCTTTCTCACAGTTCTGACGCTGGGAAGGCCAAGGTCCAGACACCAGTGGATTCAGTGTCTGGTGAGAACCCACTTCCGGGTTCAGAGATAGCCATCCCCTTGTGGTGTCCTCATGCGTGGAAAGAAATGGAAGGCTCTCTGGGGTGTCTTTTATAAAGACATAAATCCTATTCATGGGGCCTCCACCCTCATGACCTAATTCCCTCCCGAAGGCCACACCTCCTAACACCATCACACTGGGGGTTAGGATTTCAACATAGGAATTTTGGACCCAGGGGGACACAAGCATTTAGTCCATAAAAATTACAAACCATTAAATATTCCTATATTGATGAGTCCATAAATGCTGTTGCTAGGCGGTTGTTTGATAGATCATGGAATCATTGCTAACTCAACTCTGAGGGCCAGAGGATAAATGTGGGGAGGCAGCCCGAAAACACCATTTTGAAACTATGTTATTTTTAGCCACGGAGGCTTGAATGTTACTCTTTATCTTAGCATAGCCCATCCTGTCCTATCCTTATGCTCTATATCTTTGCAAATGGGATTCCCTCCACTTAGAATATCCCCCCTCCTTCCACCTGGCAAATTTTTATTTGTCGTGCAATGCCCTGTTTGGGTATCACCTCCTTGCTGATGTCCTCCAAAGATAGAACCATCATTCTAGGCATCACTTCTCTTTGGCCATGGGGCAAGAATTTATTGAGTGTCTGCTGTAGACCAAGCCGCACACGAGGTATACACCATTAATGCAACCGAGTCCCAATCCTCATGGGGCTTTCAAAGGGGGAAGCACAGCCTCAGTGTCTTGTACTTGATAGACTTGCCATGAGGTGAAACTCAGACTTAGCCATATTTCTATTTCAACACCTGCCACAGAGTAGGAAATCAGTAAGTATCTGCTAAAATATGGATGTTCACCTCCTCCCTTGTGTGTCTCCAGCCCTGATTCATAACACTTGTGTGTACAATTTGCACCTATTTTCATGACCTCTGTTTAGTCTCCCTTCCTGGAGGTGGGTTCCTGGGGAGCCTGGCTCTGCTTTCTGGTTCATCCTGTGTGCGTCCGGCCTACTGATCAAGGGGGAACTGGAGAGGTTTGCAGAGCGTGTCTCGCTTACACTTCATAGGGATGGGCTGGAGGTCATCATCTGGGTCCAACACCGTAATGACTTATGCAGAAAATGGGACACAGGTGATGTCAAAATTGAAGGCTTTTTTGTCTTCTGGGACGATCACTGTGTCATGGGCTGGTCTCCAAGAACGAAGAGTGGGCAGGAGACAGAGCTGTAGGTCCAGCTCCAGACCTACTGGTGCCTCCTGTTGGTCCTTGGCTCGCCCCTTCCTTCTCTGGCGGTTGGTTGGTTGATAGATCATGGAATGCAAAATGGGGAGTGGGCATGGATATTGGCTTCTTTGTTTCCTCAAAGGTGACATAGGTGGGTCCACGTGATACCACTCTGGAGAGACTTCAAAAGACCGCTCTGGGGGAAGCTATACATTTTGCACTGTCCAGGAGCAGGGAGGGGGCCACCCTGGTCCAAGCTTTTGGACACACCGTTCCATGGCCTGGACTCCTGGGAACATTTTTGTGAAATAACACTGCTTCCCAGTCCCAAGAGAAAAATCTGGCAGAAGAGAGCTGTGCACACTTACCCTCCCCTCTGCGTGGGGGTAACACATCAGTAGGCACTCTAACGAGCCAGCACCCCTCCCTAAAGCCATGGCTTGTTTGCTTCTTCTAGGAGCCTGGCACCGAGCCCTAGATACTGTCATTGTCTTGGGGACAGACGCCCCTCCCCCAACACCTTAAGTGGCCCGCACCGCCAGCTTCACCCCAAAGCAGGCTCCCAACCCGGAGCACTTAGAGCATCTCCCCATCCCCGTGGCTGCCGAGAAGCAGCATAAATGTGCTCAGCCAGTTGGGTGCGAACGTGTGCATCTTTCTGTTCAGAAAGTTCTCAGGCTGGGCTGCTGGGGGCTGATCTGTAGACGTTCATTCACCACTTGCTGTTGGTTGGTTTTTCTCTTCCAAGGGAGGCGGGGGTGTGGCTGCAAAATATATCTCAGGGTTTTTTCTTCTCCCCAAAGAAATCATTGTGTTGTAATGCAGGGAGAGCCCAAGCTGATGACATTTTTATGGGGCTGCCTCTAAGTGAAGACTGGAGTGTCTGCTAGGGCCATCCGGAGAGCCGGTGGATCTCTCTCTCTCCCCCCTTTGCCATCGCCCACCCTCTTTCTCTCAGAGCCATACAACTTGAGCTCAATACTTGTCTAGAATTCTCCGTGGGGCTACCTAGGCTAAAAGGGGGTGAGATGGGGGAGATGACACCATATCCTCATGAGCCGATTGGCTGCTCTCAGGCTTCAGGAATGATATCATCTCTGCTTCTGCCTCCCCACCCCCCTCTACTTCCAGTCCTTTCCTGGCCGGTCAAGGCCCCCTCCCCGGCACCCTACTCCAGGACACCCCGTTGCCTTGGAGACCACAAGTTTTCAACCTCGTTGTCTGAAGGAATGGTAATTCATTATATGTCTGACATGGGGGTGAAGGGTACAGTGAGGGAGACCTGGGCTGGACGGTTGTGAGAGGAGGTTGTAGACAAAAAAAAAAAAAAAAAAAAAAAAAAAATTATGAACAAAAATATGTTTCACGCATAAGAAACTGTCAAAGATGGTGGAGAGGGAAAGGTCATTGCAAACAGCGTTTGTGAAATTGAAAAATGGAGACAGAATTCTAAAAAAACAAGCAGTGGCCGAAATATGGTTTAAAATACGCCCTCTCCCCCCCCCCCCCCGAGACAGCTCATTAGGAAGGTTTTGGAGAGAGAATTACCGGCGGTCTGGGGCTGTTGTGTTATCTTTGAAGGAAAGGCCATCCCCTCCTTACCCCCTCCCTAGGTGTATACACTAGATAGCTCTCCCTTCCTACAGGCTTTGCTCAGAGAACAAACCATTTTTTGAAAAAAAAAAAAAAAAAAAAAAAGGACTAGATAAGGATCCCCCCACACCCTTGGTGTTTGTGGGTATCTCCAAGAACTGAGCGCCAATGCCTTGGTTTGAATTCCTGGAAACCAAGGCAAGAGTGAAGAATCCCATTGAGGTTACGTGTGCGCATGTGTGTGTGTGTGTGTGTGTGTTTCAATTATCCACCGATTCCCTGTCTCCATGGATCATATTCTTTAGGGGGTCATTTAATCTTAGCTTTCCCTGGAGCAGTTGAAAGGCAACATACAAATTCCCCTTGGTCCTACCCAAACTCTTCGTGTATCCTTGCTTTGTTGGATGGATTTGACTTGGTTCCCCACCCAGACCATATGGCTCTAGAGAGAGCAGGGACTTAATAAGGTCACTTTACAGGAGCTTGATACAATTTACTGCTTAAGCAAGAGGAAGCCACCGCCTCTCTCGACAGTGTTTCACCTTACTCCCTCTATGGGTGTTTTGCCAAACACCGGATCTGAACAGATGTCTACTTTTTTAACTTAAGCAAACTTTTCTCTTGCATTTCCATTTAGCCCTATTTCTTCTATGTTGTTATCCTTGAAAATATTGAAAAATATCCTAATAAATCATTACAAACGCTCTCAATTGATTTATGAGGCAAGACAGTCTAACCTTGAAGAGTGTGGATTCTGGAGCCAGACTGCTTAGAACGGGGAGTCCAATATGGTAGCCACTAGCCACATGTGACTATCTCAATTTAAATATATTAAAATTAAGTAAAATGAAGGCTTCAGGTCCTCAGTCACACAACCCTCAAGGGCCCAGGAGCCACATGGAGCTAGTGGATTCCATATTGGAAAGCAATGATATGGGACACATTAACCCTTGCAGAAAGTCCCATTGGCTAGCGCAGGCCAGATCCATATCCCAGCCTGGCCACTCATCCTTGGCGTGAGCTTAGGCGAAATATTTGGCTTTCTGGGCCAATGTTCTCATAATGCCTACCTCCTTGAGTCGTTTGAGCCTCGTATGAGTCAATGCACTCATATGAGTGTCCAGAGCCTAATAACGGATTGATCGTAGTTAGCCACGACGGTCTGCAGCAATCTCCTTTCCCAGCTGTAGATTCCTCTCCATGATCTGAACTCTAGTCCGTGGATCCGTATCACATTTTTCATAACCACATTCTCACTACGTCCTGCCAAGAGCTCTCTTAGATCTCCCTTATAATGCAGCATCATCTGGCCGGAAACTCTTCATGGAAACTACCGTCTTCTTACTCACTCCCATTTCAATGACGCTGTAAAACCAGAGGCAACCCTGGGAAGTGGGAATCACTTTATGCTGGACCCTCATGGCCTTCCGGCAGAGCTCCCAGTCCTGGTTAGCGCCCTTCCAGCCTTTCCTCTCTGCCTTGTCTAGGGCAGCGAGTAGAGAAGCCGGAGCGTCGTCGAACCAGGCGGCGCATTCTTCCCTGGTGACTTAATGAGCCAGCATGACTAAATGACCATTAGCTGGATGTTTGTGTGAACTGCAATAGAAAAGTTCCTGTAAACTTATTGAAAGGGAAGATAATATATCTAAATAGCTTCCTGTCTCTCTGGTGCCAAGCAGCAGCAGAAGCAAAGCCGACTCTCCAGCCGGGAAATATTTAGCACGTCGGGTGCGCTCGGCCCCTCCCTGTTGGGACGAGGGAGCCAAGCCGGGGAATGAGTGAGCCTCCACGTCCTCCCGGACGCCCGTGACGTTTGGCCAATTATTTCCGAGCGGGGTACCGGAAGACACTGACGGTGTATGGAAGGTCGGAAGGGACGTGGGACAGAGATGGGGTGACCTTGACTCTCCTGTTGTTCACCTTGATACGGTGGCATCCGGGCCTGGGCGATCTTTGCTTTGGCTCTTGGAAGCCTCTGCTCCTGTCTTGCAGGACAGGGAAGAGCAGACGGCTTCCTGTCTGTGGGGTGACGGCTTCCACGCCTCCGTGCATGCTGCTCTGAAAGACCTTTTCATTGCTATTAAAGACGTGTTTGGGGGCTTGACTTTAAATAGAAACGGCTCCTTCACGTAGCCAAGCCACCTCCCGGACGCCAGGAAGCCCCTCTTGCATTTGCCGTGGTTGAGGGCAGGCATGTCAGAACCTTCTCAGAAGTCCAGGTTATGTGTTCCCCCAACCCCCACACCCTGAGGGGTTTGTCGTGGGGCGAGGTCGGTGGCTTGAGAAAGACAAGACATGCCCTGTGCGGTAAGTGCCACCAGCTGCGTCTCTGGGACTAACTCGTGCCATCCGCCCCGCTCCCCGGGGTCAGCTCCGTTGGAAGTGGCCCAGATGTGAGCTTTGGCTTCCTCTCTCAGCATCCTTCCCCAAGCACCCTTTGTCCCCCTCTCTGACTGCCGTCTACCCTGAGCCCCATCAGTGGCTCTTCTTGGGATCTAGACAAGAGGTTGGCAAACTTTTTTTTTAAAGGGCCAGAAAGGGACTATTTTAGGCCTTGCAAGTCAAGAGGCAAAGTCAGTCCCATTATGTAGGTGCTTACATAACCACTTAAAATCTAATCCTCCAAACATTTAAAAAAGAAAACAAAACAGAACCCAAACAAAAACCTTCTTCGCTTGAGGGCCATAGGAAAGCAGATGGCAGACTGGATGGGGCCTGTGGGCTATAGTTTGCTGACCCCTGAGGCAGGGGGTAAACCGTGATGCAGAACTGCTGTCTCACAGATGACAAATGTTAAGGGAGAAGTCCCTGGGTGCTGGATGCCACCCTGGTTGTTGAGGACACCACTGAAAAGCTGAAGAGGTTAAACACGGATTGTATCCTCGGGGTTCACTCTGTAATAAGGATGGTAGGTTGATAAAAAGATCGTACAGTGGGGCACCTGGGTGGCTCAGTTGGTTAAGCAACTGCCTTCAGCTCAGGTCATGATCCTGGAGTCCCGGGATGGAGTGCTACATTGGGCTTCTAGGTCCACAGAGAGTCTGCTTCTCCTTCTGATCTTCTCCCCTCTCATGCTCTCTCTCTCTCAGATAAATAAATAAGTAAAACCTTAAAAAAGAAAGAAAGAGAGAAAAAGAAAAAGAAAGATCGTTCAGAGACCAACGCAGAGAAGCAGATGTTCACAGAGACGAGGTTGCAGAAAGTTCTCCAGCCCAGCTCTGGGGTGGGTGTGTGCATGTGTGAATGTGTGTGTGCATACATTGGGGGGTGGTTAGAGAGAGTAAGGGGCACTAGAGAGGAAAAGAAACAGCTTCTCAGTTCTCGAGCTGAGAGCCTTTAGGAATTCTTGGATTAAATAGGAAGCCATGAGGCCCAGACTGAGGAGCAAGGAGGCAGGACGTTCCCAGCAGAGGGGAAAGCGCGGAGCTGGGAAACAGCACAGAATTCTGGGAGCAGAAAAGCAAGCCAAGGAGAGCCGGACTGCAGCGTGGTCACGCCAGCTGTCCTTGCTATGCTCTGGTGGAAGGGCTCACTGGGGGCCTCACATATGTGTGGGGACTTGGCGTCCATTATCAGGACCTGAGACACGACCCTGAGGTGTGCTTGCGTGACTGTCTACAAGAGTACAGAAGAGTTAAGTGACACACCAAGACACACAGAGAGAAGATGGGACCACATTCCAAGGGAAGCCAGTGTGATCCTTACACTAAACCATCCCTAGCCCCTCATTACCGTCTCAGAGCCACCAGACTCTATGACCACCCTGTCGGTGTCTCTGCCAGCTCAACCCTCAGGGGTTTTGACAGGAGCCCTGGCGCTCCAAGCCATGAGCCATGAGTGGCTAGCGGCTGCCATATTGGACCATTCTACTGGATGGCGCTGGTCTACAGGACCTGAATTGTGTTCCTAGCTTGGCTTTGGGGAGCAGTTAGACAACAGTGAATGAACGAGAGAAAGAAAGAGAGAGGGAGAGAGGAAGGAAGGAAGGAAAGAAGGAAGGAAGGAAGGGGAAAAGAGAAAGAAGAAAAGAAAAGCCCGCTCTTCTTTACAAAACCGGCAAACCCTCGTGATGTGGGAATGTCAGGGCCTCTCAGTGAAGGGAGCAAGACAGAAGAGAAACAAATGGGGCTGAGGTGAGGGACATGGTGTTTTCCCCAATATTACTAAGCAACCGTGTCCTAAAATTTGCCCAGCCAGCGACAGCATTTTGTTTACCAGGAAGAAAACACTTGAAAAGGAGAATATTTGGCAGAAATGGGCTTGGGATTAGTAGGGTTCTTTCTTTCTTTCTTTTTTTCTTTTAATGCTGTTTTGTTTTTCTTCTGGGTTGTTCAAGGTACTGACCTAGCACTCAGCCTCCTTTGCCAAGAAACTCCTTCCCGGCCTAATTAGCCTTCGGTATTGTGCGCGGGCTGGGGAGGAGGGAGCCCGGCACAGCCAATGGGGGCCAATGAGGTTGGGGTGGGGGAGGGGGCTGGGCTGGCCATTAGATGCCGAGGTCTTAAAAATCCCTCTGTAATTAATTTTCTCCTGCATTAATTAGAGAAATGTTGGAACGGGTGCGAGAGGGAGGGGTTTGTTGCCCCTGAGCTGCTTTTCAGGGTGACTTAGGAGAAAGATGGTAATCAGCAGGAGCGCTGGGGACGTGGTCCGGGTTTCAGGAGACTCTCCTGCCTGGGGGAGGGGAACCCAGTTTAACCAGGGGCTGCAGGGAAGCACTGGCTTTATTTTACCTTGGGCTGCATGATGGTAGGCCCTTCTCCCCCAGCTTGGGGTGCATGTGGGCGCACACAGGGATCACCGCTTCTCCATCATCTGCCCATGCACTCTGAAGACACGAACCTTCAGCTCGGTTCTCCATGAAGAGCCCCATTGCCCCTCTTCCTAGCCCCATCCCCCAACTAGCAGCATTCGAATATAAATCGGAATACCACTTGCTTGTATCCCCTCCAAGAACTCCCTTTTAGCCTGCACACGAGCTGCGGGTCATTTTCCCTGTGCTTTTTCTCTGTTTTCAGAGACTCCACAATGATGACCCGCCTACAAGGGAGTTTCTAGCCCCGTGGAAACGACAGCCCTGAGAAGGTTCTAATAAAAGCTTCTGGAATCTTCCAGCCCACAGATTTCTCTATCCCGAGTTCCAGTGTGTTGAAAATGACCTTGGGGAGGCAGGAAGCCAGCACGCTTCTAGAATCCAATGCCAATTCCCCGGTCCTGTTAGCCGCTTTTATGGAAATTTGAATTGAGCCCAGCTTCTTCTAGACTCCGGCCCATATGGATTTTATTAATTCCACCAATGGCTTAATAGTTGTGTTTGAGCTGGTGGGTCACGTCCAGCAAACAATAATCCTGTGTCATCAGGCCTGTCCCTGGGGCCAACACCTTTAGTTAATAGTTCAGTGGAGTTCTCCCAAAGAGGGAGGGCCAGCGTCGGCCTGTTACTGGTCTCCAAGTGGTCAAACCAGTGCCTCCGAGGAAAAAGTTTAAGCTCTGGGCTCCCAGGAGGCTTCTTCATTGACTGCTAACAACATGGTACCCCTTCTGCGGAAAGAGGCCTCCAGGGACGGACAGGCCTGTTGCTGGGGTAGAAGGAGGTGACAACCAGCTTATCTGGCTGATTACTTTGACTCCACTCTCTTCCTCTGCGGGCGGGGCCGGGGCAGCTGGACTGAGGCTCCCAGCCACTCCATCCGCAATCATTTCCGCCAGCTGAATGCACCGCTTCCCTTTAACCTTTCGGAGCTCAGGATGGCCTCCCCGGCCCCATTCCCTGCTGCTCACCACCAACAAGCCACCCTGTGGCGGGAAGGATCTTTGACCTGGTTCTTCTTGGCCCACATGACCCTTATCTCCCTGGAGGGAAGGATGTGCGGAGAGAGGACAACAAAAGAAATGAGAAGCTGGTGGGGCAAGTTCTGGGTAGGAAATGGGGCTGGGAGTGAGGGCGATAAGACCAAGACAGAATCTCCTGGAAGCTATCAGCACCTCTGGGAAGCAGCCCGTGCCCTCTCTCTCCGGGCCCATCCCCGCTGCATTCTTCACAGCAGCTGTTTCAACTCTCCTCCTTCCTCCTGGGAGGCCTCCGAATCCACCCCCATCATTCACGGCGGATGACTTCACCTCCGGCTCAACGGAGAGGATGAAGCCGCGGGTCTACACCGACGGCCGGCGGGCAGCCCGCGCGTCCGGCTGTGTCGTCAGCGAGGATCCGGGTCTCGGTCGGGGCTCTGCCACTTCCACAGCTGCTCACGGCCCGTTGGCTTCGCCTCCCTCGGCCTCAATTTCCCCACCTGTAAAATGGGTGGCGGCGAGGTTTCAATGAATGCGCGGAACTTGCGTGTCAACAACGGTCGCTCTTAAATGTCGCGAGTTGTGACAAGTGAGGGCCACCTCTGCGGTGACCACCGCCATACCATCACCCCCATTCACTCCCTCAACCTAACAGCCCCCACCTCGTGTCACAGCCGTACTTCCTCCCAGCCTTCTCGATGTCGTGGGGGAGTCCTGTGTCTCGGCTGTGGCTCCTCCGCTAGAGCAGGAAATCCTAATGAGACCTGCCCTCTCCTCTTGGTGGCCAAACGCGCTCCGGTTCCATTTAACTCCCCCCAGCGTGTGCCTTCTCTCCGCGGCTCCCTCACACCACGGTCCCATTTCTTTCCCTCCTTTCTCTAGCTGATCGACCCAAGGAGTCCTCTAAGCTTGTCGACACCACTTCCCGGCCTCCCACGCCCCCTCAGCCCCCTGCAATTTGCCTCCCGCCCCCACGGCTCTGGCAAACTGGAGCTTTCGAAGTCTTCCCAAGGGCCCTCCTCTGGCCTGCTCAGTCCTTCGGGAGAGTTGGGCTCTGTGGAGGCAAACAGCCATTCCCCAAGCTCTCTTCTCCCTGGGCATCCATGATTCTGCTTCTCCCGGGTTCCTCATCTCTTTTGCTTATGACTCATGATCATCTGTCAGGGATCCCCGAGTGTCATCTTGTTTGTCCTCTTCCTGGGTGGTCCCCCCCACCCCCCACGCCCTCTTCCACCATTTTACCCATGAGTCAGCCAGAACCATGTCTCCGGCTCAGACCTCTCCCGTGCTCTGGATTTGTACTTCCAGCTTCTTGCACATTCTTCTCTGCAGACTGCATGGCTCTCCCCATGACTCAACTCCCCTAAGGCTGAAAAAAACCCGCCAGCGCCCAAGCTCCTTCCTTCTCTCCTCTCCCAACACACAGGTCTTGTTGACCTACCTTCAGAGGCGGCCTTTGCTCTGCCATTTTCGTTCTGTTCCCTTTGGCTCTCTGCCTTTGGAGACTCTCTCTTCTTACTTGGATACTCGAAGTGGTCTTCAGAGGAATCTGTCCGGGGCTAGCCCCTTTCTGTCCCGGTGTCTTTCTCCCATTGACAGCAAGGCGAAAAATTTGGGTGGCTCCGTGATTTGGTGTCCAAACGTACTTTGTGAGGGAAAGGGAGATCTATGAAATAATTTCATGGCCAGACTGTCCTGGGCAGACAGAAATACAGGGTCACACCATCAGCATGGCATTCTGATGATGCCATTTCCTGGGTTTGAAATCTCCCGGTCCCCACACGGACACATGGTCTCAGCACAGTGCTCGTGGGTCCCTCGTGATATGGCCTGCTTGGCGATGTTAGTTCAGCCTTCTTCCTGGGCTCTCGTGCCCCTGACCGAGCAGCCCTCCTGAATGCCTCATCATTGCCTGAAATGTTTTGTCCCTTTCTGTCTATAGCCCATGCTCTGACAGGTCCCTGGCCCAGAAGTCTGTCATGGGTCTCCACCCCTGTCCCTCAAGGCATGACTGAAATGTTATGCACCCCCCTTCCCCACCTCCAGAAGCCTTCATGGACACTGCTGGCTAGAATGACCCTCTCCCTCTTCTCTGTTCCAACAGCACATTACACAGCCCTTCCTGGCATGTCCCACATTTCAAATGACCTGTGCCCATAAATCTTGCTCCCTAAAGATCCAACACTTTGGTGGGGGGTGGCAGGGCCAGGTGCCAACCTCCTGCCTCTCTCCAAGTTATTAGCACCATTCCTTGCTTAAAGAAAGGAAGAGGGAATAAAACATTCTGTCCTACCTTGGGCGTTCACATGCAGACTCTCGCTCCGTCTTTGCAACTGGGCCTGAGGAATATTATTAGCTTCCCACCACCACACTGTTCCTTTTTATTTTATTTTATTATTATTATTTTTTAATTCTTCAAATAGAGGAAAGATAAGGCTGGGGAGATTAAGTAATTCACACAGCTGGGAAGTAATGGAACTGTGTTTCAACCTGGGAACTGTCTTCTGTGGTGAAAAATGTGTAAAAAGCAGGCTGCATGGATTACTTCTAATCCCATGGGCTTTCAATACACCCTACTACTCCCAATATTTGTTTGTTGAATAAGATTTAATAAAAAAAAAAAGAGGGCCTAGTGTGCAACAGTGCAACTCACAATGGGCCTTCAACACGCCCTTGTTCTGACGAAACAGTATCAAATGCCTCCATCCCCAGCAAATCAGAGCGGGACCTGCACGACAGTTTTGAAAAGGAAAATAAGTCCTCGGCAGTCAGCCTAATGCAGAGTGTGAGGGTTTGGTGTGAATATTTTCTGTCTTAGCAAGGGTGTGACAGGCATTTTATGAGCAAAATAAGCTCCTGGGGTTTCTACTTTTTTTTTTTTTAATGCAAAATCTCCTTGTTCTCTCTTCCATAGCACTGTGTAATTGCCAGGATAGTGGGTTCTTGATGGAAAGCTGGCCAACGCCAGTGCCTGTCTCCCAGCCTCACCGCCCGGATTTAGAGTGAGGAGAAAATACGGCAGTCAGGCCAAGCTGAGTCAGGGGAATCAAACCCAAGAGCCAGAAGGGGACTTTGGGAGAAACTCCCGATGACTGTTTTTTTCTTTCCACTTGGGCCATTCTCACTTGGTGGTTTGCAACTTGACATTTCATTTGGTGACATTTGATTAGTGACAAGGTCATCAAGAGCCCCGGAATGTCACTTTGATTTTATAACCTCCTGTCCCGTCCCTGGGTCTGATGGATGCGCTGCTCCCAGATGCCATTCCTGCTTCCTGGACAAGCGTCCGGCGTCCACGATGGTTGAGGTTCGGTGTCCCCACTGCAAACACACACCAGGAGGTGGGGCAGGGACAGAGAGGTGGGGAGTGGGGGGAAAGACCGCTTGGACCACAATGACCTGTGTCTATGTCAAGGTGAGTGGGAAGGATTCCAGTCCCGAGAAGGGACATTGCAAAGCTTTGTGTCATACACAAGTGTTCCTACAAGTGCATTGTGTGCACTCACCTTGGGCTCGGTTTGTCTGTCTGCAAAACCGAGCAACACCCCCCCACCAAAAATAGACCACATCTCTTTGCACCCCTTTGAACATTGCTTGGGACCCAGCTAATGTGTGGTCAACGTTCCAATACAATGACTGGAAGAAAACATGACAACAGACAGAGGACTCCGGGCACCTCTGAAGCCGCGTGGACGGCAGAGAGTGGAAATCTCAAACCAGCTCTCCACCATGCCAAGTCTGCAGCCCCTTGGCTGTCATCACTTTGACTTCTGGCTTTCTTCATGCCCCCCCCCCCACGGTCTGCAGGAAGGGCTGAAGTAGGTGGTGCAGAGCAGCCCACGTGGAATGGGGTGCAGAGGACAGGGAAAGAGGGAACACCTTGCAGGGGTGAATCATCCCAGCCTGTGAAGAGTGCCCTTGGCTGGCTGCTTCTGAATAAAGTTTTCAGATGGATTGACTCATCAGGAGAATGGGGAAGAACTTTGCCTCCTCTGATCCTTCTAGAAGTCTCTACAAGTGTATTTGCTTGAAACTATATTTATTTATTTATTTAGGGGCTGGGAGAAATTCAAATCATCTAGACCAGGGGTCAGCAAACGAAGGTGGTGGGCTAAAAGGAACTTGCGGCCTCGTTTTGTAAATAAAGATTTATTAGAACGCAGCCGTGTCCGCTTGTTGACGCATCGTTCATGGATGCTTCTCCCAGCAACAGCGGAGTCGAGTAGGTGCAGCAGACACTGTACGATCTGTAGAGTTTGGTGTATTTGCTATCAGGCCCTTTCTAGAAAATCTCTGCAACCCTTGATCGCCCTTTGTTTAGGTCCTAGAATGTGCTGTGGGAGGGCAGGGACCATGCTGGGGACCATACCTAGCAACGTAGAAGGCCACGTGAGCTCTTAAACAGTTTTTTTTTTTAGTTATAAAACTATGAAGAAGAAAATAAAAAGGCACCCATAATTCTATCACCCTCTAATAAGAAGTTAATATTTTGCTGTTTGAGTCTAGCCTTTCCCTATGCACATAGAAAAGTATGAATATGTCATTATATAATTAAAATCCTGCTGTGTTTCGTTTTGTATCCTGTTGTGTGTGGTTGTGTTGTCCATTTTATAGCGACTGCTCTGTATGTCCTTGAATATTCCTCCTTAACATGACTTTTAATAACTTATTAATATGTGTCACGGCATCCCTGAACTTCTGGGTGGTTTTACTTATTCCCAAATCAAAATACCATGTACTAGAACAAATCCCACGGAGCAGAAATCTGTGTCCGATTCTTTGATTATTTCCTTGAGATAGATTCCCAGAAGTGAAATTACTGGGTAAAAGGGTAAGGACAATTTTCAGGGTCTTGATAACATATTGCCAAATTGCTTTCCAGAAAGACTGTACCAATTTGTTCCCACCAGCAATGTACGAAATTGCCGCCTTACCCTACTCTCACCAGCATGGAGTACTATCATTAAAAAAAGTTACCAAATTGATAGGCAAAGATTGCATTTTGTTGTTTTGATTTGGATTTCTTTGATTACCAGTGAGGTTAAACATTTTTTTTTCATCTGTTGAACACTTCTTCATATGTTTATGGCCAAGGGGAATCTTAATAATGGTCTTCAAGTGTGCAAAGGGGTTATTTCGTAGATTGGGACCAGCTGTTTTGGAGAAGAAACTGGAAATGTTGAAACTTGAGCAAGAAAGCAATCGGCTGAAGGTCCTTCAGTGATGGATGACCCCAAGAGTGGTCAAAGGCTAATGGAAGTCACCATGTTGTACCGAGCCTCTTCTCTCAAGGTATGAGGGAACAGATGACCAGTAGTTGCAGATTCTCTGCTGCTGACAATTACATATGTTTGCATTTGAATGCTCACAAAAGCCCCAGGAGACACAGGGGACTTGGGCGTAATTTATTATTAATTATCCCAAGCGGGACTGAAATCCTCACCCCAAACCCAGGTTCCATGGCCATGTGACTGCACAGCCTCTGAGAGAAGGGATTAAATGCAGAGTTCTGGCTGAAGGGTTTTGCTCATTGTGCATCAACAAAATGAGGGACGCGTGAACCAAACCTCCCAGAAGACCTCAGCGGGATCTCTCCTCTCTCACACAAATCACGGCAGGGTTTTTTGCTACCAAGAACCCAGTCACTTCTCGGAAGCTTGTGCTTTTTTATTTTTGTCGATTTCATGAGCTTGCATCACTGGGCTTGGTTCTTTCTTTTCTTATCTTTGTCTTCTGTGCCCGGAGAGGTCTTCTGGTCCAGAGAGGTCCCAAAGAGCAGGTATGTGCCTTGTTGCGAATGGTCGTCCTCAGAAGCCCATGGACCAGTTGGGCTTTCTTCCTTCTTCAGCCTCCCCTGGCCATGGGGATTGGGGATCAGGGTAACGAATACCCTCCCCAGGGCTCTCCTCCTCCCCACCACTCAATGGGAGCTTTGTCTTCGCAAAGAACGAACCTGAAACCCATCCGGCCATAGCAATTGTTGCCTGTGGACTCCTGAGCCATTTGGATTCTGACTCTGTTAGAGATCTTGTAATTTAAACTTCAACCTGCTTGTTAGAAATTCAAAGAAATCATCTAATAATATTTTAAGTCTAAGGAAAAGCAGCCAAAGTCCCACCCAGTTCCCCCCACCCCAGTTCCCTTCCTTTGCCTGTCCCTCACCTCTCCTTTTAGAGGTGCTCTGAGATCCGGGTTCCAGACACGGTGACGGGAAGTTACTCGTCTTCCACAAGTACGGTGAATTGCTCCGGTAAGTGACGTCCAAGGTCACAAGAACAGGAAGGCCAGGGTTCTCTTCTTTGGAGGGAGGGGCTGAAAGTATCTTTGGTTTTTCAACTGGGAAGTTTGGTAGTCTTGTCTTCTAGAAGCTTGGAGTTCTTTATCCTGTGTGGTCCAACACGAGTTACTGCTCTGAGAAGCAATGATGCTTCATCTTCCCTCTTGCCCATCTCCCACCCTGTCTCTTTGGAGTGCTGACCCTCGTGAACCCCTGTGTGCTTGTGTGTCTGTGGAAGGGGTGGATGGAGGGAGCAGCTGTGTTTTGTTCACTTCCTGTTGTGATGACAATTCAAGCATCCATCCTCTCAGAAACGGGCTTGCTTCTGGCCTCCTCACCTCTGAGCACAGAAATCACCTGTGCTGCCTCGAGCAAGGACAAGTAGCTCTACTACTATAGAAAGAGCCAGAAAATGGAGGTCACTATGGCTCTTCCCTGGTTGGCTGTGTGAGTCGTTTCCACCCACTGAGTTCACTTCCTTCCTTTTTACGACAAAGGCATTTTGGCCGCCATAGTCCATTTCTGCTCCCGAAGCTGATATTACCACAGTAGGAAGCCATCTCCAGAGCAGCAGGGGGACTCGTGTGCCCCGCATCAATGTGCCAGACTCCTTGGCCCTCCTGCCCTGCACTCAGCCCAGCCTTCCCCAGTTCTTCCACCCAACTCTGTCTTCCCTCTGAGCAGTGAAGCCAAGTCCTAGTGATGGTTTGGGCACATTGATTACATGAAAGATAATCCTCTGGGGGGAAGTGGTTCTTCAAGATATGTCCAAGACCAGGGCACCTGGGTGGCTCAGTGGGTTAAAGCCTCTGCCTTCGGCTCAGGTCATGATCTCAGGGTCCTGGGATCGAGCCCCGCATCAGGCTCTCTGCTCAGCAGGGAGCCTGCTTCCTACTCTCTCTCTGCCTGCCTCTCTGCCTACTTGTGATCTCTGTCTGTCAAATAAATAAATAAAATCTTAAAAAAAAAAAAGGACATGTCCTGGACCAACAGCATCTCATCACCTGGAAACTTCACCTAGAAAAAAAAAAATCACCTAAAAAGTTCTCCTGAACCCAGACTTACTGCATAAGCCACTGTGGGGATGGGTCCTAGCAGTCTGAGTTTTAACATCTAGGGGATCTGAATGCATGCTCAAGTCCCCCACCCACAGCTCTGGGATAAATCTGGGCAGAACAATCCAGACACATCCCAGGTCCCCTCCATCCCATGACACACTGGAAAAGGAGGAGGACAGGATCTTTTATCCTCCAGAGCATGGGAGAGGAGCCAGATCCTGCTGGAAAGATCTGATATTTTGTAAATGAGCTCAGGCTCTTTAATACTACTCCCCCCCGCCCCCCCCCGGAAAAAATGGGCTTCTCCTCACTCTGGGGTGTGGCAGCAAGAGTGTTTGGATTTGGGAAAACAGCTACCTAGGGAGTGAGGATACAGTAAATAATAAAATGGAAACAATAAGGTTTTCAGTTGGGCCACACAATTTAACATTAACTGAGGATTTGGCAGTTAATAGTGATTAATATTCCTTTCACATGTGTTATCTCAGAAACCACAAGGCACAGCTGAGTTGAGGTGCAGAAAGAGACACAGTGTATGACCCCATGGGCAGATTTGATGTTAGGCATCCTGACTCCTTGTTTTTGGTGATGAAGGGGGTTATACCCTGGGGATGTCCTTTCCTTCAGCCTCAATCAAACCTGCTCTCCCAGGAACGGAGTCTAGAACCAGCACTATTAGATCCTTGATACATAAAATATTATTTATCAAACGTTTGTCTGTGGATGTCTCAGCACCGAGCCTTCCTAAAAACAACCAACCAGACTAAATGAATAAAACTCCCAAATAAACAGAGAAGGTCTTACAGAGCTAAACATAGTTTGACCATGTGTGCTCCTGGATATTTACCTGGCTGATTTGAAAACTTGGGCCCTGCACACAAATGTTTATAATAGCTTTATTCACAATCACCAAAAACTGGGAGCAGCTATGATGTACTCCCATAGGTGAAATGGGTCAAGAAGCCTGGTAGGTACCCACCTTGATCAGTGGCAAAAAGGAATGAACTATCAGGCACGGTGGATCTTACATGCATATTGCTAAATAAAAGAAACCAGTCCGAAAAGGCTATGTGCTTTACAATTCCATTTCTATGATATTCTGGAAAAGGTAAAAATACAGATAGCAAAAACAGAAGAAGAAGAAAAAAAAAAAAAACCTCAGTGATTGCCAGAGGTTCAGGTGGACAATTGAATAGGCAAAGTACAGGGGAATTTTTAGGGCAATGGAACGTTTGTTAGATTTGGTAATGGTGTACACATGGCTCTGGGCATTTGTCAAAACCATAGAACTTTACAGCCCAGAAAACAAACCTTAATGTACACAGTTGAAAAAAATTATCTGGGGGGCTGTTGGGTGGCTCAGTTGGTTAAGCATCTGACTTGTGATTTTGGCTCAGTTCATGATATCATGGGTCAGGAGATCAAGCCTTGTGTTCGCCTCTGTGCTCAGTGGGGAATCTGCTTGAGGTTCCCTCCCTCTGTCCCTCTGCCAACTGTGCTCATTCTCTGTCTCTCTATCTCTCTGAAATAAATAAATTAATATTAAATAAAAAAAAATATTTGGGAGGTTGGAGGATTCTAGAATGGATTGCAAAATGTGATAGAAGAAACTAACTGTGTTGGAAATATACACAATCTTCTCACAGAATGTTAAGGAGCGAAAGGTGTGGACCTACGTGACTTTGGAAATGCCTCTATAAGACTAAAAGCAAAGGGAACACACGTAACGCTACTCTGGTTCCTAAAGTTGGTCCCCATGGGGACTTAACCATTCTCCTACTGCTCTACATGGTTACTGGAACTGAACAGGAAAGTAGATGGACCATGGATGGTAGGAACCCAGCTTCTCACTATTGGAGTGGGCGCTTCTGATAAGTAGTGGGAGGAGGCTAGAGTGGTCTGTGTGGTGATGGATAAGCGTTGGAAGTATCAGTCTGAACTCGTGAACTTGTGTTTAGCTTGATATTGACACAGATGGTTACGTATAGAAACATTTATAAATGTGTGTGTGTACAAACAAGGATCAGTATAAGCATATGTCACCTTGTGCTGTTTGTTGGAGGGTGTAGAATTCACATCGCCACACTGCCCATGCGCACACCAAACACCTTTTGTTTCTGGTCCTATTCTCCAGTAAGAAGAACCAGGGTCCTTAGATAGATGGCTGATCCCAGGACCGAGACAGGAAATATCCAAAATGAGCCTGGAGGACATTTAGTGCCAAAAAGCAAGGGAATGCCTAAACTACAACCAAACCAAACCAAACCAAAACCAAAACACCCATGCATACAAGGCTGGGAGTATGGCAAAGGAGCACGGGAACCAAAATGAAGGAGCTCTTGGTGGTCAAAGCTGAAACAGTTTGAACAAGAAAATAATGTGGTATTGGATTATATGATAATTGACTCTCTCTTCTTGACTTATTTCACTTAGTGTAATCTCTTCCAGTCCCGTCCATGTTGCTACAAAAGTTGGGTATTCATCCTTTTCTGATGGAGGCATAATACTCCATAGTGTATATGAACCACATCTTCCTTATCCATTCATCTGTTGAAGGGCATCTTGGTTCTTTCCACACTTTGGCGACCATGGCCATTGCTGCTATAAACATTGGGGTACCGATGGCCCTCCTTTTCACTACAAACCAAAGTAGAAAATAAATACCCATGAGCCCATAGTGATGTAAGTAAATGACCAAGTAAACAAATAATCAGAGAAGGCCCTTCTCTGTGCAGGAGAATTTCAAAGTATTTATGTAGGTACTCTACCATCAAGGAGATAGGACCTAGTGACTTCCCTCCAAAGAGCATAGCCAGGAAAGGAGGGGGAAGACGGATCTTTTCAATGGAGAAGTCTGATGAATGCTACCTCAGCCAGGAGGTCAAGGTCAAAATCAATAGCAATAAAACATGTCAAGAGCATGTAGCCTTGAGATGAGATGATGAGGCTGGCACTTCACCTCCGTGGTCTTCTTTCCCAAACTTGTAACTACCTTCTTACAGGAGAAAAACATCTGACAAATAAAACTGGAGGGAGATTCTATAAAATATCTGAGGGGTGCTCCTCAAAGCGACCAGGGTCAAGAAAAACAGGGAAGCTTGAAAATGTAACATCAAGAAGCATGTGAGGAGACATGGTGACTATGTGTGATGTATCCTGGCTGAGAAATTGGCACAGAAAAAGGACATCAGGAAGGACTAAGAGCATCTGAAAAATGTATGAGTTTCATTTAATAATAATGCATCAATATTGGTTCAATAAACCACAGTAATGGAAGGTGTTCATGATAGGGGAAACGGGGTAGGGTGTATGGGAACTTGCCACACCAACCCCACAGCTTTTCTGTGAATCAAAAAATTTTAGAATAAAAAGTTCCATGAAAAAGACCCAGAGATTAAAGTCAAGGTCGTGGGCACTGAGGGGGAGTCATCATAAAATACTGAGAACAGATCTGATATTGAACTGTGAACAAAGTAAGGGAGTGACATGAATGTAGTTGATGTCCAAGGAATTCTGTCCGTTCACATAAGCTCCGTGAAAGCAGCAGCTCATTTAGCAAAAGCTCACCAATCCCTTTAGCTGCCATGTCCCAGCAGGTGGGGGATGGGCTGCCTGGGAGTCCTGGGAGGGAGTTGCAACTTTAAATATGATGGTCAGAGAAGGTGGTGCTAAGAAGATGACATTTAAGTAAAAATCTGAAGGACAGAACAAGCCAGGTGTCTTCAGTGGGATGGCGTGGGTGGGGGGTTGACTGAGCTTCATACCATAGAAATAACATTTTTGTTCATCTAATCATTTCAGGATTAAAAAAAAAAGAGGGGGGGCAATGCTGGATTTAAACAATGAGTAAGTGTTCTGCTGTATGGAATGACCAAAGCTGTCATAGAGTGTGATGAAGGGAAATGTCATTGGGCTTTGGAGAAATGGACAAGGCTTTGGGGAAAGTGGAGTTTGAGCTAGGATGGGAGGAATGGGAAAGGAGTGGGGAGAAAGGCATGTACTACTCGGGATGACATAGCAAGCACGCATGACACCAAGGCAATGGGACAGGTGACACACCTTGGGGGACACGGGAAGTAAGGCTGCCCATGTGGGAAAGTGAAAGATGAGAGAGGGGAGTTTGAGAGTCAGGAACATCAGCATGGTGTCTGGGGAATGTGGTCTTGACAGGAGGAGATGGAAGGGTTGAAGGAGGATGAGGAGAAGACCAGGGTCTTTCTCGAGAACCTGCTAGGGTGTGTGGAAAAAGGAGACAGGGCACTTCGCCTCGGGCGGTGGTGGAGAGACTGGAGATGGCATGGCAAGTGGGGGAGGGGCCGGGGAGCATCGGACAGCTGATGGAGAGAGAGAGGTCGGAGGGGAGACTGGGGGCTTCTGCTAAGGGCTCTTAAAAATGGCAATAAATACACTCCGTCTTCAGAATTGATGAGGAAGCCTGCGGGTTGTTCATCTAAGGCAGGTCTGCCGGGGGTTCGTGGGCCAGTCTCATCGGCTGATTGAATTGATCCGTTGCCGTCACTGAACAGAATGGGAGGAAAGCTGGGTGTCTTCACCATAATAGTTATAATCCTTCTAGCGCTACTGCAAACCTCGTACTGAGTGTTCTGTATCAGTGGTTCTCAACTGGGAGGGATTTGCCCTCCAGGGGACATGTGAGGACGTCTAGAGGCATTTTTCATGGTCACAGCTTGGGGGAGGGGTGCTTCTGGCATGTGATGGGTAGAAGCCCCAGATGTAGTCAAACACACAGCACACAGGACAGACCCCCATGAGAGATGTCCATCCTGTCCACAGCGTCAATGGTGCTGAGCTTGCAAAAGCTCGCTCTCTGGAGATGGAGAATCCCTAGGCTCTCATGACCTGGACAAAAGGATAGTCTCTTTCTCATTCTAGCAGTAAAAGGTGATTGTGTGGCTCTCCACTAGGTAGGACACTGTCCCCTAAGGGATATTTGGAATGCATAGAAGGATTTGGGGGACCATTTGAGAAGGTGTTGTTTGCAATGTGTAGGTGGCTGGTTTCTAGGAATGCTGAATGTCCTATGACACATGGACTTTCCGGCTAATACCCTCCTTGTGGAAAAAGCTCTGGAATCCATGTGCCCAAGGTCAAATGGCTGTTTGGGGTGGAGCAGGGGGAGGGCAGAGCCAGGCTTGAACTTTGGCCTGACTGCCTACCTCCTCCTCCTCTGGGATATGTTTCCTTGGGTCAGGAGATCACAGCTCCATGAGCTCTATCACCCACCAACTACGAGCAGAGCTCTTCTTAGGAGGACTCTTCTTTGGCCAAGATGCTCCAGATTCCCCTGCCATCTTTCATGAATACCACGTACCAACGAACGTCCTTGTTTCCTCACCTGTAAAGTGGAGGAAAGAATAACACCAGGATGAAATGAACTAGTCCTTACACAGTGCCTAGGACAAAGTGAGCAGTGATGGGGGCATGTTCCCAGCCCTCACTGGAGAACCAGGAGCCGAGAGCCCAACACCTTTCAGCACCATACGGGAGCTGTCCACAGCTTCTGTTCCGTGAGTGTCCTCTGCAGGGCATCAGGGAAGGCCCCCAGGGAAACCTAATGAGCGTTAGAGACCTGATGTGGAGTGTGAGCTGTTGGTGAGTACACCTGTTCCCTGGGCTGTCATAACAAACCCCAGATCCAGTGGCTGAAACAGCAGAAATATAATGTGTCATGACCATAGAGGCTGGAGATCTGTTATCCAGCTGTCCGCGGGGTTGGTTCCTTTTGAGGGTGAACAGGACCCCTCTATGAGAAATCACTGCTTTTCTTACCCCCATGCAATTCCTCTTGGTACCACGTATGGAGGGTCCAGCATTGAAAGAAGTCTAGAATCTGGTTCCTCTGCAGCCAAGGGCAGCCCCCAAGTAAAGCAACGGTGCTGGCTATTATTCTGGAAAAGAGAACCCCTTCCAGAAGACTGACCTCGAGGAGAGAAACCAGAACTGTGCAGACCCACTTACTGCCATGCCTGAACCTCACGTCTGGGAGCTCATGCATGTGGCGGGAAGCCGATACGGCCATTATTCCGTGCCTTTAAATTAGGTGTCCCCCTGCGGCATTAGCCGATGCCATACACAGCGGCTGCATGCAAATAGTTTTGCATTGGGTGTTGCTCGCAGGAACGTGGAGAATCACATTTGGTTAAGTCTAGTCTGCACCCTGGTGAAGCCCAGCCCCCTTTAGGCTTTCACGCATTACCTCTCACCCTTATCATTTCCTGCTTTGGGATGCCCTTGCTCTCCATCCTCTGGTTTCTGTTGTTCGGTTGCAATGAATTACCCACTGCTGTTACCTCATGCAAATAAGCAGGGGGTGGGGGAAGCTGGTGGGAGGCACCTGGGCAAACTTCCTGTTCCCTAGTCCCTGTACTCAGCAGCTAACGTGCGGATTGCAAAGGGGGCTAAAGAGAGGAGTCGAAGGCCAGGACAGAGCACTGGTGCAGTCAGCCTGGGCTGTTTCTGCACGGCTCATGGAGCTCAGGAGCTGCTGGCCCCCGAGAGAGCAAGAGCCTTCTTCTGTGACCAGCCAGAGCAATTCCTTCCAAGGTTCCCCGGGGTTGCTGCACCCCTGCCACTTCCTGCCTCTCAGGAGGACAGTCCCAAGACCCTCTAGACCCTGGGTGCCCACCCGATCTCATGCCCTAGCTTCCCCTCACTGGACTTTATCCATTGGCCTGTACTGTTCTGGGGCCCCAAGTGATCTTCCAGGGATGGGCGTCATGTGCTCGAAGGTTCTCTCCCCAGGGAAGCCCTCCTCATTGACTTTGTGCAAAATTACATCTCCCCAGCTCACTGTCACTTGCCCTGGCCCATTCTGCTTTCACCCACCCCCCAGCCCTTAGTAACACTCACCTTGCTTCTCTCTGCATCGTCTGCTGGCCGCATGCCCCAGAGGACTTCACCTCTGTCTCTCTGGTCACCACGAGGACTGGCCTGGAAGAGGCCTGCTGTGCAGATCTGAAGAAGGGACAACTAGACCACCCTCTCCCATTTATGCAGCACTTTCTTCCTTTTTAAAGGATTTATGTATTTATTTGAGAGAGAGCAGGGGAGGGGCAGAGGGAGAAACAGACCTCCCGCCGAGCTGGGATCCCAATGCAGGGCTCGATCCCAAGACCCCAGGATCATGACCTGAGCTGAAGGCAGACACTTCACTGATGGAGCTACCCAGGCACTCCATGAGGCACTTTCGACAGGACATGTCGTTTGTCCCTCACAGTGACCCTGTGAGGGGTGCAGGGCAGAAAGGGTGAAGACCATTGTGTAGACAGGGAGCAGGTGGGCAGAGGGTCTCTTTGTCCGAAGGGTCGGTCGGTCAGGCCCGGGTTTGAAGCCCAGAGCGGTGCAGGGTCTGGAAGGTGGGGGGAGTCCAATTTTGGTTTCTTAAAGTGTTGACAGATTAACTGAGATCATGAATGTGAGAGGCTTAGTGTCCTGCTGACTCAGGAAGCTCTTGGAGCTGCAGGTTATTACTATTAAGGCTGCTGTGGGTTTTTTGTGCTCTCTGACCAGTGTCCTATAGCCCTCGAGGCAGAGTGGGAGCGGCAGTGAGATGTTAGCTCCCATGACTCTTCCTCTGACACAAGTTCCACTGCCCACAGAAGGGTCCCCATGGCAGTGGCTGGTGTGGACTGGGCTCAGAGCAAGCCGGGGGACTCATGGGTCTCACTTGCATGCGTCCCACTTGACTTCACAGCATCCCTTTTCCATCAGATTCAATAAATATGCTTCTGTCTTTTTTTTTTCTAAACTTCTCCATGGTGAGTCTCCTTGATTTCCTCACTTCCTGTGCATTTTGAATCATCGCTCTTTCTTCTCTGATAAGATTGAGTTGGTCACATCATCTTTATAACAAATTTCTAAAAGCCAGCCACCGTGTCAATGTGTCTTGAACCCAGCGTGGAGCAAGCCAAAAAGGAGGCTTGTGCCTCTGCAGTAGACCACTGGGGAGGGCTCAGTCTGTGTGCCGCGTGCCACAGGCTGGTGGCTATGCTTTCTCTAAGCATTGAAACTTTGGTGTCAGTAGAGAAATATGCTCTCATTGACTTTGTTTTGTATTTCCCAGCTTTTCTCAGTAAGTTTTAGAATTTACTTTCTAGACTGTGCCTCCAGATGGCTGGAGTCCTTATAATCTATCTTAGCAACTGCTTTGGGGAATAAAGGGGCGGAGGGACTTATAGAAGATACTCTGGTTCCTTCTCCCACTTCCATGGCCCCATGCTGACTTTGTTTTTGCCTTATTGCTGGGCATTCCCATCTGAGTCTTCTGCAACTCTGCAGCTAATATTTTAGAAAAACACCATGTTGTATTTTTATGATTTGGAACAGTTTTCTGAGATTTCACTGTACATTGGTGCAAAGTTCTTTTTTTGGAGAAGTGCATCTCCAGCTTTTACAATCAATGTCATCAGGGAGATACGATTTGATCCTTAGGACTGTGGCTGGGGAGACTTTCCAGGAAAGGGAGACACTGAAAGTGAGATAATCTTCTCCTAGCCTGGGACTGGGTTGGACAGATTGTGTTGCACTCTGATTTTATTACAGCATTTATTTATTCGCTTAATAAATATCTGTTGTGTGTTAGGCATGAGGCATATAGCAGGGAACACAAAAGCAAAGTTGGTGCACTTACAAGGCTTACTTGCACTGAGGGAGACAGATGATAAATTCATTTGTACCATTCATGCCAGACAGTGATACACTGAGAAAAAAATAAAGCAGGGTAAGAGGACAGACGGAGAAACCACAGGGCTGTTGCAAGTAGAATGTCAGGGGAGCCTGCTCAGAGGGACACAGGAGGGCAGAGACTGAATGAAGTGTGGGTGCAAGCCATTGGCATGTTTTCAGCAAGAATATTCCAGACAGAGGGAATAGAAAATGCCAAGTCCCCAAGGCAGAAACATTCTTAACATGTTCAAGAACTGGCCAGAACACCAGCTAGAGTGGAGTGAATGAGGCAAAGGTTGGGTGGCATATGTTCTGAAAAGTAGGTAGGGACCAGATCACATAAGGTCTTAATGGTCAGAGAAAGGAGGATGGATGTCATTGTCATTTTAAAATACATTTGTTCATCTGTTATCTTTACAGACTCTGCACTCCTAGAAGGACAGAAGGGAACATGACATCTTTGTTTTACATTTTTTGCGTCTGGGGACAGTGAGTGCTCAGTAAATGTATGTTAAGGGGTTCTTCTTTGCTTCAATGTTAAAATCCAAGTGGGAATAACTTCTCTCCATGGTCTGTCTCTTTTTGGCCCTTGAGCTCGGAGGAAAGGTGTGGTGGCCATGGACAGAGGAATCCAGAATGTCTTTAGCGTGCAGCCCATGTGGCAGAATCTCTTCGCCACCCTTTCCCTGAAACTGGCAGTATAGGCAAACAGCCCTCTGGGTGTTCTCAACACGCTAGGTGCCCCGTGCAGGGTGTGTCTGTGCGGACTCGGGGCAGAGAGTCCTGATGATCTGAACGGAGAGTAAGAACAACAGTTCACTTAGTATCTGTTTCCAGAAGTTTTTTTTTTTTTAATTTTACTTATTTATTTGAGACAGAGCACAAGAGAGTATGAGTGGGGATGGGGAGGGGCAGAAGGACAGGGAGAAGCGGACTCCCCCACTGAGCGGGGAGCCCCATGTGGGGCCCCATCCCAGAACCCCAAAATCATGACCTGAGTGGAAGGCAGACACTTCACAGACTGAGCCACCCAGGTGCCCCTGTATCCAGCAGTTTTTATAAAAAAGGACTTTTACTGACACTGTCTAATGGGCTCCCAGCTGCCCCTGGGAGTGAGCGTGTGCTGGAGGTAGGAGGTGCGGCAGGGGATGCGTGGGGTCGAACTCTGGGAACAAAACTTGCACGCGGGCCGTAGCGTATACAAGCCAACACGGATGATGGCTGGGAAATCACGGCCAGCATCAAGCATCTGAGTTCTGGATTCCTGGAGGGCCCTTTCAAAAGCCGGCTTGCTTTGGGTGTGGAAACGGTCCTTTCCCTGGTGGCCCGGCATGCAGATGGGACTCAGCAGGGGAAGGATGGTGGATTTCTCTCCTGAGTGACTCCCAGAGCCAGTTAGTCTCAGCCTCTGACCAGAAACTGAGATTTATTTCTCACTGGCCAGAAGAGAGTTATTTCAAAATCTTCTTCCTCCATTACAAAACGCCCCCTGGGATTGGGGTTGGCCAAAGCTGCCACAATCTTGGTTTCTCTGTCTTCAGTGCATCTAGAATTACACGCTGCAAATGAGGGTTTGGGTTCTGGAAGGGTAGGCTTGGGGTCCCTGCTGTCCCTGAAACTGTCAGCCTTGGCAATGGGGCCCGGTTTCAGCTGTGTTCAGGAAGGCCCCACCCCCTTGTTGTGTGGGTAAATATTCCCTCTTGGCAGAGAGGCCAGTGCAAACAAACCTCCAGCAAAAGTGTGGGGGGTTTTTTGGTTTGTTTTCGCATTTCTACTTTATTTTTGTGCGTATGTTTGTTTTGTTTCACATAGCTTTTTCGATAGAATGCTCGATTTTTAACCACAAATAACTATATTGGAGTCCCAGGAAGTTTTGGAATGTTGGAGCCAAGCCGATGAGACATCCACGTTGGGGAAGCAGTGATATGTCTGCTGCATCCTTTCTGGAACGATGACCAATGTCCGTGCCCGTGTTCACATGATGCCCGGTCCTGCTCACTCTTCTCTACAGGTTTTAGAGCCATTGGAAGGCACAGTACCGTTAGTTGGTTGTCTGTGTGTGATCCTGTCCCCTTCTATCCCCATTAGAACACACATTCTGTGAGGGCAAGGAGTTGATTTTATTTTGTGCGATGCTTTATTTTTTTTTTAATTTAATTTATTTATTTGACAGACAGAGATCACAAGTAGGCAGAGAGACAGGCAGAGAGGGGGAAGAGAGGGGGAAGCAGGCTCCCCACCAAGCAAAGAGCCCGATGCGGGGCTCGATCCCAGGACCCTGGAATCATGACCTGAGCCGAAGGCAGAGGCTTTAACCCACCCAGGTGCCCCATGTGCCGTGCTTTATTTCCAGGACCTGGAAAAGAACCTGCCCAGAGCAGGTTCTCCCTAAAGGTTTCATGAGAAGGACAAATGAGCAGTTGCTGGCCTCCTCAATTGTGCGCCTAAGAGCATTATCTCAATGTTTTCTTCATCTTTCCTCTCCAAACTCTATCAGCAAGGATTTGTTATGATCCTGAGATTTGGGATGAGGAAACAGCCTTTGAGAATTGACAGCACAGGGCAGGGGCATGGTGGAAGGGACCCGCAGGCTGGCAGTGGGACCACAATCCAGCGGAGGCAGGGGACCCTGAGCACGAGGGACTTTGGCGTCTCCCTCCCCCAGTCCCAGTCCAGCCCCGCCCCGCTGCCCACCTGCAGAACCCAAGCTCTCCCTCATGGGATAGAACCCTCTCTCATGTAGGGATGTTTCATACACACTCACCCACAACGACATGGGTTCACCCTCAGGCTCACACAGGCTCAACAACTCGCACAGTCTCATGTTCACGCACGCACACACAGGCACATACGTACACGCACACAGGCCACCGTTAAAAGCGATCATGGCCTTCTGGTCTGACTTCCTACCGGGAGCCAAGAAATGGACTCAGGTCAGCTCCCTTCCTAATTCTTATCATTAACAGGAAAAATGACTCTGAAGTCATTGGCTGTAGAAGAACACCTTCAACCTAGCTGACATGAAATTTTTTCCGGCTATGCCTCAGAGACCTCTTCTAGGGGTTCCCGAGTCTGGAAGCTTCTGCAACCACCTGGAGACTCTTCCCAGGCTGCAGCAAGTTGGAGTCATAGTTCCTGGGCAGGATCCAGAGCCTGGATTGCTCCTCCAACTGCCTCTGAGGCTACCAGTCCGTGGGCCAGCTGGCGCTGGGCAGCCACTGGAAGGAACTCAAGGATGTCTCCTTAAGGACAGAGCAGGCCTTGGTGTCCAAGAAAGAAAACTGCTGAGTTTCACTTACTGCAAAACAAGTCTTATAAACCGTAGAACACAGGTATGATGGAGTCCCCTCTTAGAACAGGGGTCTTATTCCTCCTAGAAGATCCTCCTTAAGTATTTGTCGATACCATTTGCCATGGGAGGAGGGAGCACTAACTGAATCATTGCCCACTCTCTAAGTCCACAGGGTTTCTCCCCACTTTGTAGACCTTAGCAACCTAAAAATCTAAAAATCTAACCCTGCCTGAGGCTCCCGCTACCGCCATTCTGACTTAACTGATCAGGGGTGGGTCACTTCAGTTAGTTTTGCAGATTTCCAGGTGATTCTACCATATTGCTAAGGTTGTCACTATTCCAGACCCGAAGCTGGTCAACATTTCCCTGAAAGGGGCAGGTTCTTGAGGGTCACGGTCACTCAATCCTGCCTCTGTATTGCAGAAATAGGCATAAACAACATATCAACAATGGGCGTGGCTGGGTCTCAGTAAAACTTTATTTATCAAAACAGACAGTGGGCCACCTTCAGCCGCCAGGCTAGAGTTTGCCAATCCTGGTTCTAGGCCGCCCTCTCCTCCAAACACGTGTGGTCAGCCTCATCAGAAGGATGTTTTAAAATTTACATTTCCTGGCCCCTTTTGATGGTCTTCTCTGGAGTCTGGATGGAGCCTAGGAATCGGGATTGATCAGGAGCCTCCCAGAACTGAGGGCTATTCTGAGGTGGGAGCCCATGATCCACACTTGGAAATTACCCCGCATTCTGGCTGATTGGCTGAGGCACTGATCCTTCCCCAAGCATTCCCCCTGTTGGGGCCTCTCCATCCAGAAGTGAGGGACCACCTGGTCTGTGTCTCCTTCCTTCTCTCTTCCCGTTTTATTCTCTGTGCTTTCGTCCCAGAAGCCCTTTCCAGACATCAGTTCCTAAGTCACACCGGCAGGAGGTGAGAGATGGTGCCTGGTCTTTGGGCCCCAGAGGGCCGGAGGGAGGTGGAGAGGCCTGTGGGGCCCTTCTGCTGCCTTTGGGGACAGGAGGAAGATGATTCTTTCAAGGCCACTCTGGAGGGCACTTTTCATACCTCCCCTTGCCCCTCGCCCCCCACAGGCATGGCTCTGACTCCTTCTGAGCCCGGACTCCAGGCCTCTGCACCCTGCTGGTTACTGGGGCTTGTTTTCACAGGTGAGGTGATGGGAGCCTTTTCCAGCTTTCTGTTTCATGATAAGATTCTTATCTCCCTGACCTTCTCCAAGCTGCGGGGTGATGGCTTCGCGGAGGCCTCAGCTTCAGCTCGGTTGTTCTTAATTAAATCTGAAATCGACTTGAATGATCGGGTTTGGGAGCTCAGTGGGCTGCCGGCCAAGAGCCTGAGCAAAACTGCCACAAAACTGCCACAAGTTGCACCACTTCCCACAGCCCTGATCCCTGGGACATGTGTCCAGATCATGGAGAAATCCTCCTGCAATGAAGCTCTGTTAACTCTTTCACCTGGGGGCCGGATTTCAAAAGCAAGCACGGAGCAGGGACAGAGGACCTGGCTTGGTTTCGCTGCATACACGGAGAGGTTATCCAGCACCCCAGGAATCGGGACCCCCCCCCAGAACTCTCAGGGTGATGATGGGAGGGGGGGAATACGGGGAGGTCCTCAAGTTCTGAGACATAATTCACCCCACCAGCTGTAACTGCCCAGTCTTTATTAGAGGGTTTTCCCTTAAAGTGATCCAAGGAATTGGTATATTCAGAACAATATTTGGGACTTGGGCAACATGGCTGGCTCCGTCAGTTAAACGGCTGGCTTCAGCTCAGAACACAATCCCAGGCCCCACATCGGACTCCGAGCTCAGTGGGGGAGTCTGCTTCTCCCTCTCCTTGTTCCTCTGCCCCTCCCCGCTGCTTGTGTTCAAACTTTTCTCTCTCCCTAATAAATAGAATCTTTAAAAAAAATTGGGGGCTTCAAGGAAAAGTTTGGGTTGCAGAGGTGTGGACGGTCCCTGGCTTCTAGGCATAGGGACAAGAAGCCTGGGGCTCACCCAGGGTCAGCACTTGGAGGGGAACATTTCCTAGTACCTTCATCTGTGCAGGGCAGGTGCTGGGAGCCCCAGGCATCCATCACACACATGGAGAGGAGCAGGAACTGTGCGTCTCAGAACAGCAGGGCATCCCAGCCTTACACACACACACACACAAACACACACATACACATTCATTTTACATATACTCTCTTACTGAATCATTCCAATAACACAGAGGCTCACCATCATCTCTCCTGGAAGACAAAGACACCCAGGCACAGAGAGGTTAAATAATTTGCTCCAGGCCAAACAGGTGGTAAGTGACAGAACTGGTATTGGACTTCGGGTTAGCCTGTTGCCAAAAGAACTGAAAAAATGTATGAAAGGTGACAGTCTCCGCCCCCTGGTCACAACTGGAAGGCATTTTTAGGGCAACCCAGAAGCAAAGGCGATGTCGCACATTGGGCTCCGGGGGGTGTTCAGTGTGGGAGCAGGTTGTTAGGGTGACTGAGGACTTGGAGAAAGGGCATATCTCCCCATTCTGTCCCCTTCCTTCAGCCGTGGAGCAGCAGTGTGCCCATGTCACCCTGTGGAGGGGCAGGTGTGGAGGGGCAGGTGCAGAGGGAAGTAGTCGCAAATGTATTGGCAAAGCGAAGACAGGTAAGGACCACTGGGCACTGAGACTGAGTGTATGTCCTTCTCCCCACTGCTCTGGGGGCTATGGATCCCTTCTTTCAGGGCCTTTTCTGATCAGCAGCTTTTCTCCTTAAGCTTCTCTTTGTTTTGCTTCTGTCCCAAAGGAAGGCAACTGCTTAGTATGGTGGGTTAACTACACCGTGTCCCCCGTCCCCCTCAAAATTCACACTTTGGAGCCCTAATGCCAGTCCGCTGGAAGGTGACCATATTTGGAGATGGCGTGTTTACAGAGGTGATCAAGTCAAGGTGAGATCATGAGAGCAGGGGCCCTAACTCAGTACGACTGCTGTCCTTATAAAAAGGACATCTGGACACAGGATTGCACGGAGAAAAGAGGACATGAAGAGCCACAGGGAATAGAGGGCCGTCTACAAGCCAAGGAGCGAGGCCTGGATGGATCCTTCCCTCAGGGCCCTTGGAAGGAGCCGACCCTGCCGACCCCCTGATTTCAAGCCCCCAGCTTCCAGAACAATAAGTTGATACACTTGGCAGAAGCCATCCAGTCTCTGAAAATATGTTACTGCAGCAAACTGAAGCCCCAGCGTGTGCACATCAGGGTTCCCACAATTTCAGGATCATTCTGGATTTCAAAGAAGAGATAAAAGTCAAAGAAAATGCATCCATGGGAGTGGAGGAGTTGGGGGTGCTGATGGCACCCAGGGCCCTCTGAACTGTGGAGAGGTGAATGCTGGGGCGGGAGCTGGGGTTGCAAAGCTCGGGAGGCCTCGGGCTCCCTTTCACTCCCTGCCTGGTTCCCTTTTGAGAACTCGGTGTTTAGCTGCTTCATTTTTGTATCCTGGAAACTGAGCCAGGCTGGTGACACCGCC
Source organism: Mustela nivalis (assembly GCF_964662115.1). Lineage (NCBI taxonomy): Eukaryota > Metazoa > Chordata > Mammalia > Carnivora > Mustelidae > Mustela > Mustela nivalis. The sequence goes on from NC_139021.1 coordinate 111,444,513, forward strand.
CTGAGCAAGTGGGGCTCCCTAGAGCTGAGACTTCTAGACACAGAATGTTCCCAGTTTCCAGAAGGTTAAGAAGCTCCCTGGGGTCATGGTCTCCACAGAGGCCAAGGAGACCTGTCCAAGCTCGGAGTTGGATCGCTCGGCTGCCTAGCCTGAGGTGCTCAACGTGGGGTCCACAGGGAAAGCTGCACATGCCCACAAGTGGAGAATAAATCCCTGCGGCGAGGTTTTGAGAGATCTTTGCTGCTGTGTCATCTCTGGGTCCAGCCGACGTCGCCTGCTCAGCCCCGCGCTGGGGAGACCACTGTGAATGAGTCTAGGAGGGACAAGATACAGCTATGGTAGATTTTCAGATGTGACGATCATTCGGAAAGGGTCCCACTGGTCCCAGGCCATTGGCTCTTCTCCGGATGTCTGTGGTCCTTTGTGTGTTGGTTCCCACCAACCTCAGGTTATGAAGGTCGGGGGCACAGTCCTGCTGGCATGCTTCCTCCCAGAGGCTCTTCGGGCTCCTGGTCCTGAGGAGGTGGTTTTTACCAAACCTGAGCACACATGGTCACGTGGGGAAGTCGTGGAAATGCAGATCACCCGGCCCCGTCTTTAGAGGACCCGAATTTGTGGATTGGGGGAGAGCCCAAGGATATGCACTTTTTTTTTTTAGAAGATTTTGTTTATTTATTTGACACAGACCTCAGATAGTGAGAGAGGGAGCACAAGCAGGGGGAGTGAAAGAGGGAGAAGCAACTTTCCTGCTGAGCAGGGAGCCCGATGTGGGACTTGATCCCAGAACCCTGGGATCATGACCTGAGCAGAAGCCAGATGCTTAACGACTAAGCCACCAGGCGCCCCAAGGATGTGCATTTTTTAAAATTTTTTTTAAGATTTTATTTTATTATGAAGGGGGGGGGGAGAGCGAGCACAGGCAGACAGAATGGCAGGCAGAGGCAGAGGGAGAAGCAGGCTCCCTGCTGAGCAAGGAGCCCGATGTGGGACTTGATCCCAGGACGCTGGGATCATGACCTGAGCCGAAGGCAGCTGCTTAGCCAACTGAGCCACCCAGGCATCCCAAGGATGTGCATTTTTAATAAGAATATTTGCACCCCCACCTGGGTGGGTTGAAATGTGTGCACCGCCGTTCCGAGAACATTTCTCCTAGGATCAGGGGCCACTTGCTACTTTTCTTTGTATTTCCACAAAATAAAACAGGAGACAGAAATCTGTGTAAAGTGAAACTGGCAAATGTCAGGGAGAAAACAAGGTTATTTTGCTGAAACTAGCAAGTCAAGTCAATGTTGGTTGGATTGAAATGGATTCCTACTGCCATAGGAATTTTTTTTTTGAGACTTTTTTATTTTAGAGCAGTTTTAGGTTCACAGCAAAACTGAGAAGAAAGAACAAAGATTCCTCATATACCCCCCCCCCCCCATGCACGGCTTCCCTGACTCTCAACGTCTCCCCCGCCCCCACTGACCAGAGAAGGACGTTTGTTACAACCAGTGAGCCTCGTGGACATGCCAGTATCCCCCAGAGAGCACAGCCTACGTGAGCGTTCGCTCTTAGTCTCGCACATTCTACAGGTTTTGACGAAGGTACAGGGACATGTACTCGCTATGAGAGTCTCATGCAGAATCGTTTCACTGCCCACCAAACCCACCGTGTTCCACACCCTCACCCCTCCCTTCCCTTAACCCTCAGCAAACCCTCGTCCTTTTACTTTCTCCATAGCTTTTCTCTTTCTTGCCATGTCATGGAATTGGGATCAGAGCACATATGTCCTGTTTGAGCTGGCTTCTTCTGCCATGTGACACGCCTTTGAGCTTCCTCTGTGTCTTTTTGCGACTTGCTAGCTCCTTTCTTTTTAGTGCTGAATATTATAGTCATCTGGATGGACCACAGATTACTTCTCCTGTTGTTGTTTTGAAAGACAGGGAGGCAGACGATACAGTGTTTCTATCAGCCGTGGGTCCCCTTCCTTTATAATAATAATGAGGCTTTAGAGTCTCAAGCTTCACTGTGTTTGATTGAAAACCTTCCCATCATAGATACATGTTTGCTCACTTGGTTTCCTTTGATTTTTGCAGGACTGGGAAGTTGTTCATCTCAGACCCTGGACTGTAACCCGGACGGAGACACTGAGATAGGTGAGTCATGTCAGCGATGTGGCCATCCCGACAGGTGACAGGTGACAGGTGACAATGTGATGGGGAGCTGTGAGGAGGTCAGTGTCCCCCCGCCCCCTGCCGGAGACAGAGATGCGGGGTTCATGCCCCAGGTCTTCAGTGTCCCTGCACACTGTATCGTCCTAGGGGCCAAAAGAGGTGAAGTCTTGCCAGCCAACGGAGTTGCTGTGTGTCGTAGGTAACTTCCTTGCTCTCTCTGAGTTTTAGTTTGCTTATCTGCGAAAGCGGTGGTAGCTGAGAATGGCTTGAAGTCAGACATGATACGGCGTGACGACATAAAAACCAGGTCAGCATCCTGACCTCCTCGTTCCCATCCAACCTGTCCCGGTCCGTTCATCAGCCTGGACCGAGAACAGCGTGAAACGCGGAGTGAGCACACAGGACATGTCCAGAGATGGCTCTTCGGCTCTCGGACCTGACTATTCTTTATCGGGCCTATTTCTGAAATATCAGCGTAGGTTAGAAAGAAGGAAGCTGGGGACATTGATATTTTTTTCCGTAGGGATCTCCTTCCTTTACCGTCACCCATCCAGCTGGGGGCACCCTCTAACCTCCGCCCCCCGAAACCTGGAGCAGATTTCCCTCCCACTTCTTCTGACTCATATCTTCATCATGTCTCAGGAGCACGGCGTCTGTCACTCCCTTCTCCTGGGGGACAGGACAAGAGGGCCCTGGGCAGAGTCAGCTGGCGCCCCGCACAGCCAGGACTCGGCACAAGCCTGGTCCGATTAGCAAAGCTGGGAGGTCGGCAGCAAGCGCGGCCCCGTTCACATCTGGGTGAAGGAAGCTTCCTGCTTTCTTAGACACCTGCTTCCTTTCCCCATGAAGCATGAATTAGGAAGAAGAAAGCCTTCTTGCTTCTCTCCCCTCTCCCCCTTTAGCCATGACTCTGAAGGACACTAAAGGTGATTCTCAGTGCCTTGGAGGCTGCTTCCACTTTTCATGGGCAGGTGCACGGCTGCCCTGAGCCTACTCACGGCCAGTGCAGAGGTCAGAGCCCCCAGATTCTCACCTCCCTCCACGCCTCCAACCTCTTCTCCATGAGATTTCCAGGGCCACCCTTTGTCGAAACCCAACCAGAACGCTTGCTGGTGTGCTTGGGAGAGGAAAGCTTACTTTAGATGGGCTTTCCAGTGCTTTTCTCTAATTACAGCTTGATTCTAAAGCAATGAAATGGTTATTATTATAAAACCAATGTGTTTGCAGCCAAGGCGATGGGAAAGACACCACATAAGCTGCACCGACCCAAGGTTCAGGGAAATCCAGACTTTTTACTGGATCCGAGAGGAAGGCAAATGGGTGAGAACAGGAGACGGGGATCGTTAGCCATGTGCGCCGACTCACAGGTTCGTAGGGGGACGGGAGAGAAAGAAGGAAAGAAACAGAGGAGTGAAACACCTTAGGTCTGGTGACAGACAGAGCAGTGACTTGGAGTGCACAGACACCCAGCCAAATAACCATTTGCAAGGGTTCTGGAACATACAGACAGCTGCGATGTTGAAATATATACTTTCCCAAACTCTTAGTCATTTCAAAGTGTTTACACAGCTCACTAGGTGCCAGGCATTGTCCCTGACCTTCCACATATACTAACTCATTTAATTAAATTTCCATTGAGTTTCACAGTTTCTAGATTTATGGAATTTTCACCTGGAGACTGTTAGTGAAATCTGGGATCACTCCTCATCCAAAGAAGCTCTTGGAACGGTGACAGATCATTCTAGATTCCAGCCCACACTTTCCCTGTTAGCACCTGTGCCTCTACTGAATGTTTAACCCCTTGTCTGCTGGGCAGGACAAGAGCTAATGGACGGGAAAGGGGAGAGTGGGGAAGGGGGAGAGGCCAAGGGGGAGCAGAGGGAAAGGCCAGGGACCTGCAGGCAAGCTCAGGGGAACAATAAGGCAGCCTAGTCAGCTGGGACTCCTTTTCCTGAAGACCTACCATCTCAGCAGAAGGAGGGAGGTCTGTTCAAACCGACAAGGCAGCTGAGAGCCTCTGGCACACCTCCCCCTTAGCTCCTTCTGTGCAGCAGCAAGCAAGAAAGTTCTGATGAGCTAATGCTTCCAGGAACTGAGTAGGAGGGATCGCCTTGCTGGCCAGGGCATTATCCCACTCTTGGAAGGGTTGGTTTTGAAGAACGACCAAACTCGGGCTTGACGCAGCAGAAACAGGGCACGCGGTGGCATGGCTTGACATTGGGACGTGTGTCCATCCATCTCCAAGTTCCCTCTCTGGCCCTCCTTCCCCACTCGGCACCCTCCCTGTGTGAGTAGGACTGACTTCAGGGAGCGGGAATTCTTCCCAGGAGCCCTTCGCTGTGGCCCCTTCTGCTGGTTTTGAGGGACCTGGAGCGGAGTGGAAGGATCTCAAGGCAAAAGCAAATCCAAAGCCTATTAAGAGTCAGAGGTCAAAGTCCAAGAGGTCACGCTCAGAGGGCCAGAGGTAGGACACTCTGGAAGAGTTTCAAGCTCTGTAGTGTTTGAGAGAGCGCCTGGTTTGCAATAAAGCAGAGAGCACCCAAGGCAGTCACAAGGAGAGGTCTAGAAGGTACGTGCTTCCCTTCAGCATTGCCTGCTTGGGGGCTGGTTGCAGGTGTCCAAGGTGGGGGTGGGCAGGTGTCGCTTTTCTCTAAGTTTCCTTACAGCACGAGACAAAAAGTCTCTGGTCGCTATTAAATGACCCAGTTCATGACAAGTGCCTAACAAAGGGTCCGATATAAATATTCCTTAGGTTGGCTTCCAGGATTCCGTTTTGTTAACGAAAGTCTTTAGAGGTCATAATAAAATTCACCCCTGGAAGTTGGCCCACTTGCCCACAAATGGTGGTGACCCTGCCCTGAGGTAGCAGGAAACAGCCAGATACATTTTCTTCCCCTGGAATGATCGGTTTGGTGTCCGGGGGTCGGGGGACCCTCTCTAGATGGCACGACATGTAAGCACGTACCGTTGAGTTCGGCAAGCTATAGAAAAGTCTAGTTTCAGGTTTGGTGATTCGAAAGAGGAGTCACCCAGAAGGTGGCACTTGTCTTTGGCTGTTCTCGGGCAGCGGTTTGACAAAGATCTGGAGAGGGCAGGGAGAGGCTTGGTTTATGAGTACTTGAACTCCAAGATCCTTTGGTGGGTCTGAGGGGTGAGGTGGGGGCCAGAAAGGGGTGAAAATCTGGGAGGTAGATGACAATAGGGGCTCCTCCCTGTGAAGTTGTCCAGTATTGCCTCTCTGTGAGCGCCCCCCCCCCCTCATTATATGAAATGGGCTAAAACATTCTGGGATTCCTTGCTTGAGAATAGTGGTGACATGATGTAATTTTTTTTTTTCTTTGAAGCCATTTCTGTTGCACTACCTCCTTCGATGTGGCTCTGCCTTGCCTGTCCAGAGGTCTGAAAAAAGCAAAATATTTTAGACACTGGAAAACCATACTGGAGTTGGGGTGCGCCCTTTCCTGGCCAGTTCCCCAATGGATGCTCTTGTTCTCCCAGCCCAGCCTCGGCTTCTTGCTAAGTCACCCTGGTCCCATCTCCCATCTCTGCTGGTCTGGGGCAGCCGCCGATTCCTGCCATGATACTGCCAAGGATCAGTTTCAGGGAGTTTGATGTCAGGGTAGGAAGGGTCTGTGGGAGCAGCAGCCCAGCATATAGGGGGGGATTTTCTGTTCTCTGGGGTGTAGACCAGTCTGCTCCAGGAGCCATGGACCAGTGGCCAGATGCTCAGAGGCAAGGCTTTTATTTCTGGGGAAAAGGAGTCAGAGGCTCAGGGAGGCTTGGCACCCAGTAGACACTCCACGAATCTAGGGGATGATTTGATCTCAGCTGTCCCATCCTTCAAATAATAGACACTCACACATCATCGAGGGCCTTCTTACAGAACCCCTAGTTGTATGATCTGACTTGCAAACTAATATTCTACAGATATAGACCTTCCTATCTGGACCTGGCTGCATTTATTGCTGAGGTCCTCTTTTCTTTCCTTCTGGTGGCACGTTTGCTCTCCGTTGTACCTCTCTGAGACAAAAGACCGGGAGCCGTGTTCCTTCTTCTAGGTCATTTATTCACGCATTCACTCCACGCAGTTTTATGCGCACTCACTCTGCTTGTGTCTCAGCTCTTGGAGCATGAAGGTCAAAGAACAGGACTCTTCCCTTGGAGGAAAGAAAGGGGCAGAGAAACAACCCCAGTGCCATGAGACAGAGCACCAGAATCTTCTGGTGTGGTCAGGAGACGCTTCTCAAGAGATGAGTTCCCAGAGCGGAAACCCCCTCCCTGCCCAAGACAAGCAAGAGGTCAGAGGGAGAGCGGGTTAGAGATGAGCTGTTTCAGAAAGATGAGAAGCCCAGATGTCAAGGCACCAGGGTGCTCAGAGCTGGGGATGGGGGATGGGAAGCAATTACAGGGCCTGGGTGGGGCAAGCAGTTATGGATGCCTGGAGTATCACACCAAGGTGGGGGCAAGGTGAGATGAAGGCAGGCCAGAGCAGAGGCCAAGTTCACCGGAAGTCCAATACCATAAAAAAAATACCTTCATCCAGTGGTCAGTAAGAAGCCAGGAAAGACCTTGACCTGCATGGGGATGAGAGGGGATGAAAGGTGTTTGAGGCCAGAGGGACGAGAGGATAGAGTATAGGCAGTTAGGCCGGTGGCAGGAAGACCAGGTAGGGTCATCTTCCAAATTCCGGGCAAAGGAAGCTACAGAAATGGCATGCCGATGAGGGTGCCAAGGAGAGAGTGGTGGAGAGATTTGGGGGATCAACTAGATTTAATTTCCAATTACATGTGAGTGGTCAGGAGGGTTCAGCATTCTTACTCGGAGTGGTGAGTGGTTCTATTCACGGAGGGAGCTAGAGAGGGGGTGAGGGGAGCCAGCCGGTAAGGGGGGTGGGTCTCTGAGGCGCTCCAGGGAGGTCTCGGTGTAGATGTCCGGCATGCTGCCGGCTCTGGGGCTATGGAGCCCAGGGGATCCATGTGGGTGGGGACAGTCATTTAGAAGTCGTTAGCATGTGGGTGGTGGTTACCGGCTCTGGAGGTGAGTAGATGAGGGGACAGGAGGTAGTGGCAAGAGAACCAAGTCTTGGGAAACAGCCACATTGGCGAGATGGGGAGAAAAAGCGAACTCTCCCATAGAGCCAAGGAGGTGTGTTAGGCATAGAAGGGAGCTTGTTCAGAGGTAGTGGCCAGTGTCCCCAAAGCAGGCGGGAGCACATCCAAAGAAGGATGCGTGGGTAACATGGAAGGCATAGCAGAAAGGGCAGCCACGACCACCAAAAATAACCCTTGTGTCTGGTGGTCAGGAGCCCACGTGGGACCTTGGAGCGAACTGTTTCGGTGCAGAGAAGGAGGGGAACCATCCAATGAGCTGAGGGACACTGACAGTGAGAAAGTAGCTGCCCTAAATGTAGACTCCCCTGCAGAAAACCTGGTAGTGTGCGTGCAGGGAGACTGGCAGCAGGTCAACGGAGCGGTAGACAGTAAGTAGACAGTGAACCAGATTTAGAGGGCCTGCAAAGTTAATAGACCCTTCAGGATAGAAAACGCTTGAATTTGTTAAAAGATCAACAGGCAGATGCCAACGGAGAGACAGGAGAAAATGCAGGGAGGTGATCGGAGAAGTGGGCACGATATGTGGGTGTTTGGGGAAGGACTCATGCTAGGGATGCAGGAAGGAGGGAGGGCTGGGCACCAAGGGAGGAAGTTCATGTGCACTTGCCTCCTTTTTCCTTTCCATTTTGTTTTCGGTGAAATAGGCAAGGTGCCCTCTTTTAGGAAAGTTGGCAGAAGGGGCTTCGATCCTGGCATTGCTGTGAGGAAAAGGGGGCATGGGTTTGACCAGAAAGTTGTAAGAGGATGGCTGAGTGCTTAGGAAGCTACCGGGGATGGCTCTTGGCCCGCTGTGGTCCTGCCCGCGTGGGGGTCTGTGAGCAAGGCCAGGACGTGGAGGCAGAGCAGATCTGTGGTTTTCCTGGTGCACGACTGGGGCTGGAAGCAGAAAGACACCTTCACTCTTGCAGTTGTTGGCGGGAGCATGGTCTTGGCTGATGGGCTTACCTGGGAAGAAACGTACAGGAGGGGAAAGGTGACAGTGTGAGAGAAAAGGGAGGTGTCCAGAGTCTGGAGAGCGTGATGAGGTGAGAGACTGAGCAGGAGAAAGAGCTGGAAAGATGGATACTGTGTCAGGGAGCTCTGGTTTTAAATGTCAGAGGCGGGACTCCTTGGGGATGGTGGCAAGTCCAAGACACAGCTGGAAAAGTGGCAAAGACAGTGACAAGCATTGAAGCTGGGGTCCAGGAACCAGAAAGCTGTCATGCTCCCCTCCCCCGCCCGGATCTCACTCACCACAGGGACTGTCATGGGAAGAGGCCACGGGGCAGCCGGCGTGACACTGAAGGGCTCGGAGAACTCCGAGACGCATCTCGTGTTCGTGAGAAAGACTCGACCGTGGGAATTCTTGGTCAACATGGTCTCCCGAGCAGAACAGATGAGGGCCGGGGCGGGCCCCTTCTGCTTGGTTGCAGCCCTCGGAGCCCGTGGACCTCTGCTTGTTTGAACAGTTAAGGGGCAAAGCTAGTTATTTCCAGCATCCGGAGAAGTGGAAATTTCCACAAGACTGCCGGTGACTTGGCCCCAAATGACAGCACCGAGAGGTTGAGCTCAGTCTGTCACTTCATCTTCCTTCCTCTCCCTGCCTGGCTTCCTCTCTCACGTTTGACCGACTGCAGCAGAGCTGGTCCCCACGGGCCTCCTTGATGCACGCCCTCTGGAGATTTGGCATGGAGAGTTGATACAGGGATGTGGAGGGGAAATTTCCCACTTGGCAGTGCGGTGTGAAAGTCAGGAGGGAATGCTTTTCCTGCTCAGCAACACGAGGTATCAGATCATTACTGCTTGCTTCTCTGTCCAACTCTGTTGCTATTTACGTACATGTATCGGTTCCCTAACAATACCTTTTGCTCAGGTCGTGATCTCAGGGTCCTGGGATCAAGTCCCGCATGGGACTCTCTACTCAGCGGGGAGCCTGCTTCCCCCTCTCTCTCCCTGCCTGCCTCTCTGTCTACTTGTGATCTCTTTCTCTGTCAAATAAATAAATAAAATCTTAAAAAAAAATTAACTGGGACTGATTTCATGATGGGGGCCAGGACAAACCATGCTCTGAGAACACTAATTAGCTCTGGTGCCCATGTGGGAGAATTGAAACCAAGGCTAGAAGCTTCCTTATAAATCACCGACCCTCCTGTCATGAGGCAGTAGTTTAGTTAAGAAGACAACAAGAAGGGAAATTTAAAAAAAAAAAAAGAAGAAGAAGAAGAAGACAACAAGAGGAACCTCTTTCATAAAAGGGATGAGGAGACACGCCCATGCCGTGGGGGCCAGAAGCCTGAACCATCAGGAGAAGATGGGAACTTACTTTTTGTGGGTGTTCACCATGTCTCAGGCACTGTGTTGGGTGCGTTGAATTTAGAATATCTTTTAATTATTTAACAACCTGCTTCAGAGAGTTGGGAAAGCTGGAATCCTGGAGGAAAGGAATTCTGGGTATGTCAAGCTTTCAGACTACCATACAGGAGTACAGACTAAATTGTGCAAAGCTTTTTTATGCAATCTGGATGGAAAGACGTCAGCATCACTGTAGTTGGGCATGTTCCAGGACATTCTATGAACTAATGATAGACTGGAAGACACGAGAAGTCAGGGATCTCCTCTCTTTGGCTCCTCCATGTACAATGCCCAGGAGATGACAGGTGCTTAATGCAGGATTTGATGTTCGGAGCTGTAGCGGCCATTTTGTGACCATGAGGAAAAGAGAGGAAACATTTCAAGGACTGTGACCCAGAGCCCTCATATATTTGAGCTGCCAAATTAACTCACCCTGGGACCACCTACCTTCAGACCTCTTACTCTATGACATAATTAAACATATTTGCTTTTCAAAGTTACTTTTATCAGGCAATGTTTTTTTTTTTTTAAATCATGGCCAGAAATGCCTTAATTGACCCAATCTCTACATAGAAGCTTGAGCTGGCCGTTGTTCATTTCTGTGCTTCAGCTGAGTGAACACCACCGTGCTCCTTAAGGGAGCCACACGTGATGAGAACAACGGTGGGCACCTCGTTCTCAAGGTTAGACTATAAAGTTTGCCAAGACCCTCAGGCTGATCTCCCCTACCTACGTTTAAACAAACTCTCGTTTCATCCAGAGCTGGATTCCCGGCAGCGCGGGTGGGAGAGAGCGAGCCTGGCAGTTTCGTGTTTGGTTTGTCAGGGTGCCACATGGAGCTGGGTGCCAAGGCCATGTTATGTGATCGGGGCCATCCCTCTGACCCGCCCGCGGCCAGGCGTCATGGCAGGCCAGCCGTTGAGAGAAAAGCATAGTTTGCATTCTTCCCTTTCCTGGGGAATTCTAGGAGGAAAGACACCTGAGCTGGTCTAGGAGGGCATTGTTCCTGCCCTTTTCCGATGGGATCTGTAGGCTTTTGAACCTGAACAGAGGTGGAAAGGGGTATTGGAGTGCCCTGGAGCCTTATTAACCTGTTGTCAGGGAAGACGGTGATTTGGACTAAGCGTTTGGGGCAGATATTTAAGAGTGTCTGTGACTATGGTGGGCGAGCATCTGTGTTCCGTGCTGACGAAGCAATCTGACTTCTTTTCCTCAAACACACTACCCTGACACTCGGCCGGCTGCCTGGGAAGAGCCATCCCGTCCTAGTGACCCCCGCATCCCCCTGTTATCTCCTCTGTGGTGACTCAAAGTTGTAAGGATAAGGAGATGACATGAGGTCTGGAACGTATCTGAGGAACAGCTGCTAGAAGGTTTGTTAACATTGGACAAGCAGGGGCTGTGTTTCCAGCACCTCTGTCATTGTCCCTGTGAACCTCAGGCCACAGGGCTCCACACAGAGAAGCGGGGAGAGGGCCCAGGAGGGACAGACGCACAGCTGCACCACCACAGCCACAGCCAGCTTTCTGGGAAGCGGGCTGTAGGGGAGCAGAAGAGCCAAGCCTTCCCCAGGACTCTGCTGGTTAAGTCAAGCTATAGTAGGCACGTTGTCCTGGGGTCAAAGATCACCCTCAGGGAACCAGCACCAAGACATATGGCTCACCCTCACTGATTACAGATCATCACAAGCTCTTTGGGGAGGAGAAGATGAGCAGGACCCTCTTGAGAATTTGGTGCATCTCCTCTGTGCCTCCTTGACTTGAAGTTGCTCAGACGAGCCCGTAGCTCCCAGCTCAAGTTCCGGTTCCCTTCCTTGTCAACCTCTTTGTCTTTTTTTTTTTTTTTTTGACAGAGAGAGAGATCACAAGTAGGCAGAGAGGCAGGCAGAGAGAGAGGGGGAAGCAGATTCCCGGCCGAGCAGAGAGCCCAATGCAGGGCTCGATCCCAGGACCCTGAGATCATGACCTGAGCCGAAGGCAGTGGCTCAACCCACTGAGCCACCCAGGCACCCCTCAACGTCTTTGTCTTGACAGAATCCCAAATCCAACAGCTTCCTCACTACTACCTTTTGATATCTGTGTCTTGTCACCCTACCAGGCCTTTTTTTTTTTTTTTAATTGTTAGGTTTTAATTTTGAAACAATTTCAAGCTTAGAGAAAAATCGCCAACACTGTACAAAGAACTTTGTCTTAGGAAGCCCTTTCCAGTCAATTGCTAACATGATGCCCCATCACCGTGAAAATCTTAGTGTGGAATTTCTATGAGCCGCATAGCTTCTTACACACGTATATTTACCTAAGTGCCTCCTACATAAGCTAGTATATGGCCATCCTGATCCCGACGTTAGCACCCAAGGCCCTTCATCCCTTGTTTCAGTAATGGGTCTAGTTGTCGTAATGGAGGCATCTCATTGGACAATGTTGAACCATCACTTTCCTAGTCTTTCCTTGACTTTTGTGACATTGACACTTTTTTTTTTAAAAGCTTTATTTATTTATTTTGAGAGAAAAAGAGAGAGAGAGATGGGGGGACGGAGTAGAGCGAGAGAATCTTCAACAGACTCTACACGAGGTACAGAATCTGACATGTGACTCGATCTCATGACCCTTGAGATCATGACCTGAGCCAAAGTCAAGAGTCAGATGCTTAACTGACCCACCAGGTGCCCCTGTGTCATTGGTAACTTTAGAGAATACAGGCCAGGAATTCTTAGAGTGTCTTTTAGTTTTAGTTTGTGTGATGATTCTTCATGATGACCTTTAGATGTGCATGTATTTGGCAGACAAATCATAGAAACGATGCTGTGTTCTTCTCCTTACGTCCTGACCCGTGAAACACAGTGCTGAGCACTTAAAGAAGGTGGGTGTACCAGATCCCATGATCAGAAAATCACCACTTTTCCCTATGTAGTTAATAAATATTTTTCCTGCCTGGGGAGGCATTTTGAGACAATGCAAATAACTTTGTTTCTCATCAAAAGATAAATTTATTTCTATCAGTGTGGACTCATGCATTCTTATTTTCATTAGTCATAAGCCATTGTTTCATTGATTTTGTTGTTCAAAGTATCCCAGATTTGGCCAGTGGGAGCTCCTTCAAGCTGACGTTTGTGGCTTTTCAACACTGGGCCCAAGGACTCAAAGATTTGCCAGAGTGGCACAGGATAGCAATGTTTCCAACTCCATTCCTCATCATATCCCTTCCCTGCCCCAAGATACTTGAACTATGTAAATCCTTCCCCAGAGAACATAGTGGCATGGTCATAACTTGTTAAATACCATAATTAAAATAGTTCTCTTATTAACTTCGTGATAACGCTTTCCCCCCCTCCTCCTTGAAATTACATGTTAGCATTTTGTTAATTAAATTTCCAGTTCCAACAGAACTTCTTGCTGCTGCCATGAGGTTTACAGGGGCCCTCTTCCTGGAGGGTGGGAAGGTGGCCCAGCAAGTCAGACAGGCTCTCATCTTTTCTGCAAGAAGGTTGAGGGAGGGAAACAGAAGAGATTATCAACAGTCTGTGATCAAATCAGGTGGCCAGATTTAACAAAACCAAAGAAAGAGAAAATTTAAATTTCTGATATACAACCGATGATTTTTTTAGAGTAAGTATATCCCCCAAATTTCTTGGGACATACTTATGCCAAAAACCTCATTGTTATTTCTCTGAATTTCAAAATTGGCATGATATCCTGTACTTTCTCTGGCAATCTTACACCTACCTGAACCCTGGCTCACTGCTCAAGAGAAGAGGGGTTTTCCACTCTTCTTTCAATGTATGTTGGCTCTGTAATCACTGAATTAGCTTTGGAGGTAATTTGTATTGTTCTGGTCAGCTCCTTAATGCACACAATATCAAAAAAGATTTTATATATTAGTGTGATGATGATGGTGGACCCATTGATCTTTAATCATTTAAAGTGTCTGCTATGCACCAGGAGCTGTGGGAGGTGCTACAGATACAAAAACCAATGAAGACGCGGGCCTTGACCTCATGGAGCTCACTGTTCAGAGCCAAGGTCCTAGACCTGGCTAAATCCAGCAACCATCTTGTTTTATAAATAAAACTTTATTGACACACAGCCACCCCCATTTGTTTACTACTGTTGATGGATGTTTTCATCTACAGTGGCTGAATCGAATAATTGGAACCCAGTCCCTGTGGCCCCCAAACATAAGATATTTGCTTTTGGCTCTTAAGAAAAAATGTTGGCTGGCCCCTGCCCTTGAGAAAGAACAAGTCCGCAATGGGAATAATAGGCTACAAGAGGTAGAAGCAAAGCCCATGGAGAGCGCAAAGAAAACAGCACCTAGTTCTGTCTCTGTGGTGCTGTACCCGTTTGTCGGAGCGACCCTGGAGCTGAGTTTTAAGGTATTTGTCCAAGGGTGAGAAGGGAGGGGGGCTAGGATTCTGAGTAGAAGCAACAGCATGTGGCAAAGGCACGGAAGCTCCTTCAGGGCCAGGATCTGGGGACGTGGAAAGTGTATGACAGGGTTTAGGAAAAGATCCTATCTTGAGGGTCTCCACCTGTCGGGAACCTACAGATATTCATTTACAAGGGCACACTGTATGGCCTGGAGTAGAAATTAGAATTTGTATTTTACACATGAGGAATTGAAGGCTCAGAAAACTCATGAAACTGTCCAAAGTCCCACAGAAGGAAGCAGAGGAGTCAGGACGCTAACTCAGGGCGCCCCCCGGAAAAGCTCGTGTCCTCAGCATCCCCTGTTTTGCATTGCACAGTCGGGGGTCCAGCACTTCTCACAAACCACGGCCAGGCTCTCAGAGACTGGGAAGTGTTTGTTCTTCTAGAGGGGTGACTCCCAACCGTGGATGATTGTGTCCCTCTGAGGGGCACTTGGCAATGTCTGGGGACATCCTGGGTTGTCACAACTTTGGGGGGAGTCGCTACTGGCATCTCATGGGTAGAAGCCAGGCATGCTGCTATGTATCCTATAAAGCATAGGACAGGCCCCCATGACAAAAATTATCTGTGCAAAACATCAATCGTGTCACAAATGAGAAACCTTGCCCTACATCCCTGTGCCCAACACGGGGCTTGGCAAATGAAGGGTACTTAGTACTGTTTGTTGAACTGGAAAAAAAAAATGGATGTGTTTAGGGGATGGGGAAACCATGGACCAGATGTTAGTGAGTAGAAGACAGGGCAAGAATGTAGATTAGAATGGGGCTCTAGGCATGCAGGGACTGACGTTGGAGAGGTTTAATTTCTTCTGAAAGCTTGGGGACATCAGCGAGGCATTTTAGTCCAGGAGAGTGACACGATTAGAGGGGTTTGTTGGAGAGTCGCTGACTCTAGCATGAAGGTGAGATTCAAGTAAGGAGGCCTGATGGCAACCTTGACGAGGCAGGGCCAGCAGGGAGAGAGAGGCCGAAGAATCCTGAGAGAGGCAGGTAGGAGACTCAGCAGGATTTGGGGTGTGCGGGGTGAGAGGAAGGGTCACGAAGACACTCGTTTGAGCAATTACAAGACTGGCTGAGATAAGGAATATAGAAGGGTAGACCAGGTGTCTGGGTGCCGGGTGGGGAGAATGAAGACTTGGGATTTGCCAACGTTGAGGTGGCTCCAGTCTTCCTGTGTTCCCATGTGGCAACTTTCAGTAAGGCCCTGGGAATCTGAATTGGGAACTCGGGAAATGAAGCTGGGATGAGACTATGTATGTTTGCCCCATTTGATGTCATTCTTTCTTACCTTGTTTTGCCCATTGTCCCTCACCAGACCATAAATCCTCAAGGTCATGCATGGTGCAGGGATTAGGAGTTCAGACAGACAGGGATTGGAGTTTGAATTCTGACTCCGCCGTATCCTCGCTATGTCATACCGGGATCTTACTTTGGCCCCGTGAGCCGTAAAGTTTCCTCATCTGTAAAATGGGGATGGTATTAGCTACCTATATTGTTGCAGGCATAAAACAGGCAGAACGCCCTCAGTAGTGGTAATGACTTAGTATCTCACTCTCTGCTCCCAGTGTGCAATGCACACATGTGTGTGCACCCATGTTCACATGTGTGACCTAGTGCGGCTTAGCCCTGACCACGTGGTCTTGAAATACTTGGCAGAGGTATTCATTTTCCCCCAATAACTCTTCCAGGAAAGGTGGCTACCTATGTGTGTGTCCCTAGCCCCTGGAACTGCTCCTGGGTCACAGGTACGGCGTCATGAGGGTTGCATCTCTAGGCAAGCCACATGCCCAAGGTTGCACTGCTCACCACGGCTCACAGACCTGAGGCTCGCCTTGGCAATATGGCAGACAGAACAGTCTCTGATCCTTCTGGCCAGCAGAGAAAAAAAAAAAAAAAACCAACATCAGTGATTAACTCCGGAACACATGCACTTAACTTTGCTGGTGAACGCATACTCATCACTGTACACTTTTCTCCGGGCTGGTGTGAGGATGGGTTTGCACTCCTGAAGTTGGCCTCACTGAACAGGGACAGGAAGAGGCGAGTTTGAGACATCCAGCTGCTCCCAGGGGAGGTGAGAGTTAAATGGATCTCACCTTGCCTTCCTCATGGTCATTTCCAAGCCTGGCCCCTGGGGACTCTGGGTACTTGGAACCCACTCTGGGCTCTGGTGCCAGCTGAGTCATCCGGGAACACACGCTGCCCCACCCCACATCCTCTGCCTTCTGACCAGCACCAAGTCTCCTCCATCGGACGGGAATGAGACTGCTTCCTGTGGTTTTCTCAGCCAGAGACGCCCACCTGGCCGCTTCTGGCCGCCTCACATTACTCTCCACATGGGGCCTCATGCACAGACCCTTTTCTTCATCACCCTGGTTAAAACAGTGAACGAAGTCAAATGGATGAATCAGCCTTAAAAAAAAGAAAAAAAAAAGCTCTCTATGGTAGATCTCCAAGTCGATCCAAAATTATTTTTCGACTCACCCATGACCACAGTTTATTTCCTCTTTGGTACGGCAGGGGTGAATGCCAGACAGGGGGCAGACAGAGGTTCTCCTGGTTTAAATCAACTCACATTTATAGAGCGTCGACAAGGTGCCAAGCACTGGGCTGACTCTTTCCCCAGTGATTCTCAGCAAGCAGCAGCAACATCTGTCTTATCCTTCGTTCCTAAGTAAGACATCTCCTGTGCCCTGGGGAGATCAAGCCCTGGGGTATTTAGGTGTGCTCTGTCCTCATCTCCAGGCAACTCCTAAAGCCTGAGGTCAATTCTGCCACCTCCTAGACTTCTCGAAGGATTCAGCTTAGGATGCTGAACACCGCAGAGTTTTAGGACTTCCTACCTTGGCACCCTGCGGTGTCTCATCAAGCAAGGAGGCTCCCCCCTAAGCCTGCAGGCTCCTTGCTGTCTGACCCCAGCCATCTACCCTCGCTTCAAATTACAAGTAGGACTGGAAGCCAAGAGCCAGCCAGATGCATCATGGTTCCCACTAAGGAAACAAACCAAGCTGCCAGCCAGCGGGGCTTGGGTACAAAAGCCCAGGAAGCAGCGAGTTTACCCAAGAAAGTGATTTCGTATGTTTGTTTCTACATGCCGCTTTTCTCTCTGCAGAAGCTACGTGTTTCTCCAACTGCTCTTCTTTTAGAGAGGAGCAGCGTCGTTGGGGTGCCGTGGGGAGGGGCTAACAGGACATGCAACTGGCTAATTTAATTGTCTTCATTTAAGGTAAGGACACCACCATTGGTTCAGTCCCCTTTAAATCCTGATTAGCCTGGCTGTAATCTGGACCCACGAAATGCACTGCTGAGCCAAGGTGGCACTTTATTCATTCATAAATGAGTAACCCTGGTCCCAAATGGGACCTCACATGAAAGGATGCATGAGGATTACATTCTCAGTCTATTCCCGTCATATGTGAGCCGCTTTCCTTCTCACTGTCCCCAAAATGCACACCAGAACTACAGTTTGGTCCATCGATCATTGATATTCCTGCGATGGGCGGGGGTGTGTGGCAGGGGGACTCATTAAGGAGAACCCTGGGAGTTCTACTTCTTAGCAAAGGTGTCCACATCTGGGATCCCAGGCAAGGATGGACGCTGGGCGGATTATGAACTCGGGATACAGGGTCTTTCCAACTGGTGATTTTGTCATGTGAGTTAAAACGTTGGAATCCAGACACCCTGCGAAGAGAGAGCTGCCCGTTCTCTGATTTCTCAGGCGTCCAATGATCTGTTCATTCATTCATTTATCAAACATCTGCTGCCCTCCTCCGTGTGTGGGACAGACACAGCACTGACTATGAGAAGTAGTTCGATGTCCTAGACTATCCTGGGGGCTGACCTTGCCACGCATGTTGGAAGGCCCTGGGTGGGAGTCAGGAGATCAAATCTGTCTTTGCTGGGTGACCATGAGTGAGTCGCTGTCCATCCCACGGATTCGCATCTCTCCCTGGGGTGCCTTGCCACTCTGCGGCTCTGTGTTTGTGCTCAGTCAGCTGGGGAGGACGAGGACGCCAGGGCCAGCCTCCCTCTGCCTTCTGCTCTGGGCAAAGACTGAAAACCAGGCCTAGTGGGGCCAGCCCCGCTCTCCCCTCAGGCTCGTCCTGGGCCTTTTGGTCCCCCCCCCCATCCTCTCTCTCTGCAGAGGTGAGGAAGGGAGGAAAAGAGGAAGAGGGACACACAGAGAAAAATGAAACAAAAGTAACTGGCGACTTCCTGTAACAGGGTAGATCTCTCAAGTCTCAACCTGAGCAGAAGCATGCTTTCCTGCTCCCCAGCTATTACCTGACTTTGGAGCCCAAATGGGTGTTCTCTGTCAAGTCAGCGATTGCGGTTCACGGTGAAGACTGACTTCTATACACATCACCATGGTAACGTTTAGGCAAACCGGCTGGGAAGCCTGAGGATGGATATTATGGGATAGCTTCCTTTCCTTTTTTTTTTTCTTTCCTCTCTTAACAGTAGCCTAAGGTAAAGAACAGCAGAGTTGGATTAATTAACTTCTTTTTAGACATTTCTTACCGTTGGGTATACTTGGCTCTGGCATTGTTAGTGGAGGTTCAGCTGGTCATCCCAAGGCATTCGGAGGTCCTTGAGTGTTATTGGTGAGTGGAGGGAATGACTGATGAGTCACGGTGAGCAGGACTGATGAGAATACGAGAGGAGGAGGGGGACACACGGACGCCTGTGTGTATGTGTGGATCTGTGCCCTTGTGTGGAACTGCATGTGTGTGCACCTGTGGTTCTGTTTGTGTCTGTATTTGTGTGTGTGTGTGTGTGTGTGTGTGTGTACTGGAAGGGGGATGGTGGCGTGACTTTAATTCAGATGTCTCCATTCTCCATTCAGATACCATCTTCTGGTCCCAGATTCCCCCAGTAGAGGTCCTGTTCAGTACCACCCGTGTTGTCTTTTGTCTGCTTAGCTAGAATTTGAGCCACTGTCTATCTAATGTCCCATGATCACATGCTAGGAGGATCCCGGAACGCCAAAATGAGCTTCCTCCAGAGGTGCCCAGAGAAAACACAGAAGATAAGCTGATACTCCTTATCCCCTCTGGAGGTCAACACTAGAAACTTCCAAAAGCTTATATTGAAAACCACGAATCTCTTGGACTTCCCTGGCTATTTTATTTATTGTTTTTTCTGAGCTTGACCTGGAGGTTGTAGGCTTAAAACATTAAGCTTACCTGCGTATAAAAAGATGGGCTCAGTAAATACTCAGACAGCGTTTCTGGAGCTCATCTTCTAGAGATGTCTGGGCAGCCTTTAAGGAAACACATAAGTTCTCCTTTGCCAGGGTTCCTGAATCCTACAGACGTGGGCTTTGGGGAGGAGATCCACAGTGGCAACAGATAGAATTTGGAGAAGCCAATTCTCTGCTTTCTCCCAATCTCCCCCGTTACTAATTTTAAGTTTGTGAAGGGTAATCCTTTTTTTCTTTTTAAATATTTTATTTACTTATTTGACAGATGGAGATCACAAGTGGGCAAAGCAGTAGGCAGAGAGAGGGCGGGGGGAAGCAGGTTCCCCACCGAGCATAGAGCCTGATGCGGGACTCGATCCCAGGACCCTGAGCTGAAGGCAGAGGCTTAACCCACTGAGCCTCCCAGGTGCCCCGTGAAGGGTAATTCTAACTGTATAACCAAATGGGATAAAGAATTTCTTTTTTCCCCAAAGACAACACATCTGAAAATTTACAACTTCTACAGATGTGTGCCTTCCATTTGCAATGGATAGGTGCTTGGACATCGCGTGGATATGGAAAATTTGAAGTGAGTGAATTTTACGTATATTGAAGAAAACCACCGGAGGAAATCTTTGGTGATTCCTTTGTAAAGTGATTGTGTCTTTATAGCCATTACCCAGATCTTTCCGCCTTAGGTTGGATGGGAACAGAGTGTCCCAAAGCTTTGGATAAACAAACAAACAAACAAAAAACAAGTGGGCTTGGCCTGGGTAAAATTCAGAGTAAGCAAAAAGATCTTTGGCACCTACATTATCTCTCCTTTTGATGCCTTCTTAGCACTTTTGGGACGTGTGGACATTTTTTCTACCTGTCTCTACAGTTGCTTAGGTCACATTTCTTCTTCTTCTTCTTCTTCCTTTTTTTTTTTTTTTTTAATTTTACTTATTTATTTGTCAGAGAGAGAGCACATGCACAGCAGTGGGAGCAGCAGGTAAGGGAAGAAGCAGGCTCTCGGCTGAGCAAGGCTCAATCCCAGGACCCTGGGATCATGAACTGAGCCAAAGGCAGATGCTTAACTGACTGAGCCACTCAGTGTCCCACATTTCTTCTTTATAAATTAAATGCCCTGGTCAAAAATTCTTTAATTTTTTGTTTGTTTGTTTGTTTGTCTGTCTGTATTTTAGAAGCTTCTATGACATGGAGACTCCTGAGAAACTGAGTTTCTAGAATCACCTTTAACGTATTTTCTGTGTCAATGTATAATCCACTCTTCTGAAAAACCTGACTTTTTTTTTTTGCCATCTCTGATAAGAAACCCCATTTTATTTTTAATTTTTTATAAGATTTTTATTTATTTGACAGAGAGAGAGAGAGCACAAGAAGGGGGAGCAGGAGGCAGAGGGAGAGAGAGAAGCAGGCTCTCCGCTGAGCAGAGAGCCTGACGTGGGGCTCCATCCCAGGACCCTGGGATCGTGACCTGAGCCAAAGGCAGACACTT
The DNA here is from genome assembly GCF_964662115.1 of Mustela nivalis. NCBI lineage: Eukaryota > Metazoa > Chordata > Mammalia > Carnivora > Mustelidae > Mustela > Mustela nivalis. Next base: position 111,465,220 of record NC_139021.1, read on the forward strand.
AACCCACTAAGCCACCCAGGCATCCCTTAAGCCCCATTTTAATATTTAGATTATTTAGCCAACAACTTCAACAGGAAGAAATGACAGCAACTAGCCAGAAAAAGCTTGCAGGGATACTGGACAGAGACGGAATAAATCCATTTTGGGCTGTGGATGGCTTCCAGCTCTAGATCTGAGCCCGCATGGAGGTCCCAGGACCCTTCCCGTTTCAAGAGCTAGTGGCATCTCTCCTTTGGTCTTTCCTGGGCTCTGACTGATTTTAATATAAGTCAACTCTTGGCAATGGAGATTTGGAAGCCAAAAGTAGACTCTTTATACTTTGATCCTTAAGGAAACTGGAACAAATCGAGTTGCTTATTAAAAAAAAAAAAAGCCAAGGGTGAGGTCCCCTGGGGTGTGGTGTAAGGGTTGTGCTGGAAAAGGGAGGCCATGGTCCAAGCAAATGCGGCTGAGGAAAGTCTTCCAGCTGGACTGGGTTCCTAACCATTTCTCTGGGCAAAGGGGAGATCCACTCCCTGATAAAATAAAAAAAAAGCAGCTCATCACCCTCCGAGCAGGAGCTGGGCCAGCAGCCAGGCAAGGGGAACAATGATTTCCTTGCTTTTAAATTTGATTATTAGTTCCTATTTATTGGAAGCCTGTGATACAGTTAGCCTCGTAGCCAACGTGCAGGAGGAGGCAACCCTTAATGGGATTCATTTTTTCCTATTAACTTTTTCTGTATTTCATCAATTGAGTCAGCATCTCACTAGTTAAGAGATGTTCTGCTGAATCTCGTTTGATGGCCATGCAGTGACCAGAACCACTCTGGCTCTCCTTGTCATCCCATCCACCGGTCAGTCCAGCCTGTGCCCAACCCCCTACTCCTTCTGCATGGCTATCGGTGAGGTCACATGGCCGATTTCATTGAAAATGAGCGTTCCTGGCCCCATTTCACAACTGTGCAACCAGAGGCCAGGAAAACTATAGGAAATTTCAAGATCTGGCTCTTAATGTTTGTCTTCCCACCAGCGACCTGGGATTACCCACTCTGCATACGGCCTCCCGTGGTTTTGGATACGGGTCATAGCCCCGCGTCCTCAAGCGTCAAAAGCCAATGGAAGAATACCAAGTGATATTCCCATTGTTCCTCTAGAAAAATAACTGGGCAAGTGCATCTTAAACTCGGGTCTGTAGAAATGGTTATGATTAGAGGTATGACTCGCAGGATATCTTAAAACCAGACATCTGGTTCAGAATGCACGTGCACGCTCGAATATGCACTGAGACCAAACTGTAGTGGTCTTATTCTCAAACTGCAGTTGTTAGCAGTGCATTGAAAACCCAAGTTGCCATTGGGATAAGCTTGGCTTGGATGCACCCATGGGGAGAGTTGCTTGCGCTCTTGTTGAACAAGCCGGTGGCTGTCTGCAGGTTGAGCAACCCCTACCCCACTCCCCGCGGGTCCAAACTGGCGACCATCCCTGGAGGTTACTGGTTCTGGTGCTCCCTGAGGTTGACCGTAATGAGGAGTTGTTTCAACTCCTGTGTTTGCCCATTAGGTGAGCTCTGGATGAAACAATTCAGGTATGAGTAAGTGCTATAGGGGTTTGCGTATGAGGCCAAGATTTTTGCAATACATTGATGTTTACTCTTCCGGGGCTAAAGTGGGTTGTGGTTTATTGCCAGGTGCAGAGCCGTGGTAGACCGCCAGCAGTGGTGGAAGCCAAGAGCAGAGGGAGCCAATGGCAAAAACAGGGTATCTGACAAATGGCCTGTAGTTGCCCCCAAGAAAGTCAAAGTAAATAATATAAAGCAAGTTTCCATACACATCACTCTGGGTCCAGAAAAAAGGTTTCTCATGACAAGGGATTAATTAAACGACTTGTCAGGTCCTGAGACAACACTGGTATTTAGTAGGGTCTTGGTGGGGGAGCTATTTGGACAGGAGTGGGGTGATTTCTTGTTTTCGGAAGGGGTAATAGATGTTTGTATGATCCGGCAGGAGTCCTGGTGGCCATGGCCCTTTCTAGGTGATCATCTCCAAAACAAGACTTAGGTGCAAGATGCAAGCATCATTAGATTGAGCTCCAAGGTGGAAGCAAGGCAAACCCCAGAGGCCTTGAGAGTCTAGTGGGCTGACCCAACAAGCTCTTCCTCCCTGAGCAGGCAGATCTTCTCATAGTCAGACTCCACATGATGCCCCTGAATGGGACAGGTGGCACAGTCCACGCCAACAGCCACCCACTGGTCAAGTTTCAGATTGCTCTGGGGATAATGCTGGTGATGTTACCCAAGTCTACCACTGTTGAGCTCACGGGTACATGGAAGTGTAGGTTCTGATGGACGCTACTTAGCTCCAAGTCAGCTTAGATTATGTCAAGACAGACCTATAATTTGCACATTATTGGTTTTGTATTCTTGTAGACTCTTGTGTCTAGCCCAAATCCCCTCTTTATCCCATAAATATTTTAGGTGGTGAGATCCTAATTCCTCCTACTGGACCTACTACAGAGGCTACAAAGAGTGGGCATGTGCCCAATTTCACTGATGGCCTGAAATCTTTCTTCTAGTAGTTCCATTCACCTGCTAAGCCCCCTTGTCATTGTCCCAATACCTGGGAGGTGGCATTCAAAGACCAATAACCAGCCATTGTTCCAATTCCAGGTAACACACGGAAAGTTTGAAAAGTCTCCGTTTCCTCACTGGTGAAAGAAAAGGGTCATTGTTGGAGATAATATTTATCCCATGTTCAACTGTGTGATCTCATTTAATCTCTATCATGACCCCATGAGATTTGGGTATTTTCAGTTTGCTCTTCAGATCTGCCCTGTTTTGTGCCCCAGTAGACTAAGCCATAGGAATGGTATCAGTAGGTTGCCTTACCTTTGGCTTCCAGTTGGGTTCAGTCAAGGAGGGCAGAAGACAAAGGTGAGCCAATCCCTACCTTTCAGAGTTACCCTGCCTGGTTGCCTCTCTCCATTCTCATTCACAGCTACTGCTAGGGCGTGTCTCTCTCTTCTTCTGCCCTCTTGTCCTTCAGTCCTGGGTAATGGTGACCCTGCTCTTTCTAGCCCTGGGGTAGTACACCAGCCCCCATATTTCCCTACTCTCCGCTCGTTCCTTTGTAAGTAGTTCCTTCATTAAACTCTGTTAAATTCCCTAATCTGAGTGCGTCATCTGTTCCTGCCAGAACCCTGACTATACAGAGGTTACTAATATGATCCCCATTTTACAGGCAAAGAAACTGAGGCCTAAGGAGAGCAATCCACTAAGGCCAAGGACTCCCACCTCAGAAGAGGTGTTCAGATCCTGGTTTGTCTGAGCTCAGAGTCTGGTGATTGAGGACGGTACCTCGGCACTCCAATGGGGTCCCTTCCTGTGTTGGCAGCCCCTGACAAGGACACCGGCCACTCACCAGCCACAGAGCATTGCTCTCAAGGCCTCCTCCACACCCGCTATCCCCAGAAAGGGGAATTGTGCAGATCTGCCTGCTTTCTCATTCCATCACGTTAGGGTCAAAAGACGTGAGTGTGCATAGCAGACGGTCTGGTCTGGGATGAAGACGACGTGGCAGGGCTAAGAAGCCACTTGAAGAGCAGCTGAGCCTGGCTTCCCTGGCCAGTGTCCCGTGGCCTGGAGGGAATGTTCCATGAGGCACAGGGATTGCAGAGCTGTTCAGCTTGGACTGGAGTCATTCCTCGGAGCATACACTCACTCCCAGGGGGCCCAGGGGTTGGCTCAAACCCTTTCCTGCACATCTTCAGAGCTGGGTCATAGAAAATGCAGGTGCACATGGTTGAGAGGAGGCAGAACGCTCTTCTGGTTTTGGACATCTCCACGGTGCTCTTTTCCACTGATGCTCTGATGCCAGTGGTCCTGCACTGATTTTGAGAATGTAGTGTGGACCAGGCATTGTGTTAAGGTTTAATAGGCAATAGCTCATTTAATCTTCCCAAATTGGTGAGAGTGAGAGAATCATCCATTTTACAGATGAAGAAGTTGAGGCCCAGTTAGAAAATCTGCATTGCATCCAAACGGGCATTTCTAAGTGGCTGCATTAGCACAAAAAGCTAAATCTGTCTTCAGACCTCAGAGCTATGGCTAATCATTCAAAACTCTGGGTTGGATGCCTGACATTTACGTTCTGTTAATCTGATCTTGTGGGCACCATCTAGAGGCCTCCGGAACGTCCCACCACACCTATAACCTCGCCACCCAAGCAATTTCTCTCCCCACATGATTCCTTCTCACCCTGTCCCCCTTCTTCTGAGGTTTCTTTCTTGCCCGTTTCCTCTTCTCATTGTGAAATGGTTTTCTCTCTGTTGCTGCCTGTCCCAGCCCTTAGGCAAGAGAGGCACTGAAATGGATTCGCTAGCTTTTGCCCTGACCTGTCTGTTGCATCTCACAGCACACCCAGGGATGCCTTGCCTTGGAGCCTTATTAATCATTTCAATTTGACATTGGGTGTGTTTTACGGTCTTCACTTCCACCCCTACTTTGCCCCCATTCAATTATATTTTCCTTTTAAAGCAGCCCTGGAAGAGAAAAATCGATTTCTCCTGCCAGATGCTAAAAAAAAAAAGAAAGAAAAGAAAAATACTCCCTACACACACTACACACACACACACACACACACACACACACACACACTTTTCTGCTTCCAAGTTTCTCTTTAACACACAGATAAATAGAAGGAAAAAAATGCCTCCTTGTTTTTAGTAATGAGCAACAGGGACGTTGTCCTGAGTATGAGGATTTCTAAACCACCGTGTCTGATCCTTGGATGTGCGTAGAAAGCCCCCGAGGGCATAATGGGAGAATTCGATTTCTGATCCCATAGATCTTGGGTGGAATGTGAGATCTGCATTTCATGCGGCAGCAGTTGTGGGGGGGTGCGGGGGGCAAGGTCAAACTTTAAGGAAGTCTCCAGAGTTACCCTCCGCCGCGTTCTGCACGCCTCCATGGACCTGGGCCAATGCTTCTCCGTTCTCCACAGTGCAGGGAAGCATGTCCTCACCCGGGAAATGTTTCCAGGTCCCCCAACTGGCCCACGTTGCCCACAAATGGCATCTTTTTTTTTTTTTTTACGGCCGAGGGCCTTTTTTTTTTAAATTTTTTATTTTTTATAAACATATATTTTTATCCCCAGGGGTACAGGTCTGTGAATCACCAGGTTTACACACTTCACAGCACTCACCAAAGCACATACCCCCCCAATGTCCATAATCCCACCCCCTTCTCCCAAACCCCCTCCCCCCAGAGTATGGTTTAGGTTGGAGTCTCCCTCCTAAGCCCTTCGGAGGCTAACAGTTAGTTGTCCCTGGCTGGGAGACAAAAGAAATGCATTTTTCTGGAGCCAGTTTTCCCCCAACGCTAATGACACCTTTATCTCTGGGTAATTAAGGTTCTGACTGATGAATGCATAATTATGCATAAGCCCGACTGAAATGATCACCTTGGTCTTTCATCTTTTCACTTACTTCATCAAGAGGTAAGTCTCGGGCCTGCTTCGGAGAGCAGCTGGTCTGAGGTGTCTAAGGTGGGTGGGGTCCCTTGGGGTCCCAGCTGCTGCCACAGGGACTGCGGGGCTGGAGAGGCCGAAGCTGTCTCGGTGGCCATGACGTAGAGGCTTCTGGTGGCATAGAATGTATCATGATTTGCCAGTCTGTGTGGAAGTTCAAGCTGTGGTCCGTGGGTCTTGTCCAGTTCTGCCTCCAGAGAAATGAGGTGACAGGGCTGGGCTCAGGCTCTGTTACTTGGGCCTTTGACCTCCGCTGGCCCCTCCCTGTTTGGGGACAGGCTCATTCTTCATTCTGGCTGCCCTCGAACATAGTTACGTGAGTGTCACTGCCGTCATCCTATGACAGTCACCCTCTCACTGCGGGGTCAGGGCTGCCCTCCTCCTGGGCAGGCACTCAAGGGGTAGGGGGAGCACAAGGAAAGTTCCAGGTCTCCACCCACACCTCACCAGAAAGTGTGCTCTGGAGTGACAACACAACTCATGAGTTGTAGGCCCCAACTGAGCTCCAGACCCTCTTCCACCTCCCCTGAGCTCTGCACAGCTTGGGAAACTCTTCTGAGCCTCTGGTTTCTCACATGTGAAATGAAGATTATTGTGCCCACTTTCTAAGATGAATTAAGGGGAATAAAGTCTGTTTGGGCTTCGCACGTGGCCTGGCCACTGCATGGGAGGGCCCTTGTCTACCCTTCGGGTGCTGGAGAGCTGAAGGAACTGTTCTGGTCTCCACTTCTTAGGGTTCTCTCTCCTGCCACGGGGCCTCCAAAGCTGCTGGAAAATCTGCAGCCACATGGGATTCAGGGCACAGGTGCAATCGGACTGTTGCCTTAAAGGGTTGGTCTGGGTTGACCATGAGCCCGCCTGTGGTCTCCAAGAGCACAGAGACGTTCCTCTGAGGGGCAATCAGTGAGGCCTAAGAGTGAACCATGAAATGGGAGAGTTCATCTGAAGGCCTTGAGGACTCAGTAGATGTTTGGTGGGTAACCATTCCCCGACCGGCCCCGGGCTGTGTGTTTTCACACATTCATTTATCTTTGCCACGATCCCACATGGTAAATGTTTCATTCGATGCATGAAGGTACCAAGGCTAGAGGGGTGGATCCTCCCCATGTATCTCACTGCTAAGTAATCCATGTAGGGCCCCCCATCCCAAGCAAGACACTGACACCACTGTCCTCTTGGACTAGCTTGCTAGCTCCTTTTTTCTTTTTTCAGTGCATGCACACGTTTCTCAAATATATCTCCCTTCACCAATTAGGTAATTATTCTTTAATCCCCTTAAAATAGACTTTCATTCTCTGCCCACTGGTGATACTGTCTCTCCAAGGTCAACAATGACCTATTTCTTCACTGTCAAACTCAATGACCTTTTCTCTTTTAGTCTTCATTTCTGGCGCATTCCACCATTGATGGAAGCTCTCTCCTTGGGCTTGAAGACAACGTATCATACTGATTTACCTCCTCCTCCTCTCTCTCCTCATCACTTCTTTTTCCCTCTGGTGCCTCTTTTTCCCTCTCGTACTTGTGATTTTGGTCTGATTCTTCTAGCACATTCTTTGACAAACTCATCTAATGTTACAGTTTCAACTATATCCTTTATGCTTACCATTGTCCAAACTTCTATTTTTCGAGCTGTCCTCTATTGAGCTACAAGCATGGACAGAACAGCTGTCTTCTGCTAGACCTGTTGCTGTCATCTCCAGCTTCATAATGCCAACACACAGATCTCTGTCCCTCTTTGATTTCTCATTCCCTTGCTGACTTCTCTGTTTTGGCCTGTCACAGAGATATCTCAGTCATCATGGACTACTCTGTATCCCGACCCAAATATCCACCCGACAGCTTTGGGTCCTGACTCAGTCCTTTCCCCTCAATGAGGCCCTGACTACTTCACACCTGGCTCATGGGCATGATCTTCCCTTAGTTCCCCAGACTAGGACACTCTACAAAAGACAAAATATATATACAAAATGCAGCCAGAGTGTTTCTGTCTTGGGAAATGCCACTTTTACTATACTTGTCTCCCAAGAAACCCTACAAAATCACTAACAGGTGCCTTACCTTGATTTGAGAAGTTCTCCATGATCTCCATTTTTTCCCCCTGTCCTGCTCTCCCACTAATCACCTACAGACACCCAGCTCACATCAATTTAGACTATGTTCTAATTAGGATTAAGTGCAATTGGCAGTAACACTGTAGCCTAAAATAAGTATGACAAACTACACAGACACTGATTTCTCTCTCATTTCAAATCCCAGGACAATAATGATATGTGATCTTCACCAAGTGCCCAGAGACCCAGATCTCTTCCATCTTGTTGCTCTGCTTTGTATGATCTCCATTTCCAAGGTCGCCCTGGATACAGATTAGCCATTTCAGGTCCCACTGTCAAATCCACAGCCCACCCAGAAAGAAGCAGGAAAGGCTAAAGAAGGACACAGTCCTTCTGTATAAGGACACTTTCTGGAAGTTGTAGAAAGAGCTTCCACTTAAATCTTATGGGTCAGAATTTAGTCACATGGCCACACCTGAGCACAAAGGAGGCTAGGAAATGGATGCTTTACTATAGCGAGGCACTGTGCATACCTGGCTAAGACTCAGGGCTCTATTACCAATGCAAGAAGGTGGGAAAGTCTGTTGGGAACAACCAAGAAGGTGGGAAAGTCTGTTGGGAACAACCAATAATCCTTGCTAGAGCCAACCTTTTCCTTTCCTCACAAAACATGACACTTTGGTAACCGAGTTGTATAGCATAATGGTCCCCCCTTCCCGACACACTCTCCTGTTTATCTAAGTCTTACTGGTCAGGGAAACGCTCTGACTGAGGAGGATGAGCACTGACCCTGGAGTCACACAGAACAGGGTTCAAATCCCAGTTTTACCACTTCCCCTTGCTGTGAGACCTTGAACTCACTCAGTGTCTCAGCCTCAGTCTTTACCTCTGTAAAATAGGATGACAAAACTCATGATGGTTATTACATGAGAATCCCCTGGGCCAGTTCTGATTAAATACCTAACACCGGGTTGGGCGCCACCTACTCAGATGAGAAATGAAGGCAACTTGTTTTATCGATAATCATGAGATTTGCCCTATTTTCTCAAAAGGCTCAACCCAAATCCTTTTTGTTTGGCAGAGAATTTCCTATCCGTTTCAGATCAGGACACCCATCCCTGCCTTCAGCTCTTTCTGATAATACAAATACCATTTAAGATACTCAGGTGAAAGTGAACATAGCCTGCTTATAACTTTATTTATTTTTTACCCTCAGGAAAGTTGAAAGAATAGAGCTTTGACTTTTCTGGAATTGTTATCTTAAGGTATTACCTCTTTGTACACACATGCCCAGTTTTCTCAATGAGGTGAAATATTCTTGAAGGCAATGCCTATTTTAAACAGGAAGTTTCCTTTGTTTTTGATCCCTTGCTTTTTTTTTTTTTTTATCCTCTTAGCACCTCCAGTGTTACTTAATAAAAATGTGCATTTCACTATCCCCATCTTCTTCTGTCTCTGATGGTTTCCATGGATGTCTGAAACTGTGGCAACAAGGAACGTATGGGATAAGATTTTGAGACTTATCGAAATTGTCCATTATTGCCTTCAAGGCACAGTCCTGGGGCAGACGTGTCCTCCTGTCCCTTCCTTGTACATATCATAACTCCCTGTAGTATTCTTAAAACAAACAAACTAACAGACAGCTGCTGAGTGAGTGAGTGAATGGCCAAGGGTCCAGTGTACGGCGACTGGCACTAGCTCAGGCGGTCAGTGAGAGAGCACAGATGTGGCCGTGCTGGAGTTGAGGGCTCTAAGATGCTTCCTGCAACACGGAGCTCACCCAGAGGCAACAAATGGTCCTGAACATGCTTTGGATGAATCTCCCCATTTCCCTTAGGGAAAGACAAACTTCCTTCTTTTAAAAGAATTCTATTATTGAGAAATAACCTATTCTCCAAGGCTCTGTGGGAGCTTGATTGGTTATAACTGATTGTCTTTCTTTCATGGACCCTGCAGGGAGTTAAGATGACCTTCCAGAGGCAGTCTCCTTCCGTCATTTGTTCCCTTGGCATAGCTATGATCCCATCTATTCTGCAGTAGGTAGGAAGAACCTAGAGGCTAAGAACTTAAATTTTAGAAGAATTTAAAACCACTACTGAATTATGTACTTGTAAATGACAGACAATAAAGTTCTCTGTGTTGAATGCATACAGGACAAAACTTCCAAGGTAGGAATCATTATTCCATCTTACAAATTAGTTTAAGGGAGGCACACTAAATCACACAGCTCCCAGCGGGCAGAGGCAAGATTTGAACTCGTGTTTAACTCTGTAGCTTTTTGTTTTGTTTTAAATTCTACTGTGGAAGACCCTCCCTATGAGTATTTCATTAACATAGAACATGTTTCAGAAAACAGCCACAGTAGCCAGTTTGCCCTAGCACCTTGGGCAAATAGGAAGTGAATATGCAACAATGTTTCTCTTCAGTAATACACTGGTCAGTTTCTCACCCCACCCCTCCCTAAATGCACTCTCAGGAAATATACTTGACACTAGATGACAAGGAGAATCTTTTGGCTTGTTCTTTCTCAAGGTTCTTGAAAGCAAGAATTAACATAGTTATGTTTTATTTTCTTATGTTTTAATTATTTCTACTTTATGAACTGGACTCTTCTCAAAATCACTGCTTGGCTGGAGATGACGGACACAGTCAGAGTGCCCAAAGGCCGACTTGCCCGAGAGAAAGCAAACTCTCACTGAGTCAGAAGTATTTGCCTTCAATCCTCTGTCTCTGGCACATAGTCTATATATTTTAGAGTCCATAATATGCATGTACACCCATGACACGTACACGTAATAAACCGAGCAGATACAGTACGTTATTATGCCTTGTCTAGATCACCAAACAACGTCCTGATGGAACAAAGGCTCTTAGCAGAAAGATTGCAGAATATGCTGTCTTTTGTCCTGCTTTCCTCTTCTCTTCTTCTCCCTCCTCCGCCCTCTACCTGCCCCTCCTTTTCTAGTTTAGAGCACTCCACATCAGGGCGACAAAGCATTGAATTCCTCACCAGGTTTAATCTCTGCAACATTCTGGCCCTGGAGTTATTAAGAGGAGATTGTGCAGAGCCCTGATGACGGCTAGATGGAGACTTTTCCTGGATAAAAAGTCCTTGCCTGGGATTATCTTTACTTCTTTTGCAGTAATCCCACCGCCCCTCCACTGATTTTGCCCTTCTGAGATGGAGACAAGTGCAGACACAGGGCTCTGTAGGGCCCACAGAGTGGTAGTAGCCATTAGAGGAGTGAGCTGGGGAGGGGTCCGAGAGCTCTCCTCTGGGAGGGTATGGGATGGTCTCTAACACTTCTGTTCAAAATGCAAAAGGAGGCCAAACCACGTGGTTGGCCTTGAGGTTGATGTTAACAGCGTGTTCCAGCTCATGGATGGGCAGCGCCCAGGTCCAAAATAAGCAGTTTCGCTTCTGTTCCAGACACCTTTCCGAGCTTTTTCCACCTGCTACCTCCAGTTGTGTCTGACAGAGACATGCTTTTCTTTCACGGCTCACTCTTTTCCCCCAATGACTTGATTATTTCCATGGATGTTCAAATAAGTAAAGGAAACAAGGTATGTACAAATCAAGATTTTAAATGGCTCAGATGTGATGTGTCCTGCCGGCTGATGGGAGAGATGGGAAGTCGTTTGCTGATAAGGATTTTAGATGTGGACAGCAGAAGATCTCTTGTCTGTGAAAAGAGGCTCATGGTAGCCACGCAAAAGCATTGGCATCGAGTGCTGAGCAGATGTCTGGCGTGTGGTAAACAGGAAACAGGTGAGGCTACTTGTGGCTGATGATGAGACTGAGAATGTGTCCCAGGAGATACTGTGACCGCAGAGACCACCATGCTTGGAATGCCCACTGGGTGCAAAGGATTTTTTCCTTTGGCAGAACATGAAGATTACCTGGGGAACTTAGAAATATCTGGCATCCTGGGGGCCCTGGGGGGCTCAGTTGATTAAGCATCTGATTCTTGATTTCAGCTCAGGTCATGATTGCAGGGTCCTGGGACCCAGCCCCGTGCTGGGCTCCCTGCTCAGTGTGGAGTCGGCTGGGGAATTTCTCTTTTTCTTTCCTTCTGCCCCTCCCTGTGCTGACTCTCTCCATCCCCCACTCAAAAATAAATATATACATTTAAAAAATATATAGCATCCCAAGCATGCTTGTTTCAGGGTGGTTTTGCTTTAATGTCAGCGAACTAGAGCTGCTGGCTGGGATGAGAACGCTCGGGAGCATGAGAGGACCAGGGCAGGGAGTGAATGGTGGCTGGTTACTAGAGACTATGGTCCCACCACAGTGGGCAAGACCTCTTCTGTGTGGGTAGCAAAGAGAAGGGAAGGAAAAGATAGTTACAGGAGACATTTCAAGGAAGAAAGGGCTCGTTTCTTATTGCCTGTGTGAAGTAGAGAGGAGAAACCAAAAGCTCTGTGCCTTCAAAGCTAAGTGCCTTGGAGAATGGAAACGAGGGGATGTGGAACCATGGGAAACATCTGGATGGAAAGAGGGAAACTGGGAGGAGAGCAGGCTTTGAGGGAAGAGTCCCAGGAGAAGGTGTAGAGACTTATGAAAATACCCAACAGCAAGTTTGAGAGGAGGGGGACACCTTGACCCACTAACGTGGGAGCCCCCTGCACACAGGTCATAATCAAAGCTCTAAGAATGAATGAACTCGGACTCTGGGCTGCTGCTTCTGCTGTGACTGCCTGCTCGCAGCATGGATTTTAACCGAGGCACGGACAACATCACCGTGAGGCAGGGGGACACAGCCATCCTCAGATGAGTATGATATGAATTAAGTATAATAACTTCAGGTGGAGAATAAGCAGTTAAAAAAAAAAATCCACTGGGGGGCGGAGTCAAGATGGCGGAGAAGTAGCAGGCTGAGACTACTTCAGCTAGGCGGAGATCAGCTAGATAGCTTATCTAAAGATTGCAAACACCTGAAAATCCATCGGCAGATCGAAGAGAAGAACAACAACAATTCTGGAAACAGAAAAACAACCACTTTCTGAAAGGTAGGACCAGCGGAGAAGTGAATCCAAAGCGACGGGAAGATAGACCCCGGGGGGAGGGGCAGGCTCCCAGCAAGCAGCGGAGCAACGGCGCAAAAAATCAGGACTTTTAAAAGTCCGTTCTGCTGAGGGACATCGCTCCAGAGGCTAAACCGGGGTGAAGCCCAACGCGGGGTCAGCGTGGCCTCAGGTCCCGCAGGGTCACAGAAGGATCGGGGGTGTCTGAGTGTCGCAGAGCTTGCAGGTAATGGAACGGGAAAGCCAGCCACAGAGACAGAGCTGACAGTAAGCTCACAGCTCGGTGTTACCTTGAATCGGTCACAGGCTTGGTGAGCTCGGAGTGCGGCCGGAGGTCAGGCAGACGGGAATAACTGGGCGCTGTTCTCGGAAGGGCGCACTGAGGAGTGGGGCCCTGGGCTCTTGGCTCCTCCGGGCCAGAGACCAGGAGGCCGCCATTTGTATTCCCGTCCTCCGGAACTCTACGGAAAGCGCTCAGGGAACAAAAGCTCCTGAAAGCAAACCCGAGCGGATTACTCACCCCGGCCCCTGTTAAGGGTGGTGGAATTCTGCCTGGGGCAAAGACACTTGAGAATCACTAAAACAGGCCCCTCCCCCAGAAGATCAACAAGAACACCAGCCGAGACCAAGTTCACCTACCAAGGAGTGCGATTTCAGTACCAAGGAGAGCAGCAGAATTCCAGAGGAGGAGAAAGCAAAGCACGGAACTCATGGCTTTTTCCCTGTGATTTTTTTAGTCTTGCAGTTAATTTGATTTTTTTTTCATTTTTTGGTTTATTTTCTCGCCTTCTGGTAAATTTTTTTTTAACTTTTACCTTTTTTTTTTTTTTAACATTTCTTAACTAGTTTATCCAATATATATATATATTTTCTTTTTTTATATTTTTCTTATTCGTTTTCTTTTTTTAATTCTTTTCTTTTCTTTTTTTTCAGTTTTCTTTTTTTTTTCTTTCTTCCTTTTTGAACCTCTTTTTATCCCCTTTATACCCCCTCACGATTTGGGATCTCTTCTAATTTGGTTAAAGCATATTTTCCTGGGGTTGTTACCACCCTTTTAGCATTTTACTTGCTCTTTCATATACTCTTATCTGGACAAAATGACAAGATGGAAAAATTCAACACACACACAAAAAAAAAGAACAAGAGGCAGTACCGAAGGCTAGGGACCTAATCAATACAGACATTGGTAATATGTCAGATCTAGAATTCAGAATGACAATTCTCAAGGTTCTAGGTGGGCTCGAAAAAGGCATGGAAGATATTAGAGAAACCCTCTCGAGAGATATAAAAACCCTTTATGGAGAAATAAAAGAACTAAAATCTAAGCAAGTTGAAATCAAAAAAGCTATTAATGAAGTGCAATCAAAAATGGAGGCTCTCACTGCTAGGATAAATGAGGCAGAAGAAAGAATTAGTGATATAGAAGACCAAATGACAGAGAATAAAGAAGCTGAGCAAAAGAGGGACAAATAGCTACTGGACCAGGAGGGGAGAATTCGAGAGGTAAGTGACATGATAAGATGAAACAACATTAGAATAATTGGGATTCCAGAAGAAGAAGAAAGAGAGAGGGGAGCAGAAGGTATACTGGAGAGAATTATTGGGGAGAATTTCCCCAATATGGCAAAGGGAACGAGCATCAAAATTCAGGAGGTTCAGAGAACACCCCTCAAAATCAATAAGAATAGGCCCACACCCCGTCACCTAATAGTAAAATTTACAAGTCTCAGTGACAAAGAGAAAATCCTGACAGCAGCCAGGGAAAAGAAGTCTGCAACATACAATGGTAAAAATATTAGATTGGCAGCTGACTTATCCACAGAGACCTGGCAGGCCAGAAAGAGCTGGCATGATATTTTCAGAGCACTAAACGAGAAAAATATGCAGCCAAGAATACTATATCCAGCTAGGCTATCATTGAAAATAGAAGGAGAGATTAAAAGATTCCAGGACAAACAAAAACTGAAAGAATTTGCAAACACCAAACCAGCTCTACAGGAAATATTGAAAGGGGTCCTCTAAGCAAAGAGGGAGCCTACAAGTGGTAGATCAGAAAGGAACAGAGACTATATACAGTAACAGTCACCTTACAGGCAATACAATGTCACTAAATTCATATCTCTCAATAGTTACCCTGAATGTGAATGGGCTAAATGCCCCTGTCAAAAGACACAGGGTATCAGAATGGATAAAAAAACAAAACCCATCTATATGTTGCCTCCAAGAAACTCATTTTAAGCCCGAAGACACCTCCAGATTTAAAGTGAGGGGGTGGAAAAGAATTTACCATGCTAATGGACATCAGAAGAAAGCAGGAGTGGCAATCCTTATATCAGATCAATTAGATTTAAGCCAAAGACTATAATAAGAGATGAGGAAGGACACTATATCATACTCAAAGGGTCTGTCCAAAAAGAAGATTTAACAATTTTAAATATCTATGCCCCCAACGTGGGAGCAGCCAACTATATAAACCAATTAATAACAAAATCAAAGAAACACATCAACAATAATACAATAATAGTAGGGGACTTTAACACTCCCCTCACTGAAATGGACAGATCATCCAAGCAAAAGATCAGCAAGGAAATAAAGGCCTTAAATAAGACACTCGACCAGATGGACATCACAGATATATTCAGAACATTTCATCCCAAAGCAACAGAATACACATTCTTCTCTAGTGCACATGGAACATTCTCCAGAATAGATCACATCCTCGGTCCTAAATCAGGACTCAACCGGTATCAAAAGATTGGGATCATTCCCTGCATATTTTCAGACCACAGTGCTCTAAAGCTAGAACTCAACCACAAAAGGAAGTTTGGAAAGAACCCAAATACATGGAGACTAAACAGCATCCTTCTAAAGAATGAATGGGTTAACCGGGAAATTAAAGAAGAATTGAAAAAAATCATGGAAATAAATAATAATGAAAATACAACGGTTCAAAATCTGTGGGACACAACAAAGGCAGTCCTCAGAGGAAAATATATAGTGGTACAAGCCTTTCTCAAGAAACAAGAAAGGTCTCAGGTACACAACCTAACCCTACACCTAAAGGAGCTGGAGAAAGTACAAGAAAGAAACCCTAAGCCCAGCAGGAGAAGAGAAATCATAAAGATCAGAGCAGAAATCAATGAAATAGAAACGAAAAAAACAATAGAACAAATCAACGAAACTAGGAGCTTGTTCTTTGAAAGAATTAATAAGATTGATAAGCCCCTGGCCCGACTTATCAAAAAGAAAAGAAAGGACCCAAATAAATAAAATCATGAATGAAAGAGGAGAGATCACAACTAACACCAAAGAAATACAAACTATTATAAGAATACACTATGAGCAACTCTACACCAACAAATTTGACAATCTGGAAGAAATGGATGCATTCCTAGAAACATATAAACTACCACAACTGAACCAGGAAGAAATAGAAAGCCTGAACAGACCCATAACCAGTAAGGAGATTGAAATAGTCATTAAAAATCTCCAAACAAACAAAAGCCCAGGGCCAGACGTCTTCCCAGGGGAATTCTACCAAACATTTAAAGAAGAACTAATTCCTATTCTCCTGAACTGTTCCAAAAAATAGAAATGGAAGGAAGACTTCCAAACTCATTTTATGAGGCCAGCATCACCTTGATCCCCAAACCAGACAAGGATCCCATCAAAAAAGAGAGCTATAGACCAATATCCTTGATGAACACAGATGTGAAAATACTCACCAAAATACTAGCCAATAGGATTCAACAGTACATTAAAAGGATTATTCACCACGACCAAGTGAGATTTATTCCAGGGCTGCAAGGTTGGTTCAACATCCACAAATCAGTCAATGTGATACAACACATCAATAAAAGAAAGAACAAGAACCATATGATACTCTCAATAGATGCTGAAAAAGCATTTGACAAAGTACAGCATCCCTTCCTGATCAAAACTCTTCACAGTGTAGGGATAGAGGGCAAATACCTCAATATCATCAAAGCCATCTATGAAAAACCCACTGCAAATATCATTCTCAATGGAGAAAAACTGAAAGCTTTTCCGCTAAGGTCAGGAACACGGCAGGGATGTCCATTATCACCACTGCTTTCAACATAGTACTAGAGGTCCTAGCCTCAGCAATCAGACAACAAAAGGAAATTAAAGGCATCCAAATCGGCAAAGAAGAAGTCAAATTATCACTCTTCGCAGATGATATGATACTATATGTGGAAAACCCAAAAGACTCCACTCCAAAATTGCTAGAACTTGTACAGGAATTCAGTAAAGTGTCAGGATATAAAATCAATGCACAGAAATCAGTTGCATTTCTCTACACCAACAGCAAGACAGAGGAAAGAGAAATTAAGGAGTCAATCCCATTTATAATTGCACCCAGAACCATAAGATACCTAGGAATAAACCTAACCAAAGAGGCACAGAATCTATACTCAGAAAACTATAAAGTACTCATGAAAGAAATTGAGGAAGACACAAAGAAATTGAAAAATGGTCCATGCTCCTGGATTGGAAGAATAAATATTGTGAAAATGTCTATGCTACCTAAAGCAATCTACACATTTAATGCAATTCCTATCAAAGTACCATCCATCTTTTTCAATGAAATGGAACAAACAATTCTAAAATTTATATGGAACCAGAAAAGACCTCGAATAGCCAAAGGGATATTGAAAAAGAAAGCCAACGTTGGTGGCATCACAATTCCAGACTTCAAGCTCTATTACAAAGCTGTCATCAAGACAGCATGGTACTGGCACAAAAACAGACACATAGATCAATGGAACAGAATAGAGAGCCCAGAAATAGACCCTCAACTCTACAGTCAACTAATCTTCGACAAAGCAGGAAAGAATGTCCAATGGAAAAAAGACAGCCTCTTCAATAAATGGTGTTGGGAAAATTGGACAGCCACATGCAGAAAAATGAAATTTGACCATTTCCTTACACCACACACAAAAATAGACTCAAAATGGATGAAGGACCTCAATGTGCGAAAGGAATCCATCAAAATCCTTGAGGAGAACACAGGCAGCCACTTCTTTGACCTCAGCTGCAGCAACATCTTACTAGGAACAACGCCAAAGGCAAGGGAAGCAAGGGCAAAAATGAACTATTGGGATTTCATCAAGATCAAAAGCTTTTGCAGAGCAAAGGAAACAGTTAACAAAATCAAAAGACAACTGACAGAATGGGAGTGGATATTTGCAAACGACATATCAGATAAAGGACTAGTGTCCAGAATCTATAAAGAACTTTGCAAACTCAACACCCAAAGAACAAATAATCCAATCAAGAAATGGGCAGAGGACATGAACAGACATTTCTGCAAAGAAGACATCCAAATGGCCAGCAGACACATGAAAAAGTGCTCCATATCACTCGGCATCAGGGAAATACAAATCAAAACCACAATGAGATATCACCTCACACCAGTCAGAATGGCTAAAATCAACAAGTCAGGAAATGACAGATGCTGGCGAGGATGCGGAGAAAGGGGAACCCTCCTACACTGTTGGTGGGAATGCAAGCTGGTGCAGCCACTCTGGAAAACAGCATGGAGGCTCCTCAAAATGTTGAAAATAGAACTGCCCAATGACCCAGCAATTGCACTATTGGGTATTTACCCTAAAGATACAAACGTAGTGATCCAAAAGGGCACGTGCACCCGAATGTTTATAGCAGCAATGTCCACAATAGCCAACCTATGGAAAGAACCTAGATGTCCATCAACAGATGAATGGATCAAGAAGATGTGGTATATATACACAATGGAATACTATGCAGCCATCAAAAGAAATGAAATCTTGCCATTTGCGACAACATGGATGGAACTAGAGCATATCATGCTTAGCGAAATAAGTCAAGCAGAGAAAGACAACTATCATATGATCTCCCTGATATGAGGAAGTGGTGATGCAACATGGGGGCTTAAGTGGGTAGGAGAAGAATCAATGAAACAAGATGGGATTGGTAGGGAGACAAACCATAAGTGACTCTTAATCTCAAAAAGCAAACTGAGGGTTGCTGGGGGGAGGGGGTTTGGGAGAAGGGGGTGGGATTATGGACATTGGGGAGGGTATGTGCTTTGGTGAGTGCTGTGAAGTGTGTAAACCTGGTGATTCACAGACCTGTACCCCTGGGGATAAAAATATATGTTTATAAATAATTAAAAAATTATTAAAAAAAGACAAGAAATGATTTCTTCTTCAAATCAATTCAGAATGAGGCAAGGTAGAAAGAAAGATGAAAAAGAAGAAAGGAAAAAATCTTGCATTATTATTTTTCGCAGTCAAACAGAGGACTCAGGACTTTGAAAGGTGAAAGGTGCTGGATGTGTTATGAACAAACCTCCTGTATGTCCGTGGACACCCTCAGCAAAATGGCACCTGCATAAACGGTCTGTCACCATTCCCTAACACCAAAAGCAGAACACAGTCTTCTCTCCCTGTGACTTTCCATGCACTAAAAGATGATGTATTTCAAACTTATGTTGGGTACCATCAAAATGAAAGTGTGTATCCTCACTCTGAGTAAGGAAAACAAGAATGAGAATGAGGTGATATTGGCAGACAATGGATTTCTTTTTAGTGCCAAATGTAAGGAGTTTAGGAAAGCACAATATTTCCTTAATCTCCGTCTCTCTGGGTTTCTCTGGATTGTGGAAAGTCACCAGATAATCTGTTTCCTGGTTATTTGTTCCTTATAATTCACAATTTCTCTTAATGTTTATCTTTAATTTTATCCCCTATATAAGCCCAAACAGGATCTTTGATTTACAGGTGTGTTATTTTCCATCAGCTATAGCTTATTGCCACTCAGACTATATTGTGTAAAATGTAATAAAATGAAGACCTTGAACAAAAATGCAAATAAGCAAAAGAAAAATATATATTTACAATATACAAAATATGCATGTGTGTATCCACACACTATACAACTATATATGTGTGTACATATGTGTATATATTTATAGCTGTAACGCATAACTTACTTGGAAGATACAGTGCAGGCACAGCGACATTTCTATAGTCCCAGATGCACAGAATTATGGGAGAAAAGATTCATTTCTAGGCACTTTTTATGGACTCGATTGATCTTGGGAAAATAGAAAACATTAAGTAAAACTGTACATAATAGTAAAGCTATGTATCTGCTATATTCTTTAAGATGCTATCGTCCATGCCATGGTGACACCGAAGAACATGCACAGAGAGGAGCGCAGGGGCCGGAGACAGGCTCTCAGGGCTGCGCAGGCTGGGGCTGCGGGCCAGGAACCAGCACCACCGGATCAGAAGCCCCAGAGCCCGGGGTCCGTGGGGAAATGCAACAGGTGCGTTCATCGAAGTCAGGGAGTGCTCCCCTGATGAGGCGGTGAATGCGGGGGGGTTTTCACGGCATGGAGTTTAGAGGGAGGCCACCAGAGCAGGGATGTATGGGGCAGGGTATACCTGCAGGGATGACGCCGAGCTGGAAGGAGGGCGGGGTGGGGGCTGGCAGGCTGCCCCCAAGACACGGGAGGACGTTTAGGACAGGGGCTGACCAGGGAACAAGCCCGAAATCCGGGTCAGGACGCCACACTGTGAGGGGCCCTGAGTGTCCGAGCCAGGAAGGGTGATGCAGTGCCCAGGCAAGGGGCACCCAGGGAGGCTTCAGGGTGCAGACCAGCACCTGCTCCAGTGGGATGACACTGCAGGGCCCAGAGTGGGGGAGGGGAGTGGGGCTGCTGCGAACCTGGGCTGGGAATCTGTCTCTACAGACTGTATCTGAAATGGAGCTAATTAGTGATCAGGACTGAGTCAAACGGAGTGAGACCAGTTCTTGGAAGGTAGCAAGGTGGTTTGTCTCCTGGTGCCTAGCCTGGCTTTCATTGTTGTCGGGTTCCCCTCCTCTTCCAACCACCAGCCGTGAAGTCAGGTTTTAAAATTGAATTCATTTAATGATTTTGGGCCCTAACCCCTTACCCAGAGGGGAAAAATGCTGTCAATGATATCTTGTATATCCACCCAGTAATATCCATTTCAGGGATGTATTGTTATTATTATTTATTGTTATTATCTTGCTTTTAAAAAAACCTGTCTCACAAATGCATTCTATGTGATCCATGTTATTCCATAAAATGAAGGTAGCATGTTTTATCTCTGTGCTCACCAGCGGCAGAGAACCGGACTGTGACTGTGAGGATGTGACACTGTCCTCACAGGCGTATTCTGTGTTGCTCACGTGTCCCTGTGGGATTTGTTCCCAGGAGTGGAGTTTCTACTCTGTGTAGATGGTGCACTGAGGGGATTTAAGGTGATCCTCCTTCTGGACTGTCATCTTCAGAGCTATGCAGCAGGTGTTTGGGACATTTTTATTTAATGTTATACAAATCGCCTTCCAGGGGCTCCTGCCTGAATCCCCTGGACCATGGCAAGCCAGTTTATGTGGGTCAGGCAGCCAGACCCCCTGGGTTCCAGTTCTATGACCTCACAACTAGCCATGTCATGTGGGGACAGTGAACTGAGATGCCTCCTGCCTTGGTTTCCCCACTTGTGAATGTGAGGATGTGTTGAATTATCACATGTAAAGCACGTGAGGCAGTTAGAGTCCTGGACGTCCTGAGCACCCAGCATGGGTTAACTCTTCTGGTGGATTTAATGACCATCTTTAAATGTATTCTGTTTTTAAACTGCATCTTATGCTGAATGATACACAGGGATATCATAGATCTGATGTGCTAGCTACAGGTCACACTAAGACATGGGAAATAGATAATTATAAAATAAAAAAAAAAGGGTTCAGACTCCGCCACAATTTGGAAAGTTCTAGCCTGAGCAAGATCATTCCTCAGAATGCGTTGAGCTCCTTAAATCAGAGAGGGTCCATGGTGCCACATGGGTGTTACGAGACTCATCTCTCCAAGTGGGAGTGAAGTTGGGCATTTCTCGTATGTTCACGAGTCATTTTATTTTCTTTTTGTAAACTGACCATTATCTTTTTTGCCTGATTTTATATGAAGTTTTGGTCTTTATCCATTGGTTTGTAAAAGGGTTTTATAAATGGAAGAGACTAGTTCTTTGTCAGGTGTACTAACAATTTGTTCCTATTCATGTCTGAAGTATTTCTGAGGGCTCCCCCCACCCCCATTCCGTACCTTTCAGTTGAGCTAAGTTATCAGTCTTTTCTTCCCTGGCACCTGGGTTTGGGCCTTGCTGACACCCTTGATCTTACCCACAAGGCTGAGAAGCGATTGGGTCCTGCTTAGAAAGCCACAGCTGGCCACCTGTGCTTTTTATCCACAAACATTCTCCCCTGGTTTTGTCCTGTCCTTTCTCTGGGTCTCTTTTAGTGTAAATCTTCATTCCATTCCACAACTACTTCAATGTACGGTGTGAAGGATGGACCTTGTGTGACGTGTGGACCTCCAGATGGCTATTTGGGCCAGCATCACTTACTGAGTAACTCCGTTTTCCTCACTGAATTGAATCGCCACGTTCACTGGCCACATGTGCTACATTCCGGGGTAAGTCTGTGTGTTTACTGCCGGGCCCTCCGATCGCTCGTCATGAACACCTGTCCTGACACGCTAATCTCTGAGAGCCCGAGTCGGGCTCTGTCATGTACTTCTCTATGCCTGTAGAGCTAACACTTGTTACTCTTTTCACTAAGTACTCTTTTCACTAAGTGTACTCTTTTCACTCAATGACTCTTGAATGTAACATTTCAAATTGAAACATGGCATTATCAAAAAAAATAAATAAAAGGAATGATCTTATTTTACTTAGCATTTTACTTTAGGAAGCACTAATGTCTTTATAATATCAAGTCCTGGTACCCAACCCAGGGATTGTTTCTGTCTCCTGTCATGTCCTTCGGTGCTGTTCTGAATATTTATTCATAGAAACTTGAAACATTTCTTGTTAATTTTTTATTTCAGATTCCATTAAAATTGGAGACAATTTTTCCTTATTTTACATATGTGGGGAGAACCATTGGCTTTTGAAATTAATTTCAGAGGGAGAAACTTTACTGAATTTTCTTACTATTTACTGTTTTTTGGGATCTTGTCTTATTTTCAAGAAACAGACACTGATAATTTTGATTTATTTCTAATGTTTATGCTTCTTGCTTTATACCTCTTCTTGCTGAATATGCTAAGAAAGGTAAGAATAGAAACCTGGGAGGGAGGAGTGAAATATTAAATACAGGTTTAAAAAGGAAGCTATTGCCACCAAAATAAATGTCCTCTCTGGGAGCAAGTTATGAGAGAAGTCAGAAATAGAAGTCTGGGACCTTAAAAAGACATGAAGGAATGAAGAAAAAGCTTACAAAACATTATATTGCTGTTATTATATGACAGAAGTTTTAAATCATTTTATCATCCCTGAATGATGAACCAAATCCAGTCTCTCTCTCTTTTTTTAATTTAAAATCAATTAATTGGGATGCCTGAGTGGCTCAATTGTTAAGCGTCTGCCTTTGGCTCAGGTCATTATCCAGGGTCCTGGGATCCAGCCCTGCACCCAGGCTCCCTGCTCAGTGGGAAGCCTGCTTCTCCTTCTCCCACTACCCATGCTTCGGTTCCCTCTCTCCCTCTGCTTCAGTTCCCTCTCTCAAATAAATAAATAAAATCTTTAAAAAAATTTTAATATAAAAAAATCAAGTAGTTAACACATAGTGTATTCTTATGTATTTATGTACTATGTATGTATTATGTATATTATGTATTATCCTGTAGTTTCAGGATAGAATTTGT
The DNA here is from genome assembly GCF_964662115.1 of Mustela nivalis. Lineage (NCBI taxonomy): Eukaryota > Metazoa > Chordata > Mammalia > Carnivora > Mustelidae > Mustela > Mustela nivalis. The sequence continues at coordinate 111,488,540 of NC_139021.1, forward strand.
TGACTCATCTGTTGTGTACAACACCCAGTGCTCATCACATCCGTGCCCCCCCCCTTAATGCCCATCACCCCGTGACCCCATCTCCCCGCCCACCTCCCTTCAGCAGCCCTCAGTTTGTTTCCTGGAGTTAAGAGTCTCTTATGGTTTGTCTCCCTCTCTATTTTTATCTTACCTTATTTTTTCTTCTTTTACCCTAAGCTCATCTGTTTTGTTTCTTAAATTCCACATATTAAGGAGATCATATGATAATAGTTCTTCTCTTGTTGACTTATTTCACTCAGTATAACGCCCTCCAGTTCCATCCACGTCGTTGCAAATCACATCAGGTCTTTCGATGTGCATATATATTCATTCGAGGATATCAAACACAGCTTCACATTTACTTCTACTTTTTTCTCTATAAACTCCTAACTAATTTGCTTTTTCAAGACTCATAGATTTGGAGAAAATAAGGCAAGATCAACCACTTTTATTACATTAGCTTTGGGGCATAGTATATATATTTGTTATGGAATCGTATATATACACGATTATGAACAATGAAGGAAACATAATAATAATTATCATAATTAGTGATATTAATAATGTAATTAAAAGAGGAACAGCCACAACACCACTGAAAACTTCCTGTGTGCCAAACACTGAGTGCAGTGATGTAAATGGATTTTCTTATTTAATCCCCACAAAAACTAAGTTTGCAAAAGCTTAATTGCCCAAATCCATTGTTTATGACTTATTTTCAAAGCCAGTTCTGTACAACTCTAAAATCCCATCCCAGGCACTAACTTAGCCCCAAAACTATTCATTTATTTTTTGGTAATACTTAATAAATCACAGATTTTGGTCCCAAATCAATTTTTTTAAAAAGTCCATCAATAAATGCAAGCTGCTGAAAGATTAACTTAAACACTTGGTAGAGATTTTAAAATAACATAATCTAATCCGGGGAAATGAGCTGAGAGCTCACAGGGGCGTTTTCTGGAGATGCGCACATAGCATCTCTATCCAAGAAAGAAAACCATCCTCAGGGAGCCTGCGTTCCAGAACTCGGGCATCGCCGACCTTTTATGTAGGACGTTCACGAAGAAACGTCTTAAATGATAGCTAACATCGGACTCGGAGAGTCTTTGCCCGAAGGCAGACACACACACGTGGCCAGCTTCTGCGGTCAGCTTCTTCCTAAGGCCATGTCCTCCTTGAGAAGCCTGGCTGGGGGCGGAGCCTCGTGAGGGATGCGGGAGATCAGGATCATGCGGGGCAGGGGAACGGCATCATCCAGGGCAGAACAGGATTGTCCGGGGCAGGAGAACTCTGCCTCTGCAGGGCCTCGGAAGCACCAGGTAGGGGCGTCTCAAGAAACAAACCGAGCGGCCCCCATTCCCAGAGGACAACTGTGCACAGCTAAGAAGATGGCTTTCCACTGGAGAAAAAGGGGGTATTTTTTTCAGCTGGTGACAGGGAATGAGGTGGGGGACAGGCTGTCAGGGGACTGCTAGAGTCCCCAAAGGCTGAGTCCCTGGGACTCAAAGGGACACTTCCTTAGGAAGCCACTTGCGAGTCCCCAGGGTTCCTGAGGCTGCTCAGAATGGGAACAGTCTGTCCCTCCCTTTCATTTAACCAGTATCCTTTTTTTCTTTAAATTGAAGTATGGTTGACATAAAATGTTATATTAGTGTCAAGTGTATGACATAGTGATTTGACTTTTACACATGTTATAAAATACACGCCAGGTAAGTGTCCCCACCATCAGTGGCCACACAGTGTTATCACATTACTGACTGTGTTCCCTGTGTGGCACTTTTCATTGCCGTGACCGGTTCATTTTATAACTGGAAGTGACTCAACCCCCTTTACCCATTTAGCTCATCCTCCAACCCCCTTCCCTCTGGCAACCACCGATTTGTTCCTTGTATTTAAGAGTCCGTTCTTTTTATTTTGTTGTTTAGATTCCGCATGTAAGTAAAATCGTATCGTATTTGTCTTTCTCTGTCTGACTTTTTTCAGCTACCACGACACCCTGTACGTCCAGCCAGTGTGTCTAACAAACAGAGGCCCCAGAATTTTCACAGTATAGTCTTTTGCTTCCTTGGTTAAGTTTATTCCTAGGTATTTTATTATTTTTAACCAATTATAAGTGGGATTCTTTTCTTCCTTTCTTTCTGCTACTTCGTTATTGCTGTATATAAATACAATAGATTTATGTATATTAATTTTGTATCCTACAACTTACCTGAATTCATTTGTCAGTTCTAATTTTTATTTTAGTGGAGTTGATAGGGTTTTCTATTTATAGTATCATGCCAGTTTATTTGATGGCTGTCAGTTTTCCTTTTTTTTTTTTTTTTTGCCATTTGCAAACAGGGAGAAGTTTGCTTGTTATGAATTTGGACATCTTTTATTTCTTTTTCTTGTCTATGTGCTGTGGCTAGGACTTCCAGTACTATGTTTAGTGAAAGCGGTGAGAGTGACCCTCATTTTGTTTCTGATCTTAAGGGGAAAGCTCTCAGTTTCTCATCATTAAATGTAATGTTAGCTGTAGGCTGTTTGTTTGTTTTATAGAGAGCCTTTATTGTTTTGAGGTGAGTCCCTTCCACACCTACTTTGCTGAGAGTTTTTTATTATGAATTGATGTTGTACTGTATCAGATGTTTTCTCTGCCATCTCTTGAGATGATTGTGTGTCTTTTTTATTCTTTCTCTTGTTAATGTGATATAGCATATTCACTGATTTATAGGGGAATATTGAACCACACTTAAATTCCTGGAATAAATTCTACTCTATCATGGTGGATGATTTTTTTTTTAATGTATTCTTCAATTTGTTTCATTCAAGTTCTTTTGAGAGTTTTTGCAACCATGTTCCTCAGAGATGCTGGTCTGCAGTTTTTTTTTTTTTTTTTTTTTTTTTTTGTTTGTTTTTGTTTTTTTTTTGTGGTGTCTTTGGTTTTGGTATTAGGGTTATGTTGGCCTTACAGAGAGAATTTGGAAGTTTTCCACTCTCTTCCACTTTCTGGAATAATATGAGAAGAATACGTTTCAGCTCTTCTTTAAGTGTTTGGTAGAATTCACCTGTGAATTCACTTGGTCCTGGACTTTGTTTGCTGAAAGTTTTTTGATTACCAATTAAATTTCATTACTAGTAATCAGTCTGTTCACATTTTTTATTTCTTCCTGATCCAGTTTTGGAAGATTCTGTTTACAGGAATTTATCCATTTCTTCTAGGTTGCTTCACTTGTCAGCCTACAATTTCTCATATTATTCTCACACAGTCCTTTGTATATTCTCCCCTTTCATTTCGATTTCTATTTATTTGAGTCCTCTCTCTCTTTTTCTTGATGAGTCTTGCTAAAGGTTTATCAATTTTGTTTATCTTTTCAAAAAAACAGCTTCTAGTTTCATTAATGTTTTCTTTTTTTTGTAGTATTTATTTCATTTATTTCTGCCCCAAACTTTATTATTTCTTCTTTTCTACTAGTTTTGGGCTTTTTTTCATAGCTGCTTTAGATGTAAGGTTGGGTTATTTATTTGAGATTTTTCTTGTTATATGAGGTAAGCCTGTATTGCTACAGTGTTCCCTTTTAGAGCTATTTTTGCTGCATCCTAAAGGTTTCAAACTGCTATGTTTTCATTCTCATTTGTTTCCATGTGATTTTTATTTCCTCTTTGACATCTTGGTTGATGCCCATTATTTGGAAGCCTGTGGTTTAGCCTCCATTTGTTTCTTCTTGTAATTGATTATTCTAGTTCCATACCACTGTGGTCAGAGAAGATGCTTGGTCTGAGTTCAGTCTTCTTAAATTTACTGAGACATTTTTTGTGACCTAACGCGTGACTTCTCCTGGAGAAGGTTCCCTGTGCACTTGCATAGAATGTGGGTTCTGCTGTTTTGAGTGAACTATTCTGTTGGGTCTGTATATATGTTGAGTTTGTATGGTCTAATGTGTCACTGAAGCCACTGTTGCCTTGTGGGTCTTGTGCTTGGATGATCTGTCCTTATGTAAGGGGGATGATAAAGTCCCCTGCTGCTGTACTGCTGTCAGTCTCTCCCTCTACGTCTGTGAACTTCTGCTCTGTGTGTTCAGGCACTCCTGCGGTGGGTGCACGTACATTTATGATTATTACATCTTCTTGTGGAATTGTTCCCTTTGTCATATTAATGCCTTTCTTTGTGTCTTGCTACAGTCTTTGTTTTAAGTCTGTTTTATCTGACATGGGAATTGCTAACCTGACTTTTTTTCTTTCTCTGCTTCCATTTGCATGATCCATGCTCTCCAGTCTCCTCACTTTCAGGCCACCTTTAGGTTTGAAATGAATCTCTCGTAGGCAACATACAGACAAATCTTTTTTGTTTGTTTGTTTATTTTATTTTTTTTTATCCCTTCTGTCATCCTGTCTGTTGATTGGGGCATTTAGTCCATTTACATTTAAAGTAGTTGTTGAGGGTGCCTGGGTGGCTCAGTTGGTTAAGCAACTGCCTTCAGCTCAGGTCATGATCCCAGAGTCCCAGGATCAAGTCCTGCATCGGGCTCCCAGCTCCACAGAGAGTCTGCGTCTCCATCTGAAATTTCCCTCACTCTCTCAAATAAATAAATAAATAAATAAATAAATAAATAAATAAAATCCTTAAAAAAAATAAAGCAGTTGTTGATAGGTACATACTTATTGCTATTTTGTTAATTGTTTTTTGGTTGTTTTTGTAGTTTTTCTCTGTTCCTTTCTTCTCTTCTTGCTTTTTTCCCTTATGGTTTAATGACTTTCTTTAGTGTCATGTTTAGACTCTCTTCTCTTTTTTGTGTGCATACCTACATAGAATTTTTATTTGTTATCCCATTGCCATCAGGTTACCATCAGTTACCATCAGGTTGACATATAACGTCTTATGTATGCAGCATTCCATAGTAAGTTGGTGGCCACTTAAGTTTGAATACATCCTAAAAACACTAAATTTTTACTTGCCCTTCCATGATTTATGTATATGATGTCATATTTTATATCTTTTTTATATCTCTTGGCTGATTTCTGTAAAATAATTAATTTTACTGTTTTTGTGTTTTTCCCTCCATACTGGTTTTATAGTCTACTAATTAGTAGCCAGCAGACTGGTTTTATTAGTCTTTACCTGTATTATATATTTGCTTTTACTGGTTAATTTTTTGCCCCTTCATAATTTCTTACTTCCAGTCTGGACTTTTTTTTTTTTTCCATTCAAAGCATTCCCTTTAACATTTCTTGTGAGTTGGTTTACTGGTAATGAACTCGTTTAAATTAAAGAAAATTTTTAAATGAAATACTTTTAATACTTAAATGCATTTAAAGTAATTTCTTTATTTTCAAGTATATTTTCCCAACCTGTTCTTTGGGAAGGAATCTTTTTCTTGCATATAGAGACTACATGATAAGAAAATCCACTTAAGTTTTAAGTTGTCAATGTATTCAGAATAATAAGTCTCATCTTGAATTCATAAGAGCTATAGCAACATTTTAAATTAGAGTTCTAATGAGTTTTTAATGAAAACGACAAAACTCTGATTATTGCAGAGAGTGCAGATTAAGGATTAAATGATGGCTGTCTAGACTCACCAACATCTGGCCGTTATTTATTGATTCCTCCCAGCCCCACGTTCCAGGCCAATGGCTGCCAGGAGGACCCTGCCTCCGGCTGCCACCCCCATATGAGCACTGCCGCAGGAAGGTTCTTTCGGTCAACGCAGTGAGAGTCATCTGCTTGGGCTGACAGATGGACAGAAGGAAACTACTTCCTAAAGCAGGCAGAATCATTCTTATGATTCCTAAATGTTTTGGGGAGGCTGCATATGTTCTGTTGTAGAAGAAAGAAAAGAGGGAGGAAAAGAAAGATCATGTGTTTGAAGAAGGAAAACACAAGTCAAGACAAGAGGGGAAAGGGCAGAAAAAGAGAAAGAGAAAAGAGCATGTGACATGCTGGTGTTGCCTCCTGGCCTCCAGCTTTTGCTGCTAGAACTGCTGCCCCTGCCCCGCTGTAAAGGGTTCCATGTCTCTCAATGGCCTTCCAACAGCCACATGTGCTTAAACCAAGGTGGGGTCAGACCTGAGCTGGCCCCCTTCCTCTGAGCTGCACTCACCACTAAGGCTGGGTATGTCTGAGTGCTCTTCCAACACATTTTTTTTTAATTTGACAGAGAGATAGAGAGACAGAGAGAGCACAAGTAGGTAGAGCGGCAATGAGAGGGAGAGGCAGAATCAGGCACTCCACTGAGCAGGAAGCCTGATGCGGGACTCAATCCCAGGACCCTGGGATAATGACCTGAGCTGAAGGCAGACGTTTAACAGACTGAGCTACATAGGTGCCCCTCCAAGACTATTCCTAATCAGAGTAGAGGGAGAAAAAGTGTCTTTGTGGCCATGAAAATTAGAAGATGTAAAACTCAGGGCTCACTGAGATGCCTGGGAGGCTACATTGGTTGAGCATCTTACTTTTGATTTTAACTTAGGTCATGGTCTCAGGGTGCTGGGATCCAACCTGACAACATAGGCTTTGGGATCCATACACAATGGTGAGGGGGCTCTGCTTAGGGATTCTCTCCCTCTGCCACTCCTCCCACTCTCTCAAATAAATAAATAAATAAATCTTAAAACAAACAAACAAACAAACAAACAAAAAGACCTCAGAACTCACAAAAGCCAAGGTTTCTACCAAGTTCAACAACTGACCTGTAGGAGGGAATGGACTAGCAGGTGACATGAGGCACCATTTGCCTCCTCAGCACAGCTGGGTCTTCTCATTCTCACTACACAGCAGAATCTGCCATTTGTCTGTACTAATTTGAGCTTTTTAATCTCATGAATCATAAATGCTGTAGCAAGAAAGTAAAAATAAAGAAGAGGAATAAAACAGATAAGAGAAAATAAAAATAAAATAATAAAATAAAATAAAAATAAATCATAAATGCTGTAACATGAAAGTAAAAATAAAGAAGAGGAATAAAACAGACAAGAGAGGTTAGGACAATGTACATAAATAAGGAAAAGAATGAAAAAAGAAAGACACACATATAGGCATTCTCCTTTGTTGGCTGTCATGAAGCATGTGAGCATTTTGGGGAGACCCACATGACAAGGGGATGAGGGTGGTCACCATGCAGCTGCCAGCAAGAAACTGGAGCTCTCAGACCCTCACACAAGAATAAATGAATTCTAACCAGTAACGTGGTAGAGTCTGGTAGCAACATCCTTCCCTGCAATAGACAACACAGATTTTGTACCTGAAAGTGATCTTGCTGGAACAACGACCTGAAAATGTGAGCGTGACTGTGGATGGCAGTGAGTGGAAGACAGAGAAATTCTGAGGAGTGTGAGAGAAAGTCTCAATGTCCTGTTAGTAGAAATTTAAGTATTGAAGATGCTGTTGATGAAGCTCAAAAGGAAGTAAGAAGCAAGTTACTGAAAACCAGAGGAAGCAAGACCCCTGTTATGTGGTTTCAAGGCTTTGCAGAAATCATCTCCTGCAGTCGTTTGAGAAGCAACAGGACTTGCAAGCCATGAACTCGGCTTTATAGCTAAGATTTCCAAGGAAAGATGGAGGTGCCTTCTGGCTTGTAGTACTGATAGCTGAGCACTGCATGTAATAACCCTCCTACTTAGTGTAAAATGCAAGAGGAAAGAGGTCCATTAGAGGAAGCACTGTTTGAAAAAAAGGATCCAGGTTTTGATTATTTTGAAATTTTTCAAGTCTTTCCAGGCAGCAGAGAGAAAAAGCCAAGAGTGTGACCATGCACATTTTGCAAAACCTTGGAAAGATCAAATCATCAGAGTGTTCCAAAGGGCTTTCAGATGATCAAGGATGTTCTCCTTGCAGACCCTCTTGGCCATACCAGAGAGCTTCTAAGAAGGTAAATTGTGTTGTCCCTCAGCCCACACAGCAGGAATCCCAGGTAAAAAGGGTTTATCCAGAAAAGACCTTGGGGGCTTTTGTCTAGAAATGTGAGCCCCATCCCATCCAGGAAATTCATGGGAGAGACACAAGTTCTTGATAAAATTGTATCAGTAAAATTCTGGCCAGCTTGGTCTAAAAGAGAGTATAAAAGGGAAAGAGGATACCAAAATCCTAAAATTATACTGTCAGGAAGCTGGCAGAGGGAAGTTGGTTGCATGTACATAGTATCCTCATAAAGAAGGAAAGATGACTCTCATGTCTAAACCAAGAACCCAGAGACTGGAGACAAGAGCCATGGAAGGTTACTCTCTGTGTTTGAGAACTATTATGGCCCAGTGACCTTTTGTCCTTTACTTTTTCTCCTTTTTAGGATGGGGACATCCATAGCTGTTATGGATGGCTATCCCACCACTGCACATGGGGTGCATGAGGAGGGTGCAGGTGACTTTTCTTAAGGCTGGTTGCTGGCTCTGTAGGTTTGCAGAGTGGCCAGTCAAGAGGAGTTTCGCATAGTGTCATCCACACCTTGGAACTGACCTACATTATGAGGTCCTGGACTTTGAGCAGATGCTATCATGGCATGAGGCCCTTGGAGACCTTGGGATGGATAAACGTATTTTACATTTGGGAAGGGCCTGAATCACTGGGCGTTGCAGTGACTCTGACAATCTTGTAAGGAGGACCCCATGATTCCTGTTTACGTATTTGCCCTTTAAGAGCTCCCTCCTTTTGAGTATGGACAGGACCTGTGACTTCTAATCTATACAGTCCTTCAAAGGTAATAGACATAAGTTACTATGTAGGTGGGATTCAGCAACACAGCTAACTGTCTTGCTGGAGACTCTTTTGCAGACAGTGGTAAGGCACGCAGGTACTGGGGGGAGGCCTACCTCTTGGAGAAATGCAGGCAGCCTCTAGAACCCAAATGCAGGCTATGCTGTGGAACAGCTCAAAGCCAAGGCCTTCCGTTCTCCAGCTGGGAGGGAATGAATTCTGCCAACAAGTGAGCGAGCCTGGAATGAGACTTTTCCCCAGTCCAGCCTCCGAGTGAGAACCCAGCCCTGCTGGACAACCTTGAGTGTGACAGAACCCAACAAAGCCACGCCTATGCTCCCAACTCACAGAAACAGCAAGATAAGAAGTGTGTGGTGGTTTAAGCTGCTCGGTTTGTGGCACTATTTTTATGCAGCAATGCATATCTACCATGGCAAGTGAGAGGGAGAGAGAGATAAAAAACAGAGTGAATACAAAAAAGGACAAGAAAACACAGTCAACAGTCCTGAAAAGACAGTCCCCAGAGGGAGACTGAATGCAGGAACTGCCGACAACCAGGGCCAGCTCGCTGATTTGTGGGAGGACAAGAAAGCAGTTCAGAGTGGGTGGACTTGAACCACTGAACACAGGCCCCAGCAGCACAAGAAGAAGAGGTGCTGAAGAGGACACGTCGGGGCTGGAGAACTCTGTCAACCCTGTCTGGGGTGCTGTCAAGACCTGGTCCAGCAGGAACCTCCATACCTGCTGAAAGCCAGAGTTTTCTGCCAACCTGCTTTGGCACCTGCCATGCTTCACAGAAGGAAGACGTGCCATCTGATGACACTTTTGAGGCTCTTCAGGGGCCGCTCAGACCACAGCTCGTGGTCATCTCTTTAGAAATGGAAAGTAATGAGTTTAGCTCGACGTCTGCTAGTTTACAGGGTGGCCCAGAGAAATTTTCATGATGAATCACACATCATCTCTTTCTTTTGAGATTCTGGTTCTTAATTCTCGCAGAAATAAGTAAAAACTATACATCAGGGATGGCGACTTCTCTGTGGTCAACAGTTTACTGCTTTGGTCAATAGAACATGGTCACAGAACCCCTTGGTCTGGCTCCAGAATGTTTATAAGCCACTGTTAGGCTGGGTTTCTGGGAATCTTTTATCCTGACGCTGCTCCTGGGCATTTGGTCTCTCCAGGCAAGTGGGTCCTCAGACAAACCAACAGCAGAAACACTATTACCCACAACACTCGCTCCTTTGTCTTTCTTCTTAGCACTCACAGTAGTTCTGTCTTGTTTGAATAATGGTTTGAACGATGCTGAATTCGGGTTATTTGTCAGACACATGTTGTAGGAGTAAGTGCCTGAGGTAATGCAGTCGCCCGGAGTACAACAGACAGTGAGATTTCTTGGGTGATCAAGAAGAAAACCACACACACACACACACACACACACACTCTCTTGTTCAATACAAGGGACTCTCCTTTGAACATAGCATTCATGACTAGAGCTTTCATTAACTTCTCTAATGGCAGCTAAAGTGAAACATTTATGAATAAGTAAAAGAGGCTAAAACAGCCTCTTCTCCATCTCCCACTCACCCTGCTTGTGCTCTTTCTCTGTCAAATAAATAAAATCTTGCAATAAATAAATAAAGTCATTTGCAAAAAAAGAATAATATCGAGAGTTGACTACAGCCAAATAGCAGAGAGCTCCATGGGCACGAGCTCTTGCCAGGGCACTGCTGTGCCCCTCAACATGCTTTTCCTTTTATTACACACTTAAATATCCAGTGTCTGTTGGAATTTCCAGATTAAATCAGGAAGCAAGAAAAATAAATAGGTTTTATGAACGTAAAGAAATGCAGAGGCTATGTAACTGAACAACATAAAAATAGATTACAATGACATTGATTTCTTAGATACCCAGACCCTGTTCTCATTCAGAGAATGCTTTTCTCCCTCAATTATGCATGTGGAATGCATGTAAAATACAATTTGGACCTTGCCATCTTCTGCAAAATATTTTCAAAGTAAATTGGTAGGTTTGGTTTCTCTACTCAATATAGGTTAAAATACATGTGGGTCTTTAAATAAAAGAACATGCCCAGATGCTTCCTTCTTGCCAATATTGCTTCTAATTTCTCCCACTGTCACTGAACATCAGGATGTAGCTGGTCACCCAGTGGGAGGTCCCCCTTCCCCCACTCCCCAGGTGGCCAAAGCTGGGACCTCCATTCTCTCTTTAAAATCAATCTGCAGCCACTGGTATTTATTTGACCTAAGTGGGGATCAATCACCAGCATTTTTCTATAGGCATCTTTCTATAAAAGGAGGAATATAGAAACAAAAATAAGAAACTGTTAAGATCATTGTTAATAGAATAAAAACACCTGTGAGGCTGTGTATATACCAATGTAAGAAAATAATAGTCCTCCAATGCATAACATGCAACTTCTCATCATTACAGAAAAAAAAAAAAAGCATAAAACCATGAACTGAATGTAAAGGAATGGGACTTAGATTAATTGTGGACATTCTAGGGCGCAGACACCCCTGAATCTGTAATGTGGTTAATATGGGGAGAGGCCCCCAGACATCCTGTGCTCGGGTCCCCTCACAGAAGTGGTGGATCTCCTGGGTCCCGCGTAGGGTTTGCAAAGAGTCCTGCTATCTGAGCCCTTTGCCTTTTGCTCTACCTAAGGAAACAAACTCACATTAAAGAAATCCTCAGAAATAGTTCAGCACATTGAAAAGGATCCAAAAGAAAATGTTGGAAGCTGATCCAAATGAAGTTTCATGGTAATTCTCCACAGCCCAGAAAAGAGGGTCACTCGCTATTGTCACATGATGGGAAGAAGGCAGGCCAAGTTCAAAATACTCTTGCTAAGTATTTACAAAGACATAAGACACTAATTTTCAATGTTTCTAAGTGTTTTAAATTATAGCGTACTACATAAATATGGCCTTCATCTGTCATAACTAGGTAGATGCCCAGCTTAACTTCACGACCAAAGGGGTGTAGCAGCCGGTGGAGAACTTCAGCTTTGAGCTCTCAACGCCAAGTCTCATCATGCCGTTGTGGTGGTTTCATCCAGAAACAAGTCTGTATGTGTGAGTAAGAGTCCTGGGGAGCTCGGGAGCTCGTACCCACATGCTTTCCCTTCCTGTCTTTCTCTTGCTGCCTCCTGTTCTTTTCCTTTAAATAAAAACCTTTCATGAATACAACCCATGGAGTCTTCTCAGACACACCAAGTGGAGAAATCTTCGCATTTACCAAATACATATGCCGCATGGGAAGAGACGTTGTTATGACTCTGAGATTTAGAGTGTGAATGGAGACAGCATGCCTAAAGTGGATTTCTCTAAATATAAGTATGCATATTTCTGGTGCCATATCTTCAATAACATGAAAGTAATAAAAATAGAAAGAGAGAACACTCTCATCTCTCCATGAAAATACTTCTTAGTGTAACGTGGCTCCCTAAATCTGTTGAACTGGAAGACAGCACCGTTTTCTGACTTCAGCATTTTTCTCTTGTAGACTATTTTGTGCTCGGAAAATATATGATTGGGATGGCTCCAATTATGTAATCTTAGAGTACATCCTTAAGTATCTTAAAATGTATTGAACCTATTAAAACCAGTAAGAAGTTACAGAGCACCGATTATTAAGGAATGAGTCCTAGGACCTCAAGTAGGCTGGCATGGGAGATCCTTTGTTTTTGTTTTTGTTTTAAAGATTTTATTTATTTGACAGAGATCACAAGTAAGCAGAGAGGCAGGCATAGAGAGGGGGGGAAGCAGGCTCCCTTCCAAGCTGAGAGCCCTATCTGTGGCTCAATCCCAGGACCCTGAGGTCATGACCTGGGCCAAAGGCAGAGGCTTTAACCCACTGACCCACCCCAGCGCCCCGATGCTTTGTATCTAATGCACGCACCAGAGATTCGAATGTAGATAAAATGCTTACATTATAGGGACTCTGGGAAGAGAGAGGATGTGGATGGGGGCTTGAAATCAGCCTTCATTCGATGTCGTGGCAGAGAAGTAGGACTGAGGACCATGTCAGTCTGTACGACCTTGGACACATCAGTGAGTCTCTCTGTGCTGCTGGGCCTTGCTCAGAACATGCACGGCTTTGACATCTCTAAACTCTATTTCTTCTCTATAAATCTGTTGTATCACTGAATCACTGCCTTACTTTTTTCAGCAAAACTCTCCTGTTCTTCACTGAATCTTTCCAATTCTTGGGCATGGTATTTCTTTCTCATCAGAGATCTACTGCAGCACATCAGTTGGTAAAAGCCTTAAGAAAAGCTGGCCGCAAGTATCTTTGTGAACAGTCCTTGCTTCCACTACTAGATCTATTAGCCAACCTATGATTAAACCCATTCAATTTAACAAGTACCATTTAACAAAAAACACAATTTCAAACAGTCAAATGTGTCATATGGAAGTGTGGAATGGCTTCAGTTCAGTATTTCTAAACCTTCATTAAATCTGTTTTGTTAAATTGTCAGTCTTTCAGGAAAAGTCTTTGTGATATGATTTTGCAAATGAGGTAAAGGGCTGATTCCAAGTTTGAAGTTGTCTTTTGAAAACCTCAGCCTCCAATAATAAATTTGGCAATACTTATCTAACATTTTATATTATGAATGGTTCTTTGATAAAGTAACTCAATAAATTGGTTATCTGCTCTGCCATTGTTATTCATGAGCAATTAGTTTTAATAGGAAATTGTGAACTTCCTGCTGGGAGAATGGGCCCTGCTGCTTTATTATTATTATTTTTTACAGATTTATTTATTTATTTTAGAGAGAGGGAGAGAGCATCAAGCAGACTCCCTGCTGAACACCGAGCCAGACATGGGACTTGAACTCATGAACCTGAGATCATGAATTGAGTGGGAACAAAGAGTTGGAAGCTTACCCGACTGCACCACCCAGGTGCGCCCTCCCCCATTGCTTTCCTAAGCTTTTTATGCAGACTTGGGAATGGTCAGAGATGTGTGTAAAGAAGTAACTGCTTTCTAATGTTCTCCAATTTGAATCTGACTTCCCTTTAAAAAAAAACAAATGACACATTATTTAACAGCTCTCAGTGCCTTTTGCACTCATACCATTGGCTGTCAAGTAAATGCTGAAAAAAGACACCCTAAAGAAATGTCTATGTGTAGAGTAATCTTCGCTTTAATTTTGTAATATAGAGACATCAAATCCATTACAACAAACACTCCCACTGTTTTCATCTTTCTATTTCTCGTATTCAACACAGTTCATACTGTAGGTGTAAAATAAATGCTTCCTGATAAATGATAAATAAAGTGCTACGTGCTGGACGGCCCTGTTTTGTAAAGGGGCAGTGCAGCAGGTGGGTCAGCACGTGCATGCTAAGGCCAGACAGAGCTGAATTCGAGTCTGGCTGTGCCCGTTCCTAGCTGAGTGTTGGAGGGTGTTAGATGCTCCTTGTCTCCGTGAAGAGCAGAGTTTAGGGCCCTGCCTTACAAGTTCCTCCTGACCCATTCCATATTGGTTTTCTGTATTTTCTCTAGATAAGGCTTTGGGGCTTAAGAGCAACATGGCAAAGCCTTTCCCCAACTATACCTATTAGGGATCACATCTGTCAGTAAAAATGTGTCTAAAAACAACGGCCAAATAAAAATAATTAAAAATCTCTAAGTATCAGGAGTTCTATCACCATATATCTGAAAATCTATCAGAAGTATTGGCATTTCATGGTTACTCAGTTTTCTTTATATTTAAGCCAAGTGGAAAGATGAGATGAAATCAATTATGTTATGTTACTAAAGATCATAGTAAAGTTGGAAAATATTAAAGGAATTAATCCAATTTCTGGACAAAATTAACCTGCTTCCTAAATTTATGAATCTTATGCAATGCAAATTACATATACTCTGTCATACGACCAAACTCCAATAAGTGTCCTAGAAGGTTGCTGATCCCGCATTTAATTCTGGCTGAGCTATTATCAGAAAGATCTCTCACATCATAAAATCGGTTTTACAGTTTACAGATTCAGTACTTGCCAAGTACAAGGATGCATCTGATAGAGAATATAGATTATGGTCGGTGCATTTATATTTTCTTTAATTTATTTGTTCCTCCTCTGATAGTTTAAAGACACATTTGCTAAACACACTACAAAAATCATTTCACGTTTCCTGACTGACCCCGTCCTGTGTGATGCAGTCCCGGGCAGGGTATCCACGTGCCGTCTTCCCACGAGCGAGACCTGCCTGCCGTCAGTGACCCCTGGCAATTCTTGGTGTGTGGGCGTCACCTCTTCCCCTTCTGGCATATCTACTAAGGTGCTATTCCTTCTTTTTTCAATAACATACACAGCGAATTTTTAGTAGGTTATAGAAAAGTAGATATTTTTCTTTCTAATAGGTTGATGTTCTGATCGTTCCAACCGGTCTCATCCTCGTAAAATTTTTTTACTCGCCTTCGTAGTCAGGTGTGACTATGAACAGACAGCTCTGTTGTCATTCTGAACCACGGATCGGATCACACCGAGCTCAGAATCCTCTGGAGACTCTCCTGTCTGTCCTCCTCCCCACCAAGGCCAGGCATACTTCGCAACGAGGTCCGTGTCTTGCCACAAATCCCTCCATCCTCTTGTCCTTCCCTGAGCCCTGACACTCCGTCTCTTACCAAGGCCCGCCCTCCACCGTTACTCCTCTAAGATCAAAGTCCTCCTGGTCTTGGGAAAATTGAGAACTCTTTCCCATCAGCTTCTCTCTTCACCTGCTTTCTAGATGTCATTCTTCCTCACTCTCAGCTCACCCTTTGGTGTCTTGTCACTTTATTTTGCAACCAGGAAATCCAGGACCCTCGCTCCCTCAGAACAGCAGCTCTGCACCCCTGTGGAGGCCCCCCTCCATTTTCCAAGGCACCATGGACCGAAGGATGAGTGACTATAGCATATGTTGTGGTCAGAATGGGGATGGCTATCTTAGGGGACTTGTGATGTATTGAGCAAAGCTTGAAACTGGGTATAAACATGACTGCCTCAAGATTTCCTGTAAGGAAGCATGGCCAGGACCTTCCCACGGTTCTCCCATAGCCAGCCTGGCTCTGCTTCCTGGACAATCACCAACCTCCTGACCCTGAGAGTCAAATTCAGAAGCTCTTCTCTTCACTCATCTTTAGGAAAAAACAAACCTCTGTATACACAGTCATTGCTTTGAGCCTAGAATATACATCTTGGTCCAACCACAATCGCCCACTTAACGTATCATTTCTCCAATGATGTCTTCCTGCGGGCTGATTTTTTTACTCTAAACCTGACCCAGAGCTGTGCCCTTGCAGACAACCTAGGGCTGGACTGCCGAGGCCTACTAGGTAAGTCCTAGGAGGGATTTGTCAGTATGTCTTGGGTCCCCTTTAGTTCTTTCTTACAGAGGACGTGCCCCTCCATTCTTCCTGCAATGTGCTTATTTCCTGTGGATTCCTCTGGACAGAACACCTGTGTGCATACACACACACATACTGCACACACTTGCACACACAGACACGTACAAATCCATATATGCACATTACACATAAGTATGCAAAAATACGCACAGCACACACGTATGCACATGCACACAGACATGGGCATTGCACACATTCATTCTTCCAGCAAAAAGTTACTGAACCCAATGTGAATACAATATGAGCAAAATATGGTCATCACCCTTATGGAGCTTATGGCCAAGTGAAAGAGATGGCAAATCGCTGCAAAATAAAATCTCTCTTTGTACTCTGTGACAACTGTAATGAAGGCCGAGTGCTCAGACGATGCCCCACGGAGAGACGTGCTAGGGCTAGGGGCTGAGAGCAGCTTCAGACCTGGAGGGAAGGTCACTTCAGGGAGAGGGATCAGCACATGCAAAGACCCAGTGAGATGAGGAAGCATGTATTTAGTTTTTAGAATTGGTTTTGAAAGAATCACCAAGAGACAAATCAAGACTCCACACCCTACAAAAAAAGTAAATATATTTACCTGGGAAGTTGAGTCAAGAAAAAATCCCATTCATATATAAAGTCCTGTTTTTTTTTAATCATAAGATGATGATATTTGAAAAACTGCACACCATTTTCTTTTCCGTTTGAAAAACTCTCACTCGATGTTTAAGTGCCGGCAAGTACCAGACTTCTCACTCTGCTGTTCCCTTTGATCACGTGAACTTCGGTTGCACTTGGCTTTCCGGCAGACACAGAACAGACAGATGTCATGCTTCCACTTTTACCTTCTTAAATCCTGAGAAAGAGCACATCCTAAAATACAAGCGCTGATGGCCGATGGACTAAATGTCACTCACAGACGTGGTTCAGTGAACAACCTTTAGAAACAAATAAATGAAAAGTGCAATTGCTCTAAGTTTTATGGCTTCCAAAGCCTCTTTTTTATCCCGTATGATTCTCAATGGATCCAACAGAAAAATGCTAGACACTTACAGTACTTTTTTTTTCCTCTTGGAGTAAATAAGATGCTGGTGTTATTTTTAGACTATGGATTGAGTAATTCTAAAAAAAAAAATGTAGAAGTGACACATGTTCAAGGAACGTAATCCAAAGAAGAGGGACATTGTGGGCTAGAAGCAGGGATGTGATCTGGAAGGCAATAGGGGTTAGTAGCCTCAGAGCTTGTCAGTCAAATAGATATGGCTCTTCTGGGAGAAGACAGGTTTTCTCTGATTTTCCCCAAACCCAAATTCAGTTTCTGGTTAGAAGAACTAGACTCAGCCCCTGGGTATGTCTTTGTAGCTATGGCTATGCCCATGATTCAGTAATCCATGGATGACTGTGCCCTTCAGGCCATCCTTTGGAACACCAGGTCCTCTTTCTTCTGGGGAGCTTGCCCCCTTGACCAGCCTGTGAACTTGCTCCATAGCCCCAGGGTAGAGGAGACTCCCTGTCCCTTGCCTCCTGTTCTCATGGTAGTTGTGCTGGGTCTGTCCCTGATGCTGACCCTGACCTTCAGCTTCCTATGTTCTGCCCAAGTCCTCAATCCTTGTAGCTTCATCTTCCAGATGCCAACCCTCACTTCCTGTGTGGACCACGTTGACCTTCTGCCCTTCCTCTGAGTCTACAAGGCTCACTGCCTACGTTCTCAGGTCTTTTGTTGTCAAGGACTGTTCATTCCAGACTTCATTTCACCCATTCAGACCTGACCTCTTGTCCATTTGCTTGGGTTCTGAGGGCATCCCAGAACCTGACCATCTTCTACATGGTACTTTTCCCTCTTTCTGTAAGATTCCTTTCAGAAATGTCTGAGACTTTTGTTGTTGTTTCCTTGGGTCTCCCAGAGTTCCTAAGTCCAACCCACTTGGGCAATGGACATATTGGACAAATCCATCCCACTGATGAGCAGTCCAGTGCTGGCTCCATTTCTCAGCAGAGCTGCCACTGACTCATTAAAACACACACCTGTCTGTTCTCTTATGTGGTGAGCACTGTCACGGGCACAACAGTCTCTGTAACACACCTCACTGCCCATGACTATGCGATTCCTTCTAGGGTGCTAAGTCTGATCCCTCATCAAGCGCTTTTCTTCTGAGATGTGGCAAGGCAAGTCAGAGGTCAGTGTTATGAGCTGAGGCCAGGAAGCAAAGCCAGAGGCTGGGTTCCCCAGCTTGCAGACGTAGGTGATGGAAATCTCAGAGAACAAGGGCTTTCAGAGGAGTTGGTTGAGGAGGGAACTGCTCAAGGATCCAGCAGGATCTTACTATCTACATAGTATAGAACCCCAGGGTGTTAATGGTCAGGGCACCACCGAGGTAATAACTACTCCCCCACTTCATGGAATGAGGAACCCCAGTGGCCTGTGTAGGAACCCCCTTTGTTTCACTTTATTTTTCCTTACCACCACCAAGTCCCACTGTAGTCACTTTAGTGTTAATGACTCATAAAATGTAGATGCTCCCAGCACTCCATGCACACACTGACACACTTCCCTACATCATACCCACAGCTGTGTGTGCTTTAGTGTGCAAAATAGCATTGCATTTTGCTATGAATTTTATTGTTTCATACTTTTTTTTATTAACGTGATGGCTTTTTAGCTTATTTCCATTACTTCAGCTGTTCTAACTCCTTTCTGAGGTCACAGGGCGTTCGTGGATCATTTTACATTTTGAGTTCTCCAATAGTGGATGCTTTGACTCTTTGCTGTCACTAAGAACACTGTGATGAACCCGATGGACCTGCTGAAGAACTTTTAATATGAGGAAGATGCACTTTTGGCCAAGTTAGCCATAAAGTTGAGTGCAAGTGATCTACTCACATGACTCTGCTCCATTGGATTTCAGGAGCAGAATGGAGCAGTTCTGACAGTGCTTTCAAAGTCTTGTTCACAGGGAACCAGCAGGGTTAACCTGACTTGGTTAATATACATAGTACCCTAATACACAGCCTCAGAAGTTGCTGCTGGGACACCTTTATCCATAACCATCATGAAGTGCTCAGTAATGCTCTAGCAAACCCAAAATGTCAACGTCTTTTCTTGCTGACTTGACAGCACAGAAGAACATGCAGTAATTAGACTTCAGAAATCTGAAGCATACTTACATTTGTTTTGAACCTTGGAGGACACTTAATTCACACACTTTAATTAGATAACATGCTTGTTTTGGGGAAAAGACAGGTATTTACTTCTTTTTATTTTGGAGGGATTATTTTATTTATTTTTTTTTTTTACTTTTTAATTTTTATAGGTATTTACTTCTTGATGAATCATTAATGTCTAAGAACTTCACATGTCCAATTTAGGGATTCTAAGAATACAGACATACATTGCCTAATGCAATGGGTGATTATCAGGACCTCTGGGCTTTAGAAAGTGGAGTATCCTCAGGACACAGGAGTAGCTTGGGTCTTCCAGAGTCACCTGAAGGGACTGACAAGGCCTTTGGGAGATCCTCACATGAACAGACTCCTATGAACCATGGGCCACCAGTGTTTTCCTTTCTCTACTGGAACAAGATATTTTAGGCCTATGTCACTCTTGAGCTTGATGTTTGGCAGCCCAGAGACTGGCTCCACTCCCTGTTTTGTTTTGTTCTTGTTCTTTACAATGAATTTTCTATCTGTATTTAAAAATAAAAATTTTAATAAAAGTACAAATTACCAACTTCCATAATCTGGCTATTGTGGATAATGCTACTATTAACATCGGGGTGCATGTATTTCTTTCAATTAGTATTTGTGTCTTCTTTGGGTAAATGCCTAGTAGTGCAGCTGCTGGGACGTGAGGTGGTTCTCTTTCTAACCTTCCGAGGAGCCCCCAGACTCTTCTTCAGGGTGACGGCATGAGTTTGTCTTCCCACCAGCGGTGCAAGAAGATTCCTATTTCTCCACATTCTCACCAATACCTGTTCTTTCTTGTGTTAATTTCAGCCATTCTGACAGGTGTGAGGCAACACCTCATTGTGGTTTTGATCTGCGTTTCCCTGAGTGTGAGGGATTCTGGGCGTCTTTCACGTGTCTGTTGGCCATCTGTTTGTGTTCTTTGGAAGGATACCTATTCATGTCTTCTGCCCATTTCTAATTGAATTATTCACTTTTGGGTACTGAGTTTTGTGCGTTCTTTATATATTTTGGATACTAGCCCTTTCTGAGGTGTGTTCCACAGATTGACCTTTAGTCTGTTGATTGTTCGCTTTTTATCTTGATGAGATCCTGTGGGTTTTTTTTTTTTTTTTTTTTGCTTTTGTTTCCCTTTCCTCAGGAGACACATTCAGAAAGAAGTTGCCACAGCCAATATCAAAGAGGTTACCGCCAGTGTTCTCTTCCAGGATTTTTAGTTTCAGGTCTAACATTCAGGTCTTTCATCCATTCAGAACTTATTTTTGCATGTGCTGTAAGACAGTGGGCCCATTCCATCCTCTTGGAGGCAGCCGTCCAGTTTTCCCAACACCAAGGGGAGGTGGGTGGAGGGATGGGGGAAATAGGTGATGGGGGGTACGGAGTGCACCTGTTGTGATGAGGTCTGGGTTTTGGGTGGAACTGTTGAGTCACTAAAGTGTACACCGAAAATGAGTATCACACTGCATGTTAACTGATAGGAATTTTAAAATGTAGATGATCTACTTAACTTGGCAACAGCTGCTTAAAAGTGGGAGCAGATGCCTCTGAAGGATGAGGTATGAGATTCTCCATCAGGCCACATCAGTAGGGTCCCTCTCATCGTGTGCCCAACACAGAGGCTGGGCATCCACCATCTTGTGTTTGTCATAGGTACCATCTACACTGTCTTACTAATGTTACCTGACTTCTCTTGGAGTAATATGAGTGTCTGATGCAGAGGCTAACATAACGAGAGTGTGTGCCGTGAAGAAGGGGCCAGGGGGTCAAAAGACTCAGGCTTGTGGGTCAAGAATTTCAGTAAAGAGTTATATGACCTCACATGGGTTACTCCACTTCTCCAGCATTGGTAATCCTTTGTAAAGTCAAGGGATTGGACTGCTCGCCATTTTTCAAATTATACACTGCTGTTCACAAAATACTAATAGGTAGCCCATAAAAAAAAATTAAAAAGAAAACAATGAAAATTTTCTTCTAAAATGCATTTTTAAATATAGGCTTACAAAAACATAAGTAAGCAAAATAAGCTTATTTTTCAGTCTTTTAGCCTGCCAACTTTATCCTGCGACTTCCCTAATTTATATCTGCAGGTTGTAACTATGTAAGAATTAACATGTCTAAATCCACACCTTTGATCCCCCTAGCCCTGTTCCCTGTTCCCATTCCCACTTCCAGGTGTTAAACCATCAACCCAGCCACTCAGGCAGAACCTTCTGTAATATATTTGGCTCATTATTTCACCAGATGTATCTATACTGTCAGCTAATTCTTTCTCACTATCAGTTACCCAGCTGTGTAAAATATGACCCCAAAACTTCGTAGCTTAAGAAAACAAACACTTCGTTAGCTCACAGTTCCATAGGTCAGCAGTTTGGGCCAGATGCAACTGCATGGCTCTTCTCTTGGCCTTGCAGAATGCACTCCAGTGGCAGCATTATCTCGGGGTTGGCTAGTGTCTGGTGGTGCCCAAGCTATGACAGCCTGTATTTGCTATATATGGCCCAATCATCTGCAAGGCCAGCTTTGGCTTCTTCCCGTGGCAGTCTAAGGGCAGCAAGAAAGGGCAAACACCACAGAGAAGGTACATTCCAAGTCCTTGTCTGCATCGCACTTGACAATATCTTGTTGTTCACAACATGTCAGCTGGCCAAGTCCAGAGTCAGAGAGGGGCCACAGAAGAGTGTGGATAGATGAGGGGCCATTGGAGGCCACTGCTGTGACCCTCTTTCCCCCAACCCAAAGCAAATCCCAATGTCTGCACTTTCCTTACCCACTGGCTTCTCTGGAATCAAGCCCCTCTCATCTCTCACTCAGAGATTGTAATAGATTCCTACTAACTTGTCTGTCCAGTTCTTCTCTCAGATCCCCTGAACAGGTTTTCCAAGGACAACAGAGAGATTATTTAAAATGTAAGCAAGGTGGTCTTGTTCCCTGTCAAGAATCCCTCCAAGATTTCTTATTTAATTGAGAATGTGACGTAGATGAATTCCTCGGGCGGAAACATCTCCGCAGCTTTGTCTCCACTTACCTGTGATGCTCGTCTTCCTTTCCCTCAGCTGTTGTCAGGGATGCCCATCTTTCGGTTTCGCAGAGAAATCGGGCTCTTCCCAGTGATACGTCTTTCCATTATCATTCACGCACCCCCACCCACAATGTTCTTCCCTGAGCCATTGCATGACTTAGCTCCCTCTTGGATCTCATTAAAGTGGGATCCTTCAATGACCTGGTCTGTTTCTTTTGAAGCTCTCTGTGCATCACAGTTTTTTTGTGTGTGGGTTACTTTTCCACTTACCTGTTAGCTGTTAGACAGTAGTTTGTGGGCACAGGAGGACAGGGTTATGGCTTTTCGTATTCTCACTGTTTAGCTTGTCGTGCTTGTACGTAGTACAAACTCAAGAAATCTCTGTACAATGATCTCTCCAAACTCAAAGCAGCATTAACCACATGGCTAAAAAGTGGAAATATCCAATATGCCCATAAACTCATGAACGTTGAATGGACACAATCTGGTACACACATATGGAGGAATCTTGTTCCACAATAAAAAGGAATGAAGTAGTAACACATGCCACAGTGTGGATGGACCTGAAACATGACACTAGTGAAAGATGCAGACCACAGCAAAACCAGACCCTACATCTCGTAGGATTCCATTCATACGAAATTTCCAGAATAGGCAAATCTGTGGAAACAGAGGCTAAGTAGTGTGAGTGCTGGGAGACAGGGAAAGGCTTCTCATTATATGGAACTTCTTTTTGGTGGGAAACACTCTAAAATTATATAACCGGTGGAAATGCACAACTCTGCTAATCCACTAAAAAATTAAATGTACACTTTATGTGGGAGGATTTTATGATATGTAATTATATTCTTCAAAATTGATTTAAAAAAATAATTCTTAGAAAATGAAATAAAATCAGGTGCAATAATGTTCACACTGATCCCGATTTGGGGGGGCACAGGAGAGGAACAGCTATTTCAAAACTTCTTCAATTTCTGTGCATTATCTTTTTCATTTAAGAGGTAAAACTGTAGAAAGAGTTGTGAAACCAGAAGCAGGAGGAGTCAACTTCAAACTCCTTTGGTAAAGATGTTTTCGTTAAAGAAAAGTTAAAAAATCAGGGGATGTGGAGAAAGGGGAATCCTCTTACACTGTTGGTGTGAATGCAAGTTGGTGCAGCCTCTTTGGAGAACAGTGTGGAGATTCCTCATGAAATTAAAAATAGAACTTCCCTATGACCCTGCCATTGCACTCCTAGGTATTTACCCCAAAGATACAGATGTAGTGAAAAGAAAGGCCATCTGTACCCCAATGTTTATAGCAGCAATGACCACAGTCACCAAACTGTGGAAAGAACCAAGATGCCCTTCAATGGACGAATGGATAAGGAAAATGTGGTCCATATACACTATGGAGTATTATGCCTCCATCAGAAAGGATGAATACCCAACTTTTGTAGCAACATGGACAGGACTGGGAGAGATTATGCTGAGTGAAATAAGTCAAGCAGAGAGAGTCAATTATCATATGGTTTCACTTATTTGTGGAGCATAACAAATAGCATGGAGGACATAGAGAGGAGAAGGGAGTTGGGGGAAATTGGAAGGGGAGGTGAACCATGAGAGACTATGGAAAACAATCTGAGGGGCTTGAAGGGGCGGGGGGTGGGAGGTCGGTTTACCAGGTGGTGGGTATTATAGAGGGCACGGATTGCATGGAGCACTGGGTGTGGTGCAAAAATAATGAATACTGCTATGCTGAAAATAAAAAATAAATTTAAAAAAATTCATGGAATTTTAAACCTCGAATTCACCCTAAAGAATATTCCATCATAAAATGCAATGTCCTGGAATATATTTTAATTAGCTATGCAAGTTTGCATGCACACATGTGTGCACACATACATACACACACACACATATTCTGAGTTCATTTCATCTGTGCAAGAACCAGGCAAGACCCTGCCAGCCATTTCCAAGTCCTGACATAGGTGTGGAAATTGGCCTTTTCTATCATTGTGAAGATGTATCTTGGCTGTCAAAGAACTAAACATTATTTATTTTAACCTGCCTGAAACTTAAAATAATTTGAGTTTGCAAACTGAATGTGCTCTAATTCACTTCTTAGTCAAATGAGGAAAGTCAGCCAGTATGTTTGAGACTGACCTTACGCGGCACATCTAAAAACCACACTCCAGTCTGCAGGCTTAATTTTCCTTGCTCTTCCTCTTGAATTTTATTACCCTTCAGTTGTCATTTCCAATCTCTAGTGTGTTGTGATAATACCCTCCTCTGGAATGTGCTTCCACTAGAAACTTTTTGGAACTGCGAAAAAGGAATTACTTATCATGATCGTTCACTCATTAATGTCACATTTTTGTTGATACCTGATGTTGTTGAAACTACTCTTAGCATCCAGAGTCTTGCCACTCAAGAAAAATAGCCACCAATACACACAATTCCTTTCAGAAAACTCTTTTCCTAAGAAGTGTGATAATTGTATTTCTCACTGCCCATATTCTTTTATGTGTTCTATCTTATGCTTAGGAATTTAAAAAACACGTACATAAACAAAACAAAACAAACCACACATACACACCCACCCACCCCCCATATATATATATATATATATATATATATATATATATATATATATATAATATAAATATAAAAAACCCTCTGAGATAAAACTCTGCTTTATCTAGTAACCTTAGATTAGACAATTCTGCTAATGGTTTGTTACATGACTATGTGGCAATCAAAGGAGACAGTTAAGATACCCGAGCTCTTCAAGCTGTGTTGGATCCCTACACTTCCCCAATTTAACCAGGATCTTCCATGCTGACAGGACAACCCATTCTGCTGGCATGAGCCTTGCCTCCCTCCTTGACTCATGGGTCCTAATGACAAAAGCCCCTTGAACTCGCAATCTGACTTGCCCTGTTGCTTCAAACAGCCCACCTGAATGAGAGTCAGGCATGTAAGATGCAATGTAACTAAACAATGAGATCTGTTAAATGTGAATTGGGAATATGAATATAAAGATATTTGAATGTGAAACTGAACAGAAGTTTACCTAGATAAAAAACTGATGACCTGGCTTTGGTCCACAATTCTTCTTATTGGAAGGAAGACAGATGGTGATTTATGAAGTAATTTGATGTGCCATGCAACTTACAAATCATGTTCTATTTAATCTTCACATTAAAGTGTGAGGGAAGTGTTGCTCCATCTGTGAACCAGATGAAGACTTAGAGGATTGAGAAGTTGTAATAATTTATTGAGATTATATAATTTGTGAGATTCAGAATTACATTTTAAGATATACCTTATCATATCATTTCTATAATAGCAAATATTCTCCTAGAGTTCTTCAAACTTAGAGAAATACATAGAAATTCAGTTGAGATCATCTCACAGTAATTTATTGAGGACAGATCATAATACGGATCTTTGGGGAATTGAAAAGATTGTTAAGGGAAAGAAAATTGGTAAACTGCATTTTTTTTCCTGAAACTAAATGCTTTTCTTGCCCTCAGAGCTAGGCATAGGTTTAAAAAGCAAGTGTATTATTGTCTGTCTCTGCTTCTCAGAGAAGCATGAAAGGCTTCCGAAATTTAAGGCAAAATATCAGAAAACCTGATGTTAGAAGATGTCTTGGCTCCAAAGTTTTGTTACTGCCATTTTGATGCAATTCATGTGTTGAACATGCTGCTTCCACATTTATGACAAGCATACAAAACTTTAATCAAAATTATCTCAAATTTGAGTCTCATTAAAATATTCACCTAATTAATACCATCTTCCTTGATGCTATAGATAAAACCTTTCCACTTTCTAAACTTTTTTTTACTAAATGTATTTTCAATGGTTCCTATTCCTTAATTAATACTTCAGATAAAAACTTGATTTACTGTTCAAAGTTTACTAAGTCTATCTTATGTCAATGTGTATTTTGTTTTGCACACAGTTGTTAACTAAATGCAACTATCCAAGATCTTAAACATTACAACTTTGTCAAAAATGTTTTTGTTATCTGTCCATATTTTACCAAATAAAACTTCTTACCATGTCAAGTTTTACATGCTATCAATATTTTGGGGGAGATTCTTTCTACCAAGTGTGTTTTTTGGCATTTTATTATTGCTATTTTCAATACTTCCAAGCTATATGATTCTTCAAAAATATTTTTACTTATAACTCTCAGTTTGGGGGTTTGTTGATTACTTCAATCATAATATTTACTAAGAAATGGTTAAAAGTTTTGGATGTAATTATCATCATGTTTTCATGATAGACATTTCAAAAGTTCAAAAAATGATTATCCTTTGGCTTAATAAGAGAAAAATCATTCCTGGATTCATTTGAGGAAAAAAAAATCTTACAGCTTTAGTAATTACAAAATAAGAATGCTAATTTCAAGAAATATTACAAACACCAGCATCATTTGGTCTATTGTGAAAGACTAATTATTCAGTTAAGTAAAATAATAGGTATTAATTTCACATAACCTTAGTAGAGATATAAATCCTATATATTATTACTAAATCATGTATTTTTTATTATGGCCAAATATACATGACACATACCATTTTACCATTTACTATAACAACTGCCATTTTAATCATTTTTTTTAAAGCAGACTCCACACCCAGCATAGAGCCCAACACAGGACTTGAACTCACAGTCCTGAGATCAAGACCTGAACTGAGCTCAAGAGTTGGACACTTAACTGACTGAGCCATCTAGGCATGCTGTTAACCATTTTTAATTGTACAATTTAGAAGCATTAACTTTTATAATGTTAATCACCATGACCCATTTCCAGAACTTTCTCTTCATTCAGGACACTCCACATCCATTAAGCAGCAACTCGCCATTTCCCCCTTCCCTCAGCCCAAGGTAACCTTTTTCCCGCTTTTTGTCTCTATGCACTTAGTTATTCTTGGTACATCCCATAAGCAGATTCATGTAATATTTGTTCTTTTGTGTTTGGCTCATTACACTTACCGTAATATCCGTAATATATTTGAGGGTCACATACAGAGCGTGTGTCAAGATTTTATTCTTTTTTTAAGACTGAATAATATTCCATTGTATGCAGACACCGTATCTATTCATGCATTCCTCTATTGATGGACACTTGTGTTTATTTCAGCTTTTGGCTACCGTGAATAGTAATACTGCTGTGAATGTTGGTGTATGAGTACCTGTCTGAGTCATTGCTCTCCATTTGGGGAGGGGATGGTGAATACCTAGAATTGGAATTGCTAGATCCTATCATCCAGCTTTTTGAGGAACTAACAATTTCACACAGCAGCTGTGCCGTTTGAAAATGCACATGGACTTCTGGTCCTCCATGTCCTTACCAAAGCTTGTTGTCTTCAGCCTTTTTGAGAATAGCCACCCCACTGAGTGTGAAGTGGCATCACATTGGGTTTTGCCTTGCATTTCTCCAATAATGAGTAATTTGAGCCTTTTTCATGTGCTTTTTGGCTATTTGTGTATCTTCACTGGTGAAGGGTCTGTTCAAGTCCTTGCCCATTTTTTTTTTTTTTTAAATTGGGTCTCTTCGTTTTTTTTATTCTTGAGTTGTAATATTTGTATATTCTGGATATTAACCTCTTATCAAATATATCATTTGAAAATATTTTCTCCCATTCTATGCTATTTTTCCCACTCTTGCTAATGTCTTTGATGCACAAAGTTTTTAAATTTGATGAGATCGAATTAATTTTCTCTTCTTGCCCATGTTTTTGGTGTCCTTCTCCCTGAAGTATCAAATCCAAAGTCATGAAGACTTTTCCTTATGTTTTCCTTTATGACTTTTATAATGTTAGCCTTTACATTTAGGCCTCTGATACATTCCAAACTAATGTCTGTAAATGGTATTAGGTCAGAACTCAAACTCATCCTTTACCATATAGGTATCCAGTTTTCCCAGGACCATTTCCTCAAAAGACTGTTTTCTCCCCCATTTAATGGATTTGGCACCTTGCTAAAAATAATTTTACAATACATGTATGAGTTATTTCTGGGCTCTCTAGTCCATTCATTTGTATTTCCATCTTTATTCCAATACCATGTTGCTGTGATTACTGCAGGTGTAGAATACGTTTCAAAATCAGGAAATGGGCACCCGCCAGTTTTGTCCCTCTTTTCCAGGATGTTTTGGCATTTCAGGTTTCCTTGATTTTCAGCAAAGTGACCTTTGTATTTGCTCATGTATTTAACTTCACCAGAGATTTTTATATCTTCCTATGGGTTCTACTTGCTGTCTAATGTTGTTTTATTTCCATCTGAAGGATATACTATATTTTTTAAAGATTTTATTTATTTATTTGACAGACAGAGATCACAAGCAGGCAGAGAGGCAGACAGAGAGAGAGAGGAGGAAGCAGGCTCCCTGCTGAGCAGAGAGCCCAATGTGGGGCTTGATCCCAGGACCCTGGGATCATGACCTGAGCCGAAGGCAGAGGCTTCAACCCACTGAGCCACCCAGGCAGCCCGGATATACTATTTTTTGTGGTGAGGTCTGTGGTCAGGGATTTTATCAGATTTTGTTTATCTGAAAGTGTCTAATTTCTTTAATTGTTCCCTCAAAAATGAAGGACAATTTTGCTGGTTACAGAATTCTCAGTTGACAGCATTCTTCTTTCGGCTCTCTGAACATACCATCCCACAGCCTTCAGATCTCCAAGATTGCCTGGCAATCTTCCTGAGGATCCCTTGCATATGATCACTCATTTCTCTCTTGCAGCTTTCTCTCTTAGCCTTTGTTTTTTGATAACTTCATTAGTGTGTTTCAGTGTGACTATCTTCGGGTTTATTCAACATGGAGTTTGTTGAACTTCTTAGGCTTACATTATTTATGTCTTTAATCCAATTTGGAAAATTTTTTACATCATTTCTTCAAATGCTCTTTCTATCCCTTTATCTCTCTTGTCTTTTCCTAGGACTCCCATAATTCTTACGCTGGCTTGGTTGAGACTGTCCCACACAATATTGATTCTCTGTTTATTTTTCTGTTTTATTTTTCACCCTACTGAAAGCTTAAGGTGCTCTCAGATCCTTTCTAAGCATACATCTTTTCTGGGCATGGACATGGTTTTCTAATTTCTCCCCTTATATGTGGTTGCTTTTGAATATCCTAATTTCCAAAAGAGTCACAACCCAACTTCTCTAGGCCTTAGATGGTTTATTCTATATCTCCACTTGTAATCTCTTGCTCCAGGCATCTGTGAGTATAGTTCTCCTAGATTTTACAAACAGTTCCCATTACTTTTCCTGCTTGTGTTCCAAGTTATGCAAGATGGGAATGAATGCCTTGCATCAGCCTTTTGGGTATAGCAGATGTGTGAAATTACTTGGGAAAAAAGTCTGTTCCTCTAAATAAGGGGAAAATTGGGAACCAGGTTGCTACCAGCTTAAGACCAAGACTATTACCAGGTCAGGCAAGGGATAGGGTTAGATGACTATTGCTTGGTTTCTACAAACTTTTAGTGTTTTCAGAGCTCTTATGAATTGATTCATACAACTTCTGACGTGAGCGTGTGTGTGTGTGTGTGTGTGTGTGTGTGTGTGTTGGTGTGTGTTATATGTAGAAATCAGTCCTAGGGACTTTCTACTTTGCCATTTTGCTGATAACATTGCTATATTTTTTAAAACCTAAGAAATGTTTACAGATAAACAATCTCCTTGAATATTTTTTTCTGTTCCATTTTTATTCCCTTCTATTTGGACTCTAACTGCACATATACCGAGAACTTTGGGTAAGTCCCACGTGTCTCTCCTGTTCTTTTCTATTCTTGGTTTTCTCTGTGTTATACTGTGGACATTTTCTATTGACCAGTTCAATAATCTTAGTCTATCCAATCCTTTCTTAAACCCATCCATCTTGTTCTTAATTTCACATACATATTTTTCAGTTATAAGCTATGGCTTTTGCTTATATATAATGTCTAAATCTCTGGTAAAAATTCTCATTCATTTTGTGTCCATCTTTCTCTTTTTTTCTTCAGCATATTAATCACAATTATTACAATGTCTACTAAGGTTATTTTCTGGATTATCTGTCAGGCTTGCTTTTTAGAGTTTTATTATCTTGTTTATTTCTTGTTGGTTTTAGCCATACTGTATTACCTCCTTGCATGTCTTGTAATTTTTAACTGCATGCAACATATTTCAGACAAAAGAACCTTTGAGGGTCCAGATGGCATCTTCCACCACTTGTCCATCTCCCCCATTAGGCAAAAACAGTAAGTGGTTGGTAACATCCATCTAATCTCTAAATTTCAGCTTAGGTAAGTTTCAGTTTCTCTCTCCTTCATCTCTCCTTTTCAGGTGGGGCCCTCAATAGCTTCTAACTGAAAGATTCATGGGTCTTTCAACAACATAGCCTTAAAGTGGATATTCTAGAATTAAAAAGTACAATATCTAAAATGAAAACACAGAAGATGAGTTTAAGAGACCCACTTTTGTCCTCTAAAGATTTTCAGCTCAGTCTTTAGTCTATCAGCCAACAGCTTCGACATTTGACAAGTGGAATTCCATATGATTTTAGATTAGATATAGACAGAGAAAGAACATCACTCCCATCCTTAAAATAAGAAAAAAGCTATAAAGCTGAAAGTTGACTAATTTCTATGAGACCATGAAAGAACCAAAGTCACAGCTACAGAGACAGGTGCCTGCAGGAAGAACAGCCCCAGAGCATTTGTTTCCCTGAGACAGAAGTGGCCAAATGTCATATAAACAAATAGAAATATCAGATAAGAAAAATTTTAACAAGTTGTTGAAGCATGGACTTTACTGGGAGTATGAAGCCCCTGGAGACCGCTACTATGAAGGAGGAATTTCACCCTCTTACAGGTTTTTCCTCTAGGAACCCCGCCTAACAACCACAGGGAAGATGGGGATAATGCTAAGAAAGAAAGGTAATGGCTGAGGGAGAAGCAGCCTTGGCGAGTGCTCCACCCAGACCCATCCCCCCTTATTTTCCATAAAACACAAAGGCCTTAGCCTACAGAAGAAAGATCAGTTAAATCATAGTCTGAGTCCTGGGAAAAGGAAATGGAGACCACCACTGAAAATCTACCTTCCCCCATATCTTTCAAAGTGGATAAGAGCCCCAACCTGCAGAAGGCACAGTGGCAAATCCACAGGCTGGGGGTGCATAATGGAAACCCATTCAGCGTGAAGGAGGGAAAAAGGAAGCTCTATTTCAGGAAGAAGTGTAGGAACAATAGTGACATTCATATTCTTAAGACCAAGGTTCAATCTCTTTAAAAAGAAAAAAAAATCCTTAAAAAAATGGGATTACCTGAAGCTGAGATTAAATTAGAAAATCAGAGAATTTCACCAACCAAATTTCATCCCCAGCAGCACACTAACTAGCCAAGAGTAAAAATATCAATGGATATAGCAGAAAGCACAAGAGTATTGGTCTTTCCGGAAGTTCAAATTAAAAACACGATGAGATGCCACAATCAGCACTGCTAAAACAAAAACAATAAATGTCTTACGTGAACCTTTATAATTGCCATTCAAGCTGACAAAGAATGTAAACAGCCAAGATGTCCTTGAGCAAATGAAAGGATAAACACGCTGGACACCTTGTGTACTGGGCTGTGACTCAGAAAAAAAGACACGGTGAGCTGCTGAGTCACAAAACAACATGGCTGGGGGACTTTGGGGAATGCCTGCTTCCTAAGGATTGTGAGGTTTGTGCACATTTTACTGCCTTTCAGGAGATTTGGGGACTATGCCTTTTACTGTCTGGTGTAGAAATCAGCAAATGCTTTCTGGGGTCCCCTATTCTCTCCAATTTATGATTTCAGCTCATGTGACTACTAAAATTTTTGTTAGTTTTATTTTCTTTCTGCATCCCAGCCTTTGCTGACAACAGGGGAAATAACAACTACTTGTTATTCGTTCTTTCCCGAAGTCTGCCGTCCTTGAAGTTTTAGCTCATTCAGTACTGCTGTTTCTACCTGCATCTCATGCCTTCAGACACGTAACTTTTCATGGTTTATTCTACTTTTCCTAGTTGTGATTAGTGAAGGTCTGCCATGAGTAACTCTCTCCTCCAGGAGCATACTTTTTTTTTTTTTAAATTTCTTTTCACGTAACAGTATTCATTGTTTTTGCACCACACCCAGTACTCCATGCAATCCGTGCCCTCTCCAATACCCACCACCTGGTTCCCCTTCAGATTGCTTTTCAGAGTCCATAGTCTCTCATCATTCACCTCCCCTTCCAATTTCCCTTAACTCCCTTCTCCTCTCCATCTCCCCTTGTCCTCCACGTTATTTGTTATGCTCCACAAATAAGTGAAACCATATGATAATTGACTCTCTCTGCTTGACTTATTTCACTCAGCATAATCTCTTCCAGTCCCATCCATGTTGCTACAAAAGTTGGGTATTTGTCTTTTCTGATGGAGGCATAATACTCCATAGTGTATATGAACCACATCTTCCTTATCCATTCATCCGTTAAAGGGCATCTTGGTTCTTTCCACAGTTTGGCAACTGTGGCCATTGCTGCTATAAACATTGGGGTACAGATGGCCTTTCTTTTCACTACATCTGTATCTTTGGGGTAAATACCCAGGAGTGCAATGGCAGGGTCATACGGAAGCTCTATTTTTAATTTCTTGAGGAATCTCCAAACTGTTATCCAAAGAGGCTGCACCAACTTGCATTCCCACCAACAGTGGAAGAGGGTTCCCCTTTCTCCACATTCCCTCCAACACATGTTGTTTCCTGTCTTGCTAATTTTGGCCATTCTAACTGGTGTAAGGTGCTATCTCAATGTGGTTTTAATTTGAATCTCCCTGAGGGCTAGTGATGATGAACATTTTTTCATGTGTCTGATAGCCATTTGTATGTCTTCATTGGAGAAGTGTCTGTTCATATCTTCTGCCCATTATTTGATATGATTGTCTGTTTTGTGTGTGTTGAGTTTGAGGAGTTCTTTATAGATCCTGGACATCAACCTTTTGTCTGTACTGTAATTTGTATATATCTTTTCCCATTCCATGGGTTGCCTTTTTGTTTTGTTGACTATTTCCTTTGCTGCACAGAAGCTTTTGATCTTGATGAAGTCCCAAAAGTTCATCTTCAATCCTAATTATTTTCAAGAAAAGCTAAATTTCAAATCAAAACACAATCTGTATTTTGATTACAATATTAAGTACGATTATTTATTGGATGCTTTCTTCAGAAACTCACTTGATACCGTACTGTTCAGAGGACCCAATTAATGGAGATTATAGTTGGTGGAAAAAGTGATTAACTGCCATTTATTAATAAATTTTGAAAATAGCATGGAGAGTTCTCTGAACTAGTTAAAGAATCCAAAATTGGGGAGCAGCAGTGTAACTCAGTCGGTTGTGTCTGACCCTTGATCTCAGCTCAGGTCTTGACCTCAGGGTGGTGAGTTCAAACCCCCTCTTGGGCTCCACTGGGTGTGGAGTCTGCTTAAAAAGAAAAAAAAGAATTAAAATTGGACTATCTGACTCAGGAAAAAAAAAAGAGGATATTAAAAATGTAATATGAGTGGCTCACATCTCAAATTATTTCTATTAAAGTCTAGCAAAAATAAGCCAAAAATAGTTTATCTACTTAATGTATCATAGACATTGCTTAACAAACAAATGCTCGGTGAAAAGCCAATATAAAGGGGTGCCTAGGTGGCTCAGTGGGTTAAAGCCTCTGCCTTCAGTTCAGGTCATGATCTCAGGGTCCTGGGATGGAGCCCCCCATCCAGCTTTCTACTGGGTAGGGGGTCTTCTTCCCCCTCTCTCTCTGCCTGCCTCTCTGCCTACTTGTGATCTCTGTCTGTCAAATAAATAAATAAAATCTTATAAAAAAAAGAGAAAAGCAAATATAAATAATGAGAAGGGGATCAATAATGCCAATATCTTCCCTATACTCACATATTTTTCATGCTATGAAGTACAGAAAAAATGTCCTTGATTTACTGTAAGAAAGATGTTAAAACCTTGAGCAAAGGGGTGCATGATGTCTCTCCTGCTCCTCACTTGAGCCTGTGGCAGGTGTGAGGCCGCCCGTGCACCGGGACCGTCTGGCTGCAACGGCTGGAACAGCTCACGGACTGTAGGCTCGAGGGAGCCGAGTCGTCTCTGCTGCAGCAAGCATGCAGGAGGTGGGCTGCATCTCCATGGAGAGGTTGGTATGGACTAATTCCCTTACCCTCTGTGGTCTGGCGTGACACCAGCACCCCCGCCGTCGCTGTTCCTGGACCAGAACCACCTGCGGGCCTGGCCTCTGCCGGGGGCGGGTTGATGGGGCAGTCCCACCCCTGGCAGTCTCTCCACACCCACAAGTAAGACATACTCAGGTCAGGACGGGAATGTTGACTTGGGAAAACCTATCAAGTGGGATCTGGAATCCAAAGAGGGGGTCCAAGTTTCAGTCCTGCAAATGCCCAACACTGGTACCTTGGCCATGGTGGAGTCTGGGACCTGTAAACTGTTATATGGCAAACACTAAAACGTGAGCCCCATTTAGTCCCAGGTGGGGACCTGGTCCCTTCCGTCTGATTTGGATTTTTGCTCAAAGATCAAGAACTCTGAAGTAATATGGATTTTCCCCATCTATAATTTTTAAAACCTTGTTTCTGATTCTAAAAGTTCTTCATGGTTATAGGAAAATATTTGGGAAATACAAAATGATTTAGGCAGAAACATATGCCCTTCAAAACCCCAACTCTGGTAAATGAGGAGTTAAAGTCTTGGTACTTTTACTTCCAAAGTGCTTCAAGTTCATTTCCTTACCATTTTAGCACAGCTTTCTATATTGGACATACTTGTAATTAACACCACCAAAGTCTGAATGTGACAGCATTGAGAAGTGGGAATGGGGATTCAACTCCATTCAGGCAAGCCTCTGAAGGAACTAAGGGGGTGCCTAGGGGACCATCTGCCCCCACCCTCACTTGCCTGAGCATCTGGGTCAGGGACAGGCTCTTGGTGCACATTGAGGACACCTAGCTGTGTCCACAGTAAGCAGGAAGGGGTGTGGAGATCCCTCACACCTGCACTCTGGGGTCTCACACTCTGGGTTTCCCTGGGGAGAATGCTTTCTGCAACCCACATGGAGTTCTCATCCCCCTGCCTCAGCTGCCTATTGAAGGGAACCCCACCAGGTGGGTCACAGCACATTTTTCTAATTAGATTTCCGGACTGCTCAACCAATGTTGAGTCAACAGCACAATCTTAAAATTCCTCTTTATAAAAATTGAGGTTGTGACCACTGGTGGTTCTGACCTGTGCCTGGCAGAGTCCTTTCCTTTCCTATGTGCTTCCTCACCTCCACCACTGTTCCTGCCACTGACAGGGCTTCCCTCCCCACGGATGCAGCTCCCTGTCCCAGGGATGGCTCCCTCCTCCTGGAGGAACCCCTCTCCTTCGTCAGCTAACATCCAAGGACACATCCAAGGACACTCTCTTAGAGGACACATTAAATTTAATATCTTTATCTTAGAAGAAAACATAAAAATATATCTTCATGATTGGAGCAGGCAATGACTTCTTAGATATGACACACAAAAGAAATGAAAAAAAAAGAGGTAAGTTGAGCTTCATCAAAATTAAAAACCTTTGGGCTGCTATCAAATAATTAGTATTATTAAATAAAGTAGAGACAAACCACAGAATGGGAGAAAATATTTACAAAGCGTATATCTAAGAGACGTCTCTCCAGAATATGTAAGATCTTATACAAGTCAATAATAAGATAACTAAACCAATGGGAAATGGGCAAAGGATATGTATAGACCTCTCTCAAAGGAAAATATACAAATGGTAACTGGCACACATACACAAAAATGTGCAAAATCATTAGTCATTAGGGAAATGCAAACCATAATGAGATAAAACAATAATGAGATACCACTGGAGAAACACTAGGATAGCTAAAATAAAAAGAAAGAAGCAGGTGTTGGTGAGGGTATGAAGAGATGAGATCCCTTATACGTTGCAGCAGGAATATAAAATGACGCATCTGCTTCAGAAAACAGTTTGTTCCTCAGGATGTTAAACACAGATTTATCACAGGATGCAGCAGCCCCACTGGTAAACATGTCCCCAAGAGGAGTGAGAACAGA
The DNA here is from genome assembly GCF_964662115.1 of Mustela nivalis. NCBI lineage: Eukaryota > Metazoa > Chordata > Mammalia > Carnivora > Mustelidae > Mustela > Mustela nivalis. Next base: position 111,524,930 of record NC_139021.1, read on the forward strand.
GGTCCACAGGAAAACCTGCACATGAATGTTCACATCAGCATTGTCTATAAGGGCCCCAAAGTGGAAACAACGCAGTGTCCATCAACTGCTGAAGGCATACAGAAAATACAGTATACCCTCCAGTGAAATATTCAGTGTAAGAAGTGCTGATGTATCCTACCACGTGGGCGGGCCCTGAAAAATACTATGCCAAGCAAGAGAATCCAGTCAAAAAAAGATCGTATGTTCTATGATTCCACTTGCACCAAGTTTCCAGAAGAGGAAAATGTCCAGAGACAGAAAGTGTGCTAATAATATTACTAAGGAGTAATAGTGAACACGGGACAGGGGGAAGCATAGAGGATATGGCGTACCTACCCATGAGTGTAAACTTCCTTGGGAAAGAAATGAGAATGTTCTCAAATTAGAGTGTTGTGGTGGTTTCGCACCCTGTAACTGTACTTGAAGAACACCGTGCACTTTAAGTGGGTGAATTTTATGGTATGTGAATTTTGTCTATTACAGTTTTAATTTGGCTTTTCCCACCAGAAACTAATATTTAGAAGAGCTGCCCTTTCCATCTGCTACTTTAGCAAATCAGGTCTCAAGACGTCTGTGATCCTCAGAAACAATTCATTAAGAAATTACCACACCCTGCCCAGCACTGTCAGCAATAAGTTATCTTTTGGAGAGCCATGCACTTATGGTTAAATCCATAACAATTTAAGGAGATAAAATAAGAAGAATAAAGGGAGATCAATAGTTCTACAATTATCCGCAGAGCTGCAGCATAATTATATTCCAGACATCTACACCCTTAATGGACTTCTGATAAGAAGCTATGGATTAATAGTCCACATTAACTTGGGCTGAGTTGCAGAAGAAAATCTGCATTTATAATTGTGTCACTTTTGCCTGTTTTGCAGAATTCTATTCTAGACTGAAGTGCACTATGAAAAGATACATCTGTAATCAACCACCATTGAGAAGAAACATGAAAGAAACCACCTCATTTACACAAGATCAATAACAAAAAAATCAAAAGATATGACAAGAAGTTTTTGAAGTCATGTACAAAGCCTATGTGAGGAAAACTATTCAACACAAAGTAAGTCTTCTTCATTCTCTTTATTCAATTTCTTTTTAGTCATGATATCTAATGCTTTGAAATTTCAAGTGATATTTAATAACTTTAAAAAAGGACTTTTTAAATTTATTAAAATTTAAAATTTACAATTTCCATCTGTAACAAACATGACCTGTGTTAAGATGCACAGCTCTCAAAGTACATTTCAATAAATACTTTTCCTTCCTGGGCTGTCCACTCCGAACTTTAGACCCAAAGTGTATCAGAAGTGACAGTACAATTTAAAAGGCATGCATTACTTGGTAGATATTTTATGAAGACTATTTCTTTTCATCTCCATAAGAGCTCTAAAAAGAAGGCAGTATTTCCACTATGTGAGCAAGAAAGCTACTTCCAAGATTTGGAAGCTCTGCTCCTGGGCGATGAACTCAGATCTGCCTGTCCCAAAGTCCCTATTCTTCCCACTTTCCACTGTCCGTTGGTGCATTAATCTAATAAATAGTATGGAAAATACGAAAGAGGAGAGCTTTGCTTCTAGGCTCGTTAGATCCTGAAGAAGATTTTCTGTTTTCATTGGTTCTTACTACTTAATCTCTCAGATCTGAATTGTAAATGTAGACTTCTTATCTTCACTATGAAGTTATAGACAGTTTGTGAACAAAATCAGTAATTCTACAGTGTAATTGAAATGTCAGTTATTCTTAAATTAATATATACATTTGAAGGGATCCCAGTTAAAACACCAACAGGTTTTGATCTCCCATTTTTGTTTTAGTGAGTGGTGAGGTCCTTTAGTCAAGCCAATTCCAACCTATTTGGATATAGACCAAAAAATTTTCGAAAAACTCTGAACAACAGAGAGTGACATTGCCTACCAGGTAGTGAACATTTGCCCCCCTGTCCTGCGTGCAAAATGCCTTCATCCTATCCCGATGTTCCCCCAAAGTCCTAACCCATTCTAGCATCACCTGTAAGTTCCAAATCTCATCCTCTAAATCATCCATGTCAGGCAGGAGTATGACTCTGAGTAGAGGCCACACTCAGAAAGATTCCATCCGTGGACCTGTGAAGAGAGAAAATAGCTATCTTCTTCCAGAATAGCATGGTAAGGCAGGTACAGGATAGGCATTCCATTTTCCATAGAGGGAAACTGAAAGGAGTAGAGGGGTCACCAAGTGAGTCCAAACTCAGCAGAGCAAGTTCCATTAAGGCTTGGAAGATCCTCTGAGTCTTGGTGCCTTGTCCCCAGGGCTTTTGGGGTGGCCCTGCTGGCCTGGCCCTCAGCCTCTCTGACCTCTGTCTCCATGTCCACATGTGTGTCTTTGGAGTCATTCTTCCTTGCTCGTGAAGGACAGCCTGTGTTTTCCTGCAGGTAGCTCTGGAAGCCCACTTCCTGCTTCTAGAATCTCACAGGTTTTGGATAGCCTCCCTTCATTTATTCCTGTCTCTGTTCCTTCAGGAGAAGCTGGTGGTGTTTCTTCTGATACAACATTCCGTGAAATCGTGCTGGTCTGTGGTGTACATCGTGGGGCACCCATGCCATTAGACCCCTCCAGCCAAACCCCATCTCTGCTCCTGGCTCTGCTGAGATGTCTGAGTGGGTCCATGGGGCCCCAGATCATGTCTTCAGCAGAAGGTTGCCCAGTCTCACACTTGGCCCTCTCTCCTGAGCATCCTTCATCAGCCATGGATGGCCTTGTTTTCCCACTCCCAACTGGGATTGGCTTGGGACTAACCCAGTCAAGCACTAGTCTGTCTTTGCTGAGCAACCCCTCCTCAATTTATCTCCTTATTCACACATTGCTACGAGCTGAGTGGAGTCCTGCTTGGAAATCTCTTCAGTTATCCTCAGGATCTCCTCAGCTAAATCTCATCTACACCTCTCCATATTTGCCATCGTAAATTGTTTTCCACTGGACAAAAGAACTCAATTCAGTTGAGCTTTCTGCCACTTTGCAACGAAGATGAACTTTTCTCCAATTTCGGATAACATGTTCCTCCTTTCCTTTTAAGACCTCACCAGAAGCACCTTTAACATTTGTATTTCTGCCAAGATTCTGGTCATCAACAACTCGATGTTCACAATGAGAAACTTTCTCTGCCATGCTTCTTCCCGAGTTGTCACCAAAATCCCCCTTAACATCCATTCTTCCTTCCCAGTTCAGAAGCCACTTTCCTCAGGCGCTGCCATAACAAACAGTCACAAACTTGGTGCCTGAACAGAAGTGTTAAGGTTTTGATAGGATTAGGGCAAGCTGTTCCTTCTGGAGGCTCTGAGGCAATCATTTGCTCCACACTCTCTCATGGTTTCTGCCAGCAACCCTTGACATTTCTTGAACTGTTATTTGTTGTTGTTGTTTTAAGATCTTATTTATTTATATGACAGAGAGAGATCACAAGTAAGCAGAGAGGCAGGCAGAGAGAGGAGGAAGCAGGCTCCCCACGGAGCAGAAAGCCTGATGCGGGGCTCGATCCCAGGACCCTGGGATCATGACCTGAGCCAAAGGCAGAGGCTTTAACCCACTGAGCCACCCAGGCGCCCCTCTTGAACTGTTGATACATCACTCCCATCTCTGCCCCTGTCTCCATGTGGCATTTTCTTTTGTGGCAAACATTTTTTCCCATTTTGTTTTTTTTTACATTCACTATTTAAAGTATACTTCTTACAGAGAGAAGGGCCGCAAAATACAACCACATTTTAGAGTTAATTTGCAAATGGAAAGTGTTAATTAAAATTTAAGGCTCTCGAAGTTTCTAATTAGCCTGTAAAATTCATTCTGCTATTGGGGTTTGAGTTTTTATTTCTTTTCTTGGTTGTATCTCTAATTATAGACTGTAAACTAAAAGTTGGGTTTTTTTTTTTTTTATATTTCACAAGAGCATTTTAAAAGAAAATCACCAAACTTTTAAAAATGTAAATGGCTTCCTAAGATTCAGTTGATGCAAATACTATTAGATAATTTGGTTTCACTGTGAAGTGAAAACTTCTAACAGAAATGGCTGAGCTTTTACTTTATGAATTGGAATTTAGGGAAAATAATCTCAAATATTGATTAGATTTAGTTAAATCATGGGCATAATTCCATCAGTTGGTGATAATACACAAATTTCATATTTTTTATCCAAGTAGCACAAGAATATGGCAAAAAGTGTGGGTTACCACTCTATTTTTATAAAAAGATTCATTTATTTATTTGAGAGCAAGGAGAGAGGGGTGGGGGGAGGGGCGGGGGGAAAGGGAGAAAGAATCCCGAGCAGACTCCCCACTGGGCACAGAGTCTAAGGCGGGCTGGATCCCATGACCTGTGATCCTGACCTGAGCAGAAATCAAGAGCTAGATGCTTGATGGACTGAGCCCCCTGGGCGTCCCCTCCATTTTTTGAATATACATCCAGGACTGGTTTTTAAGATCACAGTCTTGCATAATAAGCAAGAAGCTGAAATAATGACTGAGTCAGAAATTAAGGCAACAGCAATTCATTGACTGGTCCCCATACATCAAGCACATTGATGTCCCTCATCACAGCAGTTCTGACCCTTACTACTTCATTTTTTACCACATTCATATGTACCTAGATAACCCAGCATCCAGAGCCGGTAGATGTATCTACATCCTGAAGGCACCAAATTTTAGCATACAACTCAGTAATGCCTAGTCACTCTGGAGGGCTGTCAATATGACCACTGTCCCGTTTGAAAGCATTTCCAAAGAGGCTCGCACTCCCGTGCTGTTGGCTTCATTCCCACTCCAAGCCGAAGTGAGGGCTAATGTACTTCCTGTCTCTACAGGCTTGCCTTTTACAGACATTTCATATAAATGGAATTTCACAATCTGTGCTTTTAAAAAATGTACTTAGCCTGATATGTTTTGAGGTTCATCTCCATTGCAGCATGGATGCGCACTTGGATTATTTCTACTTTTTGGCTCTTCTAAATCATGCTGCCATGAACATTCATGCACACATCTCTGTACGGACACATATTTTCATTTATCTTGGATGGATATTCAGGAAAGTCATTGCTGGGTGATCTAGTAAATTTACATGTTTATTTTCAAATAACTGACAGATTGTTTTCCATGATGGCTGCACCTTTTTGTGTTCCCATGAGCAATGAATGAGGGTTCCAATTTCTCCTCAGCTTCTCCAACACTCATTCTTTACTTATATTTTTTTCACTTTATTTTTTTTAAAGATTTTTATCTACTTATTTGACAGAGAGAAAGAGAGCACAAGCTGGGGAGAGAGAAGCAGACTCCTCTCTGAGCAGAGAGCCGAATGTGGGGCTTGATCCCAGAACCCAGGATCATGACCTGAGAAGGTAGACGCTTCATCCACTGAGCCACCCAGGTGCCCCTGTCTTTTTTGCTGTGGTCATCCTTGTAATTATGAAGTGACATCTCATTGTGGTTTTTATTTTCATTTCTCTGATGGGTAATAATATTGAGAATTCTGCCTTGGGCTCCTTGGCCATTCTATATACATATGCGTTGATGAAATGTCTATTCAAATTTTTAGCTTATATTTTACTGCCTTTTTGTCTTGTTGACAAAAAGGCAGTAAAATGTGTTTTAATTAGTCAATTCGTTGACTAATTGAGCTGCAAGCTTTTACAATCTATTTGGGATGCAAGTAATTTATCATAATATGTTTTCAACATTTTTTCTTCCCATCTAGGACTTGATTTCCACTTATTAATGGTGTTCTTGAAGTTCAAAATGTTTTCATTTTTATGAATGCGAATTTGTCTTTAATCACATGTGTTCTTGGGGTTGTAGTAAGACTGCCTAACCTTAGTCCCTACTCTGCTGAAACTGGAAACTGAAGTTTCATGTGGCCCAGGAGATGCTCAAGGGCCTGCATGTGTTCACAGGCAGGAAGTTGTCCCTATGCCATCTCTCCTCTGTGCTCACTGCTACCAGGATTCAATTCCTGGGAGCCCAGATGGGGGATGTCTGACCCTGGGCCTGCGATTTCCCCAGTGGTGGACATATTTTGAGTGACCCAAGCCCAGGAAGAAGGAACAGACCTGTCTTCCCAGAAAACACCTCAAGCCTCTTCTGTATTATGTGAAATAAATGTTTTGTGAGCAAATACATCCTATAAGAAAGTTTCCGATGATCCCTTCATCACCCTAAAGTAAAATGAACAATGCTCTTCTCTGATTTTAAGATACAAAAAGTAGAAATGTAAGTTAAAAAATTGGCCTTTAAACCTTTTTTTTTTTAAATCTTCTATATAAACAAACTCTAGGAGTGCCTGGCTCAGTCAGTTGAGCACTGGGCTCTTGATTTTGGCTCAGGTCAAGATCTCAGGGTCATGAGATGGAGTCCCTCGCCAGACTCTGTGTGGGGATGGACTCTGCTTCTCTATCTCTCTCTCTGCCCTTCCCCCAACTCACAAGTCTCTCTCTCTCTCTAAAATAAATACATAAATCTTTAAAACTTTTCTATAGGAAAACCAGGGGACCAACTGTTAAGTTTAAAGTAATCAAAAATTTCAACTGCATTACCCAAATTATTATAATGTGCCAATAATTAAGGTCAGTCACAGTGTATGTTGGTTTAATGTTAAAACTAACTAAAGAGACTTTACGAAGAATACGTGGAGGAGACTAGCTCATGTTGTGAATTTAGGAAGCATTTAAAATATGTCCTTGTGGAAGGTGGCCTCGAAAGTGACCCCAATGTCCCCTACCTGCTTGTATCCCCACCCCCTGAAATCCCCCCACGTCTTGGACATGGGCTAGGCTGAATGACCTGCTTCTAACAAATACACAGCAGAAGCACACACACAGCACTCACAGCACTGCCAAGGTAGGTGACAACATTATGTCAGCATGCCCCTGGCCCTCCCTCTCTTGAGCACTTGCTCTGGAAGAAGCCAGCGGCCATGTTGTGAGCTGCCCCACTGACATGCCACGTAGTAAGGCCCTGGTGTCTCTGGCACACAGCCAGAAAGCACCTGGGGCCAAGGAGTGCCAGTCTCCAGTCCTGGGAGTGATCAGGTCTCTAAAGGGATCCTCATCTTTGAACCAACAGGAAAAAATCCTATCCTTTAAGTCTGTATGACTTTTGGATAAACCACATATTTAAATTAAGTGGAGTTCAATCAGACCAGGAGCGGGTGAGAGAACTTTAAGTATTGCATCATGATCCAAGCACGCTACAGGTAAGGGCTAATGAGAAGTGCTTTCAGCAGCAGCTGTCACTCCACCAACCTCTGGGGGTGTGGGTGAGCTCGGATTCTGCCACGAGGACATCACATTCAAGGCAACACCTGGCATCTTAATTATTGAAGGGCTGCACAAGGATCTCTCATTCATGCAAACTGCACGCTTGTAATTCTTGACAACAGATGGTTAGAGGTAAGGGGTTCATTTATATTCTCTTGACCAGCAGTTGTGTAGATGAGGGCACAACTTAAGATCGAGCAATTAGACGGAGTGAGATTTCTTCTAACTTATCTCTCTTCAGTTATGTTATCAGGAATGATTCTAATGACTCCATGTGACTAGCATCATAGTAACAAAGATGGAAATATACAGGGCATCTTATAAAGCAGCGCTTCTCAAAGCACGGCATCTTTTCTTAGAAAACCAAGTGCCCTGTCTCCACCCCCAAACTGCTGGACCAGTAGAGGAAAAAGTCCCCATTGTTTTCAAGAGTGACGTTTGGTTACCAGGACATCATCAGGATAGATCAGGGTGCTGACAGAGAGGCCAGTTTCAAAGGGAAGAATTCTGTCTTTGTAGTATGAACAGTGAGGTCATGCATCTAGCAAAACAAAAACACTCCAGTAAACCAGGTTTTTAAAATAGCTTCTTTTTACATCATTATGAAAGATTTTCTGAAAGAAGTGGAAGGAGTTTGGATGGGACATTTATGACTCATGTATTTTTGTTTTGTTTTGTTTTACAGTGGGTTCAATACCACTCAGAGCACACTGGTTCTCTACGATCAGGCAGGTCCAGGAACAGCCATCCCTGGCTCCTCTTGAGAAATGTGGTATTGTCAGAGTCTTGCCAGTGTTCAGATTGTAGAAGAGCTGAGGTGAAGGGCGTGAGGCTGAGGGCTGGTCCACCCATTCCTTGGGTTCAAGGATGAGAAGGGCAGAGCCTATGTGAAGGGCTGTGGGCACAGGGGCCGTTCTGATGGATCAGGACTTGAAGGAGCTCAAATTAGAAGTTCTCAGGAGAAGGGAAGGATTGAAACAAATTTTCCCTTCCTCCCCCAATGAAGATGTGTGTCTCTCTTCTTATTTCTTCATGTTTCTGAAAAGATTTTGAATTGTTTTTCATTTCTGCTGCAAAGGCAAATTTTCTGTCAAATAAAAATGTGAACTGAGAAAATTAATAACTAAGAGAAAAGGGGTGAGGTGGGAAGGGGTCTGCACAGAATGACCTGCAGGCTCAGGCTGACCTGCTGTTTACTCTCTCACAATTCAGTCCTGAGGGAGGTTCTGGGGCCTCGGAGGCATTTTGCTGTCCTCTCCAACTGCAGACAACTTTCATCATCTTTCCCTTCTTCTACGTACTTCAGTCCTCCCCGTGTTATGGTCAGAGACAGCCCCATTTCTAGATTTCTAGAGTGGAGTCATCTGATTGTTTCCTTTTACTCATGCCCTTTATTCAGCTGTCCTGTTTGCCTTTAACTCCCCATGGCCTGACCCCTACAGAAGCCGAGACCATGGAGGATGACATCAGGAGGAGCTTAGTGAGGACCAGGCCTAGGAAATTCCACTGGATCAAAGGAGGAGGTTTTGAGTAACACTTCAGAGAGGAACACCTGGAAAGGGCCATGAGGAGGGGGAGTATCAATGCCCTGTAAGATACTATCACTCTGGCTATTCAACATGAATATTTACAATCCCCATAGTTGTGTTATGAAAAAGGAACATATTGTACAAACACATATAGAGAATTGTTTTACTGCATTTCTACTATACGTATAAAAATTCTATTTAAAATTCTATGAGCACAATTATATATTTTAATTTTCTTTTCAGTAATGTGTATTTTAGCTCCTTAAAAGTACTTTTTCTAGGGGCACCTGGGTGGCTCAGTTGGTTAAGCATCTGACTTTTGGTTTCGGCTCATGTCATGATCTCATGGTCGTGGGATTGTGCCCCGAGTTGGACTCTGTGCTCAGAGGGGTCTGCTTCAAGTTTCTCTCTCCTTCTCCCTCTGCCACTCCAGCTCATGCTCTCTCTCTCTATCTCTCTCTTTCAAATAAAAAAATCTTAAAACCAAATGAAACCGAATAAAACAAAACCTTTTCTGGCTACTGTACACATGCCCCAAGGTTGTTAACCCAGAGAGCCACTGGCCTGAAGCCACACATGTTTGGTCTGATGCACCACTGCCTTTCAGCTCTTGTGGACTCCATTCTCCCATCTATTTTTCAGGGTCACAGATTCTAAGAGGCTTTGCCACAACATCCCAGGGTCCCAGAGTAGCCACATCACAGCATGACATCCATATGTATGGAGACAACCACAGTCCAACTCCAGAAAAAAGAGTCACAGGGCATGTATCAAGGAAGAAATAGAATTTTATGTTTGCATTTTAAGTTTAGGAACCATCAGAAGTACTTGTATTGGCACTGGCTTGTTGTCAACAGAGTAACAGGGAGACAGCAGAGAAACCCTATTTCAAAAGCTAAAGGTCTCACTAAATCCTTAAGATGTTATGAAATAAAGCTTTGATTCTGGTAAACAAAGCAGGCCCTGGAATTTTTCCTGTGCCCTGCATAATACTTTCTAGCAGATAGGGCTTACTTTTTGGTGTTGTTATTAGTTACGTTCCTTTTCCCTAGTTTTTGGTTGACTTTATTATTTTGCTTTATTTTTAAAGCTTACAAAATGAAGAGTGTAAGCTATGCAGAAGATGTAAGGGATAAAAATAAAGGAACACCCATGCATAACTCCTCTGCCTAAGAAAGAAAACTCAGCCATGTCTTCGCAGACCTTTATTGGTCCATCTCTACTCCCATCCTGTTGGTTATCCCCATTGTTCCTCCTCATAGTTTACTTGATGGGAATATACGGCTAAAGAAGATATCACTTTGAGTTGCATACTTTGAACTTTAAATAGAGGGAACCATATACTGTGTGTATTCCTTGACTTGCTTTCTGGCTCAGTATCATGTTGATAATATTAAATCTCATAAACTTTCATTGTGGTCTATGGTCATTGTTTTATTATATCTCATCATAAAATTATATTAAGCAAATGCATCCATTCTAGTTGATTGGATTGGGTCTTTCCCCCATTTTTCAAATTACAGTGAAAACAGCTATGCATCTTCTCAGGATCTTGGAGACGGGGCTGCAATTTATTTAGAGAATATACAATAGGAATGGCTGAGTCCAAAATTTGACACATCTTCACATCTACGAAGCTTCAACAAACTGTTTTCTGAGATGGCTGTGTCCTCATGAGCAGTCAAAAGGCTCTGGAAGTCCATGTTGCTATGTAGAGTTGATAGTGTTGCTCTTTTTAATTGTGTCCAATTTGGTGGTTGGGAAATGGGATCTCTCTATGTTCTAATCTTCATTTCCTTCATTACTAAGGCAGTAAATAAAGAAAAATAATTTTTTAAGTATTTTATTTATTTATTTCACACACACACACACACACACACACACACACACACACACACACACACAGATCACAAGCAGGTAGAGAGACAGAGAGAGGGGGAAGCAGGCTCCCCGCTAAGCAGAGAGCCCAATGTGGGGCTCAATCCCAGGATCCTGGGATCATGACCTGAGCTGAAGGCAGAGGCTTTAACCCACTGAGCCACCCAGGCGCCCCTAAAGAAAAATAATTTTATTTAGACAAACCAAGAAGGAAAAATGGGAGGGGGCTACCTCGGATGAAGGATCAAATTGGGTGTCAACTGTGCAGAGTCATCTATGTAGACATGAGAGACGAGATGGGCTGTGCCAGGTAACCAGCTGTGGGCAGGGGGCTGCAGACAAAGGGAGTGGTTTCTAGCAGTTCCAAGAGGCAAAACCCTCTTTCCTTTTAAGTGCTGTAAGTATTCTTAGCTGGTAAATAAGAGACCTTGCCAGACAGTTTTAATCTAGATTAGGAGACTAGGGAGAAAAGGGAGAATGTAGGAAGACATACTTTGTGCCTATTTATTCTCTTAACTGGGGTGAATTACTTTGCACTGTAAGAAAAGGAAAATCACATATAAAAACAAATTTTTAAAATCCTTGAGAAGAATTAATCTGGCATGAATCATGCAATGTTTTAAGCTTAAAAGAATCATTAAGAGCTTTCTAGGTTTGGAGAAATATATACATATATATAGTCGGTCATATTTTAGATCTGCATGACTTGCCTGTGTTAAATCTAGATGAAGCATTTCTAGCCCATTGGAGATGCCCCTTCTTGTTCCCAAGTTCCGTTATATGTAGCTGCAATGGGTCATTCCCTATCACTTGAATGTTGAGTCGAACTGAGTGTCACCATTCACTCCTGGAAAAGGACTCACCTTTAATGATCAGTGGAGTCCAGAAGAGCCCAATGGGGAACCTTTCTAGTTTTTCTTAGTCATTTTGCATTCTCTTAGGAACAGATGCCGAGATGGAACCAGTCATATGAGTGATTTGCCAGGGAAATGCCTGTGGAGAATGAGGAAGCAGGAGTAAGTGTGGTAAGCATTCCTATTTCGATGCAGGTCTGATGACTGAGGAGACAGGATGAGGCAGAATTGGACAAGAAGAGCTTCGGACTTGACTGCAGTTCAGAGACAGCTTCAGCCAGGCTGATGCGGAGTCTGGAGTAAAGGCACCCTCCAGGGAGACCACACATGAGGCCAGGAGAGCCCCGCTCCACCATCCAGTCATTGGCTGAGAGAAGCCTTGGGAGAATATGGCCCCAGGATGGAGGTGAGTGGGGACCCAGAAGTCCCAGAGGTACCTAGGCTGGAGGCTGTCATTTTCCCATGCCTCTCACAACAGGTTCTTTTGAAAGGGAGAGCTGAAAAACGTATCTCCATAACTGCCTCACTAAGAAATATAAACCTATTAAACTCACCATACAAAGAAGCTCACGGTCTTTAACGTCTGCATAACAATGAAATATCACGAATGCATTGGGCTCCTAAACTACATGTGGGCCTACCAGTTATGACATCCAAGAGCATCTCACTGGTGTTCCTAATGACGTTGAAATGAAATGAGGGTTATTTGCCTGGCTCAAGGGATTATTTTTTAGAACTTTGTGTTGTTTGCAAACAAATTAAGGAAGACATTTTTTAAATTTACAAATTAAACTGATGTAGAGACATCTGTTAGTACCCTATAGCTTCAGTTCTCTATTTGTCTGTAAGCACAGTGATCCCCTTTCGTGTTCCTATCCTCAGCACTGAGTTGGTTTTCCCTAAGTAGATTTTCTTCTGCATGAGTATGTACTCATTATTTATTTGGACTTCACATAAAATGGTTGCTATCCTTGACCCAGTGGTCCCAAACCACTCACATGGATCTAGAATGTTCTGTGCCTAGGGATGCTGTCATATGATTGCAGAAGCCAGGCCTCCTGCATTGTTCATTCATTATGTGACATTCAGACCTCTCAGACTCATCTGCTTCATTATCTTATTCCTACTAACCACACAACGTTTCAAAGCAGAAGGACACAAAAATGGGATTCAGACAAAAGAGGCCCAGCTTAACCAAGAGACTGGTTCTTCCCCCTCCCTTTGTTTGCGATGTTTAGTGTATCTACTTTACAATGGGAAAGGAGTGGAATGGCTCACTTACACAGAGTAGAAGTTAGTGGAGAAGAATAATTAATTAGTGAGAGGAAGGATAACCTTGTGTTAGGTTGGCCATCTGTGTGGGAGAGGAGAATTACGAATCCCTACAGGAGGTTTGTCTAACAGAGGCCATGCAGTCGGGAAGAGCAGAGAGCCCTAGAATGACATACGTCTGTGATGCCCACCACGTGACATGCCTTCACCCAAACCTCTTTCTGTCTTACTAGAACCTCTTACTACTCAGCATGGTTGCTTGCTTAGTCCCATGGCCACCAAAAAACTTCTGGAAAGATAATAACTTTCCAGTTGGAACATAAGTATTGTTAGCTCTCCCGATGGCCCCCTTCCAGGTCCATGACTCATGCTGAGCTACCTTTGTCCTGAATGGCTCTCACTGATAACTTGACCTACCTTTGGTCCTGTCAAGGCCACTCAGCACCCTTTAACAGAAACAAAGAGTGTTCAATGAAAGTTGCAAAAAGACCAACTAAAAATAGAACCCAAGTCACTGTTGGAAGGCTAAATAATTAACTAAATAATTAGCTACTTTCAAAATCAAAGCCGACCCCCCAAAGTCAAGGAAACTCCCTGACTGACAAATGCACTAAGACAGCCACTTTCCAAGGAGACTCCTCCTCCACCACCACACACTGCCCCCTGCTCAATCTTCTGTAGAGACAGAAACTTAATGGACACAACACACTGCAGCTGCTAACACCTGAGGCTGAGAAGCTCCTTGGAAGGATGAGGCAGGAGGCTTTACCACTCAGATGGGTTTTGGAGACACCCAAATTGGCCACTGGGTCTCTTCTTGGTCTTTTGCCCAAAATTTAGCCCACAGCCTTCATAAAATTACATGTTAGCCCAAAGGAAATCTCAAAGATCTTCTCCACAAATATTGGTGGAAATGGTAATAACTAGCTCTTCTGCACAACCAGAAATAGGCACCATGTGTTCTCATTTATGGGCTTTTGTCTGATGCATGTAGAAGTTTTAGAATTAAAGCTCTTTATTTATATCTGTCTGGATGTTTTTGTGTCTACACATATGTAATAGTTTCCTGCCTTTGGATGGTATTACAAAATTACACCATAAATTTCTTAAAAGGACTTCTATTTTAATTGCTGTAATGATAAATAAACACATACAGATTGAACAGTTCTAAAATTCCCAGAAATCTGGGAAATTATCTTTTAATACTTTTATATGCTTTAAAAATATTCTTATACAAACTGACACAAGTATTTTCAAAATTCAAGTTTCCATAATTTGGGTAGGTCTTTAGCAATCAGGACTAGTTTGATATTGCCGGTTGAAACACTGGCGTTTCTAGCATCATACATTTCTATACTATTTGGGTACATTCTTCCCAAAATTACAAAGGTTTCCTGATTAAATAAACCCGCCTGTGGCTACCGCTGTTTCAGACTATCAAAAATGCAAAGTTTTCTTTAACCAAATTGAACCTTCTTCTGACCAACCTTATTTCAACAGTACTTACAATTTGTAGTATAAAAATAGTTTCCAAGCTCTTTACATAACCTAAAACCTTAAAGTTATGCTAACCTGAGTAAATGGTTTTCTTTAGATATCCAGGTCACTTATAAAGAAGAGAAAATACTGAAACTTAATTACTAAACTTAATTAATTCTATAGGCTTTTTGTCTCTAATTTTTACATGGTACAGGCTGGGATAAGATTTCAGAATTGCATTCAGGCCAGGTTATTTCTCCTGGAGAGCACACTTCTGTTCTATAGAAAGATCTGGACATATTTCCAAATAATTCCTATTCCCCAACTACCTCCTCCTCTCATCCATCCCCCTCCAAAGCCACAAAGGCACCTTTCTCCATCCTCACCATGAGAACCTACGGGGCTTCTGATGGAGAAGGCCCCAAAATGGTGGCCGCCAGGATTTTCCCAATGAGTCACAACCAGCCTCCAGCCATTTGTGAAAAGTATCATGTAAGTCTCCCCACGTGTCTGTGGCTTCAATGTGCTTGCTATGGGCCTCAGGAGGCAGTCACAGGCTCAGCTCCTGTCTCTCTGGATATGCCTGCCTCTCTAAATTTCAGGGTGGCAGCTAGTCTTGAAGCCTTGGTTCTCTGAGGAGCCCAAGAGAATCTACTGATCTCCAGTTTGTCCTGATTTTTCTTACTGTAAGGCTAAAAGTGATGACTTCTGGAAGTTGCTTCTCTTGCTGTCAACATGTTATACAACCATGTTATGTCTGCCATACTGAGCAGTGAACATCGGTACCACTGTTAACTACAGATTTTATTCTGATTTCACCAGTGTCTTCCACTAGTGTCCTTTGTCTCTCTCAGAATCCAAATAAGGATAACACATAGAATTTAGTTATGTATCAGCTTAGTCTCCTCAATCTGTGATACTCCCATAGCCCTTTCTTTTTTTATTTTTTTCAAGACTTTTTCACATTTGGAGTTCTCTCATTATGGATTTTTCTGATATTTTCTATTAATTAGGCTGGATTTATGTTTGGGGGGAAGTATAGCACAAAGGTGAGTCCCCTTTATACATCATATCAGGATGTACATGACAGAAGCTTGACTAATAACTGGGGATGGTAGCTTGATCACAGGGTTTAGATGGCACCTACCAGATTTCTCTGCTGAAAAGTTACACTTTTTCCCCTCAAATCTCTATCAGCTAGAAGCCAATCACTAAATTCAGTGCACACTCAAGGGGAATGGAATTAAACTCTACCTCTTGGTAGCAGGAATATCTGTATCTATATCAAGAATAATTTTTCTGTTATTTATTTTTTCATATGGACTCATGGACATTTATTTTATTCTTTGGAGTTTGATCCAACATAGGCTTGCTTGTGTCATTGCTCAATTTATTAAAATTTCCTGGTTTCACCTTTGCTTGAGTTTATAACTTCTTCAGTCTGTGTCTGCCCTGAATAATGCTGTATTCTTACTTCTCCCAGTGAGTGCCTGTCACTCTCTAGTTTTCAGGTTGCTTCTTCTTCCTGTGACATCAGATCTCTGCTGGGTTCACAAAAAGTAACTCATTTCCAACAATGCTCTTTCCAGCTCTCTATGTCTCTGAAATCATTTATTAGACTGATATCTGATAAATCATGATCCAAAAGCTCACATGAAAATAATGGATGTATAATTACAATATGAGTTCTGAATCACTGGTTCTGTGTGCTCTGAAATTTTCTGATCCAGGCTGGTGCCATTAGAGAAGATAAAAATAGATTATTTCTTCGTGTCACTTCAGTTCCCTCCCTTCACATCACTCCCATCTGTCCCTCACCTACAGAACCCATTAGGCACATAAGGCCCATGACTTGGCTTGTTCTATATCGATACTATCAATCATGCTCTTTGGCCTTACAGCAATAGACTCACTCCTGACTTTGTCCTCAGGAGAGAATACAGTAAATTATCAAAAAGAGAAGGTTTACATTACTCTCATAAAGTGTAGTTAACAAGCAGGGAGGACGTTCATACAACACCCCCATCAATCAGTACCTGTGCTGAGACATAACAGTAAATATCAGTGGTAATAATAATAATAATAATAACAATTGAATAAATAAAGGCTTTTAAAATGGGTACACCTCCGAGAATCTTAGAAAAAAAATGCAACATGAATTTAGGACTCAGAGAGTTTAAAGGTCAGAACAGGTCAGGAAGAGTAAAACTTATACCATTTCATAGATTTGAACAATTACTTTAGGAAAAATCCATTACATAATACACCTGTTAGATGCTGAGGAAGTAGTATGAAAAGGGACTATCTCGTCTGATATAACACTATCAAAATGTATTCTGGAAAGGGATTCAATATGGCAGCAAAGGAAGATCCTGAAGTGATCTCCCATAAACATAAACAAATCTACAGCTACATACGGATCAAATCTACAGCTACATACGGATCATTCCCCTGTGAAAAAGATCTGAAATCTGGATGACAATCAACGGATAAAAAAATGTCATTGAGACAGGTAAGAGAGGCAGAGATTTGGTCTTCACAAAAAACTCAGGCCCCAGAGCCCAGCACACAATAGGGAGGGGTCTCACCAGTCTGGTGCTTCCTCTGGAAAAGTGAGGAGCTGGTGCCTCATATCAGGCAGTCCAACCCTTGGGATCTGCACCAGAGAGATGAGTTCTCCAGAGATGTCTGGGGAAAGCCAAGGGAGATGAGGGATCCAAAGTACTATAGGAAACTGAGGTTTTCCTTCTAAAGAGCTCATGTTTGGTCTCACTCCTCCTGGGATCCTACTCAAAAGCACCACTTTTTTTTTTTTTTTTTGATGTGGAAAAAAAATATATTTTTTATTTCTTTTCAATGTAACAGTATTCATTGTTTTTGCACCACACCCAGTGCTCCAGGCAATACGTGCCTTCCCTAATACCCACCACCTGGTTCCCCCAACCTCCCACCCCCACCCCTTCATGACCCTCAGGTCGTTTTTCAGAGTCCATAGTCTCTCATGGCTCACCTCCCCCTTTTAAAGTGTCTAGACTGTATGGCAAGAAAATTCATTTGTTCATCTGAGGGTATCTGCCCGAGGGGCAGGGAAGAGTCAGGGGTCTCTCTGGAGACAAAGGCTCTGGCAGACACCGTTTGTGTGTTCTACACCTACCCTGCTAGCCAAGGTAGGCACATTGTGACACAGCACATTCCTGTTGCCTCACAAGAAGGGCTCGCAGAGGGACGCCTGGGTGGCTCAGTTGGTTAAGCAGCTGCCTTCGGCTCAGGTCATGATCCCAGCATCCTGGGTTTGAGACCCACATCGGGCTCCTTGCTCTGCAGGGAGCCTGCTTCTCCCTCTGACTCTGCCTTCCACTCTGTCTGACTGTGCTCGTGCTCGCTCACTCTCTGACAAATAAATAAATAAAATCTTAAAAAAAAAAAAAAAAAGAAGGGCTTGCAGACCCAGCATGGTCCCACCGCCTTGCTGAGGCTAGAGAGAGTGGGTGGTAGCAGCAATTCTTCACTCCCGCAAGGGCAGACTAGTGTGAACAATCATGGCATTTCCCTGTCCCCAATCTCAGGACTGGGATAGGGCAGCACAGCTAAAATTGATGAGTACATGCAGTCAAGGCATTTTCCTGTTTTCGTTCTGAAGCCAGAGGGCGTGCCTTGTCCCCTGCACGTACCGCACAGGGGATGCCCCTTATTTGTTTGGCTCTGGTGGCCAAGGGGGCTGGCATTCCTGAGCTCCAGGGAACTATAACAAATGCAAAGACACTTCTTGGCAGACCAGTACCCCCAGGACACTGCATAGACAGCAGGCTGAAACACAACCCCTGTTTTTCCGTGAATAAAGCCTTTTTACTTACCCTGGAGCTTCAACCTGAGGGACAAGCTTCATGTCTCCCAGACATATAGAGGCTACAGAGGTGCTCCCAGGGAATGTAAGCAGAAAGAAACCATCCTTGCTCATCCCCTTTGCCTCAATACTGCTCTACCAAACATCCCAGAAAGGAGCTTATACACTTATCTAGAGCCCTGATTTTTGAAACTGTCACCAGGGACACCTCCAGATCTCCCAATCTGGAGTCCAACTGGGATTGAAATTGTCACCCCACAAGACTATATATATTTGCACACTTTAAAAGCTTCTGCCTGAGTGTCTGACTTCCAATCAGCCTAAAACAAAGTGTTAGATTAGATTCCTTTCCTTGGAACACTGACAGGTCTTGGGGACAGATCAGAAATAAATCAGGCTATTTAGACAATCACAAAGGTTAGGAGACAACCAAGAACCAGGACAAGGGTAAGGGAGAAAGTTCGTCTCCTACACATGGCAACTCTTCATCACTGGAAGAAGAAGTTGTTTTGCCAAATATATAGAAACACAGGAAGTCAAGAAAAATGAGGAAATAAAAATACGTTCCAAATAAAAGAATAAGACAAAACTTCAGAAAAACGTTAATGACATTGAGATAAGTAACCTACATGTAATGAACTCAATTTGATAGTCATAAAGATGCCCGTGGAACTCGGGAGAAGAATGGAGGAGCACAGGGAGAACTTCACCAGTAACAGGAAGTGTGTGAAAGAACCAATCAGAAGTGACAGGAATGACGAATACAATAATTAAACCAAAAACTACACTAAAGGTGTTCAGCCTGAGACTGGATGATACAGAAGATAGAGTCTCTGAGGTGGAACATAAAGCTGCCCAAACAGAGCAACAAAAAGAAAAATGAATTCAAAACATTACAGATAACTTAAGAAACTTAATGTGACATCAAGCAGCATGACACTCAAAGAGGTCCTAAAGGGTGAGGAGAATCAGAAAGGTGCAGATAACTTATTTGAAAAAATCATGGGTGAAAACTTTCCTAACCTGAGGAAGAAAACACCACACTGGGATATTCAAATCAGAAAAACAAACAAATATAAAACACCTCAAAGACCCCAACACCAAGCCACATTATAATTTGAATGTCAAAAATTAATGATAAAAAGCAGCAGCAGAACACCTGTTTATTATGTGCAGGGAAGTGTACCCAGTAGGCTACCAGCAGATTATTCAGCACACGTTTCACAGGCCAGAAGAGAGCAGTGTGATGTGTTCAGAGTACTGAGGGAGGCACCTCAGTGGCACAATTGTTTAAGAGTCCAACTTTTGGTTTCTGCTCAGGTCATGATCTCAGGGTTGTGGGATCAAGCCCCAACTTGGGCTCCCTGCTCGGTCTGCTTCAGTTTCTCTCTCTTTCATCCCTCTTCCAAAGAAATTGTTAGTGTCCGTGATCAAAGGAACGAGGCTGATGCAAAGTGAAAGTCAAGCAAAGCTTTATTTCGCGCCAAGCATTGAAAACCAAACCGACTGGTAGGGGCCATGTCTTACAAAGAGGCGATGACGACGACCCTAACGAAGCCACTCCCCAGACAAGGCCATTCTCCGGACAACGATGCTCCCCAGACAACGACCCTGACGAGGCCAACGACTACCCCAAGGACTACCCCCAACGTCTACTACTACTCCCACCCATCCAGCCTCACAAACCAACCTTTAAAGAGGCAGTTGAGCCCAGCCCACACACAGGTGGCCAATGAGATTGCAACACACAGGGAAAGCTGCACAGTCATGCTCGGTCAGCAATACGGGTGACCAGTTGAATTTCAACTGACCACAGTAAATATATGAACACTCCACTGATTGGATGTCTCCATCTGGTCTGGCCCACCCCTATATCCGGGGTTTGCAAGTAAGTTCCTCTGGCTAACAAGGCCCTCATACAGGCCCTCACATTCCCCCCTTTTCCTTGGAAATAAGTCAAATCCTTGACTTTTTAGCCAGTTCTATGTTCTCCTGTTGTAAGGGCTTATATTGAGCTTGTAAGACTAACTTTTTTTTTTAAGATTTTATTTATTTATTTGTCAGAGAGAGAGGATCGAGAGCGAGCACAGGCAGACAGAGTGACAGGTAGAGGCAGAGGGAGAAGCAGGCTCCCTGCCAAGCAAGGAGCCCGATGTGGGACTCGATCCCAGGACGCTGGGATCATGACCTGGGCTGAAGGCAGCTGCTTAACCAACTGAGCCACCCAGGCGTGGGACTTGATCCCAGGACGCTGGGATCATGACCTGGGCTGAAGGCAGCTGCTTAACCAACTGAGCCACCCAGGCGTCCCATAAGACTAACATTTTATCGCTCTAATTTTCTTTTGTACAAATGACATAAGAGCATTTACAATGCAGGGGCCAAAAGCAACAGTAGTGCACAGTCGGCTGATGAGTTAGCCATTCACCGCTTTGTATGACCTTTTGCATTTTTCCTAATTCCATTCATCTAATTTCCTGCCTATACTTTACATAAACAGGTAACAATAGGAGCAACAATAAACTCACAAGTTTTTTAGTCTTAGCTTTAGTCCATGGTCAGCAGGGTCCGTGGGCTGCGGCTTCCATCTCTGGGGGGCGTCCTCATCCTCATCTCATTTGACATGATCCGCGTGAATCCAGGCCCTAATTCCTTCTACTTTTACTGACACGGGGGTGGTCAGGATGACAGTAAATGGTCCCTTCCAGCGAGGCTCTAAGTTTCCCACTTGATAGCGACATATCCAAACCAAGTCCTTGGGTTGGTAAGGATGTGGTTCCACCTCTGTCTCTGACCCAGTGTGGTCAGTCCGGATCCCTGCGTGGGCTTTTTTAAAAATAGACTGTAATGCCTGCAGTGACTGGAGTACAGAATTATCAGTCATTTTTGCTAGGGCAACCTCTTGTAGCCAAGGACGGGGGGGGGGAGGGGTCTCCTGAACATTGTTTCAAGTGGGGTCACCTTGTTTAAATAGGGTGTACATCTTGCCTTGAGGAGGGTGAAAGGAAGGAGATCAACCGATGTTCTGGAGTCCACCAGACTCCAGAATTAGTTTTGTCAAGGTCTCTTTAAGAGTCCAGTTCATTCTCTCTACTTGCCCGGAACTCTGGGGCCAATAGGCACAATGTAGTTTCCAATTAGTGCCAATGGCCTTGGTCAATCCCTGTGAGACTGAACTCACAAATGCAGGGCCATTGTCTGACCCGATTGCAAGAGGCAGCCCAAACCTAGGAATTATTTCTTCTAGTAGCTTTTTGGCTATCACTCTTGCCATCTCATGTTTGACAGAAAAAGCCTCTACCCAGCCTGAAAAGGTATCTACAAAAACTAACATATACTTGTGCCCATATTTTCCAGGTTTCATTTCTGTAAAATCTATTTCCCAATAAATTCTGAGTTCCTTACCTCTTTCTCTTTTCCCTCTTCCCATTTTAGTTCTTCCCACATAAACTGTCTGGCATTGAGCACATCTATCAACTACATCCTGAACCATACATCCTAATTTAGAAACCTGAAACTGCTTGTCTATAAGTTCCTTGAGTTTGCGTATCCCCAAGTGAGTACCCTGATGTATCTGGTCTACTAACTTCTTATCTAGTCTTCGAAGAAGAATTATTTTTCCTGCTTTAGTCTTAGCCCGGTTCCCTTCATAGTCCAATTTAACCCATTTTTGTAAATACTTTAAATCTTCTTCTAAATAGTTTGGTTTTTCTGGTAGGGCTGGAGCCGGGAGTGTAACCAGTTCTTGTACTGTTTCTCAGGCTGCTTGCTTTGCAGTTTTATCTGCTAATTGGTTTCCTTTTGAAATCAGATCAGTCGCCTTTTGGTGACCTGGGTAATGCATAATGGCCACCTCTTTTGGGTCCCAAATAGCCTAAAGGAGAGCCAATATTTCTCCTCTGTTTTTAATTCCTTTTCCTTCTGCTGTTAATAGGCCCCTTTCTTTATAAATAGCCACATGTATATGGAGAGTAGCAAAAGCATACCTGCTGTCCATATAGATGTTAGCGGTTTTACTTCGGCTATCTGCAGTGCTTTGGTGAATGCAATCAGCTCCACTTCTTGCACCGATGTTCCGTGTGGCAGGGCTGCTGTCCAGAGTTCCTGTCCAAAAGAAACCACCAAAGCCCCCGCATACCTCTTTCTATTGACCATGTAGCTACTCCCATCTGTGAACAGAGTCATCTCAGCATCTGGGAGGGGAATGTCTCTGAGATCCGGCCTTATTCCTGTGACTTGGGTTAGGACCTCCCCACAGTCGTGTGGGTGATCAGCCAGCTCCTCTGGCAGCAGCGTGGCTGGATTTAGCACCGCTGGGGACTGGAAGGTCATTCTTGGTTCATTAAGGAGGAGGGCCTGATACCCCGTCACTCAGGCGTTCGTCATCCATTGGTCTGGTGGAGCCCAGAGAAGGCCCTTGATAGCCTTTTGACCCAAAGTCAATTTACTTGCACCCTTGACCAGGAGGGCCGTGGCAGCAATTATGTGGAGGCAAGGGGGAACCCAGCTGCTACTGGATCTAGTTTCTTGATAAGATAGGCTACTGGCCTTTGCCAAGGCCCCAGAGTTTGAGTCAAAACTCCTTTAGCCACCCCTGCTTTTTCATCCACATACAAGTGGAAGGGCTTGGTAACATCTGGGATGACCAATGCTGGGACACTCAGTAAGACTGTTTGTAATTCCTGAAATGCTCCTTCGGCCTCAGCTGTCCACTCTTATCATAGCGAGCCACCCTTTTGCCAGTTTGTAGAGAGGTCAGGCAATCTCTGCTAACCATGGTAGCAGAGCCTACAGTAACCCACCGTCCCAAGAAACTCCCTCACTTGTCAGGACATGGTGTGGCAAGGGTATCGGGTGATCACCTGTTTCCTGGACTCAGACAGTGAACGCACACCCTCGTGGAGATCAAAGCCTAGATAAGTGGAATGGCTCTGACAGAGCTGTGCTTTCTTTGCTGACACCCGATATGCTTTTTCCTGCAGAGTCTGTAAGAGAGCTCTTGTCCCCCACAAACATGACTCATAGTCCTCAGCGGCTACTAGCCAAGTTATCAACATACTGTAACCGAGTGACTCCCAGGTTGGAGGTTCTGTACTCACACAAATCCTTATGTAGGACCTTGTCAAAAATGGTGGGTGAATTCTTGAATCCTTGAGGAAGTCTTGTCCAGGTGAGCTGGCCTTGGAAACCTTCTTGTGGGTCAGACCACTCAAAAGCAAAAAGGGGCTGAGATTCCCTTGCTAAATATATGCAGAAAAATGCATCCTTGAGATCTAAGATGGTATACACAGTTCTTTCGGGGCCCAGGAGGGAGAGTAGGGTATAGGGGTTAGGCACCGTTGGGTGGATATCTACAACCCGTTTGTTAACTTCTCGCAAGTCCTAGACAGGTCGGTACTCCCCAGTCTCAGCTTTTTTGATGGGCAACAAAGGTGTGCTCCATGGAGATTTGCAAGGAAATAGGATCCCATCTCCTCTGAGACAGTTAATGTGTTTTCTGATCCCTTCCTTTGCTCCCCGGGGGAGGGGGGACTGCCAAACGCGAACAGCCATAGCCATCGCCTTTAATTGCACCACCACTGGGTGTTGTCCCCTGGCCAAGCCAGGCGGGTTCCCTTCTGCCAAGACCTAGGGAAACTCGACCTGTAGGGTTTGGAGAAGGCTCCCCCCGTTTGTCTTCTCTGGTTTTGAGACTGGCTCATAAAGGAGGTATTCATCTACTGCTGCCATAAGCACCTGTACAGTGGGTTGTCTCAAGGTTACAGTCATGTCTCCTTCCAAGAACTGAATGCCAGCTCATAACTTGTGGAGGAGATCTCTTCCCATCAAGTTACATGGAGCATTATGAAGGGAAAAAAATCAATGTTTAACTACTCCTGAGGCCAAATTTAAAGTCCTTTCTATTGTCCATTTATGCCTCTCTGTGCCATTTGCTCCTAGTACCTAGACTTCCTCTCCAGATAGTTTCTCCATAGGTTTAAGTAATGATAAAAATTGGGCTCCTGTGTCCACCAAAAAATCAATTGATTTCCCCTCCACTTCAATTTTTACCTGAGGTTTAGAGAGGGGGTTCGAACCATGGCCCCTTCAGTCTCTGGTGGCAAGCATTGCTGTCTTCTTTTGGGGGCACTCCTTGGCCCAATGTCCTTTTTCCTTACAGTAAGCACACTGATCTGAATCTAAGTCTCCCCGCCTGCCTTCTCTGTGCTTAGGCTTTTCCTTTCATTTACTATCCCCTACCTGTCTCCTCCCCTCCTCATGTAATGCCAAAACCTTAACCAGTTTTTTTGTCTGCTTTTCATCCTTGTGTGCATCCCTGTTGTTAAACACCTTTTCTGCTATTCCCACTAACTCAGTCAGATTCTTCCCTTCAAATCCTTCAACTTTCTGAAGTTTCCTCCTTATATCTTGGGGCTGACTGACTGGCAAATGCAAGATTCATTGCCCTCTGATTTTCGGGTGCCCTAGGCTCAATCTGACTATACATTTTATAGGCTTCAATAAGCCTTTCTAGGAAAGCCCCTGGAGACTCATTCTTACCTTGAGCCACTGTACCAGTTTTAGATAAATTTATGGGTCTCCTTGCAGCTGCACGGAGGCCTGCCAGTAGAGCCTGGTGGTAGAAATGTAAGCTCTCCTTGCCTTCATTGGAGTTTGGATTCCAGTTGGGGGGTTCCCTCAGGCAGTAGTCCTCCATTCGGCAGGGATCGAGGTCCCTGCCAAGTATCTCACTTTTCACCTTATGGGTTTCTCGCATGATGTGATCCCTCTCTTCTGCGTTAAAGAGAGGCATAAGGAGCTGTTGAATATCCACCCAGGTAGGTTGGTGGATAAGAAAGACAGTCTCCAAGAGACTAATTAATATCCTGAGGGAGGACATAAAAGGATTTGTGTTGGGCCTTCCAGTTATAGATGTTAGAAGAGGAGAAAGGGATATAGGTTAGGTTAGGTGGGGGTGCCCTCTCCCATATGGTAGAGCAAACTCACGGAGAGGCAGCATTGGCGGCAACAGCACTGGTGAGGTAAAGGGAGGCAGAGGGGGATAGAGGAAAGGGGAAAGATCAGGGCGGTCTCTCTGCTTGGTGGTCCCATAGGTGGACCCCAACCACATATGAGGTGGACTGGTAAGGGCATCTCAGGACTGAGAGTCAAGTTTAGGGGACAGATGGGGACGGGGAATTCCACATCCTCCACATCCGATGGGGGGAGGACGGTCTTCTTCCCTGGTTCCCCCTTATCTGTCTGTTCTGGTTTTGGTCTTTGACCTGCCTTAGAGGGAGAGAGATGGTTTCATTAGCAGGGGAAGGTGGGACTTGAGCCATGACGGTGGCTCTTCTATCAGATATCACCAGGCCACAATGTACGGTATTTGGTCTTGATGTAGATTGAACACCTCACTCAGGGTAGAATAGATCTGAACCTAGGCAAACGTTCCTTCCGGCAGCCACCCTGTGGGCCACTCTAACTGGCAGAGTGTTTTTAGTGTTCCCGGGGAAACCTTGTCACCGACTGGGTGGCTTTACCTTGAAAATCCTTGAAATGTTCGAGAACAAGACCCAGGGGTGTCACAGGTCCCTTACTCTCCGCTTGTCCCATTTCTCCAAATACAACAAACAACACAACAGACAACAAAAAAACAAGGCAAAGACCACCACAGGCCCAGCAATTCCCATCCAGAGCCCACTGATGGTGGGGACTTTCTTGGTCCCTGACAAACCAGACAATGGACAAAAAAAAAAAAAAAAAAAGCTAGAGTGAAGACAAAAATAATATGTTTAACTAAAACTACAATAATTAGTTAAAAGATTTATATTTTTAAAAGGTTGTGACATCAAAAACATTAAACATATGGTTCCCCACAGTATAGAACTTCAACAGTTTACATCAATGGAAAAGTCATCCACACAGAAAGTCAATAAGAAAAAAATCAGTCTTAAATGAATCATGTATACTGAGGTGAATGGATAAAGATATCACATACATCAATACTATTCAGCCATAAAAAATAATAAAATGGTGATGGTCGTGGTAACATGGAGAACCTTGAGAATACCTTGTTAAATAAAATAAGAGAAAGATAAATACCATATAGTTTCACTTGTATGTAGAATTGTGGAAAAAAAAAGAAACTCAGATTCATAGATACAGAGAAGAGATTGGTGTCTGCTGAGGGGAGGGACTTGGAGGCCTGGGAGGGCGGAGGGATAGAGCCACAGGGTGGGGCTCCCTCCCCCTCCCTCAGGAGCCCTTTGTGACCAGACACTAGCTCTGTGATGTGGGCCTGGGGCTTGTATCTGCACCTCCACACCCAGGGCTCAGTTGTCTGAGGACAGCAGTGTGGTTGGACGCTAAGTCTCAGAGCTCAGTTGTCTGAGGCAGCAGTGCGATCAGACATTAATGTCTGCTGAGGGAAGAGATGAAAAATTATCTCTTCCCTCAGCAATTCTTTTTTAATGGTTGGCTGAGCTCCAGTCCCATTATCTGGGCAGTTAATGTCATCTTTGCCCTTGTATGTGGGATAGGGCTCTTTGTATATTTAGTTTCTTATTTCCAGCCTGATCCATCCTCACCACCAGGCAAGAAACACAAAAAGAGCGGGAAGGTAAGGAACCCTCGGCCCAGACCCAGCAGAGTGTGATTCTATCTTCTTTGCTATTATTCTTTCCACTTTTCTGAGTCACTGGAGAGACTCCTGAAATGGGAAAGAATAGAATGGGTATTCTCAGAAGAGAGCAGACCACCATCCATCCAGGACAAGCCAGACTCAGCAGGGGTTAGAGGGACACGAGGATTTCTCCCTGAAGATCTCAGGCCAGAATCCAGGTGTGGTGGAGGGGTCCAGGGCAGTGTCCCAAACACAGTGACCGGTGGCCAAGGACCAGAGGCTAAAAGCTGCCTCTCTAGCGGAGGTCAGGCCCCTGAGCACTGTGTCACCAGCCACGGTCCAAGGACAGGTATTTCAGGTGAATGTTCCCCCTTCAGGGCTGATTGAGGGCAGTACTGAGCCCAGGAGGTCCCAAGCAGCAGCTAGAGTGGGGCTCTGGCCTCGGAAAGTGGGGTACTATGTGAAAAAGTCCAGTTGCGCCACCAGGTCTGGTATTATGTGTGTTTCTTGAGCAGAGGAACAGTGGCAAACTTCTCACATAGGATATCCTTCTGTACATTCTTCAAAGAGGAAAACTGGAAATATTTGTATCCATTTTGAAAAGGAAATGAGTAAAACTAAAGAAAATCACAGTCCGCCCACCCCCTTAGTTAAATGTAGGAAGTCACACTACTCATGAGCAGTGAGCACCTGCTGCTGGGCTGGGGGTCCCAGCCTCCCAATGTTCTCTTATCTCAGTACCAAGCAGAGCCACGGAAGAGAAGCAAGAGAAGCCAGAGAAGCCAGACTCTGAAAGGTGAGTGTCCACCACTCACCCCTGCGTGCCCCAGTTACACTGTGCCCCCTGCTCTGAAGCCCGGCCCCACCATCTCCCAAGACACCAGGGCCTGAGCCCATCCCTCAGGAAACAGAGCCCTGGGAGGCGGGTTGGGGGCTCCTGGGAGGGAGATCACAACCCACCCAGAGGCTTCCCAGATTCTGCACCAGAAAAAAGCCCTGAGGGGCTGGAAACGGGTGTTGCCCAGCAGGGGCCCAGGGCCTAGACTAGGGGCAGGACCTCCTGCTTCCACTGTGGACAAGCTGTTCAACTCAGCTCAGATTCCTCTGTAAAGCCATGCAGTCCTTCCTCCCCCAGCAAGGTCATGAGTGAGAAAACACTTTGGAAAAGACAAAGCGATCCCCAAAATGAACCCTGTAATCACCGTGTGGGCACATGACCTTTGACAGTGCTGTTTGGGGCTTCTAAGTCCAATCCCCCAAAGGTTTCCCCTAAAGGGACATTATACCCAGTCTCCTGTAAGACACCTGGGCCCCCGCCTTCCCCTTGACCCAGTCTCCTGTTTCCAGCTTGCAGAAATTGCCTGCACGAGCTGGAAGAGTTCCGCAGTTTAGTCTCCCTTCTGCAAAGGTAATGGATCTGCCCCCTTATCCCCTGGGTGGGCCTCCCTGAGTCTGTGGTGTGACCCCCAGGGCTGCAGGGAACCGGCCTCTGGGGCTGCTTGGGGGTGCTGGGAGGAGCCATGGGACAGATTGTGACCAAAGCCCCGGGCTGAGGGACAGCAGGAGCATTGTGATGTGGGTGTGGGGCGTGGAGGGCCATGGGGTCCTCTCCCGGCCCCAGGCTGCTGCAGGGACAGCTCACACCTCTTGTCTCCCACAGCCACCTGACAAGGGTCTCTGACCACGGGGGCTTTCACCAGTCCTTACATCAAGCAGCCCCTGGTCATGTGTGCCAAGGGGCACCAGCTGGAGCCCATCAGCCATGCAGGGAGCCTGTGGAAGGCGCTCCTCCTGCCGTGGCCTCATCACCTGCTCGTGCTCCACTGACAGGGCCCCCTCGGCCTCTGGCCTCCACCCTCCCAGTGAGACCTCAAGAAGAGCAAACTAACTTTAAAAAAATCCTACCAGACACAGTGAGAAAGAACTTTCTTCCAAGTCATTCCAACTGGGCCTCTCTCATTCCAGCCATCTCAGGCCTTGGCCATGCCAGCTACCCCATTTTTTCCTTTTCCTGGTGGTGGGAAAGTACCAAGTCCTTGTTCTTGCCTGGCACATTACAGCAAAAATGCCAGCAAGAACACGTGTCCTGCCACCCACCAGATGCCTCATTCTGGCGTGGCCTTACTAACAGGCAGATAGAGACTCATAACCCTCCGTTTGTCAATCCGGATGTCCAGAAGCTCCTTGAACTACTAATCAACAAAAGGGTAGAACTGAAGAGTTGGAAGGAGAAAGAAAAGGTTGGGTCAGTTTTCAAACAGGGGTGCCCAGAAGACC
Organism: Mustela nivalis; assembly: GCF_964662115.1. NCBI lineage: Eukaryota > Metazoa > Chordata > Mammalia > Carnivora > Mustelidae > Mustela > Mustela nivalis. Next base: position 111,553,968 of record NC_139021.1, read on the forward strand.
ACGTGAGCTTCTGGGGGACTCTGTGGAAGCTTCTGGGTACTGAGCAGACCACCACCACCCAGCCATCCTTCTGGAACATGAAAAACAAAGCAGAGCCACTGGCCCAACCTCAGCCGTTCTCATCTCCCAAGGTCTTGGAAGACCACTTGCAATGGAAACGCAGCCAGCTCTTCTGGGGTCTCCCCTCTCTACACAGTGAGTCCCTGGTGACCACTGCCTTGTTTTCTACCCACTCTTCTCCACTACAGTCTCCCTCTGTTTTATTCAATGGGACCTCTAATTGCTTGCCCGTTCTAAACCAGGATCAAGTATCTTCACAGTTTTCCCATGCCCCACCATTGTTCCACCGTGGGATCCAAACTCAACCCTCAACACTAACCTTGCCCCAGCCCCAAGTACCCCTTGCACCCTCTGTCCCAATAAGACCACCTTCTCTCCCATCCCAGAGGAGGACCAGTAGGGTATCTTTTGCTACATCCCAGAAAAAGACACAATCCTTCACCCCAACTAAAATGCAACATCTGGAGTGGCCCTTGTTGCCAAAGCAACAAGGAAGGGGGAAGACTTTACCCACTATGGAGGAAAGATCTCCAAAATTCTTTAGCCAAGTCCCTCCCAAGCTTCTAGAGGACCACCAGGCCTCCCGGGCCCACAGATCAGGTTCTACCTATCAAGGGGACTTTGTCATCTTTAATATGCAGAAGCCACAGCTTCAGAGGAAGCTCAGCAGGGATAAACAGCAAAGCAGCTTGCCCCACAAGGTTCAGCTGTCTCTGGAACTGAGGTGGTCTCAGGATGAATCCCCGGGAATGAGTCAGGCACAGAGAGAGCAGGGGCTCTCAAGGCCCTTTGTGTTTAAAGGTAAAAGCAGCCAAGCTACATGGAGGACCAGGTCCAGATACCACAGGAAGTATAAAGCAAGATTCAAACTAGAGAAGAACTTTGGTAAGGGTCTATGGCAGTGTCTGAAGAGGACACCAACAGGTCTCTCCAGGATCTCAGCTAGATTCCCAGTGAAGGTTCTGGGAACCAACTCTGAGAAGGAGTTTGGAAGACCCTTAATAGGGGCCTTGGAGGGTGGTCCAGGAAAATACTTAGCCAGGGGCCCAGACAAGAAACATATAGAAAAAACTTTAAAGGTTCATTTACACAGGAAATTAGGACAGATCAATATAGGTCTGATCCCTGTGACTGTGCGTCGATCCTGGTTTGTGGCCAGCCATGCTTTTCCCAAGTCCCAACCCCACATGGCTATCAGAAATCTAGCACCCTTAAAGGATCAGGAGCTCTGCGTAAACACCTCCCATGAGCTGTCCTTCCTCTGTCCTAACACTCAGCAGAAGCTGGAAACACACATCATAAGTTTTCGAGTGAGGCGTAAGTGGGACCTACCTCTCCAAACTGTTGAGCCCATAGATCTCAAACTACTTGAAGCTCAACATTTGCCTTTTCCCCAGTCCCCCTTTCCATGCTCAGCCACCTTTGTACCTGGGGCCCCCTCAAAAGCCAAATTTTACAAGTTCTTGGGGAAACCACCTCAGCCCCATCCAGAAGAGAAGGGTATAACTGAAAAGTCTGATCCCACTTCAGGGAGTCCCCTGCCTGTTCCCTCACCCATACGTGAGCAAATCCAGCAGGCCCTGGGAAGGACTTTACCTGGTGATGGCCATCAGTCCTCAAAGATGTCTTTATCAAGACAGGAGGGCAGTTCACCTTCTTGGGCCTCCATTCTCAGCCTCCCAAACAGAACCCTACACAGCAAGACTGGTATGGGGGCCAAGAAAGACAACCTGGAACCAAGTCCAAGTTTAGCAATGGCCAGGAATGAGCTAAAAGAGAGTGGGGGTCAGGCCTCACCAGACATGGTAGCAACACTGAAGATGAAGCTCAGGTCCCAATCTCCAAGGTCTGAAGGGGCCACAGAGGCTATGGAGGCCAAGAAGGCCCCTGCCTGGAAAGTTGTCTTAAGACCCAGTGGGCTGGCCAACAAACCAGCCATTTATGTGGATCTGATATCAGGATATCCAGGTGCTAGGAAAAGCCCCTCACCATCTACAGTGTTGGTTGCTCAAGATCCAGAGGAGGTAAGCCTTGAAACAAAGGTTAGTAAGGTTGAGCTCCAAGAGAAGATAGAGTCAGAGAACCAGCCTGAAGGCTCTACCACTAGTGAGCTTCCTCAAGATTCTCCCAGTGACCTCCTCCTTCCGGACTTTGCCACTTGTGTGCTTGTTGAAGACAGTGGCACCAATGTGCTCCCACCAGACTCTCACACTAATGCTGTCTTTGCTGCAGACAGCTTGACCACTCAAGAGTCACCCTCCTGTTCCCAAATGGAACGTGCCAGTGGAGAGACACCATCTTCCCCGATGTCACATAACCTTAGCTCAAGTGGATCAAGCAGTAAGGGGCAGCAAGAGCCCTGTGGACCAAAGGTTGAGGAACCAAGTGACAGCCAGAGCAACAATGAGATCACTGATGAGGGAAAGGACGAGAAGAGACCCAAACCAGAAGAGAATGAAGACAGGTGTGCAGAACCATTGGCAAGCAGGGCTTTCCAAGCTAGCAAGATAGGCCACCCTCCCCAGGTCAGAGGATCAGGAGAGAGCCTTGGGAGCAAATACCTCTGGCTCATGCCACCGGAAAAGGGACATGTTTTTCCGGAAAGCCACTTTAGACAAAGGATGAAGAACTTTCTGCAGTGCCTTAATCCCAATAAAAAGAGCAAAGGACTGGAAGGCCCCCTTCAAAAAGGCAAGCCTGCATCGGCTTCTGCCCCGAGCTGGGTACCAGTCAGAAGCAGATCGGTTATGGACAACAGGGCTGCCGAAACTCAGACGGTAGTGACAGCCGTGGGACAAATCCTGGTGGAAAAATTGGGACTCCACCAAGGAATTCGGGCCTCAGAGATGTATCAGCACAAGGAATTGCAGGCCCCAGTACATAGGCATTCTTGCCCTCACAGGGCTTTCGCCTCTACAGACCCGAAGAGAGTGATGGGAGGAATAACCTCCAATCAGCCTGGTACCTCCAAGGGCCATAGCTGCCCTAGCAAGAGCCAGCTGACCAGATACAGGAATGGTGAATGGAAAAGCCTCCCCAGGAACCTGGGGCCCCCAGGCAGACCCAGCCAGCACCAGCCAATGGTGGCAGGTGTCTCAGGTCGAGTTCATCATTATCCTACATGCAGTTTTCGAAAATATGCCTCAACCTATCAGGCAGAGAACGCTTCACACATCTTTTCTGGTCAGAAAGATTTTCCTCAAGAAAAAATCGAGTATATGCAAAGAAAGTCCATTTTTTCTCATGTTAGCACATCCTCTGTGTGCTAATGACTTCCCCATGCCACAATTTTGTCTCCTGAAAATATATGTTTGGTGTTTTTTCTCTCATGAGTGGTGCTGGACTTTGTGTGTGCCCTGCTTGGGTGGAGGGGATCAGAGTTTTCTCTCCCCAAAGGCCTGCTTTGGTTTCCAGAATGATGGGGCCTTGGAGGGCCAGGGACCTTGGGGTCCACCCTGTCCCCTTCCTCACACACCTTCCATTTCCATGACAAGGTGAACAAGACCCAGAGTGGGACCTTGCTCTGCCCATCCTCTCCTGCTTTCCTTCCACCTGAAATTTGTGTGGTTGTAGGGAGGGTCTGCTGAGGCATAAATCCCACTCAGGCTCCAGGAAGATAGAGTCCTAGATCAGAGTGGGGCCTGCAGTTGGGAGACGCAAGGCTGGCCTTGAGGGCAGAGGTGAGAAATCCTGCCCCCATCCACGTATCCTGTGGGGAGTAGAGGACGGCCATCCCAGGAGCCTTCTCACCCCCAGATAATCTCATCTTAGCTCCATGCAGCCCCTCTTACACTCGGAGCAGCAAGGGATGAGCTCTCTCCCAGCACTGAGGGTGTGTGGGATGCCACAGAGACCCCCAGGCACCAGCCTGCCCAGCCCCAGGGCACTGAAGGGGCCTTCTCACCAGCACCCCCTTCCCCTTCTGGGGGATGGGTGGGGTGTGGCTGTAGGCAGGGGGACCCTGTACTTAGGGTGGGAGGCCAGGAAGGAAGCCAAGTGTCAGGGTAAGCCCATGCCTGGTGTGACGACTGAGGACCCTTTGTGTCCCACTGCCACCTACAGGCCCAGAGGGGAGAAGTTAGAGGCCCCGGGACTGTCCCCACAGGATTTCCACCCTACTCCAGCTGCCAAGTCCAGGGGTGGGGTTGTGAAGAGGGTGGGGCGGGGGTTGTACAGAAGCCACCTGAGCTCCCACATGGAAAGCCAGGTTCCCAGAGACAGCCAGGCCTTCAGGCAGAGAAGTTAAGTTCTGCACAATTTGATAAGCTTGTAGGACTGCGGGCCCCGGGAAGACTTGTGGTCTGTGACCTTTATGTACACGTGTGGCCCAAGGATGGCTCCCAGGGGACTGGTGGGGACTCGGAGGCCAAGGGACTGGCCTGGCTCCTGGTCATGGTTACCTCAGAGCCCAGAAGGGCAGGAGGACAAGATGGGGCTTGTCCCACCACCGGCTGGAAGAAGGTGTCCAGAATGAGCGTGCAGTCCAGGAGGCTCCCCCACCGCCCGTGTGCCCCGGTCCCAGCCCAAAATCATCCTCTAGGGCCCCTCACACATAACTCACATGGTAGAGAGTCCCACAAGTCGGACGTGCACTCCACACTCCTGTTAGTAGAAGTGCCGTGGACAGGAGGCTGGTGGAACAGCCAGAAACAGGAAGGAGCAAATCCCCTTGCCCTTCTCCTGCCAGATGGTACAAGAAGGCCAGAAAGGGAAAGCCCCATGCCAAGAGACCTTGTGCAGAGACCTCTGACAGAGACCCACCAAGGCCTCCCACAGAGACTCATACAGAGACCCACACTGAGACCTCCCACAGAGACCCACACAAAGCCCACATAGATCCTACACAGAGACCTCTGACAGGGGCCAACATCAAGAGCCCTCATGAACACCATGTCCAGGGATGATCTTCAAGGCCCTCCCACACAGACCTTATGCAGAAACTCTCACAGTGAACAACACCAAGAGACTTCGCAGAGACCTGTGACAGAGATCCACACAGATTTCTCTCAGGCACACCTCAGAAACCGATCTGAATACCCACACACAGCTCTGAAGAACCCACACAGAGGCCTCCCAGTGCCCTGCAGACGCCAAAGACATACCTTGAACAGAGGCCTCACCTCCATCCTTAGGAGCCCAAGTAGCCACCCAGTGTCAGGCCCCGCTTGGATCTGAAGCCACTTAACAAACTGGCAGTGAAGTTGTGCTGTAAAGGCTTGTGTATTTTTTAATTACTTCTGAAAAAGACTTAGATTCCCCATGTAAACCTGAAAAATCCTTTCCTTCACAAATTTTCATTAGCTTGAGCTCCCACGCACAGTTTAAAGAATCAGAAATTGAAAACAAAACTTTGCCATCGTCTAATGAGGGAAGAAAACTTATTTGTTCAGTTTTAGCTACGGTTTAGTGAAATGGCCTCAGGGTTCATGTTCTTTATTTTGTTAGGGACAAGTCCCTCCACCCAGTGACTTATTCACATTGGAAATGCTGTAGGGAGGTCTACAGCCATTGGAATGTGGGATGGAGTGAACCAGCAGAGAGGTCATTGACTCAAATGTACAGACAGCATGCTCTTTGGCCCAGAGCAGCTTGTGGTAGGTTTGTGAGGCTTGCTTTATTTTTAAATCAAAGAACTCACAGTGTCAAACACATGAAGCTGTTTTAGAAATGAAACAGTTCGGCAATATATTTTTTTTAATTTTTTTTATTTTTTAAAAACATATATTTTTATCCCCAGGGGTATGGGTCTGTGAATCACCAGGTTTAAACACTTCACAGCACTCACCAAAGCACATACACTCTCCAATGCCCATAAACCCACCCCATCTCCCAACCCCCCTCCCCCCAGCAACCCTCAGTTTGTTTTGTGAGATTAAGAGTCACTTATGGTTTGTCTCCCTCCCAATCCCATCTTGTTTCATTGATTCTTCTCCTACCCACTTAAGCCCCCATGTTGCATCACCACTTCCTCATATCAGGGAGATCATATGATAGTTGTCTTTCTCTGCTTGACTAATTTCGCTAAGCATGATACGCTCTAGTTCCATCCATGTTGTCGCAAATGGCAAGATTTCATTTCTTTTGATGGCTGCATAGTATTCCATTGTGTAAATATACCACATGTTCTTGATCCATTCATCTCTTGATGGAAATCTAGGTTCTTTCCATAGTTTGGCTATTGTGGACATTGCTGCTATAAACATTCGGGTGTACGTGCCCCTTTGGATCACTACGTTGTATCTTAAGGGTACATACCCAGTAGTGCAATTGCTGGGTCATTGGGCAGTTCTATTTTCAACATTTTGAGGAACCTCCATGCTGTTTTCCAGAGTGGCTGCACCAGCTTGCATTCCCACCAACAGTGTAGGAGGGTTCCCATTTCTCCACATCCTCGCCAGCATCTGTCATTTCCTGACGTGTTGATTTTAGCCATTCTGACTGGTGTGAGGTTATATCTCATTGTGGTTTTGATTTGTATTTCCCTGATGCCGAGTGATATGGAGCACTTTTTCATGTGTCTGTTGGCCATCTGGATGTCTTCTTTGCAGAAATGTCTGTTCATGTCCTCTGCCCATTTCTTGATTGGATTATTTGTTCTTTGGGTGTTGAGTTTGCTAAGTTCTTTATAGATTTTGGACACTAGCCCTTTATCTGATATGTCATTTGCAAATATCTTCTCCCATTCTGTCAGTTATCTTTTGATTTTGTTAACTGTTTCCTTTGCTGTGCAAAAGCTTTTGATCTTGATGAAATCCCAATAGTTCATTTTTACCCTTGCTTCCCTTGCTTTTGGCGATGTTCCTAGGAAGATGTTGCTGCGGCTGAGGTCGAAGAGGTTGCTGCCTGTGTTCTCCTGAAGGATTTGGATGGATTCCTTTCGCACATTGAGGTCCTTCATCCATTTTGAGTCTATTTTTGTGTGTGGTGTAAGGAAATGGTCCAATTTCATTTTTCTGCATGCGGCTGTCCAATTTTCCAAACACCATTTATTAAAAAGGCTGTCTTTTTTCCATTGGACATTCTTTCCTGCTTTGTCGAAGATTAGTTGACCATAGAGTTGAGGGTCTATTTCTGGGCTCTCTATTCTGTTCCATTGATCTACGTGCCTGTTTTTGTGACAGTACCATGCTGTCTTGATGTTGACAGCTTTGTAAAAGAACTTGAATTACAGAATTGTGATGCCACCAACTCTGGCTATCTTTTTCAATATCCATTTGGCTATTTGAGCTCTTTTCTGGTTCCATATAAATTTTAGAATTATTTGTTCAATTTCTTTGAAAAAGATGGATGGTACTTTGATAGGAATTGCATTAAATGTGTAGATTGCTTTAGGTAGCATACACATTTTCACAATATTTATTTCCAATCCAGTAGCATGGACCATTTTTCCATTTCTTTGTGTCTTCCTCAATTTCTTTCATGAGTACTTTATAGTTTTCTGAGTATAGATTCTGTGCCTCCTTGTTTAGGTTTATTCCTAGGTATCTTATAGTTTGGGGTGCAATTGTAAATGGGATGGACTCCTTAATTTCTCTTTCTTCTGTCTTGCTGTTGGTGTAGAGAAATGCAACTGATTTCTTTGCATTGATTTTATATCCTGACACTTTACTGAATTCCTGTATAAGTTCTAGCAGTTTTGGAGTGGAGTCTTTTGGGTTTTCCACATACAGTATTATATCATTTGCGAAGAGTGATAATTTGACTTCTTTGCCGATTTGGATGCCTTTAATTTCCTTTTGTTGTCTGATTGCTGAGGCTAGGACCTCTAGTACTATGTTGAATAGCAGTGGTGATAATGGACAGCCCTGCCGTGTTCCTGACCTTAGCGGAAAAGCTTTCAGTTTTTCTCCATTGAGAATGATATTTGCGGTGGGTTTTTCATAAATGGCTTTGATGATATTGATTTATGTGCCCTCTATCCCTACACTTTGAAGAGATTTGATCAGGAAGGGATGCTGTACTTTGTGAAATGCTTTTTCAGCATCTATGGAGAGTATCATATGGTTCCTGTAGTTTCTTTTATTGATGTGTTGTATCACATTGACTAATTTGCGGATGTTGAACCAACCTTGCAGCCCTGGAATAAATCTCACTTGGTCGTGGTGAATAATCCTTTTAATGTACTGTTGAATCCTATTGGCTAGTATTTTGGTGAAATTTTTGCATCTGTGTTCATCAAGGATATTGGTCGATAGCTCTCTTTTTTGATAGGATCCTTGTCTCGTTTTGGGATCAAGGTGATCCTGGCCTCATAAAATGAGTTTGGAAGCTTTCCTTCCATTGCCAATTTTTGGAACAGTTTCAGGAGAATAGGAATTAGTTCTTCTTTAAATGTTTGGTGGAATTCCCCCGGGAAGCCATCTGGCGTGGGCTTTTGTTTGTTTGGAGATTTTTAATGACCATTTCAATCTCCTTACTGGTTATGGGTTTGTTCAGGCTTTCTATTTCTTCCTGGTTCAGTTGTGGTAGTTTATATGTTTCTAGGAATGCATCCATTTCTTCCAGATTGTCAAATTTGTTTGCGTAGAGTTGCTCATACTATGTTCTTCTAATAGTTTGTATTTCTTTGGTGTTAGTTGTGATCTCTCCTCTTTCATTCATGATTTTATTTATTTGGGTCATTTCTCTTTTCTTTTTGATAAGTCTGGTCAGGGGTTTATCAATTTTATTAATTCTTTCAAAGAATGAGCTCCTAGTTTCATTGATTTACTCTATTGTTTTTTTCATTTCTATTTCATTGATTTCTGCTCTGATCTTTATGATTTCTCTTCTCCTGCTGGGCTTAGGGTTTCTTTCTTGTTCTTTCTCCAGCTCCTTTAGGTATAGGATTAGGTTGTGTACCTGAGACCTTTCTTGTTTCTTGAGAAAGGCTTGTACCGCTATATATTTTCCTCTCAGGACTGCCTTTGTTGTGTCCCACAGATTTTGAACCGTTGTATTTTCATTATCATTTGTTTCCATGACTTTTTTCAATTCTTCTTTAATTTCCCGGTTGACCCATTCATTCTTTAGAAGGATGCTGTTTAGTCTCCATGTATTTGGGTTCTTTCCAAATTTCCTTTTGTGGTTGAGTTCTAGCTTTAGAGCATTGTGGTCTGAAAATATGCAGGGAATGATCCCAAACTTTTGATACCGGTTGAGTCCTGATTTAGGACCAAGGATGTGATCTATTCTGGAGAATGTTCCATGTGCACTAGAGAAGAATGTGTATTCTGTTGCTTTGGGATGAAATGTTCTGAATATATCTGTGATGTCCACCTGGCCCAGTGTGTCGTTTAAGGCCTTTATTTCCTTGCTGATCTTTTGCTTGGATGATCTGTCCATTTCAGTGAGGGGAGTGTTAAAGTCCCCTACTATTATTGTATTATTGTTTATGTGTTACTTTGATTTTGTTATTAATTGGTTTATATAGTTGGATGCTCCCATGTTGGGGGTATAGATATTTAAAATTGTTAGATCTTCTTGTTGGACAGATCCTTTGAGTATGATATAGTGATATAGTGTCCTTCCTCATCTCTTATTATAGTCTTTGGCTTAAAATCTCATTGATCTGATATAAGGATTGCCACTCCTGCTTTCTTCTGATGTCCATTTGCATGGTAAATTCTTTTCAACCCCTCACTTTAAATCTGGAGGTGTCTTAGGGCTTAAAATGAGTTTCTTGGAGGCAACATATAGATTTTTTTTAATCCATTCTGATACCCTGTGTCTTTTGACAGGGGCATTTAGCCCATTAACATTCAGGGTAACTATTGAGAGATATGAATTTAGTGACATTGTATTGCCTGTAAGGTGACTGTTACTGTATATAGTCTCTGTCCCGTTCTGATCTACCACTTGTAGGCTCTCTCTTTGCTTAGAGGACCCTTTCAATATTTCCTGTAGAGCTGGTTTGGTGTTTGCAAATTCTTCAGTTTTTGTTTGTCCTGGAAGCTTTTAATCACTCCTTCTATTTTCAATGATAGTCTAGCTGGATATAGTATTCTTGGCTCCATGTTTTTCTCGTTAGTGCTCTGAAAATATCATGCCAGCTCTTTCTGGCCTGCCAGGTCTCTGTGGATAAGTCAGCTGCCAATCTAATATTTTTACCATTGTATGTTACATACTTCTTTTCCCGGGCTGCTTTCAGGATTTTCTCTTTGTCACTGAGACTTGTTAATTTTACTATTAGGTGACGGGGTGTGGGCCTATTCTTGTTGATCTTGAGGGGCGTTCTCTGAATCTCCTGAATTTTGATGCACCTTCCCTTTGCCATATTGGGGAAATTCTCCCCAATAATTCTCTCCAGTATACCTTCTGCTCCCGTCTCTCTTTCTTCTTCTTCTGGAATCCCAATTATTCTAATGTTTTGTCTTATGGTGTCACTTATCTCTCGAATTCTCCCCTCGTGGTCCAGTAGCCGTTTGTCCCTCTTTTGCTCAGCTTCTTTATTCTCTGTTATTTGGTCTTCTATATCACTAATTCATTCTTCTGCTTCATTTATCCTAGCAGTGAGAGCCTCCATTTTTTATTGCACCTCATTAATAGCTTTTTTTTTTTATTTCAACTTGGTTAGATTTTAGTTCTTTTATTTTTCCAGAAAGGGCTTTTATATCTCCCGAGAGTGTTTCTCTAATATCTTCCATGCCTTTTTCAAGCCCGCCTAGAACCTTGAGAATTGTCATTCTGAACTCTAGATCTGACATATTATAAATGTCTGTATTGATTAGGTCCCTAGCCTTCAGTTACTGCCTCTTGTTCTTTTTTTTTTTTTGTGGTGAATTTTTCCGTCTTGTCATTTTGTCCAGATAAGAGTATATGAAGGAGCAAGTAAAATACTAAAAGGGTGGCAACAACCCCAGGAAAATATGCTTTAGCCAAATCAAAAGAGATCCTAAATGGTGAGGGGGGAGAAAGGGGATAAAAAGAGGTTCAAAAAGGAAGAAAAAAAAAGAACAGAAAAGAATTAAAAAAATAGAAAATGAATAAAGAAAACTATAAAAAAGAAAAATATATATATTAGATAAACTAGTTAAAAACGTTAAAAAAGAAAAGGGTAAAAGTTAAAAAAAGAAAAAAAACTTTACCAGAAGGCAAGAAAAAAAAATGAAAAAGAAAAAAATTAAATTAACTGAAAGACTAAAAAAAGTCACAGGGTGGGACGTCTGGGTGGCTCAGTTGGTTAAGCAGCTGCCTTCGGCTCAGGTCATGATCCCAGCGTCCTGGGATCGAGTCCCACATCGGGCTCCTTGCTCAGCAGGGAGCCTGCTTCTCCCTCTGCCTCTGCCTGCCATTCTGTCTGCCTGTTCTCGCTCTCTCCCCCTCTCTCTCTGATAAATAAATAAAATCTTAAAAAAGAAAAAGTCACAGGGAGAAAGCCATGAGTTCCGTGCTTTGCTTTCTCCTCCTCTGGAATTATGCTGCTCTCCTTGGTATTGAAACCGCACTCCTTGGTAGGTGAACTTGGTCTTGGCTGGATTTCTTGTTGATCTTCTGGGGGAGGGGCCTGGTGTAGTGATTCTCAAGTGTCTTCGCCTCAGGCGGCATTGCACCGCCCTTACCAGGGGCCGGGCTGAGTAGTCCTCTCGGGTTTGCTTTCAGTAGCTTTTGTTCCCTGAGCGCTTTCCATAGAGTTCCAGAGGACGGGAATACAAATGGCGCCCTCCTGGTTTCTGCCCCGGAGGAGCCGAGAGCCCGGGGCCCCACTCCTCAGTGCGCCCTCAGAGAACAGCGCCCAATTACTCCCATCTGCCTGACCTCCGGCTTCACTCCGAGCTCACCGAGCCTGTGGGTGATTCAAGGTAACCCTGAGCTGTGAGCTTACTGTCGGCTCTTTCTCTGTAGCTGGTTTTCCTGTTATAATACCTGCAAGCTCTGCGACACTCAGACACCCCCGATCCTTTTGTGACCCTGCTGGACCTGAGGCCATGCTGACCTCGCGTGGGCTTCGGCCCGGTTTAGCCTCTGGAGTGATGTCCCTCAGTGGAACAGACTTTTAAAAGTCCTGATTTTGTGGGCCGTTGCTCCGCCGCTTGCCGGGAGCCGGCCCCTCCCCCTGAGGTCTATCTTCCATTCACTTTGGATTCACTTCTCCACCAGTCCTACCTTTCAGAAAGTGGTTGTTTTTCTGTTTCCAGAATTGCTGTTCTTCTTCTCTTCGATCTGCTGATGGATTTGCAGGTGTTTGCAATCTTTAGATAAGCTATCTAGCTGATCTCCTGCTAGCTGAAGTAGTCTCAGCCTGCTACTTCTCCCCTCAGTTCGGCAATATTTCTATTACCTTTGGTTTGTTTAGATTTACTGTTAACAACATAACATAATTTTATCTTTTTCTTTTTGTTCCTTTTAAAATATGATAGTATCCTTAGATGATATCATGCATATGTTCAGAACATGAAAAAAATCACAAGCTAATGATCAGCTATGGTAGCTTAAACTTCTGGAGTATTCAGAAAGTTTCATATTTTACAGAATCTTAAGGCACGTTCAGTTTCTATGACTCAGGAAGTCAGGCTCTGCTTTATATTATCAGCTTAAAAAGGGCACAGTGCTTAAATAATTTTGAAATCTTAGAAAATATTCCATTTAGTTGCTGCTTGAAATATATATTACCTCAATTAAATTAGTTGGAAATTGGCATTTTAACATCTGTTAAATTTTAAAAGTATACGTTTAATCAGCATTTCATTATAATAACAAAGAGCTCACTATCTACCTAATATTTTCCAAGCTGGGCACTTAGTTGAGACTCCGTATTTCTCACTGGTCTTAAGAGTCCTGTTGCCCTGACTTGATAAGATCTAGATAACAGATCTCAAGTGTATGCGTAAATCTCTCAGGTGACCTGTTGAGGTGATGATGCCACAATATTTTCTCTCAGAAGAGAGGAAGAGCTGGTGTCAGTTCTGTGGGTATATATACGCTTTTTAATTAAGAAAAAACATAGGCAGTAAAATATTTTTTGGACCCACAGTTATTAATGTTATTAACATTTTGAAATTTGCTCCCTTGATGATACTTTCTCATGTTACTGAATCACAGGAACTATGGAAAATGGCCCTGGATAGCCTATAATGTCCAATCAGTAGTATTTAATAACCGAGACAACACATCATTTCCCTATAGATGCCTGCATCCACAATATCCCACAATCATAAAAAAAGATACTTTCTTTTTTAAGTTTAAGCTACATCTAAACCATGCTTTTAGTCAGAATAAAATTAAATTCTTGTAAGAGGTATAAAATAATGTAACTTCTAACAAAATAAATGGGAATTTTTGAAGTTTTACTGTCTTTTGAAGGAAAACATCACTGCCTCGTCTCATCCTGATAACAATAAATGAGATGACACAGCTCTTTGCTCTCAGCAATTTTATGAGTGTGTGTGTTGGTTCTGTGGATCAGATGCATTAGTATTTTTTTTAAAGATTTGTGGGACAGACTATTTTTATAGAAGCGATAAATAGGACATATGTCTTGTTAGTGTCAGTAGCCATTCTTACCCCACTTGGAATAAGGGCAAACGAGGAACCAACACAAACGTTTTCCGGGAAGTGATTCCATTACCTTGAACTTTTCTCAGTAGAAGAAAAGGTGGGAAATCTCAGGTAGGAAGCTGAGACACTTTTGCCTCACAAATAAGTACACAATTCATATGCCATTAAAACTGGGAGGGCTGCTGCAGGCTGTTGGCTGGAAGGATTTGCAGAGAGCAAATGAAGACAGATAGGTACGTTTAAGGTCTCTTGGCCATAGCCAGGACACCATTTACAAAATGTGCCCATAATATAAGTAGGAAACAGAACTTGACCAAAGCCTGCTGCGTGTCCTATCTTCCCTCAATTTACACAGCAAAGACACTGCCCTCCACCACCACCTCCCCACAGAATCCTCCCTCGTTGTCAGTCAGAAACTTACTGTGGACTTCAGATGAAGAAGTAGGTAAAGAAAGGAATAAGAGAAGAGGGGAGACAACCATTACCAACACACACACACACACACACACACACACACACACACACAGGTGTTGGTCTCTGCTTTATCCCAGCCACCTAGTTAACAAATGGGGATCCCATGGCACGGAGTCTCCCCAAGCCACACAGGTACTCAGTTTCCACACCTGACTCTCATCCAGTGCTTCCTCTGCTACACGACTTGAGCAGTGTAAAAGGATCCCTTTCCTAAGTCAGACAGATGATATCCCTACAGGAAATTATTTCCACCACCACCAGATAATGGTACATATCACTTATTTCAGAGAGAAAAAAAGGAAGGAAAAGTCATCTTGCCATTTAGATAATGAAAATTTTAGAGAATAGAAACCTCTCTGGATCACAGTCTGGTTTTTCATTTGTTTGTTTTTTAAATATTTTATTTGACAGTGAGAGATAGTGAGGGAGGATAGAGAGGGAACACAAGCAGGGGAGCTGGAGAGGGAGAAGCAGGCTTCCCACCCAGCAGGGAGCCCAATGTGGGGCTTGGTCATGGGATCGAGCCAGAGCTGAAGGCAGACACTTAACGAATGACCCACCCAGGCATCCCAATGACAGTTTGTAATATTTCTCTAAAAGAAAAGAATGACAAATGGGAATTTAAATCTATTAACTTTCATGAAAATAAGTACAATGGAGTGTGTTCCACTTTTCCCTCTGGGTGGACTCCTTCCTGAGAAGTGTACCTTTGTCTGCATCTTGAATCCGCCTGCAATTCCAAGTAGTCCTCACAGATTTTGAGGATTGGAGGCAAAAGTACACAAAGTCCAGTTCCTGGAGATACCATTCTGGCTTTGCTCATCTGAGAGGCTTGGGAAGTCCATTAAGAGTGAGACAGTAAGGGCCTATTTAATGTTAAAATCTGTTTAACTGTTAGGGCCTGCTTAGCTAGAGCAACTCCATATTGCCTAGGTATCCATATTGTTGCTTACATCCACGGACTTCATTCCAGGAATAAACACCCCATTAGTTCCTGGTATTGGTTCCAGGTATCGATTCTGGGAGTAAACACCTTAACAATAGAAGCCACATACCTTGAGGTCCGTGGTAATGCCCTATAAAACCAGCTTGTGAGATGGGGATGGGGTCACTCTTTTTGGAGGTGGACCTGGCCGGTCAGTCTGACTTCTAGTGCTTGGTATAGAATAAAGTTTGCATGACTTTCACTTTGTCTCAGTCTCATTCCTTTGATAATGGGCCTGAACAGAGACCTTTTTGTGGTGGGGCTCACCAGGTGACTGGACAGGACAGTACACAGTGGTGCAAAGGAACACATTAGAACTTCCATTTGGAAACTTTTTCATCTCATTTTTAAAAAAATCCTTATATTTATATAAGCTTTGCACTGGATATAAATTATAGACTTATGATGCATGTAGTTAACTTACAAATACATAAACACACACACATAAGAGGCTACATATGCTGAAAGATTTTTATGGTAGAAATGTAGAGACCACTGACATGAACAAGATTCCTGGTCTTTTCTAAGAAGCTGATCCAGAATCCAAAACAACCATTGGTTCTGGGCTCCATCAGCCAAACCATCTATATGGCTGGTCCAGAAAGAATGAGGACCATGGAACTCCAAAAGGGCTGTTTCACCAAACTTGGCAATCTTGATCATCCCCTCATAGGCAGGGCATGGGTGACACAGAGGTGAGTGAACCATTCTGCCCCAACTCACCTGCAAACACAGCAGAGCTGTGCACAAATAAAACCCCAAGCCTGTGGTGAGGGTTGTGATGAGGGGAAAAGAAAGGGAGGTGAGATTCAGTTAGAGTGCAGTGAAGGAACCTCATGCCTTTCCTGGACCATCAGACCTACGGGAGGTGTGGGGAAGGTGCAGAAGCCATGGGAACCCCGGACAACATTTAGCAGAGATCACACACACCATACTCAGGAGAGTCGTTAAGAATGCAATGGTTTGCATTTCCATTACATTTTTGTGAGTATCCTATTGCATTCAAGGTAAAATTTTGAAGGTATTTTCCAACGTAAAAAAATTGAAAATCCACTGGGAGATGTTATTTGCTTTGGATCATGTGAATAGTTCTGCAGACAGAAAAGAATGGATTCCTGCAGTCAAGTATATGGACACAGTGACTTGACTAGGAAGCAAGGGGGCTAAATACATTGGACCAAATTAAACAGATTGGCTATTCCTCAGGCACACAACCACTGATGGTGCTCACAAGCTGGCTTATTAAGACAGACCTCTAGCTAACAGGCCAAGCAGCTGCTGTGAGTGCACTTAAGCACAGACAGCCTGGGAAACACCCCAAGGTAAGGGCTACAAGCAAGGATGCAGCGAGGTCAGTGAATGACCCAGTTCTGGTGAAGGCAGCATCTGCGCTGGTCAGCTCTCACCATAGAGGATGATGTGAGAAGCACAAGTGGAGAAAGAGAAGTATTTCAACTTCGATGTCAGAATCAATCACCTGAATGTATCACTAGATGTAGAAAACGAACTGAACTGAGAGTCTAACTGGTTCATCCACGACGCGCTGTCTACATTACCTGCTTGTCTTCTACAGAAAGGACGTCATTATTTCACAGATTCTCTGATCCCCACCACACTGGGAGAGTCTGATATACTTGTCAAGGTGAAGCCAGACATCAGGGGACAGACTCACAGGAAGTATGAATGTCGTGCAACTCCCTGAGAGACCGGCACCAAACGAAACATTTCATGGCATGACATGATAAGATATGATATATGATGGATGTATCGACAAACAAAGGGATGGTGAAAAATACTATAAATTATAGATGTGAAAAAAAAATGACCTCTGCCATCTCAGGAGAAGTACCCTACTTTTAACTTAATTCTGCCACTCTCAAGGGCTATCATGTCTGTGTTCTTTTTATTGGGGTGACATTTTTGCCTGTACTCAGCATATGGATAATTTATCAGTGAACAAGTTCTTATTAAAACCCTTTGCAGGAATTCCTGAGTGGCTCAGTGGGTTAAGCCTCTGCCTTCAGCTCAGGTAATGATCTCAGGATCCTGGGATCGAGCCCAGCATTGGACTCTCTGCTCAGCGGGGAGCCTGCTTCCCCCTCTCTCTCTGCCTGCCTCTCCGCCTACTTGTGATTTCTCTCTGTCAAATAAATAAATAAAATCTTTTTAAAAAACCCTTTGTATTCAAATTACAAGCAGACTTTATATAATAAATGCCTTTCTATTATATAAATGTCATTTATTTTTATGATAATTTATACATTTGTATACATCTTATATATTTTTATAATAAATGTTGTTATATAATAAGTGTTTTGTGAATGTCCTCTTTGTTTTATAACATTCCACTCTGATACCAGTCCACTAGTTTTCTAGGGAATAACAGTGGGATGGTGAAAAGTCAGAGGTTGAAATCTTAAGCAAAGGGAATCAGAGGGCCCAGGCTGAGACAGTGCTTAAGAGAGAGTGCAAGAACTGAAATCATCTTGGTGGTTTTAACATTTATGAATTTTTACTATGTCAAAATAAATATAAAATTTGGGAGTGGAAGAGTTAAGGCAATCTTAGAGAATACACTCAAGCCAGCAATGCACTTACCCATTAATCTCTTTCTCCCCATACATTGAACAGGTTTTGCTAGAAGACTTGTACATTTCACTGATTTCTAGAATTCAAGAATTATATCTCCCAATAGAAGGTAAAAGCTTACCCATGTTCCCTTTACTGATGGGACGGTGGTGGGGGTATCCAGCTCTGCTAATGTCCAGAAATGGCCCTGATTCACACCAGGGCTGTGTTACTCTCCTCTTGGACATAAACGCCAAGGGGTATCACAGAACACCAACGCCAGACAAAGTTTCTCTGAGATCATGATAAAGGGGGACAAAATGAAGGTAACTCATAATTGTTTTTAAGTATAGAAACAAAGATCACCCCCAAAATACCCCCCAAAATACCAGGCACCCCATTCTCTTCATTAATATGAGTGACATCTACCTCATTACCAGTAATGGTTTCTTCTGACTATAATCTTCCCTCCTATAGATAAGATTTATTGATATCATAGAATTGCCTCTGCCTTCAGCATCCAATTAAATGTGATTAGATTCAGCATTCAATCTAAATCCAATCTAAAGTGACCCCCCACTTTTCGTCTTTCCCTCAAATCACCCAACCAAAACCCAATCCAACAGCAGATTTTTTTCTAACACCTCCTCCCCAGACACCTCCTGGTTCCCCATGGTATATGTTCTCCCTCGTTGCAATGAATAATAAGCCCAGCTTGTTCTGGATAAAACTCGTTCATAGGAGTGTTCCTGGTGGTCTCTGGCTAGAGGATGTGGACTTTGGAATGATCTCAGGGCAACCAGCTGATTATCCCTCCCAAAGGAGAACACCCCCCATTCTTCAGTCCTTCCTCCAAACACCACTCACTCCACAGCACTTCCATCCTCCCCCAGCTGAGTCAGGTCCCATGTGCTGCATTCTCCAGACCCCCTGCACTCCCTCCTGTGACAGCCACTGCCTATCATGGCAGGCTTCTTACAAGTGCATTGAAAGCTCCTTGCAGGCCCAGGGAGGAATGTCTGACCACATTGCCTGTAATTAGTCTGGGGCCTGTTGAAGCGGATCAGTAAAAGTTGGCTTATTCATGGACACATGTCGTAGAGCTTTCCAATCTCCCTGAAGACTGAATCACAACAGTGTAATCACATATTTTAAAAGGTTTCCAAGTAGCCAATATGTTTTGATAAGAATCTGTAAGATAAAACAGCATTAACAATTGAAATTTAATGATGCAAAGAAAACTCCAAATTATTGAATCTAAGTCTTTTATTTTATATGTCAAATACAAATATCCTTGTCGCTTTTGAAATTAATCACAAAACTTAAGTGTTTATAGAATACAGTTTAAAAAGCATTTTACCTTAAGGTATTACTTTATGATGACAAAAAAAATCATTTAAAAAGCTATTACCAAAGAATATATTTAAGATAATTTAAATATGCAACTTGCAACAACCACATATATTGTAAATCTACTATTCTAAAAACAAGAAACAATTATCTCTTGTTTACTTTAACATTTAATGTGCTGAAAAGTCCAGAGAACCATTGGTTTATTAATAAATTCATATAAAAAAGGGTAGTGAACAATCACACTGCATGCATTTTCCCTCTTTGAAAATTATTTTTGAATTATTGAAAGTGTTTAAAGACATTATTTGAAAGGTGTGCAAGAGAGAGGAAAATATGCCTGCATGCTTACTGCCTAACAATTTAAATTACAAATATACAGAAGCACCAACTTTTAGTTATTAGATGAATAAATTTTAGATATTTAATGCATAAAGTGGTGATTATAGTTAATAATAATGTATTATACATAGAAATTTTCTAGGAGAGTAGATCTCAAGTGTTCTCTCCACAAGAAAAGGGCAAAGACATAAGGTGATAGATATTTTAATTAGCTTAACTGTGGTATGATTTCCTGGTTTCACTTGTGAGATGATTGTGAAATCATTTCACAATATATAGGTAATTGAAAACATCACATTGTACAACCTTAATCCATACAATCGTTATTTGCCCATCATACCTCAATAAAGCTAGAAGAAAAAATGCACAGATGTATACACATACATGTATATCCATATATGTTACATGGTGTATATACATGTGTGCATTTTAGCATCCTTAAATTTGTATTATGTATTCCAGTTTTTGCTGGAAAATGCTGTTTTCATTATTCTACATAATATGGCACACTAAGGTTGATAAGCAGATATGATGCCCAAGTAACTTTTTTCTTTCTCCAGGGGTTTCTTCCAGGTCAACTTGAACTTGAGTTTGGAGAATTGCCTCCCTGCTCTACACCAACCACTGCCAGCATCCCCAGCTCATTCCAAATCCTCTGGTTCGTCAAAACTTTCATGAGCATAAAGAGAGGTTTTTTCTTGGGAAAACATTGGATAACTCTACTATTGACCACCTGTGCATTTATAATGAAGGATCAATCTGTGTGATTTGTCTATAAACTTGGAAGGGCAAAATGAATGCTTTTCCTTTTTACTCAGAATAACTAAAGGTATGAATGGATATACTATTAAAGGTAAATTTTCATTAAAAAGTGTTCACAAAAAAAGAACTAAGAGTTCTTTGTGTGTCCCTACCTCTAAGAGGTTTTCTCCTAGGATTTTCTTTGATCATTTTATAATGTTATGTTTTATAGCTAAGTTTCTGATATATTTTGAGTTAATTAGTATTAAGGGTCTGAAGTTTGGGTTGAGATTTTTTTTGAGCCTATGGATGCCCATTTTCTCCAGTATTATTTTTTAAAAGACTGGCTTTCCTCTTTCAGAAAAAAATTGTCAGAGACCATAGTGAGCGAAGAAAAAAAAAGTAAAACTGAAAGTGAAGATTTTTATTGCCTTTATAAAAAATGCTTTAAGAGATTGCCATTTCTAAACAAATAACAATTTATAGAGGTACATTAAGCAATAAATAATTGTGAAATTGAATCATGTTCAAAATTAACCTAGCATGTTTGAGAAGAAGACCTCATTAATCATATCCATTGCTATGAGATCATCACAACTTTGCGGGTATATTGGTGAATCTGAAACACAACTTGATCTCACATGGCCCTGCTGTCATCTTGGGCCCTCACTCAGGATTGTAAGGTCACCTCCACTTTTTCTGTTGCGTCTTCCTCTATCTTCAAGCCAACAATGATATGTCAAATCCCCCTGTGCCTGAAATCTCTCTGACCTTTTCTTCTTTTTACCAGACAAAGCCTGTGTAAAGAGCTCACCTGATTGGGTCTGGCCCACCTGGATAAACTCTATGTCTTAAGGTCAAGTGACTCAGAGTTTTAATTACATTTGCAAAAATTTCTTCACAGTGGTACCTAGATTAGTGTTTGATTGAATAATAAGAAGACCTGAATCTTGAAGAACTGTGTTTAGAGTTATTCCTACAATGGGGCACCTGGGTGGCTCAGTCAGTTAAGCGTCCAACTCTTGATTTTGGCACAGGTCAGGATCTTAGGGCTGTAGGATTTAACCTATTAAAGATTCTCTCACTCCCTCTCCCTTTTCCCTCCCCTTCCTCTCTAAAATAATAATAATAAAATTATTACAACCATGGCTTACATCCATACTGTTCTCCGTACTGGCTTCACTAATTTATAGTCCTACCAACAATGCATGAGTATTCCCTTTTCTCCACATCCTCACCAACAATTATTATTTCTTCTGTTTTTGATGGTAGCCATTCTAACAGGTGTGAGGAGATATCCCACTGTCATTTTGATTTGCATTTTCCTAATGGTTACTGCTGGTATGCATTTTTTTCTTGTACCTGTTAGCTATCTATATGCATCTAGAGGACTGTTGCAAGTTTGTTTGTATCTGCATGTACCTGTTGGCCATTCTCTTCCAATTCTATCTAGAACTCACTCAAGCAGGCTAGCCCACTACCAAAATACCTGCCTTAGAAATCATTCCTCCTCTCTCTCTGCCTGCTTCTCTGTGATCTCTGTCTGTCAAATAAATAAATAAATAAAATCTTTTAAAAAATGGGGTGCCTGGGTGGCTCAGTGGGTTAAAGCCTTTGCCTTTGGCTTAGGTCATGATCCCAGGGTCCTGGGATCAAGCCCCACATCGGACTCTCTGCTCAGCAGGGAGCCTGCTTCCTCCTCTCTCTCTCTGCCTGGTTCTCTGTGATTTCTGTCTGTCAAATGAATAAATAAAATCTTTTAAAAAATTAAACAATTAAAAAAAATTGGGGCTCAGTGGGTTAAAGCCTCAGCCTTCAGGTCAGGTCATGATCCCAGGGTCCTGGGATGGAGCCCCACATCAGGCTCTCTGCTCATCGGGGAGCCTGCTTCCTCCTCTCTCTCTTCCTGCCTCTCTGCCTACTTGTGATCTCTGTCAAACAAATAAATACAATCTTAAAAATAATAAAAATTTAAAATTTAAAATAAAAAAAAAAAGAAATCAGTGACCACTTTCTACATCCAAAGTTTAATTGAAAATCTTTATCTTAACAAACACTAGAGCAACAATTGACATTGATGGAAACCAAAACCTCCTCATTGGAATGATGTCTTCATTTGTCTTCTAGGCACTCTATTCTCTGATAAGTCTTCTACCTCAGGAGCCACTGTATCTATGTTTTTTTTGTTATTTTATCCCTATTTTCTCATTCTGCTTTTCTCTAACTCCTTGGAGTTAATATTGTCTCATGACTTTAGATCCAATTGGTATGCTGGTTACTCACAGGTTTGTACTTCCAGCCTGGACCTATACCCCTGAACTCCTTCTCATATGTCTAACTCCATATGTGTTGGCTCACACCAAGTGTCTAGAAGTCATCTGATCTTTCCTTATCTCCTATCCTTGCTCTTTGAATCTTTTCCCACCTCCAATCTTTCTTCTTCCAGCTAATGGCAACTCCATTCCCCTAGTAGCTTAGGCAAAAATTTTTGGTGTCATCCTTAATTTCCAACTCACATCCCACATCTCTCATATCAACCAATCCCACTGGCCCTATTTCAGAATTTTAACTGGTGTCTAGCAATGTCTAACTCCCTCTCCTGCTCTTACCCAAAACTTATCACTTTTTCCTGGGGTTTTTTCATTTCCTAACTTTTAGATGACCTCTACTGCTTATACCTTATGCTTCTACAGTTTATTCTTAAAAACCGGAAGGAGTGAGACTTCTAAAATAAGGCATACAGTGCCACCCCTCTGCTCAAAGCACCAGAAAAACTTCCCGATTCATGCAGTCAAGTCTAAAGTGTTTACTATGGCTAACCAGGCTCTCCACTCTTCCCAGCAATCCCCCTTCCTTGATCTGTACCTTCTCTGTGTTGTCTAGTTTGTCTCTGAGCTCTTCTTTAAACGTCACAGCTTTTCACCTTATTTGCTTTGGCTCTGTCCTCACGTGCTTCTCCCAGACATTTACATGGCTCTGCCCTCACTTCCAGCTCCTCTGCTAAAAAGGCACCATGATAGTAAAAACTTCTCTAATAACCCTCTGTTTTTTTAAAAGACAATGGTCCCCACTTCCCCATTTTGCAATCTTTGCCCCCCTTTTGTTTCATTTTATTTAAAAAATTATTTTTAGAACTGGTATAGAAAGATCATGAACTCACCTCCTTCCATAAACACAACAAACCTATGGCTGCATATGCAATAATTCCCTCCTCTGAAAGAATCCTGAAAACTGTAAGGACCTATTTATCCAGAGTGACTCCATCTCAGTTAAATAGCCACTTTGTTGTTTATGCAGTAAACTTAAATTGACCCTGCCCCCCCCCCGAGAAACTTACTTAAAGCAAGTCCAGAAACCAGTAAAATGTAGTCAGCTAAGGGGGAACCCTCTTACACTGTTGGTGGGAATGCAAGTTGGTGCAGCCACTTTGGAGAACAGTGTGGAGATTCCTCAAGAAATTAAAAATAGAGCTTCCCTATAAACCTGCAATTGCACTCCTGGGTATTTACCCCATAGATACAGATGTAGTGAAAAGAAGGGCCACCTGTACCCCAATGTTTATAGCAGCAATGGCCACGGTCACCAAACTGTGGAAAGAACCAAGATTCCCTTCAAGGGATGAATGAATAAGGAAGATGTGGTCCATATACACTATGGGGTATTGTGCCTCCATCAGAAAGGATGAATACCTAACTTTTGTAGCAACGTGGACGGGACTGGAAGAGATTATGCTAAGTGAAATAAGTCAAGCAGAGAGAGTCAATTATTATATGGTTTCACTTATTTGCGGAGCATAACAAATAATATGGAGGGCATGGGGAGATGGAGAGGAGAAGGGAGTTGTGGGAAATTGGAGGGGGAGATGAACCATGAGAGACTATGGACTCTGAAAAACAATCTGAGGGTTTTGAAGGGGTAGGGGGTGGGAGGTTGGAGGAGCCAGGTCGTGGGTATTATGGAGGCCATGCATTGCACAGAGCACTGGGTGTGGTGCAAAAACAATGACTTCTGTTACGCTGAAAAGAAATAAAAAAAAATAGTAGTCGGCATAGAATAAAGCTTTGCATAACTTTAACTTGGTTTCAGTCTCGTTCCCCTGGCCAATCAGTCTGACTTCTAATACTTGGCACAAAATAAAGCTTTAAATAACTTTCACCTTGTCTCAGTCTCGTTCCTTTGATAATGGACACTAACAAAAACTAGATGAACAGTGCCTCCACCACAAATTATAAAAGAGCTACACTGAGATAGGTAGGAGCAGCAGAGACATGCTTTCCCCAAAAACACCACAACTCCAGGCAGGGCAACACACAATCAGAAGGACCTCAAAGATATTGAACTTTTCCTGAGGGGCAAGGAACTTGTCTTCTATATCAGGCACCCCATTCCCTGGGCCCTGCACCAGAGAAATAAGCCTCCAAAACACTTGGCTTTCAGAGCGATAAGTACTAAAAAGGCCATGTGTTGTGATAAGCACTGGGTGTTTTGGGGTTTTCTTTTGCCTGATTTTTTTAACTTTTTTATTATGTTGTGTTAGTTACCATACAGTACTGCATAAGTTATTGATGTAGTGTTCCATGAAGTGCTGGGTGTTATTCGTAACTAATGAATCATTGAACACTACATCAAAAACTAATGGTGTATTATACAGCGGTTAACTGAATATGCATACATAAGAAAGACACTTGGCTTTCAAAACCAATAGGGAGTATGTCCAGGATGACCACAGAACTCTAGGGAATAGACTATCCATTCTGCAAGGACTCACACAGAGATTCACTCAGCCTGGGACTGAGCATAAAAGCAGCATTTTGAAAAAACCTAGATCATATGTGGAAACTACTAATCTTAAAGTGACTTCCAGCAAGACAGAGGCCTGTTGTGACTCTTTCCAGAAATGAAAGTGCTGGTGGGCACTACTGTTGTAGTCCCACTCTACCTATTAATGCTGGTGTTGGCAGGTACCATATTGGCACTCTGACCTACTAGTGCCACTGGGGCCACCTTGCCACACACATAACACAGCACACTGCAGCCAGCCAGGAGAACCCCAGCTCTACTCTATATGCCAGCTACACCAGAGCCATCCAGGAAATCACCCTATCCCCCTGTGCTGCAGCCATGCCAAGGTCCGATGCCTCATCTATGTGCTGCCTACAAGAGACCCACTTCAAAATGAAGGCACATGCACCCATGAAAAGACATTTCATGTAAGTGAAAACCAAGAGAAGCTGTTGTAGTTAGACTCAGACAAAATAGACTTTAAAATAAAGGCTGTAACAATAGACAAAGAGGGGCATTACATAATGATAAAGTGGTCAATCCAGCAAGAAGATGCAACATTTATAAATACTTATGCACAAAATATGAGAGCGCTACAAGACAGACAGCAAATATTAACAGACCTGAAGGGAAAAATTGACACAAGAAAATATAATATAGTACAATACAAGTAGACAACTTGAACTCCCCCTTACATCAATGGATGGATCATCCAATTAGGAAATACATAGGGAAATATCAGTCTTAAACAACACGTTAGACCACATGGACTTAAAAGACATGTACAGGACTTTCCATCCAAAAGTAGCAGAACATATACTCTTCTCAAGAGCATATGGGACATTCTTTAAGATGTATCACATGCTAGGCCACAAAACAAGTCTCAGTATATTGAAGAAGACTGAAATCATATCAAGCATCATTTCCAACAACAGCAGTATGAAATTAGAACTCAATTACAGGAAGAAAACTGGAAAAATTATTAATATGTGGAAATTAAACGTGCTATTGGACAACCAATTGGCAATTAAAGAAGTCAAAAGAGAAATGAAGAAATACCTAAAGACAAATGAAAATAGAAATGAGACCTATCAAGGGCACCTGGTGCCTCAGTCAGTTAAGCATCTGCCTCTGGCTCAAGTCATGATATTAGGGTCCTGAGATCAAGCCCCACATCAGGGTCCCTCCTTCTCACTCTCCCTCTGCCCCTTCCCCACTTGTGCACTCACATGCATTCTATTTCTCAAATAAATAAATAAATAAAATCTTTTAAAAACTTTAGGAAAAATCGAAATGAGACATATCAAAATCTATGAGATGCAGGAAAAGCAGTTATAAGAGGGAATTTTGTAACAACCCAAGCCTACCTCAAAAATAAAGAAAAATCTCAAACAAGCAATTTAATTTTACAGCTAAAGGAACTAGAGAAAAAGAAAAACAAAGAGCAAACAAGGATCAAAGTTAGAAGAGGGGAAATAATAAAGATCAAAGCAGAAACAAATAAAATACAGACTATAAAGGCAATACAAAAAAAATCAATAAAACTTAGAGTTGGTTCTTTGTAAAGATAAAGAAAATTGACAAACCTTTAGGTAGACTAGCCAAGAAAAAGAGAGGGTTCAAATAGATAAAATACAAATAACAAGCAAGAAGTCATAACTAATGTCAAGAAAAATGCAAAAGATAATAAGAGACTACTAAGAAAAGAGAAGCCAAGAAACTGGACAGCCTAGAAGCAATGGATACATTCCTAGAAACATACAGTCTGAATCATAAGAAATAGAAATTCTGAACAGTTTGATTACTGGCAAGGAGATTGAATTGGTAATCAATACTTTCCAAAAACCAAACGTCCAGGACCAAGGATTTATAAGTATATCAAAAAGAGTAAAATACCTAGGAATGAATTTAATTAAGGAGGTTAAATACATGCATACTGAAAACTGTAAGACACCGATGAAAGAAACTAGAGGTGACACATATAAATGGCAAGATATTCCATTCTCATGAGTTGAGAGAATTAATATTGTAAAAATGCCCATACTACTCAAAAAAATCTGCAGATGCAAGACAATTCCTATCAAAATTACAATGCTGTTTTTTTTTTAAAACAGAACTAGATTAAATAATTTGTATGGAGCTATGAAACACTCCAAGTAACCAAAGCAATACTGAAAAAAGAGGGACAAAGCTGCAGGTATCCCACTCCATGATTTCAAATTATACAACAAAGCTATAATAATCACAATAGTGTTGTACGGACATAAAAACAGACCCAGATATGAACAGAACAGAACAGAACAGATACCCCAGAAATAAACCCATACATACATCATCGATTTATGACAAAGGAGGCAAGGACATACAATGGGGAAAGAACAGTCCATTTATTAAATGTTTGTAAAACTGGACAGCTACATACAAAGGAAAGAAACCTGATCACTATCTTACACCATATACAAAAATCAACTCAAAATGTATTTTTAAAAAACTTGAATGTAAAGTCTAAAACCATAAAACTCTTAGAATAAAACATAGACAGTAGTATCCTCTTCGTGTAGTTTTTCTTTTTTTAAGATTTTATTTATTTATTTATTTGACAGAGAGAAATCACAAGTAGATGGAGAGGCAGGCAGAGAGAGACAGAGGGAAGCAGGCTCCCTGCTGAGCAGAGAGCCCGATGCGGGACTCGATCCCAGCACCCTGAGATCATGACCCGAGCCAAAGGCAGCGGCCTAACCCACTGAGCCACCTAGGCGCCCCCTCTTCGTGTAGTTTTTTTTTTTGGAGCTGACTCCAAAGGCAAGGGCAAAATAAACAAAAGTGACCACATTAAACTGAAACGTTTCTGTGCAGCAAAGGAAAACATCAACAAAAAGAAAAACAGCCTCAAGATATGGAAGAAGATAGCTGCAAATCATATATCTGATAAGGAATTAGTATAAAAAATAAATTTTTTAAACATTTATACAACTCAATAAGAACAAGAACAACAACAACCAAAATCTGATTTTTTTAAAGATTGTATTTATTTATTTGGCAGAGAGAGATCACAAGTAGGCAGAGAGACAGGCAGAGAGAAAGAGGAGGAACCAGGCTTCCTGCTGAGCAGAGAGCCTGACAAGGGACTCGATCCCAGGACCCTGAGATCATGACCTGAGCCGAAGGCAGCGGCTTAACCCACTGAGCCACCCAGGCACCCCCAAAATCTGATTTAAAATGAGCAGAGGACCTAAATAGATATCTTTCCTAAGAAATACAGGAGGCCAAGAGATGCTTGATAAGATGCTCAACATCGCTCATCAAGGAAGAAAAACCAAAACTATAATGAGGTGTCCCCTCACCTCTCAGAATGACTAGTATCAAAAATACAAGAAATAACATGCTGGTGATGATGTGGAGAAAGGAAAACCTGCTGCATTGTTGGTGGGAATGTAAACTGGTGCAGACACTATGAGATATGGTGTAAGGGTTCCTCAAAAACTGAAAAATAAACAGCCATATGATCCAGAAATTGCACTGTGGGGTGTCTATTTGAAGAAAATAAAAATACTCTTTAGAAAAGCTAGTATACTACATAGATACTGTTCTGTTCATGGCAGCCTTGTTCACAACAGCCAGGATATGGAAACAACCCAAGCTTTCCCAACAAATGAGTGGGTAAAGTAGGTTATACTATAATATATATATATATACATATATGTATATGTATATATATATATAAAATTGAGCATTCTCATAAAAACAAAGTCGTCCATTCTCCAAGAATATATAGCAATCCTAAATGTACATGCTCCTAGAAAAAAATCTTCAAATATATGAGATGAAAGCTAATCAATATGGAAAAAAAACACATAAATACCACAGTAGGGGAATTTAATACTCTTCACTTAATAAATGATAGAATAAGTGAGCAGAAAATCAGGTGAAGTATCTTGACTTCAAAAAGCCAGATGTGGGGCGCATGGGTGGCTCAGGGGGTTAAAGCCTCTGCCTTCGGCTCGGGTCGTGGTCCCAGGGTCCTGGGATCAAGCCCCACATCGGGTTCTCTGCTCAGCGGGGAGCCTGCTTCCTCCCCCCTCTCTCTCTCTGCCTGCCTCTCCAACTACTTGTGATCTCTGCCTGTTAAATAAAAAAATAAAATCTTTAAAAAAAAAGCCAGATGTTTTTGTGATTTCAAAAACTCAACTAGAGATTATAGTGTACCATTAATATGTTGTTTTGGCTATTTCTCAAGCATTATCTGAAGAGCAAGTGTGGTTAAGTCAGGGTCTAGAGCTGTGTGCCATTTATAAGGATTTATCTCTTGCAAGGAACACCAGGAAGAAGCTAGTGGGAATGAAAGGATGGCTCATACAGAGACAGTGGCATAGTACATTTGTATTGACCTAATTGTGGAGGTTCTTGTATCAAGACTCCCAATACAATTCATTATTTCAGCACATACATAAAATTGGGACTTAACCATTCCTTTTCTTGAACCCTATTAATGTTATGAGCCCTCTCATAAGCAAGTTTTCTTACCAGTGTAAAAGTTTTGTTTCTGATTTTTGTTTCTAAACTACAGTGAAAACTTCTTCAATCCAATTTCACACTAAAAAACAAGAAATTATAATAAATATATAAGAAATTGTTAAATGTCTCCAATAAAATAATGTTTGCACATTGAAGTGGGAAAAGCAAGGGAGAGAGGAAAGAAGATAACAGGGAATAGATATTAATATGTCTTCTTTTAAAAAAATCTAAACATGCTGGTATGTTAAGCAAAACTCAAAGTTAGAAATACATAAAAATTCGCACACATGCCATTCTGCAGCAGAGGCTGAGCACATGATAAACATGGCAGCAATCACAATACTAAAAAAATGAAAGTCTGGTTATCAAGAGCTGATGGAACTTCTGGAACCACAGAGCTCCTGACCCGTTAGCAGCTGAACCGAAGTGGGGAATCAGCATCAAATAGCAGTTTCCTGGAACCATAACTAAAATAATAATTACATAACTGTGAACTTATGCACCACAGGAGAGAACCATTTACTTGAGTTTATTAAGAAATTAAAATTCCGGTATAACTCCAGAATAAAAGTCCCTCCCTTAGGACTGACTATGGGAAGATAGTTGTACTTTACATAATTTACCTTTTAGCACATTATAAGAAATGTAGTGAAAATATCAGAGGGATTTATCAAATTTTTTATCCCTCCCAAGTAATTATTAATTATAAGTGACAGCATCAATATTTTAAAAGAACTAAAGCAGAAAACACTAGATGAAATATGTGCTTTGATTTAAAAAATCATAGAAATATTAAGGATGAAAAACATGTCTAACTATTGGAGGAACACAGCAAGTCCCATCATACGGATCAATAATCAGACTATTTAAAGAGGATGGACACATTATGATAGGAACATTCATGAACAGCTATAGCTCTAGAGGAACAAGAACAGAAGATGAGGATTCTGAGACATGGTCTCAGAACTTAATGGGACTAAGATTTGCTGAAAATATGAGACCTGGAGGAGGTGCAGTGACATATGGAAGTGAGATCTAACTTGCTAGAAAAATTAGTTGGAGAGGTCAAGAAGACTAGCACTGGTGTTCAAAGAGGCATGTGTAATGAATACAGACTCTTCTACTCTGCCTGGAGCCCTCTCCAGGGAGCTAGTTTGGCCATAGCTGTAGAAGGAGACTATATAAGGAACACCAGTGGAAGCAGGAAGTTTCACTCAATGACTGAAATGTGTGAGACCTGAGGAGGGGCATTTAGGATGGACTTTAGGGATATCTAGTCTAACTCCCAATTCCATGGGTGAGTTTACCAAGGCCTGGGAAGGAGAGAAATAAGGCAGTTGATAAGTAGCTGGGCTGTGGTATAATCTAGCTTTTCAAGTTTAGTGATAAGATCTTAAATTTCTTGAGGATAACTACCTTCCATTCTGAGAGATTTCAATTTCAAATTCAGGATTGCTTGCTCTCAGGCGATAGGTTTCCAGATGCTTAGTTTCCTGGAGACCTATATTGCTAATAAATGGACTACTACATAATTAGGCATTCAGTCAGTCCTCGTTTATTTGGCATATATCCTCATATCTCCTTTTAATGTTTCTAGGCCCCATCAAGTCTTATAATCCTAATCTAGGATAAATTTTAAAAACACACATATACATTCAGGAAGCTTCTTTCAGAAGTTTCATAAATGTCTAGGGTCTTCATTATAAAACTATATACCACAAAGTGTACAGCTTCAGAAGTCAATGGCATTTCCTTTCTCAATCCCTCTTTGTTAAGTCATGCCCTTAGGTACAATTATATCACCAAACCCAGAGCTATAAAAAGTAAATTTATAATTTTTTCACACTGAAACCTATCTATAATTACCTTTTTTTTCTTTTGCCATGATGATACTCTCCAAAAATATGAAGTCCCTTGAGCTGATTGTTTCCAGAAGGCACTTTTTCTACTCCTAAATATGAATGCCAAGAACAGGTAAATCGCCCTCCTTAAGGGCCTTTATATTTTTATAATTATTTCACACTCTGCAATAATCAGTAATAGCAAAGAAAAGTTATTTCAGTTACCCTGAAATGTGCTACTAGAGTGACATATGGATGCTTGATTGACTAGGGTATGAGCACAATGTAATTTTCTGATTAATCAAAATGTATAGTCATATTTTCCAGCTAGTCAATAGAACAGGTCATAGACACTTTAAGTTTAATGAAAAATTTAAAAATTAGAAATATCCAATTAGAAAATTAGAATACCCAATGCATGGAAACCAGTAAGGTTAAACAAGTAATTATGCTTCCATGTTAAGATCAATCCTCATGGGAGTGAAGACATTGGTGCTGGAAGCCCCAAGCATCCATCTCTCAAATGGACAACAATTGTACTAGCAGAAACCATCTGAAGAAAACACTTTGCAACTCTGTAGTTTCTTTGTTAACTTGAAATGTCCAGGGGATAGTTTGCTTGGGAAATTTTGGTTAACTTGATTTATTTAAGGCATGAAGGTAATGGCAGCTACCCAGCCCCATATCAGGCAGTTGTAAAGAATATGACCCATGTTTCTGAGGAAGCTTATGGGACCAGGGTTGCCAATGATAACCTTGTCATCGAAATAGTAGGGACTTAGATTCTCATTAGGAGTTATTGCTCTGATTGATGAGATGGGGACAGGGAGGCTGGCCCCCAATACTCCAATTTCTACAGCTGAAGTGACTTCCGGGAGATTTGAAAGAGTCACATCTGTTGTTTTTGATATTAAAACAATTATAAGGGGGAATTTAGAAGGCCACACACTAAACCAAAGAAAGATGCAGCTCAGAAAAAACACCTCAGCACAGAGGTACCTTATAACATAAAAAAGCACCAAACCTTGGTTAAAGGGGGGAATCTTATTTCCAGTTTCCACATGATAAGATTCAAAATTCCAATTTTCAATTAAAAAATACCAAGGCATACAAACAGGAAATTATAGCTGATTCAGAGAAGCAAAATGAACCCGAGGAAGCCCAGGTGTCAGGCTTATTGAACAAAGACTTTAGGATAGCTTCCTTAAAGATGAAAAAGATAAATGAAGACATAAACAAAGAGGAAAATAATATGTGGGGAAAAAAAAGATAAATTTATTTTTAAAAAGAACCAAAAAAGGGGCACCTGGGTCGTTCAGTGTGTTAAAGCCTCTGCCTTCAGCTCAGGTCATAATCCCAGGGTCCTGGGATTGAGCCCCACATTGGGCTGTCGGCTCCATGGAGAGCCTGCTTCCTCCTCTTTCTCTTCCTGCCTCCCTGCCTCATTTTGATCTCTTTCTCTGTCAAATAAAATCTTCAAAAAAAAAAAAAGAACCAAAAAATGTCTAAAGCTGAAAAGTATAATAACTGAAATGAAAAATACATCAAATGGATTCAAAAACAGATTTGTGCACGCGGAAGAAAGAGTTGGTAGGCTTAAATAATTGAAATTATCAAGTCTGCAGAACAGAAAGAAAAAAAAAGAATGAAAAAAAATTTAACAGGGTCTAAGGGACCTCTAAAACACTATTAAGTGGACCAACATAGGCATTGTGGGAATGCCATCAGGAGAAGAGGGATAGAAAGGAGCAGAGTGGTGCCTGGGTGGCTCAGTTGGTTAAGTGCTGCCTTCAGCTTGGGTCATGTTCTTGAGGTCCTGGGATCAAGCCCCTTGCTGGGCTCCCTGCTCAGCAGAGAGTTTGCTTCTCTCTCTTCCTCTGCCTTCCCCCCATGCTTGCACTCTTTCTCTCTTTCTCTCTGTTTTATCACTCAAATAAATAAATAAGTAAATAAATAAATTTTAAAGGGAAGAAACAGAAACTAATTTGAAGAAATAATGTCAAAAGACTTCCAAAATTTAAAGGATTGAAATTATAATAAATTAGTCTACACATTCAAGAAGTTCAACAAACTCTAAGTTGAGTAAAATAAAGATACTCGTCCAACTACACATTGTAAACAAAATGTTGAAAGATAAAGCCAAAGAAATGATCTTAAAAGCAACAAGGAAGAGGTGACTCATCACACACAGGAGATCCCCAACAAGATTATCAGTCAATTTCTCATTTGTGGAGCATAAGAAATAACACGGAGGACATGGGGAGACAGAGAGAAGAGAGTTGGGGTAAATTCGAAGGGGAGATGAGCCATGAGAGACTATGGACTCTGAAAAACAACCTGAGAGTTTTGAAGGGGTGGGGGGTGGGAGGTTAGGGGAACCAGGTGGTGGGTATTAAGGAGGG
The DNA here is from genome assembly GCF_964662115.1 of Mustela nivalis. Classification (NCBI taxonomy): domain Eukaryota; kingdom Metazoa; phylum Chordata; class Mammalia; order Carnivora; family Mustelidae; genus Mustela; species Mustela nivalis. The sequence continues at coordinate 111,587,504 of NC_139021.1, forward strand.
CATGTATTGCATGGAGCACTGGGTGTGGTGCATAAACAATGAATTCTGTTACACTGAAATTAAATTAAATTAAATTAAATTAATAAATAAATGAGCACAAGTGTAAAAAAAAAAAAAAAGAAAATCTTGGAGACCAGAATTAGGTGGTTTGCTCTACCCAATATGCTTAAAGGAAGAAAAAACAAAGACAAACAAAACTGTCAACAGAAAACTTTATATCCAGCAAAATTGTCTTTCAAAAATTATAAAGAAATGGCATTCTCAGATTTTAAAACACTAAGGGAGTTCATTACCACTACACCTTCCCTGCAATACATGCTAAAAATAGCCCCTTAAGTTGAAAAGAAAGGAAAATAGTAACAGGGAGCCATATTAAAAAAAAAGGGTAAAGGTAAGACATGAGCATTGGAAAAGCGATTATTATTATAATGTTGGATTATAATATAAGCCAATTTTCTATTTTCTTTAGCATAAAAAAGACAAATGTACATAAAATAATCACTGATTTATATTATGCAGCACACAATGTATAAAGATGTAATCTATGACAATAGTAACAGAAAATGAGGGTGTAGCTGTATAGGGGAGGAGTTTTCTATGCTATGGAAGGAAGTTGGCATCAATTCAAATTATATTATTAAAACTTTTAGCATGTTAAATGTAACAATCATAGTAACTACCAAGAAATTATGTATACAGCATACATATAAAGAATTGAGAAGAGAATCAAAGTATTTCACCACACACACACACAGACACACACACACACAATTAACTAAAATGAAGACAGTAATGGAGAAAAATGAGGAATAAAAAGACTACAAGCATGTGGGAAACATTTGTTTGTCAGAAAATGGCAGAGATAATTCCCTCCTTATGAGTGATTAAGTGTAAATAGATTACACTCTTCAATCAAAAAATAAGAAACTGGCAGAAAGGATAAAAACATATGATCCAACCATATGCTGTCTACCAGAGACTCACATTATTTCTAAGACAAAAATAGGTTGAAAGTAAAAGGATGGAAAAATATGGTCCACACAAATAGTGACCAAAATAGAGGTTCAGTGGACCTACTAATTTCAAAGAAAATGGATTTCCATTCTTAAAAATTTAAAAGAGGCAAAGGAGTAAATTATACATTTATAAAAGGTAGAATAGTTCAAGGAAAATAAAAGTTATAAATATTTATGCACCTGATAACAAAACCTCAGATATGAAAAACTCAAAAATGAAGCAAAAAATAATAATAATTAATAATAACATGAAATGGAGGAATATCAGAAGTTTTACAATAATGGTTTCAATAATGGATTGATCAGTCAGACATAAGAAAAATTAAGAAATTAAAGTACATAAGCAGCACAATAAATCAACTAAATTAAAAAAAGATATACAGAATAGTCTACCCAACAGCAGCAGAAGAGAGGTTCCCTTTTAAGTGTACATGGGACATTCCATGGGACAGATCACACGTTAAACCATAAAACAAGTCTCAATAGATTTTAAAAGGCAGTTATCATACAAAGTATCTCCTCCAACCACAACAGGATGAAGGTTGAAATACATAACAGAAGGAGAACAAGAAAAGCTATCAATATGTGGAAATTCAGGAACACACTCCTAGAGAAGCAATCACAAGGATAATTAGAAAACATTTATAGATCAATGAAAATGAAAACACAACTTACCAAAGTTAAGAGCTGTGACAGAGGAAGTGCTCAGAAGGAAATCAATAGGTGTAAATGTCTGTTTTAAAAAATAAATAAGGTCTCCAATCAATAACACAACTTCACAACATAAGGAATTAGATACGGGAAAGCAAGCTAAACTCAGAGCTAGCAGGTGGAGGGGGAGGAGCAAGATGGTGGAGGAGTAGGGGACCCAAATTTGTTTTGCTCCCAAGAACTCAGCTAGATAGTTATCAAATCATTCTGAACACCTAGAAAGTCAATAGGAGATTGAAGAGAAGAAGAGCAGCAACTTTAGGAACAGAAAAGTGACCACCCACTGGAAGGTAGGACATGCCAAGAAGGGACTCTAAGGCTATATATGAGAGGAGAGACCATGGAGTGGGGAGGGAGTCTCTGTCAGATGGCTACCGGCAAGTGGTGGAGCAGTGGAGTATGAAATCAGGAATTTTAGAAGTCTGCTCTGCTGAGGGACATCACTCCAATGACTAAGCAGGGGGTGGAATTCTCGCGAGGGCAGTGTGGTCTCAGGACCCATGGGGGTCACAGAAGACCAGGGATATATGAGTGTAGCAGAGCTCCCAGGTTTGGAGCAGGGAAGATGGCAGCAGAGATGGAGCCGAGCATTGGGCTCTCAGCTGGGGTTGCCAGAAAACCATGATCCTGGCACAGTTGGGCAACTGCTCTTTGAGCAGAAACCCCACAAGTGGCAGATCCAGAAAAACCTCTTCCTTCTTTCTCTGGGATGAGCAGTGCAGGTGTGGTGCAAAGGAATCTGCTTGGTTTGGAGACTCCAAACAAGGCCATGCACCAGAGAAAGAAGCACTCGGTCACAGGCCGGGTGAGCTCAGAGTGCGGCCAGAGACCAGGGAGATGGGACGGATTGATGGCTTTTCTCTGACAGTGCACTGAGGAGTGGGTCCCCAAGCTCTCAGCTCCTCCAGCCAGAAACTAGGTGGCCACCATTTTCATTCCCGTCCTCCAAAGTGGTACAGAAAGCACTCAGGAAACAAAAGCTCCTGAGAGTGAACCGGAGCAGATTACTTAGCCCAGCCCCTGGCAAGAGTGGTGCAATTCCACCTTAGGCAAAGACATTTGAGAATCACAGCAACAGTTCCCTACCCCAGAGGATCAGCAAGAACATCCAGCCAAGACCAAGTTCTCCGACCAAAATGAGAACTGCAGAAATTCAGACCAAGGGGAAGATAACACATAGAATTCATGTCTTTTTCCCCATGATTCTTTAGTCTTTCAAAGTTAATTTTTTTAAATTTTCTTATTTTTTCTTTTTCTTTTAAAAAATTTTTTCCTCTTTCTTATTTTAACCAAATCTTATCAATAATACCATTTAAAAAAATCTTTATTATTTTTCGTTTTTGCAGTCATATTCTATCCCTTCATTGTATTTAACCTCATTTTTTGTGTATATATATATATAAAATATATTATATATATTTTGTATCTATATATAATAAAAATAAATATTAAAAATATAAAATATTTTAATAAATATATTTAATAAATTTTAAAAATATTAAAAATATTAAAAATGAATAAATTATATATATATGTTTTTCTTTTTAACTCTAGTGTATCACTTTGTTCTAGTACTATGCATGATCACTTTCTCTCCCTTTTTAAAATTTTTTTCTTTATTTTTTCAACCAACTTCTTATCAATTCATTTTTTATAATCTTTTTAAATTTTACATTTACAGTCATATTCCATCCCTTCATTGTATTTACCCTTTGTGTGTGTGTGTGTGTGTGTGTATTTTTCTTTCTTTAAAAATTTGGAAGGCAGTTACATCTAACAGACCAAAATATACCCAAAATCTAGTGTGTGGCTTTGTTCTATTCACCACCCTGATCATATTCCCCCCCGCCCAATTTTCCAACAGTTCTGCAACAGGTCTCTTCTGATTCCTTTAGTTTATATTTTTCCTGGATTGTTTTTACCATTTTAGAATTTCATTTTCTCATTCATCTATGCTTCTCTGGACAAATAACAAAACAGAAAAACTCACCTTAAAATAAAAAAAAAAAGAACAAGAGACAATACCAACTGCCAGGGACCTAATTGATACAGACATTAGTAAGATGTTGGAGCTAGAGTTCACAATGACGACTATAAATATACTAGCTGGGCTTGAAAAAAACATAGAAGATACTAGAGAATCCCTTTCTGGAGAAATTAAAAAACTTTAATCAAGACAAGTTGAAATTTAAAAAGCTATTAATGAGGTACCATAAAATATGGAGGCTTTTCCTGCTAGGATAAATGAGGCAGAAGAAAGAATTAGTGATATAGAAGAACAAATGATGGAAAATAAAGAAACTGAGCAAAAGAGAGACAAACAACTACTGGATCATGAGGGGAGAATTCAAGAGATAAATGATGCCATAAGATGAAATAAAAGTACAATTGGGACCCCAGAAGAAGAAAAAAGAGAGAGGGGGGCAGAAGGCATATTGTAGCAAATTATAGTGGAGAACTTCCCTATTTGAGGGAAGGAATCGGGCAACAAAATACAAGAGGCACAGAGAACCCCCCTCAAAATCAATAAAAATAGATCAATACCCTCTCATCTAATAGAAAAACTTACAAGTCTCAAAGACAAAAAAAAAAAAAAATCTTGAAAGCTGCTAAGTACATGAGGTCTGTAACCAAAATGGCAGAAATATTAGATTGGCAGCAGACCTATTCACAGAGAACTGGCAGGCCTATAAAGACTGGCATGATATATTCAGAGCACTACATGAGAAAAATATGCAGCCAAGAATACTATACTCAGTTAGGATTTCATTGAAAACAGGAGAATAGAGAAAGAGCTTCCAGGACAAATAAAAACTAAAAGAATTTGCAAACATCAAACCAGTCCTACAGGAAATATTCAAAGGGATCCTCCAAACAAAAAGAGAGCCTAAAAGAAACATAGACCAGAAAGGAACAGATACCATACACAGTAACACTCACTTTACAGGCAATGGCACTAAATTCACATCGTTCAATAGTTACCCTGAACGTAAATGGCTAAATGCCTAATCAAAAGACACAGGGTATCAGAATGGATAAAAAACAAGATCCATCAATATGCTGTCTGCAAGAAACTCATTTTTTACCCAAAGACACTTCCAGATTTAAAGTGAAGAGGTCAAAAACCATTTTCCATGCCATTGGACATCAAAAGAAAGTTGGGGTGGCAATCTTTCATGTCAGAAAAATTAGATTTTAAACCAAAGACTATAAGAGATGAGGAAGGACACTATATCATGCTTAAAGGGTCTGTCCAAGAAGAAGTTCTAACAATTCTAAATATCTATGTCCCCAACATGGGGTCAGCCAATTATATAGGCCAATTAACAACCAATAAATACATTCACAGATAATCAAATAATCAAAGAAACATTCACAATAATACAATACTAGTAGGGGATGTTAAAATCCCCCACACTGCAATGGACAGATCATCTAAACAAAAGATCAACAAGGAAATAAAGGCTTTAAATGACACACTGGACCATATGGACATCACAGATATATTCAGAACACTCCATCCCAAAGCAATAGAATGCACATTCTCCTCTAGTGCACATGGAACATTCTCCAGAATAGATTACATCCTGGGTCACAAATTAGGTCTTAACCAGTACCAAAACATTGGGATCATTTTCTGCATAATTTCACACCACAGCTTTGAAACTTGAACTCAATCACAAGAGGGAAATTAGAAAGAACTCAAATACATGGGGGCTAAAGAGCATCCTACTAAAGAATGAATGGGTCAACCAGTAAATTAAAAAAGTATTAGGGGCACCTGGGTGGCTCAGTGTGTTATGCCTCTGCTTTGGCTTAGGTCATGATACCAGGGTCTTGGGATCAAGTCCCATATCAGGCTCGGGAGACTGCTTCCCACCCCACCCCCTGCTTCTCTGCCTACCTGTGCTCTATCTCTCTCTGTCAAATAAATAAATAAAATCGTTAAAAAAATAAAGAAATATTTTTAAAAATTGTGGAAACAAATGAAAATGGAAACACAACTGTTCAAAATCTGTGGGACACAACAAAGGTGATCCTAAGAGGAAAGTATATAGCAATACAAGGCTGTCTCAAGAAATAGGAAAAGGTCTCAAATACACAACCTAACCCTACACCTGAAAGAGCTGGAGAAAGAACAGCAAAGAAAGCCTAAATCCAGCAGGAAAAGAGACATAATAAAGATCAGAGCAGAAACCAATGAAATAGAAACCAAAAGAATAGTAGAAGAAATCAATGAAACTAAGAGCTGGTTCTTTGGAATAATTAATAAGATTGATAAACCCCTGGCCAGACCTATCAGAAAGAAGAGGGAAAGGACCCAAATTAATAAAGTCATGAAGGAAAGAGGAGAGATCGCAACCAATACCGAAGAAATACAAACAATTATAAGAACATAGTATAAGCAACTACATGTCAGCAAATTAGACATCTGGAAGAAATGGATACATTTAGAGACATATAAACTACCCAGACTGATCCAGTAAGAAATAGAAAACATGAACAGACCTATAACCAATAAGTAGATTGAAGCAGTAATAAAATATCTCCCAACAAACAAGAGATGGGAGATGGGCCAGACGGCTTCCCAGGGGAATTCTACCAAACATGTAAAGGAGAATTAATGTCTATTCTCCTGAAACTGTTCCAAAAAAAAAAAAAAAAAAAAAAAGGAAAGAAATGGAAGGAGAACGTCCAAACTCATTTTATGAGGCCAGAATTACCTTGATCCTAAAACCAGACAAAGACCCCATCAAAAAAGAAAATTACAGACCAATATCCCTAATGGACATGGATGCAGAAATTCTCACCAAAATACTAGCCAGTAGGTTCCAACAGTACATTAAAAGGATTATTCACCACAACCAAGTGGTATTTATTCCTGGGCTGCAAGGCTGGTTCAACATCCACAAATCAATCAATGTGAAACAATACATTAATAAAAGAAAGAACAAGAACCGCATGATACTCTCAATAGATGCAGAAAAAGCATTTGACAAAGTACTGCATCCTTTCTTGATCAAAGCTCTTCACATTGTAGGGACAGAAGGTACATACCTCAGTATCATAAAGGCATCTATGAAAAACCCACAGCAAATATCATCCTCAATAGAGAAAAACTGAGAACTTTTCCCCTAAGGTCAGGAACATGGCAGGGATGTCTACTATCACCACTACTATTCAACATAGTAGTAGAAGTCCTAGCCTCAGCAATAAGACAACAAAAAGAAATAAAAGACATCTGAATCTGCAAAGAGGTTAACCTCTCACTCTTCACAGATATGATACTTTATGTGGAAAACCCAAAAGACTCCATCCCAAAACTATTAGAACTCATACAGGAATTCAGCAAGGTGTCAGGATATAAAATCAATGCAGAGAAATCAGTTGCATTTCTAAACAACAAGACAGAATAAAGAGAAATTAAGGAGTTTATCTCATTTACAATTACACCCAAAACCATAAGAATACCTAGGAATAAATCTTACCAAAGAGGCAAAGAATCTGTACTCATAAAAGTACAAAATACTCATGAAAGCAATTGAGGATGAGGCAAAGAAATAGAAAACGTTCCATGCTCATGCATTGGAAGAACAAATACTGTGAAAAAGTCTATGGTACCTAGAGAAATCTACACATTTAATGCAGTCCCTACCAAAATACCATCAACCTTTTTCAAAGAAATGGGAACAAATAATCCTAGAATTTATAGGAAACCAGAAAAGACCCCAAGTAGCCAGAGGAATATTGAAAAAGAAAAGCAAAGCTAGTGGCATCACAATTCTGCACTTCAAGCTCTATTGCAAAGCTGTAATCCTCAAGACAGTATGGTACTGGCACAAAAACAGACACACCGATCAATGCAACAGAATAGAGAGCCCAGGAATGGACCTTCAACTCTAAGGTCAACTAATCTTTGACAAATCAGGAAAGAATCTCCAATGGAAAAAAGACAGTGTCTTCAACAAATGATATTGGGAAAATTGGACAGCCACATGCAGAAGAATGAAACTGGACCATTTCCTTATACTACCCACAAAAATAGACTCAAAATGTATGAAATACCTCAATGTGAGAAGGAATCCATCAAAATCCTTGAGGAGAACACAGACAGAAACCTCTCTGACCTCAGCCACAGCAATTTCTTCCTAGAGACATAGCCAAATGCAAGGGAAGCAAGGGCACAAATGAACTATTGGGACTTCATCAGGATCAAAAGCTTTTGCAACAGCAAAATAAACAGTAAACAAAATAAAAAAATAACTGACAGAATGGGAGAAGATATTTGCAAATGGCATATTGGGTAAAGGGCTTGTATCCAAAATCTATAGAGAACTTAACAAACTCAACACTTACAGAACAAGTAATCCAATTAAGAAATGGGAAGAAGACATGAACAGACATTTCAGCAAAGAAGACATCCAGATTGCCAACAGAAACATGAAAAAGTGCTCAACATCACTCAGCTTTAGGGAACCACACCACACACTTGCTAAAATTAACAAGTCAGGAAATGTCAGGTGTCGGCGAGGACACAGAGAAAGGGAAACCCTCCTACACGATTGGTGGGAATGCAAGGTGGTGCAGCCATTCTGGAAAACAGCATGAAATTTCCTCAAAAAAATTGAAAATAGAGCTACCTTATGACCCAGAAATTGCACTACTTCATATTACTCTAAAGATATAAATGTAGTGATCCGAAGGGGCAAAGGCACCCGAGTTTATAGCAGCAATGTCCACAATAGCCAAACTATGGAAAGAGCCTAGATGTCCATCAACAGATGAATGGGTAAAGAACATGTTATATATATAGAGAGAGATAGATAGATATAGATATAGATGATATAGATATAGATATGTAGATACACACAGATATTATACAGCCATCAAAAATGAAATATTACTATTTGCAATGATGTGGATGGAACTAGAGGGTATTATGCTAAGCAAAATAAGTCAATGAGAGAGTAACAATTATATGCTCTCACTGATTTGAGGAATTTGAGAAATAAGACAGAGAATCATAGGGGAAGGTAGGGAAAAATGAAACAAAATGAAACCAGAGAGGGAGACAAACCTTACGAGACTCTTGGTCTCAGGAAACAAACTAAGGGTTCCTGGAGTGAAGGGGGGGTGGGAGTAATGGGTGGCTGGGGGATGGACATTGGGGAGGGTATGTGCTATGGTGAGTGCTGTGAATTACATAAGACTGATGAATCACAGACCTGTACCCTGAAACAAATAATACATTATATGTTAATTTTTGTAAAATTCTAGCAGATGGAAATAAATAATGAAGTTTAGAGCAGACATAAGTAAAATAGAGAAATAAAATAATAAGAAAAATAATCAATGAAACCAAAAATTGGTTCTTAGAAAACACTAACAAGTTTGACAAACCCTTAGGAGATTGACAGAGTATAAAGAAGAAAGAAGAAGAAGAAGAAGAAGAAGAAGAAGAAGAAGAAGAAGAAGGAGGAGGAGGAGGAGGAGGAGGAGGAGGAGGAGGAGGAGGAGGAGGAGGAGGAGAAGAAGAAGAAGGAGAAGAAGAAGAAGAAGGAGGAGAAGAAGAAGAAGAAGGAGAAGAACAAGAACAACAAGAAGAAGAAGAACAAGAAGAAGAAGAAGGAGGAGGAGGAAAAAGAAGAAGAAGAAGGAGAAGAAGGAGGAGGAGGAGGAGGAGTAGGAAGAGGAGGAGGAGGAGGAGGAAATTAAAAAAAGAAGAAGAAGAAGAAACACAAATGAAATCCATCACAATGACAGTCATGGGGTACCTGGGTGGCCCAGTCTATTTAATGTCTGCCTTTGGCTTGGGTCATGATCTCAGGGTCCTGGGATCCAGCCCCGCATCAGGCTCCTTGCTCAGTGGGGAGTTACCCTGCTTGTGTGCTCCCTTTCTCTGTTAAAAACACAAATAAATTATATAACTAAATAAATAAATACTTTCCTTCCCAGTTGGAATGATGGTAAGCTTTGGCAGTAGAGCGCTCTGGAGTGCTCTAAAGAGACATTGCAAGAAGAAGGGGTTTCCCCTCCCAGTTATTGTATGCTCTTTCACCATCCTAACTCTAACAGTGCCTACAGTCGTGCCCCATCTCCCTGGTTATGTGTGCCTACAAGCTTCAGCTCACCGGGACTCCAGAATTATTGCTGCTTTCCTCATGGTTTGAGGCCAGCTCTAGCTGGGATGATCCCACAAACCCCTCTGCCATCTAGGGGTCTGGAACTACACCTTTATTTTTTGTATTTTTTTCAGTGTTCCAAGATTCATTGTTTATGCACCACACCCAGTGCTCCATGCAATACATGTCCTCCTTAATACCCACTACCAGGTTCACCCAACCACCCACCCCTCTCCCTCTAACACCCTCAGCTTCTTTCTCAGAGTCTACAGTCTTTCATGGCTTTTCCTCTCCCTTCAATTTCCCCCAACTCACTTCTCAATCTCCCAATGTCCTCTGTGTTATTTCTTATGCTCCACAAATAAGCAAAACCATATGATAACTGACTCTCTCTGCTTGACTTATTTCACTTAGCATAATCTCCTCCAGTCCCATCCATGTTGCTATAAAAGTTGGGTATTCATCTTTTCTGATGGGGGCATAATACTCCATTGTATATATGTATCACATCGTCCTTATCCATTCATCTGTTGAAGGGCAGCTTGGCTCTTTCCACAGTTTGGCGACTGTGGCCATTGCTGCTATGAACATTGGGGTACAGAAGGTCCCTCTTTTCACTCTGTCTGTATCTTTGGGGTAAATACGCAATAGTGCAATTGCAGGGTCACAGGGAAGCTCTATTTTTAATATCTTAAGGAATCGCTGCACTGTTTTACAAAGTGGTTGCACCAACTGGCATTCCCAGCAACAGTGTTAGAAGGTTCCCCTTTCTCCACATTTTATCCAACACACGTTATTTCCTGTTTTGTTAATTTTGGCCATTTTAACTGCTGTAAGGTGCTATCTTGGTGGTTTTTTTTTAAAGATTTTATTTATTTTTTCGACAGAGAGAGATCACAAGTAAGCAGAGAGGCAGGCAGAGAGAGAGAGGGGAGGAAGCAGGATCACTGCCAAGGAGAGAGCCAGATGTGGGGCTTGATCCCAGGACACTGGGATCATGACCTGAGCCGAAGGCAGAGGCTTTAACCCTCTGAGCCACCAGGAGCCCCTCTCGGTGTGGTTTTGATTTGAATCTTCCTGATGCCTAATGATGATGAACATTTTTTCATGTGTCTGTTAGCCATTTGTATGTCTTCTTTGGAGAACGGCATCTTATTCAACAAAGCCCAGAATCCCCTTCCAAGTTTGTACTTCCTTGGGTCCTCTCCCGTAAGCCCTAAAGTACCATTTAAGGTTCTTCTTCCACCTCTAGAATTACTCTCCTATACCAGCTTAATACTTCTGTATAGTTTCCCAAGTTTAAAAACTATGGTTTCTTTCTCCTGATAGCATTCAACTTGATAGCAAGAGTAGTTCCAGAAGATGGACCCATACAGAGGGGATCAGTGAGTTAGCTTTCTCGTGCCTTCAGGCTCAGTGCAGTGCTGAGCTCCTACCTCATGGAAGACAAGGTATTAGTAATCCATGGCATGCAGGGCATAAAATTTAACCAAGCCACACTAATTATCTGTGTTGAATGATGAAAAAAGCACCAAGTGACACATACACTTTGGGAGCCCAAGTGGCTGCTGCCCTTGACTAGTACAGCAGTGTTGATGGCTGCAGTGTGGGATGAATAATTTTTAGTGTAATTAAATTTTTATAGAGAGAAAAGAACACGCTCAGGTCTTTTAAGTCTCAGATGACAGCCTGAGAACCAGAGGGGCTTCCACATAACCCTTAAAAAATACCTATTTTTTGCAGCCACAGGATTGACATTGCTGCAAATTAAACACAATTCTCGTGTTCTGAGTAGTGGAATTCACAGTTTCACCCGTAGTCCTCCCAGGGAGTAGTAAGGGCAGACATCACCCTGTTCCTTATCAGATGGGGAAAATACTCAGCCTTTTACCATTAAGTATGATGTTATCTGCAAGTCTTTTTGTAGATCTTGTTCATCAGCTTGAAGATATTACCCTGTATTCCTACTTGTTGACAGACCTGCTGTTGATTATTGTGAAATGGTTGTTCTGCATCATTTCATATAATCATCTAGTTTTTTCTTAGACTGTTAACACAGTAGATTACATTGATCCATCTTTGTAAGCACAAAGGAGAACAGCTAAGCCAGAAGAAGAGGGAAGGAAAAATTAATAGAAATAAGAGTGGAAATCAATGAGGGAGAAAACACACATATAGTTTTAACACTGCAAAAGTTAATTCTGAGAAAGACCAGAACATGAATAAATCCAGTGGTATTTGCTCAATTTTTCTTGTACTCCATAAACCTTCTACCAAGGGACATAGTCAGTCTGGATCTGAAAGAAGAGACACCCCCCCATCATACATGGGGCTCACAAAAGTACATACTGCCCCTTGCCTCATACTGTTTTCCATCCCACAATGTATTATTTTAGAATCAATTAATTATGGAAAATTAAGTTGCAACTCATTCATTCTGGGTTTATAAATACAAATTAGAATGTCTCAGCCACCCAAAGTAATTAGTTGTGGAGCTAGAAATATAGTCCATTCCTCAAACATTCATCAGCAGGCATCACAACATTGAAGACATTCTCTTAGCTCACAACCTCTTTCCAGGGCACTCTTCCTGGTTCTAGTTTCAGCAGCTATGGCATATTTTTTTTTATCTCTAATAACTGTGTCACTTAACATAAATCCTCCAACAATAACAACAACAACAACAACAAGGTAAATAAAAACATAAATTTAGTATATCAACAAAGCTTTTAAGTTCAAAGCTATTTACTGTATTTTCCAAACCTGAACTATAATGCTGTTCAAATTAGTATGGTTTCTAGAATGAAAACTTACCTTTCTGAAGCCACTTAACTGATAGAACAAGAAAAAAATGACTTTTAATTCAATAAGAGCTGTCAACAAATGGAATGTTGTTAGTCCAATGTATAACTCAAAGCATGTGTTTTGCAACTTAATTTCTGCCAGTCAGCATGGTGCAGGAAGTTGACATTCAGTGTTCTGAAAACACAAACATGAAAACTTTGCCTTTGTAATAACTGTCACATTTGTCGCATTTGTCACAGAGTTACAGACACACATATACACACAAACACACTTACTTACACAAGTACACTCACATATGCATGAACGTGCATGCAAATACATACAAGTACAAATAAGGAACATACACATGCATAAACACATACACACATAAGCACACAAACACACCCACTTACACACCTACACCCCCATTTATATACATGCATGCATTTACACATATACACACCAACTTACACACAGATACCCATGCATGCATACACATACCTACACACAAACACGCATACCTACAGTCATACATACACATACCCAACCACACTATAGAGTGTGTGTACGAGATCCAAAAAGCCATTTTTAAAAGTGGGTTTAGAAAATATGAAAGCATCCTAATAAATCTAATAAATGCTGCATAAAACCAAATAAAATGTGAACCATGCTTATTCGGGCAACAGAACCTTTAGCAAAAGAAATGTCCTTGAAAATTTTGTGATTATTAACCACGGGTACAAATGTACCCTATTATATTTAGCTCAAATATTCTCATTTGTAAATCTGCTCCATTTTACCCCAGCCTCTTTTCCTATTCCTTCTCTGCCCTAATTTTCTCTTCTCCTCCCATCATGTGATGCTCCAACCCTGACTTGAAAGTAACATAAATTTAATGCTGAAAGTAACCAGCATCCTATAGGCTGATTGGAATTGCTGGGCTATTAGTAGGAATAAAAATGGCTCAATAATTTCTAGTATTCCAGTCTTGTTAATGTCACCCCAGGTGTAGGGAGAGATAAAGAATATTCAATATCTTCATTGTAATAATATGGAAACAATCTACTGTGTTTTGATTCATCATTGGAAACAAGCAGACAATTCCATTAGAGGCAAGCTTGAGAAACATTAGGAAAATGTTTTTGAATACTTCCTCCTGTTCCTTTTTGAGGGAGCAGGCTCTGTTTAAGGAGATAGGCTGCTGCCCCAGAGCCCCATCTTAATTGACTTCAGCAAAGACCATCCCTGGCTTGTCATGGTTCCCTCCACTCTGTAAAAGAAGCAGACCCCAGGGCGAGGAGACACAGAGAGCACCAGGCTGGGCCACTGCATGCCACCACTGGACAACCAGTGATTGGGAAAAATGGCTAATTGCTCTAATAATCAACAATCCTTAGTCCCTTGTGTTCCAGACATACCTCACTGTGAACTGAGATGCGACAAGGAAATGCACAATATTAGCTTCCTTAAGAGGGATGGCCTTGGGCCTGGACACAAATGCACTGTCTTATGTCATTCTGCATCAACCCACAGCACTCAGAGCAGACCCCTGAGCAATTAAAAGACACGAGTAATCTTATTTTTAATTTGAAAATTCTAAAATTCTACCCGTGTAGTATGACTAATAAATTGGAAAAAGAAACAAACATATTCTTTTTTTCCCCAATACTGCAATGTTCTAGAATAATTTTTAAAAGAAAAATTCCTCCCTCTTTGGAATCTTAAATAGACGGTACACTCCTATAACCACTCTTTATCATGTAAGTTGACAAGACATTTATCAGCTTGAGTTGAAATAACAGCCTGCTCTAAATTCAGACTTGAACACAGGTGAAAAGCTCGACTTTGGGGCCATTCATTTTGGAGATTGAATTCAAGTAGAGCAGAAGTGGCAGATGTGTGGTGGGGGGGAAGATAGAAGTGAGCAACAAGTCCTAGCAATGCAGAGGAAGAAGAGGCTCCCACATGTCTTGCCCTGTCCCCTCTATCCTCCTCCAACACACCTAGACCAACTGAATGCCACCATTTTGCACCCAGATGACTCATCCATCCCACAACTTCCTCCTTGGTCAATGCTTGGTGCCACTGCTATCACATTCACCCAAGTCACGGGTACCCTCTTCTTTATGTGACCTTTTCATATTCTTAGCAATCCTACATGCAAGTCAGTTTTATTGATAATTCAGGATGAACATGGAACTTGGTGGCTGCCCAACAATTTCTAGGGATGATTCATATTCTCAGTTAATTTTTTGTGTATGTATTCTATAAACATTCTACCTACTGGGAAAAAAAAAAAAAAAAACAGGAATAATCCCCAAGCCGTTTGTTGGCTATCTGATGGTCTCCACTGAGGAATGTACATAAGCACAGTCATCTGCTTTGTGAGGGTCATGGGACTTGATCCCTCATCTAGGCAGAAACATTTCACCCCAATTTCAGAGAGGCTGTAACACTATTTAGAGACCTTTCCTTCTGACAGCATAAATTGGTAGTCAGATAGAAAGAAGTGGTGATGAACATGGTCATTTTTTTTAAGGATTGAATAAAATGGCTTATGACAACAGCCATTTGGGACACAAAGAAAAAGTTCAGATGACTGTCATCATCTTACAAATGAAATGTCAACATCTCATCAATTGATTAAATAAAAAACACAGATTTGAAGCAGTTTCCATGCAGTTGTGAGAATACAGTCATTCTCTAAAATGTGATAGAGAGAAGATGGCTTCTTCTCCATCTAGGATATGCACCACAAGCCTTCCTGGCAGCCCTTTCCAGGGATCTGTGGGCAGCTCTCCCACTGCCCCACAGCCCTAAAGCCAGAGAAATCACATCTAGAGTAAGAATGAATTTTTATTTTCAAGATTTCCTTATTAATTCTGGGTCTCTTCTGATTCCATACAAATTTTAGGATTATTTGCTCCAGCCCTTTGAAAAACACCAGTGGAATTTTTATCGAAATGATATTAAAAGTATAGATTGCTCTAGGCAGTATAGACATTTTAACCATGTTTATTCTTCTGATCCAAGAGCATGGAATGGTCTTCCATCTTTTTGTGACTTCTTCAATTTCTTTCATGAGTAAAACTGGTGGCATCACGTTACCTGATTTCAAGCTTTACTACAAAGCTGTAATCACCAAGACAGCATGATACTGGCATAAAAAACAGACACATAGACCAGTGGGACAGAGTAGAGAGCCCAGATATGGACCCTCAACTCTATGGTCAAATAATCTTCAACAAAGATGTTGATGTGGATGTTCCTCAAGAAATTAAAAATAGAGCTTCCCTATAACCCTGCAATTGCACTCCTGTGTATTTACCCCAAAGATACAGATGTAGTGAAAAGAAGGGCCATATGTACCCCAATGTTTATAGCAGCAATGGCCATGGTCGCCAAACTGTGGAAAGAACCAAGATGCCCTTCAACAGACGAAAGGATAAGGAGGATGTAGTCCATATACACTATGGAGTATTGTGCCTCCATCAGAAAGGATGAATACCCAAGTTTTGTATCAACATGGATGGGACTGGAGGAGATTATGCTGAGTAAAATAAGTCAAGCAGAAAGAGTCAAGTATCATATGGTTTCACTTATTTGTGGAGCATAACAAATAATGTGGGGGACATAAGGAGATGGAGAGGAGATGGGAGTTGAGGGAAATTGGAGGGGGGGGTGAACCATGAGAGACTATGGACTCTGAAAAACAACCTTAGGGTTTTGAAGGGGCGGGGAGTGGGAAGTTGGGGGAGCCAGGTGGTGGGTATTAAAGAGGGGACGTATTGCATGGAGCACTGGGTGTGGTGCAAAAACAATGAATTCTTTTATGCTGAAAAGAACTTTAAATAAATAAATAAATAAATAAATAAATAAATAAATAAATAAAGCTACCTGAAAAAAAAAAGAATGAATTTTGATCAATTTTACCATTTCCTCACTCCATTCAGCCACTTCTTTGTTGAGCCCTTCCAAAGGCTGAACCATATGTATGGAGGACTATGGCATTAGCACAAACAACCAAATTATCATTTATTCAAGGTGACAAAGATTTTCCTCCAATACATTGGTTTAAGCAAAATTATTTCCACAAAGAACATTCATCCACTGTTTCATTCTTTGGAAGTACTCTGTACTAATGAAATCGCCTCTAGCTTCACTGAGATAACATTTAGTTCTGGACATCATATAGTTGTCACTCAGCACCTGGGGCAAACCATGCACTGGAGAAGACAATAGAAGAAGAAAAGATTTGTAGGGTATGGACAGAGTGAAACCGAAGTAGCACTATTGTCACATTCATGATCCTGCATTTTTCTAGCAACCTTTTTTCTAATAACTTGAAGCTTTTCATGAATATTTGCTGCAGAAACACCATGGGATACGGTTTATGAATGGAGAAGACGTCAGGATCATTCTAACCCCAAGATTCCACCTGAGCTTTGGCTCCTGATCCCCTGACAGATAACTGTATGAGAAGGAAAGGGGTAGCAGCCATGCACTGAGCACCTCAGAAGCCCACATGTTTCCTCCAGGATCACCTCAGTTAACCTCTCCCCTGTGAGGCAGCTTCTGGGAGCATTTTATGGAGGTTCCCATGGGTCAACAAAATGACCCAAAGCATTCTGCCTTGAGGATATTGGAAGACTAATGAGCTCCAAGTGAATGCCTATTTCCTTCTCCATTCATGCCTACCCCTCAAATGAAATATAAGAGGGGTTCCTGGATTTTTCAGTTGGTTCAACGTTTGACTCTTGGTTTCATGTAGGGTCATAATCTCAGGCTCATGGGATTGAGCCCCACATCAGGCTCCTTGCTCAGCCTGGTGTCTGCTTAAGATTCTCACTCTCCTTCTGCCTCCTCCTACCACTCATGCTTGTGCTCTCTCTCTCTTTCTCTCTCTCTCAAATCAATAAATAAACAAAACCAGGAAGGAAGGCAGAGAGGGAGGGAGGGACACCAAACTGCCATTTGGGGAAGGCGGAAGGCAGACAGGCCAAAATGACAATGCTCTTGGCATTATAGAACAGTGACTTATAAGGCAAAGAATTCTGAAGTAGATGCCAATTCCAGAAGAATTAGAGGGACCTGAGAGAACACCCACACTGATCAGCCTAAGGTGATCTGGACACGTTTGTGCCATGGGTCAATGTGGAAAAATGGTATCACAATGTTGAAACATGGTATTTTGGTACCAAAGGCATGGACTAGTGACTCCTTTCCACCCCTCAACAGCTCTGCATGTCCATAAGCCCCTCACACAACAGTTGCATAAAGAACTTGCAAAATTTCCACAATAAACTGAGAAATCTGGAATTGATGAGATGATTTACTATCAAGCAGAAATAGGATTTCATGATGGAAAATGAAATATTTTTAAAAATTACACTTTTGTCTTCTTTGGTAGATTTTTCAGATTGCCACTATGAAACCTTAAAATGGCTTTAGACATTATTTTCAAAACAGGAACGTTTTTAAAGCATTGTTGAAATAGAATTGATTTTTTCCAGCTGCCAAAGGAAAGTATATGACCTTCTCCTTATCCCTTTGTTTTTCTGTTTTCACCTTGAAAACTGGAACCCCCTCCTCTTGAAGACTAAAGCATTGTACTGACCAAAGCAGAAATCATTAAAAAAAAAAAAAAACCTCATCCTTTTTAATATTATAAGCTTTTGGCTATTATAACCTTTTTTTTTTTTTGGCTTGTCAGAAAGCTTTCCTGTGTTATTCCATGTCCTCAGATGTGGGAACAGGATATTGTATCAAACAGCCCCACAAGGAGACAGGACATTCATTACCAAGATAGGAAAAACCCTGGCCTAATTATCAATTAATCCCAGTCCATCTTTGTTCTAGAAAAGCAGGAGGCTGTAAAGGTCAGAGAGCATGGGTAAAGTGGATGACACTCCCAGGCTGACATGAGCTTACTGGTCCCCATCATTTCCATTATTTGGCAGATCCTCTAAAATAGTTTTCCTTTTGTTTTTCCAATATTCACACCATAGTTAAAGAAAGGATAATCAGTGCCAAAGTTTTCATTTGTTTTAGTTAAGACCAAAATCGGGAACAAATCTAACATTTGAATAATATTTTGTTCTTCCTTTCTTTTTTTTTTAGTATAAATACTATATTTATTAAATATCTTTACAGTTTATTTAAATGTATTTACAGAACTATTCCTGCATAAGTTATATTTCAGACATCCAATTCAGGTCATTGCCTCTTGAGTAAGACAAATAATGATAGTCTCAACAGAAAAAAGCAGCTCATTAGTATGCACAAATTAAAATTTGTTTCAGTATTTAGCCATCTTTGCCACAAACTACCTGCTAACAGTTAAAATTTTGACATGGACACTGCCGTTTTTTAGTTGAGAAATTCAATTTTGCAAAGAATTTTTTTAAATGAATAGAATCCAAATGCTTTTCTGCTTCATAGTTTCAATTTTATAAGCAGATTTGGGGGATTTTTTTGATCTTGTGAAATTTGTTAACTGCAAAAATGTGATAGTTTCTAGGGAAATTGGATGCTATAGCTTCTAACAAAGATAGCTGGCATAAGGTGACAAGGAACCATGAACTTATTCAAAAGTACAAACATTTACAGTTCTAGCCAATCTTGTTTACAATCTCCAAAATGATCAAAACTGACTCCATGAATTCCCACAATTCTGCCTTGTTACTCGATGTGTAGGTTGGTGGTACTAAAGGTGGTCCTGAAGGCGACTGTTCTATCTGGAACAAATGCAGCTGCTAGAAGAGGACACTCTCCTATCATGCAAAGCTTGAAATCTGGTTTCTACTCTAGACACAGCCCACCCCCCCAGACATGCATACCTGGAATGGATTCTTTTGTGATTTAGTACGTATCAACCATGTCAAGCCAGTACAGTAATTCAGGACAAATAACTTGTCTCCCATACCCCCATTTCTTCTTTCAGTTTTTAAGAGCCCAATGGACTCTACTGCATTATTCAATCAGTGAATTTTTTTTGTGCGCAGGCAGCTTAAGTTCACAGGAAGAAATAAGGTTCTGATATGTTTAGAGTGCACATTTTAAAACAGAATAAAATAAAAATTTCAAGCATGTGATAAAAATATTGATTTTTATGATGCAGTATTGTTTTATAAATATAGATGGAAAAGCTATAAACTTTACTGGTCTTTGGTGCATCCAGAGAGGGATAATTTGCCATTTGTAAATTAGAAATCCAAATTCTTTTTGTTATAAAAGTCCATTACATGAGGCAAATGTGTGTGTTTTATTCTGCTTGATTTAAAATGCAATT
This sequence comes from Mustela nivalis, assembly GCF_964662115.1. Taxonomy (NCBI): domain Eukaryota; kingdom Metazoa; phylum Chordata; class Mammalia; order Carnivora; family Mustelidae; genus Mustela; species Mustela nivalis. The sequence continues at coordinate 111,607,429 of NC_139021.1, forward strand.
AACACACATCAAGTTCAGAATCCGACCCACCAAGTGGTATATCGCAGTCACACCCCACAGAGACTTAGGTTCTGTGACCTGGAAAATTCCAGTATGGGTCCAGCATAGCCTCTAACTACTGGGAGTGGAAGGAGTGTTACTTGTTAAGCAGCACTCCAACTGACCACCCCCCCATCACTCCCTGGCAGTCATAAAATTAATTGTGTCACACACAAAGGACAGGGCAAAAAGAAAAGCGAGAAAATATTCTGTGTCACTAATCTATAGGCGAGGTCCAAAGTCAGCTCCATTGTGAAACTCAAATTCTTTTCCAACTATTTTTGTATCACTGACACCAACATTGTTGATTTCTAATGGTCATTTCTCAAAAAAGACGAAGTTGATTAAATGAGTCATGTAAAACATCACCAATCTAGCTTTATAAAGATTGTGTTTGATGGGTTAAATGAGAGCAGAGAAAAGCCAGTGACTTGACCAGCACTGCTCTTACAAGGAATTAAATGTAGGCATTGGAAAATTAATGCAAAATATATCCAGATCATAAGGCTACATACCTCTGACCAGAAATAATTAAAAGCCCAAACAAAAGAACTGAAATTGTCAGCCCAAATATAAATGTATTCCTTCTAACAAAACCCTTCTGGATGCAACTTTCTTTACTTTTTAAATACACAGAGACTGCAAACAGTTTGTGCAAAATAAATACCCCGCCACTTGCCACTCACACTTCCATGTTTTATAGGAGCACGATGGGTACTCTTTATTTAAACAGAATGTAACTCCACCCAGCCCTCCCTGCCCAGTCCCCTATCTCTTCTACCAAAGAATTCTGTTTTGTCAAGTTAGGGTAGTTAAGGCATTCTGACATGTAATTAAAGGTGATTCAAAATAGATATCTAACATTATGCCAATTTAGGAATAGTAGATAAATTACTGAATGGCTTACAAATGAATAACTCATTCTTATTATAAATGGAATGCCTGTTACAAGCATGATGCATTGAAATATAGTAATGACATGTACATGGTACATGTTAAACAATTTTAAATAAAACAAAAGCTTGACAGTTACTCAAATATACAGTACAAATTCACAAAACAAAAATCTTTTAAAACAAGTTGAGGTAACCTCAAACATAAGTTTTAATGCAATAAACCAGTGAATAAGTATCTCCTTTAGAGAAAGACACTTTCCGTATTCTCCTCCAGTAGATTCTCATCAGGTTTAATTGCATTCTCATCTATACACCAATGTTACTTGACTTATAAATAAAACATAGCTTTAATTTAAGGATTTCTAAGTATATATACTTTTCTACCACCAAGTTAATGAAGGAAAAAAACTGACCCAAAAATATATATCTTTACAGCAGTTGACTTGTACATAAACCTTAAAAATAAGTTTGAGCTTGCAGATAAAGGGAAAACTGAATGCAGGGTAGTTTTATAAGAAAACTATACACTGCAAGATGGCTATTCGGAAACTGTAAACATTAAGCTTGATTCGGACCCCTAAATTTCTGTGTAGGGCAAATGCAAATGTCAGATCATCACCAGGAGTTTTCCTCGTGGGCTCTTGTGCTGCTGCCACTGCCCACAGTACTCTTTTCACACGGACTCCCTGAATTTGGTGCCTGCTCTACGGAAAGCAAGGCTAGTAATGAAAGATCTGAGAGGGAGACTATGAGTAGCATGAACATCAAAACCCAACCAGATTCAAAGTTACAGCTGTCCACTCTCAACCTATTAGGCCTGTGGGCCTAGAGCTCCCACATAGGGATCTCCTATCAGAAAGCTGGGAGGAATTTCAGCCATAACATTAAAATTCCTAGGATTTGAGGAGTTTTATAATCTTGGGTAATATTTCCATTGAAAAAATCTGGTAGGGAGGCTCCCCAAGGCCTCCTGCAGAGGAGGCAGCCTTGGGGCCACAAGCCTATAATTTGGACTTATCAATAAACTGCCAGAACTTTCCTCATAGGAGTGCAATTAAGCATCTTTTAAAAACCAGAAAAATATTTGCATCCATAGAACTAAACTAAATTTTTCTTCCAATTTTTAACGAAAAAGCTCCTGGGATGATGATTTCACAATCCAGAGCAATGTTTTAGAGCAGAATTATAAGCCCCTGAAAAATAGGAGTTTATAATGAAAACATAAAGCCACACCAATCATCATAACAAAGACTGTATAGTACATGTGTAACATTTCTTTTGATGATAATGTATGTTTCTAGTAGATGTACCATAACATACATTTTGTGTTAGACTTTTAAAATCCCCTTTACACACTGTAATTTTGAATTCACTCATTTTCAATACTTAAACCATTTTTAAAACACAATAGCCATTCTGGCATTGAAAACCTTCATTCCATCATAGAAACGACAGTAAGAAGTGAAGGTCAATCTTCAAATCTTGATTCTCTTCAAAGTTGCTGGCAGATACGAGCTAGTGAACGACAGTAGTGGTTCTCCACAAAGATCTCAACCAGGTCTCAAAAAGACAGGCAAAGGCTTACATCATTGGCCATCAAGATCAGTGGCAAAGAAAGAGTTCTGCCAGCAGGATCAGCACGCATGGCAGGGGAGAATTTGGGAAGATGAAAGGAAAGGCCAGAGTTGACACCTAGGCGAGTCAGTCTGTATACTCAGCCACTAATGAAAGAAGGACGGTGATGTCATCAGGCTTTCCACCTCTCACATTCAATCCGTTGTCACATACAAACTGTGCAAAAGGTGACATATAAATTGGGTCATAGGCCAGCTCATGGGCTTGCTCAGCAATGCTTCTTGCCATCTACTGTATACTTTCATAATTTGAATTCTTTTTTTTTTTTTTTTTAGCTCCTGAAGAATCATATAATCAGGCATGTTGTCAAAAAGTCCATCTGTTGCCGTCAGAATAATGTCTCCTAACTGGACATCAAAAGATGTGCTATCAGCAGCATCCGGGCTGTCACTCAGGACGACTCCTTCGGCTTCAGGTGGTGCAATTGAGAGCTGGAATGGAGTGTTGAAGTAATGCTGCTGCTCATCTGATCGGTGCACAACCTCACCACCCCTGACAACCAGAAAGCCTGAATCACCCAGGTTTGCTGTGTGTAAGCGGTGACTAGTTCTGTCCAGCACCACGATGCAGGCAGTACTGCTACCAAGCAAAGATACTTTATTTTGCAGCAACTCACAGTAGCTTGTGGTGAGGATTCCGATGGGATTACTTGGGACGAAGCGTCCGTATTAAGTCCCTGAGAACTGCGATGGATCAACTCCATAGTGTCTCCACCCTCCTTCACCATCTGCAACCCCGAGCACGTCTGCCGAGCGGTGCCGGGCCACGAAGCACGCGCCGTCCCAGTAGCACGCGCCCTTCTTGAGAAGGCCCTTGCGGAAGTCTTTGCTGAAGCCGCAGCCGGCCGTCACCAGCTCGTAGTCACCGCCACCGCCGCCACCGGCCCTGGGGTCGGTCTGCGAGAGGCCGCCTAGCACAGCGCGGGCCACCAGCCGCCCATAAGAGAGGACCTAGAACATCGCCGCTGCTGCCCGCCCCCCGAGGAGGCGGGGTCCCGGGGAGCAGGAGGACGCGGAGGCCGGGAGCCCGCTTGCTCCTCAGCCGCAGCAGCGCCGCCGCCGGGGCGCTCCTCCGGGCGGCGCAGAGTCGCCGCCGCCGCCCTTGCCCGACGCGCGGGGCCTCGCACACGCTCCACCGCGCGCACCGGAGCCAGAGCGAGGTCAGAGCCGGCGGCTCCTCCACCTCAGCCCAGGTGGGGTCCCGGCTGCAGCCACCGCTGCCGCCGCCATCTTCGGCTCCACTAGCGTGTTCCGGGACTTCCTTTCTTTTTTTAATTCAAATGATATTTATACAAATATTCTCCCATGGAAGGTGATTATTTCTGCCCATAATCTGGATCATTTACACATTTCAAAACGAATAAATGGAATCTTAGCTTTAAGAAAAGTCTTGGGTTTAAATCCAAACACTGATGACCACCTAATGGTAGCGACATAAGCCACTGAAACTCTCTGAGTTGTGTTTATTCTTCCACAGAATAATATGATACTGCCTATTATAAAGCTCTATGAGGACAGGTAACTTGGGCCATTTTGTTCACTACCATATGACTGGTGTCAAGAATTGTGCCTGATGTATGGTAGGCACTAAATCAATAATAGTTGAATGTATAGAACAAACAGCAACCATAATAATATGACCACCTTTGTATGATTTATTATACTAGGCTAGTTGATCAGCAATAGTATTTAACTCTCCATTATTCAGAAAAATTTTTTACCCGGAAGAGAGTGAAGTAAATTGTGCTTCTGCCACTGGAGAATTTGGAGGGAATGACTTCCAGGGAACCAAGACCCTGGGATCACATAGGCCACATGAAAATCTATCCCGAGGAAGTAAGTACTGTTCACATCATCTTTTCCAGTTGTCAAATAACCGAGAGCCACTCCTCAGGGAATGATCCCCAAGCCCATTCTAGTAAAGCGGTCAGGACACAGGGCTTGAAGCAATGTCCAAATCACCCAACGTGTGGCCAAAACCATAACTGAAATGTCTTCCCAATTTCAGGGTAGAATTACTTATAAAGATGGAAAGAAGAGAGCACAGAGACATCCTCAGGAGAAACAAACAAACAAAGAATGAAGCCATGAGGTGGGTCTTGCTGGGTCTAGGAGTTTATAGGTAGAAACATGGCGCCCCTTGAATGAGTTTTGTCCAGCATCTTACCGCTTCTTGAAACTTCTGTCAGTTCTCTAGCTCATACAGAGAGTAGTGGTTCAGAATGTGCAGTGGACTCAGGAATCAACAGAAATCATGGCCCCAACCCCTCACCAAAGAACAAGGCAGCAGGTACCAGCACCTTGAAAAGTCTAAAATGCCTTCCTGAAATGCAGCAGGATGACAGCTTGGAATCAGCTTTTGATGGTGCATATTCTTCTATACATGTTGTTTTGCGGGCATTCTATTTGTAAAACACTGGGATAAGGATCAATGAAAAGATATGATGAGTAGACCAAATCAATAGACCAAGAACCCCGGTTCTGTCACCGGCCTGAACCCCTGAACTAGGAAATTTCTAGTAGAAAGTTCTGCCTAGATATCAATGTTGCCTGTGAGAACAGAAATGCATTTGAGGAAGACTCATCACCCAGATGAATCAGAAAGTGCCAGAAGTGACCAATAGTTCCCTCAGCCTCATTATAATGTTAAAATCTGCTCCTGAATAGTCATCCCTGACCCTAACAAAAGGGGCCTGCTTTCCCTTGTTTGGGGCTTTGGAAATGATTCCCAGGATCTCTCTGTTAGTACAAATAAAGGCAACCTGGTGAGGCATGAAGACTCTGCCTGTATCTCACTGGAGAGCAGATTCACCCTTACCCTTGTTCCCAGAACAAAGCCTGGGGAGCTGCACTGAGTGTTACAGGATGATGGTAAGTCTCCTGGCTCCCAGGAGAAGTTCTGCCTACAGGTGCCACATTGCCAAGCACTTCTCTTACTCCAAAACTTGGAGCAGCTCTGGCCTGGTTGATTTTTAGGAGGTCTTTTTACTCTATATACCTCCAAGGGACCCAGACTCTCTGCACAAGTGAGATAAAAGGGAATAACAAAAACAAAAACAGGAGCCTCTGTCTCCTGAAAAACTGCTATTCCTGGTGCCTGCCTTTATCCCCCGAAGATGAGAGAACCCAGTCACTGGGGCACCTTGCAAAGTAAAGTGCTTTCTGGGATGCCTGGCTGGCTCAGTCCATTTTTTTTTATTATTATTATTATTTCTTTTTTATTTCTTTTCTTTTTTGTGTGATTCAAAATTTTTTTAAAATTTCTTTTCAGCGTAATAGTATTCATTGTTTTTGCACCACACCAGGTTCTCCATGCAATACATGCCCTCCTTAATACCCACCACCTGGTTCCCCCAAGCTCCCACCTCCCGCCCTTTCAAAACCCTCGGGCTGTTTTTCAGAGTCCATAGTCTTTCATGGTTCACCTCCCCTTCCAATTTCCCTCAACTCTCTTCTCTCCATCTCCCCATGTCCTCCATGTTATTTGTTATGCTCCACAAAGAAGTGAAACCCTATGATAACTGACTCTCTCTGCTTGGCTTATTTCACTCAGCATAATCTCTTCAAGCCCTGTCCATGTTGCTACAAAAGTAGCAACAAAAGTTGGGTATTCATCCTTTCTGATGAAGGCATAATACTGCACAATGGCTCAGTCCATTAAGTGACTGCTTTCAACTCATGTCATGATCCCAGTGTCCTGGGATCAAATCTCACATTGAGCCTCCTTGCTCAACAGGGAGCCTGCTTCCCCCTCTGCCTCTGCCTGCCGCTCTGTCTGCCTGCACTCTCTCTCTCTTTCTCTCTCTCTGACAAGTAAATAAATAAAATATTTTTTAAAAGAGAAGTAAAGTGCCTTCTATTTTTATAGAAATATTTGAAAGACATTTACCCTTCTAAGTTCCCTTCTGCTCTCTCCCCACATTCTCTTCCATGCTCAGGGTGTCCACCCCCAGGTGCACATGTTCCAGAAACAGAAGTGAGGGGAGCCAACCCCCCTGTGTCCACAGTGCTGCAGGTCGGACCCAGATTATGCCTTTGTGCATGAAGAAACTGATCACCCAGCCATGTTCACATGAATCCTGATGAAAGCCAGGATTCCATTCAAACCTGAAAAATGTTTTTCTAAGTTTTTTTTTTTAATTATTTTTTAAGTTACTTTTATTGTTTTAGTAATCTCTACACCTAATATGGGGGGTTCAAATCCACACCCCGGGGTCAAGAGTTGCATGCTTTTCTGGTTGAACCAGCCAGGCGTCCCTAGTGTTTCCTCTTATCAGGCACCTCGTTTTATCGCTGTGTGCATGGCCCACTTTTGCAAGGAAAGACAATTCTTTCTTGATTACCATATAGTAAATCTTTGTACTTCTTCTGTCAATGGGGTTTAACTCATACCAACCTTCCAAGGCAAATACTATTATTTCTGTTTTAAATATGCAGAGGCTAAGTCTTGGGAGATTAAGGGAGTTGTCTCTGGATACTCCAGTGATAAAGAAGAGAACCAGGTCTTTCCAGTTCTGAAAACCCTCAATCTTTCACTACACAGGCAGCACAGGCATTAATCTACTAAATGATCTAGAACAAACACAACTAAGCCAGGACCAAAAAGGGCTTATAAATGGACTAAATAAATATCTCATCTATATTGTACAGTCATAATTGGTAGAAAAAGGGTTTTTAAAGTCACAGGAATAGAACTTCCAAAAATAACAAACTCATAAAGCCAGGTGAGAATTTTAAGGAAAGTTTTCCTAGCCAATGTACATTGTTATTTGAAGTTTTTTTTTTTTCTTCTTCTGAAGAAATCTCATTCGGTCTTTTAATTAGTGGCAAACAAGATAAAAGATTATCATAAAGACATCATACATCCTGTCCCTTCAAACTTTAAATCCAGAAGTGTTTTTATTTTCTACTGTAATAAGCAAAGTGAATAATATTGACATTCTTAATTACACCGAAGGAAGTGAAGGCAAGTCCACTAATTAGCTCTAGAGCTTTATCTACTTTAGAGTTGATGAAATAACTCATAAAATAATCTAACGCATCTTTAAAGAACTTTAGAAATACATGTCTGGCACTGGCAGAAAGACACTCACTAAAGTAGTACAGAGCAGCTTTGCTCTGGACCTCCGGGTGCAGCTGGAGTTGAAGATCCTGATCTGTTACCAGTAAGAGCACTCCATGCAGTAATCTAAGAAAGTGCAGAGCAAACAGTTCTAGGGACAAGCAAAAAGGAAAGAAAACACCATGTCTTAGCAAATCTTATGATATTTACCAAGGGAGATCTTTCATTTTATTGGTATTCCATAACCACCTGGTCCATTAAGTCTCCACTGCATCTATTAACTCCAGAGGAGGCAAAATCCCATCTGGGACAGAAAAAACAATGAAAGCAAGACATATTTTCTGTCCTTAGAAACCCCTCTCCCCTGGAGAGGCCACTTGTCAACGTACTTTCCAATGTAACAAGAGGTGGTTGCTTGCTAAGGAGGGTCAAGAACTTCTCATTTAAGGAGATTCTATGTTAGAAATGATAACCCATGGATCCCAGCTGTGTCCAAGGCTCCAGATCACTCAGACCAATTGTTCATTGTATAAACTGTTATCAGTGAATTCTTCAATAGCCACCAGCACCAACAGACACAAATAGAAATGCTCACCATGAGACACATTAGAATTTTCACTGCAGCCTGTTTTGGAATAGGCAAAAATTGGAAACTATGAAATGCCCATCAGAAGCATAAAGGAAAATAAACTGTGAATGCAAAGTGAGCAACAAGGCAGCAGTTAGCATGCATGAAGAAACCGCAGACATAACATTGTGTGAAAAAAGTCCATGACAAATGAGGACATGCTTCACAATGCCACTTTTAAAGGACAAGAATGGAAAAGCAAGCTATACACAGCTCAAGGACAAAAGGACAATCATAGGAGGAGCCAAGAACTTGCACAGATACTGTTCCAAAGAAGACTTACAGATGGCAAAAAGCACACAGAAAGAGGTTCCACATCATTATTATTCATTAGGGAAATCAAAACCACAATGAGATACCACTACACACCTACTAGGATGGCTATAATCAAAACAATGGAAAGTCACAACTGTTGGCAAAGATGCCAAGAAATCAACACCATCACCCACTGCTAGTGGGAATGTGAAAATGTTCAGTCGGTGTGGAAAACAGTTTGGTGGTTCATCAAAAATTTGCATGTAGAATTACTGCAGTTCTATTCCTAAGGCACATACCCTAAATGGCTGAACACAGGCATGTAAATAAAAGCTTTCATATGGAGATAATGGCAACGCTATTTACAATAATCAAAAGGCAGGAACAACTCCCCAAAAGAGGTTGGAAGTACTATTCTTAATATCAGTCAAAAGCAAACACCTGTGAGATTTGGAATTCTGGTTTACTCCCAGTATTCTGGGGTCAGCAAACTGTACTCTCCTGCATACACAACAAAAATCTGTGCATATGATGCTTATCCCCTCAGCACATAGTGAAATTAGGACATCAGATGAATTTATAATTTTCCTATTTCAAACATCTAAATCTCACAACCCAAGAGAGTCTGACAACATATTTTAGGCTTCCAGTTATACTGATCTCATAAAAGGGATGCTTTTCCATTTTCCCAGGTATCTTCTCCAACCTCGTCCTCCACTGGCCTGATGCTGATGCATCATGTGCATACATTAGCTTCTTAGGGGGTCCCCAGTACATGCAAACTGCTAGAGAGAGCATCTGCTTCTCGATCCTTCCTAAATCTCCACCACTGACACCTTTACTTCAACCCCAATGGTTAAACCACATAAAGTGTATGACACCTAAAGGGCATGTGGGCAGTCTCTACCTTACATGTCACTCACGGTCCTCCCTTCTTCAAATCAGAGGTCTGTTTTGTCACTTTAAAAAACGTAATAGTGAATCCAAGAAGGCCTGATGGGATTTTGTTGAGCACAATAAGACAGTGTCTAGAACCCAAGAGCCCTGCTGACTCTCCCCTGCTGCTTGGCTGTGCCTCTGCTCGCTCTCAGAGCTGAACTCAGGCAACGTGTCCCCACATCTCCCCTGCAGTTCTTCTGTTCCATGCTACTGTCACAGCGGGGGTGTGGGGTTCAGCTTCCTGAAGTACCCTGTTCTGATAAAGACAGAAGGGACACTGATGAGTCCTAAGGGCAACATGTCTATTTAGCACAGAGCAGGAAACACTTGCCTTCGTAAGAAGAAGCCCACTTATTACATGATCCTTTTCAAATATATGCAGGAGTTGAGGGTTTTAAGGGCGTCTTCCATTTCCCTATCTCTGAAATGATGATGAAGGCGTGAGGTACTTATAGTCTCTTTAGTGTCTCCCAGGCAGTGGTCTGAGCTAGGAACTCATTGAGGGTGATAGATTCACACAGCACTTTCTTGGCACCCACAATAGTAAAATCATTTATTTTTTTATATAGCTTTCCTCTACTTGACACAATCCAAATATTACTGACTTCCTACAGAGATCTCCCAACTCTGAACATGCTAGTTTTATCAATAAATGTGTTTATAATAGCATTGTAACTCCACAGAACTCATTAATATTATTAATAACTTAACCTTTTCACCTCACAGGCTTAGTACAAAACTCTTCACATGTGGATTGTTAAAATACATAATGACAACGATAATGAGAAGCGTATTCCTCATTCCCAAATTACTACCTGCTCCAAGGACCAGCTTTTGAAGACTTCTGAGGAATGTAACACTTTTTTTTTAAAGATTTTATTTATTTATTTGACAGAGAGAGATCACAAGTAGACAGAGAGGCAGGCAGAGAGAAGGAGGGAAGCAGGCTCCCTGCTGAACAGAGAGCCCGATGCGGGACTCGATCCCAGGACCCTGAGATCATGACCTGAGCCGAAGGCAGCAGCTTAACCCACTGAGCCAGCCAGGTGCCCCAGAATGTAACACTTCTTATATTTGATAACAATTTCAAAGGCATCAGCTAAAATTATAAGTCATATGTAATCAAGTTTGATCAACTCCCTGAAAGACATGAGAGAGACTATGTGGAGACCCTCATCAGATACTTGAAGGTATGTGACCAATGGGAAAATCAGTTGTTTTGATTTGCGCAACAGAATGTGCATTTGGGTTCCCTCAACAAGGGAGATGGGGGGAAAGTCATTGGAATGAAGTGTTTTTTTTTTTTTTTAATATCCTGATTGAATGGAGAAAGACAACTATCAAATGATCTCCCTGATATGAGGAAGTGGAGATGCAATGTGGGGGGTTTGAGGGGTAGGAAAAGAATAAATGAAACAAGATAGGATCGGGAGGGAGACAAACCATAAGAGACTCTTAATGTCACAAAACAAACTGAGGGGGGCAGGGGGTAAGGGGTTGGGAAAGGGTGGTGGATTATGGACACTGGGGAAGGTATGTGCTATGGTGAGTGCTGTGAAGTGTGTAAACCTAGTGATTCACGGACCTGTACCCCTGGGGATAAATATACATTATATGTTTATTTAAAAATTAAAAAATTAAAAAAAAAATAATAAATTTTTTAACTCTTAAAATTTTTTTTTTTAAATTTCCTGATTGAAGAAAATCTGTTTTGCTTTTCTTTATAACTTAAACAGGCTATAGTATTTCAAGCATAATGCATACCCTTACTATTGAACAAAAGATGGTTATACTAAAACAAACCGACAAACGACCTTCAAATGCTCTTCTTAGCCCATTTTATCACACTTGCTTCTGCTGGAAAAGAGGGAAAGTTCAGATGACACACTCAAACCATCCATTAGGAGACCCAGCCTGAATAGTATCCTATCACCCCATAATGGCTATGAACAGGCAGACCCCTTTGCCATTCTGCCCAACACAAGGTCAATGGACAGGGTTCTGAGACAGCCCTCCCTGATTGCCCTTGGCAGACTGAGGCAGTTTTTCTATTCTGTGAGTGATTGCAGCATTACCCGGATAAAAGGGTAGTCTAAGTCCAAACTCTTGGGTGAAAGTCTTGAATAATTTGCAGCTCCTGCCATGAGCTCACACCCAATCTATCATATGCCATTAACACAGCTGTCTGTCTGTGGATCCTGGCAACAGGTAGCAAGAACACACTGAGTGCAGGGAGAAACCTAGCCCCCATACCCACACAAAATCCTCAACAAGATGGACAGGGCAATTAGATTCTGTCACAAAGACTCCAAAGTAAGCACAGCAGCTCTGCTGTTAGCAACTTAGTGCTGACCCAACCAAGCCTCCACTCTTTTTTCCCCACACTCCTCCCTTTCTTTTATAACCTCTCTCTCACCTTTCTTCTACCAAATGCTTGAGTAAAATTATCCCCCTCTTTGTTCCATTGCAAATAACCCCACTTGGAAATGAGCTGAAGACAAGAAACCACCCAAACAATAGAAGGATGGAAAAGGGCAAGACCTGTATTCAAGCCAGTGAGGAACAATGGCCAACACTCATTCAGAATTATCTATGAAGTGTTTCCTGCCAAATAACCTGGACATCTAGCTCACGGAGTAAGAGTTCCTGTGTTTGAGCTAGTGGGGTCACAACCACTAATCAACTCCCATTATGTGTGAAAGATTACCACATATTCTCTTTCATCACAGTTCTGTTTCATTTAAGAGTAGCCTTCCCACAAAACTTGCAAAGGGATTCTGCCACTGAATTGTACACCTGAAATGGATTAATTGTATGACGTGTGAATTATATCTCAAAAAAAAAAAAAAAAAAGAGAAAAAAGTAAGAGAGAGAGAGAGACTCAGATTGCTGTCTGCCACCTATCTCCAGGTGACAGGAAGTGGATTTTTAGAGGGAGGTGATCAAGGCTTTCCCCAGTGTGCAGGAAATAAAATATAGCCACATGACTGTTTCTCCCCATCATTCATTTTATCAGTGAAAGGCATGACAGCACTTCCTTAGTGAGGTGCTGAGCCCTGCGGAGGTCTGTAACCAAGAGAAGGAGGAGGGAATAAGATAGAATGACCAGATGTTTAAAGCACTGTCAAAAGGAAAAAAAGTGATCTAAAGTGATCATTATGACAGGACACATCTCCCAGGAAAATGCCTATCACAAAGAGCTTGCATGGGGGCATAAAAGGAGTTCTGGCTTGAAGCCACAATGAAAGGCCTGTAGCAGTAATTCTCAGACAGAAGGGAGATAGAATTAAAGGTGAGCCCAACACCCAACACTGAAGTAAGAATGTGCCGGGTAGTACAGGGGTGGGCAAGTGCCTGCATCAGCAAGAAATGGGGGATTCGCTGGTGATAGAGGCTGAGCGGTTGGTTGGGTAGGATGTGAGGGTTCTCAAATGTCACGCTCAGGACAGCAACTGCCTCTGGCATCACGGATAAACACCTTGGAGGCTGGCAGCTTGAGTAGTGCATCAGCACATCTGATATCTTGCCCGTATAAACAGCACCCAAGCAACGGGTCTCGGAGGAAAAAATAATGTGATTAGATATGTGCTTTAGAAGGACAACCCCCCAAACAAAGCATAGCATGGTGGAGCACAGAAAACTGTAGCAACATTAACAGTTCGGGGGCCCCCAGGGAAGTTTTGATACCTCCATAGAGTGGAAATGTTAAGGCAGTCATTAAAAATCATGATCTTCAAAAAAATGTAATGTGACTTGGGAAAAGAACATGTACACAATATTAAAAGAAAAAAGCAGAATACTGAGCTCTATTAGATGTTTCCAATTTTATTTTTTTAATTACTCAGGATAAACATAATAAAGAGGTTAGTAATAAATACACCATATAGAGTTCCACTTCCAGGATGACTGTGAGAAGCTCCAAGGACCCACTCCCCAGTGAAGCCAGCAAAGCTGGTGGAAAAAGGATTTTAAAAGTAAAGATATCTAGAAATTGTCCTCAGGGCGGTAGCAAATGAAGAAACTTTGATTCAAGAAAACTTTTTAAAATGGTGTATGAATATTATGGCATTTGAGCCACAAACTATTCTTTTCCTCATTACCAGAATCGCCAGATGGGCTTAGCAGAAGGTCTTCTGCAGATGGGCATAGCCAAGAAGATAGGGTCCCTTCTCCCTCTGCTCTCAATCAAGGCTTAGTGTATCTCATCAAGAGGGATAGGCAACCCACATTCCTCATTTCCTTCAACCCCAAGTTAAAAGGGTTATATTCCTGCTAAGTGTAGCCAAGAGGCCATGACCTCCCTTCTCTGACACAGCCTCTCCCCACAAAATGGAGGCTCCAGTGAAAGCATGGCAGACTGAGAATCCTGGGGCCCTAGCCACCCTCACTACAGCTCACCTGGGGACCAGCTTTCATGCTTCTGAGAGGCAAGCTGAAATGACCAGAGTCTACTGTCTCACCTGGTGCCCAGTGTGGTTCAGAGAGTTTGTCTAGGGTGAGCAGAAGTCCATAAGAAAAGCGAGCTCCAGAATTCTCCACAAAGGGTGTGGGCAATTCAAGTGAAAGGAGCTCAAGACAGTAGTCTCTCTTAGTTCATATTGACAAGCTGAGCCATTGACCAGCTCGTTCACCAAAGACGCAGGGAAAGAGGCCATTGAGAGCCCTCCTAGGGTTCAAACAGATGCTAAAGACTAGCCTAAAAATCTACCTCTGCCCAGATGTAATTGGATCAGACTGTTGAAGAGGTGATGCCCAGCACACTGGGGAAAAAAGTAGAGAAATCACAAGGTAACTAACGTGACCATGGGTATGGTGGGTATGGGTATGATTGGGCAGATGAGTAACACGAAAATGCAGCAGACAGCTTAACAGTGATGATGGAGAGACAAAACTACACCATCCCAGGGTGACTGTCTACATGTCCAGCTGCACCATCTGAGGAAACCTGCTGCTTCACACTGTGGAAGAAAAGACTTCAGAACAGCCAACCAAGTCACACAACAAATAAGACAAGTTAATAACAACAAGCCTGGAAACATGGAGGGGACTCAGTACCCACAGTTGCTACAATATATTATCCAAAATGTCCAGTTTTCTACAGTAACAACAAATATAAGTGCGAAGAAATAGGGATAGGAACACATATTTGGGCAAAAAAAAAAAAAAAAAAAAAAAACAGGCAACAGAAATTGCCTTTGAGTAGGGTAACGCCAGATTTAATACACAAAATTTTCAAAATAGCCATGAAAAAATACATTCAAAAACGGATGTGAATCATACTTAAAGAAGGAAATCACAGTATGAAGACCTCAACTCACCAATAGAGAATGCCAATCCAGAGGCAAAAATTGTTTAGAAAAAAAATGAAAATTCTGGTGTTGAAAGTACCATAAATAAAATTATAAATTCATTGGTTGGGCTCAGCAGTAGATTTGAACTGGTAGAAGAAATAATCAGAAATCTTGAGTATAGATAGATAGATAGATAGATAGATAGATAGATAATAGAGATTCTATAATCTGAGAAATAGAGCAGAAATTGAATGCAGAAAAATGAACAGCACCTCAGAGAAACTTGGGACACCATTAAGTATGCCAACATGGCCTGAGCTAAAACCAGAGTCAGACTCTCAACTGAAGGTGTCACCCAGGCAGCCCAGCCATCTGTGATTTCTGTCCACAGTCTCTGTAAGGCTCATCCCATGCTTCAGGGCTGCAGCTGCACTCCGTTTTTCCATGGAAGCTTTCGGTTTGAGGTGCCCCAATTGGCACCTCCATGAGTCCTTGTGTTTAGGCTCTGCAGGTCTCACTGGGTGTTGTTGTTACTGCCTTTATTACACAGATGGTTGCCTCATGAAATAGTTTCAGGTATTATTCTTGCAGTCTCTTCTAAGTGTTGACATAAATCTCAAGTATTGTTGCATATGTTCCAATGTTTCCATTGGAAACAGAGAGTATAATCTTAAGAGCATAAGAGAAAATCAGGCAGACACACAAACATCAGTAATTTTTTTTGCTCTGAGTTCTGCCTCCCAAGACATGTGGTCCTTTTTAGGGATTCCAACACAAGCTTGTAGATCAGATTCAAGAGATTGGAAAACCTGGTGAATTTTGTGTGCAATTGTAGGTGATTGTGTGCGGATAAGTGAAGTTCACTTTTATGTGCTACATTCTGTGACTTTCATCTGATCTCAAAAAGATTCATAACCTGGAAAGACCAAGAATTGTAGCTCTATAATGAACTCTATAATAAACCCTTCTATTTATAAACACATCAAGTTATTTAGAAAGAGAGAATGGTTGAATTTCTTATTTAAAAGAGTCTTAGAGGGGTGCCCCAGTGGCTCAGTGATATAAGCCTCTGCCTTCGTCTCAGGTCATGATCCCAGGGTCCTGGGCTCGAGCCCCATGTCAGATTCTCTGCTCAGCAGGGAACCTGCTTCCCTCTCTCTCTCTTTGCCTGCCTCTCTGCCTACTTCTGCCTACTTGTGATTTCCCTCTCTCTGTCAAATAAATAAATAAATAAATAATCTTTTAAAAATAAAAATAAAAAAGTTAAAGAGTCTTAGAAAACAGTTTGAGTATCTTTGTAGTTTTATGGAAGGAATCCAATTTTCTTTGCTGGGTGTTCCAATACTAAGCATAAAGCTTTTTCCACAGACACTTTAAGGACCTGAGAGCACTCAGGTAATAAAAAATTTTCTACCTTGAGAGCAACAGAAGGCTGTAGGTGTAGTCTTAGTTCCTTGGTGGTAACTAAGACCAAATCTTCAGAAGCACAACTCCATGATCTATAGTCACATGAATACTTTAATATCTTCCCCCATATAGTTCAGAACTGGTACTTTGCAGGGAGTAAATGATTGCCATTGTGTTTTATGACATTTCCTCTCTTAATTTGCTCATTATGAATTTGATTTTTGGTCTTTGTAGATGTCTTATTTCTCTCTTTTCTCTGATCATTTGTCCTGAATGTAGGCCATTCTATTTTTCTCTTTGTACATCTGCCACCTGTGATTCTTCCTTTTCTCATTTCCAAGTCTCATTTTCCTAATCAGTGTGTCTCCTGCCTTGATCATGAGATCTGTTATTCTCAAGAGACTTTAGGCATCTTCTCTTTTGTTCTGTCCGAAGGCTGGAAGAGGCTCTTGGTTGTTGTTTTTGGTGTGTGTGTGTGTGTGTGTGTGTGTGTGTTTCTAAACTGCACAGTCATAGAATTAGAATCTAGAAAGAGGTCTGTGAAACTCTGTGCTTGTTTTCTTTTTTTAAGGATTACCTTTTCTCGTGTTTCTTTGAGGGTTTTTTTTTTTCCCCCAATTTAGAACTATCCGAAGGAGAGTCCATCCTGCCCAACATGCTTCCTAAGTCTGCAGGAGTTCAGTAAGTGATTGTTGACTGGCTCACTGATTCTTTAAGAGCAACCTTAGTAACAGAAAATTAATCTTGACATCTAACCTAGAATTGTTTCTACTTCAAATCTTTTCCCTCTAATTACTTTGAGTACTTTCCTTCTCAACAATCTGGCACATGGAGCTTTATTCCCCACTATCTCATTCCCCTTTATTTCTGTTCAGTTAAATATTCAAGTGCCTCATAAGCCCATCATGTGATTTATGTGCTTTGCTTTTTATTTTTATTCTGTTCTCTGTTCTGAAGACTTGTCTTTACAAACCATAAATCTCTGGTTCCCTGAGGATCAGCTGACATACTGACATGGTATTAGGGATTGAAATCTCAAGGAAGCAGAAGAGAGGGAAAGCAAGGAAGGAGAGAGATCATGTAGGGAAGGGAGCACTGATCATCACACCAACCCGCGGCAGCAACTGCAGCCAGTGCTCAATCATAGAGGGTCATTTCAGAGATGCTAGTCATACCACCAGTTCTTGGGACAGTACGGGGCTGCAGGCAGGAAAAGAAGGATTTATCTCTTTTTTCTCACTCTCCAATTTTCCAGTAAGAGCACCCAGTGGTTACTGCAGCCGCAAGAGCTCAGAGTTCCCATGGCTCTGGATCCAGCCCTGCTTGTACTCAGTGAAGTGATCTCTCTTACACAGCTGGCACCACAGTGCAGAGCCTCCCCACCTCTGCTGATTGATTATGGTGACAATATCCGCAACCTGGACCATCACTCTGGGGACTGCAGAAGCCATGACAAGTCAATTTCCTCAGCAAGCAGAACCAGTGCCCATTAACTGGGCTCCATGTAATACCCTTTATAGAGAAAAATAGCTTATTATATCCTGGCATGCTGCTCCTATCATCTTCCATGAGGAGCCAAACACATTCTTCAGTATCAATAGTGTGTGTGTTTTTTTAACCTCACCCACACACCTCTCTCCAGAGAGAACCCTCTTCCCTCTCATAGCTCTGGCTCCATCCCTACCTCTCAAAATCATCTTCTTTGAAGTCCATGGTATTCACCTACACCTTCCTTTATCCTTTAATCTGTGCTGGCTTTCTGAGATTAAATGCTGAAAGGTTTTGTGGTGTTTCTTAACTATCTTCTCCACACTCCCCCTGCCCTGTGCCCTGCTCTGCCCCTGAGGGATCAGACCTTGACTGCCTGCCAAACATGCCATAAATCAGCCTATAACTGTTGGACACTTGGGGCCACTTACCATATTTCACTCTTATAAATAATGCTTAAAATTTGGATCTCTCTATGGTTGTTTCCTTAGGTATGTTCCTAACAAAGAAAGTACTATGCAACTGGAAGGTTTAATTGATACTGAACTTTCTCTCAAAGAGTACTAAAGTGTGTGTTTATTGACATTCTTAAAAATATGAATGACCTTGCCCAAGTTATTTAATAAAATAGAAAGATAATATATATTATAGTGATATATAACAAATGCTATATAATGCAAAAATATAAGGGATCTTATTCATTCATTCATTGCCTGACCTTTATTTTTCAGAGTTTTCTGTAATAAACATAACTACAAGGAGACCTATTTTGTAAATGACATTTAGACACATAGCAAGCAACCTATATGTGTAAAATTTAATATCATATGTACACTTCACAAAAACACTAAATGTTTGCATCATAGACAAGAAAAACAGTGAATTTCACATTACTTAATGGGATTCAGAGCATTATGAACTCTCTGTGCATTGGGAGAGATAAGTTTTATGACCTGATTTTCTTTTGTGGTGCTTAAGAAAAGTCCATAAAGATTCTCCTTCCTGAAAATTTACTCTTTTGGGGTGATGAAGCTACCTTCTGTGTAATTTCAGAATTCTCTTGATAAACTATGCTTACTGCATGAATCATCCAACAGATGTGCTAGTACTTAGAAGCTGGCAATGAATATGGATCCTATGGATTTAAATTCTTAAGTTTTTAAATATGGGATTTTTAGTTTATATTTACCTTCCAGCACAGAGGTATATACCAGATGTTTACCATAGTTCCATTCTATTTTGCTTTCTCTAATCTCTACCAATATTTTAACACAAAATTGCATCCAAGTAATTTGGAAATATTTTAATCATATTAGACCTATGTGTTAAGAAAAATATAAGTCATGGGGCACCTGGGTGGCTCAGTGGGGTAAGCTGCTGTCTTAGGCTCAGGTCATGATCTCAGGGTCCTGGGATCAAGCCCCGCATCGGGCTCTCTGCTCAGCAGGGAGCATGCTTCCTCCTCTCTCTCTGCTCTCTCTCTGCCTGCCTCTCTGCCTGTTTGTAATCTCTGTAAAATAAATAAAATCTTTAAAAAAAAAAGAAAAGAAAAAGAAAAAGAAAAATATAAGTCATAAAAAACAAAAGTGTTGGAGCACCTGGGTGGCTCAGTCATTATGCATCTGCCTTCAGGTCATGATCAAAGAGCCCATGGATGGAGCCCTGCGTGGAGCTCCCTGCTCAGCAGGAAGCCTGCTTCCCCCCTCCCTCTTCCCTCCTTGTGTTCCCTCTCTCTCTTTCTCTCTCTCTCTGTCAAATAAATAAATAAAATCAAAAGCAACAACAAAAAAAAGTGTTCCCTAAGATATTTGTCATGAATGCATAAGCGTAAATATGACAAATCTGAAGGCTTTGTTATCAAACAGGTCATAATACAATCAGATAAGTTCTTGGACAATTCCTGGAAGACATTCAATCATAAATTATTTTTTAAATTTACTAGTGAGGGGGAAGGGCGTCAAGATGCCGGAGAAGTAGCAGGCTGAGACTACTTCAGCTAGGGGGAGATCAGCTAGATAGCTTATCTAAAGATTGCAAACACCTGAAAATCCATCGGCAGATCGAAGAGAAGAACAGCAATTCTGGAAACAGAAAAACAACCACTTTCTGAAAGGAAGGACCGCGGAGAAGTGAATCCAAAGCCACGGGAAGATAGACCCCAGGGGGAGGGGCCGGCTCCCAGCAAGCAGCGGAGCAACGGCGCACAAAATCAGGACTTTCAAAAGTCTGTTCTGCTGAGGGACATCGCTCCAGAGGCTAAACCGTGGCGAAGCCCAACGCGGGGTCAGCGTGGCCTCAGGTCCCGCAGGGTCACAGAAGGATTGGGGGTGTCTGAGTGTCGCAGAGCTTGCGGGTATTGGAACAGGAAAGCCGGCTACAGAGACAGAGCCGACAGTAAGCTTGCAGCTCGGGGTTACCTTGAACCGGTCGCAGGCTCGGTGAGCTCGGAGTACGGCAGGAGGTCAGGCAGACGGGAGTAACTGGGCGCTGTTCTCTGAGGGCGCACTGAGGAGTGGGGCCTGGGCTCTCGGCTCCTCCGGGCCGGAGACCAGGAGGGCGCCATTTGTATTCCCGTCCTCCAGAACTCTATGGAAAGTGCTCAGGGAACAAAAGCTCCTGAAAGCAAACCCGAGCGGATTACTCACCCCGGCCCCTGGTAAGGGCGGTACAATACTGCCTGGGGCAAAGACACTTGAGAATCACTACAAAAGGCCCCTCCCCCAGAGATCAGCAGGAAATCCAGCCGAGACCAAGTTCACCTACCAAGGAGTGCGGTTTCAATACCAAGGAGAGCAGCAAAATTCCAGAGGAAGAGAAAGCAAAGCAGGGAACTCAGGGCTTTTTCCCTGTGATTTTTTTAGTCTTGCAGTTAATTTAATTTTTTTTTTCATTTTTTTTTCTTGTCTTCTGGTAAAGTTTTTTTGTAACTTTTAGCCTTTTCTTTTTTAACGTTTTTTAACTAGTTTATCTAATATATATATTTTTTATATATTTTTCTTTATTAATTTTCTTTTCTCTTAATTCTTTTCTTTTCTTTTTTTTTTTTCTTCCCTTTTGAACCTCTTTTTATCCCCTTTCTCCCCGCTCACCATTTAGGATCTCTCTGATTTGGTTAAAGCATATTTTCGTGGGGTTGTTGCCACACTTTTAGTATTTTACTTGCTCCTTCATATACTCTTATCTGGACAAAATGACAAGATGGAAAATTCACCACAAAAAAAAGAACAAGAGGCAGTAACTGAAGGCTAGGGACCTAATCAATACAGACATTGGTAATATGTCAGATCTAGAGTTCAGAATAACAATTCTCAAGGTTCTAGCCAGGCTCAAAAAAGGCATGGAAGATATTAGAGAAACCCTCTCGGGAGATATAAATGCCCTTTCTGGAGAAATAAAAGAACTAAAATCTAACCAAGTTGAAATTTAAAAAAAAGCTATTAATGAGGTGTAATAAAAAATGGAGGCTCTCACTGCTAGGATAAATGATGCAAAGAAAGAATTAGTGATATAGAAGACCAAATGACAGAGAATAAAGAAGCTGAGCAAAAGAGGAAAAAACAGCTACTGGACCACGAGGGGAGAATTCAAGAGATAAGTGACACCATAAGACAAAACAACATTAGAATAATTGGGATTCCAGAAGAAGAAGAAAGAGAGAGGGGAGCAGAAGGTATACTGGAGAGAAATATTGGGGAGAATTTCCCCAATATGGCAAAGGGAATGAGCATCAAAATTCAGGAGTTTCAGAGAACGCCCCTCAAAATCAATAAGAATAGGCCCACAACCTGTCACCTAATAGTAAAATTAACAAGTCTCAGTGACAAAGAGAAAATCCTGAAAGCTGCCTGGGAAAAGAAGTCTGTAACATACAATGGTAAAATATTAGATTGGCAGCTGACTTATCCAGAGACATGGCAGGCCAGAAAGAGCTGGCATAATATTTTCAGAGCACTAAACGAGAAAAACATGCAGCCAAGAATACTATATCCAGCTAGGCTATCATTGAAAATAGAAGGAGAGATTAAAAGCTTCCAGGACAAACAAAAACTGAAAGAATTTGCAAACACCAAACCAGCTCTACAGGAAATATTGAAAGGGTCCTCTAAGCAAAGAGAGAGCCTACACGTGGTAGATCAGAAAGGAACAGACCAAATACAGTAACAGTCACCTTACAGGCAAAACAATGGCACTAAATTCATATCTCTCAATAGTTACCCTGAATGTGAATGGGCTAAATGCCCCTATCAAAAGACACAGGGGATCAGAATGGATAAAAAAACAAAACCCATCTATATGCTGCCTCCAAGAAACTCATTTTAAGCCCTAAGACACCTCCAGATTTAAAGTGAGGGGGTGGAAAAGGATTTACCATGCTAATGGACATCAGAAGAAAGCAGGAGTGGCAATCCTTATATCATATCAATTATATTTTAAGCCAAAGACTATAATAAGAGAGGAGGAAGGACACTATATCATACTCAAAGGGTCTGTCCAACAAGAAGATTTAACAATTTTAAATATCTATGCCCCCAACATGGGAGCAGCCAACTATATAAACCAATTAATAACAAAATCAAAGAAACACATCAACAATAATACAATAATAGTAGGGGACTTTAACACTCCCCTCACTGAAATGGACAGATCATCCAAGCAAAAGATCAACAAGGAAATAAAGGCCTTAAACAAAACACTGGACCAGATGGACATCACAGATATATTCAGAACATTTCATCCCAAAGCAACAGAATACACATTCTTCTCTAGTGCGCATGGAACATTCTCCAGAATAGATCACATCTTCGGTCCTAAATCAGGACTCAACCGGTATCAAAAGATTGGGATCATTTCCTGCATATTTTCAGACCACAATGCTCTAAAGCTAGAACTCAACCACAAAAGGAAGTTTGAAAAGAACCCAAATACATGGAGACTAAACAGCATCCTTCTAAAGAATGAATGGGTCAACCGGGAAATTAAAGAAGAATTGAAAAAAATCGTGGAAACAAATGACAATGAAAATACAATGGTTCAAAATCTGTGGGACACAACAAAGGCAGTCCTGAGATGAAAATATATAGCGGTACAAGCCTTTCTCAAGAAACAAGAAAGGTCTCAGGTACACAACCTAACCCTCCAACTAAAGGAGCTGGAGAAAGAACAAGAAAGAAACCCTAAGCCAAGCAGGAGAAGAGAAATCATAATGATCAGAGCAGAAATCAATGAAATAGAAACCAAAAAGACAATAGAGCAAATCAACGAAACTAGGCGCTGGTTCTTTGAAAGAATTAATAAGATTGATAAACCCCTGGCCCGACTTATCAAAAAGAAAAGAGAAAGGACCCAAATAAATAAAATGATGAATGAAAGAGGAGAGATCACAACTAACACCAAAGAAATACAAACTATTAGAAGAACATACTATGAGCAACTCTATGCCAACAAATTTGACAATCTGGAAGAAATGGATTCATTCCTAGAAACATATAAACTACCACAACTGAACCAGGAAGAACTAGAGAGCCTGAACAGACCCATAACCAGTAAGGAGATTGAAACAGTCATTAAAAATCTCCAAACAAACAAAAGCCCAGGGCCAGACGGATTCCCGGGGGAATTCTACAAACATTTAAAGAAGAACTAATTCCTATTCTCCTGAAACTGTTCCAAAAAATAGAAATGGAAGGAAAACTTCCAAAATCATTTTATGAGGCCAGCATCACCTTGATCCCAAAACTAGACAAGGATCCCATAAAAAAAGAGTGCTATAGACCAATATCCTTGATGAAGACAGATGCAAAAATTCTCACCAAAATACTAGCCAATAGGATTAAACACTACATTAAAAGGATTATTCACCACGACCAAGTGGGATTTATTCCAGGGATGCAGGGTTGGTTCAACATCCGCAAATCTGTCAATGTGATACAACACATCAATAAAAGAAAGAACAAGAACCATATGATTCTCTCCATAGATGCTGAAAAAGCATTTGACATAGTACAGCATTCCTTCCTGATCAAAACTCTTCAAAGTGTAGGGATAGAGGACACATAAATCAATATCATCAAAGCCATTTATGAAAAACCCACGGCAAATATCATTCTCAATGGAGAAAAACTGAAAGCTTTTCCTCTAAGGTCAGGAACACAGCAGGGATGTCCATTATCACCACTGCTATTCAACATAGTACTAGAGGTCCTAGCCTCAGCAATCAGACAACAAAAGGAAATTAAAGGCATCCAAATCGGCAAAGAAGAAGTCAAATTATCACTCTTCGCAGATGATATGATACTATATGTGGAAAACCCAAAAGACTCCACTCCAAAACTGCTAGAACTTATACAGGAATTCAGTAAAGTGTCAGGATATAAAATCAATGCACAGAAATCAGTTGCATTTCTCTACACCAACAGAAAGACAGAAGAAAGAGAAATTAAGGAGTCAATCCCATTTACAATTGAACCCAAAACCATAAGATACCTAGGAATAAACCTAACCAAAGAGGCACAGAATCTATACTCAGAAAACTATAAAGTACTCATGAAAGAAATTGAGGAAGACACAAAGAAATGGCAAAATGGTCCATGCTCCTGGATTGGAAGAATAAAAATTGTGAAAATGTCTATGCTACCTAAAGCAATCTACACATTTAATGCAATTCCTATCAAAGTACCATCCATCTTTTTCAAAGAAATGGAACAAATAATTCTAAAATTTATATGGAACCAGAAAAGACCTCGAATAGCCAAAGGGATATTGGAAAAAAAAAAAAAAAAGCCAAAGTTGGTGGCATCACAATTCCGGACTTCAAGCTCTATTACAAAGCTGTCATCATCAAGACAGCATGGTACTGGCACAAAAACAGACACATAGATCAATGGAACAGAATAGAGAGCCCAGAAATAGACCCTCAACTCTACAGTCAACTAATCTTCGACAAAGCAGGAAAGAATGTCCAATGGAAAAAAGACAGCCTCTTTAATAAATGGTGCTGGGAAAATTGGACAGCCACATGCAGAAAAATGAAATTGGACCATTTCCTTACACCACACACAGAAATAGACTCAAAATGGATGAAAGACCTCAATGTACGAAAGGAATCCATCAAAATCCTTGAGAAGAACACAGGCAGCAACCTCTTTGACCTCAGGCGCAGCAACATCTTCCTAGGAACAACGCCAAAGGCAAGGGAAGCAAGGGCAAAAATGAACTATTGGGATTTCATCAAGATCAAAAGCTTTTGCACAGCAAAGGAAACAGTTAACAAAATCAAAAGACAACTGACAGAATGCGAGAAGATATTTGCAAATGACATATCAGATAAAGGACTAGTGTCCAGAATCTATAAAGAACTTAGCAAACTCAACACCCAAAGAACAAATAATCCAATTAAGAAATGGGCAGAGGACATGAACAGACATTTCTGCAAAGAAGACATCCAGATGGCCAACAGACACATGAAAAAGTGCTCCATATCACTCGGCATCGGGGAAATTCAAATCAAAACCACAATGAGATATCACCTCACACCAGTCAGAATGGCTAAAATCAACAAGTCAGGAAATGACAGATGCTGGCGAGGATGTGGAGAAAGGGGAACCCTCCTACACTGTTGGTGGGAATGCAAGCTGGTGCAGCCACTCTGGAAAACAGCATGGAGGTTCCTCAAAATGTTGAAAATAGAACTGCCCTATGACCCAGCAATTGCACTACTGGGTATTTACCCTAAAGATACAAACGTAGTGATCCAAAGGGGCACATGCACCCGAATGTTTATAGCAGCAATGTCCACAATAGCCAAACTATGGAAAGAACCTAGATGTCCATCAAGAGATGAATGGATGAAGAAGATGTGGTATATTTACACAATGGAATACTATGCAGCCGTCAAAAGAAATGAAATCTTACCATTTGCAACAACATGGATGGAACTAGAGCGTATCATGCTTAGCGAAATTATTCAAGCAGAGAAAGACAACTATTATATGATCTCCCTGATATGAGGAAGTGGTGATGCAACATGGGAGCTTAAGTGGGTAGGAGAAGAATAAATGAAACAAGATGGAATTGGGAGGGAGACAAACTATAAGTGACTCTTAATCTCACAAAAAAAACTGAGGTTTGCTGGGGGGAGGGGTTTTGGCAGAAGGGGGTGGGATTATGGACATTGGGGAGCGTATTTGCTTTGGTGAGTGCTGTGAAGTGTGTAAACCTGGTGATTCACAGACCTGTACCCCTTGGGATAAAAATATATGTTTATAAAAAATAAAAAATTAAGAAAAAATTTACAAGTGAGGGACACCTGGGTCACTCAGTCAGTTAAGCATCTGCCTTCAGCTCAGGTTATGATCAGTGTCCTGGGATAGAGCCCCACATTGGGCTCCCTGCTTGTGCTTTCTCTCTCTTTCTCTCTCTCTCTCATTCATTTTCTCTTTCACAAATAAATAAAAATCTTTTTTAAAATAATTATTAGCAACTCCCCACTTTACCCAAACTTTAATGTTTAATAGTAAATTGTTCATCCTTTCTTCTTTCCTCTTAAGCCACCATATTATCTTCGACTAACTTTCTTCCAAATTTTCTGAGTGAATGTAAAAAGTAAAAGCTTTTGTCAGAGGTAAGACTTATTTTTTTAATAATTTATTTAATAACATAAAACAAAGGATTTGTAGTAACTTATTCTGGCAGCAAATTAAGTCTTGTTACCAGGCTCTCTCTTTTCTAATAATAAGAATATATTAATGTTCCTACACAATGGATTAAGTAAATTTGCATCAAAACAATGCTAAAATCTGGTTTTAAAGTGGTGGAGTAATAGAAAGAAATTCTCAATAGTCTGTATTTTTTTTTTAATTTTTATTTTTTAAAACAGGCACATAGACCAGTGGAACAGAGTAGAGAGCTCAGATATGGACCCTCAACTCTATAGTCAAATAATCTTTGACAAAGCAGGAAAAAAGATACAGTGGAAAAAAGACAGTCTCTTCAATAAATGGTGCTGAGAAAAATAGACAGCTATGTGTAGAAGAATGAAACTCGACCATTCTCTTACACCACACACAAGGATAAACTCGAAATGGACAAAAGGCCTCAACATGAGGCAGGAATCCATCAGATTCCTAGAGGAGAACATAGGGAGTAACCTCCTCAACATTGGCCACAGAAACTCTTTCCAGATATGTCTCCAAAGGCAAAGGAAACAAAAGTGAAAATGAATTTTTGGGACTTCATCAAGATCAAAAGATTCTCCACAGCAAAGGAAAGAGTCAACAAAACAAAGAGGCACCCCATAGAATGGAAGAAGATATTTGCAAATGATACTACAGACAAAGGGCTGATATCAAGGATCCATAATGAACTCCTCAAACTCAACACACACAAAATAGATAATAGTGTCAAAAGATGGACAGAAGACATGAAGAGACACTTCTCCAATGAAGACATACAAATGGCTATCAGATAAATGAAAAAGTGTTCATCATCACTGGCCATCAGAGACATTCAAGTCAAAACCACATCAAGAGATCACCTTACACAGTTAGATTGGCCAGAATTAACAAGACAGTTAACAACATGTGTTGAAGAGGATGTGGAGAAAGGGGAACCCTCTTACACTGTTGGTGGGAATGCAAGTTGGTGCAGCCACTTTGGAAAACAGTGTGGATGTTCCTCAAAAAATTAAAACTAGAGCTACCCTATAACCCTGCAATTGCACTATTGGGTATTTACCCCAAAGATGCAGATGTAGTGAACAGAAGGGCCATCTGTACCCCAATGTTCATAGCAGCATTGGTCACAGTCACCAAACAGTAGAAAGAACAAAGATGCCCTTCAACAGACAAATGGATAAGGAAGATGTGGCCCATATATACAATGGAGTATTATGCCTCCATCAGAAATGATGAATACCCAACTTTTGTATCAACATCGACAGGACTGGAGGAGATTATGCTGAGGGAAATAAGTCAAGCAGAGAGAGTCAATTACCATATGGTTTCACTCCACAAATATGTGGAGCATAAGGAATAACACAGAGGACATGGGGAGATGGAGAGAGAAGGGAGTTTGGGGGAAATTGGAGGGGGAGATGAACCACGAGAGACTGTGGACTCTGAAAAACAATCTGAGGACTTTGGAGGGGTGGTGGGTATTACGAAGTGCACATATTGCATGGAGCACTGGGCGTGGTGCATAAACAATGAATTCTGGAACACTTAAAAGAAATTTAAAGAAAGAAAAAAAGAAAGAATAAAAAGTCTGCATTTTCAAATGTAAAAATTTTAATCTAAGTAATAGTTGTTTATAAAAAATAATTCTGTAAGGCATAGAGGCTTGTTGCAAATAATGAATTTTCAGATTAATAATATATCTGAATATCTTCTAATATCTAAAGTAATAATATTCTACATTAAAAGCTTCCTTGGGGACGCCTGGGTGGCTCAGTTGGTTAAGCAGCTGCCTTCGGCTCAGGTCATGATCCCGGCGTCCTGGGATCGAGTCCCACATCGGGCTCCTTGCTCAGCGGGGAGCCTGCTTCTCCCTCTGCCTCTGCCTGCCATTCTGTCTGCCATTCTGTCTGCCTGTGCTCGCTCTCCCCACCCCCGATAAATAAATAAAATCTTAAAAAAAAAAAAAAAGCTTCCTTGGGCTAAAATATTTCCTGGACCTACCTGATGTGCTCTTAGAGTTTTACGAGAGAAATCATAGGTTCTTGAGCTATCATTAAGGAAATTATAACAAAGAAAATGTTTGAGTTTTCTCTTTTTCCTGGATCTTTTGATTACTGAATTTGCCATAATAAGTTAGCAGCATTGTTGGGTATATGTTTGTACATGCTAATGTTATTGAGACAGGCTTAGTTTCAATTGTGGTAACTTTTTTCTCTGATGAATAAAAAGGAGGAAATTTTAAATAAATAAATACATAAAGTGATAGAGTAAGATGATACTGCCTCTTCTCCCACAAATGCATTCCATATAAGAGAGAATAGGACATAGAAGATATATACTAGATGAAATAAGTCAGATAGATAAAAACAAATAGCAGACAAATAGGAAGACAAATATGAGTTCACTATATGTGGGATCCCAAAAAAATTAACAAATGAATGAAAGCAGAATCAATCCTATAAATACAGAGAACAAACCGATGGTTGCCACATGGAAGGGGGTAGGAGGATGAGCAAAATGGGTGAAAGTTTCCAGTTATGGAATGAATACATCATGAGAATGAAAAGTAAAGCATCAGTAATATAATCAATGATATTGTAATAGCGTCATATGGTGACAAGTGGTAGCTACACTTGCAATAAGCATAATACAGTGTAAGCATAACATAACATTATATGTTGAATCTCTATGTTGTGCATTTGACACTAATGTACTGTTGTGTCTCAACTATACTACAATTTTTAGAAAGGGAATAAGAAGCAGAAATATATATCTATCTTCAAAAAATAGAACCATCTCAACTGAAGCACAAAACATGAGGATTAGCTACCACACATGGTGAAAATCAAACAAAAGAATGAAAAGAACATTCACCATCTGTAACCCAATGTTCATAGCAACCATGGCCATGGTCGCCAAACTGTGGAAAGAACCAAGATGCCCTTCAATGGACGAATGGATAAGGAAGATATGGTCCATATACACTATGGAGTATTATGCCTCCATCAGAAAGGATGAATAACCAACTTTTGTAGCAACATGGACGGGACTGGGAGAGATTATGCTGAGTGAAATAAGCCAAGCAGAGCGAGTCAATTATCATATGGTTTCACTTATTTGTGAAGCATAACAAATAGCATGAAGGACATGGGGAGTTAGAGAGCAGAAGGGAGTTGAGGGAAATTGGAAGGGGAGGTGAACCATGAGAGACTATGGACTCTGAAAAACAATCTGAGGGTTTTGAAGGGGCAGGGGGTGGGAGGTTGGGGGAACCAGGTGGTAGGTATTAGAGAGGGCATGGATTGCATGGAGCACTGGGTGTGGTGCAAAAATAACGAATACTGCTATGCTGAAAATAAATAAAAGAGAAAAAAAGACAAAAAAAAAAGAAAGAAAGAAAGAAAAGAAAAGAACATTCACCTCAGAGACATAGAGTTAGAAAGCTATTGTTCCATTCTTAAAAGACGAAACCTGAACAAACTTCATATCAGTGACTTTCTTGACTGCATCAGAAATGGTATTTTCATGGCAAGCAAACAACTCAAAAACTGGAAAAGACAAATGCCTGAAGTAGAAACAGGACTCACTTAGTCTTCTCTGAGACATATAATGCAGAGCTCCATATAATCCAGAGGAAAGGCCTCAAAATCATAAGTCTCAGATGTTAGTAGGTACACACTGGAAACGAAGGAACAAAGTGGGGAAAGTAAAAGATACTCTACCCATGTGGAAGGACAAAGAATATTTGTGAAGACTGGGACTACTGCCAAGGACTGAGGACTAAAGCAGCAAGAGATGCAAAAAGACCACCTCTCCAGGAAGTTTAACACAGGAAGGACCCACAGTCAAGCACAGAGACAAAAACAAGGTCATTCAAGGCATTTTTCTTGGTGTGAATAAGAACAACCATCAATTTCAAGCTGAAGTGAGAAGACACTGAATGGTAAGTCAAGGCCATACAAATAGCTCTGGTAATGGTAAATATGTAGGCCAATATAAAAGTTAGCAGTATTGTATTTTTAGTTTACAATTTCAGTTTATAATTGTTCATTTTAATTCCTACATATTTAAAAGACAAATGCATAAAACAATGATTATAAATATATCTAAATCAGTGTACAATGTATAAAAATGTAATTTTAGACAACAACAACATAAAGGAGAAGACAGCACAGGATCAGAAATTTTTTAATCTGTTGAAACTAAACTGGCATCAATTCAAATTAGAGCATTTCATGTCTATAGTGTTAATTGTAATTCCAGTGGCAACCACTAAAAATTGCCTTAAAATGTATAGAAGTTGAAATGAGAAGGAAATCAATATGATACACTACAAAAAGAAAAATCAATTAAATCCCCCAAAAACAGCCATCATAGAAAATGAGGTATAGAAAAGGAAAAAGACATAGAGAAAGTAAATAACAAAATGACAGGAGTTAAGTCCTTTATTAATATAAATATAAATAGATTAAATTTATTAATCAAATTTAAGGATTGGTTCAGTGTATTTTTTAATTATTAAATATGCACTTCTTACAATAGATTCACTTGATATTAAAAGATACAAATATATTGAAAGTGAAAGTATGGAAAATAGGGCGCCTGGGTGGCTCAGTGGGTTAAGCCGTTGCCTTCGGCTCAGGTCATGATCTCAGAGTCCTGGGATCGAGTCCCGCATCGGGCTCCCTGCTCAGCGGAGAGCCTGCTTCCCTCTCTCTCTCTCTCTGCCTGCCTCTCCATCTACTTGTGATTTCTCTCTGTCAAATAAATAAATAAAATCTTTAAAAAAAAAAAGAAAGTATGGAAAATATACTTCATGCAAATAGTCACCATTAGCAGGAATTAATAAAATACAGGATGGAAAACAGAAAGGAGTAATGAAACCAGAACTTGACTTTTGAAAGGATCAACAAAATTGACAAACCTTTTAGCTAGACTAAGAAAAAGAGATAAACATCAAGTAACTGAAATAGGAAATTAAAATGGGGTCATTACATCTGAACTTACAAAAATAAAATATGATTATAAGAGAATAATGTGAACAACTGTACACTAACACACTGGATAACTTAGATGAAATAGAAAAATTGCTAGAAACACACACTACCAAGACTGACTAAAGAAGAAATCGAAAATCAGAATAAATATGTAACAAGCAGAGATTGATCAGTAATCAAGTGCTGATCCATTCTGCAATGTCAATGAACACTGAAATCAAGCTAAGTGAAAGAAATGAGTCACAAAAGTTACATTTTGTGTACTTCCATTTATGCAAAATATCCAGAATAAGTAAAGACAGACACAGAAAACATAATTATGGTCTTTAAGCGCTGAGGAGCAGGGAGATAGGAGAATGCTTAATAGGTATGAGATTGCTTTTGTGAGTGATAGAAATATTTTTGAACTAGACAGAGATATTAGTTGTACAACACTGTGAATGGACTATATTCCTCTGAATTTTTTGCTTTAAAATCACTTTACATTTTATGATTTAATTTTTATCCATTAAAAACACATAAGCAAAACTCATAAATCTCAAAGAAAAGGTGTAAAAACATAGTTTTAGGTAGAGATTTAAGTATTCCTCACTCACTAATTGATAGAAAAAAAAAGTCAGAAAATCAAATATGTTATGGGTGAACTGAACAGCACTTAGAACCAGCTTGAGCAATGGATGCTCACAGAACATTCCCTCTAAGAATAGAACCCAAGTTATCTCAAATGCACATGAAAGACCACATTCTGGACTACAAATCATAACAAGTCTGAAGTAATAAAATTTAAATCACAAAAAGTACATTCTCAGCTGATAATATAATTAATAATAATAGAACAGTAGCTGATATATAGGAAGAAAGTTTCTGCCAACCCTCTTAGGGTCTCCAGGTAGGTCTAAAAATTAAACTATCAAGGACAGATTAAGAGAAGAGCATGCAAATTTATTTAATAAAAAGTTTTGCATGGCACAGAATATTTCATAAGGAAGTTAAGACCCAAAGAAGAGTTAGGGCTCAGTATCTTTGCTTAGATGAGAAAGCAACCCAAGTGAAAAAGATGTGAGATATGTATCTAGATGTATAGATATATATAAAATCAATATTACTCAGCCATAAAGAAGAATGGAATCTTGCCATTTGCAACAACATGGATAGATATAGAGGTATAATGCTAAGGGAAATAAGTCAGTTAGAGAAAGACAAAAATACATATGATTTCATTCATTCATTATTTAAGAAACAAAATAAATGAATAAAGAAAAAATGAAACAAACAAACAAAAAGACTCAAATACAGAAAAACAAACTGGTGGTTGTCAGAGAGGAAGTTCATGGGGAATGAGTAATATAAAGGGAATTAAGAGCACACTTATCCTCGGGCGCCTGGGTGGTTCAGTGGGTCTGCATCTGGCTCTCTGCTCAGCAGGGAGCCTGCTTCCCCCCTCTCTCTGCCTACTTGTGATCTCTGTCTGCCAAATAAATAAATAAATAATCTTTAAAAATAAAAAAGACACACTTACCCTGATGGGCACTAAGAAATGTATAGAATTATTGAATCATATTGTACACCTGAAATGGATATAAACTACATGTTAATTGTACTTCAATTTAAATAATAGACATAAAAATGAAAACAAATATAATAACAAAAGCAAAATTGCAAAATTCGCTTTCAGACAGAGACACCAGAGAAAAATAATTCCTGTGATTCTCTGCAACTATTGACCAGAAAACCACGCATGTGCCACGTTGGATCCCTTCCTCCTGACTGCCCCCCAGCTGCCCTGGCTCTGCCCTAAATCAGCTGGGCTCAAGAGCACAGTAGCCACAGTGAGCACCACTCATTGCTATCAGGCAGCACACACGCCGCCACACACCCTCAAGCACAGTCAAATCTGAAACCACGCAGTGATTAAATCTGGAGGGGCAGGCAATCATCCTCTGAGATGACTCGCAAGCATCGGACAAGCAGATCAACCAGTGACAGTATGTCCGATAACAGCTGTCCTCCTGTGATTTCAGAAATATTTTTAAATACTAACGTAATAAAAATAATAAGAAAAAATTAAAAATTAACTCTCAGAACTATTGTCAAATGACCAATGGGATCTTCTGTGACAGAACCCCAGGTCTGGGCCCATGTTGTGTTGATGATATTTCTTGTCACCACTCTCCCCATTGAAGAACAGTGGCCATCGACACCCAACAAATACACTCGTTGTACAGCCTGAAGAAGACACACCAAACAAAAGAAAAGGCTGTCCTAAGACTGTCTTTGTGAGCCCCTAATCGGTGCATTTTCATTCGCTCTGGTGACAGGACAGATGACTTTATAGAACCAGATAACATGGGTAATGATCACTCACTCTCATATTTTACCAAAACTAAGGTTGTGCCTGATGCACAAAATAGACACAGCCAACTACCTTTAGCACACAATGTCGCGTCTGGTGACACAAGGTAACTCCTGCTCAGTGCTGCTGTTAGAGCATGGCTCCCATGAGGATGTTGAGGATGGCTACTCCAAACTTCGGGTCCTCTGGAATCATGCCATGTCTCCACTCCTGGTGTCTTCCAGCTCCAAATACAAAACAGGTTGGCTGGTCCCCCCAGGAACCAGTCCCTAAACTTCCATGGAGCTTTAGACTCTATTGGATTCCCTAAAAGCAACAGGTCCAGTACCATCCTCTGTCAGCCTTCTAGGTGGAAGCCATTCTTTGGAACATAAACATTATGAAAAGAGAGGTCTCTGTGGAGTAGATGTCACACATCGCAGGACACTTTGTCGACATTCAGGGCAGACATGAAGGGCTCAGGAGCAGGCAGCTATTGCGCTCACTGGATTTTCACTCAGAACAAGTTAGTTGAGAGTGTGAGATAGCAATGAGGAGCGAGGAAAACTTAGATATATAAAATTTTTTTCTTCACATAAAGAAACAGATTCCATGAGTGGCCCCTTGGAAAACAGGTTCCAGGAAGATCAGGTCACTTGGTCATCTAACTGGTTACAGTCTGACATATAGGCAAAAAACACACTTTGGTTGTGTTGAAGAGTTTACTCAGTGACTTGGGGATGGCTTGTTCAGACAGTAACAGTGCGCACAACCATCTGTGTGATATTCAGAGCCCAATGCACGTGAGGGCACATGGCATAGCCTCGCACCTCTACTGTTGGCCAGGCACAGTATCAGTTTCTCTGACTCATCTGCTCTGTGCCATGGGCTGCCGTCCACTGTGAAATGGGAGCATGCCGACATCCTCCCTCTCTGGGATTTCAGAACAACTGAAAAACAAATCAACAGAAGAATGTTCAAGTATAATTGGATTCTTTTCAAATACTGGAAGATATTTTAAATGATCTCTCCCTGTAACTTTAAACATGGACATGATGGTCACAGAGCAGGGACTCTGGGATCAGTCAGGACTTTATGGTCAGGACATACGTACAAACTGGGTGTGTGGGTAAAATGAAGTTAGTAGGCTGATGAGGTGGCCTTGGTTTTTACCTAGAGATTAGAGAACACCAGTTAGTGTCTAGAATAAAACAACTCTAAGTAAATATTTGTAAGTCTTACTGTGGAGAATATTCTCTTAATTACAGTGCCTTCTAGCTAGCTATCTCTGGTCTGAAATGGGCTAATTAAAACAAATTTTTTTAAAACCTGTAAAATAAGGCAAAATCTATAAAAATAAGGTTCTCAAGTTTGCTTTTACAAGGTAAGGAGAACCCCAAGAATTATGTCCCATTTTGCAGAATCATTGAAACTTTCCAAAAAGGAGCTACACAGACGTAGATGGCATCCCAGTTTCATAGTGGCCACACCTCCCAAGTAGAATTTCCACCTTGTCGGTGGCCGAACACAACTTTGCTGGAAAGCAACATATTTTCTGTGATTTTTCGAAATCCTCCCACCTCCTTCTTCCCTTCCCACAACAGTCTCCAGGATAACCCCTGCTCAATCTCCCTAGATCTCTCCACTGCTGATTGCCTTCTTCATTCACTGCATCCTCTCAAAACCCTGCACACACCCCAGGCAAAATTCAGCCCCCAGAGAATGTAGAGAAAGCTCTGTTCATTATACACATGCCTGCTTCCAGAGCAGCTGACCTCATGTCTGTAAAGTGGGAATTGATTAAATAAATATGATATACCCAGACCACAGAATATCTTGTATGCATCGGTAAAATAGCTGAATTATGTTAATCCCTAAAACAGGCATGTGATGTTAAGTACCGAAAGTAGGCTGCAAGTAGTCCGATACAGTGTGTACATATGTGTTTGGAAAGCAAGGTAAATGTGACATACAGTTCATCGCCATGGGGGGGGGTGCTGAAAATGAACGTGCATTTACTGATTATGTATTATCTATCATTTATTATTATTTCTTTTTTATTAATTATTTTTATTAACATATAATGCATTATTTGCCCTAGCGGTACAGCTCTGTGAATCGTCAGGCTTTCACATTATTTCTGTTTGAGTTTTGTACAAGTGTATTTTCTAGTCACAAATAGTAGAAAATGAACAAATTTATTTTATAAGAAAGATAACGTGCTGTAATTTGGTAATACAAAGAAGGGATATATCAAAACTAAAAATTAGATTATGAGATTATTTTCTCCAAAAATGAATTCTTCTTTTTTGGACAATTTAGTCATCATAATTTATCTTTTAAATGGTGCTTTATGTGCCTGCCTGTTTATGTGGGCCCAGATATAAACTCCTCGCTTGGGATCCTGGAACAAAAATAATAACACAACAACACAAAATCAGAATATTAGAAGATACTCAGTAAGCTATTACCCGTCAGTGAACATACCCCACCTACAAGAAAACCCCACTTAAGCGTAAGTTGTATAAAATTGCATTTGTATTGCTTTTATTTATTTATTTTTAATTTTTCATTTCTTTTCAGCGTAACAGTAT
The DNA here is from genome assembly GCF_964662115.1 of Mustela nivalis. Classification (NCBI taxonomy): domain Eukaryota; kingdom Metazoa; phylum Chordata; class Mammalia; order Carnivora; family Mustelidae; genus Mustela; species Mustela nivalis. Next base: position 111,643,663 of record NC_139021.1, read on the forward strand.
TCATTGTTTTTGCACCGCACCCAGTGCTCCATGCAATCCGTGCCCTCTCTAATAGATTCGCCTGCATTCCGGCTTGTTTGGAGGTCAGCTCTCTCTTTCCAGCACGGGCCGCTCTCTTTCCTAGGCCAGGAGGACCTTCAGCCTCCTCCAGGCAAGGACCCTGTCTTCCAGCACTTAGTACCCGCACAGAAGGGCCAGTGGGAGGCTTCGCTCTGGGCTCCCGCGCTCCCTACATTGTTACACTGTTCAGTGATCTTTTTGCATCTTTTGAGGTTTGGGCTCCCTCTTCCGGACAACCTGTTTCACATCGCCAGTTTGTTTCCCTAAAAGCAGAGCACGTAGATGATGGAGTGTTCTGGGCAAAATGAAATCAAAACATAATTTCTGACAGTTTGGGGTAATCTTATTTCTAAAACCCGAGGTAAGTTGTTTGTTGAGTTCCCACAGGAGTCAAAGAAGGGTTTGTGGGCTTTAGCAACAAGAGCATCTGAAATTACAGAACACCCCTTCGGCCCAGACCTGAGAACCATCAGCTCCAGGCTCTGCAGCTAAGCATCCCGCTCTGAGTAACACCGAGAGGGGGCAATGGGGCCCTCAGGCAGCGTATCCAACGCAGCTGCTCCTGAGGGATGTGAGGTCTGGTGATGTAAACAGGCTGGTGAGATCCAAATTCGGAGCACTTGGGACTGTCTGGAGCCCTTACACACATACCCGGTTATTCTACAACCACACAGGGGCTTCTCAGTAAGCCCAAACGAAGGCAGGCATCTTTTCTGAAATGCCAGGGCAATGGGCTTTGGAGAGTTGTTTGGGGGGTAGGGGCACCCTGGGTATTGCCGTTAGAGCTCTGGTCCCCAGGCAGGAAGGCTTGATTCCCTTTCAGACTCTGCCACCAAGAGGGTGCTAGGCCCTGGTGGATCTGCGCTTCACATGTAACCTAAGAGAACCGGTCAAGAGAAGTACCTTTGGCTGCCATTGGCTCCTGCTGTCCACAGGCTGTTCAGGCGGATGACTGAGATAAAACACACTCCTCTGTCTAAAAAGCTGGGCTGTATCAAACGTCTGTCCCTTTTCCACATGGCTCCCAGGGACTGGGTTCATCAGGAGGAATGAGCTGAAGCAACATAGGCAAACACAGGACATCTCCTGCATAATTAAAATTGTTCACCACCAAACTCTTATATTAAAAGTTTGGCTTATCATATGATCTCCCTGATATGAGGAAGTGGTGGTGCAACATGGGGGCTTAGGCGGGTAGGAGAAGAATAAATGAAACAAGATGGGATTGGGAGGGAGACAAACCATAAGTGACTCTTAATCTCACAAAACAAACTGAGGGTTGCTGGGGGGAGGGGGTTGAGAGAAGGGGGGTGGGGTTATGGACATTGGGGAGGGTATGTGCTTTGGTGCATGCTGTGAAGTGTGTAAACCAGGCGATTCACAGACCTGAACACCTGGGGATAAAAATATATTATTTGTTTATAAAAAATAAAAAAAAATAATTTTTTTAAAAAATAGGTTAAAAAATAAAAAAAATAAAAGTTTGGCTTAAATATGATTTGGGAAAAGCAAGTCTTGTTAACAGGGTAAGGAGGAGGCTGGTACTAAACTTCGGCTCTTCTGATTTTGGCAGATGTTGCAGACATCAGAAGTCCAGTGGGGATGTGGTAATGCCAACACGACACTGTCATTAACAGCCTCCTTATAAGCAGTCTTATTGTTCTTGTCAATGGGTGATGGCACTCCTGTAGGTGTCAAGTGAATCTCATTACAGTTCTGACTTGCATTTCCCTAATAACTAGTGACACCCAGCAACTTTTCAACTTTTCACGTACCTGTTGGTGATTCATTGATAATTTTGGGGGAAAATGTCTATTCAGGTCCTTTGCCAATTTTTTAGTTTGATTACTTGGTATTTTTTACTGTGCATTGTATGAGTTCTTTATATATTTTGGATATTAATCCCTTATCAGATACATAATATGCCCATTTTTCCCATTCCATAGGTTTTCTTTTCATTTTGTTGTCTGTTTTGATGCCAATATCATATTCTTTTGATTGATAAAGCTTTGTAATATAGCTTGAAATCAGAAAGTATAATGCCTCCCACTTTTTTCTCAGGATTGCTGTTTATTCAGGGTCAGTTCATGGTTCCATATATATATTTTAAGATTTGTTTTTTTGTTTTTTTTTACTTCTGTAAGAAATGCTATTGGAGTCTTGATAGTGATTATGTTGAATCCATAGATGGATTTTGGTAGTACTGATGTTTTAACAATATTAATTCCTCCAATCTATGAACACAGAATAACTTTCCCTTTATTTGTATCCTCTCTCTCTCTTTTTTTTTTCACCAACATCTTATAGTTTGAAGGGTAGAGAAATTTCACCTCCTTAACTAAACTTAATCCTGAGTATTTCATTGGTTTGGATGCTATTATAAAGGAGATCTTTTTAAAAATTTCTTTTTCAGATAATTTGTTGTTAGTGTATAGAAATGTTACTAATTTTTTATGTTCTGTATCCTACAACTTTACTGAATTTATTCATTATATTTAGTAATATTATGGTAGAGTCTTCAGGATTTTCTGTACATAAAATCATGTCATCTGCAAATAGAATTTTACTCTTCCTTTCCATAATTGGCTATATTTTCTTTCTTTTTCTTTTCTGATTGCTCTGGCTATGTCTTCTAGTACTATGTTTAATAGGAGTGGTGTGCATGGGAACCCTTGTCTTGTTCCTAATCTTAGAGGAAAAGCCTTAAAATTTTGGTGTCAGGTGTACTCTTAACTATGGGCTTGTCAAATATGGCCTTCATTATGTCAAGGTATATGCCCTCTATACCCAAATTATTGAGAGTTTTTATCATGAATGACTGTTTAATTTTGTCAAATAAATATTTTTTGTGTTGGAAATATCTTGTGATTTTTTTCCTTTCTTTCTATTCATGTGGTATAGGATATTGATCGATTTGTGTGTGTTGAATCATCCTTGCATTCCAGGTTTAAATCCCACTTGGTCATGGCGAATGATCCTTTCACATGCTGCTGAATTTGGTTTGCTAGTATTTCAGCCAGGACTTTTGTATCTGTATTCATGAGGGATGTTGATGTATGGTTTGTTTTCTGGTGATATCCTTTTCTGGCTTTGTTATCAAAGTAATTCTTGTCTCAGAAAATGAGTGTGAGAGTTTTCCCTACCCTTAATTATTTTTTTGAGAATATGAGAAAGATTAAAATTAAATCTTGTTTAAATATTTGGTAAAATTCACCAGTGAAGCCATTTGGTCCTGAGTTTTTCTTTTTGGAGAGATTATTGATTACCAATTCAATCTCCTTTCTATCAATTGTTCAGTCAGATTTTCTATTGCTTCCTGATTCATCTTGGTAGGTTGTATGTTTCTAAGAATTTTTCTATTCCTAGATTTTCCACTGTGTTGATGTACAGTTCTTCCTAGCAGACTCTTATAGACCCTTTGTATTTCTGTGATATCTATTGCATGTCAGTTTCTCATTTACAATTTTATTGAATTGATTCCTCTTTTTTTCCCCTAGGTTATTTTAGATAAAGGTTTATCAATTTTGGTAATCTTTTCAAATAACTAACTCTCTTGGTTCTCTGATTCATTGGTCATTCAGAAAACTCTTCCATTTCCATGCATTTGTGAATTTTAGTTTTCCTCTTGTAACAGACTTCTAGTGTAATGCCACTGTGGTCACAAAGGTTAATTGCTAGATCTTAATTTTCTTGGATTTGTTAAAACTTGTTTCATGACCAAACCTAAAGTCTATCCTAGGAAATGTTTCATGTGTACTTGAGAAGAATGTGTATTGTACTGTTCTCAGAGTATTTTGTACATCTGTTGGGTCTGTTTATTCTACAGTGTTGTCCAAATCTGCTGTTTCTTTATTGATTCTGTCTGGATGATGTATCCATTGTTGAGTGGAGTATTAAAGTCCCCAACTATTATTGTATTGCTGTTTATTTTTCCTTTTTAGTTCTGTTATGGTTTGCTTTATATATTTAGATGCTCCAATGTGGGGTACATAAATATTTACAATTGTCACATCTTCTTGATGTGTTGATCCTTTTATCATTATATAGTAGCCTTTTGTACCTCTTTATTATTTTATTTTAAAGTCTATTTTGTCTTATATAAGTAGAGCTACCTATACTTTCTTTTTTTCTTTTCTTTTTTATTTTTATTTTTTTTTTGGTTGTTGCCATTTGCTAGAAATACATTTTTTCCATCCCTTCACTCTCAGTCCGTGTGTGTTTTTATTTATTTTTTCTTTTTTTAGAGAGAGAGAGAGAGCATAAGTAGGCAGAAAGCAGGCTCCCCGCTGAGCAGAGAGCCCGATGTCACGCTCGATCCCAGGACCCTGAGACCATGACCTGAGCCGAAGGCAGAGTTTTAACTTACTGAGCCACCCAGGCACCCCCCTGTGTGTACCTTTAAAACTAAAATGAGTCTCTTTTAGGCGGCATGTCGTTAGATCTTTCTTTTAAATGTCAGCTGTTCTATGTATTTGAATGGAGAATTATTTGTTTATATTTAAGATAGTTAATAGGTAAGGACTTATTATTGCTATTTTATTAATTTATTTCTGGTTGTTTTGTAGATCCATTGTTCGTTGTTTCTTAACCTACTATCTTTTTGTGTTCTGTTTTGTTTTGTTTTGTTTTGTTTTGATGTCTTTAGGTATCACTGCACTTGACATCTTTATCATGGTGTGTGTGTGTGTGTATAATTACTACAGGTAATTATTTTGTGCTTACCCTGAGTCTTACATAAGGTATCCTGAAATTATGCACCCTATTTTAAACTAATAACAACTTCTCATTCTGGGAATCATTTATTTTCATGTCCTTTGTTCTCTTCAAAATGTTGCAAGTTAAGGAGTGAATATCAGATATATTGATTACATCAGAATACTTGTTCTTGGAGTAGGGAAGCCAGAGAAGTAGTACACACTCAAAAACCTGTCAGTTACAACTTACTTCTCTTGAGGGCGGCACAACATTACCCCTTCACATATATTAGCTCATTAGGCCCATCCAACCAGATGATATTGCCATTCTTTTATGAGAAGAAATATTTAAGCTTACACATACGAATAAATGATTTATTATTCAGGATTTATCAGACTGAAATGTCACTGAAACATGGGTCATCTACTCCTAATTCAGCAGATAAATGGTGTCTGGAATAGTGTGTTATGACACTCTGAAAACATTTGTTAAATATATTAAAATTAATAAAGTGGACAATTGCTGCTTAACATTAAAAACTAAATAAAGTTTCAATAAAATAAAATAAAATAATAAACTAATAATGACTAAATTTTAATAGAATCCCTAAGCTTTACACTTCTACTTCTCTTTCCCCTCGAATTTTAGATTATTGATGGTAAAATTTATGTATCTCTTATGTTGTATAGCTAATAACAGATTATTGTTGTTATGGCTTTTGCTATTTTTTTCTAAGTTTTAAACTGGAGTTATAAGTGAATTATACAACATCATTTTCATGTTGTAGATTTTAACTTTGACTACATGTTTACCATTACCAAGGAGTTCTACACTATCGCCTGATGTTTTTATGAAGTTAATTAACATCATTTTCTTCCACTCAAAGAACTCCCTTAACATTTCTTGTAAGAAAGGTCTCACAGTGTTGAATTCCCTCACTTTGGTTTGTTTGAGAACGTTTTTATCCCTTTTCATTTCTGAAGGACTACTTCACTGAGTGTAGAGTTCTTGACTGACAGGTTTTTTGTTTCCACATTTTGAATGTGTCATCCCTTTCTCTCCTAGTTTGAGAAGTTTCTGTTGGAAATATTCATCTATCATATCCTGGGGATTTCCTTAAATGTAATTTCTCTCCTTTTTCCTTTTCCTTCAAAATTCCTTATATTTGGCTTTTGAAAATCTAGTTCTAATGTGTTTCTGGGTAGCCATATTCAGGTTCAGCCTATTTGGGCCTCATGGATTTTGATGTCTGTTTCTCTCCCCAGACTTGGGAAGTTCAATTGCTTTAAATATATTTTCTATCCCGTTATCCTTCTCTTATCTTACTAGAGTTTCCATAATGCAGATATTGTTGGGGTTTTGTTTTGTTTTGTTTGTTTTTATCGTGTCTTATAAATCCCATAGGCTTTCTTCACTCTTTTTCATTCTTTTCATTCTTTTTCCCTGTCTGGATACTTTCAAATGTCTTCTCTTCCAGGACATGGTTTCAGTCTGCTTTTGAAGCTCTCTCTTGAATTCTTCAGCTCAGTTATTGTATTTTTCAACTTTAGAATTTCTGGGATTTTTTAATGGTTTCTATTTCTTTGTTGAACTTTTTGTTTTGTTCATGTATTATTTCTTCATTTCATTTAGTTGTCTCTTTGTGTTCTTGTAGTTCACTAAACTTACTCTGAACTTTTTGTCTGACAGATCATAAATCTCTATTTCTGTGGGGTCAGTTATTAGAGCTTTATTAGTTGCATCTGGTGGTGTCCTGTTTCCCTGTTTTTTTGTGATCCTTGATTCCTTATGTTGGCATCTGGGCATTTGAGAAAGTGGGCTCCTCTTCCAGAATTTACAGGTTTGCTTCTGCAGAGATAGTCCTTTACTTTTGAAGCTCAGTTTGGGTGTTTAGACATGTCTGCTGGTAATATTCTTGAACAGGTGGGGCCTGCTACTAAGGTCTATTTTGGGGCAAGCTCAGTTTGGGTGTGATTGTGCCATTGACTTATAATAGCTGGATTGGACTGCTGGCTTGCTTGCCTGCCCACCTATGGCTATAGTTGTCTGCATTTGTAGATCAGGACTGGGTACTGTATTTAGCAATAGGTGGAGCTATAACTTAACTTCCTGGGTCTGGCAAGGTAGCAGGATAAAACAGGACCTACACTACTTGTTGTTTAGGGACCTGAATCAGGCAGGAGTGTGCCCTGAGTTCCCTGGTCAGATGAGGCCACGAGTTTTGCTCTGCTGAAAGAGAAAGCCACAGGCTGTGCTCTCTGTTGAGTGTCACTGTAAGCAGGGCTGATGGCTGGGCTATACAGCTTCTCATATATACTCTGGTTAGGTTCCCTAGGCAGGCAAGCTGAAGGCTATATTCAGCAATGAGTTGGTCTACAGATTAGTTTTTCTGCACATGTGCAGCAAGAGAAGCAACTCCAAGGCTGCTAAGGTTCTTTGCTTGTGGTCTTAGCTCAAGCTGAACTGTGCCCCACTTTCCCTGGTCAAAAAGGGCCATAGAGTTTGCTCTGAGGGTGATCAACTCTGCCCTTCCACCTCTTGGCTCCAGACTGGCTGAGTTACACAGCTTTCAGGTATTTCAACAGCTTTCAGCTCTCATATTTACCAGGGACTGGGAGCCATGCCCCAGACCAGATGGCTCTATGACTTAGGTCCCCTACCTGGGCATGGGCAGACTAGGTTCCAGACCAGCAAACTGCTCATTCAAGGACCTGAATCAGGCAGACCTGCACCCCTGGTCACACTGCACTACTGACTGGTTCTGCAGGGGAGCAAAGCTACTGATTGGAACTACTATTTAGGCTCTGCAGGCAGGAACTCAGTCTGCCAATACCTGAGTGCAAGTTGTTGGAAGCCCCTCTCCCTTCTCTGTCACAGAGTCCCAGTTTTGACCTGAAGATTCCCCTGCTATTCCTGTGAGACCAGACCAGAAAAGAGGCCCTCACAAAGTGCCTGCAACACTGGAGGGGCCGGATTCCACCCCTGGGCTCTCTTTTCCCACTGGAGATGTAGGCTCAGAAGAAATCCCTGTGCTTGGTGCCATGCCAGACTGGGGGAGGGGCAATACAATCAGTATGTATCTCTTTCCCTTACCCCTCTAAAAGTCTGTCTTGTTCTCTGTGGTTCAGGGGATGCTTCAGCCTCACTCCTATGTTCTAGAATTCTGTCAAGTGGCAACTCGTTCATGAATAGTTGTGAGTCATTCTTTTGAGAGGAAGTGAAGTCAGAAATTACCTATGTCACCATCCTGGTGACATCACTCTTCTGCATGAATTCCTTATTTATTTATTTATTTATTTATTTATGACAGAGATAGAGGGAGAGGGAGATAGAAAACGACCAGAGGGAGAGAGAACCTTAAGCAGACTGCACTCTGAGCATGTAACCCAACATGGGGGTCAATCTCATGACCCTCAGATTACAACTGAAGCAGAAACCAAGAGTCAGATCCTTAACCACCTGAGCCACTCAGGTACCCCTGGTTATGAATTCTTAACGGAAATTGGTTTTCTTCCTATTTAACACCAACTTGAAGATATATATGTTCCATTCTGTCTCCTTCTGTGCAGTAAATTTAATTATTGTTCACATTTGTTTCCTTTTTCATATGGAGGTAACATTTTAGACTCCCCACATCTACTGTGTCCTAGATTTTATATTTTTGTATTTCCTGTATCAAGGAATCTTCAGTAACTACTGTGCTTGCATTGGTTCAACAGAGCCATTGGGAAGAAGTCCATGTTTACTACTTGCATATATCTCAGAGATCTCACCTTCTCTCATCTTAGGTCTCTGCACTTCCACAACCTGAGGAATATAATCTTTTAAATGTCACATTTTTTATAAAGATTTATTTATTTATTTATTTATTTGAGATGAGCAGAGAGAGGGACAGAGGGCAGAGGGAGATGGAGAGAGACTCTCCAGCCCCACTGTGCTAGGAGCCTGACTTTGGGCTCAATCCCATGACTGAAGTCATGACCCAAGCCAAAACCAAAAGTCACTCAACCAAATGAGCCATGCAGGCACCCCTAATATGTTACAATTTTTTCAGTAATAGAGTTATTTTTATGTTAATAAGATTATTCAGACTATGAGTCTGGCTTTAACATATTTATTTAGACATATTAAAGATTTTTTTCTATATGGTATTCCTATTATCTACAGTTTCAATAATGTAATATCTGCTCTGATTCTATTCTTATTTTCATCTTGTAATTTTTATCACAAAGTTTTGTTTTGTGGTATGTTTTGTAGAAATTGGCTGTTAAAACACATTCCTTATTATTTTATCTATGACAATTCTTTCAGTTTTGCTTTTAAATTAAATTATTGTGCAAAGAAGCTTCATTTATTTTTGCCAATCTGGTGAGCAGATTTGGGGTTTGTTGTTTGGAGCCATGCATGTTGTGTGAATTATACTGATATATACATGTAATTGTAGGTTTGTGGTTTGGAATGCTGTTGAGAAAAATTAGGCTGGAATATCTATGTTTGTACTATGTAGGATAAAATAGTTTTCCATTTCTTAACTTCTAAAGCTATTTTCTTTAAGAGAGGTATTGAATTTATGAAGAATCTCACATTGAATAGCTCACCATTTTGGAGAACCACCAGGCTTTGTCTCTGTCTTCCTCAAATATTTACCCCATAAACTTCAAAGTCTAGTACACCAGACATGTGCAAATTCTCTAAGTGGTGAAAGTGACTTCAAAGCTTATTAATATTCCTATACTCATTCTTTATAATGTCAGAATTTCAATTAATTTACTGCTAGTTTACACATAAATTTAGGAGTTAATTTTATTTTATCCAAATTTTTAATGTGTTCTCCATTTGGAGAATGTTTCTGAACACATAAATTCTGTCATAATGTGGGGAATAGAATCCAAAATCATATTTTTTATTTTAAAACATGTTCATCAAAAAAATTTCCATTTGTATGTACTTTTCAATTTCTTGGCATATAATTTTCTACATTATCCTGTTACTAGTTTTGAATCTGTACTGATCATAAAATTTTATCTCTGTGTGTTATTAATATTGTTTGTTCTTTTTCTACTTTTCCTAGTCTTATAAAACACACTCTTACTCAATTTTATTGGCAAACACTCTTTGATATTTTTGTTTCGTTTTATCCTTTAAAATTGCTTATTCAAATTACATCAGGGCCTACCATTTATATGCTTTGGTTAGCTCTGTTCTTTTTAACTCCTTATCTTCAAGTGTTTATCTTATTTAAGTTAACACATTTTGTTCTTAAATATAAGACCTTATGTATACATTTGACTCCTGATTCAGATGGAGATCGCATGAGATTTGTACTGAAATCTTTCAGGATTTGTACTGAGATCTCTCGAAATTTGGAATAAGTCCTCATCTTATGGTATTTGGAAGGAGTTCTCATGATATTTGGGTAAAAATCTCACGAGAACTGCCTGAGTTCTCATGAGATTTGGACTAAGATCTCATACTTCCAGTGGCAGGAACCAACACTGCCACTCCTTCCAGTGGCTGGCACTGCAACTGTCTACTGCCTCCAGTGGCAGTAATCACCACTGCAAAGCATTCTGGCATCCCTCACACTGCAGCTGACCACTGCCTCCAGTGGAAAGAAAGACATGGTTTCTTCTTCCAGGAAAAAAAGACATAGTTTCTTCTTCTTCGTCCTGAAGCTCACCACTGCTTCCAGTGCTAGGTAACTAGACTGCCACTCCTTCCAATGCCTCAAAGTACAGCTCAACCTTGTCTCCAGTAGCAACAAGCTGCTCAGCCGAGCCATTCATGGTCTCAAACTGCATCTCAACACTGCCTCTAGTGACTGTATGCAGCACTGCAAAGCCTTCAGACATCCCTCACACTGCTGCTGACCCCTGTCTTCAGTGGTGGGAATGGACACTGCCTCTCCTAGGGTCTTGCCCTGCAGCCCACAACTGCCATCAGTGGTTAAAAAAACAAACAAACAAACAAACAAACAAACAAACTTCACTACCAGGCCTTGCAGCACCTTAAACTGCAGCTCACTACTGCTTCCAATGATAGGAAACTGCATTGCCACTCTTTTAGGGTCTCACACTGTAGCTCAACAATGCCTCAGGGCGACACACTGCATGTCAACATTGACTCTAGTGGCCATAAGAAGCACTGCAAAATCTTCAGGTGTCCCTCCCACTACAGCTGATCTCTGCCTCCAGTAGCAGGAACCAACACTACCACTTCTTCCAGTGTCTCCCACTGGATCTCACCACGGCCTCTAATTGCAGGAAACTGCACTGCCACTCCTTGCAGCATCTCACCCTGCAGCTTAGCCACTGCCTCCAGTGGAGACAATGTGTACAGCAATGCCAGGCACGGACTTGCACTGCATATCAACACTGCATCTTTGGCCATAAATGATACTGCAAAGCATCCTGGCATCCCTAGCAACAGGCAGCTGACCTCTGCATCCAGTAGCAAAAATCAGCACAACTTCCTTTTCCAGCATCTCACTGTGCAGCCCACCACTGCTTCCAGTGCTAGGTAACTAGATTGCCACTCCTTGCAGCATCTTGAATTGCAGTTCACTGTTGTCTCCAGTGGCAGGAACTGACATGGCAACTTCTTCCAGGAATTCTCACTGCAGTTCACCACTGCCTCGAGTGGTAGGAACCTGAATGGCCACTCTTGCAGGGTTTTGCCTCCAGTAGCAACAAGTTGCAAAGCCATGCTACCTATGGTCTCCCACTCTTTCTCACCACTGCCTCTAATGACAGTAAAGAGCACGGCAAAGCCTTCTGGTATGCCCCAAACGGCAACTGACCACTAGCTTCAGTGGTGGGACACTTCACTGGCACTCCTTTTAGTGCCTCGAACTGCAGCTCAGCATTGCCTCCAGTGGAGACAAGGTGCATAGCCATGCCATCCATGGCCTTGCACTGCCACTAGTGGCTGTAAGCAGCACTGCAAAGCCATCAGGCATCCCTCACACTGCAACTGACCACCCCCTCCAGTGATGGGACTGTCACTGCACGTCTACCAAGGTTTCACGCTGCACCTCCACACTGCCTCTAGTGGCCACATTTTGCAAAGCCACACCATTAACTGTCTCACACTGCAGATCATCACCACCTCTCATGGCATTAATGAACACTGCAAAACCTTCTGGAATCACTCACACTCTAGCTGACCACTGCCTACAGTGGTGGGAAATGACTTTCCCATTTCTTCCAGGGTCTCACAATGCAGCTCACAACTGCCCGAAGTGGTTGCAAGTTGACTGGCACGTCTCCCAGCTGCTCTCACAATCCAGCTAAGCATTGCTTCCAGTGACAGAATTCTTCACTGCCATGCCACCAAACAACTCTCATTATTCAGCTTCCCACCACTGGAGGCAGTGCTGAGCTCCAGTGCAACAGATGCTGAAAGACAGGGCACTTCAGTTTGCCACCAAGGGAGGGAGTGATAAGCTGGAGTGGGCGAGACACTGGAAGATGTGCTGCTGGAACTTCCTGACAATGGATGCAGTGGGCAGGCACAGTGCAAGGCATGGGAAGTTGAAGCAGTGTGGATTCCCTCCACTGGAGGCAGTGCTGAGTTGCAGTCTGAGGGATGGTGGAAGATGTGCCAGTGTGGCTTGAGACCAGTGGAGGTGTTGTGAGCTGCATTGCCAGACACTGGAAGGCCTAGCAGTGCAAGATCACACCACTGGAAGGAATGGTGAGCTGTGGTGCTAGAGGCACTAGAAGACATAGCAATGCTGCTTGCCACCACTGGAGGCAGCGGCAAGCTGCCATGGGAAAAGTGCTGGAAGAGGAGTCAGTGAAGCCTGTCAGCACTGAGGGCAGTGGTGAGGTGCTGGGTGACAGACCCCGAAAGGTGAGGCACTGAAGCTTCTTTCTACAGGATGGTATGGTAAGCTGTATAGTCTCTGTTTTCCCAGGCTCAAGAGTAGAGGTAACAACCCCTGGAGCCAAGCCCCCACTCATCATTGTGCCCTGTGTCCCCAGGTTTGGTGGTAATAGGCTGTCAGGATGGTGCAGCAGGTGTCTCCCAGTGGGGGCTCTGGAGCCAGGGGGAACCAAACGTGACACATGGTGTCTTTTGAACCGAGGAGTTGAGTGTTTGTTTGGAAGAGTCTATTTGCTTCTCCAAAAAGGACAAGGGCATTGGCTGACTTTTGAAGTGAATGACCACTAAAGAAACAAGCCTGTATCTCTCCTTCTCCCAGGACTTGGAGCAGGTGTGCAGGCTTCAGGTGGGATGTGCCTGCCTATCCCCACCTGACAACCCTTCTTCACGCTGGCTCCACGAGACCTGAAGTTTGGAAATCAGCATCTGAGTCTGTTATGCAGCTTGTCCCAGGACATCAGTGTTCAAAGACTATAGCAGGCCCATTGGGTGCAAGGTCACATCCATGCCAGGATGAGAGGTAAAACTTCTCTTTCACCCCAAACATCCTGGGCTTTCCTCTTGTTTCCAGTGGAGCCACAAAGTCACACTGAAGCAGCTGTCAGTAATGTAGAGTGGGTGCCAGAATTCCTGAGTTTCCCTGCAGGGTGCTCATGGCAGGGGATCCCATTTAATCTGTTAATTTCTGGCTTATGAAGGTATTTAGAAAAGCTCTTTCCTAGGCAATCCTTGGATTAAAAGGGGAAGATGAGATGGGCTCAGTGTGTGTTTTGAACATAGAATTTTTCCTTCATCTAATAGTGTTTATTCTGTTGGGCCTAGGCTGTGGTAGAATGGCCAGCATCTAGAGTTAGGTGGCTGTTTGTGGTCAGATAGAGACATGGATGATGGCTTCTCCTTTGTCCAAGATGATGTATCCAAATGTATTTGTCTTTTCATCCAGAGTTTCAATGAGGGCAGAGGGAAATTTCAAAAGGATTACAAGGAACCTTGGATGATTGAGAAGGGAAACTTGACTTTCCAGTTTCACTCAGTGGACCATCTAGATAGTTGGACATTCCATATTTTCTCTGCAGTTTCATTGGTGGTGAAGTTATAAGAAGAGTCTTTGGGAATTCTCCTGGGTAGAGGCATTCTGGTGGCTTCATGGGGCTTGGCGTCAGGAACCCTGGGGTGAAATTCTGTAGCTGCTTTCCTGATCCTGGGTGAGTCATGTTATCCCACAGGTTTTCCATTTACTCCTTAGGAAATGGGTATCAGGGAATGTTCTGTTTAAAGTGGAACCCTCCTGTACTGTCAGTGGGCATGCGGGCTGTTGCAGCGACTCTGAAAAAGAGTATGGTGGTTCCTCCAAAAGCTAAAAACTGAAGAACCCTAGGATCCAGCCACTGCACTTCTATGTATTTCCCCAAAATGCACAAAAATGCACATTCAATGGGGTACAAGCACCATGATGTTTATAGAAACATTATCAACAATAGTGAAACTATAGAGGTAGTCCCAATGTCCATTCACTGATGAATGGAAAAAGAAGATGTGGGATACACACACACACACACACATACATGTTAGGTCCATTTTTTTTTTAAAGATTTTATGTATTTATTTGACAGAGAGAGAGAGAGAGAGATCAAGTAGGCAGGCAAACAGAGAGAGAGGAAGCAGGCTCCCCACTGAGCAGACAGCCTGATGTGGGGCTTGATCCAAGAACCCTGAGATCATGACCTGAACCGAAGTCAGAGGCTTAACTCACTAAGCCACCCAGGTTCCCCCATGTTAGGTCCATTATTAAATGAAACGAGACAGAGACAAAGTGAAAGTTATGTAGAGCTTTATTTTATGATAAGTATTAGAAGTTAGACTGACTGGCCAGGGGAACAATACTGAGACATGGTGAAAGTTATGCAAAGTTCTATTTTATGTTAAACATTAGAAGTCAGACTGACCAGCCAGGACCGTCTCTGAAGAGAGCAACCACCCCCAGCTTACAGGCTCAAGAATTGACTGACTGACCGGTCAGGGCCACCTCCGAAGAGGGTGACCCTTCCCCATCTTACAGACTACCTTTTATAGAGCAAAAGTCTGGCCACACATAGGTGGCCAATGAGATTGTAGTCATGTCAGGTCACATGCAGGTGGCCAATTGAATTACAATTTACCCTATAGTAGCTGTTTGAACTAACCTATTACTCTGGTCAGAATTGGTGCTCAAGATTGGTGCCCTAATGGCGGGGTTTACATTCTTTGGTGGTTAGGGAAAAAGTATGTGTGTTTTACTGATTTAATGTCTCCACCTGGCCTGACTCATCCTTGTATTCTGGGCTCTGTTATCAGGAACTATCTGGCCATATTCTGCTGGTTTCCCAGACTTGTCTTTAAGTAAGTTTCTCTGGGGGTGGGGGCAGCAGAGTCAGTTTAAGTTTCACTGCACAAACAACAAAATGGCTTTTAATCAAGATGGAGTCACTCTGGCTAAATAGGTCTTTACAATACATATAGATAGATCGATAGATAGATAGATAGAGATAGAGATTATAGTTAGATATAAATCTATCTATCTTTTGATTTATCAACACAATTGAATAGGACCCAGCTTCAGAATGAATGAAACCTTACCATCTGAAAGGAAATGGATGGATCTAGAGTGGATTTAGCTAAGCAAAATCAGTAAGAAAAGACAAATATCCTTGACTTGACTCCTATGGAATTTCAAAAAGAAAACAGATGAACATATTGAGGGGAGAACGATAGGCAAATAAGGAAACAGACTCAACCTTAGAGCACAAACCAAAGGTTGTTGAGGGCAGGGATGTGGAGGAAAGGGTTAAATGGGCGATGGCTATTAGGGAGAACACTTGTGATGAGCTCTGGGTGTTCTATGCAGGTGGGGAATCACAAAATCCTACCCTTGAAGCAAGGAATTAACACTGCATGGAAATAAATTGGAATTGAAGTCAATGAAGAAAAGAAGACCACGTTCTGCTTCATGTGGAGTGAGGTAAAAATGGAGTGATTTTCACTGTCTTATTATGTAGATGATTATTTTCAAACACACTGCGGTAGGATACACTAGTTTCTGGTTGCAGAAAGCTGCAATGAAAGATTCAGATACCAGAGCATATCTGTGTTCCATTGATATGTTCCTTCCAGTTTGCCTAGGTACAAAGGTGAGTGGACATAAATATGGCAGAAGAGGAAAAGAGGTGTTAAGCATTCAGGAAGGAGTATTTTCCCTTTCTTATGAAATACTTGGGCCAGTGTAATTTTGGAAGAAGGAGGGGGGATCCTATAGCCTTGTGGCAGACGGGGAGTTCCAGGTCTGCGTAGAATTCAGGGGTCCTCAAGGAGACCAGAGTGCATTCTGCAGGAGGATATGGCCAGGTTGGCTCCAGTGGTGACTGTGTGTCTCACATGTGAAAGTTGTGACAGGTCAGGGCTGTGAGGAGGTTCCTGGCTGAGGACAGGTGAGGCCCAGTGGAGAGAAGGCAGAGCGCCTTTTGTGCCACCAGCGTCAGCCAACACACACAATCTCCTAGTCTGTCCCTGTCATTCCAGTTCAGGCTTCTCCACGTTGCCAGGCTGAGACATTGGTTTGGGCTTCATTCTTTGAGTGAGTGTGAAGTTTCAAAAGTTTGATGGTTGGAATGATGGGTCTTCAGAACATATGTTCCTTTTCATCTTCTTGTTCTACTTTCAATCACTGAAGTGAATCAGACCTGTTAATGGAAGGACAGTCTATGTGTTTTTCTTTCCTGATTTCATTAAACAATGGGAAAACAGCCTTCTGTAATAGTCAAAGAATCCTTTGTGAGGGTTTATGTTTTTCTCTCCTGTGAATCACTTTCTAATACTAGAAATTATGTTTGAGGGGCACCTGGGTGGCTCAGTCATTCAGCCTCTGCCTTCACCTCAGGTCATGGTCCCAGGGTCCTGGGATCAAGCCATGCATTGGGCTCCCTGCTCAGCAGGAATCCTACTTCTCCCTCTCTCACTTCCCCTGCTTGTGTTCCCTCCCTTGATGTGTCTTTCTCTGCCAAATAAATAAATAAAAATCTTTTTAAAAAGAATTGTTTTTTAAAGTAAAGCACAGCCTCAGAGCTGTAATGGGGTACAGTGCCCTTTATGAGGGGGAGAAATGGAGGAGGAGTGTAGGTTGTTAGGAGCATGGGGAGTGGCTCATTGTGCTCCCAATGGAATGAAAGCCCCTGTTAGCCTTCCCTGGTGGGAACTGAGAGACAGTGTGTGTGTGTGTGTGTGTGTGTGTGTGTGTGTGTGTGTGTGTGTGGCTGCTTACTTGGTGGCACATCCTGGGCTCTGAAACCTGACCCTGTGAGTCACTTGTGACTTTAATTGGGGAATTTATGAAGAAAACAGAATGAATCCTAGAGGGCACCTGCATCCTTTGCACTCAGACAACTCCATGGAGCAAAGGAATCCATCACCCATGAGGCATGTCAGGATCCCTGAGAGTGTGGGCCTTGCTTCCTGGCAAGAGGTTGCGTCTTCATCCTTATCTGAATCAGAGCCATGTTGTCTGGTTAAGGAGATCCAGATCTTTATGTAACCATGTCATTA
Source organism: Mustela nivalis (assembly GCF_964662115.1). Taxonomy (NCBI): domain Eukaryota; kingdom Metazoa; phylum Chordata; class Mammalia; order Carnivora; family Mustelidae; genus Mustela; species Mustela nivalis. Next base: position 111,660,880 of record NC_139021.1, read on the forward strand.
TTATTCTTGTTATTTTAAGAAAGTAATATAGACATTGACTTCGAGATCCAAATATCAAAAATACAAGGTCAAATATATATATATATATTGAACTTGTGGTGCCTCTCATTAGTATGGGTAATGTAGGATTGCCCTTATGAGAAAGAACAAGGAATTCTATTTGGATAGAAGTGTGCTGTGCACACGGAGTGCTTTATTCTATCCTTTTCTTTACTTCTTTGAAGGGAAAATGTAGTCATGACTGAAGCTTGGTTTCTGATTTGAAGGAATGGAAGACAAGAGATTTGAAAGAGCAGTGTTCATGCTGACATGGTTTTCCATGCCAAGTGAGTGAGGTGTTTGAAACCTGGAGTTGGAAGCATTGGTGTTCAGGGAGGATGTGGTCTGAGTTTCCCGCACACAGAGTCACCCGGCTGGTCTGCCTCATTGGACCAGTTCCCGCCTTTTGAAGAGCAGCTTTAATGTGGCTTGAAACCCTAGGGGATGAGAGGAATTATTTGGAAGGGACACCTGGGTGGGCCAGTGTAGACAAACCCAGGAAATTTCAGAGCTAATGATGAACATGTTTCTGAGACTGGAGTTGGCTTCTCTGTGAGAAGCATCAAGCAGGGGTGTAAAGCAGTCTCTGGGTCTTAGGAGTCACTGTGTCAGCAGGTGTGAGCCTGGCAGTGGAGTCAGATCATATCTGGGAGACTGTGAGGCTGTGGCAGTGGGCCATCGTTCTTGATGCACAAGCCAGCTTGCTCCAGGGACAGGGCTTTGCTCCCCAGCCAGCCCTCCTGCTGCAGATGGGATAGGAAATTTGTTTCCTGTTGGATTGGAAATTTGTTTCCTGTTGGATTTGTTGCCTGTGGGCTTGGTGGGAAGAAGCCCATAGGCATCCTTCTGGATTCTTGTCCAGTGTGCCCCTTGCTTCCTCAGATAAGGCACCACAGGTGTCCTCTGCCTGGTGTCTATGAATTCAGCCAGCAGAAGCACTTCTTCCAGAGACACACCCCTGAGAAATCCTCCACTTTCCTGTGTTGTGTGGAAGAGACCACTTTTCATTTGGAACTGAAATCTCAGCTCCTGCCATTAGGTTTCAAGGCCACATGACACCGGTCTCACTGAAGCTCTCATTCCACATGTCACCCCATGTGCCAGACTGAGACTGAACCAAGGAGGTCTATTGCTGCTGCTGCTGCTGCTGCTGCTTCATGTTCCTTCCTGAAAACTGTGCAGCAATGCCTGGTTTGTGATGACATCCCAGGAAAAAGGGACAGGTACACCATTCTGCCCCAACACAGAAGGATGCCAGATGTCAATCACAGGTGGCTGGTGCAGGTAGAAGAGATGTCTGTTTCCCAGGACCTTGGTCAGAAGAAGATTTGGACCCTGGGATGCTCTCTGCTCAGCTTTCTCAGATGAGTACATCAGGAAAGGAAAGGAAGTGTGTGTGCTCACCTGGAATGGAGGGAGGTGTCTGTTTTCAGGTTTCATGTACAAATGGATTCCTCTTATGGCTCATTTTCATAATGGTATTCAGGGTGCTATAAGGCGACCCATTGTCCTGAGCATCCTGGCTGTGCAAGAGCTCTGGTCAACTTTTCCACCAGGGCTCTGGACTAGGAAATCAGAGGGAGTCTGTGGTGAAACAATCTGAGTAGGCCTCCATTTCCCCCTTGCTGAGATTGGCTGGTGACTGTGATAACTGATCTGGAAATATAAAGCAGGAGACAGGGCTGGGGTGCTGAAGGGGAGGTGACAGTGTTGCTTGCTATTCCTATAGGGTCCAGGTGGGACTTTGCTAGGATGGTGATGTTTGAGTCAAGTTAAAAAGAAGGTGTGTGATCTCATATCAAAAACCTTCTAAAAGGAAGGGACAGAAAATGGAAAGCCCTTGGGGCAGGAACATATCAAGTATGTCCAGGAGCAGCAACAAGGCCCTGTGGCCATAGGATATGGCTTAAGACATGACCTCAGGGAGGTGACATTAGGGTGGCAGAAAGCCATTGCAGGGCCAGACCCTATGGGACCCCATTTCACTGGGCCATCCTGGCAACAGTATTGAGAACAGATGACAGAGCACTGAGGATGGGCAAGGGATGTCAATGATGAAGCTTTCCCAGAGCAGAGTTGAGGGAGGAGTGGTGACTGAGCGTCTGTCTCTGACTTTTCAGGTGGCTAGGGTGCCCAAGGATGGGCCTGGCCTCAGTGGGGGCAGAAATGTATCAAGGCTTGTATACAGCTCTGAAAGACACCATTTAACCAGGGTGGTAGAGGAAATTGTGGCGAAGGACTCAGGACTCAGGATCAGGATTGATTTGGGCTGAACGCTCATGAGAATTGGCTGGCATTGGGCAGCCCTGGGGACCACCCGGTTCGCTGTGGCCAAAGGCCTTTTCTTGCTCAGGGAGGGTGGCAGCTACCCAGAAAATGCACTGAATTGATGCAGTACAATGGGGACCCCGGCGCAGGGGAGCGTTCCTGGAGCAGAGTTGAGGCAGGGGTTCTGGCTGGGAGTCCGCCACCAACTTTTCAGGTGGCTGGGGCGCCCAGGGATGGGGCTGGCCTCTGTGGGGGAATGAATGGATCTCTTGCTTTAAGGCTTGTTCCCATCTCTTTTCTTTTTGATAAGTCTGGCCAGGAGTTTATCAATCTTATTAATTCTTATTAATTCTTTCAAAGAACCAGCTCCTAGTTTTGTTGATCTGTTCTACTGTTCGTTTGGTTTCTATTTCATTGATTTCTACTCTATCTTTCTCTTCTCCTGCTGGGTTTAGGCTTTCTTTGCTGTTCTTTCTCCAGCTCCTTTAGGTGTAGGGTTAGGTTGTGTACCTGAGATCTTTCTTGTTTCTTGAGAAAGCCTTGTATATACTTTCCTCTTAGGACTGCCTTTGCTGTGTCCCAAAGATTTTGAACAGCTGTGTTTTCTTTATCATTTGTTTTCATGATTTTTTTTCATCTATTTATTTTCAGCATAACAGTATCATTATTTTTTCACCACACCCAGTGCTCCATGCAATCCGTGCCCTCTATAATACCCACCACCTAGTACCCCGACCTCCCACCCGCCCAATACTTCAAACCCCTCAGATTGTTTTTCAGAGTTCATAGTCTCTCTTGATTCACCTCCCCTTCCAATTTACCTCAACCCCTTCTCTCTAACTCCCCATGTCCTCCATGCTTTTTGTTATGCTCCACAAATAAGTGAAACCATATGATAATTGACTCTCTCTGCTTGACTTATTTCACTCAGCATAATCTCTTCCAGTCCCGTCCATGATGCTACAAAAGTTGGGTATTCGTCCTTTCTGATGGAGGCATAATACTCCATAGTGTATATGGAACACATCTTCCTTATCCATTCATCTGTTGAAGGGGGGCATCCTGGTTCTTTCCACAGTTTGGCGACCATGGCCATTGCTGCTATAAACATTGGGGTACAGATGGCCCTTCTTTTCACTACATCTGTATCTTTGGGGTAAATACCCAGGAGTGCAATGGCAGGGTCATAGGGAAGTTCTATTTTTAATTTCTTGAGGAATCTCCACACTGTTCTCCAAAGAGGCTGCACCAACTTGCACTCCCACCAACAGTGTAAGAGGGTTCCCCTTTATCCACATCCTCTCCAACACATGTTGTTTCCTGTCTTGCTAATTTTGGCCATTCTAACTGGTGTAAGGTGTTTCCATGAATTTTTAAATTCTTCTTTAATTTCATGGTTGACCCATTCATTCTTTAGTAGGATGCTCTTTAGTCTCCATGTATTTGAGTACTTTCCAACTTTCCTCTGTGGTTGAGTTCTAGTTTCTAGTTTCAAAGCATTGTGGTCTGAAAATATGCACGGAATGATCCTAATCTTTTGGTACCAGTTGAGACCTGATTTGTGACCCAGGATATGATCTATTCTGGAAAGTGTATCCTGTGCACTAGAGAAGAATGTGTATTCTGTTGTTTTGGAATGGAATGTTCAAAATATATCTGTGATGTCCATCTGGTCCAGTGTGTCATTTAAAACCCTTATTTGGGGCGCCTGGGTGGTTTAGTGTGTTAAAGCCTCTGCCTTTAGCTCAGATCATGATCTCAGGGTCCTGGGATCAAGCCCCACATCCAGATCTCTGCTCAGCAGGGAGCCTAGTTCCCCCTCTGTCTCTCTGCCTGTCTCTCTGCCTACTTGTGATTTCTGTCAAATAAATAAATAAAATCTTTAAAAAAATCCTTTATTTCCTTGTTGATCTTTTGTTTAGATGATCTATTTCAGTGAGGGGGATGATAAAATCTCCTACTATTATTGTATTATTGTCAATGTGTTTCCTTGATTTTGTTATTAATTGGTTTATATAATTGGCTTCTCCCATGTTAGGGGCATAGATATTTACAATTGTTAGATCTTCTTGCTGGATAGAACCGTTAAATATGATATAGTGTTCTTCATCATTTCTTATTATAGTCTTTGGGTTAAAGTCTAATTTATCTGATAGAAGGGTTGTCACCCCCAGCTTTATTTTGATGTCCATTAGCATGATAAATTTTTTCAACCCCCCTCCCCACTACTATAAATCTGGAAGTGTCTTTAGGTCTAAAATGACTTTCCTGTGGATAATGTATTGATGTGTCTTGTTGTGTTTTTTTTTTTTTTATTATTCATTCTGATACCCTGTGTCTTTTGATTGTGGCATTTAGCCTATTTATATTCAGGGTAACCATTGAAAGATATTAATTTAGTGCCATTGTATTGCCTGTAAGGTGACTCTTACTGTATATTGTCTGTGTTCCTTTCTGGTCTGTTACTTTTAGGATCTCTCTTTGTTTGTTTTTTTTTGTGTTTTTTTTTTTTTTAATTTGTTTTTGTTTTAAATACTTTATTCATTTATTTGACAGACAGAGATCACAAGTAGGCAGAGAGACAGAGGGGGGAAGCAGGCTCCCTGCTGACCAGAGAGCCTGATGCGGGGCTTGATCCCAGGACCCTGAGATCATGACCTGAGCCAAAGGCAGAGGCCCAATGCACTGAGCCACTTGGGCACCCCGAAAGAAAAATCTTTTTATTGTTTATTTTAATTCCAATTGAGTTGACATACAGTGCTATATGAGTTTCAGGTGTGCAATAGCATGAGTCAGTAATTCTCTGTATCACTCTGCTCATCCAGAAAAGTGTGCTCTCAGTCCCCTTCATCTGTTTCACTCATCCCTCCAGCCACCTACCCTTTTGTGATCATCGGTTTGTTCTCTGTTGTTAAGAATCTGTATTTTGGGGGGAGACAAGATGGCGGGGAAGTAGGAGGAGGCTCCATTTCAACCTGTACCCTAAAGTGAGCTGATTACCTACTAAAGAACTCCTATTACCCATGAAATCATCCTGAGATCAGAATTACACATGTCTGGATCTCTATGGGGGCAGAAGACACCAGTGGGCAGGTAAAGTGGAGTGGGAACATTGGACTGACATCAGAAGATAAACAAAAGGGGGAGAGAGCCACCAGAGGCGACCCATTGGAAAGTAATACCCCAATACGAGAGTGCCCTGCACCTGGGGGCCAGCATTAACTTGGACTCTGGTTGAAAGCACTCAAAATGAGCAAAGGATCATGGGGGGAAATTGTGGGAATCATGGTGGTTAGGGACAGGGGCTTAAGTCCCCAGACCCTGGACAGCCACCCCTGGTGCTGAGCCAGAGAGAGTGCAGCGGAGAAACCAGGTCTTGGTCCCTGTGCTGCCAGTGTGCCTGAGAACGTGTGGGGTCCAGCTCCCATGAGGGGCTGGGAGCCTTGCCAGCTGGCAGAAGCACAGCCTTTTTGCACTCTCCACATGAGCACTGTGCTATGCTATCAGAGCCTGAGACACATGCACCCCACACCCTCCCCTGAGAGAGGTGCACAAAGGCGCCAGCCCGGCGCTTTCAGACCAGGAAAGACCAGGCACTCCCAGCCCAGGCCAGTGGGAAAACCTCAGTGTGTGATCACTGCTTGGAAACTCTCAGGTGGTCCGGAGCTGCCCAGACAGCCACCACTGTCCTGGTTTTGGATACAAGCAGGAGTTCCGTTGTCCCCAGGGACCACGACTGGGAACGTGCTCTGCCAGTGGCTGAGGGGGAACTTATGTGCTTTGTAGCACCCACGGGGGAACAGACTGAGGTTTCTCTCTGAGAGGGAGGTCGGGGTGCAGTCTCCCTTCCTCTAAACCTCCAAAAGCCATCAAAAGCTGTCAGGTGAGAGAAAACAAATGAAAAAGCATAAAAACCTCCAGAGAACAAAAGCCTGAAAAACTGGTTTCCTCAGAGCCCACCACCTTGAGGGGGGCGGGAGGACTTAACTCAGGGAACACTGCCTGAAAACCCATGTGGCAGGCCCCTTCCCAGAAAACCAACCAGGAAAAAAAAAAGGAAAAAAAAGACAACAAGAGAACAACCACCACTACTTCATAGATACAACTTTTATTTTTAATTCATTCCCACTATTCTGGTTCATTTTTTTTAATTTTATATAGATAATTTTTTAACCAATTTACCATCACAGTGAGATATCTAGTACATCAAATTCCATAATAACATTTTAACCTGAAGTTTTTGATACATATATCCGTGTTTTTCTTTTGCTTTCCTATGTTTTAACTTTTTAAATTTTAGTTTAGTTTATTTTTTTATTTTTATTTTTAAATATTCATATAGAGTTAAACTTTAAGGTAATCCCCTTTCCCCAATCAATGCTACCCCTATAGGTAAACCAATTTTTAATCCCCCTTTATCTTAGGAAAGCTGAGTCCTTTAACAAAGATATCAAGATACATCCAAGAAGAATCAAAATAAACTTCCTTGCCCACACTGAGAATTTATAACCCGTCTCCCATCTTTTTCTTCCCCCAGTTTTTCTGTGTATTTTTGTTTGTCCTGATAGTATATAAATCTTATACTTGGGGTTCTTTTTGATGAGTTTCTTTCTTTTTTTTTTTTTTTGCTTTTATATATAAATATTTTTTCTCTTGTCATATACTTTTATCAGTCTTTTTGTTTTTATGCTTTTGTATACTTCATAAATCTTACCCCTTGGGGCCCATTTGGGCTAAGCCTTCCTTTTATCTTGCCTTTTTTTCTCCTCTCTCTCTCTTTTCTTTTTCTTTTCTTTTTTCTCTCATTTGGGTGGGGACTCCTGATTGCTCAGAAGCATTCCAGGGTGCACCTTGACTGCACCACTGTTGATATATCCAGCTACATCCATTCAGCCATCTCTCACCAAAATGATGATGAGGAGGAATGCCCAACAGAAGAAAAACTCAGAGGATGGGCCTTTTGCAACAGAACTAATGGCTATCGGCATAGACAATATGCCTGAAAGGAAATTCAGGCTAACAATTATCCAGGCAATAGCTAGGTTGGAAAAAGCCATGGATGACCAAACGGAATTGATTAGGGCAGAACCGAAAGCCAACAGGGATGATGTTCACAATGCTGTCAATGAGTTCCAATCTAATCCAAATTCTCTAAAAGCTAGGGTAACTGAGACAGAAGATAGAATTAGTGATCTGGAGGACAAACAGATAGAGAAAAAGGATCAGGAAGAAGCCTGGAACAAACAGCTGAGAAGCCACGAAAACAGAATCAGGGAAATAAATGATGTAATGAAACGTTCCAACGTCAGAATTATTGGAATACCTGAAAGGGAGGAGAAAGAAAGAAGTCTAGAAGAAATAGTGGAACAATTTCTCCATGAAAATTTTCCCAATCTCACAAATGGAACCAGCGTTCATATACTAGAGGCAGAATGGTCCCCCCCCCCAAGATTATAGATTCTTGAAAGTCCTCCAGACACCTAATAGTAAGAATGAAGAATTATAATTGTAGGCAGGCCCTCTTGAAGGCAGCTAGGACAAAGAATCTCCTTATGAACAGAGGAAAGCCCATCGGAATAACATCATACCTGTCCACAGAAACCTGGGAAGCCAGAAAGGGCTGGCAAGATATATTCAGGGCACTAAATAAGAAGAACATGCAGCCAAGAATACTTTATCCAGCAAGACTGACACTCAAAAAGGATAAAGAGATAAAGAGTTTCCAAGACCGGCAAGGCTTAAAAGCATATGAGACCACCAAGCTGACACTGCAGGAAATATTAAGGGGGGGTTCTATAAAATAGGAAGAATCCTAAGAATATTATTGAACAGAAATATAAAGACAATCTACAGAAAGAAAGACTTCAAAGGTAACACAATGCCAATAAAAACATATCTATCAATAATCACTCTCAATGTGAATGGCCTAAATGCGCCCATAAAATGACACAAGGTTGCAGATTGGGTAAAATGACAGGACCCATCCATATGTTGTCTACAAGAGACCCATTTTGAACCTAAAGATACACCCAGACTGAAAGTGAAGGGATGGAGAAGCATCTTTCATGCCAATGGGCCTCAAAAGAAGGCCGGGGTAGTGATTCTCATATCAGATAAATTAGATTTTAAACTAAAGACTGTAGTCAGAGATACAGAAGGACACTACATAATTCTTAAAGGGACTACCTACCAAGATGATCTAACAATTGTAAATATCTATGCCCCAATATGGGAGCAGCCAATTACATAAGAAAACTATTAATCAAGATAAAGAGTCATATTGATGTGAATACATTAATAGTAAGAGATCTTAACATGCCTCTCTCAGTAATAGACAGGTCATCCAAGCAGAAAATCAATAAAGAAACAAGAGCATTGAATGACACATTGGACCAGATGGACCTCATAGATATATAGAGAACATTCCACCCTAAAACAACAGAATACTCATTCTTCTAAAGTGCACATGAAACCTTCTCCAGAATAGACCACATGCTGGGTCACAAATCAGGACTCAACAGATACCAAAAGACTGATATTTTTCCCTGCATATTCTCAGATCACAATGCTTTGAACTGGAGCTCAATCACAAGGAAAAGTTTGGAAGGAACTCAAATACCTGGAAGCTAAAGACCACCTTGCTTAAGAATGCTTGGATCAACCAGGAGATCAAAGAAGAACTGAAACAATTCATGGAAACCAATGAGAATGAAGACACTTCAGTCCCAAACCTATGGGATACAGCAAAGGCAGTCCTAAGGGGGAAATACATAGCCAAAGAAGCCTCCCTCAAAAAAATTGAAAAATCCAGAATATACCAGCTGTCTCTACACGTTAAATAAGTGGAGAATCAACAACAAATCAAACCAACTCCACACATAAGAATGGAAATGATCAAGATTAGAGCAGATATCAATGAGGTAGAAACTAGAGATACAGTAGAACGTATCAATAAAACTAGAAGCTGGTTTTTTTTAAAGAATCAATAAAATGGATAAACCATTGGCCACAGCAATCCAAAAGAAAAGAGAGAAAGCCCAAATTTATAAAATTATGAATGAAAAGGGAGAGATCACAACTAATTGAGGAAGTAGAAACAATCATCAGAAGTTATTATCAACAGTTATGTGCCAATATGTTAAGCAACCTAGATGATATGGATGCATTTCTGGAAAACTATAAACTCCCAAAATTGAACCAGAAGAAATTGACAACCTGAATAGGCTGATATCTAATGACAAGATTGAAGCAGTGATCGAAAACCTCCCCCCCCCCCAAAAAAAAATAAAAACAAGAGCCCAGGACCTAATGGATTCCCTAGGGAATTCTATCACACTTTCAAAGAAGAAATAACACCTATTCTCCTGAAGCTGTTTCAAAAAATGGAAGCAGAAGGAAAATTTCCAGACTCTTTTTATGAAGCCAGCATTACCCTGATCCTCAAACGAGGCAAAGACCCCACCAAAAAGGAGAATTTCAGACCAATATCACTGGTGAATATGGATGCTAAGATTCTCAACAAGATCCTAGCAAATAGGATCCAACAGCTCATTAAAAAGTTTATCCACCATGACCAGGTGCAATTCATCCCTGGGTTACAAGGATGGTTCAACATTCGCAAATCAATCAATGTGATAGAACAAATCAATAAAAGAAGAAAGAAGAACCACATGGTCCTCTCAATTGATGCAGAAAAAGCATTTGACAAAATCCAGCATCCATTCCTGATTAAAATGCTTCAAAGTATAGGGATAGAGGGAACATTCCTGAACTTCATCCAATCTATCTATGAAAGATCCACAGCAAATATCATCCTCAATGGGAAAAAGCTCACAGCCTTCCTGTTGAGATCAGGAACATGGCAAGGATGCCCACTCTCACCACTCTTGTTCAACATAGTATTAGAAATCCTAGAAACAGCAATAAACAAAGAGAACAACAAAGAGAAATAAAAGGTATCCAAATTGGCAATGAAGAAATCAAACTCTCTCTCTTTGCAGATGACATGATTCCTTATATGAGAAACCCAAAAGACTCCACCCCCAAACTACTAGAACTCATACAGCAATTCAGTAATGTGGCAGGATACAAAGTCAATGTACAGAAATCGGTGGCTTTCTTATACACTAACAGTGAAAATACAGAAAGGGAAACTAGAGAATCGATTCCATTTACTATAGCACCAAGAACCATAAGATACCTGGGAATAAACCTAACCAAAGAGGTAAAGAATCTGTACTTGAGGAACTACAGAATACTCCTGAAATAAATTGAAGAAGACACAAAAAGATGGAAGACTATTCCATTCTCTTGGAACAGAAGAATAAACATTGTTAAAATGTCTATACTGCCTAGAGCACTCTATACTTTTAATGCCATTCTGATCAAAATTCCACCGCCATTTTTCAAAGAGCTGGAGAAAATAATCCCAAAGTTTGTATGGAATCAGAAGAGACCCCGAATTGCTAGGAAATGTTGAAATGTTGAAAAAACAAAAATAAAACTGTTGGCATCACGTTACCTGATTTCAAGCTTTACTACAAAGCTGTGATCACCAAGGCAGCATGGTACTGGCATCAAAACAGACACACAGAGCAGTGGAACAAAGAGAGAGCCCAGATATGGACCCACAACTCCATGCTCAAATAATCTTCGACAAAGCAGGAAATAAAATATTCAGTGGAAAAAACACAGTCTCTTCAATAAATGATGCTGGGAAAATTGGACAGCTATATGTAGAAGAATGAAACTCGAACATTCTCTTACACCATACACAAAGATAAACTCAAAATGGATAAAAGACCTCAATTCTAGAGAGGAATCCATCAGAATCCTAGAGGAGAACATAGACAGTAACCTCTTTGATATCAGCCACGGTAACTTCCTTCAAGATATGTCTCCAAAGGCAAAGGAAACAAAAGCAAAAATGAACTTTGGGGACTTCATCTAGATCAAAAGCTTCTGCGCAGCAAAGGAAACAGTCAACAAAACAAAGAGGCAACCCACGGAATGGGAGAAGATATTTGCAAATGAGAGTGCAGACAAAAGTTTGATATCCAGGATTTATAAAGAACTTCTCAAACTCAACACACACAAAACAGATAATCATATCAAAAAATGGGCAGAAGATATGAATAGACACTTCTCCAATGAAGATATACAAATGGCTATCAGACACATGAAAAAAATGTTCATCATCACTAGCCATTAGGGAGATTCAAATTAAAACCACATTGAGATACCACCTTCATCAGTTAGAATGGCCAAAATTAGCAAGACAGGAAACAACGTGTGTTGGAGAGGATGTGGAGAAAGGGGAACCCTCTTACACTGTTGGTGGGAATGCAAGTTGGTGAAACCACTTTGGAGAACAGTGTGGAGATTCCTTAAGAAATTAAAAATAGAGCTTCCCTATGACCCTGCAAGTGCACTAGTGGGTATTTATTCCAGAGATACAGATGTAGTGAAAAGAAGAGCCATCTGTACCCCAAAGTTTATAGCAGCAAAGGCCACGGTTGCCAAACTGTGGATAGAAACAAGATGCCCTTTAAAAGACGAATGGATAAGGAAGATGTGGTTCATATTCTCTATGGAGTATTATGCCTCCATCAGAAAGGATGGATACCCAACTTTTGTAGCAACACGGACGGGACTGGAAGAGATTACGCTGAGTGAAATAAGTCAAGCAGAGAGAGTCAATTATCATATGGTTTCACTTATTTGTGGAGCATAACAAAAAGCATGGAGGACATGGGGAGATGGAGAGGAGAAGGGAGTTAAGGGAAATTGGAAGAGGAGGTGAACCATGAGAGACTATGGGCTCTGAAAGACAATCTGAGGGTTTTGAAGGGGCAGGGGGAGGAAGGTTGGGGGAGCTAGGTGGTGGGCATTAAGGAGGGCACATATTGCATGGAGCACTGGGTGTGGTGCAAAAACAATAAATACTGTTATGCTGAAAAGAAATTTAAAAAAGAATCTGTATTTTGGTTTGTCTCTTTTTTCTCCTTTATGTATGCATGTTTGTTTCTTCAATTCTACACAAGAGTCACATCATATGGTATTGTCTTTATCTGACTGACTGATTTCACTTAGGATAACCTTCTCTAGTTCCAGCCATGTGGCTGCAAATGGCAAGATTTTATTACTTTTTTGCCTGAGTAATATTCCCGTGTGTGTGTGTGTGTGTGTGTGTGTGTGTGTGTGTGTGTGTGCATACACATCTCATTTCATTTATCACTTTATCAACAGACACTTGGGTTGTATTTTGATCTTGTAAATAATGCTGCAAGAAACAAAGGGGTGCATGTATCCTTTTGTGTTCTTGTTTTCATGTGCTTTAGGTAAATACCCAGTAGAGTTGTTGCTGGATCCAGGGCAACTCTATGTTTAACACCTTGAGGACCCTCCATACTGTTTTCCAGAGCGGATGCAGCAGGTTGTTGTTCCACCAACTGTGCATGAGGGTCCCCTTTTACCACACCCTCCCAGCACCTGCTGTTCCTTGTGCTGTTGATGGGAGGCATTCTGACAGTATGTGGCAATATCTCATTATACTTCTGGTTTGCATTTTCCTGAGCTTGGGTGATGGTGAAACAGCTTTTCATGGGATCATTGGCCATCTCTATTTCTTCTTTGGAAAAATATCTGTTCATGTCTTCAGACCAGGTGTTGAGTTGTATCCATTCTATATATTTTGGACACTATCCCTCTATTGCATAGGATATTTGCAAATATCTTCTCCCTTTCAGTAGGGTCTTCCTAGTTCTCCTGTGTGGAAATATATATATATAATGTCTCAGTATATATATATATATATATATATATATATATATATATAGTCTCAGTAGTTTATTTTTGCTTTTCTTTCCTTTACCTCAGGAGACAGTCTAGAAAAATGCTACTTGGTCCATGTCAAGAAGTTACTGCCTGAGCCCTCTTGTAGGGTTTTTATGGTTCCAGGTCTTTCACTGGGGTCTTGAAACTGTTTTGAGTTCATTTGTCTGTATGGTGTAAGGAAGCAGAGTAATTGCATTCTTCTGTGCGTGGCTGTCCAGTTTTCCAAAACCATTTGTTGTAAAGACTGTCTTTTTTCCTTTTTGATATTCTTGCCTGCTTTGGGGAAGATTAATTGGGCACACAACTGCCAGTTTATATCTGAGTTTCTGTCCTGTTCCCTTGGTTGCTGTGTGTATTTTTGTGCCAGGACCATCCTGTTAGGATGACTACAGCTTTGTAGTAGAACTTGAAATCTGGAATTGTGACTCCTCCAGCTTTGTTTTACTTTCTCAGTATTGTGTTGGCTGTTCAGAATCTTTGCTGATTCCGTATAGATTTTTAGGAGTGTTTGCTTGAGTTCTTTTTGTTTAACTTAAATTCAATGAGCCAACTTAGAATGCATCATTAGTTTCAGATATAGTGTTCAATAATAGATCAGGTCTGTGTAACACCCAGTGCTCATTGCATCCCATGCCCTCCTTAAGGTCCATCACCTAGTTACCACATCCCCTAGCTACCTCCCCTCCAGGAACCCTCAGTTTGTTACTGTAACAAACCCAACAGTTTGTTTCTGTACTGAAGAATCTCTCATGGTTTTTCTCCCTTTCTGATGACTTCCCATTCAGCTTTTCCTCCCTTCCCCTCTGATCATCTGTGATTTTTCTTCTATTTCACATAGGAGTGAACCCATGAACCAACTGTCTTTCTCTGATAGACTTATTTTGCTCAGCATAACACCCTCCAATTCCATCCAGATGGATGTGATGATAAGTCTTCATCCTCTCTTGACTGAATAGTAATCTGTTGTAGATATGAACCACATCTTCTTTATCCATTCATCTGTCCATGAACATCTGTGCTCTTTCCATACTTTGGCTAGAGAGGATAATGCTGTAATGAACATTGGGGAGCAGGTGCCACTACTTTTCATTCAATCTGTGTCTTTGGGGTAAAGACCTAGTAGTGCAATTTTGGGGTCATAGGGTAGCTCTATGTTTAAGTTCTTGAAGAAACTTGATAACATTTGACCGAGTGGTTGTACGAGCTTGCTTTTCCACCAGCAGTGTAAGAGGGTTCCCCTTTCACCATGTCCTCGCCAACATTTGTTTTTCCCTGACTTGATAATTTTATCCATGCCATCTGTTGTAAGGTGGTATCTCATTGTGGTTTTGATTTGTATTTCCCTGATGCTAAGTGATGTGGAGCACTTTTTCATGGGTCTCTTGATCTCTTATATGTTCTTTAGGTAGAAAGTTGTGTTCATGTTTATACCTATTTCTTAATCTAGGATAGGGGTGGTCCTAGGAGCATGGAAGGTGTGATCTGCTTAGATGTGGAGACCTTCCCAGATGTCTGAATTGAGGGCTAGAGTTAAGGAGAATATCAGGCTCAGGCTTTGCATTCAGTATGGTATGGAACTATAAATAAGCAGGGATTGGTTCAAGATTTCATTCAGATTTCTTCCCTAAATCCTTTCTGCACTTCAAAAGGCATGATTTCTGACTTTGTTGTAGGATGAGCCCTCTGCTTCGCTTGGGTGTCCCCATTTCCTGGGGATCTGTAGCCAGACCTCTAGGCATAATCCTTTAAAAAGCGAATCTAGGGTTAGGGTTGGGGCCTAGGATCATGGCAGGTTTAGTTTGCCAGCTGTGTGGCAAGACTACTAAAGGGCTGAGTTCAGGGCATGGTCAGGGTGAGTGTCAGGCTCCAGGTTTGAGTCCAGCCGGCACTGAATGTGGGAGTTTCCTTATGTGGGCATGCAGATTTCTCCTGCTCTGAATCATTTCCAGAGTTCCAAATGGCATGGTTTCCTTCTGAGTGGCAGGTGGAATCCTCTGGATTTTCTCAGGTGTCCCTAGTCCCTGGGGCTTTGGCATCAGATCTCTGGGAACAGACCCCTCTGAGCCCAACCTAGGGTCGGGGTTGGAGTCAAGTTTACAGTCATGGTTTAGGGTCACAGGTTAAGGTTAGGGGTTTGGGGTAGGGTTAGGGTCAGGGGTTTGGGTAGGAGTAGGTTTAGAGTTGTGCTAGGGTTAATTTTCCTTTTTTTTTTTTTAAGATTTTATTTGTTTGGGAGGAGTCAAGATGGCAGAGAAGTAGCAGGCTGAGACTACATCAGCTAGCAGGAGATCAGCTAGATATCTTATCTAAAGATTGCAAACACCTGCAAATCCATCGGCAGATCAAAGAGAAGAAGAACAGCAATTCTGAAAACAGAAAAACAACCACTTTCTGAAAGGTAGGACCGGCGGAGAAGTGAATCCAAAGCGACGGGAAGACAGACCCTGGGGGGAGGTGCTGGCTCCCGGCAAGCGGTGGAACAATGGAGCACAAAATCAGGACTTTTAAAAGTCTGTTCTGCTGAGGGACATCGCTCCAGAGGCTAAACCGGGGCGAAGCCCATGTGGGGTCACAGAAGGATCGGGGGTGTCTGAGTGTCGCAGAGCTTGCGGGTATTGGAACGGGAAAACCGGCTACAGAGACAGAGCTGACAGTAAGCTCACAGCTCGGGGTTACCTTGAACTGGTCGCAGGCTCGGTGAGCTCGGAGCGCAGCTGGAGGTCAGGCAGACAGGAGTAACAGGGTGCTGTTCTCTGAGGGCCCACTGAGTAGTGGGGCTCGGGATCTCGGCTCCTCCTGGCTGGAGACCAGGAGGCCTCCATTTGTATTCCCATCCTCCAGAACTTACGGAAAGCGCTCAGGGAACAAAAGCTCCTGAAAACAAACACGAGCGGATTACTCACCCCGGCCCGGGTAAGGGTGGTGCAATTCCACCTGGGGCAAAGACACTTGAGAATCACTACACTAGGCCCCTCCCCCAAAAGATCAACAAGAAATCTAGCCAAGACCAAGTTCACCCACCAAGGATTGCGGCTTCAATACTAAGTAGAGCAGCAGAATTCCAGAGGATGAGAAGGCAAAGCATGGAACTCATGGCTTTCTCCCTGTGATTTTTTTAGTCTTGCAGTTAATTGAATATTTTTCTTTTTCATTTTTTTTCTCTTCTTCTGCTAAAAATTTTTTAACTTTTACCCTTTACTTTTTTAATGTTTTGAAACTAGTTTAACTAATATATATATTTTTTCTTTTTTATATTTTTCTTTATTATTTTTCTTTTTTTAATTCTTTTCTTTTATTTATTTTTATTATTTTTCTTTCTTTCTTTTTGAACCTATTTTATCCCCTTTCTCCACCCTCAAGATTTGGGATCTCTTCTGATTTGGTTAAAGCATATTTTCCTGGGGTTTTTGCCACCTTTTAGTATTTTACTTGCTCCTTCATATACTCTTATCTGGACAAAATGACAAGACAGAAAAATTCACTACAAAAAAAAGAACAAGAGGCAGTACTGAAGGATAGGGACTTAATCAATACAGACATTGGTAATATGTCTGATCTAGAGTTCAGAATGACAATTCTCAAGGTTCTAGCCAGGCTCGAAAAAAGCATGGAAGATATTAGAGAAACCCTCTCGGGAGATATAAAAGTCCTTTCTGGAGAAATAAAAAAAATAAATCTAACCAAGTTGAAATAAAAAAAGCTATTAATGAGGTGCAATCAAAAATGGAGGCTCTCACTGCTAGGATAAATGAGGCAGAAGAAAGAATTAGCAATATAGAAGACCAAATGACAGAGAAAATAGAAGCTGAGCAAAAGAGGAACAAACAGCTACTGGACCACGAGGGAAGAATTCGAGAGATAAGTGACACCATAAGATAAAACAACATTAGAATAATTGGGATTCCAGAAGAAGAAGAAAGAGATAGGGAGCAGAAGGTATACTGGAGACAATTATTGGGGACAATTTCCCCAATATGGCAAAGGTAATGAGCATCAAAATTCAGGAGGTTCGGAGAATGCCCCTCAAGATTAATAAGAATAGGCCCACACCCCGTCACCTAATAGTAAAATTTACAAGTCTCAGTGACAAAGAGAAAATCCTGAAAGCAGCCTGGGAAAAGAGGTCTGAAACATACAATGGTAAAAATATTAGATTGGCAGCTGACTTATCCACAGAGACCTGGCAGGCAAGAAAGAGCTGGCATGATATTTTCAGAGCACTAAACGAGAAAAACATGCAGCCAAGAATACTATATCCAGCTAGGCTATCATTCAAAATAGAAGGAGTGATTAAAAGCTTCCAGGACAAACAAAACCTGAAAGAATTTGCAAACACCAAACCAGCTCTACAGGAAATATTGAAAGGGTCCTCTAAGCAAAGAGGGAGCCTACAAGGGGTAGTTCAGAAAGGAACAGAGACCATATACAGTAACAGTCACCTTACAGGCAATACAATGGCACTAAATTTATATCTCTCAATAGTTACCCTGAATGTTAATGGGCTAAATGCCCCAATCAAAAGACACAGGGTATAAGAATGGATAAAATAAAAACAAAACCCATTTATAAGTGGCATCCAAGAAACTCATTTTAAGCCCGAAGACACCTCCAGATTTAAAGTGAGGGGATGGAAAAGAATTTACCATGCTAATGGACATCAGAAGAAAGCAGGAGTGGCAATCCTTATATCAGATCAATTAGATTTTAAGCCAAAGGCTATAATAAGAGATGAGGAAGGACACTATATCACTATATCATACTCAAAGGGTCTGTCCAACAGGAAGATCTAACAATTTTAAATATCTATGCCCCCAACATGGGAGCAGCCAACTATATAAACCAATTAATAACAAAATCAAAGAAACACATTAACAATAATACAATAATAGTAGGGGACTTTAACACTCCCCTCACTGAAATGAACAGATCATCCAAGCAAAAGATCAACAAGGAAATAAAGGCCTTAAACGACACACTGGACCAGATGGACATCACAGATATATTCAGAACATTTCATCCCAAAGCAACAGAATACACATTCTTCTCTAGTGCACATGGAACATTCTCCAGAATAGATCACATCCTCGGTCCTAAAGCAGGACTCAGCCGGTTTCAAAAGATTGGGATCATTCCCTGCATATTCTCAGACCACAATGCTCTGAAGCTAGAACTCAACCACAAGAGGAAGTTTGGAAAGAACCCAAATACATGGAGACTAAACAGCATCCTTCTAAAGAATAAATGGGTCAACCGGGAAATTAAAGAAGAATTTAAAAAAATCATGGAAACAAATGACAATGAAAATACAACGGTTCCAAATCTGTGGGACACAACAAAGGCAGTCCTGAGAGGAAAATATATAGCAGTACAAGCGTTTCTCAAGAAATAAGAAAGGTCTAATGTATACAACCTAACCCTCCACCTAAAGGAGCTGGAGAAAGAACAAGAAAGAAACCCTAAGCCCAACAGGAGAAGAGAAATCATAAAGATCAGAGCAGAAATTATTGAAATAGAAACAAACAAACAAAAAAAAAACCAATAGAGCAAATCAACGAAACTAGAAGCTGGTTATTTGAAAAAATTAATAAAATTGATAAACCCCAGGCCCGACTTATCAAAAAGAAAAGAAAAAGGGCCCAAATAAATAAAATCATGAATGAAAGAGGAGAGATCACAACTAACACCAAAGAAATGCAAACTATTAGAAGAACATACTATGAGCAACTCTATGCCAACAAATTTGACAATCTGGAAGAAATTGATGCATTCCTAGAAACATATAAACTACCCCAACTGAACCAGGAGGAAATAGAAAGCCTGAACAGACCCATAACCAGTAAGGGGATTGAAACAGTCATTAAAAATCTCCAAACAAACAAAAGCCCAGGGCCAGACGGCTTCCCGGGGGAATTCTACAAACATTTAAAGAAGAACTAATTCCTATTCTCCTGAAACTGTTCCAAAAAATAGAAATGGAAGGAAAACTTCCAAAATCATTTTATGAGGCCAGCATCACCTTGATCCCAAAACTAGACAAGGATCCCATAAAAAAAGAGTGCTATAGACCAATATCCTTGATGAAGACAGATGCAAAAATTCTCACCAAAATACTAGCCAATAGGATTAAACAGTACATTAAAAGGATTATTCACCACGACCAAGTGGGATTTATTCCAGGGCTGCAGGGTTGGTTCAACATCCGCAAATCAGTCAATGTGATACAAGACATCAATAAAAGAAAGAACAAGAACTATATGATTCTCTCCATAGATGCTGAAAAAGCATTTGACAAAGTACAGCATCCCTTCCTGATCAAAACTCTTCAAAGTGTAGGGATAGAGGGCACATAAATCAATATCATCAAAGCCATTTATGAAAAACCCACCGCAAATATCATTCTCAATGGAGAAAAACTGAAAGCTTTTCCTCTAAGGTCAGGAACATGGCACGGATGTCCATTATCACCCCTGCTATTCAACATAGTACTAGAGGTCCTAGCCTCAGAAATCAGACTACAAAAGGAAATTAAAGGCATCCAAATCGGCAAAGAAGAAGTCAAATTATCACTCTTCGCAGATGATATGATACTATATGTGGAAAACCCAAAAGACTCCACTCCAAAACTGCTAAAACTTGTACAGGAATTCAGTAAAGTGTCAGGATATAAAATCAATGCACAGAAATCAGTTGCATTTTTCTACAGCAGCAACAAGACAGAAGAAAGAGAAATTAAGGAGTCAATTTCATTTACAATTGCACCCCAAACCATAAGATACCTAGGAATAAACCTAACCAAAGAGGCACAGAATCTATACTCAGAAAACTATAAAGTACTCATGAAAGAAATTGAGGAAGACACAAAGAAATGGAAAAATGTTCCATGCTCCTGGATTGGAAGAATAAATATTGTGAAAATGTCTATGCTACCTAAAGCAATTTACACATTTAATGCAATTCTTATCAAAGTGCCATCCATCTTTTTCAAAGAAATGGAAAAAATAATTCTAAAATTTATATGGACCAGAAAAGACCTCGAATAGCCAAAGGGATATTGGAAAAAAAAAAAAAAAAAGCCAAAGTTGGTGGCATCACAATTCCGGACTTCAAGCTCTATTACAAAGCTGTCATCATCAAGACAGCATGGTACTGGCACAAAAACAGACACATAGATCAATGGAACAGAATAGAGAGCCCAGAAATAGACCCTGAACTCTATAGTCAACTATCTTCCACAAAGCAGGAATGAGTGTCCAATGGAAAAAAGACAGCCTCTTTAATAAATGGTGCTGGGAAAATTGGACAGCCACATGAAGAAAAATGAAATTGGACCATTTCCTTACACCACACACGAAAATAGACTCAAAATGGATGAAGGACCTCAATGTGCGAAAGGAATCCATCCAAATCCTTCAGGAGAACACAGGCAGCAACCTCTTCGTCCTCAGCTGCAGCAACATCTTCCTAGGAACATCGCCAAAGGCAAGGGAAGCAAGGGCAAAAATGAACTATTGGGATTTCATCAAGATCAGAGCTTTTGCACAGCAAAGGAAACAGTTAACAAAGTCAAAAGACAACTGACAGAATGAGAGAAGATGTTTGCAAACGACATATCAGATAAAGGGCTAGTGTCCAAAATCCATAAAGAACTTAGCAAACTCAACACCCAAAGAACAAATAATCCAATCAAGAAATGGGCAGAGGACATGAACAGACATTTCTGCAAAGAAGACATCCAGATGGCCAACAGACACATGAAAAAGTGCCCATATCACTCGGCACCAGGGAAATTCAAATCAAAACCACAATGAGATATCACCTCACACCAGTCAGAATGGCTAAAATCAACAAGTCAGGAAATGACAGATGCTGGCGAGGATGCGGAGAAAGGCTAACCCTCCTACACTGTTGGTGGGAATGCAAGCTGGTGCAGCCACTCTGGAAAACAGCATGGAGGCTCCTCAAAATGTTGAAAATAGAACTGCCCTATGACCCAGCAATTGCACTACTGGGTATTTACCCTAAAGATACAAATGTAGTGATCCGAAGGGGCACGTGCACCCGAATGTTTATAGCAGCAATGTCCACAATAACCAAACTATGGAAAGAACCTAGATGTCATCAACAGATGAATGGATAAAGAAGATGTGGTATATATACCCAATGGAATTCTATGCACCCATCAAAAGATGCCATTTGCAACAATATGGATGGAACTAGAGGGTATCATGCTTAGAGAAATAAGTCAAGCGGAGTAAGACAACTATCATATGATCTCCCTGATATGAGGAAGTGGTGATGTAACATGGGGGCTTAAGTGGGTAGGAGAAGGATCAATGAAACAAGATGGGATTGGGAGGGAGACAAACCATAAGTGACTCTTAATCTCACAAAACAAACTGAGGGTTGCTGGGGGGAGGGGGATTGGGAGAAGGGGGGTGGGGTTATGGACATTAAGGAGGGTATGTGCTTTGGTGAGTGCTGTGAAGTGTGTAAACCTGGCGATTCACAGACCTGTACCCCTGGGGATAAAAATATATGTTTATAAAAAATAAAAAATCTAAAAATAAATAAATAAATAAATAAAATAGAGTCTGGTTAAAAAAAAATTTTATTTATTTATTTGACAGAGAGAGATCACAAGTAGGTAGAGAGGCAGGCAGAGAGAGAGAGAGGAAGGAAAGCAGGCTCCCCACCAAGCAGAGGGCCTGATGTGGGGCTCGATCCCAGGACCCTGGGATCATGACCTGAGCTGAAGGCAGAGGCCTTAACCCACTGAGCCCCCCAGGCACCCCTTTATTTGCCTTTTAATACAAGATGTCCATGCTTAAATAAGACATTTTCTTAGAGCATTTTATAGTGAGTAAGGTTAGCATGTAACCCAAATAGTTACAGAGAAGAACCAAATGTTCCAAATCAACACTTAAGACAATATTTCTTGACATTTGTGTTTTAGGGTCAAAATAATGAAAAATCAAGTTGCTCTGTCACTCTTCTCCCAGATGGACTCACTGGCCCTGTCTTTCTGGTCTTGGCTGAAAAGCATCTTCTCAGTGGGCTTCCTTAATGGGCCTCTCTGAATAGGATGGCTCTCTTAGCCCTCAGCCTGCATTCCTTCCTACCATCGATCCATTGATTTTATCCCTTGTACTTTGCAAGCTCCCAGGTGGAACTGGAGCTATACATTTGCTTTAAGTAGATACTCCATAAATATTTATTAATTCAACAAATTTGGCTTTCTTTTTAATCAAAAATATCCATGTTTTATCATTGGATTTTTTTATCATCAGAATATATTTGGAGAAAACTATTGTTCCATGAAAACACATCTGTCAAGGCTGTGGCTTTCTTGTGTCCTGTGTCGTGCTTCCCTGAGCTAGCTGAGCACTTCTGACCCATGTAGGAAGATCAGCTTCAAACCATAGGGTGAGTTCTGGGAAGGCGCTGGGGGGCGTTTGGGGGGCTTATTCTTCTGGACACCACCATGTCATCTGGGGCCAGATGCGACGTGGGCACCCCCCCCCCTTTCCCTAGCTGCTTCCATCTTCTTCTACCCTCTGTCATGTGGGTTTCCCACCAACAGTATCTTTTGCAGACAAACTCTGAAATGGCCCATGGCTTGGGACTCCACTGACACCACAGTCTCGTTATAGCCAGTGTCAGAGGTTTCTGTGGCACTGACATGACCTTTGTTCCCAGGATATGTCCCATGAAGAGTCCCACGAGAGTTGGGGATTCCAGGAAAGATAAATGGGTGATTGCGGCTCTAGCAAAAGCCACTCTGGGGGATCCTGCTAGAGGCCATCTCCCAGATCATTCTGGCTCTTTCGCTGATTTCCAATATGACCTGGAAAAGTCACTTCATCAAAGCTTTAGGCTCATTATTTCTAAAATGAGGGAATGTTTTTAGATTAATGGATTCATTCAAGACTATGGAATGAACGCCTAGGAAGTTCTGGGCAACCCCCAAGATGGATTCTATCTCAGAAGTTCTGACTCCAATCCTTCCCACTCCTATTGAGTTATTCTATTGGACACAATGGCTGTTCCATAGAAATTCCCCAGAGCAACACTGGATTAGCAAGGGTCTTCAGGGTGTGCCCCCATGCCATCTGATGTGGCCAAGGGGCCATGAGCAATTCTGAACCCAAACCAAGGCTTTGGCTGTGCTACCTTAGTTGCACAAAATTAGCAGTGCCCAGGTCAGGCCTTCACTGTGACAGCTGAGCCAACTTAGTGAGGACCTTTCCCAGGACACTAGCCCCCATGATGCCATGAGGGCACTTGGAGTCCACAGTTATGTCATGCAAAGCAGCAGGTAATCTACACCTGGGCAGATGATGCAAAGTATAGTTTCACAGCGAACATGATGAAAAACATTTAAATGACAAAATAGTATGTACTCTATATGGTGGCAGTGATGGGAAAAGTGAACAATGGTGTCATAAAGGGGAATGGGAGTTCCAAGAAGCAGGCTGGAGTAGTCGGGAGTAGGGGGTGTCTCATGAAGGAAGGGACCAGGAGGCGTGTCATGGGTTCCAACAGTGCAGTATCAGGGTGTGCTCTCTGCCTGACCCATGAGCCCCAGGGGCGCTGGGGGCATTCTAGCTCCAGAAGATCTACAGAAATATAAATTGGCTTGAGCAGAGCCTCTGTGGTCTGTCTTCTCTGTCCCTGGGTGTGGCTCTTTCTCTGCTCCTGGAGGCTGTTGATTGTTTTTTTGTTTTCCTCTGAGCTACACTATTTTGTATGGATTCAGTGCTGTGAGTTGACACAAATTCTTCCTGCAAAGAAATGGAATAGAAGTCATCCTCATTTCCTTAGTAGACCTGAATAGATTCAACAGTAATAGCCTTTTCCCAGACCCCTGAGCCTTCATCTGTTTGCCAACTCCCAGATTTTAGAAAACATCTTCTATTCTTAACAGGTTGAAAGAATTAGTTTGACTTTTTAAAAATTCAACAAAGTCACACTTTTCATAATGTATACAATAACCTGTAAACATTGAATGAACAAGTTTTGACAGGGTGAAGGAAGAATTGGCTTTATAGTGGGATTTGCATCAGTGTTTACTCACTGTTGCTCCCATGTGGCCACTCTCCAGAAAGCATGTGGCTCAACGTGTTCCAACTTAACAGATTCAAGAGAGAATAAAACAGAACTGGTCACTGGATTCCTTAGCTTCTAAAAACCATCCTCTAATTTTTGATCGATATTCTAAATTGAGTATATCTTAACTAGAAATTAGGGTTAGGGTTAGGGTCAAGTTGCATACATTAACTACAGTTTTTTGTATGTCAATCTTAACCTGCCTAAGGTGTTTTTAAAAAAATAAAATGGGAGAGGATATAGTCACCAAAGCACTGAGCACATGCCCTGTCCCAGGACATAGATAACTAAACATACTGATTGTTTCATCTTAGCTGAGGATCAGGAGCTGGTCCTATAGGTACTTGGCATGTAGCATCTGTGGCCATATGGCCTCTCCTGACACCCACACCCAGCTCAGCCCATCCTCTGCTCTGCTCAAGGGCAGCAAACACACGGGTGCAGGTGGGACTCCCTCCTGTCAGGCATGACTTGCTTCTGACAGGTGGAGAAGTGGGCCAACTAACATGCACATGATGTGTTCTTTTGGTTCCTTGCTCTCTGCCTCCCCTTTCTGTCACCCTGGTCCTAAGCCTTTAGATCCTGGGAGAACTTGGGTTTTCAGATTTCTGTTGACATTTTGAAGTGTAGATCTGAATTGCCTTTGCTCTCTGTGCTTGGATCAGAGATGAAGGCAGGAAAAGTCATCATACTCTGAAAGCAGAGTATGAAATATCCAGTGTGCTCTGCCCCCAGCACCTCAGGTTTGAAAGCAATGGCAAACTACGTACTTCATATTCTACACAGTCAGCTTTAGGGACTCACGGGCGCATGTGACATGAAATTATACTGAAAGAAATCTCGTTACTAAAATTTTTCCTCGTAGAAGACAGTTTAGGGACATAGCCCCTTACCCGCCCTGTCATTTCCGGTCTGGCCAATGACCAGTCACACTGACATGTGTAGCCACACAAGGGCACAACTGCGACATCCTCCTGGAGCACTCCTGGTCCCTCTGCCCCCCGTTCTGACCAAACCTGCACACCCCCAGTCCTCCAGGCATTCCCTAGAGTGACATAGGCTGCGTTCACCCTCCTGGAGCACTCCCAGGCCCCTGCCCCTAGTCTGGCCAACTCCATAACCCCCAGTCCTCCCAAGCATTCCCTGTAGTGACACAGCTGTGATCAACCTCCTGGAGCATTCCCTGTCATACTGGAAACCTGGTCTGGCCAACCCTGAACACACCCAATCCTCCTGAGTGTCCCTGTCATGGCACTTGTCACACAAGACTGTCCATTTATTGTCTCTTGGTCTGTCCTTTCTGCTTGAGGTAGATCTCTCTCACAGATGTCTGGCTGGATGACAGGTGGATGAATGGTTTCAGGATCTTTTGTCCTGGAAGAGCAGGCGTCATTCAAAACGCTGATGGGCAGAGTAGTTTTTGTCCCTCTTTGTGCCCCCAGCCTCAGTGGAACATAGTGTCTAGGACAAGGGAATTGGGAGTCCTCCCAGATGCAGTTTGTTCTATGAAGGTGGCTTCCTTGTGAGGTCACAATGCGACCACATTGCGTGCCATTCCTGTGGGATGGAAAGCACGCTACTGTATTATATCCTCCTTGCACACTATGGCTAACAAAGGGGAAGCACACGCTCACCCTCACAAGTTCACACTTACACCTGTTTCTGAGCATTGCTATCATGTAAACTACAGTGAATTCCTGTTGGTCAGCAGACATATAGATGTGCCATTTAAGGTTTAAATAGAGGAGGTTGGAGATGGAGTTCTGGCTAAAAGGATGGAAGCCCTTGCCTCTGGGGGTGAATAAATTACATTTTACCCAGAAGGCGCTATGCTCTATTCAAAGAAGTGACATGATCCTAGGACCTTTGAGACCAGGGATTGACACAGACTTTTCCATAAGGCCTTCTGTAAAGATTTTCTGTCAGGTTTGCTGTCCATGTGGTGTCTCTGACAATGACTCCACTCTTGCACTGTGGCTTGAAAGCAGCCACAGACCATCCATAACTCATGTTCCAGCCACACTTGATTGAAAGAATACAGGGAGAGGTCCCATTTGGCCCATGGGTGATAGTTTCCCACACTCCAGATCTGCAATATGATGGGTGATGGGGAGAGGGCTCTTCTTTTCCAGTGGCAGAGTGGGAATACACTGGGACATATCCTGCCTGACCCTGGCCCCTCCACTTGAAAGAAAAAAAAGATGATAGTGAGATTGGCCAACAATGAAGGCCTCAGGAATTCTCCTGCCATTCTCTGTAGGCTTCAAGTTTGCCACAAGACGTTTGTCTGTGGTTGAACTCCATGTAGGTATTGTTTGGCTGAGTCAGTCCCCATTGCCTGGTGGGTATATCTTGCAGGTTATATACCACACAGATGGTCATCTTGTTCAGGCCAAGACCATGAGCACATTTAGGGTTCTCCTGAGTTAGCAGAGGATGTAGCATGTGTGTGCTTCAGGACAAGTCTGATTCAAGCCCTCAGCAATATTATAGAGCATCTGGCTTCCTGGGCTCTCTGTGGCACTGGCACATGCCTGGCTGAGGTCACTTCTGTAGTCATGATGGAAAACCCCCCTGGCCTGGGAAGTTCACCCCATCCTTGGCCCTGCAGGCTAAGACCCAAGGTTCCTCCCACCTCATTGGCTGGGACCAGGTCACATGCCCATGAATGAACCAATCCCTGGAGCCAGGGAGTAGAGCCATGGAGGTTGGCACATGTTGTTAGGACCTCTGTTGTAATGACTTTTATAATGGCTGTGGTGGCAAGATCTTATGGGATGCATCTGTTAATAAAATGAATATTAATTTCTGATAGTAAGTGGGCCCAAGGTGCTGGCTTAGCACCTAGCACCTCAGTCCCAGCACCTCAGTACTGCTGTACTTCTCTGCAGAGACAATGGCTGAGGAGCAAAGTGGATGGAAACTGGCCCAGAGTGCACAAGGGAAGTGTGTGTGTTTAGGGGATTAGGGATAATAGCTCTGGCCAAGCTGTAGCTCTAACTTACCTAGGTTCGAGAAGGTTCAGGGAATCCATGGTGTTTTACTATCCATCATTTTGCAGATGGAGAATATGGCAAGAGTGTGGCAAGACTTGTTCCAAGTCTTCTGTAGTTGGTATGAAGTTGAGAATACAGAACCCTCCATCTGCTGGGATAGGCATGAGAGGCTGAATGCTCTCAAGAAAGTGTCTGGCTTTCTGTAAGCCTGCACACAGGCCTGATGAGGACAGTTCACGGTTTTATTCTGAGGAAGGAGTGGTGCCACATGTGATCCCGGAAAGGGGACAGACCTGGAGTCCGCTGTAGAGCTACTTCATGGGAGTGGGGGTGATCTGCAGCATCCGCCCCATGAAATGTCTGTCCTTTATTGAGCTCTGGGTAGGTTTCTGTGACTGTGTCCTAATGGCTGGGATTTCCAAGGAGCGGGATTTTTTGGCTTCACTATAAGAGTTGGTCCACCCAGACTGGGTAAGTCCCATTCTGCTGAGAATTGTGTCTCCAGCGTTTGGAGTGTGTATTACAGGCCTAGAAGTCAATGGTGTGGTGGTTACAGTGGTCAGTAGGCTACTGTTATTGATGATTTTTTAAGTGAAATCTATAGGATGATATGTTAGATCTTATGGTTAGGGATCCACATTAGGTGCCCATAAATGATGCTTTTTCTGAATTTCATATTTGGTATCTTTTTAGTACTTCTAATAGCCCTTCTTGTACTTGGTATTCCAAGGAGCAATGCATTACAACGTTGCCTGCATTGTGTTGATGAGGATTTGAGCATGAAAAGGTTGTCAGTGCTTCCACAAATTGTACACTGAAACAGCCAAAAAATAAAATTTTATTTTTGACACTAAGTAGGAAATATCCTGCTGTGATTCTTAGTTTAAACCAGGGGAGGGGTCCTCTTTTGGTACTGGTAATGAAAACCATAGGCCTTCCTAGGGAACATTATCAGATTCTATTGGAAACTTGGTCTTTGTTTTTGTGGAAGAATCAGGAGTCAACCAGTTATTTGTCTCCTGTCTCATTTTCCATGATAGTTCCACAATATTTGGTTTCACACCTCTACCATTGTGAAATCCCAACTTTGGCACCAACTTTCCCTTCTCTGTCAAGGGCAGAGAGCCAAGACAAGAGCCACTTCTGGGTGACTGGGAGACTCTAGGATCAGAATGCTGTTGGTAGGGAGTTACTGGGATCTTAAATTCCAAACCAGCTCCTGACACCCAGATGAAATACATTTCTTTTATTTTTTTTTCAAGATTCTATTTATTTATTTGACAGACAGAGATCACAAATAGGCAGAGAGGCAGGCAGGGGGTGGGGAGAGAAGCAGGCTTCCCACTGAGCAGAGAGCCCGATAAAGGGCTCAATCCCAGGACCCTGAGATCATGACCTGAGCCCAAGGCAGAGGCTTAACACACTGAGCCACCCATGTGCTCCCAGATGAAATACATTTCTGACTTAGAAACTTCAGATAGAAATTTTGTGTCCATGATGACAACTGAAGAAAATGTGTCATCCCTAAACCTAACCTTAACCCCTAACAACACTGAAACCTAAGCTGACCTTAAAGCCCAAACTAGAAC
Organism: Mustela nivalis; assembly: GCF_964662115.1. Taxonomy (NCBI): domain Eukaryota; kingdom Metazoa; phylum Chordata; class Mammalia; order Carnivora; family Mustelidae; genus Mustela; species Mustela nivalis. Next base: position 111,689,714 of record NC_139021.1, read on the forward strand.
CCTGAATCCCAAACCTGAAGTGGAACCAAACCTGGACCTGAGCCCTGGATCCAAGCCCTGAACCATGAACCCAAACCCTAAACCAGACCTCCAAGTCATGAACTCCAAACCCAAATCTCAGCTTGAAGCCAAACCCCAAAATTGACCTTGAACTTTATCTGTGTCTGAATCCTGAGTCTCAAAACCTAAATTACAAACTTCAATCCCTAAACTCCAACTCTGTTCCCTTGCCCTTCACTCTAAATCCTCACCCTGACATTAAACCCAAAGCCTGATCTAGAAATCTGACTAAAACCTGAACCTGAACCCAAATTCAAACCCTTCACCACACTTTGCTTATGCATTTGCCATTGATGGATATTTGCAGTTTCTACCTTTTGGTTCTTGTGAACATTGTTTGCATTGGGGGCTAGGGTTAGGGTCTTGGATTGGGGTCAGGTCCAGGCTTGAGGCCAAGTTGAGGTCAGAGTGTGGGTCTGCATCAGGGCCATATTCAGTGCCACTGTTTGGGTCAAGGACTGTTGTAATTCCACATTGTTTCCAATTCGTTGTTCCTTAGCTATTTTGGGAGAAGTTGGGAGATATTGGGCTCCAATGCTGCTTGAATTTCCGGAATGAAATGGCTTCAGCTGGACCCGGGGAAGGAGCAAGACCTTCCACTGAAGGGTGAGCTCCCACAGTCCTGCACTGCCTTCCATCGCCTGAAGAGGGCGCCAGAACCCAGCTCTGGCCCTGAGCCCAGGCTGCACAGCCACACCTGGGACTGGAGCCCCGCCTCTTCAGGACCCACTGTGGAGACTTCTGGAGAATGTGGGGCGGATCCCACCCTGACAGGACATGCTGAGGAGGGTGTGGCTCTGCATCCACACTGACCGGACCGTTGTAGAGGACGCGCCCACACTGACAGCAGTCCAACCTCCTAAGGACCTGACGCTGAAGGAGCTGAGGAGAAGCCGCTGGAGTGGACTGTCAAGGGGGTACGTGGTCTCAAGACCCCACAGAGGAAGGGCTCCCTGTGTAAATGCTGGGGCTTCCGTCCTTTTGTGTGCGATGACATGGCTTCCTGCTGTGCTGTACGCAGGGCTGTGGGGTCCCCCCTTTCTGGGCTCCGATGCTGCCCCTCCGTCTGTGTTTGTGTGCTCATGGATTCGGTTCTGGGGCTCCTCAGATGGTCTGCAGTCAGGGAGCGTCCGCCTGCTTCAGGGCTTGTGCTCCCCCCACCTCAGCCCTGCGGGGTCCTTCCCGTGTCCACACCCACTCCAGGATGGCGCCGAGTCTGGAAGTTCGGGAGCCAGAGTGAGGACTGTAGATGGTTTTGGGGAGAGTAGGTATTTTCCCAGTGTGGGTTCTTCCCTGAGCACAGTGCCTCCCCATCTCCGTATGCAGCCCTCCCTGTCTGTCGTCATTGTTGCAGGGGTGTCAGAGGACAGGTCTGTCACCTCCTTGGTTCAGGGGCCTCCCGGGTATCTTGCTCTCTTGGATGCAGGTGTAAATGAGATTGTTCTCCGTAGTCTCTTTCTGATGGTTCCTTCTGAGCACGTAGAAATGCCACTGATTTGTACATATTGATTTTGTTCCTTGCAAGTTTCTTGAATTTATTAGTTGGATTTGCCTTAAACTCAAACTGCCAGTTATTTGACCAGCAGCATAGGTTTATTTGGGAAGACCAGAGAATGGCAGTCTGGGCTGAGCAAGCTATGGTCCCATCACAGGCAAGTGCGAGAAACAAAGGAGAGGAACATTATTTCATGGAGGAGGAAGAAGTTGGGAGGGGTGCTTAGAAGGAAAGTCCCCTGGAGAAAGGCAGGGTTCGGGGTGATGGAGAATTCTCACCAGCTGAGCTGCAAGCTCCTACAAAAAGTCAGGAGATGAACCTCCAGCTTCCGCTGTGGGGCCTGGAATTGGTGAGTCTCTCCTGTGAGGGATTGCAACGTGGGGTCTGTAATGGGTACTGGGCACCAGGCACCCCTTTCCAGCCTTCTAGCATCCCTTGTCCACTTTACTGGGGCATCCCTTCCTGCCTTTGCACAGTTCTAATCAGCTTGTGGTGGAACGTTGTGGAAAACTGGAATTCCAAATCCACTGCTTCTACTGCACCCAAGACATGGGGGCCCGTGATTTAATCCTCCCATGAGTCTCTTGCTAACATGTGGCCTCTCCACATTGGGTGACCTGGATCTGGGAGGGCTTGGCCTCCATCCCAAAGTCTGATGTCCTCTCTACTTCTGTGCCATCGTGCTAACATGGATGTTTGGAAGAGTTATTTCCTCTGCAGTGATTTCAAAGTGCAGTCAGCTTGTTATAGCAGCAGAAATATGTGCTGTCTTCACACTCAGATTCCCCAGCTGTCATTTCTTTTTTTTTTTAATAAACATATAATATAATTTTTATCCCCAGGGGTACAGGTCTATGAATCTCCAGGTTTACACTCTTCACAGCATTCACCATAGCACATACCCTCCCCAATGTCCATAACCCCACCCCCTCTCTCAATCACCCTCCCCCCAGCAACCCTGAGTTTGTTTTGTGAGATTGAGTCACTTATGGTTTGTCTCCCTTCCAATCCCATCTTGTTTCATTTATTCTTCTCCTACCCTCTTAACCCCCCACGTTGCATCTCTACTTCCTCATATCAGGGAGATCATATGATAGTTGTCTTTCTCTTATTGACTTATTTTGCTAAGCATGATACCCTCTAGTTCCATCCATGTCATCGCAAATGGCAAGATTTCATTCCTCTTGATGGCTGCATAGTATTCCATTGTGTATATATACCACATCTTCTTGATCCATTCATCTGTTGATGGACACATAGGTTCTTTCCATAGTTTGGCTATTGTAGACATTGTTGCTATAAACATTCGGGTGCACGTGCCCCTTCGGATCACTACGTTTTTAACTTTAGGGTAAATACCCACTAGTGCAATTGCTGGGTCATAGGGCAGTTCTATTTTCAACATTTTGAGGAACCTCCATGCTGTTTTCCAGAGTGGCTGCACCAGCTTGCATTCCCACCAACAGTGTAGGAGGGTTCCCCTTTCTCCGCATCCTCACCAGGATCTGTCATTTCCTGATTTATTAATTTTAGCCATTCTGACTGGTGTGAGGTGGTATCTCATTGTGGTTTTGATTTGTATTTCCCTGATGCCGAGTAATATGAAGCACTTTTTCATGTGTCTGTTGGCCATCTGGATGTCTTCTTTGCAGAAATGTCTATTCATGTCTTCTGCCCATTTCTTGATTGGATTATTTGTTCTTTGGGTGTTGAGTTTTCTAAGTTCTTTATAGATTTTGGACACTAGCCCTTTATCTGATATTTCATTTGCAAATATCTTCTCCCATTCTGTCAGTTGTCTTTTGGTTTTGTTAACTGTTTCCTTTGCTGTGAAAAAGCTTTTGATCTTGATGAAATCCCAATAGTTCATTTTGCCCTTGCTTCCCTTGCCTATGGCGATGTTCCTAGGAACATGTTGCTGCAGCCCAGCCGTCATTTCTTTACCACGTTTGCCATTTCACATGGGATGCTTCAGTGTTTTTGACCCCACACCAGGACAATGTCCTGCAGAACCACCACATAACCTGAAATGAGGAGATCATTACAGAAGCCATCCAAGGGTTAGCATTAGGGACTAGGGACATGGCAGGACTGACCTGAAGACCCCATTGACAGCTGTCTGGGTGGCTGAGTTGACAGTGTAGGCGAGGGTGAGTGTCTGGCTCTGGCTTTGTGTCCAGGAGTCAGCTCAGTGTGGATGTGTCCTCAGCCGGGCATGCAGATTTCTGAATCTCTGAATCCATTCCAGCGTTCCAAATGGCACAGTTTCCTTCTGGGTGGCAGGCTGAGTCCTCTGGGATTGCTCAGGTGCCCCCTATCCCTTGTGCTCTGAGGACAGGCTCCTGGGAATGGACCTATCAGAACCCAGCCGTGGCTTAGGGTTGGGGTCTAGGGGCATGGGAGGACCCATCTGAAGGCTCTGTGGAGAGCTTCCTGGACTGCTGAGCTGAGGATGTGGGTCAGGGTGAATGTCTGGCTCTGGATTTTTTGGACGAAGGTCCATTCACTATGGGCATGGCCTCAGGTGCACATGCAGATTTTTTCTGCTGTTCATCCTTTCCGGAGTTCTACATGGCATGGTTTCCTTCTGGGTGGCAGGCTGAGTCTTCTGGTATTGCCCAGGTGTCCCCAAATTGTAGGGCTTCTACTGCAAGGCCTCTGGGGTCAGAACCCTGAGATCCAATCCAAAGGTTATGGTTAGGGCCCACCACATGGCAGGCCTAATCTGCCAGCACTCTATCCCTCTTTTGGGGGGGCCAGGGGGAAAGGGGTGGAGTCGAGGGATTGGTTCAGGGTGAGTGTCAAGCTCCAGGTTTGCATCCAGGGTCCTGCTGAATATGGGGGTGTCCAGAGGTGGGAATGCAGATTTCAGTTCCTCTGAATCCTTTCTGGAGTTCCAAATGGCATGTTTTTGGGGGGTGGCAGGGTGAGTCCTATGGTGTTCCTCACTGTCCCCAATCTCTGGGTCTTTGGAGCCAGGCTGTTGGGGACAGACCTCTCAGGATAGAATCTAGGCTTAGAGTTTGTGCTTATGGGCATGGCTGCACTGATCTGAAAGCACTGTGGTGAGGATCACAGGTGTCTGAGTTGAGAGCATGGTTCAGGATCAATATCAAAGTCTGGGTTTGTGTCCAGGGGACCCCTGAATGTAGGGGTAGTCTCAGATGTCCAAGCAGATTTCCCCTACTCTGAATCCTTTCCAGTGTTCCAAATAGCCTGGTTTCCTTCTGGGTGGTAAGCTGAGTTCTCTGGGATGCCTCAAGTCTCCCCAAGGGGAGGGCAAGACAAGACCTTGCAAGGGAAAGATACTTTTTATAGTAAAAGAATTCACCAGATGGGGCTGAACAGCAGAAAAGACACAGCTCAAGAGTAAATCAGGGAACAGGAATATCATGTCAAAAACTTCTTTGAGAACACACTACAGAGCAAGGGAAGATAGGAGAGAAAGCTGAGATATAAAGGACAAACCATACAACTTTACAACATCATTCCCTACTCGTTTATTTCCACTGCCGTCAGCTCCTTCCCAGTGAAAAATAAGTCACCTGAGCCAGCCTTTTTTCTTCCTGAGCTTGGGGCACTGCAACCCCATCAGAGGGGCCAATGGCACCCCTGCACCTGCTGAGCTGAGCCCATTTGTACTCCAAAAGTGAGCAGGTATAAGCCTGGTCCTCTGGTGCCCCGTGGACTGTGGAAGTCCTTCCTTCTGGACCCTGCTTTGCTGCTATTTTTCCCTAACCCTGATCTCAAACTAGGGATTGCTCCTGGAGGAGGATCCCAGGCAGATGAGGCTCAGGAGGGCCTCCCTGCCTGGAATCTCCGTGTGGGGAGTGCACAGCCCTCGCATTTTGCCCAGGGACTTGTAAAATGCAGAGAGGCAGATTTCTTTTCTCTCTTTCTCTCTCTCTCTAGCCTCATACCAACCAAGAGTTCTTAGAACTTTCTTCAGTGACTTCTAGGTGTAGCCTGGCCACTGTTTCCACAGAAAGGCCACTTGAGCATGATCAAACACATGTATAAGCAATTACATTAAAAAAAAAAAAACCAACATGATGCACACAAACCTTTGACAGCAGCACAGGACGATCAAGGGACCAGAGTCCCTACCTTGGGCAATAGTGGCAGAGGCCAGGTTCTGCCACCCAGGACCCTGGACCTTTGGCAGTTTCCATGATTGCAAATCCATACATGCAGAATCCTGAGGGACAACCTACTAACTGCAAAAGGGTAAAAATTCATCAGCATTCAGAGAGTGGAATTCCATTTGAACTGGAAAAGAAAGAAGCAGGCTTGCTGTGAATCTAGCATGGAGAACAGGCATATATAAAGGCTACTGTATGAGTCATGGAAACTATTGTTTCTCAAGGGTCATGTTGTCTCTGTAAAATGCTATGAGGACTCTCTCTTGGGGAACTCCTGCTTTCCTAGCAGTGACCCCCCCCCCCCCACCTATTCTGCTTTGCTAGTCCCATGGATTCCTGGGAATACAGTTGCTAAGCTACACTGTCCTCATGGCAACACTTGTTAATGGACTGAATGTTTGTGTCTTGCCCCAATTCAGATGTTGAAGCCCTAACCCTCAAGGAGTGCATCTGGAGGTGTGGGCTTTGAGAGGTGATGAGGTCATGAGATTGGAACCCTTGTGAATGAGATAAAAGCACTCCTAAGAAAAGACCTGAGAGCTTGTTCTGCCAGATGTCAGCCATGCAAGGCTACAACAAGAATATGGGCATCTATAGATAATGAAGCAGGCTCTTGCTAGATATTAGATCTCCTAGGACCTTGCTTTTGGTCTTCTCAGCCTCTAGAACTGCAAGGAATAGTAAATGTTTTGCTGTTTCAGCCAACCAGTCTGTGATCATTTGTTGCAGCAGCCTGAATTGAATAAGGCAGAGCCCAAGTCCTGGTTAATCCCTGCTTCTACTCATTTCCCCTCAGAAAGAGCTTCTAATCCTGAACTGACCTCTGCTTTCCATATACCTGCTTCAGACTCCTTCTGTGAGAGCCCAGACTTTGTAAAAGATGCTTCCCTCCTCCCTCATGGCAACCATCATTCTATGACTCCTGAAGAATGTCCTCCATGACTGTATTGAGTCAATAAATCTGATTTTGATCCTGGAGTCCCAGGATCGAGTCCCTCATCGGGCTCCCAGCTTCATGGAGAGTCCACTTGTCCCTCTGACCTTCTCCCCTCTCATGCTCTCTCTCTCTCTCTCTCTCTCTCTCAAATAAATAAATAAAAATCTTTTAAAAATCTGATTTTAATAGGCCATAAGTTTGTTCTTGCTGATCTTTGGAAGATTAGGCATTAGCCCTTCTGAGAAAGTTCTGAATGGCTGCTTCATGAAGGAGTGAGCTGTGTCCCCAAAGTCTCTTTTTCCTGCCTTCTAATCACAGATGCTGAGACAAAACCTCCCAAGTGCTGGTTTCTTACAGCACTTAATGCTTTGGCTTTGAAGTTCCTCACTTGACAGTTCTGCTTTAATCAGTTTGTGACAAAGCAGCCAAATGGCGGTGGATGGAGAATGCACTGATAAATTTAATATCAGGGGAAATTTTTTCTAGTGTAAAGCGTGCGTATGTGTGTGCACACACCATCCATGTGCTAAGCATTATGGTAAATGTCTGACAAGAACTAAAACATCAAAAAGTCAGGATACCCTACATCCTAAACTATGAAAAACAGGGTCAAAGAATAAGAAGTGGCGAAGAGAATCAAGATTTGAGGCAGTTTGACTTCACAGCCAGCCTTAACCAATAAGCATGTACACCTGTGTCTAGTTTCAGCTCTGTGTAACCTTGCAATAACCTAAGATAAGCCCTTCATCTCTCAGGTTCAGGCTCTTGTTCCAAAGAGGGAAGGGGCACAGGTTGAGTACCTCCAATGGGACTCCAAGCATTCCCATTTCAGTTTGAGTAACTAAATGCAGTCTTTGTTTTACTGAAGGCCAAGCTTGTCCAGTGTGTCCACGCCACCAGCCAGCAGCATTTGTCCACACCATGTAACAACTGAGCAACATTTATAGGAATGGGGAAGAAAAGATGTCCATAGGTGTTGACAGATGTTATGCATGGAGGGACAGGAGCTGGGGCCATCACCTTTTTCTAGTGGCCTTCTCTGTTGAGTTAAAATAAATGGCAATTTATTTGCAATGACTTGGATGGAAGTAGAGGGTATTATGCCAAGGGAAGTAAGTCAGTCAGAGAAAGACAATTATCATATGATCTAACTCATATGTGGAGTTTAAGAAACAAAACAGAATCATAGGGGAAGAAAGGAAAAAAAATAAAACAAGATGAAATCAAAGAGGGAGACAAACCAGAAGAGACTTTTTAAAAAAGATTTTTATTTACTTATTTGACAAACAGAGATCACATGTAGGCAGAGAGGCAGGAAGAGAGAGAAGAGGAGGAAGCAGGCTCCCCACTGAGCAGAGAGCCCGATGTGGGGCTCGATCCCAGGACCCTGAGATCATGACCTGAGCTGAAGGCAGAGGCTTTAACCCACTGAACCACCCAGGTGCCCCTCAGAAGAGACTCTTAATCATAGGAAACAAACTGAGGGCTCTTGGAGGGGAGGGGGATGGGTGGATAGGGTAACTGGGTGATGGACATTAAGGAGGGCATGTGATACATTGAGCACTGGGTGTTATAAAAGACTGATGAATCACTAACCTGTATGTCTGAAACTAGTATTATATGTTAATTAATTGTATTTAAATTAAAAATTTATTTTAAAATAATTTAAAAATAAAATAAGTAACAATCAAATCATGATCAGAGCTATCTAGCAGGGGGTATCAGATCTAGAAGTCAGTTAAATTTAAGGGGCTTGCCAAAGTTTAGGAGAGTCACATTAGGTCAGTTTCCTGTGGGAAGTCTTCAGGGGCAGTTCCAAAGACAAATATTATTAATATTTCTCCTTCCCCCATTCCTCCTAGAACCAAGGATGTTTCCTCCACTCACCCACTGGCCCTGTACGTAGGTGTTGCTTTCTCTCTACTAATCACAAAATCAGTGAGTAGCTATAACTTCACATTTTCCAATATCCCCCAACCCCTGACCTCTTGTTTTTAATGGCCATGGGCAACAGGGACAAAGGCATTTTTAAAAAACTTACAGAGATCTATTATGCTCTGCTACCTTGGCCCACATGGGCCACTGCAAAGGGATTCGGCGAACTGTGTATTCAGATTAGTGATCATTATCTTCAGAAAGGCAGGGACTGTGATAGACACAGGAAACAAAAAAGCAAGAATTAATGGACCATCAGAATAATGGAGTACCAACACTTTTTCGTCCCTGGCTTGAATCCTCAAGGTCGAGTGTCTCAACAGAATTTTCATTTTGGTCTCATCTGACTCACTTGTCCACCCCTGGGCCAGTTGGCAGTTATACTAAGAACTGGAAATTTTTCTTAGAAGAGGAAAAGAGTATTTGTCAGGTAAACCCAAAATAATGTCCATGATAGGAAGTTAGGCCTTTTGTCATGGTACTCCATTAACACCCTCCTGACCGTTAAAGAAAAAAAAAAAATTGTGATACCAATTAAAGACAGTAAGGAAGATTTTATTCAAGGGATGCTACTATGATGGGATTTTATTTTATAGTATGGGAGAGAGATCTAGCTCAGCTCAGACAAATGGAGATTTATAGCTAAAGAGCATGGTGGGGGTCACTGAATGTAAAATTAAGATGGAACATCAAGGGTAAGGATGAAGGGATTCTGACTAAACCATCTGGACAGTAATATTGTTGATAGAAGGCTAGGGTCATAAACTATTGAGAGCAGGGGATAAAGAATTTTTTAAAAGACTTATTAATACATTTTAGAGAGAGGGAGCAGGGGTGGGGTAGAGGGAGAGGGAAGGAGAATTTTAATCAGACTCTTCACTGAGCATAGAGCCTGAGGTGAGGCTTAATCTCAGGACCGTGAGATCATGACCAGAGAAGAAATCAAGAGTCAATCGTTCAACCAACTGCACCAACCAGGTGCTCTGGGAATAAGGGATTTGATCAGATGTTAAGCATTGTAGATACTGAAGCACCTGGGTGGCTCAGTTGGTTAACTCTCTGGCTTTGGCTTAGGTCATGATCTGATCCCAGGATCAAGACTGGCATTGGGCTTGCTTCTCAGTGGGGAGTCTGGTTCTCTCTCTCCCTCTGCTACTCCCCTGCTCATGCTCTCTCTCTGTCAAAATAAATAAATCTTAAAAAAAAAAGAGTGGTAAGATACCACAGGTGAGAGATAAGGAATTTGATCAGATATCAAGAGTAGAATAGGAGATTGCTGAAAAATTGACTAAGCAGGTTTCTTGCTAAAACTGGGCTAAGTGGGCAGAGCCTGAGGTCAAGGCTGGACAGAAAGAGGACTCAGAGGAACTTGACTCAAGTCTGGTCAAGAAGAAAATCTTCATCATCCATGACCATTGTATTTTCTGCAGTCACACATTTTACTAATTCTTTTATCAGACATTCAGTGAACGAGAAACATGAACACAGCAGCAATAATAATAACAAATGTAAGCGCTCTAGCAGAGACAAAGGCAGTATAGGAATCCACCTCATCAGATTTAGAATATGCATGACTCCATGACTGAATTACTACCACTGCTTGACATTACTGTTGAGATTAAGATGTAGTAGAGAGGATCAGAGGGAAGGGAGGGAAAACTGAATGGGAGTCATCAGAAAGGGAGACAAACCATGAGGCACCTTTAACTATAGGAAACAAATTGAGGGTTGCTGGGGGGGGAGGGGAGTGGGAGACATGGAGTAACTGGGTGATAGGCATTGAGGAGGACATGTGATTTGATGAGCACCAGGCGTTATCCACAACTGATGAGTTACTAAATTCTATGAAACCAATGATGTACTATCTAATGGCTAATTGAATTTAAATACCTAAAAAATACACTTAAAAAAAAAAGATGTAGCATAACTCACAATATCCTTTGAGTGGAAGAATGTGCGGACTTTCCACACCTCTGCTGTCCAAGTCCGATGGCTAGCAGCCACATGTGGCTAATGACCACTTAAAAGGTGGCCAGTTCAAATGGAGAAATGCTCTAAAATCAGAATAAACACTGGCTTTCAAAGACATATTGTAACCAAAGGTCAGAGAGTATTGCCACCCTCACATCGCAAACATTGCATGACTTCTACAGCTAATGAGAGTGGGACCCAAGATGGGAGAGGTCAACCTGAAAGTCCATGATGTCAGAAAGAACATGGGGAAGAAAGTGTTATAATCCTGGATTGGATGGACTGAGGACAGTCAGAATGCCTTTTTTTTTTTTTTTTTTTTTTTTTTTTGGTGATTCTGTATACGGACAAGGAGAATTCACTGGAGATAACAACTGTATGCCTCACATTTTCAAGGGAAAATTATGAAAATGCATATAGACCCACAGCCATAGTTTAATTATGTTTGAAATGTATTCAGACCTACTCCAGTCAGTAAATTGCATACTTTCACATTTAGCTTCTCAATTTTCTCTTTGGCCCCTCCCATTCTTGAAATCCCAACACAAATCCCATCTCTTGCCTAAGGACCATAAACTACCTCACTATCAAAGGCCACAGTTCATTCATTCATTTGATTCATTCAAAGCAACCTAATCTTGAGTGATGTCTTAGGCGCTCTTCTAGGGACTGGTGACACGGTGAACAAAACAGGTAAAGATCTCACTTTCATGGAGCCTACCTGGTATTTAGGGAAAAATCTTTCCTTATCAACATGAAAAGTCTTATTATGGATGTTGCTTAGAATTTCAGGTTTTTTTTTTTCTTGACAGTATCTCAGGTGATCATCTTTGAGGTGGTTCTCCTGAAAATCCCTTTGCGGGGTACTGATTCAACTTTCTGAGTCAGACACTTTCCTAATGACAGGGGTCACAGGAAAAGTGACAACTGTCACTCTTGCAGTAAGAACAGGGATCACAATGCTTCAAACATAGATATGCTGCTCAGCTGTCAGAAAGTCCACAAGGCTCCAAATGTGTGTGGCCAACTAATGGAACCTGTAACTCAGAGGTTATGAGAGCAATGGGAAATCCCTCTAGTTAAGGACTCTCCTTGACGGAAGCTTGACAATGGCCTTGATTCACTTACTATGATGTTTAGGTAATTATACACATTAAGAAAAGTGCACAAGGCACTTACATTTCCATGATACCATCAAGGATATTGTTGTTTTATTAAAATGTTACATCTAGAGCTGTAACGTATAGAGTAGTTAAGTCAATCACTATGTGCTACAGGTGAGACTATTGTAGCAGCCATACTTCCATAAAAAAGAAAAAAAAATTTGTGGTTTCTGATCTAGGAATCAGCCAGTGAATAATTCTATATCAGTGTCCAGTTACTGGGCTAAACATGTAATTTATTTATACTTCTGAGGGTAAGCTGAATTGTGATCACTGAGCCAGCTGTGTTCTAGTAACTACTCATTTACCCAACATAACAGATATAAGAAGGTAAAAGGCTTCTAAGGAGACTGGTTATTTATATTTTAAACCACACCTTGGCAGGTATAACTTGCAACGTGTGCTTAGTGGTAAGATTTCTGGTATTTACTTTCTCCTTCCCTCGGCAAGTCAAGTTAGTTAAAAAGTAACTAGAGTTGAGTCCACTGTTTTTCTTAAATGTTTACAGAGCTATAGAACTCTCAAGCTTTCTTTACTAGACAGGATTAGATCACATTAGTGATAAATATCAGAATGATTTACATTGCTAAAATGAGAACTGCCTGTTAATTAGGAGAAAACTCATTTTTATAACCAACAGATTGGCTATGCTAGAGATTAATGAGTGCTATGGGTGGGGTGATGAAAGTGATACATTCAATGACCTGTGGAATTTGTTCTGTAATTTCCTCACTCCTCTGGTCAGCAGAGCGTCTTCTTCAGTACCCAGCACTGCCCATAACTGCATTCAGAAAATCACTCTACAAAAATGGTTATGTTTTGCCTTTTTTAAAATTTTTTTAAACATTTTATTTATGTACTTGACACACAGAGAGAGAGAATGAGAGCACAAGCAGGGGGAGCAGCAGAGGGAGGGGGAGAAGCAAGCTTCCTGCTTGGTGGGATTGCACAAGGCTGAAGAAGACAGAATGGGAAAGGGACAAGGAGAATAGTGGGTTTCAGCTTCTTGGAAACAGATCCCACATTTATTTCTATGTTTATCTCACTGCTCTAAACCCAGGTCACAGCACAGTGCCTGCAGCAGAGTCATGGAAGTGCTCCAGAACTGATAACTTTGCTATTTATACTACTAAAATTCCCCCACAAAGGGCCAAGTGTCATAGCGTCTCTCAGTTCCCCACACTGAACACAATGAAGAATCAAACTATCCGGTTAAGGATGGCGAGAGGCGTTTAACAGGACCCAGATCACAGGAGCCATATTGTATTGCAGGACCAGGGGTCTTACCAGTGACTAGGTATTCACTCCTCTTAAGAGGCTAGCTCCTTGGATCTCCCTCTTTAATCCTCTGAACCTATGTCTGACATCAGAAACAAAAGTAAACATAACTTATCGCCCTTGTTTATTTTTTACTATTATTTGATACAGAGGAAGAGAGAGATCACAAGCGAGGAGAGAAGCAGGCAGAGGGAAGGCAGGCCCCCCACTAGAGCCTGGTATGGGATCCAATCCCAGGACCCTGGGATCATGACCTGAACCAAAGGTAGATGCTTAACTGAGTAATCCACCCAGGCATCCCTTATTGTCCTTCTTTAAAATTTAATGTATTCTCTCTCCCTCTCTCTTTGTCCCCACTCTGTCACTCATACTCACACAATCACAGAGTCACAGACAATAGCAAGGTATTTCCCATTCTAATTCGCTAAGGCACTATGAGCTTAAGCACAACAGAATCACTTTGCCAGCTGCTGCTCTACCGTGCCCTGATCCCTTCTCTGTCCCCAAGCTCGATCTATAACTCAAGTGTCACGGTGGTGGCTCTTTCTGCCCTCCCTCCACAAGGCTGTCATCAGCACACTCTTCCCTGTGGCTCCACTCCTCGGCACTGACTGCCTTTGGCCTACTGGTATGCCCTCTCCTAGAGCCTTTCCACTCTCTCTGAGGGGAAGAGAACCCTTACTTCTCTCCTGTGGCTGTCACGTGTCCGCTATATATTGTGACGAGTGGCCTGATTAAGAGATTGGGAACTAAAAGACCGGCTTCTGGTTATGGATAAAACTAACTCTGGAGCTTGGGACACATGACAGCAGCACATGGTGGTAGAACTGAGATGGTTAGGGAGTTAATCTGCATTTTCACATCTGGTCAGCAGCAGAACAAAGAGGACACCGCAGATCTCCCAGAACAGTACTCTTCAAGTAACTTACAGCACCATCCTTCTCCAGCTTTGGGAGTAGCACTTTTTCAACCCCAAAGTCTTGATTCTAGGCAGCACTCTGAGAGATATTCCCTCCAGAATCACCCCTGGCTGGAAGTAGTGGTTGGCCAAGGCCTCGCAAATATCTTCCCTTCAGTGTTGTGCTTGCATCAAACTCAAAACTGTGGCACGTACGGGACTTTCCTGTCGGCCTCTAGCTCTAATGCCCTATTGGACTTCAGAGGTGCTCTTTTATACCCACTTACCTTATAACATCACCGTGTGACTCCTCTAGAATTCTCTCCATGGTTTTTCTCCTGTACTGATTGTTATGGACTGAATTGTGTCCCCACAAAAGTCATATGTAGAATTCCTAATCTCCAGTGTGACTGCATCTGGAGATAGGGCCTACCTAGAAGGAGGTACTGAAGGCTTGGTGAGGTCACGGGAGTCCTAATCTTCTAGGACTGGTGTCCTCATAAGGGGGAAACACATGAAAGCACTCCCCCTACCCCACTTCTGGGAGTCCACAGAGAAGAGGTCATCTGAGGGCACAGTTGAAAAGATAGTGATCTATAGACCAACAAGAAAAGGCTCACTGGAGACCAACCTTGCTGGCACCTTGATCTAGAACTTCTGGCCTCCAGATCTGTGAGAAAATACATTTCTGTCATTTAAGCCCACCAGCCTGTGTTTGGTATAGCAGCCTGAGTAGACAAAAATATACTGATAAAGCCTTCTTTAAAGCTTGGGAGAAACTTTCTATATACTGTGCTCCATCCTTTTGGGTCTAACCCTTCTCTCCATAGCCATTGCTAATATTTGAGCCAGAGAAGTCATAAATACTAGGAATGTTGGAATTGGATAGGGGATCAATAACCATCTAACTCAGTATCCCCAGCCATGAATAATTAACACACACACACACACACACACACACACACACACACACACACTACAAACATGGCTATCCCACTTAATTACATTGGTGATTTCTTGATACCAAAGCCCACATGCCAGCTCCCCTTCGGAGTACTAACCTCACTATCTCCCTGTGACCTACCCACCTCCATGCAGACCTAGGACCTTATACCTCAACTCCTGCCAAGCTAACAACAAAAGTTTATGATTCAGTTCCTACCTATCCTGCTTTATTCATGACCTCTTAAAGTCTAGTGACCCATCCTCCTCTTCTTTCTAAAAAACAAAACAAAACCCACTGCTTCCTGGGAACCTTTCAGATTTTTTTTTAAATTTTTTATTTCTTTTCAGAATAACAGTATCCATTGTTTTTGCACCACACCCAGTGCTCCATGCAATACATGCCCTCCCCAATACCCACCACCTCGTAGCCCGTACCTCCCCCCCACCTCTTCTAAATCCTCAGATTGTTTTTCAGAGTCCATAGTCTCATGGTTCACCTCTCCTTCCAATTCCCTCAACTCCCTTCTCCTCTCCATCTCCCCTTGTCCTCCATGCTATTTGTTATGCTCCACAAATAAATGAAACCCTATGATCATTGACTCTCTCTGCTTGACTAATTTCACTCAGCATAATCTCTTCCAGTCCTGTCCATGTTGCTACAAAAGTTGAGTATTCATCCTTCTTTCAGATGTTTTTTACCTCTATAATCTACTGGAGGATAACAATGTACCAGAACCCTTGAGTGACCATTAATGCCTATTGGTCACATCGTGTATGCTACATAGGACCCTATTCTGTGTTCTTAATAATCATGGCTTTGGGGGCGCCTGGGTGGCTCAGTGGGTTAAGACAGTGAGAGAGAGCATGGGAGGCGAGAAGGTCAGAGGGAGAAGCAGACTCCCCATGGAGCTGGGAGCCTGATGTGGGACTTGATCCCGGGGCTCCGGGACCGTGACCTGAGCTGAAGGCAGTTGCTTAACCAACTGAGCCACCCAGGCACCCTAAAAAGAGCTTTTGATGTACAAATTTAAATTTGAAATTATTCTAATTTTGAACTTTATTCTGTTCCCTCTCCCTGGAGAATTTCTTTCATGTCCTTTTTTAAAAAAGATTTTATTTATATATTTGACAGAGAGACACTGCAAGAGAGGGAACATAAGCAGAAAGAGTGGTAGAAGGAGAAGCAGGCTTCCCACCAAACAGGGATCCCGGTGTGGGTCTCAATCCCAGGACCATGGGATTATAACTGAGCCTAAGACAGATGCTTAACAACTGAGCCACTTAGGCACCACTTGTTTCATGTTCTTAATAAAACTGAGAGGTTTTTTTTTTTTTTTTTTAATAGAATATGGATCATCACCATGATTCTATAGTGCCTTGCTTGGCCGAGATATAAAAGTATACAAGCATCAGCTTTCAAAGGATTACCTCCAGCAAATTCTTATGTTTACCATAATGTTAATTTTTAAAATTACTTGTTTAGATGCAGTACAAAAAACAGATGTTTGTCATTTTTGTAGCAAATTATTACTGGTTTTCCATTCATCTTTGAGAGTCCTTGTGAAGATGTTTGGTTCCCCTTGAAGTACTGAAAAGAAGATTCTAAAAAATATTTCGGGGTGACTGGGTTGTTCAGTCGGTTGAGTGGCTGCCTTCGGCTCAGGTCATGATCCCAGGATTCTGGGATCGAGTCCATCTTCAGTGTCTCTGCTCAGCAGAGAGCCTGCTTGTACCTCTCTCTTTGCCTGAAGCTCTGCCTACTTGTGCTCTCTCTGTCAAATAAATAAATAAAATCTTTTTTAAAAATTGGAAGGACTCCTCAGTCACTCTTTCCTACTATCCCCATTTGTACATAAGGAAAGGCAGTGCAAACCTGGAGGGAGGAGCCCAGAATAAAAATGAAAGAAAGAAAGAAAATGAAAGGGGAACTGGCTGAGAGACTAGAACCGAAGGTTCACCAAAGTATAGCCTTCCAGGAAGTAGAAAATGGGATGTTTGCTTCCAGCTTGGAGAGTATGGGAGCTTGGGTAAAAGAAACAAGCAAAATCCCGATGATTACGAGGCTCTGGAGGAATGGGGTGGGGGACCCAGGTGACCAGTAGGTTACAAACCCTGATTCTACCCATTTTCATTAAAAAGAAAAAAAAAAATACCCTGCAGTTCATCCTCTTCATGCCCCTCCCTCCTGCAAAGAGAGTACAAAGCAGTGACTCTCAAGGTACATAAAAATGAGTGAGACATACACCAACAATCACAAACGTTTCAGAAAAATCAAACCAAGGAAAAAAAGAACAGCTTTAATATGTTTTATCCTTTCTTTCAAGAGAGAATATGCACCTAAGTGGGGGGAAGTGTTAGGCATTAACATCAATGTAATTAAATTAATCATATGGATGAGCCAGAATATCTTATCATGAAATGAGAGCAGGCAGTTATAAAAATAATTAACGGATATCTTGGAAATACAAATAGCAACAGCAGTAAAAAGAAACCTTTCAAAGAGATGGGTTGAATAGCAGAATAAGCACTGCTTAAAACCAAACCAGAGAGATGGAATATCAAGCTAAGGAATTCTCTAAGAAGGCAACCCAAGGAAGAAAAAGACAAAAGCTCTGAGTGACAGGTAAGGAATTATAGAAGACAGACGTAAAAGTTCCAATAGAGGTCTACAGACATCCCATTGGTTTGTCATCTTTCCTGCTTATCTTCTCAGCAAAAAGTAAAGCACCTCAGCGCCGGTGGACTTTTTCCCAGTTATTGTTGGCTTCTGGCTCAGAGTCTCAAAGTGCTGGTTTGGGCCCCAGTTTTCCCCCAGGATTCCCCTACCAGCAACTGTGACTTTTTCAGACAGCCTCCTCAGGAAGCCCAAGACAACCAGCAGCTTCAGCGCTACCCAGTCCCTAGCACTGCGCCTCCTAAGCTAACACTTCATTACACTCTTCCCGTCGAGAGCCGGTCCGAGGCGATGCCCCAGGACTCCAATGAGTCCAGCTGCCAGATGCCAATCCAGCGATGAGAAAGCTCCTGAGCTCCAGAAAGCCACATGGGGACGCTGAGCCCCAAGGCCCCTGCATTATGGTCCTGCCCCTCCATGCAGACCCCGCCCCTTTATCAGCCAGGCTCTGTTGGAGTGTGGGGCCTCGTGGGAGTTGTGGTCCCCCCAGGGCCTCCAGCCTCCTGTGGGAAGGTGGGGCTGGCAGCTGGATGAACCCGGGAACCACAGCTGCGAAGGACGCCTCTGCCTCCCTGGGAACTCAGGCTCTATGGCGGCCAATTAGGCAGGACCACGTGAGTCTCCAAAACAAGAGCAGGAGCAGGCTGGGCGCCTTCCCCTAGGCCCGCCGCCCTTCCCGCCCTCCCGCTCTCTCGCACTCCCTCACTCCCACCAGTCCCCTCTCAGGTTTGGGACTTGCTGAGGGAGCAGGAGGCTGACTGAGGACACAGGGAAAGCTGGCACCTTGCACCTCCTCTCCACCCACTCCCCTCGGTAATATGTGTAACATTCCTCAGGCACCCGACCGCCATAAAGGAGAAACAAAGAGTTAACTTGCAGAGATCACAATCCTGCAAGACAGGCATCTCCCAACTATATTGATGTTAATGGCTTGGTAAAAGACAACTCCTATTTAGCATATGAAAACTCCGTTGAAACCTCCCTTTCCCTCCCCTTCCCCCAACCACAGAGTACTTAACCTGCCATCTCTGTCAACCCGGGTTATCTGCTCTTCCTGCCCACAGGTCCTGTCTCTGTGCTTTAATAAACCACGATTTTGGAGCAAATATGTCTCAAGAGTTCTTTCTTGGTCATCGGCTCTGGACCTCAGCCCACTGAACCTCACCTAGGTTCTATAACTTCATCAGCTCTTTCCCTTAAAAATTGATGGTCCATATGGTTTTAAAATTAAATATACTAAGATGTTATTTTCTTTTTAGAATCCTGTCCTTCACATATTGTTAAGGGGGGGAGGGGGGGAAGCTGTCTCCCACTGAGTGTGAGCTAATGAGTCTAACAGCTACTCAGGTGATACCAAAAATCCATCATGGTTCCTCATTCCCAAAGAAGATTCACTGCCTTTGATGGGGGACAATAACAAGGTCATTCTGGAGGTGGAATGCCTGGCCATGGTTCCTCATTGGTCTGTCAAGCTTCAAACAGGGAACTTCTTACGGTAAGATGCCAGTTTCACCACTGTCCCAGCTGCTTTTCTTGTAGCCCCTACACAATTTTTGGATATTCTCCTTCAAGGAATTTTCCCTCCAGCCCAGTTCTCAGGAGCTAAAGGTTGCTCAACTCCCTTGCAACTCCCTGGTGCCAGCTTCAGGCCCAGGTCCTTCAAGCAAAGTCCTTAATGCCTCTCAGTGATGAGGGAGCATGAGGCTGGCTGAAGACAAAGCAAAAGCTGGTGCCTTGCACCCCCTCACCCCCCTCTCCATCCGCTCCCCCTCAGTCCTATGTGTAGCATCCCTCAGGCAGCCCTGACTGCCATGAACAATAAGCAAATAGTTAACTTGCAGAGCTCACAATCCTGCTAGACAGGAGTCTCCCTTGGCTTACAAATGTCCTAAATCTCACTAACAAAGACGATTGATAGCAGGATTGTGACATCCCACCAAAAAGTCTCCCAACTATCTTAATCTTAATAGCTGGTCTAAAGACAACATTGATCAAGCCCCAAGGGCAAGACCTCAGGTTGGCCCTCTTTAGCATATGAAAACGCCATTGAAACCTTCCTTCCCCTCACCTTCCCCCAACCGCAGGGTACATAACCTGCCATCACTCACAAACAGGTGCAGCTGCATCTCCGCCTGCCCACGGGTCCTTGTCCCCGTGCTTTAACAAACAACTTTTAATAAACAACCTTTTTGCACCAGAGACGTCTTAAGAATTCTTTCTTAGCCGTCGGCTCCAAACCTCATCCCACCGAACCTGACTTAGGTTCTGGGACTTCATCATCAGCACCTACTGCTCTCCTCTCCTGGTGGTTTCGCCGGAAGGGGTCTTCTCTAGCTCTTCTAGCAGGAGATGGGCACTTCCCCTCTACCCCTATTGCCAGACCAACCTTACCTATCCTGCAGGGTCAGGTCGGCCTGGCTTTTTATCTGTTGTTCTCTTCTGAGTGTTTAGTTTGTTATAGATACCATACTTTGCTTTTGTCAGGATTTACTTTGGACTATCAAAACCCTTTTCTTGTGCCAGTGAAGCCTAAGAAACAGTCCTGATGAGAGAACCAGGAACTCGAACAGATCATATTGATCCTGACTGTTCTGTCCAAAATGAAAAATACATTTCTGAGGAGGCTCAAGATCTCTGAGAAGGGAAGTTTCACCAACTCTGTCATGTAGTGGCATCAATTTCGATGCTGTGTCAATTTTCCTACTTTCCCAGCTAGTAATTCTCTACCTCAGAAAGCCCACTCTCAACCGTTTCTTCTCTCAAAGGCAGTTGCTCTTAGAGTCTGCACATGGCACTTGGGGCCTGCTGGTAGTTGGCTACTGCCCTCTGTACCTTGGGTCTAACAGCTGCGGGGCATCAAGATGAGAACGTCTCTTGTTCTAAGACTTAATACAGTTTGGGGCACATGGTAAGCAATAATCACTTTTTTTGTTGATCCAAGTGTTCGACCTTTCTTAATTATTCTAGTACCAAAATTTACTTGTTCTAAGATTTGTCCTCCCCCCCCCCAATTTTAATATCTCACTTGCACTTGATGACATATCCTAGTTTAACTGACAGCATTTCTCTTTCTTAGTCGAACATAAACTATAGTGCATCTTACCCTTAATGAAAGCTAGGATGCAATTAAATACTCTGTTATGGTTACGATTCTGATATTTTAAATCCTCCAGTAGCTCCCTGTGCCCCCACAGGGTAGTACCTCACCTCCACAGCATAGTATACAAACCATCTCACCCCCAATGTTAACCCCGGAGCTCAGCCTCCATCCCCAGGTGATGCTGCCAGATCAGTTGTCGGTTGTCATGAACTGGCTGTAGTTTCCCAAATGCACTGTGCTGCCTCCTGGCACTTTGAAACTTGACACACTCATCCTCATTCTTCTGCTTTGCCCTTGTGTATCACCTCCCCCTGAAAATCTGTTCCTAAGTGGCTTTTCCCAGCTCCAACCTACCCTTGGCAGTCTTTTATCTCCCTGTGGGAAAACCTGTCACACTGCACCATGGACATGCCCGTTGTCCCCCTGAGAAGAGAAAAGGGACAGCGAGGGCCCCCCAGCATTTGCAGCTCTAGTGCAGAGCCCCATGGCTGGCTTGCAGGAAATGCCGGATCATGAAGACAAATGGAGATCATCCTCTGGCTAAAACCAGCTCTTCTTTGCCTATCGCAGGATCTGGATCAATAAATAGCAGCCAGTTATTATTGCTGTTTTTCTAGGGATTTTTTCCCCATATATTTCCCAGGTCTTTACTCTTTTTATATCACTTTAATTCAACTTCAACCACTTCCTAGTCAGATCAGGTGAAATCATTTTCCTTCCCATACCTTCGATGTATTTCACACCTAGTAATTTTTTTTAAAGATCTTATTGACCCATTTGACAGACAGATCACAAGTAGGTAGAAAGGCAGGCAGAGAGAGAGGGGGGGGAAGCAGGCTCACTGCTGAGCAGAGAGCCCGATGTGGGGCTCCATCACAGGACCCTGAAATCATGACCTGAGCCGAAGGCAGAGGCCTAAACCACTGAGCCATCCAGGAGCCCCCATACCTGGTAATTTTAAATCAACGTGGATTTGCTGCATCAAATAGTTCCTTCTTCTTCAAATATAAATATATAAAAATATTGATTAAGTCACTCGCATGTCTTAGGAAAATGTCATACCTTTAGTAGCAAACTTGAAATCTTGGCCATTGGTTTTGATTTTTGTTTTGGTTTGGTTTTTGTAATTTTAAAAATCCCTCCAGCCCTTGGCTCTGTCTGACCTGATTGCTTTCAGCTGTTTCTGCAACAAAATTGTCCCGGTAGCGAAAACTCTCATTGTTTTCAGTGGCACCCTCTTCTGAACACTTTGTTAATAAAAAGATTTTTTTGGGGGGGGGGTATGGTAAATCTGGAACAACAATGAGGTATTTCACAGAGGTGAACCACAGATAAATTTCTCTAAGGGTGGGGTGAGGGTTACTCAAAAAGAAACTTTACAAGGCTTTTAAAGATATTGATAATCATTATAACTTAACGTGACTTATTGTTACTGTGCTCTTAACTGGTCAAACACTTGTTGGCTCCCAAGAAAGACTAACATAGTTCTAGATGGTTCTAGCGGCGTTCTAGCACAGGGTCTCATGAGGCAGGGATTCTAGCCACTGGCTGTGCAAGGCATGAGGCCTGTTAGTGATTCTATTTTTTCCTCTGCAGAATGGGCCCCCAGGTCCTTTCTACCCAAATAAATAATGTGGTGATTCTCTCAGTGAGTTGTACTTTTGGTTTAAACAGCCAACTGTCTCTTAAAAAGGACTTTTGTTTAAAGTCCTTTAAAAAAAATAGTCCTTTTAAAAAAATCTTTTTTTATTTTTTTATTTTTTAATCCCATATGTTTACTCTGATCCTGGAACTTTGTCATTTTGACCTTCTCTGCTAATTAAAATATTCTCTCCAAAATGTCAGTTATTTGCAGGTACTTGCACTGTAGACATTCTTTACATATTTTTTTAAAAAATCCATTCACGATCCTTAGTGAAAATCTCGGGAATCTGAAAGACTACCATTTGCTATTCATCAAATAGTTACTGTCTCCACTAAGTGACAGGGCTTCAGAGAACGTGAGCTCAGAAGAGATGTAGGCTTTTTTCCACTTTCTGCTACCATGTTCATTTCTATGTTACTCAGAGGAGCCTTCTTTGTAGAAACATATTATCCAATCTTTTAAAAATCATAAAGCTGAATTTAAATCCTGTCCCTTCATTCCCCACAATGCTTAAAAAGCCAAGCAAATTTTGTTCCATTTTTTAAGAGCCCATAGATGTCATTTTTTAATGTTGTGTTTTTGAGTTTTTATCACTATTTATGTTACTTCTACTTCACAGATAAACAATTGCTAATGACAATGTGAACTTCCTACAAATATGCAATCAAAATCCTTAGGTACACATTACTGAAGTTCTTCATTCCCTTTAAACATTATTTTCCTCTTGATGTGCATTCTTGTTTTGTATTGTATTGCATTATAAAGGTTTTTTTTTAACAGACTGCATTTTTTATAGTAGTTTGGGGATCAAAGTAAAATTCCCTTTCCCCACATACACACAGCCTTCCCCATTATCAACATCCTGTACCACGGTGATAATTTGTCACCCTCACTGACCCTACACTGACACATCATTATCACCCCAAAGTCCACAGTTTACATTAGAGTTCACTCTTGGTGGGGCACCAGGGTGGCTCAGTGGGTTAAGGCTTCTGCCTTCGGCTCAGGTCATAATCTCACGGTCCTGGGATCGAGCCCCAGACCAGACTCTCTGCTTGGCAGGGAGCCTGCTTTCCCACAAACCCTGCTTTCCCTGCCTGCCTGTCTGCTTGCTTTGATGCCTGTCAAATATATAAATAAAATCTTAAAAAAAAAACTTTTCTCATAGAGTTCACTCTTGGTATAGTACCTTATGCATTTTGACAACTGTGTAGAGATATATATCTAAAATATCATACATATCATACAGAACATTTTCACTGGCCTAAAAATCCTCTGTGCTCTGCCTATTCATCCTCCTCCTCTCCTAACTGCTACGAACCACTGACCGTTATACCATTTGCATAGTTCTACCTTTTCAAGAAGGTCATGTAGTTGGAACCTTGCAACATGAAGCTTTTTCAAATTGACTTCTTTCACATATTATGATGAATTTTAAGTTTGTTCCATGTCTTTTCATTGCTTGATAGCCATTTCTATTTATCGCTGAATCATATCCCATTGTCTCAATGGACCACAGTTTATCTATCCATTCTCCTCCTGAAGGACATCTTGGTTACTTCCAACTCTTGGCACTTATGGGTAAAGCTGTTATAAACACAGGTTTATATGCAGGTTTTTGTGTACACAAAGTTTTCAGCTCTTTTGGGTGAGTACCAAGGAGCACGATTGCTGGATCATATGGTAAGTATATGTTTAGTTTTGTAAGAAACTTCCCAACTGTCTTCCAAAGTGGTAGCACCATTTTGGTGTTCTCACCAGAATGAATGAGAGTTTCTCTTGTTCCTCAACGTCAAAATCATTTTATGTTGTCAGTATTTTGTTTTTTAGCCATTCTAATAGATATGTAGTGACATATCATTGTTTTATTTATTTATTTATTAAAAACATTTTACTTATTTATTTGACAGAGAGAGATCACAAGAAGACGGAGAGGCAGGCAGAGAGGAGAGAAATGGAAGCAGGTTCCTTCTGAGAAGAGAGCCCGACGTGGAACTCGATCCCAGGACCCTGAGATCATGACCTTGGCTGAAGGCAGTGGCTTAACCCACTGAGCCACCCAGGCGCCCCTCATTGTTCTTTTAATTTATAATTCCTCAATTATACATGCTGTGGATCATCACAGCATCTTTTCATATCATTATTGCCATCTCTATATCTTCTTCAGTGAGGTGTCTGTTCCAGTACTTCCCAATTTTTCAATCAGGTCATTCATTTTCTTATGTTAGAGTTTTAGTATCATATTATATATATATAATATGATACTAAATATGTATATATATATATATATATATATATATATACACATATATATATTTAATTATTATTATTTTTTTATAAAAATATATTTTTATCCCCAGGGGTACGGGTCTGTGAATCACCAGGTTTACACACTTAACAGCACTCACCATAGCACATACCTTTCCCAAAGTCCATAAATCCACCCCCCTTCTCCCAACCCTCCTCCCCTCGGAAACCCTCAGTTTGTTTTGTGATATTAAGAGTCACTTATGGTTTGTCTCCCTCCCAATCCCATCTTGTTTCATTTATTCTTCTACCCCCTTAACCTCCATGTTGCATCTCTACTTCCTCATATCAGGGAGATCATATGATAGTTGTCTTTCTCCACTTGACTTATTTCACTAAGCATGATACCCTCTACTTCCATCCAAGTCATCGCAAATGGCAAGATTTCATTTATTTGATGGCTACACAGTATTCCATTCTGTATATATACCCTATCTTCTTTATCCATTCATCTGTTCATGGACATCTAGGTTCTTTCCATAGTTTGGCTATTGTAGACATTGTTGCTATAAACATTCGGGTGCACGTGCTCCTTCGGATCACTACGTTTGTATCTTTAGGGTAAATACCCAGTGGTGCAATTCTTGGGTCATAGGGCAGTTCTATTTTCAACATTTTGAGGAACCTCCATACTGTTTTCCAGAGTGGTTGCACCAGCTTGCATTCCCACCAACAGTGTAGGGGGGTTCCCCTTACTCCGCATCCTGGCCAGCATCTGTCATTTCCTGACTTGTTAATTTTAGCCATTCTGACTGGTGTGAGGTGATATCTCATTGTGGTTTTGATTTTTATTTCCCTGATGCCTAGTGATGTGGAGCACTTTTTCAAGTGTCGGTTGGCGATCTGGATGTCTTCTTTACAGAAATGTCTGTTCATGTCTTCTGCCCATTTCTTGATTGGATTATTTGTTCTTTGGGTGTTGAGTTTGCTAAATTCTTTCTTTATTTTTTTTAAAGATTTTATTTATTTGACAGAGATCACAAGTAGGCAGAGAGGCAGGCAGAGAGAGAAGAAGGGGAAGCAGGCTCCCCGCTGAGCAGAGAGCCCGATGTGGGGCTTGATCCCAGGACCCTGAGATCATGACCTGAGCTGAATGCAGAGGCTTTAACCCACTGAGCCACCCAGGCGCCCCGCTAAATTCTTTATAAATTTTAGACACTAGCCCTTTATCTGATATGTCATTTGAAAATCTCCCATTCTCTCAGTTGTCTTTTGGTTTTGTTAACTGTTTCCTTTGTTGTGCAAAAGCTTTTGATCTTGATGAAATCCCAATAGTTCATTTTTGCCCTTGCTTCTCTTGCCTTTGGCGTTGTTCCTAGGAAGATGTTGCTGCGCCTGAGGTCAAAGAGGTTGCTGCCTGTGTTCTCCTCAAGGATTTTGATGGATTCCTTTCTCACATTGAGGTCCTTCATCCATTTTGAGTCTATTTTTGTGTGTCTTGTAAGGAAATGGTCCAATTTCATTTTTCTGCATGTGGCTGTCCAATTTTCCCAACACCATTTATTGCAGAGGCTGTCTTTTTTCCACTGGACATTCATTCCTGCTTTGTCGAAGATTAGTTGACCATAGAGTTGAGGGTCTATTTCTGGGCTCTCTATTCAGATCCATTGATCTATGGTTTTGTGCCAGTACCATGCTGTCTTGATGATGACAGCTTTGTAATAGAGCTTGAAGTCCGGAATTGTGATGCCATCAGCTTTGGTTTCCTTTTTCAATATTCCTTTGGCTATTCGATGTCTTTTTTGGTTCCATATAAATTTTAGGATTATTTGTTCCATTTCTTTAAAGAAAATGGATGTTATTTTGATAGGAATTGCATTAAATGTGTAGATTGTTTTATGTAGCATAGACATTTTCACAATATTTATTCTTCCTATCCAGAAGCATGAACATTTTTTCATTAATTGTGTCTTGCTCAATTTCTTCAGGAGTACGTTATAGTTTTCTGAGTATAGATTCTTAGCCTTTTTGGTTAGGTTTATTCCTAGGTATCTTTGGCTGCAACTGTAAATGGGATTGATTCCTTAATTTCTCTTTCTTCTGTCTTGTTGCTGGTGTAGAGAAATGCAACTGATTTCTGTGCATTGATTTTATAACCTGATACTTTACTGAATTCCTGTATAAGTTCTAGCAGTTTTGGAGTGGAGTCTTTTGGGTTTTCCACATATAGTATCATATCATCTGCAAAGAGCGATAGTTTGACTTCTTTGCCGATTTGGATGCCTTTAATTTCCTTTTGTTGTCTAATTGCTGAGGCTAGGACTTCTAGTACTATGTTGAATAGCAGAGGTGATAACGGACATCCCTGTTGTGTTCCTGACCTTAGCAGAAAAGCTTTCAGTTTTTTTTTTTCCATTGAGAATGATATTTGCAGTGGATTTTTCATAAATGGCTTTGATGATATTGATGATATTGATGATATATTGATGATATGTGCCTTCTATTCCTGCACTTTGAAGAGTTTTGAGCAGGAAGGGATGCTGTATTTTGTCAAATGCTTTTCCAGCATCTATTAAGAGTATCATATGGTTCTTGTTTTTTCTTTTATTAATGTGTTATATGACATTGATTTGCAGATGTTGTACCAACCTTACAGCCCTGCAATAAATCCCACTTGGTCGTGGCAAATAATCCTTTTAAAGTACTGTTGAATCCTATTGGCTAGTATTTTGGTGAGAATTTTTGCATCTGTGTCCATCAAGGATATTGGTCTGTAGTTCTCTTTTTTGATGGGATCCTTGTCTGGTTTTGGGATCAAGGTGATACTGGCCTCATAAAATGAGTTTGGAAGTTTTCCTTCCATTTCTATATTTGGGGAACAGTTTTAGGAGAATAGGAATTAGTTCTTTAAATGTTTGGTTGAATTCCCCCGGGAAGCCATCTGGCCCTGGGCTTTTGTTTGTTTGGAGATTTTTTTTTTTTAAGATTTCATTTATTTATTTGACAGAGAGAAATCACAAGTAGATGTAGAGGCAGGCAGAGAGAGAGAGAGGGAAGCAGGCTCTCCACTGAGGAAAGAGCCCGATGCGGGACTCGATCCCAGGACTCTGAGATCATGACCCGAGCCGAAGGCAGCGGCTCAACCCACTGAGCCAACCAGGCGCCCTGTTTGGAGATTTTTAATGACTGTTTCAATCTCCTTAGTGGTTATGGGTCTGTTCAGGCTCTCTAGTTCTTCCTGGTTCAGCTGTGGTAGTTCATATGTCTCTAGGAATGCATCCATTTCTTCCAGATTGTCAAATTTGTTGGTGTAGAGTTGCTCATAATATGTTCTTATAATTGTCTGTATTTCTTTGGTGTTAGTTGTGATCTCTCCTCTTTCATTCATGATTTTATTTATTTGGGTCCTTTCTCTTTTCTTTTTGAGAAGTCTGGCCAGGGGTTTATCAATCTTATTAATTCTTTCAAAGAACCAGCTCCTAGTTTTGTTGATTTGTTCTATTGCGTTTTTTTTTTTTTTTTGGTTTTTATTTCATTGATTTCTTCTCTGATCTTTATGATTTTTCTTATCCTGCTGGGCTTAGAATTTATTTCTTGTTTTTTCTCCAGCTCCTTTTGGTGTAGGGTTAGGTTGTGTACCTGAGACCTTTCTTATGTCTTGAGAAAGGCTTTGTTATGTCCCACAGATTTTGAACCATTGCGTTTTCATTATCATTTGTTTCCATGGATTTTTTTCAATTCTTCTTTAATTTCCTGGTTGACCAATTCATTCTTTATAAAGATGCTGTTTAGTCTCCATGTATATGGGTTCTTTCCAAATTTCCTCTTGTGGTTGAGTTCTAGCTTCAGAGCAATTTGCTCTGAAAATGTGCAGGGAATGATCCCAATCTTTAGATACCAGTTGAGGCCTGATTTAGGATCGTGGATGTGATCTATTCTGGACAATGTTCCATGTGTACTAGAGAAGAATGTGTATTGTTGCTTTGGGATGCAATGTTCTGAATATATCTGTGATGTCCATCTGGTCCAGTGTGTCACTTAAGGCCTTTATTTCCCTGTTGATCTTTTGCTTGGATGATCTGTCCATTTCGGTGAGGGGAGTGTTAAAGTCCCCTACTGTTATTGTATTATTGTTGATGTGTTTCTTTGATTTTGTTATTAATTGGTTTATATAGTTGGCGGCTCCCATATTAGGGGCATAGATATTTAAAATTGTTAGATCTTCTTGTTGGACAGACCCTTTGAGTATGATATGGTGTCCTTCCTCATCTCCTATTATAGTCTTTGGCTTAAAATCTAATTGATCTGATATAAGGATTGCCACTCCTGCTTTCTTCTGATGTCCATTAGCATGGTAAATTCTTTTCCACCCCCTCACTTTAAATCTGGAGGTGTCTTCGGGTTTAAAATCAGTTTCCTGTAGGCAACATATAGATGAGTTTTTGTTTTTTTTTTTTTTTTATCCATTCTGATACCCTGTGTCTTTTGACTTGGGCATTTAGCCCATTAACATTCACGGTAACTATTGAGAGATAAGAATTTAGTGCTATTGTATTGCCTGTAAGGTGATTGTTCCTGTATATTGTCTCTGTTCCTTTCTGAGCTACTACTTTTAGGCTCTCTTTTTGCTTAGGGGACCCTTTTCAATATTACCTGTAGAGCTGGTTTGGTGTTTGCAAATTCTTTCAGGTTTGTTTGTCCTGGAAGCTTTTAATCACTCCTTCTATTTTCAATGATAGCCTAGTTGGATATAGCATTCTTGGCTGCATATTTTACTAGTTTAGTGCTCTGAATGTATCATGCCAGCTCTTTTTGGCCTGCCAGGTCTCTGACGGTAAATCTGCTGCCAATCTAATATTTTTACCATTGTATGTTACAGACTTCTTTTCCCGGGCTGCTTTCAGGATTTTCTCTTTGTCACTAAGACTTGTAAATTTTACTCTTAGGTGATGAAGTGTGGGCCTATTCTTATTGATTTTGAGGGGGGTTGTCTGCACCTCCTGGATTTTGATGCTTGTTCCATTTTCCATATTGGGGAAATTCTCTCCAATAAGTATCTCCCATATACCTTCTGCTCACCTCTCTCTTTTTCTTCTTCTGGAATCCCAATTATTCTAATGTTGTTTCATCTTATGGTGTCACTTATCTCTCTAATTCTCCTCTCATGGTCCTGTAGCTGTTTGTCCCTCTTTTGCTCAGCTTCTTTATTCTCTGTCATTTTGTCCTCTATATTGCTAATTCTTTCTTCTGCCTCATTTATCCTAGCAGTGAGAGCCTCCATTTTTTATTGCACCTCATTAATAGCTTTTTTGATTTCAAATTGGTTAGATTTTAGTTCTTTTATTTCTCCAGAAAGGGCTTTTATATCTCCCAATAGGGGTTCCCTAATATCTTCCATGCCTTTTCAGAGCCCGGCTATAACCTTGAAAATCGTCATTCTGAATGCTAGATCAGACATATTACCAATGTCTGTATTGATTAGGTCCCTAGCCTTCGGTACTACCTCTTGTTCTTTTTTTTTGTGGTGAATTTTTCCACCTTGTCATTGTGTCCAGATAAGAGTATATGAAGGAGGGACGCAGGGGCTCAGTTGGTTGGACAACTTCCTTCGGCTCATACTATTGGGTATTTACCCTAAAGATACAAACGTAGTGATCCAAAGGGGCACGTGCACAATATAAAGTACAAATGGGGCCCTAATTTAGCAGGTTCCTGAAATAAAGCCAAGCATTGGCTTCTATTGGCAATCATCTATATAGATAAATTAATATTACCCTGACCAATCAATATTTTCCTGCACTCATTCTTTTATAGCAGCTGGAAGATCTATCTCCATTTTTTGTCAACATCAGGGGTATTTTTTTGAGGGAGAGAGAGATAGAGAGCCAAAGAGAGGAGGGGAGTGGGAGCAGAAGCAGAGGGAGAGGGTGAGAGAGAAAATTTTGCAGGTTCCATACCCAGCATGGAGCCTGACACAGGGCTCAATCTCACAACCCTGAAATCATGACCTAAGCTGAAATCAAGACTCAGATGCTTCACTGACTGAGCCACCCAGACATGGCAGGGGTACTATCTAATATATCTGCTTCTTGCCTTTTATTGATATTTGGGGTAACATAGCAAGCCCACCTCCATACTGTTACAAGCCTGGGCTGCTGTGTGGGCCCCGTTACAAGGCCCACGGCAGTCTAGCTTTCCTGTCCCATGGGTTACAGCCAGCCTGTCTTCTCATCACTGCTCACTGCCACAGTAAGGACAGACACAGACCATGTGTGCCCAACTTCTGCAAAATCTGATCCTGCTATGGATTCCATGGCTACTCGCTTCTCTTCTCCAGCACCACATTTTTCCCTTACCTCTTCCCTTTTCTGTCTCCAGTCACTGCTCAGCATTGGCGCCAAGAATCAGACTTTTTATAAAGCAAATCAAAAGAAAAGAAAGGCATTCTTTACAAAGAAAGATCCTGAAGATCAACTCAGGTCACTCCACTGCTCATCCATCCCCTGGGGCTTCCCATCTTACCCTTCAAAAAAAATAAAATAAAATAAACCCAAGTCCTCAGTGAGACCTATCAGCCCCACCTGGTCCTACCCTTTCCTTGTCCACTCCCATCTCCTCCAACTCTATTGACTTCCCTTAGATTATCAAGCGTATTGATGACTCAGAGTCTTTATATTTACAGTTCCCTCTGTTTGAAACACTACTCCCATAAATAATCCAAAACTATTCCCTGCTCAATCCAGTTCTTGACACTAAACCCCTCTTCAGAGAGGCCTTCCCTGACCCTGCTATCTAGATCAGCATATACACTCCCCAATAAAGCTTCATTTTCCTATAATCATTACCTGAAACTATACATTTGTTTGTTATTTGTTTATTGTCCATCTGCCCTAATAGACTGAAAATCTCATGAAACTGGAGCTTCATTTGGCCCACAGCAATCCTTCAGTGTCTAGTTGCAGAATGACTTCAAAAAAGTGTATACTATCTAACATAGAGCTCAAAGAGTGGGAAATCCATTTATTAAAAGGGAAACCATTACTTCCCTCCAATTAGATAAATCCCCCACTTTAACTCCCACACTTTTAAGTAAAACATAAAATGTCATGTAAGGTTTTCTCAGTGACCTAGGATTATCAACACAAAAGTCAATGCTCTCTTGATACACATGGGCATGAGCAGAGATATGAGCAGTACTGTTTTATGTGAGAATGTATCAGAATGCCTTTCCAGAACTACTTTCTCAGGAATATATGAGCCAGAATGAGATTAAGTCTCTAGGATCAGGGCAAATAATATGCAGGCCAGCTAATCAGAGTATACCATCTCCTATAGGAACAGGTCCATGACCCAAGGAAAGCCAATCAGTGTGGTCTCAAGACCTGGAGCCCAGAGGGGCCACAATCTTCTCAAGAGTCACTAGTTTTCAGGGACCATCTCTCCTGCACCTGGCAGAGATTGCCTGACAATGAGGCAGAAGCACAGAAAAGAAACAAACACAGAGCCAAGAGTGGAAATGAATAATTTTCACCTACAGGGAGGTCAACAAAGAGAGTGGACGTGAGAATGGGTGGGTGTCTTGGAATCCACTTACATCCCTCTCAACAGTCACACATACTTAAAGCCAAATGTACCCATGGAATAGTCCTGTGTATCATTAAATCCCCTCCTTTTGAAGTCAGACTTTCTGCCACTTACAACCAAGAGTCTTGACTCATACAAATATGATCAACATATACAGCTAACCCTTGAAAAATGCAGGGAGTAGGGGTGATTATTCCCTCCATTTACTTTTGACTCCCCAAAATCTTAACTCATAACAGCCTGTTGACCAGAAGCCTTGCTGATAACATAAACAATTAACACATATTTTGTATACATGTAATATGCACATAGTATGCTGTGCATATTACAATAAAGTAATGTAGAGAAAAGAAAATGTTATTAAGAAAATCATAAGGAAGATAAAATACATTTACATTTCTGTAGTGTTATTTAAAAAAAAAATCACATAAATTGGACCCATGCAGTTGAAACCCATTGTTCAAGGGTCAACTGTACTATCACCTGGGTGGAACACAATAATTTTAAAAAGAAAAAAAAATCCCCAACTGGTTAAACACACACACAAGTAGTTGCCAGGGCTGTAGGGAGGAAAGAACAGAGACTACTTCCTGGGTAAAGGTTTTTCTGTTTGAGTGATGAAAATGTTCTGGAACTAGATAGAGGTGTGATGATTACACAGTACTATAAATGTAGAACATTTACAGCCAGTGAATTATTCACTTTAAAATTATTAATTTTATATTATGTGAAATTTACCTCAATGAACAAAATTATTATTGTGAAAACAATGCTGCAATGCATTTTTAATCACCTTTAAGTGTACCTGTCATCATTTCTTAGAAAAGGAAATTAAGCTAAATGATATGTACAGTTTTAGCGTATTAGCACATACTAACAAATTACTTTCCAGAGAGATCATACTAAATTAGAATTCTACCAAAGGTATATTGGAAAGAAAACACAGATAATCAAGAGGAATCATTAAGAGAAAAAATACACACCAGGCACCTTGGTGGTTCAGTGGGTTAAGCCTCTGCTTAGGTCATTACCTCAGGGCCCAGATCAAGCTCTGCATCTGGCTTTCTGCTCAGCAGGGAGACTGCTTCCCCTCTCTCTCAGCTTGCCTCTCTGCCTACTTGTGATCTCTCTTTCTCTCTCTCTCTGTCAAATAAATAAAAAGTCTTAAGGGGCGCCTGGGTGGTTCAGTGGGTTAAAGCCTCTGTCTTCAGCTCAAGTCATGATCCCAGAGTCCTGAGATCTAGCCCCACATCTGGCTCTCTGCTCAGCAGGGAGCCTGCTTCCCTTCCTCTCTCTCTCTGCCTGCCTCTCTGCGTACTTGTGATCTCTGTCTGTCAAATAAATAAATCTTTAAAAAAAAAAGTCTTAACACACACACACACACACACCAGCAACTTTGCTAAAATAATAGGTAAATACATTCTTATTTGTAAGTTTATATATCCTAGAAAACTGAAGTGACATTTAAAACACTGTTTCTTATCATTTCTTCATTTGTGACATATATATGTATAATTTAAACATTTGTTCTAATTTTTCCTGTTAATATATAGGGCTCTTTATGTACTGAGGATATACTATATCCTGTCCTATAAATTTCAAATATTTTTCCAGGTCATTCTTTACTTTTCACTTCAGTTAAAATGATATGTCTGCTTGTGCACATATTTATTTTAGGCACAGAAAGAGAGGATCAGAACCATTCTCTCCAAAATAAACAGCTGCAATATGACACAAACACACACTCACAAGATATTATTTTACCTCTAACCCAAAGTTCAGCATAAGCTCTACTACAACAAGCCTAAATAAGCCAAACACATCCTTCTCTTATCAGACATAAAATCCATGGAAAATGGAGGTTTACACTGATTGTCCAAGAAATATGACCGTATAGAAATAAAACATTAATCCCTTTCAGAAGTTGTAAAGAAGCAACATATGTCACTGTTCCCCTCTCTTCCATGCTGTCTTAAAAATACTACAAAAGATCTCATTAAAAGAATTTTTCCCAGTTAGAACCAGTCCTTTTGGAGGGACAGTGACTCCGTTTCGGTTGCTGTATATTTAAAATTTTACAATAGCATCTCTGCAATTTGGTTTCCATGAAAGAAGCCTCACCCAAGCCTATCCTTCCCAACAGCCCTCTGGTCTGGCTGCCCCTCTCCTCTGACCTCTTTGTCCAACCTCTTCTCCCTTTTGTCCACACTTCGTCCTCTCTTACAGCTCTTCTCCTTGGGGTTAGAGGGGTGGGTGTGATAATGACTGCATGTACACAAGGGAGAAGGTCCGGGGACTCTTTCAGGAGACCTTAATTCTCAGTCTCAAATCACTACTTTAACAATGGGAACACTGGCTTGTGAAAACAATCATTGGGGCAGGAAGGCTTTTAGAAATTTTTCAAAATATCAGGTAGCTGTTACTCTCCCAGAGACTTACACACGCCTATTTGGAAATCACGTTTTGGGGTTTGCTTTTTAAATAGTTGTTAATTATAGACTTGGATTGTAAGCTCTGGCAACCCCAACACTGAGTATAGCACCTGGAACATATTCTGTCTGAATAAAAAATACCTGCTAAATGAACAACAGGACCATGGAGCCAGCCACCTCGATTCAAACCCTGCCTCTGTCACTTACCAGCTATGTCATCCTGGACAAGATTCTTAAACTCTCTGGATCTCATCCATAAAATGAGAATATTACCTACCTTATTTGGAGGATTACCTGAATTAATTCACGTAAAAGTATTTCTGGCAGTGTTGGACACATGGAAAGTGCTGATTAAATGCTAATTATTATGATTACAAATAAAGAAGTATGTTACCAAAACGAATCAGATGAACAAGAAGCTCATCAAGTTCTCAGTGTATTTATCATCAAGGAGGAAACATCCAGCAGATACAAAGCCAAAGGCCACAAATGCCAAACACAAAGTTCAAAATGCCATGGGAATTCTGAGGAAATATCATCTCAGGGCAGGGGGATAAAGAAAGTTGATGTGGAAAATGTAGTGCCCTCATGCTGTCTTCTGAAAGGGTTTTAGGTGGTAGGATGGACACCTCTGGGGAAAGGGATGGTGTGTCAGTTTGGGCTCCCTGAGAAGGAGACACCAAGACAGCATTACATGTGTAGGAGATTTATTGGGGGAACTGGCTGTGAAGGGGGAAAGGGAGAGACCTGAGATGGCATGGGGAGGTTGAACCACAATGCGGGTCTGACCCCCTGTGAAGGAGACAGGGAAGGAAGGAGGGCTGGAAGAAAGGATCTCAGACTCCCAACTCAGTCCAAAGAGGCTCTTGACCAACCCATTGGGAGTCGTCAAGCCAGAGTCACCCTTCAGAGGCATCTGGATCGTGCATGAGTGTACCACAGTAGTATCCCCCACTTGCTCAGTAACTGCAAGTGGCCAAAGAGAAGCTCAGCTTTGGCTAAGAAGTGGTGGTGAATCCAGAGGGCAGCAGCTGGAGACATCAGTCAGTCATGATCCCCAAAGCAGAGGCCTAAGTGATACATTCTCATGGTCCCACAGTGGGGCACAGGCAGTGTCACTAGTAACTATTTGTCCTTGAAACCTTGATTGACGTTCAGTGAATATGTGCCATCACTTAAAATCAAACGCAAGACAGTATCATAGGGCTCCTTATCTTTTTAGGCTAAAGCACAGTTGCAATACTAAAATAAAATATTTACTGTTAAAATACCTTTCAAATGTGGGTTCAGTTTCTGAAATAATACAAAAGACATAAAAATGGTAATGAAATCTCTCTTTTATAAAAATCACAGTTAAAAACTTGAAAGGGACATTCAGAACTACATCAGAAACAAAGTTTGACTAAGAATCTGAAAGGTAAGTCCTTTCCGAACTGGTAGCTTCAGGCAGCATATTGATCCAATGAGAATATAAGAAAACACTGCAAAAGGGCAAGGTGCCACATGAATATGTATAATCCCAAGACATCTTATGTGAGGTGAAGTGACATTCAAGGCAAAAATGGAGAAGATCAAAATTACCCTTAGCCACTAGAGCCACACCCAGCAGGACAGATGGTCCCACAGAGGAGAGGCATGAAGGAAAGGAGACCATTGAGAACACAGCACTCTCCTGGGCCCACCCACTGCACTCGGGGACATATAGTCACTGAGTGGAAGGCCAAACAATATATGCACTCCCTAACTGTCCTTGTTTTACATATATATACATTTCCTGGCTTCTGGCCAATTACTGAATACATAAGTTAAATGCATTTATGAGAGTGTTCCCCCAAAGAACAACAATAATCAGTTACAGGACTTACTGATTACAGTAATTCCTTTGTTTTAAGGCATGGGAGAGGGAACAAGACACCCTTAGTCCCTATTACTACACGGGCAAGAAAACTGGCTCAGTAGCCAGGTCTACCTCTTACCTTCACAGAGAAAACAGAAGCCAGGGCAAGAGAGCTCCCTCCACATCTAGGACCCCATTCTTAGTTGCTCCAAGTGGCCTTAGAGGAAGTGATGTCCCACTTGTCAAGCCTGATCTGCTCGACACCTTTCATCCCACTGAAGGCCTCACCTTTGTCCATCATTTGTATTCCCCTTCTCTGCACTGCATCTTCAATTCTGCTCTTTCATTAGTTCCTTCTTCTACATATATATAAGATCAATTGGCTCAGCTCTTAGAAAGAGCACACCCACACATACCTACCCACCCGCCCACCCTTGACCTGGTATTTCCTCCCTCTCTTTCTGGCATATGAATCTGTATTCTTTCCATTTCAAGACCCAGAGCTATGACTCAAGCTAGCTGAAGCAAAAACAGGGTGTTACTGGCACCTGCAACCGAGAAACTCAGAGTTGGAGATGGCACAGACACAGCCGGACCTCTCCGCACACAAGGGGTCTGCTGCACTCCTCTCACCCTCCATCTCTCTGCCCTCCTTCCCTCTCATTATGGATTCCATTTGAGGTAGGTTCCCTCCACGCTGGGTAAAGATGAACGCTGGCAGCCCATACTACACCCTCAGGGTTTGCAATCCAAAAGGGCAGCCCATGCTATACCCTCAGGGTTTGCAATCCAGAAGGTGGGAGCTCACACTCCTGCTTCAAATCTCAGAAAGTCTGAGAATCTTGGGCCAATCATCAAGGGGGCAAAACTGGATCTGGCCCCTGCCCTCTACTTAGGTCTTCCTGGCTCCCAAGAACTACCACACCACAGGATAAAAGCCAAAGGGCACTTAACACCATGGTGGCCACACCATTGCCTTCACACTAGTTCCTCTCAATCTAATTCCCTCATCCCCAATCTGTCCCCCAGGAAAACACCATATTCGTCATTCCAAATACACCTCAGACCACATCTCCCTCAGGAAGCACTGGCAACCTCTCCAAGGAGCATAGGTTCTGGGATTCTGCCCTATGAATATCTGAATACACAGCCCTCCCGAGCAGATAGACAGACAGATAGACACACACACACACACACACACACACTCTCTCTCTCTCTCTCTCTCTCTCACACACACACACACACACACACACTCACTCATACACTCATGAGAAAATGTGTATGGAACTGAAATTTCTTTTAAATCTGAAGAGAGCATAATTGTCTACTACTTTTATATATTACAGTACAATAACGTATTCCTCCTTTAAAAAAACTTAAAAGTTGCTATCCAGGATCTATAATGAACTCCTCAAACTCAACACACACAAAACAGATAATCATATCAAAAAAATGGGCAGAAGATATGGACAGACACTTCTGCAATAAAGACATACAAATGGCTATCAGACACATGAGAAAATGTTCATCATCACTAGCCATCAGGGAGATTCAAATTAAAACTACATTGAGATACCATCTTACACCAGTTAGAATGGCCAAAATTAGCAAGACAGGAAACAACATGTGTTGGAGAGGATGTGGAGAAAGGGGAACCCTCTTCCACTGTTGGTGGGAATGCAAGTTGGTGCAGCCTCTTTGCAGAACAGTGTGGAGATTCCTCAAGAAATTAAAAATAGAACTTCCTTATGACCCTGCAATTGCACTCCTGGGTATTTACCCCAAAGATACAGATGTCGTGAAAAGAAGGGCCATCTGTACCCCAATGTTTATAGCAGCAATGGCCATGGTCGCCAAACTGTGGAAAGAACCAAGATGCCCTTCAACGGACGAATGGATCAGGAAAATGTGGTCCATATACACTATGGAGTATTATGCCTCCATCAGAAAGGATGAATACCCAACTTTTGTAGCCACATGGATGGCACTGGAAGAGATTATGCTAAGTGAAATCAGTCAATCAGAGAGTGTCCATTATCATATGGTTTCATTTATTTGTGGAGCATAATAAATAGCATGGAGGACATGGGGAGTTAGAGAGGAGAAGGGAGTTGGGGGAAA
Organism: Mustela nivalis; assembly: GCF_964662115.1. Taxonomy (NCBI): domain Eukaryota; kingdom Metazoa; phylum Chordata; class Mammalia; order Carnivora; family Mustelidae; genus Mustela; species Mustela nivalis. The sequence continues at coordinate 111,728,178 of NC_139021.1, forward strand.
TTGGAAGGGGAGGTGAACCATGAGAGACTATGGACTCTGAAAAACAATCTGAGGGTTTTGAAGGGGCGGGGGGTGGGAGGTCGGGGTACCAGGTGGTGGGTATTATAGAGGGCCCAGATTGCATGGAGCAGTGGGTGTGGTGCAAAAATAATAAATACTGTTATGCTGATAATAAAAAATAAATTAAAAAAAAGTTAAAATTTAAATGGAATCAATTTGTCATTTTGAAAGACAATTTTTAAAAAATGAACAACTATCTACAGTTTTATCTGTAGAAAGGTCAGTATTCTAAACAGCTAGTAAAATGATCCATGCCCACTTACAAGTAAAACACCAACAAAATCAAAATACAAGGTAAAAAAAGTTTACATCAAAATATTCTGGACCTATCAATTAACTCTCTTCTCAGAATAAAAGGAGGAAGTCAGCCTTTTTAAGTTGTCCCAAACAAAACATCTGAGTTCCATTGGACTTTTATCCTTGGTTCATACTTCTCTCATCAGAAGTCCAGACATTCCCAAGCCCTAGAGGCAGGGAGTAGTGTATTTCTGATACACACATCTGTGTCCAAAGTTCATCTCAAGTTCCTGAGGCTACAAATATAAAATGTTGGTAACTGATGAAAAATTAGGAAAGTGAGCATTATGGCGACGTGACTTTACTTCAAACAAGGTTAAATGAGAGAGACAAAACAAAGACATCCTGAAGAGCCTGAAATTACACCTCGGGCTTTGCTCTGGTTGTAGAATGTCCTTTGGCACTAACATCCATGCGAATATTTTACCACCGGCTCAGCCTGCCCAAGGCCCAGAGAGGCCAATAAACAGGAAAACACAAAGGGAGTCTTTTTATCTTCTGCCATCCTGAAATCAAATATAGCCTCCCTAGAAGTCTCTAGTCTCCCTAGAGATATTAAGTCTCCCTAGAAGAATCTAGTAAAACAGACTAGGAAGAGAACAGCACAAGTCCAAGCAATATTTTTGGGAGACATGCAAAAACACTAGGGCTTTTGTTTCTATGTTAATATCCAGTGTGGTGGGTAAATATATTTTCTGATATATAAATATGCTTTGGGGTCAGATAACTAGCAGAGGTACAACACAGCCTTTAGAATCAGGAATCCCAGCTCTGCCGCTAACTGACTGGGTGCTGACAGACAAGCAGTTAAGCTCACTGAGCCTCAGTTTCTGTACCCTCTCAGTGGAGGGTAAGAACACTGCCTACATCAGAGGTTGTGGGAAGATGTGATGGAACCAGGATGAAAATAGACAACAATATCATAGCTTTCTACCCTACTATTATGTTCCAGACCCCCCGTCCCTCAATCTCCCAGACATCTCCACTTGGATCTTGCCCTTTTCTCAAAATCAATGCCCTAACACCAAATTCGTCTTTCCCTATCATTAGCCAGGATCTCCCCTTAACTCCTCTGACCCTCCTCCCGGCACTCCCATTCTCCAAGATGCCTCCCTCCAATGATCAAATTACACCAATGTGTCTATTGCTAGTCAGACTACAGTGCACATGGTAGTCTCAATCCTTGCTGCTAGTAGGCTCACTGGGAGCAACATTTAGGAAATGAGACTGAGTCTCAGTCAACTGAGAACTGAACTGAAACTCAGTCAACTGCGTCATAAACATGTTCAAATTCAGCAATTTGACATCAGTGGAATCTTTCCTAAGGAAATGACACAAATTAGAGACAAAGCTGCTTCCCAAGATGCTTAAAGCAGTATTATTCAGATCAGAGAAAAAAAGAAAGAGAGAGCGAAAGGAAGGAAACAATTCAGCCATCCAGGAAATGGTAAGCTAACTTACAGCACACAGTTTCAACAAATGTTTGTAGTTAATAAAAATGAGAGGAAAATGCAAATAATAAAATAACTTTAAAAGGCAACACTTAAAATTGTAAGCGAGGGGCTCCTGGGTGGCTCAGCGGGTCAAAGGCTCTGCCTTCAGTTCAGGTCATGATCACAGGGTCCTGAGATCGAGCCCCAGGGTCCTCTCTGCTGAGCAGAGAGCCCAATGTGGGCTGAACAGAGAGCCTGCCTCCACCTCTCTCTCTCTGCCTGCCTCTCTGCCTATTTGTGATCTCTCTCTGTCAAATAAATAAATAATATTTTTAAAGATTTTATTTATTTATTTGACAGAGAGAGATCATGAGTCAGCAGAGAGGCAGGCAGAGAGAGGAAGGGACGCAAGCTCCCCACCGAGCAGAGAGCCCTATATGGGGCTCGAACCCAGGACCTGAGATCAGGACCTGAGCTGAAGGCAGAGGCCCAACCTACTGAGCCACCCAGGCACCCCAATAAATAAAATATTTTTTTAAAAAAATTGTAAGCAAACTTGTCCATATCTAAAGTAACAAATGCTTAAAAGGAAATAGACCCAAATGGTCCATTTTACTCCATCAATATATAGAGAGCATTTGTGAGAGACTCCTCTCCACTCTGGTTCCAAATATTGGGACCAAGCCCCAATGTCACTCGATTTGCCTTGACTGAGGCCTCTTCTCCCAGATCTCTTCTGCTTCAGACTGATCACTCCTCACCTGGCTTCAAATCACTTGTTTCATTACTTAATTGAGACAATCGCTAGTTCCCACTGCCTTGGTCCTTTGAAATCCCACTCCTCTTCTCCATTCACGGAGTATCTTCTTTCAGATCCTTGTCATTTGTCTCTTCTTTCTCTGCCAGCAGGGTCACCCCTACCATCACCCCTAACACCCAATCCAATTTTCTGGCCCTGCTGACAGCCAGGCAGCTCTCAATTCTTATCATTTGACTTGCTAAGCATTCTTCAAGAGGGCCCTCCCACCTGCAAAGTAAAATAGGAGCTTCCAACTCAGACGAACAACACCTTTTATGATCTGACCCTCAAACTGCCTCAGCTTCTGCCAGTCAGGCTGTCACTCCTCTCCCCCTACCAAGATCCCCCAGTCCAACTCACTGTCCTGTCCCTACCCCTGGCCTACATACCACTCTAGTCACATATCTGACACTGTGAACACCCTCAGGGCAAGAATTCTACCAATCCTTCTCATGACCAGTGTTACCCTGGGACTCCCTTACTGGACAGGAGGAAGGAGCAGGCAGGTGTACTTCACCTTTCTACATCATTGCCATGTGTATTTCCACTACCAGCTTCCATCTCCCCTTGCTTGGAACTGCCTTCCTGCTGCGCTTCCCAAATGCTAACCTTGCTCTGCCCCGTATGCAGCCACTAGCCACATACAGCTACTGAGCCCTTAAAATGCAGCTAGTGTAAATTGAGACATGCAAGAACTGTCCAACACACACTGGATTTCAAAGACTTGATATGAAAAACAGAACACAAAAAAATAATAATGTTTTATATTGGTTACCTGTTGATATAATACAAACTAGAGCTGTGGGATTCAATAAAATGGATTATTAAAATTAATGTCACCTCTTTCTTTTTACTTTCTGAAATGTGGCTACTAAAAATTTTGAAGTTACACATGTGGATCAGTGGTCTAGACACCCTTCAAGGGACCAGCATGAGGAAAACCTTCCTCAAAAGGCCCTTCTGTTTGTGCCACTCTTCATGATCTTTTCTGAACCTTTGTAATCCTAAAATGGAGTCCAACATAGAAGCCACTATCTAATTACATGCCATACTATATGCTTCCTGGTACATCATTCTTCTTGCTACATCAATACCATTTATAGATGGGTATTTGTAGTAGGGACTCAACCTTTAATTAAACATGGCATCTTTGCTGGAATAAGATAGCAATGCACAGAATTTTTTTGGTTTCTCTTTTGTTTTGTTGACTCATTTACTCTCCCACTGATGATTTCAACAATGCATGGAGAACTGGAAGTCAGGGGATCTAATGGCTCTTTGGTCTACCTGTAACTAACACAATGCATATAGGCCATATGCACATAGATCCACGGCTTGGCCCCTTGCTAGGTCTATCTGGTCCTCAGTCTCCACCCTTGTAAAATAAGATTAATGGTATCAGGCCAATCTACAATACACAGTCAGATTAAAGTAGCTAAATAAGTTCTAACTGGAATGAGAACTACTCTACTTTCCACAGTTCGTTGGGTGTCTCGCAGTTGTGTTGTCTTTAACACAGACTAATTTTTAGAATGAGAGAAAAAATTTACAGCAACTATCCAAATACCAGGGGTGGTGTGGGAAAGTACCTATCAAAATACTTTTCCTAGTCTGTTCATGATGGAGGGCCAGTAATAGGAGAGGAAACTATTACATGCCTGCTGCAAGCTGTAGTCATTTATACCTTATACTCACAACAAATTTTACAAAGTAGACATGACCATACCCATCTGACAGAGTAAAGAAACTGAGGTTCAAAGACAGGCTAAGTAACCAGCCAAATTGATGTTGCCAACGACTGGAAATCCAGGTCAGTGGTATCATCTTGGTAAAACAGAACATCTTTATTATTGCTTGAAGACAAAATATGTGAAAATCAAGAGTATTAAAAGAAATATGCAAATAAAAATACAACAATAATGTCTATTCATTTCCTTCAGTAGTTTTCTTGCTCTTGGATAACTCTTGTCTTTCAGGTCAAGAGGCCATTTTTTTTTCCCTAAGTTGACTTTTTCTTTAAGTAGCAAACAAATAGGGTATATGATGTGCTAGGTACTAGTCCATGAATGTACTGTATTTCTTTAAGATCTTTAAACCACAGTTGTTGGCCAGAGTTTATGTGAGACATTATCACTAGAAGTCTTCAGACATATTTGCAAAAATGTAGTCCCTATGGGTAAGACTGCAGCCAGAAAGGACACTGGGTCATTCCACAAACAAATACATCCACAAAAAGCAGCCTCATATCAAAGAACCTGCCTGTGTTACAAACTGAGGTCATCATGAGCTCAATGAAGTGAAAAAAGAAAGTTCCTCAAAATAAAATACTGCACCTTAAAGTGAAACCACAATTACACAGTCTCGAAAATGAACTACTTTCTCAGACTGGTAACAAGGTACTGTGCATCTCTAAGAAGCCAAACTCATCTAAGTTTAATTGATTTGGCCTTTACAAAATGGAGCCAACATAATCCTGCAGACTTGGACAGAACAAAAGTTCAAATTCTCTACTACAGAAACAGTCCCAGAGTATCAAATCTGTTCCTTTATCAAGTGTCCTTGCAGTAATATTTACCAGTCACTAGAACTCTGCACAGTGCAATCTGTGTGAGCATGAGATTTTACTACAGGGAGGAGACAGGTCAGTTTACCAAGGACACCACACTTCACTTTCTCAACTCTTGAAAACTAATCTCTCGCAACAGTAAGTAATTAATTTGCATTCATTCCAAACTGAACGAGATAGTGTAAACCTCAAGGAATCTGAGATTATAAATAACCTCACTGGGAACCGTGTGTGTGAGTGTGTGTGTGTGTGTGTCCTCTGAGGTACTTCACAGGGTATAAAAAGAAATAATTAGCAACTTTCAATCTCATGAACAAGATGTTTATTTAAAATTCTCGCATATAAAATGAATTCTTTTATGTCTTATTTCCTCAAGTGTGTTTTTCCCCCTCATTTTAAGAATAAAAAAGACATCCAGAGGAAACAAGGTGTCCTTTTCTCAGCCTCCAGAAACACTAGGGACAGCACAGGTAGCACAAGTGTTTGGTCTTAAACAAAATTAAAACTAAGTAGGGAAGAAAATGGAAAACAGAACACAGCCTAGCAAAGCAGCCAGAGATCACATGCAGCAGGTGACAGGAAGCCTTGCAGACACTTCACAGCCACCAGGATGAGCTTCATCCCAGGTCCCTGCAGGCCCTCTGGGCTCCATAGAACCTCCACCCAGCAGTCCACAAAAGCAAAAGGCGGCCAAGAACTCTCACTGTCATCCTGGCAAGAAAGAAGCAGCAGCCTCCTTGAACCCAGAAAAGCCACCCCTCCCTCCACAAACAGGAGGAGCCCCCTGCACACCAACCACATAAGGAAGCCCAAGCGGCCAGACCCAAAATAAAAATAAGAGGAGCGTGGGAAGATAGATGACAGCTCAATTAAATTTATCCTGGGAGCACTGGGAGGCTCGGTCTCTCTGAAGACTCCAACTCAAAAGTAAAACTAAAATTTAAGGGGAGGGAGCCCACAGAAGAGAGGACAGTTCAGTTAAGTCTGGGCTGGGAACACTTGGAGACTCTACTTCGGGTGTCAGAGTCAGAAATAAAAATTAAAAAACGAGAGGGGGAGGTGTCAGTTTATTTTGTGTGTGAGTGTGTGTGCGTGTGTGTCTGTGTAGCACCTGGAGTGCAGGATTTGCCAGGGAGAGGAAAGTGGCGGCTCCGCCGGCCTTGAGGTGACCAGGCTCAAATCCGGCGTGAGTTTACGTTCTGGGCGACAGGGCAGAGTCCGAAGCCAGACTGCCCGCAGTCGGGAACAATGCTGGGCCCTGGAAAGGAGGGTCTTACTCCACCCCACGCCCCCCCCTCATGCCGTCGGCATCCCAGCCCCCACCCTCCCCCGGCCCACATCAGGGTAGGAACGCCCAAACCCGGGGTCCCAGAGCGGGCCTCACCCAGCAGCGCCCACAGGTGCTTCAGGCGCGTCAGCCCATCCTTCTCGGGGTCCAGCACCTTCTGGGTGGACTTCTTCGCAACCCCGTGGCTCCTTCCAGGGAACGTCCCGCCGCCGCTGGAAACCGCCCGCTGGCAGGGCAGGGGTGCCTGCGCCTTGCGAATAACCGCATAGGATCGGGGTCCCTGTTGCGCGGACCCCTCGCCAACCGCTGGCGGCCACGCCCATTGCCTGCGCCGCAGCCGCCGCAGCCGCCTCAGCAGAGGCTCTGGGGAGGAGGGGCGGGGCGGGTACTGCGAAATCCAGGGGCAAAAAGGCAGTGTCCACGCGGAATCCTCGCTGCACTGCCAGAGATGCGAGTCAGCCCTTCGGATGCGAGCGCAGCCAGCCCACTTGGACATGCCAACGCAGGCGCTAGTTCGCGGGCCGGCTCTGAGCTCCTTCTTCCTCCTCCCCAGTCAGTGGGTGTCAAGGCCTCTCTGGAAATGTAGTTCTTTAGGGGGCGAGGTGCGGGGACTTAACCTTCCCAGAGTCCCCAAGTTGCTGGACAGCACCCGCCTGCCCCCTCCAGGAAGAGGCCCAGAGTTCCCAACCCTTCACTCCTTGCTCTGGGCCACCAGCCCATTTTCCTCTAGTGCAACGTGAACCACAAGAACATGTCAGTAAGAAAAAGTCAAGGCTTTAAAATGCAAACTATTGGGGCGCCTGGGTGGCTCAGTGGGTAAGCCGCTGCCTTCGGTTCAGGTCATGATCTCAGGGTCCTGGGATCGAGTCCCGCATCCGGCTCTCTGCTCAGCAGGGAGCCTGCTTTGCTCTCTCTCTCTGCCTGCCTCTCCATCTACTTGTGATTTCCCTCTCTCAAATAAATACATAAAATCTTTAAAATGCAAACTACTTTTCCTTTTGACTTCTAGGAATCACACAAAGGAGGGAGTCTGAGTCCCTTTGACCAAACTAAAATCAGAGCTCCAGCTTCACACCAACATCAGTGGCTTTGGCAGCAGGAAGAACATCCCTAGACTCTGCATGAGGAGTCCAACCGGTACACTTGGTTCCTGGGATCCAGCTTCACTGGGGTATGAAGTAGCCTTGCCTAGAGGGCTCCTCAGGCTCTTGTCTCTTGCTTTGTAGGAAGTGCACCCATCTTCCCTGTGGTGTGCAAGGTCCCATAGCAATCCAGTAGCAAAACCAGAAATAGAACCTGAGGGACCTGACTCTCAGGCTGGTATGCTTTTGCAGATTAGGTGCCTGAAACCTGGAACAAAACTTTGAAAAGGAAAATGGCCTGGAGATTTCTTACAAGAGATCTGTAGGATTATTTACTGGCCTCTCGATCCTCTGACGCTCCAAATGTGGACATTTGAGCGAGTACTTAAGCTGGCTCCTTAAAATCATGGGCTTTCCATACACTTGGAGCACCATTTTTCTCATTCAAGGGAACCTGTACCTTGGGGACAAACCCAAGAGATATGAAATAGCTTTGTATTCTCATAATTAGCATAATATTTGACCTCCATAAGCACTTGTTAAAAGTTTATTACAGAAAATGGAATAAGAGCTAGTTCTATAGAAAAATAGAAAACCTCTAACAATGAGAAGAAATGTGTTTGCATGCCTGGATGATAGAAATGTCCATATCTGAATCCAAGGAACATGGGATTGCAACTATTTCTTAGAAAAAGGAAATCATCTTCAATGATCTGGGTGGTGCCTAAATCTAATGACTGTCTTCTACTTATATAAGACAGAAGAGGAAAAGACACAGAGAAGGCCATGTGAAAATGGAGGCAGAGATTGGAGTCATGTAGCCATAAGCCAAGTGATCCTGGAGCCACCAGAGCTAGAAGAAACAAGAAAGGATTCTGTCAGGGGGTTGTCCAGAGGGAGCACCAACACCTTGATTTTAGACTTCTGAACTTAAGAAATCAGAAAATAAATGTCTGCTATTTTAAGCCACCTTGTTTGTGGTACTTTGTTGTAGCAGCCCTGGAAAATGAATACCACCAGATGCTGGAGACAACCCAGTGTGACTGTCTAGCAAGATCAGAATGACCAATATTGATTATAAGATCTTGAATAAATAACATTCAAGAATCCATAATGATACTCAAAAGAATGCTTTGTGATGTCCTAGGTGGGTGTTTCCAGTAGAAAACATACGTGTACTTTTGACGATTTGGAGCAGGGTTGGGTTTTTCTTTGTTTGCTTTTGTTTTTGTTTTTAGCTTATTTATTTGAAAGAGAGAGTGAGAGAAGGGGAAGGGGTGGGTAAAGGGAGAGGGATGGGGCAGAGGGAGAAGAATAATCAGTCTCCCTGCTGAGCAGGGAGCCCCATCTTGTCTCTAGGCTGATTATCATCCAAGGACCCTGGGATCAGGACTTGAGCTGAAGGCACGTGCTTAATGGACTAAGTCAACCAGGTCTCCCTGGGTGGGTATTTTTTTTTTTAAAGAAGAGAATGTGATAGCCCCAGATGGCTAAGACCCTTTCTCAGTAACAAATGGGGAACCTGATCTGAACTGGCTATGTGTTTCACGATTCTAACCAGGGAAGAGTGCAGGGATTTAGAGCTTTACAATTCCCCCCCATACGTCACATACCAGAAAGGATCATGTTTTCCTGATGACAGAAAATTGAATTCACATCTTCAGGAAGACAGAGCCCAAGAAACCAGGTCTGAGTGAGGGAAATGAGAGACCAAAAGGTCCCAAAGAATGAGAGAAACACTTATCAATTCTTTTTTTTTTTTTTAAAGATTTTATTTATTTATCTGACAGAGAGAAATCACAAGTAGACGGAGAGGCAGGCAGAGAGAGAGAGAGGGAAGCAGGCTCCCTGCCGAGCAGAGAGCCCGATGCGGGACTCGATCCCAGGACCCTGAGGTCATGACCTGAGCTGAAGGCAGCGGCTTAACCCACTGAGCCACCCAGGCGCCCAACTTATCAATTCTTGATGTTGTCTGCAGGAGAATTTCAGATTTTTGTTCTGTTTTGTTTTTGTATCCAATTTACATATATTCAAACCAACACATATTTACTGAACAAGTCATACCATTAAACTGTGATGACCATAGTTTTCTAATTCCCATTCTTTTCTATTTTGCAGAAAATTGTTGTTTCAAGGGCCATGTGGAAACTGCAACTCCTGCCGTTATTGATGTTAAATATTTATCAAACAATTCTACCATTCCTCATTGTTGGGCTTATACCCAGCACAGGGTCAGGGTCAGCAATCAATCACTATTTGTGGAATAAACAAAATCATTCATTTCTTCATTAATATCTCCATGAGCATTATTAAGGAATGTTGTTTAGTACAATGTTTTCAATTTAACTAATGTGTTATGAATCCAAATGTTAAAACTCTACCCTTCTTCCCTCAGAAATCTTTTTAAAATATAAAGAGACCTCCCTGTCTTCTTAAAGAGCTTATTCGCTGTTTATGAAACCACAATCTGCCCCACACATCCACTGTGATTCCCTTCAACTCCTCTTACAGGGGTGTTGCTACCAGACACAAAGGAGAAATGCCTGGTAGATCTTCCCCATCTAATTTTAACCATTTCTTGACCCCAAATTCAATCTCTGCTATCAGAGATCATTTGTTTCCCTTTTGAACATCCATATTGGAATGTTTCTATATGTTTAGAACTGCCAGTTCTAAGTTTCCAGATAATCTAAAGGTTAAGGTATTTTACTTTCTAGTTGTCACTCATCAGAGTTTTTCAGTTTGGAAGGATTTGGGGTTTCTTCAGGTTGACTAAATCATCCTGTGCCTGCACATCAGTCCTAGTTGTCATGATTGTTCTATTAATTTTAATATGTGTGAAAATTTAACTTTTTTGATGCAAATTTTTTTTTATCAGATAAGCTCATTGTGCCTGTCCTCAGAAGTAAGATCTTTTTGTATGCTAGATGCACTGTGGATCTTCATTTGGATATTGCCACAGAGAGCCAGCCCCAGTGAACTTCTGTGACATAGACTATTTTTATGGATCTTTGCATTCTTATTTTCTTAAAAAGGAAAGCATTGATCTAATAAATTAATTTTTTATATCAACTCTTACCCTAAAATTTTGAATTCATTCAATGTGTATCCTGTGCCCCTGAGAATCTGCATCTATCTAAAATTCCTAAGAAAAGAAGGATGCCCCTCCCTAAGAATGAAATACCAGCTCAACACCTAAGAAACAAGAAACCCAATGTCCTTGTTTTCCAGATGCTATATTACTGTAGACACCAAAAACATGTTTTTCTCCTCCAGAAAGATTTCCAAATAGTCTTTTCTTTCCAAATATCTGTTAAATGAGGAGATTTAATACTTTGAACTTGATTATAAATCATTTTATATGAGAATTTCACTTCAGGACAGACTTGAAAAAGTTTTCAAAAATATGCTAGCCATTTTGATATGTCTGATGGACACTTGATAACAAAGAAATTCTTTAAGGGGAAAAAACTTAATCACTTTTCTAAATTTACTCAAGCAAATATCTTTGCAGCTGTGCATTTCAATCACAATGTCATCTGCTTTGGATATATTTTCTTTTCTTTTCTCTTCTTTTTAACATCAGAACAGTATTAACATTTCAGTTGTAAATCCTGGTAACACATCAACATTACAAAAATGTAAGGCCATAACCTTTTGTGAATTCAAAAAATTGTCTTTGAATGATAACGTCGGAAAAATAAAGAATCATGGAAACTCTCTAGATAGTAAATCCAACTTGCGTAGCAGGACGATGTACAAAGGCTGGAGAGAGATAAAGTTTCATAGGTGAGAAGCCTGTGAAAATGTGCTCATGACCTCACCTCTTTCCCCATTACACAAAATGCCACTATTAGGTTTAATATTAGGTAAGATGTACTCCATAATTTAGAACGAGGTGCTAGATTTTCTGAAAATGAGTGGAGGAGGAGGAGGAGTCAAGATGGCAGAGGAGTAGCAGGCTGAGATGACATTAGGTAGCAGGAGATGAGCTAGTTTATCAAACCATTCCAAACACCTACAAATCCAACAGGAGATCAAAGAGAAGAAGATCAGCAATTCTAGAAGTGGAAAAACAACCACTTTCTGGAAGGCAGGACCTGTGGAGAAATGAATCCAAAGCCACAGGAAGATAGACTGCGGGGGGAGGGGCCAGCTCCCTGCAAGCAGCTGAGCAATGGAGCACAAAATCAGAACTTTTTAAAGTCTGCTCCACTGAGGGACATCGCTCCAGAGGCTAAGTTGGGGTGAAGGTCATGCTGGGACAGCGTGTTCTCAGGTCCTGTGGGATCACAGAAGGATCGGGGGTGTCTGAGTGTCACAGAGCTTGCAGGTGTTAGAGCGGTGAAGCCAGCTACAGAGACAGAGCCAAGGAATGAGCTCTTAACTCCGGGTTACCTTAAACTGTGATCCATGGGACAGTCAAGCCACTGCTCTTTGCGTGGATCACACAAGATTTGGAGGACCCCCCCTGGAAGAGCCAAGGAGTGAGCTCTTAACTCCGGGTTACCTTAAACTGTGATCCATGGGACAGTCAAGCCACTGCTTTTTGCGTGGATCACACAAGATCCGGAGGACCCCCCCTGGAAGAGCGCAGGGATCTGCTGGGTTTGGAGACTCCAGACAGGGCTGTGTGCCAGAGACAGAGAAGCTTGGCCTCAGGCTGGGTGATCTCGGAGCATGGCCAAAGGCCAGGGAGACAGGAGTGATTGAGCGCTTTCCTCCAAGGGTGCACTGAGGAGTGGGGCCCCAAGCTCTCTGCTGCTCTGGGCCAGAGAATGGGAGACAGCCATTTTCCTTCCCGTCCTCCAGAACTCTATGGAAAGCATTCAGGGAACAAAGTCTCCTGAAAGTGAACCCAGCCCCTGGTAAGGGTGGTGAAATTCTGCATTGGGCAAAGACACTTGAGAATCACTACAGTAGGTCCTTCCCCCAGAGGATCAGCAATAAATCCAGCCAAGACCAAGTTCACTTACCAAGGAGAACAGTGGAATTCCAGAGGAGGAGAAAGCAAAGCATGGAATTCAGGCCTTTCTCCCCATGATTCTTTAGTCTTGAAAAGTTAATTTAATTTTTTTTAATTTTATTTTTTCTTATGCTAATTTTTTTAAATTTTTAATCTTTCCCTTTTACCATTTTTAACTAGTTTAACAATACCTCTCATAAAAATATTTTTGAACCTTCCTTACTATAGTCATATTTTATCCTTTATTGTATGTAACTTGATTTTAATTATACACATAATGTTTTCACTTCTAAAAATATCTGGGATACAACTTCTTCTAATAGATCAAAATATACCATAAATCAGGCACAGGGCTTTGCTCTAGTCTTCAGCCTGAGTAAATTCTCTCCACTTTTTATTCCTTTATACTTCCAATCAACTTATCTTATCCACTCCTATTTTAGAATTTTTTTTTAAAATTTCATCTTTATTGTCATATTCCAACCCTCCATCGTGTTTACCCTTATTTTGTGTATTGTGTGTGTGTGTGTGTGTGTGTGTGTGTGTGTGTATTTTTTCATTCTATAAAATTTTGGAAGGTAGTTTCTTCTAAGAGACCAAAAGACTCCCAAATTAAGTGGGTGACTCTGTGACTCTGTTCTCTTCACCAGTCTAATATTTATATTTTCCTTTTTTATATTTTTCCTTTTTTTCCCCTGAACTTTTTATCCTCTCTCTTACCCCCAAAATTTGGGGCCTCTTCTGATTTGGTTAAAGCATATTTTCCTGGGGTCTTTGGCACATTTTTAATATATTCATCTGGATAAAATGACAAGGCAGAAAAACTCACCACAAAAAAAAATAAAACAAAACAAACAAATAAACCACAAACAAACAAGAGGCAGTACCAAAGGCTAGGGACCTAATCAATACAGACATTGGTAATATGTCAGATCTAGAGACTGGAATGACGATTCTCAAGGTTCTAGATAATAGAGAAACCCTGTCTGGAGAAATCAAAGCCCTTTCTGGAGAGATAAAAGAACTAAAATCTAACCAAGCTGAAATTGAAAAAGCTATTAATGAGGTGCAATAAAAAGTGGAGGCTCTTACTCCTAGGAAAAATGATGCAAAGAGAGAATTAGTGACATAAAAGACCAAATGACAGAGAATAAAGAAGCTGAGCAAAAGAGAGAGAAACAACTACTGGACCATGAGGGGAGAATTCAAGAGATAAGTGATACCATAAGATGAAACATTAGAATAATTCAGATTCCAGAAGAAGATGAAAGAGAAAGAGGAGCAGAAGGTATACCAGAGAGAATTATTGTAGAGAATTTCCCCAATATGGCAAAGGGGACAAGCATCAAAATAAAAATCCGAGAGGCACAGAGAACCCTTCTCAAAATTAATAACAATAGGTCCACACCCCATCATCTAATAGTAAAATTTTCAAGCCTTAGTGACAAAGAGAAAATCCTGAAGGCAGCCCGGGACAAGAACTTCGTAACTTATAATATTAAAAATATTAGATTGGCAGTGGACTTATCCACAGAGACCTGGCAGGCCAGAAAGAACCAGCATGATATATTCAGAGCATTAAATGAGAAAAACTTGCAGCCAAGAATGCTATATCCAGCTAGGCTATCATTGAAAATAGGAGGAGAGAAAAAAAGCTTCCAGGACAAACAAAAACTGAAAGAATTTGTAAACACCAAACCAGCTCTACAGGAAATATTGAAAGGGGTCCTCTAAGCAAAGAGAAACCCTAAAGTTAGTAGATCAGAAAGGAACAGAGACAATATACTGTAATAGTCACCTTCCAGGCAATACAATGACACTAAATTCATATTTCTCAATAGTTACCCTGAATGTAAATGGGCTAAATGCCCCCAATCAAAAGACAAAGGGTATCAGAATGGATAAAAACACAAAAGCCATCAATATGTTGTCTAGAAGAAAGTCATTTTATTTTATTTTATTTTTTTTTAAAGATTTTATTTATTTATTTGACAGAGAGAGATCAAAAGTAGGCAGAGAGGCAGGCAGAGAGAGAGAGGAGGAAACAGGCTCCCTGCTGAGCAGAGAGCCCGATGTGGGACTCGATCCCAGGACCCTGAGATCATGACCTGAGCCGAAGGCAGCGGCTTAACCCACTGAGCCACCCAGGCGCCCAGAAAGTCATTTTAGACCCAAAGTCACCTCTGGATTTAAGGTGAGGGGGTGGAAAACAATTTACCATGCTTGTGGACATCAAAGGAAAGCTGTGGTGTCAATCCTTATATCAGATCCATTCGATTTTGAGCCAAAGAGTATAATAATAGATGAGGAAGGACACTATATCATATTCAAAAAGTCTGTTCAACAAGAAGATCTAACAATTTTAGAATTTTTTTTATTTGACAGAGAAATCACAAGTAGGCAGAGAGGCAGGCAGAGAGATGGGGGGGAAGCAGGCTCCCTGATGAGGAGAGTGCCTGGTGTGGGGCTGGATCCCAGGACTCTGAGATCATGACCTGAGCCAAAGGCAGACGCTTAATCCACTGAGCCACCCAGGTTCCCCGAATATCTAACAATTTAAAAAATCTGTGCCCCTAACATGGGAGCAGCCAAATATATAAACCAATTAATAACAAAATCAAAGAAACACATCAACAATAATACAATAATAGAAGGGGACTTTAACACTCCCCTCACTGAAATGGGTAGATCATCCAAGCAAAAGATCAACAAGGAAATAAAGGCCTTAAATGACAAACTGGAACAGATGGACATCACAGATGTATTCAGAACATTACACCCCAAAGCAACAGAATACACATTCTTCTCCAGTGCACGTGGAATATTCTCCAGAATAGATCACATCCTGGGTCATAAATCAGGTTTCAACCAGTATCAAAAGACTGGGATCTTTTCCTGCATATTTTCAGAACACAATGGTTTGAGCTAGAACTCAGTCTCAAGAGGAAATTTGGAAAGACCCCAAATACATGGAGATGAAAGAGCATCCTTTAAAGAATGAATGAGTTAACCAGAAAATTAAAGAAGAATTGAAAAAATACATGGAAACCAATGATAATGAAAACACAACACTTAGAAATCTGTGGGGCACAGCAAAGGCAGTCCTAAGAGGAAAATATACAGCAGTACAAGCCTTTCCCAAGAAACAAGAAAGATCTCAAATACACAACCTACACATACACCTAAAGAAGCTGGAAAAGAACAACAAAGAAAGCCTAAACCCAACAGGAGAAGAGAAATAATAAATATCAGAGCATAAGTCAATGAAATAGAAACAAACCAACAAACCAACAAACAAAAATAGAACAAAACAATAAAACTAGGTTCCTTGAAACAATAAAACTTTGGTTCCTTGTAAGAATTACTAAGATTGGGGCACTGGGTGTCTTGGTGGGTTAAAGCCTCTGCCTTCAGCTCAGGTCATGATCCCAGGGTCCTGGGATTGAACCCCCCCATTGGGCATTCTGATCAGCAGGGAGCCTGTTTTCCCTTCCTCTCTCTCTGCCTGCCTCTCTGGCTACTTGTGATCTCTGTCTGTCAAATAAATAAATAAAAGCTTTAAAAAAATTAATAAGATTGATAAACTCCTGGCCAGACTTATCAAAAAGAAAAGAGAAAGAGCTCCAATAAATTAAATCATGAATGAAAGAGGAGAGATCACAACCAACACCAAAGAAATACAAACAATTATAAGAACATATTATGAGCAAATATATGCCAGCAAATTTGACAATCCGGAAGAAATCGATGCATTCCTAGAGATGTATAAACTACCACAGTTGAACCAGGAAGAAATAGAAAACCTGAGCAGACCCATAACCAGTAAGGAGATTGAAGCAGTCATCAAAAATCTCCCAACAAACAAGAGCCCAGGGCTAGACGTCTTCCCAGCGGAATTCTACCAAACATTTAAAGAAGAATTAATTCCTATTCTCCTGAAACTGCTCCAAAAAATAGAAATGGAATGAAAATTTCCAAACAAATTTTATAAGGCCAGCATCACCTTGATCCCCAAACCAGACAAAGATCTCATCAAAAAAGAGAATTACAAACCAATATCCTTGATGAACACAGATGCAAAAATGCTCACCAAAATACTAGCCAATAGTATCCAACAGTATTTTAAAAGGATTATTCACCATGTCAACTGGCTGGTTGCAACAGGGCTGCAAGGTTGGTTAGATATCCGCAAATCAATTAATGTGATACAGTACATTAATAAAAGAATGAACAAGAACCATATGTTAACCTCAATATCATCAAAGCCGTCTATGAAAAATCCACCGTGAATATTATTCTCCATGGAGAAAAACTGAAAGCCTTTTCACTAAGGTCCGGAACACAGCAGGGATATCCATTATCATCACTGCTATTCAACATAGTACTAGCAGTCCAAGCTTTAGCAATCAGGCAACAAAAAGAAACTAAAGGCATCCAAATCCAAAGAAGAAGTTGATTATCACTCTTCACAGATGATATGATACTATTTGTGGAAAACCCAAAAGGCTCCACTCCAAATCTGCTAGAACTTGTACAAGAATTCAGTTAAGTGTCAGGATATAAAATCAATGCACAGAAATCAGTTGCATGTCTCTACACCAACAACAGGACAGAAGAAAGAAAAATTAAGGAGTCAATCTCATTTACAGTTGCACCCCAAACCATAAGATAACTAGGAATAAACCTAACCAAAGAGGCAAGGACTCTATACTCAGAAAACTATAAAGTACTCATGATAGAAATTGAGACAAAGAAATGGAAAAATGTCCCATGCTCATGGATTGGAAAAACAAATATTGTGAAAATGCTATGCTACCTAAACCGATCTACACGTATAATGCAATCCCTATCAAAATCCCATCCATTTTGTTCCAAGAAATGGAACAAATAGTCCTAAAATTTATATGGAACCATAAAAGCCAGAGGAATATTGAAAAAGAAAACCAAAGTTGGTGGCATCACAATTCCAGACTTCAAGCTCTATTACAAAGCTGTCATCATCAAGACAGTATGATACTGGCATGAAAACAGAATAGAAAGCCCAGAAATAGACCCTCAACTCTATGGTCAACTAATCTTCAACAAAGCAGGAAAGAATGTCCAATGGATAAAAGACAGTCTCTTCAGCAACTTCTGTTGGGAAAATTGGACAGCCCCATGCAGAAAAATGAAACTGGATCATTTCCTTACACCACACGAAAAAAGACTCAAAATGGATGTAGGACCTTAATGTGAGAAAGGAATCCATCAAAATCTATGAGGAGAATACAGGAAGCAACCTCTTCGACCTCAGCCACAGCAACTTTTTCCTAGGAATATTGACAAAGGCAAAGGAAGCAAGGGCAAAATGAACTATTAGGACTTCATCAAGATCAAAAGCCTTTGCACAGCAAAAGAAACAGTTGACAAAACCAAAAGACAACTGAAAGAGTGGGAGAAGATATTTGCAGATATCTTCTACAAATTTGAAGACATCAGACAAAGGGCTAGTATCCAAAATCTATAAAGGGCTCAGCAAACCAAAATCTATAAAGGGCTCAGCAAACTCAAGACCCAAAGAACAAATAATCAAATCAATAAATGAGCAGAGGACATGAACAGACATTTCTGCAAAGAAGACATCCAGATGGGTAACAGACACATGAAAAAGTGTTCCACATCACTCGGCATCAGGGAAATACAAATCAAAACCACAATGAGATACAACCTCACACCAGTCAGAATGACTAAAATTAACAAGTCAGGAAATGACAGATGCTGGTGAGGATGCAGAGAAATGGGAACCCTCCTACACTGTTGGTGGGAATGCAAGTTGGTGCAACCACTCTGGAAAACAGCATGGATTTTCCTCAAAAAATTGAAAATAGAGCTACCCTATGCCCCAGCAATGGCACTATTGGGTATTTATCCTAAATATACAAACGTAGTGATCGGAAGGGGCACGTCACCCAAAAGTTTATAGCAGTAATGTCCACAATAGCCAAACTATGGAAAGAACCTACATGTCCTTCAACAGATGACTAGAGAAGGAAGATGTGGTATATATATATATATATATACAATAGAATACTGTGTAGCCATCAAAAAATGCAATCTTGCCTTTTGTGATTACACGGATGGAACTAGAGAGTATTATGCTTAGTGAAATAAGTCAGTCAGAGAAAGACAATTATGATATGATCTCCCTGATATGAGGAAGTTGAGAGGCAACATGGGGAGTTTGGGGGATAGGAAAAGAATAAATGAAAGAAGATGGGATTGGGAGGGAGACAAACAATAAGAGACCCTTAATCTCCCACTGAGCCACCCAGGTGCCCCAAGAGACCCTTAATCTCACAAAACAAACTGAGGGTTGCTTGGCGGTGGGGGGTGGGGTGGGGATAAGGTGGTTGGGTTATGGACATTGGCGAAGGTATGTGATATGGTGAGTGCTGTGAAGTGTGTACA
The DNA here is from genome assembly GCF_964662115.1 of Mustela nivalis. NCBI lineage: Eukaryota > Metazoa > Chordata > Mammalia > Carnivora > Mustelidae > Mustela > Mustela nivalis. The sequence continues at coordinate 111,747,116 of NC_139021.1, forward strand.
CCTGGTGATTCACAGACCTGTACCCCTGGGGCTAAAAATACATTATATGTTAATAAAAAAAATAAATTATAAAAAATAAATATAGATTATATGATGTCCACAAAAACTATTCATCTATTCATTTAAATGGAGAAGTCCATCACACAGTTTTGCTTCTATATCTTGTAATTTTCTAGAAAAATGAATCTCAAAATAATTCTTAGAGAACACTAATTCTTACTAATCATGACACAAGAATGCAAATTCTTTTACTTATCTACATGTAAATGTATGTCCTAAATGGAGACTCGGTATTTCAGACAAATTTCTCAGTTTTAAGCAACAGAAATTGACTGGCTATTTAAGTAAAGATGACTCATGCAGAGAATGCCAGATTCCCAAAATCAGTGGAAGGTTGGAGATGCAGTCCTGGAAAACAATGAGAAAATTAGATCTAAGGTAGCACTGGGAGGCCTAGAAAAGTCATAGAGCAGAACACATGGGTCAGCATACAAAGACTTCCATGACAATGAAAGAACTTCCACCGTCCTACACATCTTCAAGTTCAAAGTCTCAAGAACATCCAGTTGGCTAAGTCTTAGATGGCTACCTAGCTCGTGTGTCCACCCACCTGGCAGCTCTGGGTCCGAAAATCTGAGGTGTTAATTCTCTTTGTACGTAGGACCTCCTCCACCAAGACACCTATACAGGATAAGAAATACCCCACCCCTAAAATAATGGAGTGTATTATTGGAGAAAGGAAAGTTGGATGCTGAGTAGCTAAAATAACAACAATAAGGAGTAAACAATAACAAAGAAAATAACAAGGTGAATCATCATTTAGGATTCATGTGACATAAATTAACATATGCCCTGGAATATGAAAATGAACCACCCATTGGGTTGATCTATAATTAAGATCTTGTATTTTATTAAGATGATTTGAAGACATAGTTTACTGCTTTCAGTTAATCTTTAAGGAAGACTTAGAGCTGATAGTTTTTTGTTTTTTCCCATATGTTAACTGGGAAACCCCTGATATCACTTAGACATAGGATATGTGTCAATTAGGCAATTATTAAAATCATCTTAGTGAATAACTGGAAAGAACTGAATCCTATTGTTTTTTCTGTTTAACCAAAATTGAATAATTCAAATGTCACAGAGAACATTACTAAGTACTTCCCTTTATATTACCCTTCTTTCTATGTCTTTATGTTCCTTCTTTTCTCTAAATTTCTTTCTCTAAATTGATGTGTCCCCTCCATGAGACACACATTTTCAAATCATTCTGAGTAATGTTTCTGATCCAATCAGTAGACTTCACTGAGTCCCTACTCTGTGCTAGTTTACGCCCACAACTGAAGTTACAAACAGAATGAGGACACAGTCTTGATCCTCAGAAAAGTCACAGTCTAGCTGAGAATTCAGACATAGGCCTGAGCTCAGAGAGCTCACAGTCTAGTGCAGGAGATGGATACCTAAGTAGATAATAATAATTAACAATAGCAATACAGGCAGGACATTATGGGAGATACCAGGAAGGACTGGGCAGTAGAGATGAGGGGAGGATCAGAGAAGGCTCACTGGAGGAGGTGACATCTGAACTGGGGAGAATATCTCAACACACCACAGGCAGAGTAAGGAAGAAAACGCAATGGACTGTGTGAAGATCACCAGAAGCAGTCTGGTTTTGTGTGGCTTCCCCTCAGGTTTGTGCTTGTGGCTGTACTGTAATGTAAGGGTTGCAGAAATATATGATGTTCTTGTAACCTTATAAAAACAGGGCCAACTGATAGTAAAATGTGATGAGGCCAAAGCTGGAAGAGACTCTATAGAAGCAGGACAGAATGAGGGCAAAAGCAGAGGGTCTGAATCCCAGTCCTTTCCCCTTACTAGCTATGTAATCTTAAGTGGGTGACTCAATTCTCCAAGCCTCTGTTTTCTTCATTTATAAAATGGAGAGAAACTCACATTAGGCTATTCATTCTAAGGAGTAAATGAGTAGAGAAAGGATCGAACACAATGCTTGGTACAAAAATGTTGTTCACTGACTACTATTTTGTTTTTCTCTTCTCCTCCACTTCCAGAAAATACAAACAAGGCAACTTCTTCTTGCTAAGATTGTGCACACTTGATTTCTCCATGTGTCACCTAGGAGGGGTTGACACAGCTGAGTTTCTCATGGTTTTACCTCATTGAATCTGAACACCATCAGAATAGGTCAAAGCAATATCCAAGAACCGTTTATCTCACACATTGGTGACATGTACTCTTCAGTAATAGGGGGCGTATTCATGGATGCTGCCATCACATCAGGTTAGATATTGCTCCGTTCTGAATTGTCAGTGATACTGGATTAGGAATGTTGGCTAAGGGAAAAGACATAACATGTGACTCAGCAGTTTGTTCTGGGCATATTTTGCTTCCTCTGCTTTCTGTGAGACCAAACCCATGAAGAGTTTATGGGTCCTTTTCAAAAGTTAAAGTCACAATTCAGATGATTATAAATCAGGTTATAATAAATCAAATTAATAATTCCACTATAACAGTCATAAAACAACAAAATAACACCCCACAGTGTAAAAGGTTTGGTTTAAATAACCTATCCAAAAGATACCAATTGAGGTTTTTCTCCAGCACTTACATGTTCATTTTTTAAATCAAATAATAAGCCTTTTGTCTGAGCCTCTTCACAATTCAAGGTTCTTCTCATTCATTCGTTGATTCAAAAAGCATTAACTGATTTTTTTTTTTTTTTTTTGCTGGGCACTTTTTCTAGTCACTGAATGGGTAGAAATTAAAAAAAAATAAAGGAAAAATCCTTGTTCCTGAGTTGCTGTCTGGTTGGGTAAACTATCTGAAGATGACACCTTACAAAATATTGTTTAAGATGTTTTTATTTTTAACTTTCAGAAAGTATTTTAAAAAACCCCTCCTTTCCTTTGCATTTGTATAATTCTGCTCCACTCCATCTCAGCCCTGGTTGTGAGTTTGCCTACTGTAGGTGCAGGCTATATAATTCCACTGGATTGTCAAGGGTTATCAGCAAGGAAATCCTGGAGTCTTAGAACGTCTTGAGAGTGACAGATGTATTCCCTCAGTATAAAATGGAAAAATAAGAATCAAAGTTGGTTAGTAAGTGGTTGTCACCAGGACTGGAGATGGAAAGAACAACCTGAATATGACATGCTAGTGCTGGCGGCATTAGGGTGGCCGGACAATGCCATCTCATCCCAGTACCATTTTGCAAAGCAATTTTGTGCTCCTTCTTCCATCAGTCTTCAAGACAGCCTATAAATCTGGGTTTCTTATCCCCATTTCACCTAGACTAAGATAAGTTGTGTGGCTTCCCAAGGTTATCCAGCTCGCAAGAAGCAGGTCAAAAGGACAAATCAGAGGGACTGAGATCAGCAGAGCTCAGGAATTAAGTAAATAACTGTGTTGGCCTTTTGGCAGTTGCAGATCAAGATAGACCAGCTCAAAAAGAATGGGATAGACTCATGAAGGAGAATGTAAAGACTTCCCTGGGAACTGACACCTACCAAGACTTTAGACTTTGACTTTCAAACCAGAGGTTACTTTAAAGTTCATCCAGACAAACTTTAGAATCTGGTCACTTCTCCAAATCTCTGAAGTTAATGAATAGTCCAACTAGGTAAGAACTTCCAGTGTCTTGACTCCTAGGCCAATGCTCAACATCACCTCATTATTTGCTGGCTAGAAAGGTTAGTGGAAGTTCAACTTTTAGTAAAAACTTGAAGGAGCCTGGACTTATCTTTGACAGTGGTTCTTCTGAATGAACCATACTCCCAGTGTTCATACACCCCTGCATTTTCCCTTTCCCTTTGAATCGAAGCTGATTCTGTGATCTTCTTTAACCCATTGGACATAGACGAAGTGACAGGGTACCAGTTTCCATGCTAAGCCTTAAAAGGACCTGGCAGCTTTTTTTTTTTTTTTTTTTTTTTATTCACACATGAAGAAGACAGTCACCGTGGAAGAAGTTTGACTGCCCCCCTGAGAGATATCTAATCTAGACATATGGAGAGACCACACAGAGAGGAACTGAAGCCCCTGGCTAACAGCCTTAGCTGAGCTTCGAGCCAACAGTTAACACCACCTTCCCAGCCATGAGAGAGAGTGGGGCCATCTTGCAAGTGCATCCTGGGGTCCAGGTCAAAACTATCAGCGATGTAGATCAGAGTTGAACTGTCTCAGCCAAGCCTTACCAAAATTACAGGATTGTGAACAGATAAACAAGAAGGTAATTGGAGTAAGCCACCAAGTTTGGAGATGATTTGTTACATACCAGGAAGTAGCTACAACAGTGAAGGTATGTGCTGCTGGCTCCAAGAATCTGGACCCACCAAATTTGGAAGACTTATCTCCTTAGTTGGACAGAGCCACACACTGCATCCACTGGCTTATCTCTACGTCATTCTGAACTCTAGATCTGACATATTACCAATGTCTGTATTGATTAGGTCCCTAGCCTTCGGTACTACCTCTTGTTCTTTTTTTTTTTGTGGTGAATTTTTCCACCTTGTCATTTTGTCTAGATAAGAGTATATGAAGGAGGAACGCAGGGGCTCAGTTGGTTGGACAACTTCCTTCGGCTCAGGTCATGATCCCGGAGTCCCGGGATCGAGTCCCTCATCGGGCTCCCAGCTCCACGGGGAGTCTGCTTCTCCCTCTGACCTTCTCCTCGCTCATGCTCTCTCACTGTCTCTCTTGCCAATAAATAAATAAAAATCTTTTTTAAAAAAGCGTATATGAAGGAGAAAGTAAAATACTAACAGGGTGGCAACAAACCCAGGAAAATATGCTTTAACCAAATCAGAAGGGATCCCAAATCATGAGGGGGGAGAAAGTGGGTAAAAATAGATTCAGAAAGAAAAGAAAAGAAACAATTAAAAAAAAAAGAATAAAGAAAAAATATAAAAAAGAAAAAATATATACATATATTACATAAACTAGTTTTAAAAATGTTAAAAAAGAAAAGGGTAAAAGTTAAAAAAAAATTTAGCAGAAGGGAAAAATTGAAAAAGAATAAAAAATTAAATTAACTGCAAGACTAAAGAATCATGGGGTGAAATCCAAGAGTTTCGTGCTTTGCTTTCTCCTCTTCTGGAATTCCGCTGCTCTCCTTGGTATTGAAACTGCACTCCTTGGTAGGGGAACTTGGTCGTGGCTGGATTTCTTGTTGATCTTCTGGGGAGGGGGCCTGTTGTAGTGATTTGCAAGTGTCTTTGCCCCAGGCGGAATTGCACCACCCTTACCAGAAGCCGGACTGAGTAATCTGCTTGGGGTTGCTTTTGGGAGCTTTTGTTCCCTGAGCGCTTTCCGTACAGTTCCAGAGGTCGGGAATGAAAATGGCAGCCTCTTGGTCTCCTGCCTGGAGGATCTGAGAGCCCGGGGCCCCACTCCTCAGTGCGCCCTCAGAGAACAGCGCCCAATTACTCCCGTTTCCCTGGCCTCCAGCTGCACTCCGAGCTCACCCAGCCTGCGACTGGTTCAAGGTAACCCTGAGCTGAGAGCTCACTCCTCGGCTCTGTCTCTGTAGCTGGCTTCCCTGTTCAAATACCTGCGAGCTCTGCGACACTCAGACTCCCCCATCCTTCCGTGACCCTGCGGGACCTGAGGCCATGCTGACCCCACGTGGGCTTCACCCCGGTTTAGCCACTGGAGCGATGTCCCTCAGCGGAACAGACTTTTAAAAGTCCTGATTTTGTGCTCTGTTGCTCCGCTGCTTGCCAGGAGCCGGCTCCTCCCCCCATGGTCATTCTTCCCCTCGCTTTGGATTCGCTTCTCTGCCAGTCCTACCTTTCAGAAAGTGGTGGATTTTCTGTTTCTAGAATTGCTGTTCTTCTTCTCTTCGATCTCTCATTGGATTTGTAGGTGTTTACAATCTTTAGATAAACTATCTAGCTGATCTCCTGCTAGCTGAAGTAGTCTCAGCCTGCTACTTCTCTGCCATCTTGACTCCTCCCCCATCTCTTATATATTTTTAATAACAGTCCTCTATCAGATATGTCTTTTGCAAATTTTTTTTCTCCCAGTGTGTGGCTTATCTTTTTATCTTCTTGACAATGTCTTTTGTGAAGCAGAAGCCTTCAGTTTTAATGAAGCCCAGCTTATTGATATTTTATTTCATGGAGCGTGCCTTTGGTGTATATATATAAAAAAAAATCTTTGTCATATCCAGGGTCATTTAGGTTTTCTCCAATGTTGTCATCTGTATTATAATAGGATTTATATTTAGGTCTATGATCCATTTTGAGTTAATTTTGAAGGGTGTAAGGGCTCCGTCTAGATTATTATTTTTTTTAATTCTATTTATTTATTTGACAGAGAGGGATCACAAGTAGGTGGAGGCAAGCAGAGAGAGAGGGGGAAGCAGGCTCCCTGCTGAGCAAAGAGCCTGATGCTCGACCCCAGGACCTTGAGATCATGACCTGAGCAGAAGGCAGGGGCTTAACCCACTGAGCCACCAAGGTGCCCCTAGATTTTTTTTTAAATATATGTGGTTATCCAGTTGTTGCAGCACCATTTGTTGAAAAGAATATTTTTGCTTCTTTGTCAAAGATCAGTTGGCTATATGACTATATTTATGTAGGTATATTCATGGGCTGTTTATTCTGTCTCATTGATCTACTTGTCTATTTTTTTGCCAATCGTACTGTCTTGATTGCTGTAGCTTTGTAGTAAGTCTTGAAGTTGATTTTTATCAGTAAGACTTTGCTCTTCTTCAGTATTGTGTTGGTTTTTCTGAGTCTTTGACATCTCTACATGAAATATAGAATCAGTTTGTTGATATCCACAAAATAACTTTTTGGAACTTTTATTGGGATTTTGTTGAGTCTATAGATCAAGGTGAGAATAACTGACATTGTGACAATATTGAGTCTTCCTATCCATAAGCATGGAATATCTCTTCATTTATTTAGCTGTTCTGACATATTACCTTTGGGTTTTATAATTTTCCTCATATAGATGTTATAAATATTTTGTTAGATTTATAACTAAGCATTTCATTTTATGGGGTGCTAATGTAAATGGTATTGTGTTTTTAACTTCAAATACCATTTTTTCATTGCTAGTATACAGGAGAGTGATTCACTTTTGTATATTAACCTTGTATACTGGAACTTTGCAATAATTGCTTATTATTTCCAGGAATTTTTTGACAGTTTTGTTCCCTACATAAATGATCATGTCAATTACAAACAAAGAGAGTTTTATTTCATCCTTCCCAATCAGTATAATTTTTATTTCCTATTATTGTCTTATTGCATTACCTAAGACCTCCAATATGGTATTGAGAAGGGACACTCTTGTCTTGTTCCTAATCTAGCAGGACAACTTATAGTTTCTCACCATTAAGTGTAATGTTAATTATGGGGGATTTTTTTGTATATGTTCTTTATCCAGAATGTGTATTCTGTTGTGTTTTAATGAGATAGTTGATAAATGTTGACTAGGTCCACTTGACTAATGGTGTTCAACTATGTCCTTACTGGTTTTCCACTGGCTCTGCCCATTTCTTTTTTTTTTTTTTCTGATTTTATTTATATTTATTTATTTGAGAGAAAGAATGAGAATGGAGAAGTCAGAGGGAGAAGCAGACTCCCTACTGAGCAGGGAGCCTCATATGGGACTCGATCCCTGGACTCTATCCTGGGACTCCAGGATCATGCCCTGAGCCAAAGGCAGTTACTTAACCAACTGAACCATCCAGGCACCCAGATCCTCCGATTTCTGAAGAGGGTGTTGAATTCTTCAGCTGTAATAATGAATTCATCTATTTCTCCCTGTAGTTCTAGTAGTTTTTGCCTCAGTCATTTTGACATCTGTTGTTAGACACATATATTTTAAGAGCCTGCTTTCTTTTTATTAGTGTTAACATGGTATATATATATATATATATATCTCGCCATCCCTTTACTTTTAATTTCTATAAGTGTCTTTATATTTAAAATAAGTTTCTTTTTTTTAAGATTTTATTTATTTGAAAGAGAGATGAATGGGGGGAGGGGCTGTGAGAGAAGGAAATGCAGACCACCCACTGAGCAGGGAGCCTGATGCAGGTCTCAATTCCATTACCCCAAGATCATGACCTGAACTGAAGGCAGATACTTAACCGACTGAGCTACCTAGGCACCCCTAAAATAAGTTTCTTATAGATAAAATATAGTTAGATCTTGTATTTTGATCCACTCTAATAATCTCTTTTAGTTGGTATATTTAGACAATTAACATTTAAAGTGATTATTGATATTTTTGGATTGATACCTACCATAGTTGTTACTATTTTCCATTTAGTACCTTTGTTCTTTGTTCCTGTTTTTATCTTCCTCTCCCTTTTGTAGTTTTTAAAAAATATTTTATTTATTTATTTGTCAGAGAGAGATCACAAGCAGGGGGAGCAGCAGCAAGCAGAGCAGGCAGAGGGAGAAGCAGATTCCCTGCTCAGCAAGGAGCCTGATGTGGGTCTTGATCCCAGGACCCTGGGATCATGACCTGAGCCAAAGGCAGATGCTTAACCAACTGAGCCACCCAGGTGCCCCACCTTTTTTAGTGTTATTCTTTTATTTTTTATTTTTACCTTTTGTAGTTTCAATTGAGCATTTTATGGGATTCCATTTTATTTTCTTTTGTAGCATATCAGTTATATTACTTTAAAAAAAAACTTTTTTAGTGGCTGTCCTAGACTTGTGCAATATAATAATACAAGCCTTTTTCAAATAGTGCAAGTAGTGCAAGTACCTTATAATAACATAAGTAATCCTAATTCTGCCCATATATCCCTTGTATCATTGCTCATTTCACTTCTACAATAAGCATACTATACATATATATGTATATAAACACACATAATTAAGTACATTGTTGCTATTATTATTTTGAACAAATTATTATTAGATCAACTAAAAGTAAGAAAAATAAAAGCTTTTATTTTACCTTGATGTATTGCTTCCCTGATGGTCTTCCTTTCTTTATGGAGGTCTGAGTTTTTGACCTCTGTTTTTTCCTTCTAAAGAACTTCTTTTAACATTTCTTGTAAGGCAGGTCCACTGGCAATTAATTCCCTCAATTTTTGTTAAATTGAGAAAATATTTACTTTTCTTTCACTTTCGGAGGTTAAGTTTTCAGGGTGCAGAATTCTAGGTTGGCATTTTTTTCCCCTCTCAACACTAAATATTTCACTTCACTGTCTTCTCGTTTGCCTGGTTCTTGAGCAGAAGTTGGATGTAATTCTTACCTTTATTCCTCTATAGTAAGGTGTTTTTATTCTCTGGCTTATTGTTCCTTTACCATTGCTTTTCTGAAGTTTGAATATATTATGCTTTAGTATAGTTTTGTTTGTCTTGCTTGGTTTTGGTTTTTGTCATTTATCCTGCTTGGTGTTCTCTGAGAGTCCTGGATCTGTGGTTTGGTCTCTGATACTAATTTAGGAAAATTCTCAATCATTATCACTTCAAATATTTCTTTTGTTTCTTTCCCTCTTCTTCTGATATTCCCATTATGTGTATGTTAAAACTTTTGTAGCTACATCTCACTTCCAGAATATTTTGTTCTAGTTTCTTTTTTCTATCTTCTTTACCTTTTTCCTTCCATTTTGGAATTTTCTACTGTCTTATCCTGAAGCTCTGAATTTTTCTCCTCATCCATATCCCATATGCTGATGAGCCCATCAGAGGCATTCTTTATTTCTGCTACAGTGATTTTTTTCCCCTAGCATTTAAAAAATTTTTCTTTTGAGAATTTACTTCTTCCTACTTAAGTTGTCAATCCACTCTTGCCTGATGTCTACTGTATCCATTAGAGCCCGTACCATATTGATCAGAGTTTTCAGTTCTCTGGTTGATAATTCCAACAACCTTGCCATTGCTGTTTCTTCAAATTGTGTTGCCTTTTTAGTATGCCTTGTAACTTTTTCTTGATAGCCAGACATGATGTACCAGGTAAAAGGAACTGTGGCACGTAGGCCTCTCATACGCCAGCCTTTAGTAATGTGGTGGTGAGTGTTGGGGTGAGGAAGCATTCTGTAGTCCTATTATTTGGTTTCAGTCTTCTGGTGAGTCTGTGTCTCTGGACTGTGAACCTCACAAATGCTTCTCAGTCCACTTTTGCCCCGAGATGAGACAAAATTGCTAGAGTAGGTTGGACTTGGGTCTTTCTTTTCCCCGATGTGGAAGGTGAGAGCCAGCTGAGGTTGGACATTTCCTTCCTCTGGGTTGGTTAGGCTGTGATAAAACACCAGTAGTTTAGACTCTGGTAGAATAGTTCCTCTGAGAGGGAAGTGTTTTTAATAACAGAATGCTCTCAGTATTTCAAAATGATTCCAATTCACTTCTTGCTACTGATAGTCACTGTGAGAACCTGGTCAAACTCATGAGGTAAAATTCCTAAAAATGTGTGGTTCCCCATCCCCCCACCCCCTGGAGTTTTTATTTCTCAGAAATCCACACTGAGTCTTCAGCAATTGAACAATTACAGCCCAGGATTTCCTGTCTTCCTACGAATTCTAGTGAAGGTTTCTGTGTGTGGCTTTCTGTTCTGGTAGATTGTAATCTTCTATACGGGCCTGTTGATTTCTCCAATGTTTGAAGGCAGTGCTTTGCCCTGTGACCCCACTTCTCTGATGGATCTAAGGAGGGCTGTTGACTTTCCGGTTTGTTGAGCTTTTTACTTGTTGTCAGGGAGGAGTGGGGATGACTTTCAGCCTCCATGCTGGCCACTATAAAGCTTTAAGTATTTGAAAGCAAAATAATGATTTTATTGTTGCATCAGTATACTTTTGTGATCATGATTAAGGTATCATAATTTCAGCCACTCTATTATTGAACACGAAGGTGCATCTACTCTTCCTTTATTTCTTAGTTATACTTCAGCTGAAATGATTATCTTCATGCACTTGAAATTATTCTTCTTTGGATTATTTTCTTTTTATATCCAAGGTCACATCTATAAACCCCTAATCCCAAAATCAATTAAGAAAATGACTATAATATTCATGACTGATTGGATCTTTTGGTAGGGAAAGGAGGTTGGGGGAGGAGACACATGAGGATTAGTAGTCCTCTTTCAACACTTCCAAGTCTTTGCACTGATTGAAGTGGAAAATGTCTGAGTATCATAAGGAGTTGCCTGTTGAAACAAGTTAAGTGACACCCCATTCTCTCAACTGAATAGTAAGGAGTCCTTGGGGCTCCTGGGCGGCTCAGTCAGTTAAGCCGCTGCCTTCGGATCAGGCCATGATCCCAGGGTCCTGGGATTGAGCTGAAAGTCAGACTCTCTGCTCAGCAGTGAGCCTGTTTCTCTCTCTCCTTCTGCTTGTCTCTCTGCCTCGTTGTGTTCTGTCTGTCAAATAAATAAATAAAAACTTAAAAAAAAAAAAAAGAAGAAGAAGAGGAAGAAGTAAGGAGTCCTGAAACTGAGAAAGTTTGTATGGAAATGCTGGTGATATGCATTTCTAAAATGCGAGTTCTTAATAATCACAAAGGGAAGGTCAATTAAATTCTGTTAATCTATGAGAAATTATATTCTACAATGTGCAACTTAAGCTTCCCCTTCTGTTTCAACTGAATTACATTTTTCTCCATGCTAATTGTGTCAACTCTAACTTAGTGATAGAAAAGTACACGTTTCAGACACATAAATGTTACCAAAACTCTCAAAAGGCAGCTTTTGCCTTATATCATCCTGTTATGTATAATGTTTTGTCTATCATAGAAATAAAATTGGCTTTTCAATTAAAAAAAAAAAAAAGTACACGTTTCTTCCCCTGAAACTGCTGGAACAGATGTTGGTTTGAGATGGCTCATGCACAGGTCCTCTGTACTTGTGTTTGCCTTTGGTGCCCTCTACCTTCCCTCTCGGTGCACTTCCTTGTTCCTCTTCATTATTTCCTCTCTTCCTAATGCTCCCCAGTTCCCCAAAGAAAAACTGATTGGATAAAAATAATTGACAATAGCATGAAACTATTTGCCTTTTAAAAGAGATCAAAACAGTGTGACACAAAGGAATGGTTGGTATATAATCTCAGATAGGAAAAGTCTCATATCTATTTCAAATATGCTAACCACCAGTTAATTGTGTAAAATGGATAAACAAAATCAATTATTACGTTCATATTTATGTCATAGTCTGTGCATGTCCCTTGTTGGGTATTGGATATTTTTGATTTTCTATATTTTATATTTGTGTTTATTGAGTTTTTCAGGATGCAGCTAAGTTACTTGAAAAAGAGTTTGATCCTTTTGGGTCTTGCTTTTAAGATTTGTTGGGTGGAAATGGAGCAGCGCTCCATCAGTCCAGGGATAATTATTCTCCTAATTCTTCTCTATTACTGAGGCAAGACTCTTGTGTGAATTCTGCCAAATTCCTATGAAATAGAAGGTTTTTCTAGTCCTGTTGGTAGGACTAAGCACTATTCATGGCTCTGAGTGAGCACCACTCATTGTCCCCTCTAACTGTCTGACATCGTCCCTCTAATCATCCTTTCTCCAACTCTGGGTCATTTCCAACTTGAATGCCTCCATCAGTAAATGTTATGCTGAGTAGTCAAGAGGGACATTCCATGGATCTCTGAGGAACCTTCTGTGAAGTCTCTATAGCATTTTGTCCTGTGACTTCTAGCTTCATCTCTTCACATTAGGGTGTCATAGGGATTTGTCTGCATTCCCATTCTCTGCACCGCAACTGGGAAATTACCTTAAGATAGTAAACTGGGACAATTATAAGAATCATCTTGCTTATATCCTGGCTCTTAGAAATCATTGACATTTTTTTTTCTGTTGTGTAGTGCCTTAAAAACTCTTGTTTCATATATTTTACTTGGGGGTTTTGTTCTTATTTCAGGTGAAAGGGTAAATATGCTTCCTGTTACTCTACCTTGGTCATAAGGCAAAGTTGACATACATCCATTTTTTAAAAAATCGTACATGTAGTTATAGAGAACATAGATTGGCTTGTGTCTACCCCTCATATCACTGTACAACTTGTTTTTTTCATTTATAAAATTTTTAGCTTATTTTTGCTAACTTCTGTAAAATACTATCTTGCATGATTATATTATACATTTATTCATCCTCCTATTGGTTACCATTTATGTTGTTTCTAATACTTGCTGTTACAAACAATGCTGCAGACAACATTCTTATGCGCTCCTCCTTGTATCACATGTAATGGATATCTTAGGTCAATTTTAGCAAATTTAGCAATTTTAGGCCAATGTTCTCCAATGTGACCATTATCACTTTACAGTCCCACACTGTAAGAAGACCTGTTTCTTTGCAATTTTGCCCATATTTGATATTGGCAAGCTTTTAACGTTTTGCCAGTCTGCTAGCTCACTAATACTTTAATTTGTATTTCTCTAACTTTTTAAAAAGATTTTATTTATTTATTTTTAAAGATTTTATTTATTTATTTGACAGAGATCACAAGTAGGCAGAGAGGCAGGCAGAGAGAGAGGAAGGAAACCAGGCTCCCCGCTGAGCAGAGAGCCCGATGTGGGGCTCAATTCCAGGACCCTGGGAACATGACCTGAGCCAAAGGCAGAGGTTTTAACCCACTGAGCCACTCAGGCGCCCCAGTATTTCTCTTATTTTTACAAGGTTGAGCACCTTATCATATTTTTATTGGTCAATTTGGTTTCTCCTAGGAATTTTCTACTTAGTTTTTATCTAACCTTATATTATTTTTTAACATACTTTAATTTGTTTAAATGAATGCTGAAAACTTTTGATCCTCGACTTTTATTTTATATACATAAATATATATTATATACTATTCTATTTTATAATTAGAAATATAAATATTTTAGGGGAACCTGGGTGGCTCAGTGGGTTAAGCCTCTGCCTTTGGCCCAGGTCATGATCTCAGGTTCCTGGGATCCAGCCCCGCATTGGGCTCTCTGCTCAGCAGGGAGGCTGCTCCCCCCACTCTCTCTCTGCTTGCCTGTCTGCCTGCTTGCGAACTCTCCCTCTCTCTCTCTCTGTGTCAAATAAATAAATAAAATCTTTTAAAAAATTTTTAGAAAAGAAATATATTTTATATTTAAATTTTATTTTATATTTTACTTAGTTATAAAATAGAATATTACATAGTTAATTTCTCTAAGTTTGCCCTTATTGTATAAATTTTTAAAAATGTTTTGTTTTTGTTTTTGTTTTCTTTTTCATTAACATGTAACGTATTATTTGTTTCAGGGGTACAGGTCTGTGAATCCTTAGTCTTATATGATTCACATCACTCACCACAGCACATACCCTACCCAGTATCCATAACCCAGCCACCCTGTCTCTCCCCTCCCAGCTCCCCAGAAACCCCTCAGTTAATGGATGAAAGACCTCAGTGTGAGACAGGAATCCATCAAAATCCTTGAAGAGAAAACAGGCAGCAACCTCTTCAACCCCAGCCATAGAGACTTTTTCCTAGAAACATCGCCATTTTATAATTTTTAATTGTTTTCTGGTGCAGAATTTGAATTTATATTCAGTTGGACTTTATGTCTGCTTATTTTTTGGCCTTAGGAAAGCCTTTCTGGGGCACCAGGGTGGCTCAGTCAGTTAAGCAACTGACTCTTGGTTTTGTCTCAGGTTCAAGAGATCCAGCCCCACGTTGGGCTCAACACTTAGTACAGAGTCTGGTTAAGACTCTCTCTCCCTCTCCCCACCCACCCTTCTTTCTCTCTCTCTCAAATAAATAAATAAATAAATAAATAAATAAATAAATATTTTTTTAAAAAAAGAAAGCTGTACCTGCACCTGAGGTTATTAAGACATTCTCTCCTTCTTAGTAATTTTAGTCTTTCTTATTAATTTTAAAATTAAATGCTTTACAGTTAGATATTTAATCTGTTTGAAACTTACTTTTGTGTATAAGGTGAGGTAGGGATGTAAATTGCATTGTTCATCTCAATCCAAATATTCCAATGCTATTTTTGGACTATCCATCTTCTCACCACTTAAAAAAAAAAAAAAAAAGATTTATTTATTTGAGAGAGAGAGAGAGCGTGCACCTGCATGCATGTGAGTGGGACAAGGAGCAGAAAGAGAGAAACCCAGGCAGAATCCTTGCTGAGCACAGAGCCTGAGGTGGGGCTTACCACACAGATCCATGAGGTCATGACCTGAGGAGAAACCAAGAGTTGGTCCCTTAACCAGCTTAACCACCCAGGTGCCCCTCACCATTTAAATATCTGTCATATAGCAAATTCCCAAAAGATACAAGAGTCTGTGCTTGAAATTTTTTCTGCTCCCATTAATCTATTTTTTACACCAACTGTTTTAATTACTGTTGCTTTATAATATCTTGCTATCTTGTAGGGCAAATCCCCCCTTTTCGTTATTCTTCCTCAAAATTCTGTTATTCACCCTCTCATATACATTTGCAAACAGTTTCATGTTCTAAGAAAATCTTATTAGCTTGATTGTGTTTTATTAACTCGATAGATTCATTAGGGAATCATGAGCGTCTTTATAATATTGAAGCCTCTTTTTTTTTAAAAAAAGATTTTTATTTATTTGTTTGAGAGAGAGAGAGCATGAGGTGGGGATTGGGGGTCAGAGGGAGAAGCAGACTGAGCCAGGTGCCTGCTCCCGGGCTAGATCCCAGGGCACTGGGATCATGACCTGAGCCAAAGGCAGATGCCTAATATACTGAGCCACTCTGGGGCCCCAGTATTGATGCTTCTAGCCTATTAACCTGGTATAGCTTTCTCTTTAGTCAGATTTCCTTTTAATGGCTTTCAGGAAAGCTCTGTAGTTCATGCAATTTTTTTTTAAGATTTACTTATTATTTTAAAGGCAGAGGCAGAGGGAGAAAGAGTCCAAGCAGACTCCGTGCTGAGCACAGAGCCCTTTGTGGGGGTCAATCTCATGACCCCAAGATCATGACTGGTGCCAAAAACTAAGAGTCAGGCGCTTACCAACTGCACCACCCAGGCAATTCAGTTGTTGCAATTTTTAAACAATGTTATTGAATTTATCTCCAGTAAATTTATAGCTTTATTTGCTACTATATAATTTTTTTAATAAATCTTATTTATTTAATGCAGAGAGAAATCACAAATGGGCAGAGAAAGAGGGAGAGGGAGAAGCAGGCTCCCCGCTGAGCAGAGAGCCTGATGCAGGGCTCAATCCCAGGACCCTGAGACCATGACCCTGAGACCATGACCTGAGCCGAAGACAGAGGCCTAACCCACTGAGCCACCCAGGAGCCCCTTTATTTGCTACTGTAAATGGGATTGTTTCCCCTCCCCCCTTGGTTATTGTTGGTCTATAAGAAAGCTGTTGGGGTTCCATTTGTTGAGCTTTCTCTCTCCTCCAAAATGAGCTCACTTATGTTCTAATAGTTTCTCAGTTGACTCACTTGGATCTAAGCCTACCTTATTGTCTAAGCTCAGAATAAATTCTAAACGACAAGTTGCTAAAATAACTTATTTAATGATGGATGACCTTGTAGATATCCAAGTCAGCAACCTGAGCCTGTGTTCAACATTCTGGGGGTACACAACGCAGGAAACTAAACTGTGGGGTGCTTACCATACAAGCTTTAGCTTGTCACTGATAACACCGGGTTTTCTTCTCTATTCTCTTCTAAGAGCAGAAACAACAAAATCTCCTCTGGCTGACTTTAGATAGTTGGGGTTCAGGTTTTAATATAGCAAGTCCAGGGGTACCTGGGTGGCTCAGTGGGTCTCTGTCTTCGACTCAGGTCATGATCCCAGGGTTCTGGGATCAAGCCCTGCATCGGAGCCTCTCTGCTCAGGGGGGAACCTGCTTCTCCCTCTTTCTCTGCCTGCCTCTCTGCATACTTGTGATCTCTGTCTGTCAAATAAATAAATAAAATCATATATATATATATATATATATATATATATATATATATATATATACACACACACACACACACATATATATAAAGTCCATCCCTCTGAACAGATTTTTCTCTCAAAGTCCGGGGCAAGAAATCAATTGTTACATATGTATTCACTAAAAAAGCAGCTGGAATATGCTGAGCACTGTGGCCCATGAGATCAAGGCACCAGCACACACGTGTGAGGGTGAGCTCCCAAGGCTGGAGGAAAATTCTAGAATAAAGTGCTCATTAGAGAGCCATACCTTTTCTCCTGTTTCCTTACCTCTCTGCACTGCCCTCTTGTATCCACAGCATTGGAAATGCTTTTAGCAACACACCACACTGAATCACCACAAATTATGTGATTCTCTTGGTGGAAAACCAAACACTCTGTAAAAACTGTGGTTTTCTAGTTCATGCTTCTGGATGGAAAATAATTCAAAATAAGCTGATAGGAGTAGCCAAGAGAGATTTAATCTTCTGTTTGGAAAAGGGCTTCTATATAAGTGAGTAGAGGAACCTTTAAGAATTATTCATGTTTAGGGGCACCTGGGGGGCTCTTCGGGTTAAGTCTCTGCCTTTAGCTCAGGTCATGACCTCAGGGTCCTGGGATCAAGCCCCACATCATGTTCTCTGCTCAGCGGGGAACCTGCTTCCCCCTCCCACTTTCTGCCTGTCCCTGCCTACTTGTGATCTCTGTAAAATAAATAAATAAAGATTTCTAAAAAAATAATTATTCATGCTTACATATATGCACCAGAATGTTATGTCCCTTGTCAAATAGGCTTCAAATCAACAAAAATGATAATATTTTACTTAATAAGTTTTTTAATTCCCCTGTTAACATTTTGGAATACATCATTTTAATGCACATATGCAAATTTGTAATCACTTCTTGTGAGACAAGGAATGCTTAAAAAGGCAACCAGGGGCACCGGGGTGGCTCAGTGGGTTAAGCCTCTGCCTTTGGCTCAGGTCATGATCTCAGGGTCCTGGGATCGAGCCCTGCATCAGTCTCTCTGCTCAGCCGGGAGCCTGCTTCTCTCTCTCTCTCTTTCTGCCTGCCTCTCTGCCTGCTTGTGATCTCTCTCTCTGTCATATAAATAAATACAATCTTAAAAAAAAAAAAAGCAACCAAAAAACATTTACAGTTTTGGACAGGAGTTTCCCTCACGTTTGGATAAGGATGCAAATTCAACTTCATAATAAATTACAGTGCATCATAAAGATTAAACACACTCAGGGATTGTGTTCTCTCCTCCCTCCACCCTATCCTACACACAGCTGCCCGACTAATCCTACAAAAACACCAATTCTCATGTGCTGCTTTTCAAAATTAGCTTCCTGGATTCCTGTTGCCTGAAAAAAATAGTCTCAAATGCTTTTGTCTGGAATTCAGGGCTCTCTAGGATGGGCACCCTGGCCAACACATCACTCTGCTCATTTGTTCCACCACACACAAGTGGATCTCGGGCTAGTTATTCAGAGACCCACCTCCTCACCGACCCAGCAAAGGTCTCGTGCATCTACTAAACTCACAGCTCACTCAGTGATGTTCTCAAAGGCCATTAGTGGGTGACATGCCAACTGCTAGAGTCAGGAGCCAGGGTGAAGTTGCCGCCGCCTAACTGCATGGACTGAAAGTGGGAACGTTGATTCTCCAGGAGAAAACTGGGGCATTGTTATGAGAAGGCAGACGGCAAAACCACCCAGGTCCCCTATGACTGCTTTAACATACTCTGGACAAAATTTAAGGAGACAAGTGAACGTATTAACTCCCACTTAGGCTGTAGAAGGCAAATGCAACGGAGGGAAGGCATTGTCTTGTTCTGGAACAAACCATTTAGCTCCAGCTACTTTTATAAATAGATCAGACCCTGTCCAGGAGCCCACTTAGCTGGGTTCATTTGTATACAATGTCCATACCTTCAGGAATATTAACATTTTATCTCAGATTGCATTAATTTAAATAAAACTTAACAAAAATGGTGTGAAATGAACAAAAACACCACATTCTGTGATGGATCAAATGAAATACATTTTCAGTTGCTGTTTTCCCCATTTAAAGATAAAATTTCTGATAACTGTCATTATTTGTGAAAAGGCACAAGACCAACAGTTTGTGTGTATGTGTGTTTTGGTTTTTGGTTTTTGGTTTTTTTCTTCCCCTTAAGGCCATGGCCATATTGTCACTAATAAAGATCTCAAATTTGCCTGGAAGCTTTCGTGGCAAATTGTCAGTCTGAGGGTAGTCACCACCCAGCCAAATGGCTTTATACATCATCAGTGCCTTTCTTCCACACACACTCTCTTCCTGGTTTAAACATTAGTTACCCTGGTTCTACACTGACACAGTATTTGCATCTCTCTCCTGTCCATAACTCCTGAAAGTTGGGGACCTCTCACTTTGGTTTCCCCAGAGCATGACATTTTATTTGGTGCTTGGGGGGCAATGGGCAGTTCAAGAAGTATGTTAATACTATCACTCAATGTATTGATCCATGCTATGCACCAACAGTGTAGTAAATATCGATCATTCCTTGTAACAAAGGCAGTAGGAACTTCTCCCAAGGGACGGAATTCCAAGGACAGAATGAAGGCAGGAAGGGAGCTGGTATATTTGTACCTACTTTGTGAGAGACACCGGTTTAGGTATTTTTATGTATACATTATACCACTGAACTGTCACAATCCTGCAAATTCTTACATGCTTGGTTTTATATGTAGCAAGTTTAGTAAGCCACCCAAATTCACAGTGACAGGCCCGTGAGTCAAATCCAGCATGCTTGACTCCATGATTGTCAAGTCCACTAGCCCCATATATCATGAGTCTGAGATTCATGAGTGCGTAGGTGCTATCAGGAAATGTCAAAAATGCCCATTTCAGGGACACATGGATGGCTCAGTTGGTTAATTGTCTACCTCCAGCTCAGGTCATAATCCCAGCATCCTGGGATCGAGTCCCCCATCAGGCTTCGTGCTTACCAGGAGCCTGCTTCCCACTCTGCCTGCCTCTCCCTCTGCTTGTGCTATCTCTCTGATGAATAAATAAAGTCTTTTGTAAAAATCTTGTTAAAAAGGCCCATTTTAAAGAATGTTTTAAAACATTGTTTGTTTGGACAGCAATAGAAGCGAAAGCAGAATGACATAATGTAATGACAGATAGTTTATATGGGAGCCCTTTGGGTACTCTGGTGGATGAATGTTTTTAAATTAGTTTTTCGTGGACATTGGGAGTTAGAGAGGAGAAGGGAGGTGGGGGAAATTGGAATTAGAGGTAAACCATGAGAGACTATGGACTCTGAAAAACAATCTGAGGGTTTTGAAGGGGTGGGGTTTGGGAGGTTGGAGTACCAGGTGGTGGGTATTATAGAGGGCACTGCTTGCATGGAGCACTGGGTGTGGTGCAAAAAGAATGAATACTGTTATGCTGAAAATAAATAAAAAATAAATTTAAAAAAATTAGTTTTTCATTAACTGCAAAAAAAGAAAAGCACTCCCATTTATAGCGTACACTTTATGGTTCACAAAGCACATGGCAACAATAAAAATCATGCTGGGTTACCGTTACAATTCATAGAAAAGGAGGTACAGGGAAATTGAATGAAAGGGAATAACAAAGTAGGTTCATAAGTCAATCTTCCTTGTAAAAAAAATTAACCTGAAAGTGCGATTCTGCCACCTTTCTCCTGTTTGATATGATAAAGAATGACCATGATACATGACTTATAGTTCGGGGTTTTGAAAAGCATAATAGCTTTATACCAACACTTGAGCTTTTATTTATTTATTTATTTATTTGCTAATAAGATAGCTCGATTTGATATATCGGTTCCTGACAACCAACCTCAGAAATAATTCCATCTTCATGAGAAGTCAGAAAGAACCACAAACCAAACCTCAAAATAGATTCAAAGAGAAAATACTCTTTAAAAAATTTCCCTTCCTGGGGCACCCCAGTGCCTCAGTGAGTTAAAGCCTCTGCGTTCGGCTCAGGTCATGATCCTAGGGTCCTGGGATTGAGCCCCATGTCCGGCTCTCTGCTCAGCGGGGAGCCTGCTTCCACCTCTCTCTCTGCCTGCTCTCTGCCTTCTTGTGATCTCTGTCTGTCAAATAAATAAATAAAATCTTAAAAAAAAAATTCCCTTCCTATCAGAAGCAGACCAAAGAGAAGTGTATCCTCCCACTAACAAATTCCCCAGAAAGCTTCATCTAAAATCTAAAAGGTTGTACTTTCTTCAGACACCCAGCAGGACCTTCTTCTCTGGGCCTGGTATTTCTTCAATGGCCTATTCCAGAGAATAAGACACTAAACTACTGAGCGCCATGGGCCTCAGAACCACGAAAGAGATGATGAGGGGCACAAAGCACGCCTCTGGTCACCAAGAGGGGATGTAGACGTTTGCTGCTTTTCTGCATTTTTCAAAGCTGAGTTTTTAGCTGGAGGCCGCTCCTTTATGATAAATTGCTGGTGCCGTATAGTAAAAGCTATTATATGATCTTTTACAAACCATTTCCTATCTTTGCATTCTCATGTGCCAAGACAGACACGGATTATTTAAAACCCTGAAGAGAGTGCTATTGCATTTAAATTGTCTGTAACCTTCATGTAATAGATTTATGATTGATGATAGATTTAGTTAAAATATAACTATTTTAAATATTTATTCTCGGTAAACGATTTCAACCTATGCTCACTTAAGTAACTTGGTGCATAATCCCTTTTCAATTAAACCGTAGTGCAAGGACCAATGCCTCCTTTCCGAGAGAACCCCAAGCTATTTTTCTAGAATGGAAATATATCATATTTATCATATGCGTATATATCAGGCGTCCTCTTTTCACTCCCTTTGTGGAGCACCTACCCTGGAGGTCATGTAATAACCAATGACCAAAAAACAAACAAACAAAAAACCCAAACATCCCGGTCGAAGTTATTCACGCGTGCCATCATGCAATGGCGGACCCTGCCTGGAGACGAGCAGACTGCTCAAACAGATCTCGGGCGGGCATCTCAGCCCAGGCCTGTGCTGGGGAAGCTGGTTCCGGCTTCCCATGCAATCAGGAAGCCAGCGAAGTGACCCGAGAGTGCAGCCGGGGTTTAGGGCTGATGATCTTTTCGCAGCCAGGCCGCACGCGGACACCCGCTCAGGGAGCCAGGCTAGGAGGCCACCCAGCGCCGGCGCTGGCCACGCTCGCAGCCCCCCGGGGCTTCGCCCTGAGTCCCCGCCGGGGTTCGCGCCTCAGGAGGGAGGGGGGCGGGGGTGGCGCGGAGAAGGGGCTTTGCAAATTGCCTAAGCTGGAAGTGGGCTCACGGAGAACGCGGCAGAGAGTCTGGGAGGAGGTGGAGGGGAGGTGGAGGGGCTGGCACGCGCCACGGTGCTGTGCTGCGGCCCAGTCCAAACTGCAGGACCTGGGGGACTCGCTGCCTGTGTGCTCCCGCTCTCCAGCCCAGCCCCCGAGGCCGCGCTGGCCCGCTCCAGCGGCCGGCTGCCCCTCCCCGCCCCATGGCTTCTCCGGACCACCCTCTGCGCGCAGGTTATGTGACACCGCACCGCGCCCTCACATGGAGCGGGAAGGGCGGGTCGCGAGCTCGTGGGGGTGTCGGGGCCCAGCCTCCCGCGACCCCCAGGGCACCGCGACCACCCCGGACACCGCGCCACACCCAGGTCCGCACAGGGTCGGGCCTGGGACGGCGCCGCGCGGTGCCCCCCCCCCCATGGTTTGGCACCCCCACGCGCGCGTGTCGAGGACCCCCTTCCCTCATCCCGCACCTGTCCCCGCCGCTTTTGTTCTGGACTTGGGATCCCAGGTGGAAACTAGTCCCTCAGACCTCCCTGGCAGCAAGGAGCACAGGGAGGGATTCTCGGTTTTTCCGCACTGGCTCTTCCTCTCTCCCCACTCACATGCTTTCTCACGTCCTTTTCCTCTCCTCATTTTCACTTTTATTAAATGGTTTTGTTCCGCATGTTGACCCGCAGAGCTATTTCATGAACGAATATACACGAAACCGAGTAGGAGCCCACCTGTGAGAGCCCACCTGTAGAGGCCTTTCATTAGAATGGTCTCTGGTTCTAGCCTCAGTTCAGAATACTGCGTCCAGATGTTTCTTTCATCTCTGACTTGAATTTGAAATCCTCCTCAGACTTCAGCTTCCAGGATTTCTCCCGTCCTTGCTCTCCCACTGTCTTGGTGGGGATCCGCCATGAGTGTTGAACACAGGAATGAATGAATGATATATACCCCAGATCGCTGGGGCTTTTTCTTGTTTTGCTGAGGTTGGAAAGGCTTGGGAGAGACCCCCTGTACACAGATACAGAGCTGCATGCAATTGCTTAGATAAACGTGTTCCCCACTTAATTGCTTGGGCATTGAACATTTCGCCCTTAACCTGTGGCTTGAGCAGTTAGGAGGAGACAATCTGGAGGTGAATCAGAAGATGGCTGAATTCACATGGTGGTGGGCTGGGTTTGGGAGATTTTCCTGGAGATTCAAAAGAAAGATCTCAATTCTTCCAATGGGGAGTGGTAAACATTTTATCAATGGGAGAGGGGAATTAATTGTCTGGTTAACCTTTCCCTCCCCCTCAAAACCCATTATTTGAAAAAACAAAAAGGGAAGTGAAAGGAGAAATCCTCCCACTCCCATCCCCACTCACCCCCATAGCCACCTCCTCTTCCAAGAACCTAACAGACAAGGTGCCAAGAAGTGTTAGGTACCAGCAGTGGTCTCAGATCTTATTCAAGGATCATGGTGAAAGGCATTCAAAGAGATTGTGGGGGCACAGGGATCCAATTAAGGGCAACAAGCTTAAGGTTTGCCTGGTCTCCTAAAAATTAATGGCACTAGAGAAGATGAGCTTTGGGAACTATAGCTTAATGGATACAACGTGTAAAAAGCTTCAGTGAGTCATGGTGGGAAGAGGCCATGAGGGCAGCAAATACAGTCTTAGATGATGTTATTAATAGCACTACAGGCTCTAGATTTCCTGTGGTGGTGTTCTTGGCAAGAACAGCCCGGCCAAAGTGGATACTCACAGCCTGGAACAGAGGGTCTTGGGTATCCCAGCACGTGAGGTATGATGACAGGGTAAAATGATAGGAGGTGTCCTTTGGAAGGACTGTCCCCTTGACTTTAAAAGGGAGAACCCAAATCTGTAGGTGAAATCATCTTTTTGGCTACAAAGAGGGCCGAAGGCCTCCTAAGGTCAAGGTCTCCTCGTCACTCGAAGAACATATTCAGACATTTCAAAGATGTCCTCATGTCCATCCGTTCCCACTCTGGAATTCTATCAATAAGGTGAGAGTTACTCTAGTTGAAAAAAAGATCTAAAATAACTTCCCTTTCTCATGTAATTTCTGTACCCTCCAGGACACACCCACCTACCCCTTCCAGCGCTGTAATGAAGCCACAGCTGGTGCCAATTTGTGGAACTCCTTAAAGGCTATTTTCCCTTATAGACCCCCGGGCCAAGTTCCCATGCTCCCTCACCTGATTTCCTGCACTCACCTCCCACCTGGTGTGTTCACACCTGCACGTGCCTTTTACCAACCCCTTTGCCAAAAGGCAGCCAGAGTGACCTTTCAAAGGCCTATCAGTTCCTGGCATTTGTCTCCATAGAAATCTGCACTGATCTTCTAACAAATTCTCAGTCCTCCAAAGGCATCCATAATCCTCCCATCCGTCTCTTCTTACCCCTCCAACTGACTGATGCCTGTTCTGCCCCATCTCTCTGCCCTTCAACCACGCTGCCTCCCTCTTCCTTTGGAGACCCCTCATGGCACCTGCCTCCAAGCACAGGTGATTCCCATTGATGGGAAGACCCTCTTCCTCTCCCCCATCTCCCCACTCCAGTTACTCCCACTTATTCATGAGCTCACAAGCCCGATGGTACACACTCTCCATGCAGCCTGCTCTCTCTTTTCTAGCACTGGCCTCCGTTTCTAGCTGTGGTTGTGTCACGGATGTCCCTCCCCAGCCAGCCTCCAAGCTCTCCGTCCATTTAGCTCCAACACCTGACACAGTGCCTGACACATAGTAAGCCCTGGATAGCTTCTAAGAGCCTCACTGAGGGACTAAAAGCGTTTTTAAAAATGTCACCACATAGGCTTCAAACTGTAGGCAGAAAAAGCTTTGCCTGGATTGATATTTTAGAGACGTATTCGTCAAGTTAGATGTGTTCACTGACTTTACCTTGTAAAATTAAAAAAAAAAAAAAAGGACCTCTGGATCGCTTCCCATCTAACGAAGGCACATGTATACTATTAGACCACGTTACGAGCTTAATGGAAGGAGACAAGATTTTTTCCGCTAAGAAAATGTATAAGACTGTCGA
This sequence comes from Mustela nivalis, assembly GCF_964662115.1. Taxonomy (NCBI): domain Eukaryota; kingdom Metazoa; phylum Chordata; class Mammalia; order Carnivora; family Mustelidae; genus Mustela; species Mustela nivalis. The sequence continues at coordinate 111,772,302 of NC_139021.1, forward strand.
GGTCACGTGGGAAGAAATAGTCCGTTTGTTGGAGCATTGCTATCTTACTCTATCACAGCCACTAATAAAAATCTGACATGGGGGTGAGTCAGAATTGTCTGTCGGAGATGAGTTAGATCTGGCTCATGTTCCTACAGACATGAAATCCAGGAACGAAGAAAGAGGCTTTGAAAGCCTGGGTGGAGGAGGCGGTGTGGTTCACTGCGATGAGCTAAGTGCTCAGGGCCACTGGCAGACATGCGGGCCTGTGTCCTTCCTTTGTTCTGGGGTCCCTCTTGCACCATGTGGTGAGGCTGGCGGCTGGGAGCAGCTCAGGACAGGACCCGGTGGCATCTTACCTCTCCCACCCTCCTGTGGGCTCCAGTGGGCTCCAGTGGGTCCCAGGTGACAGCCTGCTTTCCTTGCAAAGCCCAGTAGCACTAGGAGCAGAAACTGGGACCAAAGAGTGAGCACCCTGTTTGACAAGCCGGACCAGCCACCTCTTCTTCAGATGCAGGGGGAGCCCTGGCGTGCTGACTCCTCCCTTCTCCCTTTCCCCTTTCCTCCCTCCCTCCCTCTTCCCTTCCCCTCTCTCCTTCCCTGGTGGTGCCCTTTTCCAATGTCCACTTCATCCCTTTTCCTTTCTTACATGCCTGTCTTCTAGATTTTCTTCTCTTTCCTCCCAATTACTTCCCTTCGTCTGAATCTCCTCTTTGGTCCCTTTGTCCCTGCTCTCTGCTCCTCCTCCCCTTCCCTGGCCCCTGTTCAGCTCCATCCCGACTACAGGCAGAGCTGGACTAACACGATCACTCGCTAGCTCAGCCACCCTCCAGAGAAGTCACTCTTCGGTGGCCACCTTCCTGACCCCCTGGTCCTTTCTCCACTTGTTCAGCTATTGCTCTGAAGTCTGAGGAGGACAGAGTGGGGCTGCCACAGAATCAGGCCAGAGGAGAAACCAAACCATGCGTCCACACTGTCCCCCAGCACTGCTGCTCTGAGAGCTTTCAGAGTCCTCAACAGGGTTAGGATTTAGGGGCTTCTTCAGAACCGGGAGTGAAAACAGCCATAGGTCAAAAGAAAAGCTATGGCCCCCACACAAGAATAATAATCACAAATGAAAACTAAGTTAACTCTGAAGTCCCAAATTCGAAGAATTGCCTTGAATCTGTCACTAGAAAGCACCCAAGGCCTCACTCTCTGGGTTCTGGGTGCCCTGGGAATGGCAGGAGGCTCTGACCCCCTTCCCTCTTCATTCTCTCCCAAAGAACGTCCTCTGAGGTGGTCTTCAAACTTCCTCTGAGAAACTGTCTCTGGGAACTGTAGGCCCTCGGCTGCTGGGACGAATGAGGGTGATGTCAGGACCTGATGGGCAGCTTTACCAGGAGATTGTGGCTTCTGGATGCAGTCCTCAGGTCCCATGGTCTGGGTGAGATCTGGGTCTTTGAGTGGAGGAGGACAGATGAGATTTCAGATTTTAAGTTGATTCTGGAATGATTAGTGCTTTGGGGGGCATTGGGTGAAGGTATTTTGCACATGGGAAGGACACGAATTTGGGGGGCCAGAGAGTGGACTGTTAAGAGCTGACCTGCATTTCCCCCAGAAACCTTGCTGCTGTCCTTATCTCTGGTACCACAGAACGTGACCTTATTTGGAACTAGAGTCCTTACAGATGCAATCACATTACAATGAGGTCGTTAGTGTGGGCCCTAATCTCCTGTAACCGACCTCCTTATGTAAAGGGAAAATCTGGACAGAGAGATGCCCCTACTGTCAGTGGTGGGCAGTGCATGAACCCCTAGAACCCTGACAGTAGTGGAAAACAGACACAGGCTGAGCACTAGGTAAATGGGAGCTCTAGCGGAATGTCAGATGAAGATGCTGTGGACCTCGGCTTCCCATGTCATAGTGATGTTAGCCTGAAGATGCTCTTTTGACCCTGAGAACCCTGCTTTTTACCATTCACGGACTTTTAAAGCTGGAAGGACACGTGTTGGCTCTCTGTTTACCCCTGAATATTACAGATTAGTAATCAAGAATGATAGGTAGATAACTATCAAATGGTATTTTCAAATAGGTAACTTCAAAACAATGAAAATCCTTGAACAGAAATATCCCAAGGAGAAAACCATCAGCCAATAAACACATGAACAGATTCCTTAAATCCTCAGTGATTTGTTGAAATATTGAAGTTGAAGTCTACTACCTTGCTACTCGTGTTTTCTTGTTCCCATCAATTCCTTCTTCTCTTTGGAACTGCCTTCCTTTGGATGACCTGAGTCATTGGAAGGCTGCTCTCTGCCTTCTAGGATCCGCCGTCCCAGGGGCAGTGAGATGTTAGTAGGTAATACTGATTCTTTCTCAAATTGTTCTCCCACTTGGTTAGGGAATCTGTTGAGGAAGCTTTCTTGGAGGGACCATTTCATCCTGCTCCTAACTCATGATTCTTACTGGGTCGCTACTGAAGATTCTGACTTAGCCACAAGAACTCTTCCCTTTGGCTGGTTTTATCTCCAATGACCTCTAGCCTTGGAGGAGTCTTGGCAACCATCTGGATCAGTTGCCTTGACACTGTGTTAGAATCTGGGGCATTTTCTTAGAGACACACTGCTTCCTGTTGATCATCGACTCAATAGGACGTCAGGGTGTATTTCCAAGAGCTTGTTTTCTACTTGAGTTCCTTCTTTTTGGAACCCATGGCCTTTTCCTTACTCCAGCCTTCCTGAATTCCAATCTCTCTTTCCTCACACCCAGGAGATTCCCCTCTTTTCCTTGGAATCTGCTCCCTATCCCCACCATCCAGAGCTCCTCCAGGTGAAAATCCAAGTGTGTCCTGGGGCTCAGTGTTTTTGTTTGTGTCTTTGCTGCTTTTCCTTTTCAAGGGGTTCACAAATGTGTGGTCATTTTTCAATATTTTAAAGACTTAGATAGATAGATAGAGAGTAGAGATTTTTTTTGCTTTTCCAATTCCCATGGGCTTCCGGTGGGTTTCTTTTCCTCTAACCAGGTTTCTATTATTTTTCTAAGGTTGCTTTTACAAGATACCACAAGCCTAGAGCCTGAAACAACAGAAGTGGACAGTGCCACAGTTCTAAATGCTATAATATTGGTAGGCCACACTCTTTTTGTGGGTATTAAGGAAGGATCTGTTCCAAGCCCCTTTCCCAGCTTGAAGTTTTGCCCTGGCTTTGGACTTCTTCGCATGGCCTTCTCCCTCAGGGCATAACTGTGTGTCCCCAGTTTCCCATCTTTGAAGGACACAAGTCCTCCTGAATGAGGGGCCCAGTCTGTTCAAATATGACCTTATCCTTGCTAGTTACAACTCCAGGGACCCTATTTCCAAATGACATCACTCTACCAGGTGCTGGTGTTTAGGACTGGGATATTTCATATGCATACACACACACACACAGACACACACACACACACATACACACACGTTCTTTCTTTATATGTATGCATATGTGTATGCATATAAAATATGCATACACACACTTTATTTATTTATTTATTTATTTATTTATTTTCTTGCCTAATAAAACATTTTTTTCAGCATCTTAGTCTCCCTTCCTTTCATTACAAGGTTATTCCCATGATTTTTGTGCCTCCTGAACAATTCGACCACCTCTACCTCTTCAGTCTCCATGAAAGTTATTATTACCTAAAGTCGCCTGCATTTTTTTAAAAACAGTTGGCATCTCTTTGGAGTTTACAGTTTTTTTGGTATTGAGTATCTGTTTATAGGCTGATGGAGGTGACTTTCATCCTAGTCTTTCCTTCTGAATTTGTTTTTTTTTTTTTTTTTGGAAAGTCAACGCCTCTGTCTTTTAAAAGAAGGTCCTATAAAAGCTAAATTGTTCTTATTTGTAAGTCTACATTCTTTTGTCTCATTTTGTGTGTACTTGAAGTGACCAGAGATTTGGGGGCTGACATCATGGATCAGCATTTAGAAGGAAAAAAAATAAATTAAATTTAAAATAATTTAAATTAAATACATCTAATTTTAATTTAAAATTTAAATTAAAAATTAAAATCAAAAACTAAAATTAAATACATTTAAAGAAAAAATATATTTTTAACAAGATATCTAAAAAGGGATGAAGCAAACACAATGCAAGGCAAGGGACAAAATTGAAGGGCTCAATCCTTTCATGAAATGTCAATGGTTCTATTACTCTAATGAAAAGATTAAATTGGTTAGATTGCATCAATGCCCACATACACACATAATGATGTGCAGCTTCGATGAGATACAGAATCCGCTCACCAAGGCAGAAAGAAATGTCAGTAGTATTGAACACCTGAAATGGAAGATCTCTTCTACCCACCAAGAAGGGGATGTCCTAGCGAGTCTAAGAAGGGATGGAGGAATATTGAAGGTATAACAACTAGAAAAAATGAGTGAAATTTGTATAGAAAGATATTCTAAGAGAAGGTACAAAGTATTAGAATCAGGAAGTGAATGAGTCAAAGTAATCGGATATAAGTTAAAAATTCAGAAAAATTCATTGGAATTCTGTGACATATGAACCAAGGTTGAAAATCCTATTGATGAGAGCACCACAACGAGGACTTCATCTCTCCTAAGACTTGATGCAGTCTCAACCCAGCAAGTCTCCACCCAGAAAACCATCCAAGATAAATCAATGGGATGTCCACTAGGTTCATATGTTACCTATGTTGATAGAACAGGTTCATAGATTGGATGGTCGGTATTGTAAAGTTTCAATTGACCCCACCTTGATGGAGAGATTTAATGCAATCCCAGTTTCCTATCTAGCAAGTGCCTGTGTACGTGGAGAAGCCAATTCTTCTATTTCCATGGAAATGAAAAGGACTCGTCATTCCCCCAGCAAATCTGAGGAAAGAAGCGAGAGCAAGAGTGAGTGAGAAAAAGAGTGAGAGGAGCATCTGATGGGATAGGATTTCTTGCAAAAGGACTCTTGAAAGTACCAGAGAAAACAGACAAACCAACAAGGGCAGACTTTGACCAAGCGATGCTCAACGGCGTGAATATCCACATGGAACCTTAGAGACTAAAATGCTATTCCAGACTGATGTGGCCTAAATACGAAAGAGGACATCAGAAGTTCTCTGGAAGATACAAAAGGAAAACATTTTTAGGATGTGGGGGAGGTGGCAGAGATGAGTGGAACAGGACACCAAAAACGGGAAGCACAAGAAAGGTTGGGAAGTTGGACTCTACTCATTCCCAGTTTAAGAACCAAAGATCTTGCCCACCAAATGACAAGAGAAAACGATGAAAGGCTCTATCGAGATCCCATCTAAGGAACTGGATACAAATTGAGATAGGATAACTAGGAATCCAGAAAGCAAGGTAGGTCACTTTCAAACAATGAAAATCCTTGAACAGCAATATCCAAGGAGAAAGCCATCAGCCAATAAACACATGAAAAGATTCCTCAGGGATCCCAAAAGAGCCAAGGAAAACAAAATGTGTTAGTGTTAGCACAGAGAAGGCAGACCCAAAGAAGTGTTGCTAAATCCAAGGGACTGAATAGTGAAAAACTGATTGAATCACAGAGTGGGGCACTTGGGTGGCTTCATTGTGAAGCATCTGCTTTCTGCTGGAGTCCTGATGGCAGGGTCTTGGGATCAAGCCCTACCTGGGGCTCTCTGCTCAGCAGGAAGCCTGCTTCTCCCTCTCCCACTTCAACTGCTTGTACTCCCTCTCCAATTGGGCTCCCTCTCTCACTGTCTCTGTCTTTCTGTCAAAACCATCAATCAGTCAACCAAATCCTTCAATTCAAGAAGTAAAAATCAAATTTTGATGCATGGGGTCCTAATGAACGACAAGAATATGGTGGGTTGTTTGATGATTTTTTTTTTAAGTTTTTCATTATAACTTTGACAAGCAGAGAGGAGAAGGAGGGAGAAGATGGGCAGAGAGAGAGATGGGAAAACAGGCTCCCTGCTAAGGAAAGAGCCAGATGCAGGGCAGGGTCCACAGGCTGATGCCTTGCAAGTGCAGTCTGAAGCCCTGAAGCAGCTCCAGCAGTCCCATGGGGATCTCCCTGCAGGTCTTGCCTGCCCTCCAGCACCAGGGGCACCTGGGTGCCACCCTTTCCTCCTCCCTGGACCAATCTGCGGCCCCGCCCACCCAAGCCTGCGCATTCAGAGGGTGAGAGAGTCAAAAGGAAGTCAAAAGGAAGGCACAGTAGGCTTGGGTGCAGAAGGCCTTGCCTCTCCCTGACATGCTGCTGTGGAGAGCAGCGGTCTGACCTTGAACAAGTCCAAGGGTGTGACGTTGGATGAGGTCTGCAGTGTCACCTTGGATGACTCACCTAAGTGTTTGCTGCTTCAGGCTCCTTCCCCTGTAACCTGCAGTCCAGGGGACCTAGGAAAGATGTTCTGGTGAGGCCGGGAGTGGGAACCCTATCCGCTCTGCTCTGACCCCCTTACTCTGACCCCACTCTGGATCACACCTGAGCATGTGTCCTGTCAGGCGAACAGGAAGAGCCAAGCCAACAACAGCACCTATCTGGCCGCCCAAAGTTTATCACTTTGTCTGAAATCTTTGATAATAGATGGAAGTTCTGATGGGAAGGGGACAATGAATTCCGGCTTCTCATTTTCTGAGTCATGGCTGCAAAGCCAAAGGGCAATTGGGAAAAGAAACAGATTCGTGACCAGCCAGGGAGGCACCTTCAGGACTTTGAATCACATTTGCTGGAGCCTCTGATGGGGATCAGACCCTGGAGGAAGTTCTTCCAGGTGCATCATTGCCAAGTTCGCTCACCGACCCAGACCCAGGTGGTGCCCGACGTGCTCTGCCTGACCCTGCTCATCCTCGTGGTTCAAACTCAGTCACCTTTGTTTTCGAGGCCCAGATGGCTGTGCACCGAAGAGATCATTTGGAAGAGGGCTCACCCTGGTTATTTGATACTGGTCTGGAAGGAGGAAGTTGTGCTAAAGGATTTCTGAGAGCTCTTGGAGCTGAACGGTATAATATTATTAAGTCTGATATCAAATCATTTGGAAGCATTAAAATGTTTATTTTTACAGGCCCCAGGAAACAGCAGGCAGGGCTCTACTGTCCCAGGAGGTCCCTTCCTCCCAAAGCCACCTCACCTCTCCTGGACTGGGGACTCCAAGCAAGGCATAGACCACCCCAAATTAGCTGACAACTAACCAACAAGGATCTCACTGATGGTAGCAAGAATGATGCTGAGTGAAATAAGTCAAGCAGAGAGAGTCAATTATCATATGGTTTCAATTATTTGTGGAGCATAACAAATAGCATGGAGGACATGGGGAGATAGGGAGGAGAAGGGAGTTGGGGGAAATTGGAAGGGGAGGTGAACCATGAGAGACTATGGACACTGAAAAACAATCTGAGGGTTTTGAAGGGGCGGGGGGTGGGAGGTCGGGGTACCAGGTGGTGGGTATTAGAGAGGGCACGGATTGCAAGGAGCACGGGGTGTGGTGCAAAAATAATAAATACCATTATGCTGAAAATAAATTTTAAAAAAATTAAAAAAAAATAAATAAATATACAAGAGGTACCTATTAGAAATCAGGTATTGTCGTTACTATGATGGCCAAAAAAATAGACGTAGCTAATACTGCCTGTTGGTGAGTCAGATATTAAAAAAAAAAAAGATGTTTAATTTATACACACATCTTCTGGACAGTTCTCAAAAGGCATGATAAAGGCCCAGGGTAAACTCACACAGTGGCCCTTGGAGATGGCACCCAGCCTCGCTCTTGGAGAACACAAGTGAGAGCCAATGAGGCGGGCTGTGCAGTCAGTTGTTTCTCTAGGACTTCTCTCCCTAATCTATAACATTCAGAGGTAAACAGAGAGCCTCCACGTGTTCCTCTAGCTTTAAAAGTCCGTGAATGGTAAAAAGCAGGGTTCTCAGGGTCAAAAGAGCATCTTCAGGCTAACATCACTATGACATGGGAAGCCGAGGTCCACAGCATCTTCATCTGACATTCCGCTAGAGCTCCCATTTACCTAGTGCTCAGCCTGTGTCTGTTTTCCACTACTGTCAGGGTTCTAGGGGTTCATGCACTGCCCACCACTGACAGTAGGGGCATCTCTCTGTCCAGATTTTCCCTTTACATAAGGAGGTCGGTTACAGGAGATTAGGGCCCACACTAACGACCTCATTGTAATGTGATTGCATCTGTAAGGACTCTAGTTCCAAATAAGGTCACGTTCTGTGGTACCAGAGATAAGGACAGCAGCAAGGTTTCTGGGGGAAATGCAGGTCAGCTCTTAACAGTCCACTCTCTGGCCCCCCAAATTCGTGTCCTTCCCATGTGCAAAATACCTTCACCCAATGCCCCCCAAAGCACTAATCATTCCAGAATCAACTTAAAATCTGAAATCTCATCTGTCCTCCTCCACTCAAAGACCCAGATCTCACCCAGACCATGGGACCTGAGGACTGCATCCAGAAGCCACAATCTCCTGGTAAAGCTGCCCATCAGGTCCTGACATCACCCTCATTCGTCCCAGCAGCCGAGGGCCTACAGTTCCCAGAGACAGTTTCTCAGAGGAAGTTTGAAGACCACCTCAGAGGACGTTCTTTGGGAGAGAATGAAGAGGGAAGGGGGTCAGAGCCTCCTGCCATTCCCAGGGCACCCAGAACCCAGAGAGTGAGGCCTTGGGTGCTTTCTAGTGACAGATTCAAGGCAATTCTTCGAATTTGGGACTTCAGAGTTAACTTAGTTTTCATTTGTGATTATTATTCTTGTGTGGGGGCCATAGCTTTTCTTTTGACCTATGGCTGTTTTCACTCCCGGTTCTGAAGAAGCCCCTAAATCCTAACCCTGTTGAGGACTCTGAAAGCTCTCAGAGCAGCAGTGCTGGGGGACAGTGTGGACGCATGGTTTGGTTTCTCCTCTGGCCTGATTCTGTGGCAGCCCCACTCTGTCCTCCTCAGACTTCAGAGCAATAGCTGAACAAGTGGAGAAAGGACCAGGGGGTCAGGAAGGTGGCCACCGAAGAGTGACTTCTCTGGAGGGTGGCTGAGCTAGCGAGTGATCGTGTTAGTCCAGCTCTGCCTGTAGTCGGGATGGAGCTGAACAGGGGCCAGGGAAGGGGAGGAGGAGCAGAGAGCAGGGACAAAGGGACCAAAGAGGAGATTCAGACGAAGGGAAGTAATTGGGAGGAAAGAGAAGAAAATCTAGAAGACAGGCATGTAAGAAAGGAAAAGGGATGAAGTGGACATTGGAAAAGGGCACCACCAGGGAAGGAGAGAGGGGAAGGGAAGAGGGAGGGAGGGAGGAAAGGGGAAAGGGAGAAGGGAGGAGTCAGCACGCCAGGGCTCCCCCTGCATCTGAAGAAGAGGTGGCTGGTCCGGCTTGTCAAACAGGGTGCTCACTCTTTGGTCCCAGTTTCTGCTCCTAGTGCTACTGGGCTTTGCAAGGAAAGCAGGCTGTCACCTGGGACCCACTGGAGCCCACTGGAGCCCACAGGAGGGTGGGAGAGGTAAGATGCCACCGGGTCCTGTCCTGAGCTGCTCCCAGCCGCCAGCCTCACCACATGGTGCAAGAGGGACCCCAGAACAAAGGAAGGACACAGGCCCGCATGTCTGCCAGTGGCCCTGAGCACTTAGCTCATCGCAGTGAACCACACCGCCTCCTCCACCCAGGCTTTCAAAGCCTCTTTCTTCGTTCCTGGATTTCATGTCTGTAGGAACATGAGCCAGATCTAACTCATCTCCGACAGACAATTCTGACTCACCCCCATGTCAGATTTTTATTAGTGGCTGTGATAGAGTAAGATAGCAATGCTCCAACAAACGGACTATTTCTTCCCACGTGACCTCGACAGTCTTATACATTTTCTTAGCGGAAAAAATCTTGTCTCCTTCCATTAAGCTCGTAACGTGGTCTAATAGTATACATGTGCCTTCGTTAGATGGGAAGCGATCCAGAGGTCCTTTTTTTTTTTTTTTTAATTATACAAGGTAAAGTCAGTGAACACATCTAACTTGACGAATACGTCTCTAAAATATCAATCCAGGCAAAGCTTTTTCAGCCTACAGTTTGAAGCCTATGTGGTGACATTTTTAAAAACGCTTTTAGTCCCTCAGTGAGGCTCTTAGAAGCTATCCAGGGCTTACTATGTGTCAGGCACTGTGTCAGGTGTTGGAGCTAAATGGACAGAGAGCTTGGAGGCTGGCTGGGGAGGGACATCCGTGACACAACCACAGCTAGAAACGGAGGCCAGTGCTAGAAAAGAGAGAGCAGGCTGCATGGAGAGTGTGTACCATCGGGCTTGTGAGCTCACGAATAAGTGGGAGTAACTGGAGTGGGGAGACGGGGGAGAGGAAGAGGGTCTTCCCATCAATGGGAATCACCTGTGCTTGGAGGCAGGTGCCATGAGGGGTCTCCAAAGGAAGAGGGAGGCAGCGTGGTTGAAGGGCAGAGAGATGGGGCAGAACAGGCATCAGTCAGTTGGAGGGGTAAGAAGAGACGGATGGGAGGATTATGGATGCCTTTGGAGGACTGAGAATTTGTTAGAAGATCAGTGCAGATTTCTATGGAGACAAATGCCAGGAACTGATAGGCCTTTGAAAGGTCACTCTGGCTGCCTTTTGGCAAAGGGGTTGGTAAAAGGCACGTGCAGGTGTGAACACACCAGGTGGGAGGTGAGTGCAGGAAATCAGGTGAGGGAGCATGGGAACTTGGCCCGGGGGTCTATAAGGGAAAATAGCCTTTAAGGAGTTCCACAAATTGGCACCAGCTGTGGCTTCATTACAGCGCTGGAAGGGGTAGGTGGGTGTGTCCTGGAGGGTACAGAAATTACATGAGAAAGGGAAGTTATTTTAGATCTTTTTTTCAACTAGAGTAACTCTCACCTTATTGATAGAATTCCAGAGTGGGAACGGATGGACATGAGGACATCTTTGAAATGTCTGAATATGTTCTTCGAGTGACGAGGAGACCTTGACCTTAGGAGGCCTTCGGCCCTCTTTGTAGCCAAAAAGATGATTTCACCTACAGATTTGGGTTCTCCCTTTTAAAGTCAAGGGGACAGTCCTTCCAAAGGACACCTCCTATCATTTTACCCTGTCATCATACCTCACGTGCTGGGATACCCAAGACCCTCTGTTCCAGGCTGTGAGTATCCACTTTGGCCGGGCTGTTCTTGCCAAGAACACCACCACAGGAAATCTAGAGCCTGTAGTGCTATTAATAACATCATCTAAGACTGTATTTGCTGCCCTCATGGCCTCTTCCCACCATGACTCACTGAAGCTTTTTACACGTTGTATCCATTAAGCTATAGTTCCCAAAGCTCATCTTCTCTAGTGCCATTAATTTTTAGGAGACCAGGCAAACCTTAAGCTTGTTGCCCTTAATTGGATCCCTGTGCCCCCACAATCTCTTTGAATGCCTTTCACCATGATCCTTGAATAAGATCTGAGACCACTGCTGGTACCTAACACTTCTTGGCACCTTGTCTGTTAGGTTCTTGGAAGAGGAGGTGGCTATGGGGGTGAGTGGGGATGGGAGTGGGAGGATTTCTCCTTTCACTTCCCTTTTTGTTTTTTCAAATAATGGGTTTTGAGGGGGAGGGAAAGGTTAACCAGACAATTAATTCCCCTCTCCCATTGATAAAATGTTTACCACTCCCCATTGGAAGAATTGAGATCTTTCTTTTGAATCTCCAGGAAAATCTCCCAAACCCAGCCCACCACCATGTGAATTCAGCCATCTTCTGATTCACCTCCAGATTGTCTCCTCCTAACTGCTCAAGCCACAGGTTAAGGGCGAAATGTTCAATGCCCAAGCAATTAAGTGGGGAACACGTTTATCTAAGCAATTGCATGCAGCTCTGTATCTGTGTACAGGGGGTCTCTCCCAAGCCTTTCCAACCTCAGCAAAACAAGAAAAAGCCCCAGCGATCTGGGGTATATATCATTCATTCATTCCTGTGTTCAACACTCATGGCGGATCCCCACCAAGACAGTGGGAGAGCAAGGACGGGAGAAATCCTGGAAGCTGAAGTCTGAGGAGGATTTCAAATTCAAGTCAGAGATGAAAGAAACATCTGGACGCAGTATTCTGAACTGAGGCTAGAACCAGAGACCATTCTAATGAAAGGCCTCTACAGGTGGGCTCTCACAGGTGGGCTCCTACTCGGTTTCGTGTATATTCGTTCATGAAATAGCTCTGCGGGTCAACATGCGGAACAAAACCATTTAATAAAAGTGAAAATGAGGAGAGGAAAAGGACGTGAGAAAGCATGTGAGTGGGGAGAGAGGAAGAGCCAGTGCGGAAAAACCGAGAATCCCTCCCTGTGCTCCTTGCTGCCAGGGAGGTCTGAGGGACTAGTTTCCACCTGGGATCCCAAGTCCAGAACAAAAGCGGCGGGGACAGGTGCGGGATGAGGGAAGGGGGTCCTCGACACGCGCGCGTGGGGGTGCCAAACCATGGGGGGGGGGGCACCGCGCGGCGCCGTCCCAGGCCCGACCCTGTGCGGACCTGGGTGTGGCGCGGTGTCCGGGGTGGTCGCGGTGCCCTGGGGGTCGCGGGAGGCTGGGCCCCGACACCCCCACGAGCTCGCGACCCGCCCTTCCCGCTCCATGTGAGGGCGCGGTGCGGTGTCACATAACCTGCGCGCAGAGGGTGGTCCGGAGAAGCCATGGGGCGGGGAGGGGCAGCCGGCCGCTGGAGCGGGCCAGCGCGGCCTCGGGGGCTGGGCTGGAGAGCGGGAGCACACAGGCAGCGAGTCCCCCAGGTCCTGCAGTTTGGACTGGGCCGCAGCACAGCACCGTGGCGCGTGCCAGCCCCTCCACCTCCCCTCCACCTCCTCCCAGACTCTCTGCCGCGTTCTCCGTGAGCCCACTTCCAGCTTAGGCAATTTGCAAAGCCCCTTCTCCGCGCCACCCCCGCCCCCCTCCCTCCTGAGGCGCGAACCCCGGCGGGGACTCAGGGCGAAGCCCCGGGGGGCTGCGAGCGTGGCCAGCGCCGGCGCTGGGTGGCCTCCTAGCCTGGCTCCCTGAGCGGGTGTCCGCGTGCGGCCTGGCTGCGAAAAGATCATCAGCCCTAAACCCCGGCTGCACTCTCGGGTCACTTCGCTGGCTTCCTGATTGCATGGGAAGCCGGAACCAGCTTCCCCAGCACAGGCCTGGGCTGAGATGCCCGCCCGAGATCTGTTTGAGCAGTCTGCTCGTCTCCAGGCAGGGTCCGCCATTGCATGATGGCACGCGTGAATAACTTCGACCGGGATGTTTGGGTTTTTTGTTTGTTTGTTTTTTGGTCATTGGTTATTACATGACCTCCAGGGTAGGTGCTCCACAAAGGGAGTGAAAAGAGGACGCCTGATATATACGCATATGATAAATATGATATATTTCCATTCTAGAAAAATAGCTTGGGGTTCTCTCGGAAAGGAGGCATTGGTCCTTGCACTACGGTTTAATTGAAAAGGGATTATGCACCAAGTTACTTAAGTGAGCATAGGTTGAAATCGTTTACCGAGAATAAATATTTAAAATAGTTATATTTTAACTAAATCTATCATCAATCATAAATCTATTACATGAAGGTTACAGACAATTTAAATGCAATAGCACTCTCTTCAGGGTTTTAAATAATCCGTGTCTGTCTTGGCACATGAGAATGCAAAGATAGGAAATGGTTTGTAAAAGATCATATAATAGCTTTTACTATACGGCACCAGCAATTTATCATAAAGGAGCGGCCTCCAGCTAAAAACTCAGCTTTGAAAAATGCAGAAAAGCAGCAAACGTCTACATCCCCTCTTGGTGACCAGAGGCGTGCTTTGTGCCCCTCATCATCTCTTTCGTGGTTCTGAGGCCCATGGCGCTCAGTAGTTTAGTGTCTTATTCTCTGGAATAGGCCATTGAAGAAATACCAGGCCCAGAGAAGAAGGTCCTGCTGGGTGTCTGAAGAAAGTACAACCTTTTAGATTTTAGATGAAGCTTTCTGGGGAATTTGTTAGTGGGAGGATACACTTCTCTTTGGTCTGCTTCTGATAGGAAGGGAATTTTTTTTTTAAGATTTTATTTATTTATTTGACAGACAGAGATCACAAGAAGGCAGAGAGCAGGCAGAGAGAGAGGTGGAAGCAGGCTCCCCGCTGAGCAGAGAGCCGGACATGGGGCTCAATCCCAGGACCCTAGGATCATGACCTGAGCCGAACGCAGAGGCTTTAACTCACTGAGGCACTGGGGTGCCCCAGGAAGGGAAATTTTTTAAAGAGTATTTTCTCTTTGAATCTATTTTGAGGTTTGGTTTGTGGTTCTTTCTGACTTCTCATGAAGATGGAATTATTTCTGAGGTTGGTTGTCAGGAACCGATATATCAAATCGAGCTATCTTATTAGCAAATAAATAAATAAATAAATAAAAGCTCAAGTGTTGGTATAAAGCTATTATGCTTTTCAAAACCCCGAACTATAAGTCATGTATCATGGTCATTCTTTATCATATCAAACAGGAGAGAGGTGGCAGAATCGCACTTTCAGGTTAATTTTTTTTACAAGGAAGATTGACTTATGAACCTACTTTGTTATTCCCTTTCATTCAATTTCCCTGTACCTCCTTTTCTATGAATTGTAACGGTAACCCAGCATGATTTTTATTGTTGCCATGTGCTTTGTGAACCATAAAGTGTACGCTATAAATGGGAGTGCTTTTCTTTTTTTGCAGTTAATGAAAAACTAATTTTTTTAAATTTATTTTTTATTTATTTTCAGCATAACAGTATTCATTCTTTTTGCACCACACCCAGTGCTCCATGCAAGCAGTGCCCTCTATAATACCCACCACCTGGTACTCCAACCTCCCAAACCCCACCCCTTCAAAACCCTCAGATTGTTTTTCAGAGTCCATAGTCTCTCATGGTTTACCTCTAATTCCAATTTCCCCCACCTCCCTTCTCCTCTCTAACTCCCAATGTCCACGAAAAACTAATTTAAAAACATTCATCCACCAGAGTACCCAAAGGGCTCCCATATAAACTATCTGTCATTACATTATGTCATTCTGCTTTCGCTTCTATTGCTGTCCAAACAAACAATGTTTTAAAACATTCTTTAAAATGGGCCTTTTTAACAAGATTTTTACAAAAGACTTTATTTATTCATCAGAGAGATAGCACAAGCAGAGGGAGAGGCAGGCAGAGTGGGAAGCAGGCTCCTGGTAAGCACGAAGCCTGATGGGGGACTCGATCCCAGGATGCTGGGATTATGACCTGAGCTGGAGGTAGACAATTAACCAACTGAGCCATCCATGTGTCCCTGAAATGGGCATTTTTGACATTTCCTGATAGCACCTACGCACTCATGAATCTCAGACTCATGATATATGGGGCTAGTGGACTTGACAATCATGGAGTCAAGCATGCTGGATTTGACTCACGGGCCTGTCACTGTGAATTTGGGTGGCTTACTAAACTTGCTACATATAAAACCAAGCATGTAAGAATTTGCAGGATTGTGACAGTTCAGTGGTATAATGTATACATAAAAATACCTAAACCGGTGTCTCTCACAAAGTAGGTACAAATATACCAGCTCCCTTCCTGCCTTCATTCTGTCCTTGGAATTCCGTCCCTTGGGAGAAGTTCCTACTGCCTTTGTTACAAGGAATGATCGATATTTACTACACTGTTGGTGCATAGCATGGATCAATACATTGAGTGATAGTATTAACATACTTCTTGAACTGCCCATTGCCCCCCAAGCACCAAATAAAATGTCATGCTCTGGGGAAACCAAAGTGAGAGGTCCCCAACTTTCAGGAGTTATGGACAGGAGAGAGATGCAAATACTGTGTCAGTGTAGAACCAGGGTAACTAATGTTTAAACCAGGAAGAGAGTGTGTGTGGAAGAAAGGCACTGATGATGTATAAAGCCATTTGGCTGGGTGGTGACTACCCTCAGACTGACAATTTGCCACGAAAGCTTCCAGGCAAATTTGAGATCTTTATTAGTGACAATATGGCCATGGCCTTAAGGGGAAGAAAAAAACCAAAAACCAAAAACCAAAACACACATACACACAAACTGTTGGTCTTGTGCCTTTTCACAAATAATGACAGTTATCAGAAATTTTATCTTTAAATGGGGAAAACAGCAACTGAAAATGTATTTCATTTGATCCATCACAGAATGTGGTGTTTTTGTTCATTTCACACCATTTTTGTTAAGTTTTATTTAAATTAATGCAATCTGAGATAAAATGTTAATATTCCTGAAGGTATGGACATTGTATACAAATGAACCCAGCTAAGTGGGCTCCTGGACAGGGTCTGATCTATTTATAAAAGTAGCTGGAGCTAAATGGTTTGTTCCAGAACAAGACAATGCCTTCCCTCCGTTGCATTTGCCTTCTACAGCCTAAGTGGGAGTTAATACGTTCACTTGTCTCCTTAAATTTTGTCCAGAGTATGTTAAAGCAGTCATAGGGGACCTGGGTGGTTTTGCCGTCTGCCTTCTCATAACAATGCCCCAGTTTTCTCCTGGAGAATCAACGTTCCCACTTTCAGTCCATGCAGTTAGGCGGCGGCAACTTCACCCTGGCTCCTGACTCTAGCAGTTGGCATGTCACCCACTAATGGCCTTTGAGAACATCACTGAGTGAGCTGTGAGTTTAGTAGATGCACGAGACCTTTGCTGGGTCGGTGAGGAGGTGGGTCTCTGAATAACTAGCCCGAGATCCACTTGTGTGTGGTGGAACAAATGAGCAGAGTGATGTGTTGGCCAGGGTGCCCATCCTAGAGAGCCCTGAATTCCAGACAAAAGCATTTGAGACTATTTTTTTCAGGCAACAGGAATCCAGGAAGCTAATTTTGAAAAGCAGCACATGAGAATTGGTGTTTTTGTAGGATTAGTCGGGCAGCTGTGTGTAGGATAGGGTGGAGGGAGGAGAGAACACAATCCCTGAGTGTGTTTAATCTTTATGATGCACTGTAATTTATTATGAAGTTGAATTTGCATCCTTATCCAAACGTGAGGGAAACTCCTGTCCAAAACTGTAAATGTTTTTTGGTTGCTTTTTTTTTTTTTAAGATTGTATTTATTTATATGACAGAGAGAGAGATCACAAGCAGGCAGAGAGGCAGGCAGAAAGAGAGAGAGAGAGAAGCAGGCTCCCGGCTGAGCAGAGAGACTGATGCAGGGCTCGATCCCAGGACCCTGAGATCATGACCTGAGCCAAAGGCAGAGGCTTAACCCACTGAGCCACCCCGGTGCCCCTGGTTGCCTTTTTAAGCATTCCTTGTCTCACAAGAAGTGATTACAAATTTGCATATGTGCATTAAAATGATGTATTCCAAAATGTTAACAGGGGAATTAAAAAACTTATTAAGTAAAATATTATCATTTTTGTTGATTTGAAGCCTATTTGACAAGGGACATAACATTCTGGTGCATATATGTAAGCATGAATAATTATTTTTTTAGAAATCTTTATTTATTTATTTTACAGAGATCACAAGTAGGCAGGGACAGGCAGAAAGTGGGAGGGGGAAGCAGGTTCCCCGCTGAGCAGAGAACATGATGTGGGGCTTGATCCCAGGACCCTGAGGTCATGACCTGAGCTAAAGGCAGAGACTTAACCCGAAGAGCCCCCCAGGTGCCCCTAAACATGAATAATTCTTAAAGGTTCCTCTACTCACTTATATAGAAGCCCTTTTCCAAACAGAAGATTAAATCTCTCTTGGCTACTCCTATCAGCTTATTTTGAATTATTTTCCATCCAGAAGCATGAACTAGAAAACCACAGTTTTTACAGAGTGTTTGGTTTTCCACCAAGAGAATCACATAATTTGTGGTGATTCAGTGTGGTGTGTTGCTAAAAGCATTTCCAATGCTGTGGATACAAGAGGGCAGTGCAGAGAGGTAAGGAAACAGGAGAAAAGGTATGGCTCTCTAATGAGCACTTTATTCTAGAATTTTCCTCCAGCCTTGGGAGCTCACCCTCACACGTGTGTGCTGGTGCCTTGATCTCATGGGCCACAGTGCTCAGCATATTCCAGCTGCTTTTTTAGTGAATACATATGTAACAATTGATTTCTTGCCCCGGACTTTGAGAGAAAAATCTGTTCAGAGGGATGGACTTTATATATATGTGTGTGTGTGTGTGTGTATATATATATATATATATATATATATATATATATATATATATATGATTTTATTTATTTATTTGACAGACAGAGATCACAAGTATGCAGAGAGGCAGGCAGAGAAAGAGGGAGAAGCAGGTTCCCCCCTGAGCAGAGAGGCTCCGATGCAGGGCTTGATCCCAGAACCCTGGGATCATGACCTGAGTCGAAGACAGAGACCCACTGAGCCACCCAGGTACCCCTGGACTTGCTATATTAAAACCTGAACCCCAACTATCTAAAGTCAGCCAGAGGAGATTTTGTTGTTTCTGCTCTTAGAAGAGAATAGAGAAGAAAACCCGGTGTTATCAGTGACAAGCTAAAGCTTGTATGGTAAGCACCCCACAGTTTAGTTTCCTGCGTTGTGTACCCCCAGAATGTTGAACACAGGCTCAGGTTGCTGACTTGGATATCTACAAGGTCATCCATCATTAAATAAGTTATTTTAGCAACTTGTCGTTTAGAATTTATTCTGAGCTTAGACAATAAGGTAGGCTTAGATCCAAGTGAGTCAACTGAGAAACTATTAGAACATAAGTGAGCTCATTTTGGAGGAGAGAGAAAGCTCAACAAATGGAACCCCAACAGCTTTCTTATAGACCAACAATAACCAAGGGGGGAGGGGAAACAATCCCATTTACAGTAGCAAATAAAGGGGCTCCTGGGTGGCTCAGTGGGTTAGGCCTCTGTCTTCGGCTCAGGTCATGGTCTCAGGGTCATGGTCTCAGGGTCCTGGGATTGAGCCCTGCATCAGGCTCTCTGCTCAGCGGGGAGCCTGCTTCTCCCTCTCCCTCTTTCTCTGCCCATTTGTGATTTCTCTCTGCATTAAATAAATAAGATTTATTAAAAAAATTATATAGTAGCAAATAAAGCTATAAATTTACTGGAGATAAATTCAATAACATTGTTTAAAAATTGCAACAACTGAATTGCCTGGGTGGTGCAGTTGGTAAGCGCCTGACTCTTAGTTTTTGGCACCAGTCATGATCTTGGGGTCATGAGATTGACCCCCACAAAGGGCTCTGTGCTCAGCACGGAGTCTGCTTGGACTCTTTCTCCCTCTGCCTCTGCCTTTAAAATAATAAGTAAATCTTAAAAAAAAATTGCATGAACTACAGAGCTTTCCTGAAAGCCATTAAAAGGAAATCTGACTAAAGAGAAAGCTATACCAGGTTAATAGGCTAGAAGCATCAATACTGGGGCCCCAGAGTGGCTCAGTATATTAGGCATCTGCCTTTGGCTCAGGTCATGATCCCAGTGCCCTGGGATCTAGCCCGGGAGCAGGCACCTGGCTCAGTCTGCTTCTCCCTCTGACCCCCAATCCCCACCTCATGCTCTCTCTCTCTCAAACAAATAAATAAAAATCTTTTTTTAAAAAAAAAGAGGCTTCAATATTATAAAGACGCTCATGATTCCCTAATGAATCTATCGAGTTAATAAAACACAATCAAGCTAATAAGATTTTCTTAGAACATGAAACTGTTTGCAAATGTATATGAGAGGGTGAATAACAGAATTTTGAGGAAGAATAACGAAAAGGGGGGATTTGCCCTACAAGATAGCAAGATATTATAAAGCAACAGTAATTAAAACAGTTGGTGTAAAAAATAGATTAATGGGAGCAGAAAAAATTTCAAGCACAGACTCTTGTATCTTTTGGGAATTTGCTATATGACAGATATTTAAATGGTGAGGGGCACCTGGGTGGTTAAGCTGGTTAAGGGACCAACTCTTGGTTTCTCCTCAGGTCATGACCTCATGGATCTGTGTGGTAAGCCCCACCTCAGGCTCTGTGCTCAGCAAGGATTCTGCCTGGGTTTCTCTCTTTCTGCTCCTTGTCCCACTCACATGCATGCAGGTGCACGCTCTCTCTCTCTCTCAAATAAATAAATCTTTTTTTTTTTTTTTTTTAAGTGGTGAGAAGATGGATAGTCCAAAAATAGCATTGGAATATTTGGATTGAGATGAACAATGCAATTTACATCCCTACCTCACCTTATACACAAAAGTAAGTTTCAAACAGATTAAATATCTAACTGTAAAGCATTTAATTTTAAAATTAATAAGAAAGACTAAAATTACTAAGAAGGAGAGAATGTCTTAATAACCTCAGGTGCAGGTACAGCTTTCTTTTTTTAAAAAAATATTTATTTATTTATTTATTTATTTATTTATTTATTTATTTGAGAGAGAGAGAAAGAAGGGTGGGTGGGGAGAGGGAGAGAGAGTCTTAACCAGACTCTGTACTAAGTGTTGAGCCCAACGTGGGGCTGGATCTCTTGAACCTGAGACAAAACCAAGAGTCAGTTGCTTAACTGACTGAGCCACCCTGGTGCCCCAGAAAGGCTTTCCTAAGGCCAAAAAATAAGCAGACATAAAGTCCAACTGAATATAAATTCAAATTCTGCACCAGAAAACAATTAAAAATTATAAAATGGCGATGTTTCTAGGAAAAAGTCTCTATGGCTGGGGTTGAAGAGGTTGCTGCCTGTTTTCTCTTCAAGGATTTTGATGGATTCCTGTCTCACACTGAGGTCTTTCATCCATTAACTGAGGGGTTTCTGGGGAGCTGGGAGGGGAGAGACAGGGTGGCTGGGTTATGGATACTGGGTAGGGTATGTGCTGTGGTGAGTGATGTGAATCATATAAGACTAAGGATTCACAGACCTGTACCCCTGAAACAAATAATACGTTACATGTTAATGAAAAAGAAAACAAAAACAAAAACAAAACATTTTTAAAAATTTATACAATAAGGGCAAACTTAGAGAAATTAACTATGTAATATTCTATTTTATAACTAAGTAAAATATAAAATAAAATTTAAATATAAAATATATTTCTTTTCTAAAAATTTTTTAAAAGATTTTATTTATTTATTTGACACAGAGAGAGAGAGAGGGAGAGTTCGCAAGCAGGCAGACAGGCAAGCAGAGAGAGAGCGGGGGGAGCAGCCTCCCTGCTGAGCAGAGAGCCCAATGCGGGGCTGGATCCCAGGAACCTGAGATCATGACCTGGGCCAAAGGCAGAGGCTTAACCCACTGAGCCACCCAGGTTCCCCTAAAATATTTATATTTCTAATTATAAAATAGAATAGTATATAATATATATTTATGTATATAAAATAAAAGTCGAGGATCAAAAGTTTTCAGCATTCATTTAAACAAATTAAAGTATGTTAAAAAATAATATAAGGTTAGATAAAAACTAAGTAGAAAATTCCTAGGAGAAACCAAATTGACCAATAAAAATATGATAAGGTGCTCAACCTTGTAAAAATAAGAGAAATACTGGGGCGCCTGAGTGGCTCAGTGGGTTAAAACCTCTGCCTTTGGCTCAGGTCATGTTCCCAGGGTCCTGGAATTGAGCCCCACATCGGGCTCTCTGCTCAGCGGGGAGCCTGGTTTCCTTCCTCTCTCTCTGCCTGCCTCTCTGCCTACTTGTGATCTCTGTCAAATAAATAAATAAAATCTTTAAAAATAAATAAATAAAATCTTTTTAAAAAGTTAGAGAAATACAAATTAAAGTATTAGTGAGCTAGCAGACTGGCAAAACGTTAAAAGCTTGCCAATATCAAATATGGGCAAAATTGCAAAGAAACAGGACTTCTTACAGTGTGGGACTGTAAAGTGATAATGGTCACATTGGAGAACATTGGCCTAAAATTGCTAAATTTGCTAAAATTGACCTAAGATATCCATTACATGTGATACAAGGAGGAGCGCATAAGAATGTTGTCTGCAGCATTGTTTGTAACAGCAAGTATTAGAAACAACATAAATGGTAACCAATAGGAGGATGAATAAATGTATAATATAATCATGCAAGATAGTATTTTACAGAAGTTAGCAAAAATAAGCTAAAAATTTTATAAATGAAAAAAACAAGTTGTACAGTGATATGAGGGGTAGACACAAGCCAATCTATGTTCTCTATAACTACATGTACGATTTTTTAAAAAATGGATGTATGTCAACTTTGCCTTATGACCAAGGTAGAGTAACAGGAAGCATATTTACCCTTTCACCTGAAATAAGAACAAAACCCCCAAGTAAAATATATGAAACAAGAGTTTTTAAGGCACTACACAACAGAAAAAAAAATGTCAATGATTTCTAAGAGCCAGGATATAAGCAAGATGATTCTTATAATTGTCCCAGTTTACTATCTTAAGGGAATTTCCCAGTTGCGGTGCAGAGAATGGGAATGCAGACAAATCCCTATGACACCCTAATGTGAAGAGATGAAGCTAGAAGTCACAGGACAAAATGCTATAGAGACTTCACAGAAGGTTCCTCAGAGATCCATGGAATGTCCCTCTTGACTACTCAGCATAACATTTACTGATGGAGGCATTCAAGTTGGAAATGACCCAGAGTTGGAGAAAGGATGATTAGAGGGACGATGTCAGACAGTTAGAGGGGACAATGAGTGGTGCTCACTCAGAGCCATGAATAGTGCTTAGTCCTACCAACAGGACTAGAAAAACCTTCTATTTCATAGGAATTTGGCAGAATTCACACAAGAGTCTTGCCTCAGTAATAGAGAAGAATTAGGAGAATAATTATCCCTGGACTGATGGAGCGCTGCTCCATTTCCACCCAACAAATCTTAAAAGCAAGACCCAAAAGGATCAAACTCTTTTTCAAGTAACTTAGCTGCATCCTGAAAAACTCAATAAACACAAATATAAAATATAGAAAATCAAAAATATCCAATACCCAACAAGGGACATGCACAGACTATGACATAAATATGAACGTAATAATTGATTTTGTTTATCCATTTTACACAATTAACTGGTGGTTAGCATATTTGAAATAGATATGAGACTTTTCCTATCTGAGATTATATACCAACCATTCCTTTGTGTCACACTGTTTTGATCTCTTTTAAAAGGCAAATAGTTTCATGCTATTGTCAATTATTTTTATCCAATCAGTTTTTCTTTGGGGAACTGGGGAGCATTAGGAAGAGAGGAAATAATGAAGAGGAACAAGGAAGTGCACCGAGAGGGAAGGTAGAGGGCACCAAAGGCAAACACAAGTACAGAGGACCTGTGCATGAGCCATCTCAAACCAACATCTGTTCCAGCAGTTTCAGGGGAAGAAACGTGTACTTTTTTTTTTTTAATTGAAAAGCCAATTTTATTTCTATGATAGACAAAACATTATACATAACAGGATGATATAAGGCAAAAGCTGCCTTTTGAGAGTTTTGGTAACATTTATGTGTCTGAAACGTGTACTTTTCTATCACTAAGTTAGAGTTGACACAATTAGCATGGAGAAAAATTTAATTCAGTTGAAACAGAAGGGGAAGCTTAAGTTGCACATTGTAGAATATAATTTCTCATAGATTAACAGAATTTAATTGACCTTCATTTTGTGATTATTAAGAACTCGCATTTTAGAAATGCATATCACCAGCATTTCCATACAAACTTTCTCAGTTTCAGGACTCCTTACTTCTTCCTCTTCTTCTTCTTTTTTTTTTTTTTAAGTTTTTATTTATTTATTTGACAGACAGAACACAACGAGGCAGAGAGACAAGCAGAAGGAGAGAGAGAAACAGGCTCACTGCTGAGCAGAGAGTCTGACTTTCAGCTCAATCCCAGGACCCTGGGATCATGGCCTGATCCGAAGGCAGCGGCTTAACTGACTGAGCCGCCCAGGAGCCCCAAGGACTCCTTACTATTCAGTTGAGAGAATGGGGTGTCACTTAACTTGTTTCAACAGGCAACTCCTTATGATACTCAGACATTTTCCACTTCAATCAGTGCAAAGACTTGGAAGTGTTGAAAGAGGACTACTAATCCTCATGTGTCTCCTCCCCCAACCTCCTTTCCCTACCAAAAGATCCAATCAGTCATGAATATTATAGTCATTTTCTTAATTGATTTTGGGATTAGGGGTTTATAGATGTGACCTTGGATATAAAAAGAAAATAATCCAAAGAAGAATAATTTCAAGTGCATGAAGATAATCATTTCAGCTGAAGTATAACTAAGAAATAAAGGAAGAGTAGATGCACCTTCGTGTTCAATAATAGAGTGGCTGAAATTATGATACCTTAATCATGATCACAAAAGTATACTGATGCAACAATAAAATCATTATTTTGCTTTCAAATACTTAAAGCTTTATAGTGGCCAGCATGGAGGCTGAAAGTCATCCCCACTCCTCCCTGACAACAAGTAAAAAGCTCAACAAACCGGAAAGTCAACAGCCCTCCTTAGATCCATCAGAGAAGTGGGGTCACAGGGCAAAGCACTGCCTTCAAACATTGGAGAAATCAACAGGCCCGTATAGAAGATTACAATCTACCAGAACAGAAAGCCACACACAGAAACCTTCACTAGAATTCGTAGGAAGACAGGAAATCCTGGGCTGTAATTGTTCAATTGCTGAAGACTCAGTGTGGATTTCTGAGAAATAAAAACTCCAGGGGGTGGGGGGATGGGGAACCACACATTTTTAGGAATTTTACCTCATGAGTTTGACCAGGTTCTCACAGTGACTATCAGTAGCAAGAAGTGAATTGGAATCATTTTGAAATACTCAGAGCATTCTGTTATTAAAAACACTTCCCTCTCAGAGGAACTATTCTACCAGAGTCTAAACTACTGGTGTTTTATCACAGCCTAACCAACCCAGAGGAAGGAAATGTCCAACCTCAGCTGGCTCTCACCTTCCACATCGGGGAAAAGAAAGACCCAAGTCCAACCTACTCTAGCAATTTTGTCTCATCTCGGGGCAAAAGTGGACTGAGAAGCATTTGTGAGGTTCACAGTCCAGAGACACAGACTCACCAGAAGACTGAAACCAAATAATAGGACTACAGAATGCTTCCTCACCCCAACACTCACCACCACATTACTAAAGGCTGGCGTATGAGAGGCCTACGTGCCACAGTTCCTTTTACCTGGTACATCATGTCTGGCTATCAAGAAAAAGTTACAAGGCATACTAAAAAGGCAACACAATTTGAAGAAACAGCAATGGCAAGGTTGTTGGAATTATCAACCAGAGAACTGAAAACTCTGATCAATATGGTACGGGCTCTAATGGATACAGTAGACATCAGGCAAGAGTGGATTGACAACTTAAGTAGGAAGAAGTAAATTCTCAAAAGAAAAATTTTTTAAATGCTAGGGGAAAAAAATCACTGTAGCAGAAATAAAGAATGCCTCTGATGGGCTCATCAGCATATGGGATATGGATGAGGAGAAAAATTCAGAGCTTCAGGATAAGACAGTAGAAAATTCCAAAATGGAAGGAAAAAGGTAAAGAAGATAGAAAAAAGAAACTAGAACAAAATATTCTGGAAGTGAGATGTAGCTACAAAAGTTTTAACATACACATAATGGGAATATCAGAAGAAGAGGGAAAGAAACAAAAGAAATATTTGAAGTGATAATGATTGAGAATTTTCCTAAATTAGTATCAGAGACCAAACCACAGATCCAGGACTCTCAGAGAACACCAAGCAGGATAAATGACAAAAACCAAAACCAAGCAAGACAAACAAAACTATACTAAAGCATAATATATTCAAACTTCAGAAAAGCAATGGTAAAGGAACAATAAGCCAGAGAATAAAAACACCTTACTATAGAGGAATAAAGGTAAGAATTACATCCAACTTCTGCTCAAGAACCAGGCAAACGAGAAGACAGTGAAGTGAAATATTTAGTGTTGAGAGGGGAAAAAAATGCCAACCTAGAATTCTGCACCCTGAAAACTTAACCTCTGAAAGTGAAAGAAAAGTAAATATTTTCTCAATTTAACAAAAATTGAGGGAATTAATTGCCAGTGGACCTGCCTTACAAGAAATGTTAAAAGAAGTTCTTTAGAAGGAAAAAACAGAGGTCAAAAACTCAGACCTCCATAAAGAAAGGAAGACCATCAGGGAAGCAATACATCAAGGTAAAATAAAAGCTTTTATTTTTCTTACTTTTAGTTGATCTAATAATAATTTGTTCAAAATAATAATAGCAACAATGTACTTAATTATGTGTGTTTATATACATATATATGTATAGTATGCTTATTGTAGAAGTGAAATGAGCAATGATACAAGGGATATATGGGCAGAATTAGGATTACTTATGTTATTATAAGGTACTTGCACTACTTGCACTATTTGAAAAAGGCTTGTATTATTATATTGCACAAGTCTAGGACAGCCACTAAAAAAGTTTTTTTTTAAAGTAATATAACTGATATGCTACAAAAGAAAATAAAATGGAATCCCATAAAATGCTCAATTGAAACTACAAAAGGTAAAAATAAAAAATAAAAGAATAACACTAAAAAAGGTGGGGCACCTGGGTGGCTCAGTTGGTTAAGCATCTGCCTTTGGCTCAGGTCATGATCCCAGGGTCCTGGGATCAAGACCCACATCAGGCTCCTTGCTGAGTAGGGAATCTGCTTCTCCCTCTGCCTGCTCTGCTTGCTGCTGCTCCCCCTGCTTGTGATCTCTCTCTGACAAATAAATAAATAAAATATTTTTTAAAAACTACAAAAGGGAGAGGAAGATAAAAACAGGAACAAAGAACAAAGGTACTAAATGGAAAATAGTAACAACTATGGTAGGTATCAATCCAAAAATATCAATAATCACTTTAAATGTTAATTGTCTAAATATACCAACTAAAAGAGATTATTAGAGTGGATCAAAATACAAGATCTAACTATATTTTATCTATAAGAAACTTATTTTAGGGGTGCCTAGGTAGCTCAGTCGGTTAAGTATCTGCCTTCAGTTCAGGTCATGATCTTGGGGTAATGGAATTGAGACCTGCATCAGGCTCCCTGCTCAGTGGGTGGTCTGCATTTCCTTCTCTCACAGCCCCTCCCCCCATTCATCTCTCTTTCAAATAAATAAAATCTTAAAAAAAAGAAACTTATTTTAAATATAAAGACACTTATAGAAATTAAAAGTAAAGGGATGGCGAGATATATATATATATATATATATACCATGTTAACACTAATAAAAAGAAAGCAGGCTCTTAAAATATATGTGTCTAACAACAGATGTCAAAATGACTGAGGCAAAAACTACTAGAACTACAGGGAGAAATAGATGAATTCATTATTACAGCTGAAGAATTCAACACCCTCTTCAGAAATCGGAGGATCTGGGTGCCTGGATGGTTCAGTTGGTTAAGTAACTGCCTTTGGCTCAGGGCATGATCCTGGAGTCCCAGGATAGAGTCCAGGGATCGAGTCCCATATGAGGCTCCCTGCTCAGTAGGGAGTCTGCTTCTCCCTCTGACTTCTCCATTCTCATTCTTTCTCTCAAATAAATAAATATAAATAAAATCAGAAAAAAAAAAAAAAGAAATGGGCAGAGCCAGTGGAAAACCAGTAAGGACATAGTTGAACACCATTAGTCAAGTGGACCTAGTCAACATTTATCAACTATCTCATTAAAACACAACAGAATACACATTCTGGATAAAGAACATATACAAAAAAATCCCCCATAATTAACATTACACTTAATGGTGAGAAACTATAAGTTGTCCTGCTAGATTAGGAACAAGACAAGAGTGTCCCTTCTCAATACCATATTGGAGGTCTTAGGTAATGCAATAAGACAATAATAGGAAATAAAAATTATACTGATTGGGAAGGATGAAATAAAACTCTCTTTGTTTGTAATTGACATGATCATTTATGTAGGGAACAAAACTGTCAAAAAATTCCTGGAAATAATAAGCAATTATTGCAAAGTTCCAGTATACAAGGTTAATATACAAAAGTGAATCACTCTCCTGTATACTAGCAATGAAAAAATGGTATTTGAAGTTAAAAACACAATACCATTTACATTAGCACCCCATAAAATGAAATGCTTAGTTATAAATCTAACAAAATATTTATAACATCTATATGAGGAAAATTATAAAACCCAAAGGTAATATGTCAGAACAGCTAAATAAATGAAGAGATATTCCATGCTTATGGATAGGAAGACTCAATATTGTCACAATGTCAGTTATTCTCACCTTGATCTATAGACTCAACAAAATCCCAATAAAAGTTCCAAAAAGTTATTTTGTGGATATCAACAAACTGATTCTATATTTCATGTAGAGATGTCAAAGACTCAGAAAAACCAACACAATACTGAAGAAGAGCAAAGTCTTACTGATAAAAATCAACTTCAAGACTTACTACAAAGCTACAGCAATCAAGACAGTACGATTGGCAAAAAAATAGACAAGTAGATCAATGAGACAGAATAAACAGCCCATGAATATACCTACATAAATATAGTCATATAGCCAACTGATCTTTGACAAAGAAGCAAAAATATTCTTTTCAACAAATGGTGCTGCAACAACTGGATAACCACATATATTTAAAAAAAAATCTAGGGGCACCTTGGTGGCTCGGTGGGTTAAGCCCCTGCCTTCTGCTCAGGTCATGATCTCAAGGTCCTGGGGTCGAGCATCAGGCTCTTTGCTCAGCAGGGAGCCTGCTTCCCCCTCTCTCTCTGCTTGCCTCCACCTACTTGTGATCCCTCTCTGTCAAATAAATAAATAGAATTAAAAAAAATAATAATCTAGACGGAGCCCTTACACCCTTCAAAATTAACTCAAAATGGATCATAGACCTAAATATAAATCCTATTATAATACAGATGACAACATTGGAGAAAACCTAAATGACCCTGGATATGACAAAGATTTTTTTTTATATATATACACCAAAGGCACGCTCCATGAAATAAAATATCAATAAGCTGGGCTTCATTAAAACTGAAGGCTTCTGCTTCACAAAAGACATTGTCAAGAAGATAAAAAGATAAGCCACACACTGGGAGAAAAAAAATTTGCAAAAGACATATCTGATAGAGGACTGTTATTAAAAATATATAAGAGATGGGGGAGGAGTCAAGATGGCAGAGAAGTAGCAGGCTGAGACTACTTCAGCTAGCAGGAGATCAGCTAGATAGTTTATCTAAAGATTGTAAACACCTACAAATCCAATGAGAGATCGAAGAGAAGAAGAACAGCAATTCTAGAAACAGAAAATCCACCACTTTCTGAAAGGTAGGACTGGCAGAGAAGCGAATCCAAAGCGAGGGGAAGAATGACCATGGGGGGAGGAGCCGGCTCCTGGCAAGCAGCGGAGCAACAGAGCACAAAATCAGGACTTTTAAAAGTCTGTTCCGCTGAGGGACATCGCTCCAGTGGCTAAACCGGGGTGAAGCCCACGTGGGGTCAGCATGGCCTCAGGTCCCGCAGGGTCACGGAAGGATGGGGGAGTCTGAGTGTCGCAGAGCTCGCAGGTATTTGAACAGGGAAGCCAGCTACAGAGACAGAGCCGAGGAGTGAGCTCTCAGCTCAGGGTTACCTTGAACCAGTCGCAGGCTGGGTGAGCTCGGAGTGCAGCTGGAGGCCAGGGAAACGGGAGTAATTGGGCGCTGTTCTCTGAGGGCGCACTGAGGAGTGGGGCCCCGGGCTCTCAGATCCTCCAGGCAGGAGACCAAGAGGCTGCCATTTTCATTCCCGACCTCTGGAACTGTACGGAAAGCGCTCAGGGAACAAAAGCTCCCAAAAGCAACCCCAAGCAGATTACTCAGTCCGGCTTCTGGTAAGGGTGGTGCAATTCCGCCTGGGGCAAAGACACTTGCAAATCACTACAACAGGCCCCCTCCCCAGAAGATCAACAAGAAATCCAGCCACGACCAAGTTCCCCTACCAAGGAGTGCAGTTTCAATACCAAGGAGAGCAGCGGAATTCCAGAAGAGGAGAAAGCAAAGCACGAAACTCTTGGATTTCACCCCATGATTCTATAGTCTTGCAGTTAATTTAATTTTTTATTCTTTTTCAATTTTTCCCTTCTGCTAAATTTTTTTTTAACTTTTACCCTTTTCTTTTTTAACATTTTTAAAACTAGTTTATGTAATATATGTATATATTTTTTCTTTTTTATATTTTTTCTTTATTCTTTTTTTTTAATTGTTTCTTTTCTTTTCTTTCTGAATCTATTTTTACCCACTTTCTCCCCCCTCATGATTTGGGATCCCTTCTGATTTGGTTAAAGCATATTTTCCTGGGTTTGTTGCCACCCTGTTAGTATTTTACTTTCTCCTTCATATACGCTTTTTTAAAAAAGATTTTTATTTATTTATTGGCAAGAGAGACAGTGAGAGAGCATGAGCGAGGAGAAGTTCAGAGGGAGAAGCAGACTCCCCGTGGAGCTGGGAGCCCGATGAGGGACTCGATCCCGGGACTCCGGGATCATGACCTGAGCCGAAGGAAGTTGTCCAACCAACTGAGCCCCTGCGTTCCTCCTTCATATACTCTTATCTAGACAAAATGACAAGGTGGAAAAATTCACCACAAAAAAAAAAAGAACAAGAGGTAGTACCGAAGGCTAGGGACCTAATCAATACAGACATTGGTAATATGTCAGATCTAGAGTTCAGAATGACGTAGAGATAAGCCAGTGGATGCAGTGTGTGGCTCTGTCCAACTAAGGAGATAAGTCTTCCAAATTTGGTGGGTCCAGATTCTTGGAGCCAGCAGTACATACCTTCACTGTTGTAGCTACTTCCTGGTATGTAACAAATCATCTCCAAACTTGGTGGCTTACTCCAATTACCTTCTTGTTTATCTGTTCACAATCCTGTAATTTTGGTAAGGCTTGGCTGAGACAGTTCAACTCTGATCTACATCGCTGATAGTTTTGACCTGGACCCCAGGATGCACTTGCAAGATGGCCCCACTCTCTCTCATGGCTGGGAAGGTGGTGTTAACTGTTGGCTCGAAGCTCAGCTAAGGCTGTTAGCCAGGGGCTTCAGTTCCTCTCTGTGTGGTCTCTCCATATGTCTAGATTAGATATCTCTCAGGGGGGCAGTCAAACTTCTTCCACGGTGACTGTCTTCTTCATGTGTGAATAAAAAAAAAAAAAAAAAAAAGCTGCCAGGTCCTTTTAAGGCTTAGCATGGAAACTGGTACCCTGTCACTTCGTCTATGTCCAATGGGTTAAAGAAGATCACAGAATCAGCTTCGATTCAAAGGGAAAGGGAAAATGCAGGGGTGTATGAACACTGGGAGTATGGTTCATTCAGAAGAACCACTGTCAAAGATAAGTCCAGGCTCCTTCAAGTTTTTACTAAAAGTTGAACTTCCACTAGCCTTTCTAGCCAGCAAATAATGAGGTGATGTTGAGCATTGGCCTAGGAGTCAAGACACTGGAAGTTCTTACCTAGTTGGACTATTCATTAACTTCAGAGATTTGGAGAAGTGACCAGATTCTAAAGTTTGTCTGGATGAACTTTAAAGTAACCTCTGGTTTGAAAGTCAAAGTCTAAAGTCTTGGTAGGTGTCAGTTCCCAGGGAAGTCTTTACATTCTCCTTCATGAGTCTATCCCATTCTTTTTGAGCTGGTCTATCTTGATCTGCAACTGCCAAAAGGCCAACACAGTTATTTACTTAATTCCTGAGCTCTGCTGATCTCAGTCCCTCTGATTTGTCCTTTTGACCTGCTTCTTGCGAGCTGGATAACCTTGGGAAGCCACACAACTTATCTTAGTCTAGGTGAAATGGGGATAAGAAACCCAGATTTATAGGCTGTCTTGAAGACTGATGGAAGAAGGAGCACAAAATTGCTTTGCAAAATGGTACTGGGATGAGATGGCATTGTCCAGCCACCCTAATGCCGCCAGCACTAGCATGTCATATTCAGGTTGTTCTTTCCATCTCCAGTCCTGGTGACAACCACTTACTAACCAACTTTGATTCTTATTTTTCCATTTTATACTGAGGGAATACATCTGTCACTCTCAAGACGTTCTAAGACTCCAGGATTTCCTTGCTGATAACCCTTGACAATCCAGTGGAATTATATAGCCTGCACCTACAGTAGGCAAACTCACAACCAGGGCTGAGATGGAGTGGAGCAGAATTATACAAATGCAAAGGAAAGGAGGGGTTTTTTAAAATACTTCCTGAAAGTTAAAAATAAAAACATCTTAAACAATATTTTGTAAGGTGTCATCTTCAGATAGTTTACCCAACCAGACAGCAACTCAGGAACAAGGATTTTTCCTTTATTTTTTTTAATTTCTACCCATTCAGTGACTAGAAAAAGTGCCCAGCAAAAAAAAAAAAAAAAAAATCAGTTAATGCTTTTTGAATCAACGAATGAATGAGAAGAACCTTGAATTGTGAAGAGGCTCAGACAAAAGGCTTATTATTTGATTTAAAAAATGAACATGTAAGTGCTGGAGAAAAACCTCAATTGGTATCTTTTGGATAGGTTATTTAAACCAAACCTTTTACACTGTGGGGTGTTATTTTGTTGTTTTATGACTGTTATAGTGGAATTATTAATTTGATTTATTATAACCTGATTTATAATCATCTGAATTGTGACTTTAACTTTTGAAAAGGACCCATAAACTCTTCATGGGTTTGGTCTCACAGAAAGCAGAGGAAGCAAAATATGCCCAGAACAAACTGCTGAGTCACATGTTATGTCTTTTCCCTTAGCCAACATTCCTAATCCAGTATCACTGACAATTCAGAACGGAGCAATATCTAACCTGATGTGATGGCAGCATCCATGAATACGCCCCCTATTACTGAAGAGTACATGTCACCAATGTGTGAGATAAACGGTTCTTGGATATTGCTTTGACCTATTCTGATGGTGTTCAGATTCAATGAGGTAAAACCATGAGAAACTCAGCTGTGTCAACCCCTCCTAGGTGACACATGGAGAAATCAAGTGTGCACAATCTTAGCAAGAAGAAGTTGCCTTGTTTGTATTTTCTGGAAGTGGAGGAGAAGAGAAAAACAAAATAGTAGTCAGTGAACAACATTTTTGTACCAAGCATTGTGTTCGATCCTTTCTCTACTCATTTACTCCTTAGAATGAATAGCCTAATGTGAGTTTCTCTCCATTTTATAAATGAAGAAAACAGAGGCTTGGAGAATTGAGTCACCCACTTAAGATTACATAGCTAGTAAGGGGAAAGGACTGGGATTCAGACCCTCTGCTTTTGCCCTCATTCTGTCCTGCTTCTATAGAGTCTCTTCCAGCTTTGGCCTCATCACATTTTACTATCAGTTGGCCCTGTTTTTATAAGGTTACAAGAACATCATATATTTCTGCAACCCTTACATTACAGTACAGCCACAAGCACAAACCTGAGGGGAAGCCACACAAAACCAGACTGCTTCTGGTGATCTTCACACAGTCCATTGCGTTTTCTTCCTTACTCTGCCTGTGGTGTGTTGAGATATTCTCCCCAGTTCAGATGTCACCTCCTCCAGTGAGCCTTCTCTGATCCTCCCCTCATCTCTACTGCCCAGTCCTTCCTGGTATCTCCCATAATGTCCTGCCTGTATTGCTATTGTTAATTATTATTATCTACTTAGGTATCCATCTCCTGCACTAGACTGTGAGCTCTCTGAGCTCAGGCCTATGTCTGAATTCTCAGCTAGACTGTGACTTTTCTGAGGATCAAGACTGTGTCCTCATTCTGTTTGTAACTTCAGTTGTGGGCGTAAACTAGCACAGAGTAGGGACTCAGTGAAGTCTACTGATTGGATCAGAAACATTACTCAGAATGATTTGAAAATGTGTGTCTCATGGAGGGGACACATCAATTTAGAGAAAGAAATTTAGAGAAAAGAAGGAACATAAAGACATAGAAAGAAGGGTAATATAAAGGGAAGTACTTAGTAATGTTCTCTGTGACATTTGAATTATTCAATTTTGGTTAAACAGAAAAAACAATAGGATTCAGTTCTTTCCAGTTATTCACTAAGATGATTTTAATAATTGCCTAATTGACACATATCCTATGTCTAAGTGATATCAGGGGTTTCCCAGTTAACATATGGGAAAAAACAAAAAACTATCAGCTCTAAGTCTTCCTTAAAGATTAACTGAAAGCAGTAAACTATGTCTTCAAATCATCTTAATAAAATACAAGATCTTAATTATAGATCAACCCAATGGGTGGTTCATTTTCATATTCCAGGGCATATGTTAATTTATGTCACATGAATCCTAAATGATGATTCACCTTGTTATTTTCTTTGTTATTGTTTACTCCTTATTGTTGTTATTTTAGCTACTCAGCATCCAACTTTCCTTTCTCCAATAATACACTCCATTATTTTAGGGGTGGGGTATTTCTTATCCTGTATAGGTGTCTTGGTGGAGGAGGTCCTACGTACAAAGAGAATTAACACCTCAGATTTTCGGACCCAGAGCTGCCAGGTGGGTGGACACACGAGCTAGGTAGCCATCTAAGACTTAGCCAACTGGATGTTCTTGAGACTTTGAACTTGAAGATGTGTAGGACGGTGGAAGTTCTTTCATTGTCATGGAAGTCTTTGTATGCTGACCCATGTGTTCTGCTCTATGACTTTTCTAGGCCTCCCAGTGCTACCTTAGATCTAATTTTCTCATTGTTTTCCAGGACTGCATCTCCAACCTTCCACTGATTTTGGGAATCTGGCATTCTCTGCATGAGTCATCTTTACTTAAATAGCCAGTCAATTTCTGTTGCTTAAAACTGAGAAATTTGTCTGAAATACCGAGTCTCCATTTAGGACATACATTTACATGTAGATAAGTAAAAGAATTTGCATTCTTGTGTCATGATTAGTAAGAATTAGTGTTCTCTAAGAATTATTTTGAGATTCATTTTTCTAGAAAATTACAAGATATAGAAGCAAAACTGTGTGATGGACTTCTCCATTTAAATGAATAGATGAATAGTTTTTGTGGACATCATATAATCTATATTTATTTTTTATAATTTATTTTTTTTATTAACATATAATGTATTTTTAGCCCCAGGGGTACAGGTCTGTGAATCACCAGGTGTACACACTTCACAGCACTCACCATATCACATACCTTCGCCAATGTCCATAACCCAACCACCTTATCCCCACCCCACCCCCCACCGCCAAGCAACCCTCAGTTTGTTTTGTGAGATTAAGGGTCTCTTGGGGCACCTGGGTGGCTCAGTGGGAGATTAAGGGTCTCTTATTGTTTGTCTCCCTCCCAATCCCATCTTCTTTCATTTATTCTTTTCCTATCCCCCAAACTCCCCATGTTGCCTCTCAACTTCCTCATATCAGGGAGATCATATCATAATTGTCTTTCTCTGACTGACTTATTTCACTAAGCATAATACTCTCTAGTTCCATCCGTGTAATCACAAAAGGCAAGATTGCATTTTTTGATGGCTACACAGTATTCTATTGTATATATATATATATATATACCACATCTTCCTTCTCTAGTCATCTGTTGAAGGACATGTAGGTTCTTTCCATAGTTTGGCTATTGTGGACATTACTGCTATAAACTTTTGGGTGACGTGCCCCTTCCGATCACTACGTTTGTATATTTAGGATAAATACCCAATAGTGCCATTGCTGGGGCATAGGGTAGCTCTATTTTCAATTTTTTGAGGAAAATCCATGCTGTTTTCCAGAGTGGTTGCACCAACTTGCATTCCCACCAACAGTGTAGGAGGGTTCCCATTTCTCTGCATCCTCACCAGCATCTGTCATTTCCTGACTTGTTAATTTTAGTCATTCTGACTGGTGTGAGGTTGTATCTCATTGTGGTTTTGATTTGTATTTCCCTGATGCCGAGTGATGTGGAACACTTTTTCATGTGTCTGTTACCCATCTGGATGTCTTCTTTGCAGAAATGTCTGTTCATGTCCTCTGCTCATTTATTGATTTGATTATTTGTTCTTTGGGTCTTGAGTTTGCTGAGCCCTTTATAGATTTTGGTTTGCTGAGCCCTTTATAGATTTTGGATACTAGCCCTTTGTCTGATGTCTTCAAATTTGTAGAAGATATCTGCAAATATCTTCTCCCACTCTTTCAGTTGTCTTTTGGTTTTGTCAACTGTTTCTTTTGCTGTGCAAAGGCTTTTGATCTTGATGAAGTCCTAATAGTTCATTTTGCCCTTGCTTCCTTTGCCTTTGTCAATATTCCTAGGAAAAAGTTGCTGTGGCTGAGGTCGAAGAGGTTGCTTCCTGTATTCTCCTCATAGATTTTGATGGATTCCTTTCTCACATTAAGGTCCTACATCCATTTTGAGTCTTTTTTCGTGTGGTGTAAGGAAATGATCCAGTTTCATTTTTCTGCATGGGGCTGTCCAATTTTCCCAACAGAAGTTGCTGAAGAGACTGTCTTTTATCCATTGGACATTCTTTCCTGCTTTGTTGAAGATTAGTTGACCATAGAGTTGAGGGTCTATTTCTGGGCTTTCTATTCTGTTTTCATGCCAGTATCATACTGTCTTGATGATGACAGCTTTGTAATAGAGCTTGAAGTCTGGAATTGTGATGCCACCAACTTTGGTTTTCTTTTTCAATATTCCTCTGGCTTTTATGGTTCCATATAAATTTTAGGACTATTTGTTCCATTTCTTGGAACAAAATGGATGGGATTTTGATAGGGATTGCATTATACGTGTAGATCGGTTTAGGTAGCATAGCATTTTCACAATATTTGTTTTTCCAATCCATGAGCATGGGACATTTTTCCATTTCTTTGTCTCAATTTCTATCATGAGTACTTTATAGTTTTCTGAGTATAGAGTCCTTGCCTCTTTGGTTAGGTTTATTCCTAGTTATCTTATGGTTTGGGGTGCAACTGTAAATGAGATTGACTCCTTAATTTTTCTTTCTTCTGTCCTGTTGTTGGTGTAGAGACATGCAACTGATTTCTGTGCATTGATTTTATATCCTGACACTTAACTGAATTCTTGTACAAGTTCTAGCAGATTTGGAGTGGAGCCTTTTGGGTTTTCCACAAATAGTATCATATCATCTGTGAAGAGTGATAATCAACTTCTTCTTTGGATTTGGATGCCTTTAGTTTCTTTTTGTTGCCTGATTGCTAAAGCTTGGACTGCTAGTACTATGTTGAATAGCAGTGATGATAATGGATATCCCTGCTGTGTTCCGGACCTTAGTGAAAAGGCTTTCAGTTTTTCTCCATGGAGAATAATATTCACGGTGGATTTTTCATAGACGGCTTTGATGATATTGAGGTTAACATATGGTTCTTGTTCATTCTTTTATTAATGTACTGTATCACATTAATTGATTTGCGGATATCTAACCAACCTTGCAGCCCTGTTGCAACCAGCCAGTTGACATGGTGAATAATCCTTTTAAAATACTGTTGGATACTATTGGCTAGTATTTTGGTGAGCATTTTTGCATCTGTGTTCATCAAGGATATTGGTTTGTAATTCTCTTTTTTGATGAGATCTTTGTCTGGTTTGGGGATCAAGGTGATGCTGGCCTTATAAAATTTGTTTGGAAATTTTCATTCCATTTCTATTTTTTGGAGCAGTTTCAGGAGAATAGGAATTAATTCTTCTTTAAATGTTTGGTAGAATTCCGCTGGGAAGACGTCTAGCCCTGGGCTCTTGTTTGTTGGGAGATTTTTGATGACTGCTTCAATCTCCTTACTGGTTATGGGTCTGCTCAGGTTTTCTATTTCTTCCTGGTTCAACTGTGGTAGTTTATACATCTCTAGGAATGCATCGATTTCTTCCGGATTGTCAAATTTGCTGGCATATATTTGCTCATAATATGTTCTTATAATTGTTTGTATTTCTTTGGTGTTGGTTGTGATCTCTCCTCTTTCATTCATGATTTAATTTATTGGAGCTCTTTCTCTTTTCTTTTTGATAAGTCTGGCCAGGAGTTTATCAATCTTATTAATTTTTTTAAAGCTTTTATTTATTTATTTGACAGACAGAGATCACAAGTAGCCAGAGAGGCAGGCAGAGAGAGAGGAAGGGAAAACAGGCTCCCTGCTGATCAGAATGCCCAATGGGGGGATTCAATCCCAGGACCCTGGGATCATGACCTGAGCTGAAGGCAGAGGCTTTAACCCACCGAGACACCCAGTGCCCCAATCTTAGTAATTCTTACAAGGAACCAAAGTTTTATTGTTTCAAGGAACCTAGTTTTATTGTTTTGTTCTATTTTTGTTTGTTGGTTTGTTGGTTTGTTTCTATTTCATTGACTTATGCTCTGATATTTATTATTTCTCTTCTCCTGTTGGGTTTAGGCTTTCTTTGTTGTTCTTTTCCAGCTTCTTTAGGTGTATGTGTAGGTTGTGTATTTGAGATCTTTCTTGTTTCTTGGGAAAGGCTTGTACTGCTGTATATTTTCCTCTTAGGACTGCCTTTGCTGTGCCCCACAGATTTCTAAGTGTTGTGTTTTCATTATCATTGGTTTCCATGTATTTTTTCAATTCTTCTTTAATTTTCTGGTTAACTCATTCATTCTTTAAAGGATGCTCTTTCATCTCCATGTATTTGGGGTCTTTCCAAATTTCCTCTTGAGACTGAGTTCTAGCTCAAACCATTGTGTTCTGAAAATATGCAGGAAAAGATCCCAGTCTTTTGATACTGGTTGAAACCTGATTTATGACCCAGGATGTGATCTATTCTGGAGAATATTCCACGTGCACTGGAGAAGAATGTGTATTCTGTTGCTTTGGGGTGTAATGTTCTGAATACATCTGTGATGTCCATCTGTTCCAGTTTGTCATTTAAGGCCTTTATTTCCTTGTTGATCTTTTGCTTGGATGATCTACCCATTTCAGTGAGGGGAGTGTTAAAGTCCCCTTCTATTATTGTATTATTGTTGATGTGTTTCTTTGATTTTGTTATTAATTGGTTTATATATTTGGCTGCTCCCATGTTAGGGGCACAGATTTTTTAAATTGTTAGATATTCGGGGAACCTGGGTGGCTCAGTGGATTAAGCGTCTGCCTTTGGCTCAGGTCATGATCTCAGAGTCCTGGGATCCAGCCCCACACCAGGCACTCTCCTCATCAGGGAGCCTGCTTCCCCCCCATCTCTCTGCCTGCCTCTCTGCCTACTTGTGATTTCTCTGTCAAATAAAAAAAATTCTAAAATTGTTAGATCTTCTTGTTGAACAGACTTTTTGAATATGATATAGTGTCCTTCCTCATCTATTATTATACTCTTTGGCTCAAAATCGAATGGATCTGATATAAGGATTGACACCACAGCTTTCCTTTGATGTCCACAAGCATGGTAAATTGTTTTCCACCCCCTCACCTTAAATCCAGAGGTGACTTTGGGTCTAAAATGACTTTCTGGGCGCCTGGGTGGCTCAGTGGGTTAAGCCGCTGCCTTCGGCTCAGGTCATGATCTCAGGGTCCTGGGATCGAGTCCCACATCGGGCTCTCTGCTCAGCAGGGAGCCTGTTTCCTCCTCTCTCTCTCTGCCTGCCTCTCTGCCTACTTTTGATCTCTCTCTGTCAAATAAATAAATAAAATCTTTAAAAAAAAATAAAATAAAATAAAATGACTTTCTTCTAGACAACATATTGATGGCTTTTGTGTTTTTATCCATTCTGATACCCTTTGTCTTTTGATTGGGGGGCATTTAGCCCATTTACATTCAGGGTAACTATTGAGAAATATGAATTTAGTGTCATTGTATTGCCTGGAAGGTGACTATTACAGTATATTGTCTCTGTTCCTTTCTGATCTACTAACTTTAGGGTTTCTCTTTGCTTAGAGGACCCCTTTCAATATTTCCTGTAGAGCTGGTTTGGTGTTTACAAATTCTTTCAGTTTTTGTTTGTCCTGGAAGCTTTTTTTCTCTCCTCCTATTTTCAATGATAGCCTAGCTGGATATAGCATTCTTGGCTGCAAGTTTTTCTCATTTAATGCTCTGAATATATCATGCTGGTTCTTTCTGGCCTGCCAGGTCTCTGTGGATAAGTCCACTGCCAATCTAATATTTTTAATATTATAAGTTACGAAGTTCTTGTCCCGGGCTGCCTTCAGGATTTTCTCTTTGTCACTAAGGCTTGAAAATTTTACTATTAGATGATGGGGTGTGGACCTATTGTTATTAATTTTGAGAAGGGTTCTCTGTGCCTCTCGGAT
Source organism: Mustela nivalis (assembly GCF_964662115.1). NCBI lineage: Eukaryota > Metazoa > Chordata > Mammalia > Carnivora > Mustelidae > Mustela > Mustela nivalis. The sequence goes on from NC_139021.1 coordinate 111,812,359, forward strand.
TTTTATTTTGATGCTTGTCCCCTTTGCCATATTGGGGAAATTCTCTACAATAATTCTCTCTGGTATACCTTCTGCTCCTCTTTCTCTTTCATCTTCTTCTGGAATCTGAATTATTCTAATGTTTCATCTTATGGTATCACTTATCTCTTGAATTCTCCCCTCATGGTCCAGTAGTTGTTTCTCTCTCTTTTGCTCAGCTTCTTTATTCTCTGTCATTTGGTCTTTTATGTCACTAATTCTCTCTTTGCATCATTTTTCCTAGGAGTAAGAGCCTCCACTTTTTATTGCACCTCATTAATAGCTTTTTCAATTTCAGCTTGGTTAGATTTTAGTTCTTTTATCTCTCCAGAAAGGGCTTTGATTTCTCCAGACAGGGTTTCTCTATTATCTAGAACCTTGAGAATCGTCATTCCAGTCTCTAGATCTGACATATTACCAATGTCTGTATTGATTAGGTCCCTAGCCTTTGGTACTGCCTCTTGTTTGTTTGTGGTTTATTTGTTTGTTTTGTTTTATTTTTTTTTTGTGGTGAGTTTTTCTGCCTTGTCATTTTATCCAGATGAATATATTAAAAATGTGCCAAAGACCCCAGGAAAATATGCTTTAACCAAATCAGAAGAGGCCCCAAATTTTGGGGGTAAGAGAGAGGATAAAAAGTTCAGGGGAAAAAAAGGAAAAATATAAAAAAGGAAAATATAAATATTAGACTGGTGAAGAGAACAGAGTCACAGAGTCACCCACTTAATTTGGGAGTCTTTTGGTCTCTTAGAAGACACTACCTTCCAAAATTTTATAGAATGAAAAAATACACACACACACACACACACAATACACAAAATAAGGGTAAACACGATGGAGGGATGGAATATGACAATAAAGATGAAATTTTAAAAAAAAATTCTAAAATAGGAGTGGATAAGATAAGTTGATTGGAAGTATAAAGGAATAAAAAGTGGAGAGAATTTACTCAGGCTGAAGACTAGAGCAAAGCCCTGTGCCTGATTTATGGTATATTTTGATCTATTAGAAGAAGTTGTATCCCAGATTATTTTTAGAAGTGAAAACCTTATGTGTATAAATAAAATCAAGTTACATACAATAAAGGATAAAATATGACTATATTAAGGAAGGTTCAAAAATATTTTTATGAGAGGTATTGTTAAACTAGTTAAAAATGGTAAAAGGGAAAGATTAAAAATTTAAAAAAATTAGCATAAGAAAAAATAAAATTAAAAAAAATTAAATTAACTTTTCAAGACTAAAGAATCATGGGGAGAAAGGCCTGAATTCCATGCTTTGCTTTCTCCTCCTCTGGAATTCCACTGTTCTCCTTGGTAAGTGAACTTGGTCTTGGCTGGATTTATTGCTGATCCTCTGGGGGAGGGACCTACTGTAGTGATTCTCAAGTGTCTTTGCCCAATGCAGAATTTCACCACCCTTACCAGGGGCTGGGTTCACTTTCAGGAGACTTTGTTCCCTGAATGCTTTCCATAGAGTTCTGGAGGACGGGAAGGAAAATGGCTGTCTCCCATTCTCTGGCCCAGAGCAGCAGAGAGCTTGGGGCCCCACTCCTCAGTGCACCCTTGGAGGAAAGCGCTCAATCACTCCTGTCTCCCTGGCCTTTGGCCATGCTCCGAGATCACCCAGCCTGAGGCCAAGCTTCTCTGTCTCTGGCACACAGCCCTGTCTGGAGTCTCCAAACCCAGCAGATCCCTGCGCTCTTCCAGGGGGGTCCTCCGGATCTTGTGTGATCCACGCAAAGAGCAGTGGCTTGACTGTCCCATGGATCACAGTTTAAGGTAACCCGGAGTTAAGAGCTCACTCCTTGGCTCTTCCAGGGGGGGTCCTCAAAATCTTGTGTGATCCACGCAAAGAGCAGTGGCTTGACTGTCCCATGGATCACAGTTTAAGGTAACCCGGAGTTAAGAGCTCATTCCTTGGCTCTGTCTCTGTAGCTGGCTTCACCGCTCTAACACCTGCAAGCTCTGTGACACTCAGACACCCCCGATCCTTCTGTGATCCCACAGGACCTGAGAACACGCTGTCCCAGCATGACCTTCACCCCAACTTAGCCTCTGGAGCGATGTCCCTCAGTGGAGCAGACTTTAAAAAGTTCTGATTTTGTGCTCCATTGCTCAGCTGCTTGCAGGGAGCTGGCCCCTCCCCCCGCAGTCTATCTTCCTGTGGCTTTGGATTCATTTCTCCACAGGTCCTGCCTTCCAGAAAGTGGTTGTTTTTCCACTTCTAGAATTGCTGATCTTCTTCTCTTTGATCTCCTGTTGGATTTGTAGGTGTTTGGAATGGTTTGATAAACTAGCTCATCTCCTGCTACCTAATGTCATCTCAGCCTGCTACTCCTCCGCCATCTTGACTCCTCCTCCTCCTCCACTCATTTTCAGAAAATCTAGCACCTCGTTCTAAATTATGGAGTACATCTTACCTAATATTAAACCTAATAGTGGCATTTTGTGTAATGGGGAAAGAGGTGAGGTCATGAGCACATTTTCACAGGCTTCTCACCTATGAAACTTTATCTCTCTCCAGCCTTTGTACATCGTCCTGCTACGCAAGTTGGATTTACTATCTAGAGAGTTTCCATGATTCTTTATTTTTCCGACGTTATCATTCAAAGACAATTTTTTGAATTCACAAAAGGTTATGGCCTTACATTTTTGTAATGTTGATGTGTTATCAGGATTTACTACTGAAATGTTAATACTGTTCTGATGTTAAAAAGAAAAGAAAAGAAAAGAAAATATATCCAAAGCAGATGACATTGTGATTGAAATGCACAACTGCAAAGATATTTGCTTGAGTAAATTTAGAAAAGTGATTAAGTTTTTTCCCCTTAAAGAATTTCTTTGTTATCAAGTGTCCATCAGACATATCAAAATGGCTAGCATATTTTTGAAAACTTTTTCAAGTCTGTCCTGAAGTGAAATTCTCATATAAAATGATTTATAATCAAGTTCAAAGTATTAAATCTCCTCATTTAACAGATATTTGGAAAGAAAAGACTATTTGGAAATCTTTCTGGAGGAGAAAAACATGTTTTTGGTGTCTACAGTAATATAGCATCTGGAAAACAAGGACATTGGGTTTCTTGTTTCTTAGGTGTTGAGCTGGTATTTCATTCTTAGGGAGGGGCATCCTTCTTTTCTTAGGAATTTTAGATAGATGCAGATTCTCAGGGGCACAGGATACACATTGAATGAATTCAAAATTTTAGGGTAAGAGTTGATATAAAAAATTAATTTATTAGATCAATGCTTTCCTTTTTAAGAAAATAAGAATGCAAAGATCCATAAAAATAGTCTATGTCACAGAAGTTCACTGGGGCTGGCTCTCTGTTGCAATATCCAAATGAAGATCCACAGTGCATCTAGCATACAAAAAGATCTTACTTCTGAGTACAGGCACAATGAGCTTATCTGATAAAAAAAATTTGCATCAAAAAAGTTAAATTTTCACACATATTAAAATTAATAGAACAATCATGACAACTAGGACTGATGTGCAGGCACAGGATGATTTAGTCAACCTGAAGAAACCCCAAATCCTTCCAAACTGAAAAACTCTGATGAGTGACAACTAGAAAGTAAAATACCTTAACCTTTAGATTATCTGGAAACTTAGAACTGGCAGTTCTAAACATATAGAAACATTCCAATATGGATGTTCAAAAGGTAAACAAATGATCTCTGATAGCAGAGACTGAATTTGGGGTCAAGAAATGGTTAAAATTAGATGGGGAAGATCTACCAGGCATTTCTCCTTTGTGTCTGGTAGCAACACCCCTGTAAGAGGAGTTGAAGGGAATCACAGTGGATGTGTGGGGCAGATTGTGGTTTCATAAACAGCGAATAAGCTCTTTAAGAAGACAGGGAGGTCTCTTTATATTTTAGAAAGATTTCTGAGGGAAGAAGGGTAGAGTTTTAACATTTGGATTCATAACACATTAGTTAAATTGAAAACATTGTACTAAACAACATTCCTTAATAATGCTCATGGAGATATTAATGAAGAAATGAATGATTTTGTTTATTCCACAAATAGTGATTGATTGCTGACCCTGACCCTGTGCTGGGTATAAGCCCAAAAATGAGGAATGGTAGAATTGTTTGATAAATATTTAACATCAATAACGGCAGGAGTTGCAGTTTCCACATGGCCCTTGAAACAACAATTTTCTGCAAAATAGAAAAGAATGGGAATTAGAAAACTATGGTCATCACAGTTTAATGGTATGACTTGTTCAGTAAATATGTGTTGGTTTGAATATATGTAAATTGGATACAAAAACAAAACAGAACAAAAATCTGAAATTCTCCTGCAGACAACATCAAGAATTGATAAGTGTTTCGCTCATTCTTTGGGACCTTTTGGTCTCTCATTTCCCTCACTCAGACCTGGTTTCTTGGGCTCTGTCTTCCTGAAGATGTGAATTCAATTTTCTGTCATCAGGAAAACATGATCCTTTCTGGTATGTGACGTATGGGGGGGAATTGTAAAGCTCTAAATCCCTGCACTCTTCCCTGGTTAGAATCGTGAAACACATAGCCAGTTCAGATCAGGTTCCCCATTTGTTACTGAGAAAGGGTCTTAGCCATCTGGGGCTATCACATTCTCTTCTTTAAAAAAAAAAATACCCACCCAGGGAGACCTGGTTGACTTAGTCCATTAAGCACGTGCCTTCAGCTCAAGTCCTGATCCCAGGGTCCTTGGATGATAATCAGCCTAGAGACAAGATGGGGCTCCCTGCTCAGCAGGGAGACTGATTATTCTTCTCCCTCTGCCCCATCCCTCTCCCTTTACCCACCCCTTCCCCTTCTCTCACTCTCTCTTTCAAATAAATAAGCTAAAAACAAAAACAAAAGCAAACAAACAAAAACCCAACCCTGCTCCAAATCGTCAAAAGTACACGTATGTTTTCTACTGGAAACACCCCACCTAGGACATCACAAAGCATTCTTTTGAGTATCATTATGGATTCTTGAATGTTATTTATTCAAGATCTTATAATCAATATTGGTCATTCTGATCTTGCTAGACAGTCACACTGGGTTGTCTCCAGCATCTGGTGGTATTCATTTTCCAGGGCTGCTACAACAAAGTACCACAAACAAGGTGGCTTAAAATAACAGACATTTATTTTCTGATTTCTTAAGTTCAGAAGTCTAAAATCAAGGTGTTGGTGCTCCCTCTGGACAACCCCCTGACAGAATCCTTTCTTGTTTCTTCTAGCTCTGGTGGCTCCAGGATCACTTGGCTTATGGCTACATGACTCCAATCTCTGCCTCCATTTTCACATGGCCTTCTCTGTGTCTTTTCCTCTTCTGTCTTATATAAGTAGAAGACAGTCATTAGATTTAGGCACCACCCAGATCATCGAAGATGATTTCCTTTTTCTAAGAAATAGTTGCAATCCCATGTTCCTTGGATTCGGATATGGACATTTCTATCATCCAGGCATGCAAACACATTTCTTCTCATTGTTAGAGGTTTTCTATTTTTCTATAGAACTAGCTCTTATTCCATTTTCTGTAATAAACTTTTAACAAGTGCTTATGGAGGTCAAATATTATGCTAATTATGAGAATACAAAGCTATTTCATATCTCTTGGGTTTGTCCCCAAGGTACAGGTTCCCTTGAATGAGAAAAATGGTGCTCCAAGTGTATGGAAAGCCCATGATTTTAAGGAGCCAGCTTAAGTACTCGCTCAAATGTCCACATTTGGAGCGTCAGAGGATCGAGAGGCCAGTAAATAATCCTACAGATCTCTTGTAAGAAATCTCCAGGCCATTTTCCTTTTCAAAGTTTTGTTCCAGGTTTCAGGCACCTAATCTGCAAAAGCATACCAGCCTGAGAGTCAGGTCCCTCAGGTTCTATTTCTGGTTCTGCTACTGGATTGCTATGGGACCTTGCACACCACAGGGAAGATGGGTGCACTTCCTACAAAGCAAGAGACAAGAGCCTGAGGAGCCCTCTAGGCAAGGCTACTTCATACCCCAGTGAAGCTGGATCCCAGGAACCAAGTGTACCGGTTGGACTCCTCATGCAGAGTCTAGGGATGTTCTTCCTGCTGCCAAAGCCACTGATGTTGGTGTGAAGCTGGAGCTCTGATTTTAGTTTGGTCAAAGGGACTCGGACTCCCTCCTTTGTGTGATTCCTAGAAGTCAAAAGGAAAAGTAGTTTGCATTTTAAAGATTTTATGTATTTATTTGAGAGAGGGAAATCACAAGTAGATGGAGAGGCAGGCAGAGAGAGAGAGCGAAGCAGACTCCCTGCTGAGCAGAGAGCCGGATGCGGGACTCGATCCCAGGACCCTGAGATCATGACCTGAGCCGAAGGCAGCGGCTTACCCACTGAGCCACCCAGGCGCCCCAATAGTTTGCATTTTAAAGCCTTGACTTTTTCTTACTGACATGTTCTTGTGGTTCACGTTGCACTAGAGGAAAATGGGCTGGTGGCCCAGAGCAAGGAGTGAAGGGTTGGGAACTCTGGGCCTCTTCCTGGAGGGGGCAGGCGGGTGTTGTCCAGCAACTTGGGGACTCTGGGAAGGTTAAGTCCCCGCACCTCGCCCCCTAAAGAACTACATTTCCAGAGAGGCCTTGACACCCACTGACTGGGGAGGAGGAAGAAGGAGCTCAGAGCCGGCCCGCGAACTAGCGCCTCCGTTGGCATGTCCAAGTGGGCTGGCTGCGCTCGCATCCGAAGGGCTGACTCGCATCTCTGGCAGTGCAGCGAGGATTCCGCGTGGACACTGCCTTTTTGCCCCTGGATTTCGCAGTACCCGCCCCGCCCCTCCTCCCCAGAGCCTCTGCTGAGGCGGCTGCGGCGGCTGCGGCGCAGGCAATGGGCGTGGCCGCCAGCGGTTGGCGAGGGGTCCGCGCAACAGGGACCCCGATCCTATGCGGTTATTCGCAAGGCGCAGGCACCCCTGCCCTGCCAGCGGGCGGTTTCCAGCGGCGGCGGGACGTTCCCTGGAAGGAGCCACGGGGTTGCGAAGAAGTCCACCCAGAAGGTGCTGGACCCCGAGAAGGATGGGCTGACGCGCCTGAAGCACCTGTGGGCGCTGCTGGGTGAGGCCCGCTCTGGGACCCCGGGTTTGGGCGTTCCTACCCTGATGTGGGCCGGGGGAGGGTGGGGGCTGGGATGCCGACGGCATGAGGGGGGGGCGTGGGGTGGAGTAAGACCCTCCTTTCCAGGGCCCAGCATTGTTCCCGACTGCGGGCAGTCTGGCTTCGGACTCTGCCCTGTCGCCCAGAACGTAAACTCACGCCGGATTTGAGCCTGGTCACCTCAAGGCCGGCGGAGCCGCCACTTTCCTCTCCCTGGCAAATCCTGCACTCCAGGTGCTACACAGACACACACGCACACACACTCACACACAAAATAAACTGACACCTCCCCCTCTCGTTTTTTAATTTTTATTTCTGACTCTGACACCCGAAGTAGAGTCTCCAAGTGTTCCCAGCCCAGACTTAACTGAACTGTCCTCTCTTCTGTGGGCTCCCTCCCCTTAAATTTTAGTTTTACTTTTGAGTTGGAGTCTTCAGAGAGACCGAGCCTCCCAGTGCTCCCAGGATAAATTTAATTGAGCTGTCATCTATCTTCCCACGCTCCTCTTATTTTTATTTTGGGTCTGGCCGCTTGGGCTTCCTTATGTGGTTGGTGTGCAGGGGGCTCCTCCTGTTTGTGGAGGGAGGGGTGGCTTTTCTGGGTTCAAGGAGGCTGCTGCTTCTTTCTTGCCAGGATGACAGTGAGAGTTCTTGGCCGCTTTTTGCTTTTGTGGACTGCTGGGTGGAGGTTCTATGGAGCCCAGAGGGCCTGCAGGGACCTGGGATGAAGCTCATCCTGGTGGCTGTGAAGTGTCTGCAAGGCTTCCTGTCACCTGCTGCATGTGATCTCTGGCTGCTTTGCTAGGCTGTGTTCTGTTTTCCATTTTCTTCCCTACTTAGTTTTAATTTTGTTTAAGACCAAACACTTGTGCTACCTGTGCTGTCCCTAGTGTTTCTGGAGGCTGAGAAAAGGACTCCTTGTTTCCTCTGGATGTCTTTTTTATTCTTAAAATGAGGGGGAAAAACACACTTGAGGAAATAAGACATAAAAGAATTCATTTTATATGCGAGAATTTTAAATAAACATCTTGTTCATGAGATTGAAAGTTGCTAATTATTTCTTTTTATACCCTGTGAAGTACCTCAGAGGACACACACACACACACACTCACACACACGGTTCCCAGTGAGGTTATTTATAATCTCAGATTCCTTGAGGTTTACACTATCTCGTTCAGTTTGGAATGAATGCAAATTAATTACTTACTGTTGCGAGAGATTAGTTTTCAAGAGTTGAGAAAGTGAAGTGTGGTGTCCTTGGTAAACTGACCTGTCTCCTCCCTGTAGTAAAATCTCATGCTCACACAGATTGCACTGTGCAGAGTTCTAGTGACTGGTAAATATTACTGCAAGGACACTTGATAAAGGAACAGATTTGATACTCTGGGACTGTTTCTGTAGTAGAGAATTTGAACTTTTGTTCTGTCCAATTCTGCAGGATTATGTTGGCTCCATTTTGTAAAGGCCAAATCAATTAAACTTAGATGAGTTTGGCTTCTTAGAGATGCACAGTACCTTGTTACCAGTCTGAGAAAGTAGTTCATTTTCGAGACTGTGTAATTGTGGTTTCACTTTAAGGTGCAGTATTTTATTTTGAGGAACTTTCTTTTTTCACTTCATTGAGCTCATGATGACCTCAGTTTGTAACACAGGCAGGTTCTTTGATATGAGGCTGCTTTTTGTGGATGTATTTGTTTGTGGAATGACCCAGTGTCCTTTCTGGCTGCAGTCTTACCCATAGGGACTACATTTTTGCAAATATGTCTGAAGACTTCTAGTGATAATGTCTCACATAAACTCTGGCCAACAACTGTGGTTTAAAGATGTTAAAGAAATACAGTACATTCATGGACTAGTACCTAGCACATCATATACCCTATTTGTTTGCTACTTAAAGAAAAAGTCAACTTAGGGAAAAAAAAATGGCCTCTTGACCTGAAAGACAAGAGTTATCCAAAAGCAAGAAAACTACTGAAGGAAATGAATAGACATTATTGTTGTATTTTTATTTGCATATTTCTTTTAATACTCTTGATTTTCACATATTTTGTCTTCAAGCAATAATAAAGATGTTCTGTTTTACCAAGATGATACCACTGACCTGGATTTCCAGTCGTTGGCAACATCAATTTGGCTGGTTACTTAGCCTGTCTTTGAACCTCAGTTTCTTTACTCTGTCAGATGGGTATGGTCATGTCTACTTTGTAAAATTTGTTGTGAGTATAAGGTATAAATGACTACAGCTTGCAGCAGGCATGTAATAGTTTCCTCTCCTATTACTGGCCCTCCATCATGAACAGACTAGGAAAAGTATTTTGATAGGTACTTTCCCACACCACCCCTGGTATTTGGATAGTTGCTGTAAATTTGTTCTCTCTTTCTAAAAATTAGTCTGTGTTAAAGACAACACAACTGCGAGACACCCAACGAACTGTGGAAAGTAGAGTAGTTCTCATTCCAGTTAGAACTTATTTAGCTACTTTAATCTGACTGTGTATTGTAGATTGGCCTGATACCATTAATCTTATTTTACAAGGGTGGAGACTGAGGACCAGATAGACCTAGCAAGGGGCCAAGCCGTGGATCTATGTGCATATGGCCTATATGCATTGTGTTAGTTACAGGTAGACCAAAGAGCCATTAGATCCCCTGACTTCCAGTTCTCCATGCATTGTTGAAATCATCAGTGGGAGAGTAAATGAGTCAACAAAACAAAAGAGAAACCAAAAAAATTCTGTGCATTGCTATCTTATTCCAGCAAAGATGCCATGTTTAATTAAAGGTTGAGTCCCTACTACAAATACCCATCTATAAATGGTATTGATGTAGCAAGAAGAATGATGTACCAGGAAGCATATAGTATGGCATGTAATTAGATAGTGGCTTCTATGTTGGACTCCATTTTAGGATTACAAAGGTTCAGAAAAGATCATGAAGAGTGGCACAAACAGAAGGGCCTTTTGAGGAAGGTTTTCCTCATGCTGGTCCCTTGAAGGGTGTCTAGACTACTGATCCACATGTGTAACTTCAAAATTTTTAGTAGCCACATTTCAGAAAGTAAAAAGAAAGAGGTGACATTAATTTTAATAATCCATTTTATTGAATCCCACAGCTCTAGTTTGTATTATATCAACAGGTAACCAATATAAAACATTATTATTTTTTTGTGTTCTGTTTTTCATATCAAGTCTTTGAAATCCAGTGTGTGTTGGACACTTCTTGCATGTCTCAATTTACACTAGCTGCATTTTAAGGGCTCAGTAGCTGTATGTGGCTAGTGGCTGCATACGGGGCAGAGCAAGGTTAGCATTTGGGAAGCGCAGCAGGAAGGCAGTTCCAAGCAAGGGGAGATGGAAGCTGGTAGTGGAAATACACATGGCAATGATGTAGAAAGGTGAAGTACACCTGCCTGCTCCTTCCTCCTGTCCAGTAAGGGAGTCCCAGGGTAACACTGGTCATGAGAAGGATTGGTAGAATTCTTGCCCTGAGGGTGTTCACAGTGTCAGATATGTGACTAGAGTGGTATGTAGGCCAGGGGTAGGGACAGGACAGTGAGTTGGACTGGGGGATCTTGGTAGGGGGAGAGGAGTGACAGCCTGACTGGCAGAAGCTGAGGCAGTTTGAGGGTCAGATCATAAAAGGTGTTGTTCGTCTGAGTTGGAAGCTCCTATTTTACTTTGCAGGTGGGAGGGCCCTCTTGAAGAATGCTTAGCAAGTCAAATGATAAGAATTGAGAGCTGCCTGGCTGTCAGCAGGGCCAGAAAATTGGATTGGGTGTTAGGGGTGATGGTAGGGGTGACCCTGCTGGCAGAGAAAGAAGAGAGAAATGACAAGGGTCTGAAAGAAGATACTCCATGAATGGAGAAGAGGAGTGGGATTTCAAAGGGCCAAGGCAGTGGGAACTAGCGATTGTCTCAATTAAGTAATGAAACAAGTGATTTGAAGCCAGGTGAGGAGTGATCAGTCTGAAGCAGAAGAGATCTGGGAGAAGAGGCCTCAGTCAAGGCAAATCAAGTGACATTGGGGCTTGGTCCCAATATTTGGAACCAGAGTGGAGAGGAGTCTCTCACAAATGCTCTCTATATATTGATGGAGTAAAATGGACCATTTGGGTCTATTTCCTTTTAAGCAATTGTTACTTTAGATAGGGACAAGTTTGCTTACAATTTTTTAAAAAAAAATATTTTATTTATTGGGGTGCCTGGGTGGCTCAGTAGGTTGGGCCTCTGCCTTCAGCTCAGGTCCTGATCTCAGGTCCTGGGATCGAGCCCCATATAGGGCTCTATGCTCGGTGGGGAGCTTGCGTCCCTTCCTCTCTCTGCCTGCCTCTCTGCCGACTCGTGATCTCTCTCTGTCAAATAAATAAATAAAATCTTTAAAAATATTATTTATTTATTTGACAGAGAGAGATCACAAATAGGCAGAGAGGCAGGCAGAGAGAGAGAGGTGGAGGCAGGCTCTCTGTTCAGCCCACATTGGGCTCTCTGCTCAGCAGAGAGGACCCTGGGGCTCGATCTCAGGACCCTGTGATCATGACCTGAACTGAAGGCAGAGCCTTTGACCCGCTGAGCCACCCAGGAGCCCCTCGCTTACAATTTTAAGTGTTGCCTTTTAAAGTTATTTTATTATTTGCATTTTCCTCTCATTTTTATTAACTACAAACATTTGTTGAAACTGTGTGCTGTAAGTTAGCTTACCATTTCCTGGATGGCTGAATTGTTTCCTTCCTTTCGCTCTCTCTTTCTTTTTTTCTCTGATCTGAATAATACTGCTTTAAGCATCTTGGGAAGCAGCTTTGTCTCTAATTTGTGTCATTTCCTTAGGAAAGATTCCACTGATGTCAAATTGCTGAATTTGAACATGTTTATGACGCAGTTGACTGAGTTTCAGTTCAGTTCTCAGTTGACTGAGACTCAGTCTCATTTCCTAAATGTTGCTCCCAGTGAGCCTACTAGCAGCAAGGATTGAGACTACCATGTGCACTGTAGTCTGACTAGCAATAGACACATTGGTGTAATTTGATCATTGGAGGGAGGCATCTTGGAGAATGGGAGTGCCGGGAGGAGGGTCAGAGGAGTTAAGGGGAGATCCTGGCTAATGATAGGGAAAGACGAATTTGGTGTTAGGGCATTGATTTTGAGAAAAGGGCAAGATCCAAGTGGAGATGTCTGGGAGATTGAGGGACGGGGGGTCTGGAACATAATAGTAGGGTAGAAAGCTATGATATTGTTGTCTATTTTCATCCTGGTTCCATCACATCTTCCCACAACCTCTGATGTAGGCAGTGTTCTTACCCTCCACTGAGAGGGTACAGAAACTGAGGCTCAGTGAGCTTAACTGCTTGTCTGTCAGCACCCAGTCAGTTAGCGGCAGAGCTGGGATTCCTGATTCTAAAGGCTGTGTTGTACCTCTGCTAGTTATCTGACCCCAAAGCATATTTATATATCAGAAAATATATTTACCCACCACACTGGATATTAACATAGAAACAAAAGCCCTAGTGTTTTTGCATGTCTCCCAAAAATATTGCTTGGACTTGTGCTGTTCTCTTCCTAGTCTGTTTTACTAGATTCTTCTAGGGAGACTTAATATCTCTAGGGAGACTAGAGACTTCTAGGGAGGCTATATTTGATTTCAGGATGGCAGAAGATAAAAAGACTCCCTTTGTGTTTTCCTGTTTATTGGCCTCTCTGGGCCTTGGGCAGGCTGAGCCGGTGGTAAAATATTCGCATGGATGTTAGTGCCAAAGGACATTCTACAACCAGAGCAAAGCCCGAGGTGTAATTTCAGGCTCTTCAGGATGTCTTTGTTTTGTCTCTCTCATTTAACCTTGTTTGAAGTAAAGTCACGTCGCCATAATGCTCACTTTCCTAATTTTTCATCAGTTACCAACATTTTATATTTGTAGCCTCAGGAACTTGAGATGAACTTTGGACACAGATGTGTGTATCAGAAATACACTACTCCCTGCCTCTAGGGCTCGGGAATGTCTGGACTTCTGATGAGAGAAGTATGAACCAAGGATAAAAGTCCAATGGAACTCAGATGTTTTGTTTGGGACAACTTAAAAAGGCTGACTTCCTCCTTTTATTCTGAGAAGAGAGTTAATTGATAGGTCCAGAATATTTTGATGTAAACTTTTTTTACCTTGTATTTTGATTTTGTTGGTGTTTTACTTGTAAGTGGGCATGGATCATTTTACTAGCTGTTTAGAATACTGACCTTTCTACAGATAAAACTGTAGATAGTTGTTCATTTTTTAAAAATTGTCTTTCAAAATGGCAAATTGATTCCATTTAAATTTTAAGTTTTTTTAATTTATTTTTTATTATCAGCATAACAGTATTTATTATTTTTGCACCACACCCACTGCTCCATGCAATCTGGGCCCTCTATAATACCCACCACCTGGTACCCCGACCTCCCACCCCCCGCCCCTTCAAAACCCTCAGATTGTTTTTCAGAGTCCATAGTCTCTCATGGTTCACCTCCCCTTCCAATTTCCCCCAACTCCCTTCTCCTCTCTAACTCCCCATGTCCTCCATGCTATTTATTATGCTCCACAAATAAATGAAACCATATGATAATGGACACTCTCTGATTGACTGATTTCACTTAGCATAATCTCTTCCAGTGCCATCCATGTGGCTACAAAAGTTGGGTATTCATCCTTTCTGATGGAGGCATAATACTCCATAGTGTATATGGACCACATTTTCCTGATCCATTCGTCCGTTGAAGGGCATCTTGGTTCTTTCCACAGTTTGGCGACCATGGCCATTGCTGCTATAAACATTGGGGTACAGATGGCCCTTCTTTTCACGACATCTGTATCTTTGGGGTAAATACCCAGGAGTGCAATTGCAGGGTCATAAGGAAGTTCTATTTTTAATTTCTTGAGGAATCTCCACACTGTTCTGCAAAGAGGCTGCACCAACTTGCATTCCCACCAACAGTGGAAGAGGGTTCCCCTTTCTCCACATCCTCTCCAACACATGTTGTTTCCTGTCTTGCTAATTTTGGCCATTCTAACTGGTGTAAGATGGTATCTCAATGTAGTTTTAATTTGAATCTCCCTGATGGCTAGTGATGATGAACATTTTCTCATGTGTCTGATAGCCATTTGTATGTCTTTATTGCAGAAGTGTCTGTCCATATCTTCTGCCCATTTTTTTGATATGATTATCTGTTTTGTGTGTGTTGAGTTTGAGGAGTTCATTATAGATCCTGGATAGCAACTTTTAAGTTTTTTTAAAGGAGGAATACGTTATTGTACTGTAATATATAAAAGTAGTAGACAATTATGCTCTCTTCAGATTTAAAAGAAATTTCAGTTCCATACACATTTTCTCATGAGTGTATGAGTGAGTGTGTGTGTGTGTGTGTGTGTGTGAGAGAGAGAGAGAGAGAGAGAGTGTGTGTGTGTGTGTGTGTGTGTGTCTATCTGTCTGTCTATCTGCTCGGGAGGGCTGTGTATTCAGATATTCATAGGGCAGAATCCCAGAACCTATGCTCCTTGGAGAGGTTGCCAGTGCTTCCTGAGGGAGATGTGGTCTGAGGTGTATTTGGAATGACGAATATGGTGTTTTCCTGGGGGACAGATTGGGGATGAGGGAATTAGATTGAGAGGAACTAGTGTGAAGGCAATGGTGTGGCCACCATGGTGTTAAGTGCCCTTTGGCTTTTATCCTGTGGTGTGGTAGTTCTTGGGAGCCAGGAAGACCTAAGTAGAGGGCAGGGGCCAGATCCAGTTTTGCCCCCTTGATGATTGGCCCAAGATTCTCAGACTTTCTGAGATTTGAAGCAGGAGTGTGAGCTCCCACCTTCTGGATTGCAAACCCTGAGGGTATAGCATGGGCTGCCCTTTTGGATTGCAAACCCTGAGGGTGTAGTATGGGCTGCCAGCGTTCATCTTTACCCAGCGTGGAGGGAACCTACCTCAAATGGAATCCATAATGAGAGGGAAGGAGGGCAGAGAGATGGAGGGTGAGAGGAGTGCAGCAGACCCCTTGTGTGCGGAGAGGTCCGGCTGTGTCTGTGCCATCTCCAACTCTGAGTTTCTCGGTTGCAGGTGCCAGTAACACCCTGTTTTTGCTTCAGCTAGCTTGAGTCATAGCTCTGGGTCTTGAAATGGAAAGAATACAGATTCATATGCCAGAAAGAGAGGGAGGAAATACCAGGTCAAGGGTGGGCGGGTGGGTAGGTATGTGTGGGTGTGCTCTTTCTAAGAGCTGAGCCAATTGATCTTATATATATGTAGAAGAAGGAACTAATGAAAGAGCAGAATTGAAGATGCAGTGCAGAGAAGGGGAATACAAATGATGGACAAAGGTGAGGCCTTCAGTGGGATGAAAGGTGTCAAGCAGATCAGGCTTGACAAGTGGGACATCACTTCCTCTAAGGCCACTTGGAGCAACTAAGAATGGGGTCCTAGATGTGGAGGGAGCTCTCTTGCCCTGGCTTCTGTTTTCTCTGTGAAGGTAAGAGGTAGACCTGGCTACTGAGCCAGTTTTCTTGCCCGTGTAGTAATAGGGACTAAGGGTGTCTTGTTCCCTCTCCCATGCCTTAAAACAAAGGAATTACTGTAATCAGTAAGTCCTGTAACTGATTATTGTTGTTCTTTGGGGGAACACTCTCATAAATGCATTTAACTTATGTATTCAGTAATTGGCCAGAAGCCAGGAAATGTATATATATGTAAAACAAGGACAGTTAGGGAGTGCATATATTGTTTGGCCTTCCACTCAGTGACTATATGTCCCCGAGTGCAGTGGGTGGGCCCAGGAGAGTGCTGTGTTCTCAATGGTCTCCTTTCCTTCATGCCTCTCCTCTGTGGGACCATCTGTCCTGCTGGGTGTGGCTCTAGTGGCTAAGGGTAATTTTGATCTTCTCCATTTTTGCCTTGAATGTCACTTCACCTCACATAAGATGTCTTGGGATTATACATATTCATGTGGCACCTTGCCCTTTTGCAGTGTTTTCTTATATTCTCATTGGATCAATATGCTGCCTGAAGCTACCAGTTCGGAAAGGACTTACCTTTCAGATTCTTAGTCAAACTTTGTTTCTGATGTAGTTCTGAATGTCCCTTTCAAGTTTTTAACTGTGATTTTTATAAAAGAGAGATTTCATTACCATTTTTATGTCTTTTGTATTATTTCAGAAACTGAACCCACATTTGAAAGGTATTTTAACAGTAAATATTTTATTTTAGTATTGCAACTGTGCTTTAGCCTAAAAAGATAAGGAGCCCTATGATACTGTCTTGCGTTTGATTTTAAGTGATGGCACATATTCACTGAACGTCAATCAAGGTTTCAAGGACAAATAGTTACTAGTGACACTGCCTGTGCCCCACTGTGGGACCATGAGAATGTATCACTTAGGCCTCTGCTTTGGGGATCATGACTGACTGATGTCTCAAGCTGCTGCCCTCTGGATTCACCACCACTTCTTAGCCAAAGCTGAGCTTCTCTTTGGCCACTTGCAGTTACTGAGCAAGTGGGGGATACTACTGTGGTCCACTCATGCAAGATCCAGATGCCTCTGAAGGGTGACTCTGGCTTGACGACTCCCAATGAGTTGGTCAAGAGCCTCTTTGGACTGAGTTGGGAGTCTGAGATCCTTTCTTCCAGCCCTCCTTCCTTCCCTGTCTCCTTCACAGGGGGTCAGACCCGCATTGTGGTTCAACCTCCCCATGCCATCTCAGGTCTCTCCCTTTCCCCCTTCACAGCCAGTTCCCCCAATAAATCTCCTACACATGTAATGCTGTCTTGGTGTCTCCTTCTCAGGGAGCCCAAACTGACACACCATCCCTTTCCCCAGAGGTGTCCATCCTACCACCTAAAACCCTTTCAGAAGACAGCATGAGGGCACTACATTTTCCACATCAACTTTCTTTATCCCCCTGCCCTGAGATGATATTTCCTCAGAATTCCCATGGCATTTTGAACTTTGTGTTTGGCATTTGTGGCCTTTGGCTTTGTATCTGCTGGATGTTTCCTCCTTGATGATAAATACACTGAGAACTTGATGAGCTTCTTGTTCATCTGATTCGTTTTGGTAACATACTTCTTTATTTGTAATCATAATAATTAGCATTTAATCAGCACTTTCCATGTGTCCAACACTGCCAGAAATACTTTTACGTGAATTAATTCAGGTAATCCTCCAAATAAGGTAGGTAATATTCTCATTTTATGGATGAGATCCAGAGAGTTTAAGAATCTTGTCCAGGATGACATAGCTGGTAAGTGACAGAGGCAGGGTTTGAATCGAGGTGGCTGGCTCCATGGTCCTGTTGTTCATTTAGCAGGTATTTTTTATTCAGACAGAATATGTTCCAGGTGCTATACTCAGTGTTGGGGTTGCCAGAGCTTACAATCCAAGTCTATAATTAACAACTATTTAAAAAGCAAACCCCAAAACGTGATTTCCAAATAGGCGTGTGTAAGTCTCTGGGAGAGTAACAGCTACCTGATATTTTGAAAAATTTCTAAAAGCCTTCCTGCCCCAATGATTGTTTTCACAAGCCAGTGTTCCCATTGTTAAAGTAGTGATTTGAGACTGAGAATTAAGGTCTCCTGAAAGAGTCCCCGGACCTTCTCCCTTGTGTACATGCAGTCATTATCACACCCACCCCTCTAACCCCAAGGAGAAGAGCTGTAAGAGAGGACGAAGTGTGGACAAAAGGGAGAAGAGGTTGGACAAAGAGGTCAGAGGAGAGGGGCAGCCAGACCAGAGGGCTGTTGGGAAGGATAGGCTTGGGTGAGGCTTCTTTCATGGAAACCAAATTGCAGAGATGCTATTGTAAAATTTTAAATATACAGCAACCGAAACGGAGTCACTGTCCCTCCAAAAGGACTGGTTCTAACTGGGAAAAATTCTTTTAATGAGATCTTTTGTAGTATTTTTAAGACAGCATGGAAGAGAGGGGAACAGTGACATATGTTGCTTCTTTACAACTTCTGAAAGGGATTAATGTTTTATTTCTATACGGTCATATTTCTTGGACAATCAGTGTAAACCTCCATTTTCCATGGATTTTATGTCTGATAAGAGAAGGATGTGTTTGGCTTATTTAGGCTTGTTGTAGTAGAGCTTATGCTGAACTTTGGGTTAGAGGTAAAATAATATCTTGTGAGTGTGTGTTTGTGTCATATTGCAGCTGTTTATTTTGGAGAGAATGGTTCTGATCCTCTCTTTCTGTGCCTAAAATAAATATGTGCACAAGCAGACATATCATTTTAACTGAAGTGAAAAGTAAAGAATGACCTGGAAAAATATTTGAAATTTATAGGACAGGATATAGTATATCCTCAGTACATAAAGAGCCCTATATATTAACAGGAAAAATTAGAACAAATGTTTAAATTATACATATATATGTCACAAATGAAGAAATGATAAGAAACAGTGTTTTAAATGTCACTTCAGTTTTCTAGGATATATAAACTTACAAATAAGAATGTATTTACCTATTATTTTAGCAAAGTTGCTGGTGTGTGTGTGTGTGTTTGTTAAGACTTTTTTTTTTAAAGATTTATTTATTTGACAGACAGAGATCACAAGTACGCAGAGAGGCAGGCAGAGAGAGAGAGGAAGGGAAGCAGGCTCCCTGCTGAGCAGAGAGCCAGATGTGGGGCTAGATCTCAGGACTCTGGGATCATGACTTGAGCTGAAGACAGAGGCTTTAACCCACTGAACCACCCAGGCGCCCCTTAAGACTTTTTATTTATTTGACAGAGAGAGAGAGAGAAAGAGAGATCACAAGTAGGCAGAGAGGCAAGCTGAGAGAGAGGGGAAGCAGTCTCCCTGCTGAGCAGAAAGCCAGATGCAGAGCTTGATCTGGGCCCTGAGGTAATGACCTAAGCAGAGGCTTAACCCACTGAACCACCAAGGTGCCTGGTGTGTATTTTTTCTCTTAATGATTCCTCTTGATTATCTGTGTTTTCTTTCCAATATACCTTTGGTAGAATTCTAATTTAGTATGATCTCTCTGGAAAGTAATTTGTTAGTATGTGCTAATACGCTAAAACTGTACATATCATTTAGCTTAATTTCCTTTTCTAAGAAATGATGACAGGTACACTTAAAGGTGATTAAAAATGCATTGCAGCATTGTTTTCACAATAATAATTTTGTTCATTGAGGTAAATTTCACATAATATAAAATTAATAATTTTAAAGTGAATAATTCACTGGCTGTAAATGTTCTACATTTATAGTACTGTGTAATCATCACACCTCTATCTAGTTCCAGAACATTTTCATCACTCAAACAGAAAAACCTTTACCCAGGAAGTAGTCTCTGTTCTTTCCTCCCTACAGCCCTGGCAACTACTTGTGTGTGTGTTTAACCAGTTGAGGATTTTTTTTTTCTTTTTAAAATTATTGTGTTCCACCCAGGTGATAGTACAGTTGACCCTTGAACAATGGGTTTCAACTACATGGGTCCAATTTATGTGATTTTTTTTTTTAAATAACACTACAGAAATGTAAATGTATTTTATCTTCCTTATGATTTTCTTAATAACATTTTCTTTTCTCTACATTACTTTATTGTAATATGCACAGCATACTATGTGCATATTACATGTATACAAAATATGTGTTAATTGTTTATGTTATCAGTGAGGCTTCTGGTCAACAGGCTGTTATGAGTTAAGATTTTGGGGAGTCAAAAGTAAATGGAGGGAATAGTCACCCCTACTCCCTGCATTTTTCAAGGGTTAGCTGTATATGTTGAGCATATTTGTATGAGTCAAGACTCTTGGTTGTAAGTGGCAGAAAGTCTGACTTCAAAAGGAGGGGATTTAATGATACACAGGACTATTCCATGGGTACATTTGGCTTTAAGTATGTGTGACTGTTGACAGGGATGTAAGTGGAGTCCAAGACACCCACCCATTCTCACGTCCACTCTCTTTGTTGACCTCCCTGTAGGTGAAAATTATTCATTTCCACTCTTGGCTCTGTGTTTGTTTCTTTTCTGTGCTTCTGCCTCATTGTCAGGCAATCTCTGCCAGGTGCAGGAGAGATGGTCCCTGAAAACTAGTGACTCTTGAGAAGATTGTGGCCCCTCTGGGCTCCAGGTCTTGAGACCACACTGATTGGCTTTCCTTGGGTCATGGACCTGTTCCTATAGGAGATGGTATACTCTGATTAGCTGGCCTGCATATTATTTGCCCTGATCCTAGAGACTTAATCTCATTCTGGCTCATATATTCCTGAGAAAGTAGTTCTGGAAAGGCATTCTGATACATTCTCACATAAAACAGTACTGCTCATATCTCTGCTCATGCCCATGTGTATCAAGAGAGCATTGACTTTTGTGTTGATAATCCTAGGTCACTGAGAAAACCTTACATGACATTTTATGTTTTACTTAAAACTGTGGGAGTTAAAGTGGGGGATTTATCTAATTGGAGGGAAGTAATGGTTTCCCTTTTAATAAATGGATTTCCCACTCTTTGAGCTCTATGTTAGATAGTATACACTTTTTTGAAGTCATTCTGCAACTAGACACTGAAGGATTGCTGTGGGCCAAATGAAGCTCCAGTTTCATGAGATTTTCAGTCTATTAGGGCAGATGGACAATAAACAAATAACAAACAAATGTATAGTTTCAGGTAATGATTATAGGAAAATGAAGCTTTATTGGGGAGTGTATATGCTGATCTAGATAGCAGGGTCAGGGAAGGCCTCTCTGAAGAGGGGTTTAGTGTCAAGAACTGGATTGAGCAGGGAATAGTTTTGGATTATTTATGGGAGTAGTGTTTCAAACAGAGGGAACTGTAAATATAAAGACTCTGAGTCATCAATACGCTTGATAATCTAAGGGAAGTCAATAGAGTTGGAGGAGATGGGAGTGGACGAGGAAAGGGTAGGACCAGGTGGGGCTGATAGGTCTCACTGAGGACTTGGGTTTATTTTATTTTATTTTTTTTGAAGGGTAAGATGGGAAGCCCCAGGGGGTGGATGAGCAGTGGAGTGACCTGAGTTGACCTTCAGGATCTTTCTTTGTAAAGAATGCCTTTCTTTTCTTTTGATTTGCTTTATAAAAAGTCTGATTCTTGGCACCAATGCTGAGCAGTGACTGGAGACAGAAAAGGGAAGAGGTAAGGGAAAAATGTGGTGCTGGAGAAGAGAAGCGAGTAGCCATGGAATCCATAGCAGGATCAGATTTTGCAGAAGTTGGGCACACATGGTCTGTGTCTGTCCTTACTGTGGCAGTGAGCAGTGATGAGAAGACAGGCTGGCTGTAACCCATGGGACAGGAAAGCTAGACTGCCGTGGGCCTTGTAACGGGGCCCACACAGCAGCCCAGGCTTGTAACAGTATGGAGGTGGGCTTGCTATGTTACCCCAAATATCAATAAAAGGCAAGAAGCAGATATATTAGATAGTACCCCTGCCATGTCTGGGTGGCTCAGTCAGTGAAGCATCTGAGTCTTGATTTCAGCTTAGGTCATGATTTCAGGGTTGTGAGATTGAGCCCTGTGTCAGGCTCCATGCTGGGTATGGAACCTGCAAAATTTTCTCTCTCACCCTCTCCCTCTGCTTCTGCTCCCACTCCCCTCCTCTCTTTGGCTCTCTATCTCTCTCTCCCTCAAAAAAATACCCCTGATGTTGACAAAAAATGGAGATAGATCTTCCAGCTGCTATAAAAGAATGAGTGCAGGAAAATATTGATTGGTCAGGGTAATATTAATTTATCTATATAGATGATTGCCAATAGAAGCCAATGCTTGGCTTCATTTCAGGAACCTGCTAAATTAGGGCCCCATTTGTACTTTATATTGTGCACGTGCCCCTTTGGATCACTACGTTTGTATCTTTAGGGTAAATACTCAATAGTATGAGCCGAAGGAAGTTGTCCAACCAACTGAGCCCCTGCGTCCCTCCTTCATATACTCTTATCTGGACACAATGACAAGGTGGAAAAATTCACCACAAAAAAAAAAAGAACAAGAGGTAGTACCGAAGGCTAGGGACCTAATCAATACAGACATTGGTAATATGTCTGATCTAGCATTCAGAATGACGATTTTCAAGGTTATAGCCGGGCTCTGAAAAGGCATGGAAGATATTAGGGAACCCCTATTGGGAGATATAAAAGCCCTTTCTGGAGAAATAAAAGAACTAAAATCTAACCAATTTGAAATCAAAAAAGCTATTACTGAGGTGCAATAAAAAATGGAGGCTCTCACTGCTAAGATAAATGAGGCAGAAGAAAGAATTAGCAATATAGAGGACAAAATGACAGAGAATAAAGAAGCTGAGCAAAAGAGGGACAAACAGCTACAGGACCATGAGAGGAGAATTAGAGAGATAAGTGACACCATAAGATGAAACAACATTAGAATAATTGGGATTCCAGAAGAAGAAAAAGAGAGAGGTGAGCAGAAGGTATATGGGAGATACTTATTGGAGAGAATTTCCCCAATATGGAAAATGGAACAAGCATCAAAATCCAGGAGGTGCAGACAACCCCCCTCAAAATCAATAAGAATAGGCCCACACTTCATCACCTAAGAGTAAAATTTACAAGTCTTAGTGACAAAGAGAAAATCCTGAAAGCAGCCCGGGAAAAGAAGTCTGTAACATACAATGGTAAAAATATTAGATTGGCAGCAGATTTACCGTCAAAGACCTGGCAGGCCAAAAAGAGCTGGCATGATACATTCAGAGCACTAAACTAGTAAAATATGCAGCCAAGAATGCTATATCCAACTAGGCTATCATTGAAAATAGAAGGAGTGATTAAAAGCTTCCAGGACAAACAAACCTGAAAGAATTTGCAAACACCAAACCAGCTCTACAGGTAATATTGAAAAGGGTCCCCTAAGCAAAAAGAGAGCCTAAAAGTAGTAGCTCAGAAAGGAACAGAGACAATATACAGGAACAATCACCTTACAGGCAATACAATAGCACTAAATTCTTATCTCTCAATAGTTACCGTGAATGTTAATGGGCTAAATGCCCAAGTCAAAAGACACAGGGTATCAGAATGGATAAAAAAACAAAAACAAAAACTCATCTATATGTTGCCTACAGGAAACTGATTTTAAACCCGAAGACACCTCCAGATTTAAAGTGAGGGGGTGGAAAAGAATTTACCATGCTAATGGACAACAGAAGAAAGCAGGAGTGGCAATCCTTATATCAGATCAATTAGATTTTAAGCCAAAGGCTATAATAAGAGATGAGGAAGGACACCATATCATACTCAAAGGGTCTGTCCAACAAGAAGATTTAACAATTTTAAATATCTATGCCCCTAACATGGGAGCCGCCAACTATATAAACCAATTAATAACAAAATCAAAGAAACACATCAACAATAATACAATAACAGTAGGGTACTTTAACACTCCCCTCACCGAAATGGACTGATTATCCAAGCAAAAGATCAACAAGGAAATAAAGGCCTTAAGTGACACACTGGACCAGATGGACATCACAGATAGATCAGAACATTGCATCCCAAAGCAACAATACACATTCTTCTCTAGTACACATGGAACATTGTCCAGAATAGATCACATCCACGGTCCTAAATCAGGCCTCAACTGGTATCTAAAGATTGGGATCATTCCCTGCACATTTTCAGAGCAAATTGCTCTGAAGCTAGAACTCAACCACAAGAGGAAATTTGGAAAGAACCCATATACATGGAGACTAAACAGCATCTTTATAAAGAATGAATTGGTCAACCAGGAAATTAAAGAAGAATTGAAAAAAATCCATGGAAACAAATGATAATGAAAACACAATGGTTCAAAATCTGTGGGACATAACAAAGCCTTTCTCAAGACATAAGAAAGGTCTCAGGTACACAACCTAACCCTACACCAAAAGGAGCTGGAGAAAAAACAAGAAATAAATTCTAAGCCCAGCAGGATAAGAAAAATCATAAAGATCAGAGAAGAAATCAATGAAATAAAAACCAAAAAAAAAAAAAAAAAACGCAATAGAACAAATCAACAAAACTAGGAGCTGGTTCTTTGAAAGAATTAATAAGATTGATAAACCCCTGGCCAGACTTCTCAAAAAGAAAAGAGAAAGGACCCAAATAAATAAAATCATGAATGAAAGAGGAGAGATCACAACTAACACCAAAGAAATACAGACAATTATAAGAACATATTATGAGCAACTCTACACCAACAAATTTGACAATCTGGAAGAAATGGATGCATTCCTAGAGACATATGAACTACCACAGCTGAACCAGGAAGAACTAGAGAGCCTGAACAGACCCATAACCACTAAGGAGATTGAAACAGTCATTAAAAATCTCCAAACAGGGCGCCTGGTTGGCTCAGTGGGTTGAGCCGCTGCCTTCGGCTCGGGTCATGATCTCAGAGTCCTGGGATCGAGTCCTGCATCGGGCTCTCTGCTCAGTGGAGAGCCTGCTTCCCTCTCTCTCTCTCTCTGCCTGCCTCTCCATCTACTTGTGATTTCTCTCTGTCAAATAAATAAATAAAATCTTTAAAAAAAAATCTCCAAACAAACAAGAGCCCAGGGCCAGATGGCTTCCCGGGGGAATTCAACCAAACATTTAAAGAACTAATTCCTATTCTCCTAAAACTGTTCCCCAAATATAGAAATGGAAGGAAAACTTCCAAACTCATTTTATGAGGCCAGTATCACCTTGATCCCAAAACCAGACAAGGATCCCATCAAAAAAGAGAACTACAGACCAATATCCTTGATGGACACAGATGCAAAAATTCTCACCAAAATACTAGCCAATAGGATGCAACAGTACTTTAAAAGGATTATTTGCCACGACCAAGTGGGATTTATTGCAGGGCTGCAAGGTTGGTACAACATCTGCAAATCAATGTCATATAACACATTAATAAAAGAAAGAACAAGAACCATATGATACTCTTAATAGATGCTGGAAAAGCATTTGACAAAGTACAGCATCCCTTCCTGCTCAAAACTCTTCAAAGTGCAGGAATAGAAGGTACATATCATCAATATATCATCAATATCATCAATATCATCAAAGCCATTTATGAAAAATCCACTGCAAATATCATTCTCAATGGAAAAAAAAAACTGAAAGCTTTTCTGCTAAGGTCAGGAACACAACAGGGATGTCCGTTATCACCTCTGCTATTCAACATAGTACTAGAAGTCCTAGCCTCAGCAATCAGACAACAAAAGGAAATTAAAGGCATCCAAATCGGCAAAGAAGTCAAACTATCGCTCTTTGCAGATGATATGATACTATATGTGGAAAACCCAAAAGACTCCACTCCAAAACTGCTAGAACTTATACAGGAATTCAGTAAAGTATCAGGTTATAAAATCAATGCACAGAAATCAGTTGCATTTCTCTACACCAGCAACAAGACAGAAGAAAGAGAAATTAAGGAATCAATCCCATTTACAGTTGCACCCAAAGATACCTAGGAATAAACCTAACCAAAAAGGCTAAGAATCTATACTCAGAAAACTATAACGTACTCCTGAAGAAATTGAGCAAGACACAATTAATGAAAAAATGTTCATGCTTCTGGATAGGAAGAATAAATATTGTGAAAATGTCTATGCTACATAAAACAATCTACACATTTAATGCAATTCCTATCAAAATAACATCCATTTTCTTTAAAGAAATGGAACAAATAATCCTAAAATTTATATGGAACCAAAAAAGACATCGAATAGCCAAAGGAATATTGAAAAAGAAAACCAAAGCTGATGGCATCACAATTCCGGACTTCAAGCTCTATTACAAAGCTGTCATCATCAAGACAGCATGGTACTGGCACAAAACCATAGATCAATGGATCTGAATAGAGAGCCCAGAAATAGACCCTCAACTCTATGGTCAACTAATCTTTGACAAAGCAGGAATGAATGTCCAGTGGAAAAAAGACAGCCTCTGCAATAAATGGTGTTGGGAAAATTGGACAGCCACATGCAGAAAAATGAAATTGGACCATTTCCTTACAAGACACACAAAAATAGACTCAAAATGGATGAAGGACCTCAATGTGAGAAAGGAATCCATCAAAATCCTTGAGGAGAACACAGGCAGCAACCTCTTTGACCTCAGGCGCAGCAACATCTTCCTAGGAACAACGCCAAAGGCAAGGGAAGCAAGGGCAAAAATGAACTATTGGGATTTCATCAAGATCAAAAGCTTTTGCACAGCAAAGGAAACAGTTAACAAAACCAAAAGACAACTGAGAGAATGGGAGATTTTCAAATGACATATCAGATAAAGGGCTAGTGTCTAAAATTTATAAAGAATTTAGCGGGGCGCCTGGGTGGCTCAGTGGGTTAAAGCCTCTGCATTCAGCTCAGGTCATGATCTCAGGGTCCTGGGATCAAGCCCCACATCGGGCTCTCTGCTCAGCGGGGAGCCTGCTTCCCCTTCTTCTCTCTCTGCCTGCCTCTCTGCCTACTTGTGATCTCTGTCAAATAAATAAAATCTTTAAAAAAAATAAAGAAAGAATTTAGCAAACTCAACACCCAAAGAACAAATAATCCAATCAAGAAATGGGCAGAAGACATGAACAGACATTTCTGTAAAGAAGACATCCAGATCGCCAACCGACACTTGAAAAAGTGCTCCACATCACTAGGCATCAGGGAAATACAGATCAAAACCACAATGAGATATCACCTCACACCAGTCAGAATGGCTAAAATTAACAAGTCAGGAAATGACAGATGCTGGCCAGGATGCGGAGTAAGGGGAACCCCCCTACACTGTTGGTGGGAATGCAAGCTGGTGCAACCACTCTGGAAAACAGTATGGAGGTTCCTCAAAATGTTGAAAATAGAACTGCCCTATGACCCAAGAATTGCACCACTGGGTATTTACCCTAAAGATACAAACGTAGTGATCCGAAGGAGCACGTGCACCCGAATGTTTATAGCAACAATGTCTACAATAGCCAAACTATGGAAAGAACCTAGATGTCCATGAACAGATAAATGGATAAAGAAGATAGGGTATATATACAGAATGGAATACTGTGTAGCCATCAAATAAATGAAATCTTGCCATTTGCGATGACTTGGATGGAAGTAGAGTGTATCATGCTTAGTGAAATAAGTCAAGTGGAGAAAGACAACTATCATATGATCTCCCTGATATGAGGAAGTAGAGATGCAACATGGAGGTTAAGGGGGTAGAAGAATAAATGAAACAAGATGGGATTGGGAGGGAGACAAACCATAAGTGACTCTTAATATCACAAAACAAACTGAGGGTTTCCGAGGGGAGGAGGGTTGGGAGAAGGGGTATGGATTTATGGACTTTGGGAAGGGTATGTGCTATGGTGAGTGCTGTTAAGTGTGTAAACCTGGTGATTCACAGACCTGTGCCCCTGGGGATAAAAATATATTTTTATAAAAAAATAATAATAATTAAATATATATATATGTGTATATATATATATTTAGTATCATATTATATATATAATATGAATTTTTATATTATATATATTATATATTTATTATATTATATATATATTATATATATATTTTATATTATATATATAATATAAAATGAATGACCTGATTGAAAAATTGGGAAGTACTGGAACAGACACCTCACTGAAGAAGATATAGAGATGGCAATAATGATATGAAAAGATGCTGTGATGATCCACAGCATGTATAATTGAGGAATTATAAATTAAAAGAACAATGAGGGGCACCTGGGTGGCTCAGTGGGTTAAGCCACTGCCTTCAGCCAAGGTCATGATCTCAGGGTCCTGGGATCGAGTTCCACGTCGGGCTCTCTTCTCAGAAGGAACCTGCTTCCATTTCTCTCCTCTCTGCCTGCCTCTCCGTCTTCTTGTGATCTCTCTCTGTCAAATAAATAAGTAAAATGTTTTTAATAAATAAATAAATAAAATAATGATATGTCACTACATATCTATTAGAATGGCTAAAAAACAAAATACTGAAAACATAAAATGATTTTGACGTTGAGGAACAAGAGAAACTCTCATTCATTCTGGTGAGAACACCAAAATGGTGCTACCACTTTGGAAGACAGTTGGGAAGTTTCTTACAAAACTAAACATATACTTACCATATGATCCTGCAATCGTGCTCCTTGGTACTCACCCAAAAGAGCTGAAAACATTGTGTACACAAAAACCTGCATATAAACCTGTGTTTATAACAGCTTTACCCATAAGGGCCAAGAGTTGGAAGTAACCAAGATGTCCTTCAGGAGGAGAATGGATAGATAAACTGTGGTCCATTGAGACAATGGGATATGATTCAGCGATAAATAGAAATGGCTATCAAGCAATGAAAAGACATGGAACAAACTTAAAATTCATCATAATAAGTGAAAGAAGTCAATTTGAAAAAGCTTCATGTTGCAAGGTTCCAACTACATGACCTTCTAGAAAAGGCAGAACTATGCAAATGGTATAACGGTCAGTGGTTCATAGCAGTTAGGAGAGGAGGAGGATGAATAGGCAGAGCACAGAGGATTTTTAGGCCAGTGAAAATGTTCTGTATGATATGTATGATATTTTAGATATATATCTCTACACAGTTGTCAAAATGCATAAGGTACTATACCAAGAGTGAACTCTATGAGAAAAGTTTTTTTTTAAGATTTTATTTATTTATTTGACAGGCATCAAAGCAAGCAGACAGGCAGGCAGGGAAAGCAGGGTTTGTGGGAAAGCAGGCTCCCTGCCAAGCAGAGAGTCTGGTCTGGGGCTCGATCCCAGGACCGTGAGATTATGACCTGAGCCGAAGGCAGAAGCCTTAACCCACTGAGCCACCCTGGTGCCCCACCAAGAGTGAACTCTAATGTAAACTGTGGACTTTGGGGTGATAATGATGTGTCAGTGTAGGGTCAGTGAGGGTGACAAATTATCACCGTGGTACAGGATGTTCATAATGGGGAAGGCTGTGTGTATGTGGGGAAAGGGAATTTTACTTTGATCCACAAACTACTATAAAAAATGCAGTCTGTTAAAAAAAAAACCTTTATAATGCAATATAATACAAAACAAAACAAGAATGCACATCAAGAGGAAAATAATGTTTAAAGGGAATGAAGAACTTCAGTAATGTGTACCTAAGGATTTTGATTGCATATTTGTAGGAAGTTCACATTGTCATTAGCAATTGTTTATCTGTGAAGTAGAAGTAACATAAATAGTGATAAAAACTCAAAAACACAACATTAAAAAATGCCATCTATGGGCTCTTAAAAAATGGAACAAAATTTGCTTGGCTTTTTAAGCATTGTGGGGAATGAAGGGACAGGATTTAAATTCAGCTTTATGATTTTTAAAAGATTGGATAATATGTTTCTACAAAGAAGGCTCCTCTGAGTAACATAGAAATGAACATGGTAGCAGAAAGTGGAAAAAAGCCTACATCTCTTGTGAGCTCACGTTCTCTGAAGCCCTGTCACTTAGTGGAGACAGTAACTATTCGATGAATAGCAAATGGTAGTCTTTCAGATTCCCGAGATTTTCACTAAGGATCGTGAATGGATTTTTTAAAAAATATGTAAAGAATGTCTACAGTGCAAGTACCTGCAAATAACTGACATTTTGGAGAGAATATTTTAATTAGCAGAGAAGGTCAAAATGACAAAGTTCCAGGATCAGAGTAAACATATGGGATTAAAAAATAAAAAAATAAAAAAAGATTTTTTTAAAAGGACTATTTTTTTAAAGGACTTTAAACAAAAATCCTTTTTAAGAGACAGTTGACTGTTTAAACCAAAAGTACAACTCACTGAGAGAATCACCACATTATTTATTTGGGTAGAAAGGACCTGGGGGCCCATTCTGCAGAGGAAAAAATAGAATCACTAACAGGCCTCATGCCTTGCACAGCCAGTGGCTAGAATCCCTGCCTCATGAGACCCTGTGCTAGAACGCCGCTAGAACCATCTAGAACTATGTTAGTCTTTCTTGGGAGCCAACAAGTGTTTGACCAGTTAAGAGCACAGTAACAATAAGTCACGTTAAGTTATAATGATTATCAATATCTTTAAAAGCCTTGTAAAGTTTCTTTTTGAGTAACCCTCACCCCACCCTTAGAGAAATTTATCTGTGGTTCACCTCTGTGAAATACCTCATTGTTGTTCCAGATTTACCATACCCCCCCCCAAAAAAAAAGCTTTTTATTAACAAAGTGTTCAGAAGAGGGTGCCACTGAAAACAATGAGAGTTTTCGCTACCGGGACAATTTTGTTGCAGAAACAGCTGAAAGCAATCAGGTCAGACAGAGCCAAGGGCTGGAGGGATTTTTAAAATTACAAAAACCAAACCAAAACAAAAATCAAAACCAATGGCCAAGATTTCAAGTTTGCTACTAAAGGTATGACATTTTCCTAAGACATGCAAGTGACTTGATCAATATTTTTATATATTTATATTTGAAGAAGAAGGAACTATTTGATGCAGCAAATCCACGTTGATTTAAAATTACCAGGTATGGGGGCTCCTGGATGGCTCAGTGGTTTAGGCCTCTGCCTTCGGCTCAGGTCATGATTTCAGGGTCCTGGGATGGAGCCCCACATCGGGCTCTCTGCTCAGCAGGGAGCCTGCTTCCCCCCTCTCTCTCTCTGCCTGCCTTTCTACCTACTTGTGATCTGTCTGTCAAATGGGTCAATAAGATCTTTAAAAAAAATTACTAGGTGTGAAATACATCGAAGGTATGGGAAGGAAAATGATTTCACCTGATCTGACTAGGAAGTGGTTGAAGCCTGAATTAAAGTGATATAAAAAGAGTAAAGACCTGGGAAATATATGGGGAAAAAATCCCTAGAAAAACAGCAATAACTGGCTGCTATTTATTGATCCAGATCCTGCGATAGGCAAAGAAGAGCTGGTTTTAGCCAGAGGATGATCTCCATTTGTCTTCATGATCCGGCATTTCCTGCAAGCCAGCCATGGGGCTCTGCACTAGAGCTGCAAATGCTGGGGGGCCCTCACTGTCCCTTTTCTCTTCTCAGGGGGACAACGGGCATGTCCATGGTGCAGTGTGACAGGTTTTCCCACAGGGAGATAAAAGACTGCCAAGGGTAGGTTGGAGCTGGGAAAAGCCACTTAGGAACAGATTTTCAGGGGGAGGTGATACACAAGGGCAAAGCAGAAGAATGAGGATGAGTGTGTCAAGTTTCAAAGTGCCAGGAGGCAGCACAGTGCATTTGGGAAACTACAGCCAGTTCATGACAACCGACAACTGATCTGGCAGCATCACCTGGGGATGGAGGCTGAGCTCCGGGGTTAACATTGGGGGTGAGATGGTTTGTATACTATGCTGTGGAGGTGAGGTACTACCCTGTGGGGGCACAGGGAGCTACTGGAGGATTTAAAATATCAGAATCGTAACCATAACAGAGTATTTAATTGCATCCTAGCTTTCATTAAGGGTAAGATGCACTATAGTTTATGTTCGACTAAGAAAGAGAAATGCTGTCAGTTAAACTAGGATATGTCATCAAGTGCAAGTGAGATATTAAAATTGGGGGGGGGGAGGACAAATCTTAGAACAAGTAAATTTTGGTACTAGAATAATTAAGAAAGGTCGAACACTTGGATCAACAAAAAAAGTGATTATTGCTTACCATGTGCCCCAAACTGTATTAAGTCTTAGAACAAGAGACGTTCTCATCTTGATGCCCCGCAGCTGTTAGACCCAAGGTACAGAGGGCAGTAGCCAACTACCAGCAGGCCCCAAGTGCCATGTGCAGACTCTAAGAGCAACTGCCTTTGAGAGAAGAAACGGTTGAGAGTGGGCTTTCTGAGGTAGAGAATTACTAGCTGGGAAAGTAGGAAAATTGACACAGCATCGAAATTGATGCCACTACATGACAGAGTTGGTGAAACTTCCCTTCTCAGAGATCTTGAGCCTCCTCAGAAATGTATTTTTCATTTTGGACAGAACACTCAGGATAAATATGATCTGTTCGAGTTCCTGGTTCTCTCATCAGGACTGTTTCTTAGGCTTCACTGGCACAAGAAAAGGGTTTTGATAGTCCAGAGTAAATCCTGACAAAAGCAAAGTATGGTATCTATAACAAACTAAACACTCAGAAGAGAACAACAGATAAAAAGCCAGGCCGACCTGACCCTGCAGGATAGGTAAGGTTGGTCTGGCAATAGGGGTAGAGGGGAAGTGCCCATCTCCTGCTAGAAGAGCTAGAGAAGACCCCTTCCGGAGAAACCACCAGGAGAGGAGAGCAGTAGGTGCTGATGATGAAGTCCCAGAACCTAAGTCAGGTTCGGTGGGATGAGGTTTGGAGCCGACGGCTAAGAAAGAATTCTTAAGACGTCTCTGGTGCAAAAAGGTTGTTTATTAAAAGTTGTTTGTTAAAGCACGGGGACAAGGACCCGTGGGCAGGCGGAGATGCAGCTGCACCTGGTTGTAAGTGATGGCAGGTTATGTACCCTGCGGTTGGGGGAAGGTGAGGGGAAGGAAGGTTTCAATGGCGTTTTCATATGCTAAAGAGGGCCAACCTGAGGTCTTGCCCTTGGGGCTTGATCAATGTTGTCTTTAGACCAGCCATTAAGATTAAGATAGTTGGGAGACTTTTTGGTGGGATGTCACAATCCTGCTATCAATCGTCTTTGTTAGTGAGATTTAGGACATTTGTAAGCCAAGGGAGACTCCTGTCTAGCAGGATTGTGAGCTCTGCAAGTTAACTATTTGCTTATTGTTCATGGCAGTCAGGGCTGCCTGAGGGATGCTACACATAGGACTGAGGGGGAGCGGATGGAGAGGGGGGTGAGGGGGTGCAAGGCACCAGCTTTTGCTTTGTCTTCAGCCAGCCTCATGCTCCCTCATCACTGAGAGGCATTAAGGACTTTGCTTGAAGGACCTGGGCCTGAGGCTGGCACCAGGGAGTTGCAAGGGAGTTGAGCAACCTTTAGCTCCTGAGAACTGGGCTGGAGGGAAAATTCCTTGAAGGAGAATATCCAAAAATTGTGTAGGGGCTACAAGAAAAGCAGCTGGGACAGTGGTGAAACTGGCATCTTACCGTAAGAAGTTCCCTGTTTGAAGCTTGACAGACCAATGAGGAACCATGGCCAGGCATTCCACCTCCAGAATGACCTTGTTATTGTCCCCCATCAAAGGCAGTGAATCTTCTTTGGGAATGAGGAACCATGATGGATTTTTGGTATCACCTGAGTAGCTGTTAGACTCATTAGCTCACACTCAGTGGGAGACATCTTTTTTTTTTTCCCCCTTAACAATATGTGAAGGACAGGATTCTAAAAAGAAAATAACATCTTAGTATATTTAATTTTAAAACCATATGGACCATCAATTTTTAAGGGAAAGAGCTGATGAAGTTATAGAACCTAGGTGAGGTTCAGTGGGCTGAGGTCCGGAGCCGATGACCAAGAAAGAACTCTTGAGACATATTTGCTCCAAAATCGTGGTTTATTAAAGCACAGAGACAGGACCTGTGGGCAGGAAGAGCAGATAACCCGGGTTGACAGAGATGGCAGGTTAAGTACTCTGTGGTTGGGGGAAGGGGAGGGAAAGGGAGGTTTCAACGGAGTTTTCATATGCTAAAGAGGAGTTGTCTTTTACCAAGCCATTAACATCAATATAGTTGGGAGATGCCTGTCTTGCAGGATTGTGATCTCTGCAAGTTAACTCTTTGTTTCTCCTTTATGGCGGTCGGGTGCCTGAGGAATGTTACACATATTACCGAGGGGAGTGGGTGGAGAGGAGGTGCAAGGTGCCAGCTTTCCCTGTGTCCTCAGTCAGCCTCCTGCTCCCTCAGCAAGTCCCAAACCTGAGAGGGGACTCGTGGGAGTGAGGGAGTGCGAGAGAGCGGGAGGGCGGGAAGGGCGGCGGGCCTAGGGGAAGGCGCCCAGCCTGCTCCTGCTCTTGTTTTGGAGACTCACGTGGTCCTGCCTAATTGGCCGCCATAGAGCCTGAGTTCCCAGGGAGGCAGAGGCGTCCTTCGCAGCTGTGGTTCCCGGGTTCATCCAGCTGCCAGCCCCACCTTCCCACAGGAGGCTGGAGGCCCTGGGGGGACCACAACTCCCACGAGGCCCCACACTCCAACAGAGCCTGGCTGATAAAGGGGCGGGGTCTGCATGGAGGGGCAGGACCATAATGCAGGGGCCTTGGGGCTCAGCGTCCCCATGTGGCTTTCTGGAGCTCAGGAGCTTTCTCATCGCTGGATTGGCATCTGGCAGCTGGACTCATTGGAGTCCTGGGGCATCGCCTCGGACCGGCTCTCGATGGGTAGAGTGTAATGAAGTGTTAGCTTAGGAGGCGCAGTGCTAGGGACTGGGTAGCGCTGAAGCTGCTGGTTGTCCTGGGCATCCTGAGGAGGCTGTCTGAAAAAGTCACAGGTGCTGGTAGGGGAATCCTGGGGGAAAACTGGGGCTCAAACCAGCACTTTGAGACTCTGAGCCAGAAGCCAACAATAACTGGGAAAAAGTCCACCGGCACTGAGGTGCTTTACTTTTTGCTGAGAAGATAAGCAGGAAAGATGACAAACCAATGGGATGTCTGTAGACCTCTACTGGAACTTTTACGTCTGTCTTCTATAATTCCTTACCTGTCACTCAGAGCTTTTGTCTTTTTCTTCCTTGGGTTGCCTTCTTAGAGAATTCCTTAGCTTGATATTCCATCTCTCTGGTTTGGTTTTAAGCAGTGCTTATTCTGCTATTCAACCCATCTCTTTGAAAGGTTTCTTTTTACTGCTGTTGCTATTTGTATTTCCAAGATATCCGTTAATTATTTTTATAACTGCCTGCTCTCATTTCATGATAAGATATTCTGGCTCATCCATATGATTAATTTAATTACATTGATGTTAATGCCTAACACTTCCCCCCACTTAGGTGCATATTCTCTCTTGAAAGAAAGGATAAAACATATTAAAGCTGTTCTTTTTTTCCTTGGTTTGATTTTTCCGAAACGTTTGTGATTGTTGGTGTATGTCTCACTCATTTTTATGTACCTTGAGAGTCACTGCTTTGTACTCTCTTTGCAGGAGGGAGGGGCATGAAGAGGATGAACTGCAGGGTATTTTTTTTTCTTTTTAATGAAAATGGGTAGAATCAGGGTTTGTAACCTACTGGTCACCTGGGTCCCCCACCCCATTCCTCCAGAGCCTCGTAATCATCGGGATTTTGCTTGTTTCTTTTACCCAAGCTCCCATACTCTCCAAGCTGGAAGCAAACATCCCATTTTCTACTTCCTGGAAGGCTATACTTTGGTGAACCTTCGGTTCTAGTCTCTCAGCCAGTTCCCCTTTCATTTTCTTTCTTTCATTTTTATTCTGGGCTCCTCCCTCCAGGTTTGCACTGCCTTTCCTTATGTACAAATGGGGATAGTAGGAAAGAGTGACTGAGGAGTCCTTCCAATTTTTAAAAAAGATTTTATTTATTTATTTGACAGAGAGAGCACAAGTAGGCAGAGCTTCAGGCAAAGAGAGAGGTACAAGCAGGCTCTCTGCTGAGCAGAGAGACTGAAGATGGACTCGATCCCAGAATCCTGGGATCATGACCTGAGCCGAAGGCAGCCACTCAACCGACTGAACAACCCAGTCACCCCGAAATATTTTTTAGAATCTTCTTTTCA
This sequence comes from Mustela nivalis, assembly GCF_964662115.1. NCBI lineage: Eukaryota > Metazoa > Chordata > Mammalia > Carnivora > Mustelidae > Mustela > Mustela nivalis. The sequence goes on from NC_139021.1 coordinate 111,848,064, forward strand.
GTACTTCAAGGGGAACCAAACATCTTCACCAGGACTCTCAAAGATGAATGGAAAACCAGTAATAATTTGCTAAAAAAATGACAAACATCTGTTTTTTGTACTGCATCTAAACAAGTAAATTTTAAAAATTAACATTATGGTAAACAAGAATTTGCTGGAGGTAATCCTTTGAAAGCTGATGCTTGTATACTTTTATATCTCGGCCAAGCAAGGCACTATAGAATCATGGTGATGATCCATATTCTATAAAAAAAAAAAAAAACCTCTCAGTTTTATTAAGAACATGAAACAAGTGGTGCCTAAGTGGCTCAGTTGTTAAGCATCTGTCTTAGGCTCAGTTATAATCCCATGGTCCTGGGATTGAGACCCACACCGGGATCCCTGTTTGGTGGGAAGCCTGCTTCTCCTTCTACCACTCTTTCTGCTTCTGTTCCCTCTCTTGCAGTGTCTCTCTGTCAAATATATAAATAAAATCTTTTTTTAAAAAGGACATGAAAGAAATTCTCCAGGGAGAGGGAACAGAATAAAGTTCAAAATTAGAATAATTTCAAATTTAAATTTGTACATCAAAAGCTCTTTTTAGGGTGCCTGGGTGGCTCAGTTGGTTAAGCAACTGCCTTCAGCTCAGGTCACGGTCCCGGAGCCCCGGGATCAAGTCCCACATCAGGCTCCCAGCTCCATGGGGAGTCTGCTTCTCCCTCTGACCTTCTCGCCTCCCATGCTCTCTCTCACTGTCTTAACCCACTGAGCCACCCAGGCGCCCCCAAAGCCATGATTATTAAGAACACAGAATAGGGTCCTATGTAGCATACACGATGTGACCAATAGGCATTAATGGTCACTCAAGGGTTCTGGTACATTATTATCCTCCAGTAGATTATAGAGGTAAAAAACATCTGAAAGAAGGATGAATACTCAACTTTTGTAGCAACATGGACAGGACTGGAAGAGATTATGCTGAGTGAAATTAGTCAAGCAGAGAGAGTCAATGATCATAGGGTTTCATTTATTTGTGGAGCATAACAAATAGCATGGAGGACAAGGGGAGATGGAGAGGAGAAGGGAGTTGAGGGAATTGGAAGGAGAGGTGAACCATGAGACTATGGACTCTGAAAAACAATCTGAGGATTTAGAAGAGGTGGGGGGGAGGTACGGGCTACGAGGTGGTGGGTATTGGGGAGGGCATGTATTGCATGGAGCACTGGGTGTGGTGCAAAAACAATGGATACTGTTATTCTGAAAAGAAATAAAAAATTTAAAAAAAAATCTGAAAGGTTCCCAGGAAGCAGTGGGTTTTGTTTTGTTTTTTAGAAAGAAGAGGAGGATGGGTCACTAGACTTTAAGAGGTCATGAATAAAGCAGGATAGGTAGGAACTGAATCATAAACTTTTGTTGTTAGCTTGGCAGGAGTTGAGGTATAAGGTCCTAGGTCTGCATGGAGGTGGGTAGGTCACAGGGAGATAGTGAGGTTAGTACTCCGAAGGGGAGCTGGCATGTGGGCTTTGGTATCAAGAAATCACCAATGTAATTAAGTGGGATAGCCATGTTTGTAGTGTGTGTGTGTGTGTGTGTGTGTGTGTGTGTGTGTGTGTGTGTTAATTATTCATGGCTGGGGATACTGAGTTAGATGGTTATTGATCCCCTATCCAATTCCAACATTCCTAGTATTTATGACTTCTCTGGCTCAAATATTAGCAATGGCTATGGAGAGAAGGGTTAGACCCAAAAGGATGGAGCACAGTATATAGAAAGTTTCTCCCAAGCTTTAAAGAAGGCTTTATCACTATATTTTTGTCTACTCAGGCTGCTATACCAAACACAGGCTGGGGGGCTTAAATGACAGAAATGTATTTTCTCACAGATCTGGAGGCCAGAAGTTCTAGATCAAGGTGCCAGCAAGGTTGGTCTCCAGTGAGCCTTTTCTTGTTGGTCTATAGATCACTATCTTTTCAACTGTGCCCTCAGATGACCTCTTCTCTGTGGACTCCCAGAAGTGGGGTAGGGGGAGTGCTTTCATGTGTTTCCCCCTTATGAGGACACCAGTCCTAGAAGATTAGGACTCCCGTGACCTCACCAAGCCTTCAGTACCTCCTTCTAGGTAGGCCCTATCTCCAGATGCAGTCACACTGGAGATTAGGAATTCTACATATGACTTTTGTGGGGACACAATTCAGTCCATAACAATCAGTACAGGAGAAAAACCATGGAGAGAATTCTAGAGGAGTCACACGGTGATGTTATAAGGTAAGTGGGTATAAAAGAGCACCTCTGAAGTCCAATAGGGCATTAGAGCTAGAGGCCGACAGGAAAGTCCCGTACGTGCCACAGTTTTGAGTTTGATGCAAGCACAACACTGAAGGGAAGATATTTGCGAGGCCTTGGCCAACCACTACTTCCAGCCAGGGGTGATTCTGGAGGGAATATCTCTCAGAGTGCTGCCTAGAATCAAGACTTTGGGGTTGAAAAAGTGCTACTCCCAAAGCTGGAGAAGGATGGTGCTGTAAGTTACTTGAAGAGTACTGTTCTGGGAGATCTGCGGTGTCCTCTTTGTTCTGCTGCTGACCAGATGTGAAAATGCAGATTAACTCCCTAACCATCTCAGTTCTACCACCATGTGCTGCTGTCATGTGTCCCAAGCTCCAGAGTTAGTTTTATCCATAACCAGAAGCCGGTCTTTTAGTTCCCAATCTCTTAATCAGGCCACTCGTCACAATATATAGCGGACACGTGACAGCCACAGGAGAGAAGTAAGGGTTCTCTTCCCCTCAGAGAGAGTGGAAAGGCTCTAGGAGAGGGCATACCAGTAGGCCAAAGGCAGTCAGTGCCGAGGAGTGGAGCCACAGGGAAGAGTGTGCTGATGACAGCCTTGTGGAGGGAGGGCAGAAAGAGCCACCACCGTGACACTTGAGTTATAGATCGAGCTTGGGGACAGAGAAGGGATCAGGGCACGGTAGAGCAGCAGCTGGCAAAGTGATTCTGTTGTGCTTAAGCTCATAGTGCCTTAGCGAATTAGAATGGGAAATACCTTGCTATTGTCTGTGACTCTGTGATTGTGTGAGTATGAGTGACAGAGTGGGGACAAAGAGAGAGGGAGAGAGAATACATTAAATTTTAAAGAAGGACAATAAGGGATGCCTGGGTGGATTACTCAGTTAAGCATCTACCTTTGGTTCAGGTCATGATCCCAGGGTCCTGGGATTGGATCCCATACCAGGCTCTAGTGGGGGGCCTGCCTTCCCTCTGCCTGCTTCTCTCCTCGCTTGTGATCTCTCTCTTCCTCTGTATCAAATAATAGTAAAAAATAAACAAGGGCGATAAGTTATGTTTACTTTTGTTTCTGATGTCAGACATAGGTTCAGAGGATTAAAGAGGGAGATCCAAGGAGCTAGCCTCTTAAGAGGAGTGAATACCTAGTCACTGGTAAGACCCCTGGTCCTGCAATACAATATGGCTCCTGTGATCTGGGTCCTGTTAAACGCCTCTCGCCATCCTTAACCGGATAGTTTGATTCTTCATTGTGTTCAGTGTGGGGAACTGAGAGACGCTATGACACTTGGCCCTTTGTGGGGGAATTTTAGTAGTATAAATAGCAAAGTTATCAGTTCTGGAGCACTTCCATGACTCTGCTGCAGGCACTGTGCTGTGACCTGGGTTTAGAGCAGTGAGATAAACATAGAAATAAATGTGGGATCTGTTTCCAAGAAGCTGAAACCCACTATTCTCCTTGTCCCTTTCCCATTCTGTCTTCTTCAGCCTTGTGCAATCCCACCAAGCAGGAAGCTTGCTTCTCCCCCTCCCTCTGCTGCTCCCCCTGCTTGTGCTCTCATTCTCTCTCTCTGTGTGTCAAGTACATAAATAAAATGTTTAAAAAAATTTTAAAAAAGGCAAAACATAACCATTTTTGTAGAGTGATTTTCTGAATGCAGTTATGGGCAGTGCTGGGTACTGAAGAAGACGCTCTGCTGACCAGAGGAGTGAGGAAATTACAGAACAAATTCCACAGGTCATTGAATGTATCACTTTCATCACCCCACCCATAGCACTCATTAATCTCTAGCATAGCCAATCTGTTGGTTATAAAAATGAGTTTTCTCCTAATTAACAGGCAGTTCTCATTTTAGCAATGTAAATCATTCTGATATTTATCACTAATGTGATCTAATCCTGTCTAGTAAAGAAAGCTTGAGAGTTCTATAGCTCTGTAAACATTTAAGAAAAACAGTGGACTCAACTCTAGTTACTTTTTAACTAACTTGACTTGCCGAGGGAAGGAGAAAGTAAATACCAGAAATCTTACCACTAAGCACACGTTGCAAGTTATACCTGCCAAGGTGTGGTTTAAAATATAAATAACCAGTCTCCTTAGAAGCCTTTTACCTTCTTATATCTGTTATGTTGGGTAAATGAGTAGTTACTAGAACACAGCTGGCTCAGTGATCACAATTCAGCTTACCCTCAGAAGTATAAATAAATTACATGTTTAGCCCAGTAACTGGACACTGATATAGAATTATTCACTGGCTGATTCCTAGATCAGAAACCACAAATTTTTTTTTCTTTTTTATGGAAGTATGGCTGCTACAATAGTCTCACCTGTAGCACATAGTGATTGACTTAACTACTCTATACGTTACAGCTCTAGATGTAACATTTTAATAAAACAACAATATCCTTGATGGTATCATGGAAATGTAAGTGCCTTGTGCACTTTTCTTAATGTGTATAATTACCTAAACATCATAGTAAGTGAATCAAGGCCATTGTCAAGCTTCCGTCAAGGAGAGTCCTTAACTAGAGGGATTTCCCATTGCTCTCATAACCTCTGAGTTACAGGTTCCATTAGTTGGCCACACACATTTGGAGCCTTGTGGACTTTCTGACAGCTGAGCAGCATATCTATGTTTGAAGCATTGTGATCCCTGTTCTTACTGCAAGAGTGACAGTTGTCACTTTTCCTGTGACCCCTGTCATTAGGAAAGTGTCTGACTCAGAAAGTTGAATCAGTACCCCGCAAAGGGATTTTCAGGAGAACCACCTCAAAGATGATCACCTGAGATACTGTCAAGAAAAAAAAAACCTGAAATTCTAAGCAACATCCATAATAAGACTTTTCATGTTGATAAGGAAAGATTTTTCCCTAAATACCAGGTAGGCTCCATGAAAGTGAGATCTTTACCTGTTTTGTTCACCGTGTCACCAGTCCCTAGAAGAGCGCCTAAGACATCACTCAAGATTAGGTTGCTTTGAATGAATCAAATGAATGAATGAACTGTGGCCTTTGATAGTGAGGTAGTTTATGGTCCTTAGGCAAGAGATGGGATTTGTGTTGGGATTTCAAGAATGGGAGGGGCCAAAGAGAAAATTGAGAAGCTAAATGTGAAAGTATGCAATTTACTGACTGGAGTAGGTCTGAATACATTTCAAACATAATTAAACTATGGCTGTGGGTCTATATGCATTTTCATAATTTTCCCTTGAAAATGTGAGGCATACAGTTGTTATCTCCAGTGAATTCTCCTTGTCCGTATACAGAATCACCAAAAAAAAAAAAAAAAAAGGCATTCTGACTGTCCTCAGTCCATCCAATCCAGGATTATAACACTTTCTTCCCCATGTTCTTTCTGACATCATGGACTTTCAGGTTGACCTCTCCCATCTTGGGTCCCACTCTCATTAGCTGTAGAAGTCATGCAATGTTTGCGATGTGAGGGTGGCAATACTCTCTGACCTTTGGTTACAATATGTCTTTGAAAGCCAGTGTTTATTCTGATTTTAGAGCATTTCTCCATTTGAACTGGCCACCTTTTAAGTGGTCATTAGCCACATGTGGCTGCTAGCCATCGGACTTGGACAGCAGAGGTGTGGAAAGTCCGCACATTCTTCCACTCAAAGGATATTGTGAGTTATGCTACATCTTTTTTTTTTAAGTGTATTTTTTAGGTATTTAAATTCAATTAGCCATTAGATAGTACATCATTGGTTTCATAGAATTTAGTAACTCATCAGTTGTGGATAACGCCTGGTGCTCATCAAATCACATGTCCTCCTCAATGCCTATCACCCAGTTACTCCATGTCTCCCACTCCCCTCCCCCCCCAGCAACCCTCAATTTGTTTCCTATAGTTAAAGGTGCCTCATGGTTTGTCTCCCTTTCTGATGACTCCCATTCAGTTTTCCCTCCCTTCCCTCTGATCCTCTCTACTACATCTTAATCTCAACAGTAATGTCAAGCAGTGGTAGTAATTCAGTCATGGAGTCATGCATATTCTAAATCTGATGAGGTGGATTCCTATACTGCCTTTGTCTCTGCTAGAGCGCTTACATTTGTTATTATTATTGCTGCTGTGTTCATGTTTCTCGTTCACTGAATGTCTGATAAAAGAATTAGTAAAATGTGTGACTGCAGAAAATACAATGGTCATGGATGATGAAGATTTTCTTCTTGACCAGACTTGAGTCAAGTTCCTCTGAGTCCTCTTTCTGTCCAGCCTTGACCTCAGGCTCTGCCCACTTAGCCCAGTTTTAGCAAGAAACCTGCTTAGTCAATTTTTCAGCAATCTCCTATTCTACTCTTGATATCTGATCAAATTCCTTATCTCTCACCTGTGGTATCTTACCACTCTTTTTTTTTTAAGATTTATTTATTTTGACAGAGAGAGAGCATGAGCAGGGGAGTAGCAGAGGGAGAGAGAGAACCAGACTCCCCACTGAGAAGCAAGCCCAATGCCAGTCTTGATCCTGGGATCAGATCATGACCTAAGCCAAAGCCAGAGAGTTAACCAACTGAGCCACCCAGGTGCTTCAGTATCTACAATGCTTAATATCTGATCAAATCCCTTATTCCCAGGGCACCTGGTTGGTGCAGTTGGTTGAACGATTGACTCTTGATTTCTTCTCTGGTCATGATCTCACAGTCCTGAGATTAAGCTCAGGCTCTATGCTCAGTGAAGAGTCTGATTAAAATTCTCCTTCCCTCTCCCTCTACCCCACCCCTGCTCCCTCTCTCTAAAATGTATTAATAAGTCTTTTAAAAAATTCCTTATCCCCTGCTCTCAATAGTTTATGACCCTAGCCTTCCATCAACAATATTACTGTCCAGATGGTTTAGTCAGAATCCCTTCATTCTTACCCTTGATGTTCCATCTTAATTTTACATTCAGTGACCCCCACCATGCTCTTTAGCTATAAATCTCCATTTGTCTGAGCTGAGCTAGATCTCTCTCCCATACTATAAAATAAAATCCCATCATAGTAGCATCCCTTGAATAAAATCTTCCTTACTGTCTTTAATTGGTATCACAATTTTTTTTTTTTCTTTAACGGTCAGGAGGGTGTTAATGGAGTACCATGACAAAAGGCCTAACTTCCTATCATGGACATTATTTTGGGTTTACCTGACAAATACTCTTTTCCTCTTCTAAGAAAAATTTCCAGTTCTTAGTATAACTGCCAACTGGCCCAGGGGTGGACAAGTGAGTCAGATGAGACCAAAATGAAAATTCTGTTGAGACACTCGACCTTGAGGATTCAAGCCAGGGACGAAAAAGTGTTGGTACTCCATTATTCTGATGGTCCATTAATTCTTGCTTTTTTGTTTCCTGTGTCTATCACAGTCCCTGCCTTTCTGAAGATAATGATCACTAATCTGAATACACAGTTCGCCGAATCCCTTTGCAGTGGCCCATGTGGGCCAAGGTAGCAGAGCATAATAGATCTCTGTAAGTTTTTTAAAAATGCCTTTGTCCCTGTTGCCCATGGCCATTAAAAACAAGAGGTCAGGGGTTGGGGGATATTGGAAAATGTGAAGTTATAGCTACTCACTGATTTTGTGATTAGTAGAGAGAAAGCAACACCTACGTACAGGGCCAGTGGGTGAGTGGAGGAAACATCCTTGGTTCTAGGAGGAATGGGGGAAGGAGAAATATTAATAATATTTGTCTTTGGAACTGCCCCTGAAGACTTCCCACAGGAAACTGACCTAATGTGACTCTCCTAAACTTTGGCAAGCCCCTTAAATTTAACTGACTTCTAGATCTGATACCCCCTGCTAGATAGCTCTGATCATGATTTGATTGTTACTTATTTTATTTTTAAATTATTTTAAAATAAATTTTTAATTTAAATACAATTAATTAACATATAATACTAGTTTCAGACATACAGGTTAGTGATTCATCAGTCTTTTATAACACCCAGTGCTCAATGTATCACATGCCCTCCTTAATGTCCATCACCCAGTTACCCTATCCACCCATCCCCCTCCCCTCCAAGAGCCCTCAGTTTGTTTCCTATGATTAAGAGTCTCTTCTGAGGGGCACCTGGGTGGTTCAGTGGGTTAAAGCCTCTGCCTTCAGCTCAGGTCATGATCTCAGGGTCCTGGGATCGAGCCCCACATCGGGCTCTCTGCTCAGTGGGGAGCCTGCTTCCTCCTCTTCTCTCTCTTCCTGCCTCTCTGCCTACATGTGATCTCTGTTTGTCAAATAAGTAAATAAAAATCTTTTTTAAAAAGTCTCTTCTGGTTTGTCTCCCTCTTTGATTTCATCTTGTTTTATTTTTTTTCCTTTCTTCCCCTATGATTCTGTTTTGTTTCTTAAACTCCACATATGAGTTAGATCATATGATAATTGTCTTTCTCTGACTGACTTACTTCCCTTGGCATAATACCCTCTACTTCCATCCAAGTCATTGCAAATAAATTGCCATTTATTTTAACTCAACAGAGAAGGCCACTAGAAAAAGGTGATGGCCCCAGCTCCTGTCCCTCCATGCATAACATCTGTCAACACCTATGGACATCTTTTCTTCCCCATTCCTATAAATGTTGCTCAGTTGTTACATGGTGTGGACAAATGCTGCTGGCTGGTGGCGTGGACACACTGGACAAGCTTGGCCTTCAGTAAAACAAAGACTGCATTTAGTTACTCAAACTGAAATGGGAATGCTTGGAGTCCCATTGGAGGTACTCAACCTGTGCCCCTTCCCTCTTTGGAACAAGAGCCTGAACCTGAGAGATGAAGGGCTTATCTTAGGTTATTGCAAGGTTACACAGAGCTGAAACTAGACACAGGTGTACATGCTTATTGGTTAAGGCTGGCTGTGAAGTCAAACTGCCTCAAATCTTGATTCTCTTCGCCACTTCTTATTCTTTGACCCTGTTTTTCATAGTTTAGGATGTAGGGTATCCTGACTTTTTGATGTTTTAGTTCTTGTCAGACATTTACCATAATGCTTAGCACATGGATGGTGTGTGCACACACATACGCACGCTTTACACTAGAAAAAATTTCCCCTGATATTAAATTTATCAGTGCATTCTCCATCCACCGCCATTTGGCTGCTTTGTCACAAACTGATTAAAGCAGAACTGTCAAGTGAGGAACTTCAAAGCCAAAGCATTAAGTGCTGTAAGAAACCAGCACTTGGGAGGTTTTGTCTCAGCATCTGTGATTAGAAGGCAGGAAAAAGAGACTTTGGGGACACAGCTCACTCCTTCATGAAGCAGCCATTCAGAACTTTCTCAGAAGGGCTAATGCCTAATCTTCCAAAGATCAGCAAGAACAAACTTATGGCCTATTAAAATCAGATTTTTAAAAGATTTTTATTTATTTATTTGAGAGAGAGAGAGAGAGAGCATGAGAGGGGAGAAGGTCAGAGGGACAAGTGGACTCTCCATGAAGCTGGGAGCCCGATGAGGGACTCGATCCTGGGACTCCAGGATCAAAATCAGATTTATTGACTCAATACAGTCATGGAGGACATTCCTCAGGAGTCATAGAATGATGGTTGCCATGAGGGAGGAGGGAAGCATCTTTTACAAAGTCTGGGCTCTCACAGAAGGAGTCTGAAGCAGGTATATGGAAAGCAGAGGTCAGTTCAGGATTAGAAGCTCTTTCTGAGGGGAAATGAGTAGAAGCAGGGATTAACCAGGACTTGGGCTCTGCCTTATTCAATTCAGGCTGCTGCAACAAATGATCACAGACTGGTTGGCTGAAACAGCAAAACATTTACTATTCCTTGCAGTTCTAGAGGCTGAGAAGACCAAAAGCAAGGTCCTAGGAGATCTAATATCTAGCAAGAGCCTGCTTCATTATCTATAGATGCCCATATTCTTGTTGTAGCCTTGCATGGCTGACATCTGGCAGAACAAGCTCTCAGGTCTTTTCTTAGGAGTGCTTTTATCTCATTCACAAGGGTTCCAATCTCATGACCTCATCACCTCTCAAAGCCCACACCTCCAGATGCACTCCTTGAGGGTTAGGGCTTCAACATCTGAATTGGGGCAAGACACAAACATTCAGTCCATTAACAAGTGTTGCCATGAGGACAGTGTAGCTTAGCAACTGTATTCCCAGGAATCCATGGGACTAGCAAAGCAGAATAGGTGGGGGGGGGGGGTTACTGCTAGGAAAGCAGGAGTTCCCCAAGAGAGAGTCCTCATAGCATTTTACAGAGACAACATGACCCTTGAGAAACAATAGTTTCCATGACTCATACAGTAGCCTTTATATATGCCTGTTCTCCATGCTAGATTCACAGCAAGCCTGCTTCTTTCTTTTCCAGTTCAAATGGAATTCCACTCTCTGAATGCTGATGAATTTTTACCCTTTTGCAGTTAGTAGGTTGTCCCTCAGGATTCTGCATGTATGGATTTGCAATCATGGAAACTGCCAAAGGTCCAGGGTCCTGGGTGGCAGAACCTGGCCTCTGCCACTATTGCCCAAGGTAGGGACTCTGGTCCCTTGATCGTCCTGTGCTGCTGTCAAAGGTTTGTGTGCATCATGTTGGTTTTTTTTTTTTAATGTAATTGCTTATACATGTGTTTGATCATGCTCAAGTGGCCTTTCTGTGGAAACAGTGGCCAGGCTACACCTAGAAGTCACTGAAGAAAGTTCTAAGAACTCTTGGTTGGTATGAGGCTAGAGAGAGAGAGAAAGAGAGAAAAGAAATCTGCCTCTCTGCATTTTACAAGTCCCTGGGCAAAATGCGAGGGCTGTGCACTCCCCACACGGAGATTCCAGGCAGGGAGGCCCTCCTGAGCCTCATCTGCCTGGGATCCTTCTCCAGGAGCAATTCCTAGTTTGAGATCAGGGTTAGGGAAGAAATAGCAGCAAAGCAGGGTCCAGAAGGAAGGACTGCCACAGTCCACGGGGCACCAGAGGGCCAGGCTGGTACCTGCTCACTTTTGGAGTACAAATGGGCTCAACTCAGCAGGTGCAGGGGTGCCATTGGCCCCTCTGATGGGGTTGCAGTGCCCCAAGCTCAGGAAGAAAAAAGGCTGGCTCAGGTGACTTATTTTTCACTGGGAAGGAGCTGATGGCAGTGGAAATAAACGAGTAGGGAATGATGTTGTAAAGTTGTATGGTTTGTCCTTTATATCTCAGCTTTCTCTCCTATCTTCCCTTGCTCTGTAGTGTGTTCTCAAAGAAGTTTTTGACATGATATTCCTGTTCCCTGATTTACTCTTGAGCTGTGTCTTTTCTGCTGTTCAGCCCCATCTGGTGAATTCTTTTACTATAAAAAGTATCTTTCCCTTGCAAGGTCTTGTCTCGCCCTCCCCTTGGGGAGACTTGAGGAATCCCAGAGAACTCAGCTTACCACCCAGAAGGAAACCAGGCTATTTGGAACACTGGAAAGGATTCAGAGTAGGGGAAATCTGCTTGGACATCTGAGACTACCCCTACATTCAGGGGTCCCCTGGACACAAACCCAGACTTTGATATTGATCCTGAACCATGCTCTCAACTCAGACACCTGTGATCCTCACCACAGTGCTTTCAGATCAGTGCAGCCATGCCCATAAGCACAAACTCTAAGCCTAGATTCTATCCTGAGAGGTCTGTCCCCAACAGCCTGGCTCCAAAGACCCAGAGATTGGGGACAGTGAGGAACACCATAGGACTCACCCTGCCACCCCCCAAAAACATGCCATTTGGAACTCCAGAAAGGATTCAGAGGAACTGAAATCTGCATTCCCACCTCTGGACACCCCCATATTCAGCAGGACCCTGGATGCAAACCTGGAGCTTGACACTCACCCTGAACCAATCCCTCGACTCCACCCCTTTCCCCCTGGCCCCCCCAAAAGAGGGATAGAGTGCTGGCAGATTAGGCCTGCCATGTGGTGGGCCCTAACCATAACCTTTGGATTGGATCTCAGGGTTCTGACCCCAGAGGCCTTGCAGTAGAAGCCCTACAATTTGGGGACACCTGGGCAATACCAGAAGACTCAGCCTGCCACCCAGAAGGAAACCATGCCATGTAGAACTCCGGAAAGGATGAACAGCAGAAAAAATCTGCATGTGCACCTGAGGCCATGCCCATAGTGAATGGACCTTCGTCCAAAAAATCCAGAGCCAGACATTCACCCTGACCCACATCCTCAGCTCAGCAGTCCAGGAAGCTCTCCACAGAGCCTTCAGATGGGTCCTCCCATGCCCCTAGACCCCAACCCTAAGCCACGGCTGGGTTCTGATAGGTCCATTCCCAGGAGCCTGTCCTCAGAGCACAAGGGATAGGGGGCACCTGAGCAATCCCAGAGGACTCAGCCTGCCACCCAGAAGGAAACTGTGCCATTTGGAACGCTGGAATGGATTCAGAGATTCAGAAATCTGCATGCCCGGCTGAGGACACATCCACACTGAGCTGACTCCTGGACACAAAGCCAGAGCCAGACACTCACCCTCGCCTACACTGTCAACTCAGCCACCCAGACAGCTGTCAATGGGGTCTTCAGGTCAGTCCTGCCATGTCCCTAGTCCCTAATGCTAACCCTTGGATGGCTTCTGTAATGATCTCCTCATTTCAGGTTATGTGGTGGTTCTGCAGGACATTGTCCTGGTGTGGGGTCAAAAACACTGAAGCATCCCATGTGAAATGGCAAACGTGGTAAAGAAATGACGGCTGGGCTGCAGCAACATGTTCCTAGGAACATCGCCATAGGCAAGGGAAGCAAGGGCAAAATGAACTATTGGGATTTCATCAAGATCAAAAGCTTTTTCACAGCAAAGGAAACAGTTAACAAAACCAAAAGACAACTGACAGAATGGGAGAAGATATTTGCAAATGAATTATCAGATAAAGGGCTAGTGTCCAAAATCTATAAAGAACTTAGAAAACTCAACACCCAAAGAACAAATAGTCCAATCAAGAAATGGGCAGAAGACATGAATAGACATTTCTGCAAAGAAGACATCCAGATGGCCAACAGACACATGAAAAAGTGCTTCATATTACTCGGCATCAGGGAAATACAAATCAAAACCACAATGAGATACCACCTCACACCAGTCAGAATGGCTAAAATTAATAAATCAGGAAATGACAGATCCTGGTGAGGATGCGGAGAAAGGGGAACCCTCCTACACTGTTGGTGGGAATGCAAGCTGGTGCAGCCACTCTGGAAAACAGCATGGAGGTTCCTCAAAATGTTGAAAATAGAACTGCCCTATGACCCAGCAATTGCACTAGTGGGTATTTACCCTAAAGTTAAAAACGTAGTGATCCGAAGGGGCACGTGCACCCGAATGTTTATAGCAACAATGTCTACAATAGCCAAACTATGGAAAGAACCTATGTGTCCATCAACAGATGAATGGATCAAGAAGATGTGGTATATATACACAATGGAATACTATGCAGCCATCAAGAGGAATGAAATCTTGCCATTTGCGATGACATGGATGGAACTAGAGGGTATCATGCTTAGCAAAATAAGTCAATAAGAGAAAGACAACTATCATATGATCTCCCTGATATGAGGAAGTAGAGATGCAACGTGGGGGGTTAAGAGGGTAGGAGAAGAATAAATGAAACAAGATGGGATTGGAAGGGAGACAAACCATAAGTGACTCAATCTCACAAAACAAACTCAGGGTTGCTGGGGGGAGGGTGATTGAGAGAGGGGGTGGGGTTATGGACATTGGGGAGGGTATGTGCTATGGTGAATGCTGTGAAGAGTGTAAACCTGGAGATTCATAGACCTGTACCCCTGGGGATAAAAATTATATTATATGTTTATTAAAAAAAAAAGAAATGACAGCTGGGGAATCTGAGTGTGAAGACAGCACATATTTCTGCAGCTATAACAAGCTGACTGCACTTTGAAATCACTGCAGAGGAAATAACTCTTCCAAACATCCATGTTAGCACGATGGCACAGAAGTAGAGAGGACATCAGACTTTGGGATGGAGGCCAAGCCCTCCCAGATCCAGGTCACCCAATGTGGAGAGGCCACATGTTAGCAAGAGACTCATGGGAGGATTAAATCACGGGCCCCCATGTCTTGGGTGCAGTAGAAGCAGTGGATTTGGAATTCCAGTTTTCCACAACGTTCCACCACAAGCTGATTAGAACTGTGCAAAGGCAGGAAGGGATGCCCCAGTAAAGTGGACAAGGGATGCTAGAAGGCTGGAAAGGGGTGCCTGGTGCCCAGTACCCATTACAGACCCCACGTTGCAATCCCTCACAGGAGAGACTCACCAATTCCAGGCCCCACAGCAGAAGCTGGAGGTTCATCTCCTGACTTTTTGTAGGAGCTTGCAGCTCAGCTGGTGAGAATTCTCCATCACACCGAACCCTGCCTTTCTCCAGGGGACTTTCCTTCTAAGCACCCCTCCCAACTTCTTCCTCCTCCATGAAATAATGTTCCTCTCCTTTGTTTCTCGCACTTGCCTGTGATGGGACCATAGCTTGCTCAGCCCAGACTGCCATTCTCTGGTCTTCCCAAATAAACCTATGCTGCTGGTCAAATAACTGGCAGTTTGAGTTTAAGGCAAATCCAACTAATAAATTCAAGAAACTTGCAAGGAACAAAATCAATATGTACAAATCAGTGGCATTTCTACGTGCTCAGAAGGAACCATCAGAAAGAGACTACGGAGAACAATCTCATTTACACCTGCATCCAAGAGAGCAAGATACCCGGGAGGCCCCTGAACCAAGGAGGTGACAGACCTGTCCTCTGACACCCCTGCAACAATGACGACAGACAGGGAGGGCTGCATACGGAGATGGGGAGGCACTGTGCTCAGGGAAGAACCCACACTGGGAAAATACCTACTCTCCCCAAAACCATCTACAGTCCTCACTCTGGCTCCCGAACTTCCAGACTCGGCGCCATCCTGGAGTGGGTGTGGACACGGGAAGGACCCCGCAGGGCTGAGGTGGGGGGAGCACAAGCCCTGAAGCAGGCGGACGCTCCCTGACTGCAGACCATCTGAGGAGCCCCGGAACCGAATCCATGAGCACACAAACACAGACGGAGGGGGGAGCATCGGAGCCCAGAAAGGGGGGACCCCACAGCCCTGCGTACAGCACAGCAGGAAGCCATGTCATCGCACACAAAAGGACGGAAGCCCCAGCATTTACACAGGGAGCCCTTCCTCTGTGGGGTCCTGAGACCACGTACCCCATTGACAGTCCACTCCAGCGGCTTCTCCTCAGCTCCTCCAGCGTCTGGTCCTTAGGAGGTTGGACTGCTGTCAGTGTGGGCGCGTCCTCTACAACGGTCCGGTCAGTGTGGATGCAGAGCCACACCCTCCTCAGCATGTCCTGTCAGGGTGGGATCCGCCCCACATTCTCCAGAAGTCTCCACAGTGGGTCCTGAAGAGGCGGGGCTCCAGTCCCAGGTGTGGCTGTGCAGCCTGGGCTCAGGGCCAGAGCTGGGTTCTGGCGCCCTCTTCAGGCGATGGAAGGCAGTGCAGGACTGTGGGAGCTCACCCTTCAGTGGAAGGTCTTGCTCCTTCCCCGGGTCCAGCTGAAGCCATTTCATTCCGGAAATTCAAGCAGCATTGGAGCCCAATATCTCCCAACTTCTCCCAAAATAGCTAAGGAACAACGAATTGGAAACAATGTGGAATTACAACAGTCCTTGACCCAAACAGTGGCACTGAATATGGCCCTGATGCAGACCCACACTCTGACCTCAACTTGGCCTCAAGCCTGGACCTGACCCCAATCCAAGACCCTAACCCTAGCCCCCAATGCAAACAATGTTCACAAGAACCAAAAGGTAGAAACTGCAAATATCCATCAATGGCAAATGCATAAGCAAAGTGTGGTGAAGGGTTTGAATTTGGGTTCAGCTTCAGGTTTTAGTCAGATTTCTAGATCAGGCTTTGGGTTTAGTGTCAGGGTGAGGATTTAGAGTGAAGGGCAAGGGAACAGAGTTGGAGTTTAGGGGCTGAAGTTTGTAATTTAGGTTTTGAGACTCAGGATTCAGACACAGATAAAGTTCAAGGTCAATTTTGGGGTTTGGCTTCAAGCTGAGATTTGGGTTTGGAGTTCATGACTTGGAGGTCTGGTTTAGGGTTTGGGTTCATGGTTCAGGGCTTGGATCCAGGGCTAAGGTCCAGGTTTGGTTCCACTTCAGGTTTGGGATTCAGGGTTCTAGTTTGGGCTTTAAGGTCAGCTTAGGTTTCAGTGTTGTTAGGGGTTAAGGTTAGGTTTAGGGATGACACATTTTCTTCAGTTGTCATCATGGACACAAAATTTCTATCTGAAGTTTCTAAGTCAGAAATGTATTTCATCTGGGAGCACATGGGTGGCTCAGTGTGTTAAGCCTCTGCCTTGGGCTCAGGTCATGATCTCAGGGTCCTGGGATTGAGCCCTTTATCGGGCTCTCTGCTCAGTGGGAAGCCTGCTTCTCTCCCCACCCCCCGCCTGCCTCTCTGCCTATTTGTGATCTCTGTCTGTCAAATAAATAAATAGAATCTTGAAAAAAAAATAAAAGAAATGTATTTCATCTGGGTGTCAGGAGCTGGTTTGGAATTTAAGATCCCAGTAACTCCCTACCAACAGCATTCTGATCCTAGAGTCTCCCAGTCACCCAGAAGTGGCTCTTGTCTTGGCTCTCTGCCCTTGACAGAGAAGGGAAAGTTGGTGCCAAAGTTGGGATTTCACAATGGTAGAGGTGTGAAACCAAATATTGTGGAACTATCATGGAAAATGAGACAGGAGACAAATAACTGGTTGACTCCTGATTCTTCCACAAAAACAAAGACCAAGTTTCCAATAGAATCTGATAATGTTCCCTAGGAAGGCCTATGGTTTTCATTACCAGTACCAAAAGAGGACCCCTCCCCTGGTTTAAACTAAGAATCACAGCAGGATATTTCCTACTTAGTGTCAAAAATAAAATTTTATTTTTTGGCTGTTTCAGTGTACAATTTGTGGAAGCACTGACAACCTTTTCATGCTCAAATCCTCATCAACACAATGCAGGCAACGTTGTAATGCATTGCTCCTTGGAATACCAAGTACAAGAAGGGCTATTAGAAGTACTAAAAAGATACCAAATATGAAATTCAGAAAAAGCATCATTTATGGGCACCTAATGTGGATCCCTAACCATAAGATCTAACATATCATCCTATAGATTTCACTTAAAAAATCATCAATAACAGTAGCCTACTGACCACTGTAACCACCACACCATTGACTTCTAGGCCTGTAATACACACTCCAAACGCTGGAGACACAATTCTCAGCAGAATGGGACTTACCCAGTCTGGGTGGACCAACTCTTATAGTGAAGCCAAAAAATCCCGCTCCTTGGAAATCCCAGCCATTAGGACACAGTCACAGAAACCTACCCAGAGCTCAATAAAGGACAGACATTTCATGGGGCGGATGCTGCAGATCACCCCCACTCCCATGAAGTAGCTCTACAGCGGACTCCAGGTCTGTCCCCTTTCCGGGATCACATGTGGCACCACTCCTTCCTCAGAATAAAACCGTGAACTGTCCTCATCAGGCCTGTGTGCAGGCTTACAGAAAGCCAGACACTTTCTTGAGAGCATTCAGCCTCTCATGCCTATCCCAGCAGATGGAGGGTTCTGTATTCTCAACTTCATACCAACTACAGAAGACTTGGAACAAGTCTTGCCACACTCTTGCCATATTCTCCATCTGCAAAATGATGGATAGTAAAACACCATGGATTCCCTGAACCTTCTCGAACCTAGGTAAGTTAGAGCTACAGCTTGGCCAGAGCTATTATCCCTAATCCCCTAAACACACACACTTCCCTTGTGCACTCTGGGCCAGTTTCCATCCACTTTGCTCCTCAGCCATTGTCTCTGCAGAGAAGTACAGCAGTACTGAGGTGCTGGGACTGAGGTGCTAGGTGCTAAGCCAGCACCTTGGGCCCACTTACTATCAGAAATTAATATTCATTTTATTAACAGATGCATCCCATAAGATCTTGCCACCACAGCCATTATAAAAGTCATTACAACAGAGGTCCTAACAACATGTGCCAACCTCCATGGCTCTACTCCCTGGCTCCAGGGATTGGTTCATTCATGGGCATGTGACCTGGTCCCAGCCAATGAGGTGGGAGGAACCTTGGGTCTTAGCCTGCAGGGCCAAGGATGGGGTGAACTTCCCAGGCCAGGGGGGTTTTCCATCATGACTACAGAAGTGACCTCAGCCAGGCATGTGCCAGTGCCACAGAGAGCCCAGGAAGCCAGATGCTCTATAATATTGCTGAGGGCTTGAATCAGACTTGTCCTGAAGCACACACATGCTACATCCTCTGCTAACTCAGGAGAACCCTAAATGTGCTCATGGTCTTGGCCTGAACAAGATGACCATCTGTGTGGTATATAACCTGCAAGATATACCCACCAGGCAATGGGGACTGACTCAGCCAAACAATACCTACATGGAGTTCAACCACAGACAAACGTCTTGTGGCAAACTTGAAGCCTACAGAGAATGGCAGGAGAATTCCTGAGGCCTTCATTGTTGGCCAATCTCACTATCATCTTTTTTTTCTTTCAAGTGGAGGGGCCAGGGTCAGGCAGGATATGTCCCAGTGTATTCCCACTCTGCCACTGGAAAAGAAGAGCCCTCTCCCCATCACCCATCATATTGCAGATCTGGAGTGTGGGAAACTATCACCCATGGGCCAAATGGGACCTCTCCCTGTATTCTTTCAATCAAGTGTGGCTGGAACATGAGTTATGGATGGTCTGTGGCTGCTTTCAAGCCACAGTGCAAGAGTGGAGTCATTGTCAGAGACACCACATGGACAGCAAACCTGACAGAAAATCTTTACAGAAGGCCTTATGGAAAAGTCTGTGTCAATCCCTGGTCTCAAAGGTCCTAGGATCATGTCACTTCTTTGAATAGAGCATAGCGCCTTCTGGGTAAAATGTAATTTATTCACCCCCAGAGGCAAGGGCTTCCATCCTTTTAGCCAGAACTCCATCTCCAACCTCCTCTATTTAAACCTTAAATGGCACATCTATATGTCTGCTGACCAACAGGAATTCACTGTAGTTTACATGATAGCAATGCTCAGAAACAGGTGTAAGTGTGAACTTGTGAGGGTGAGCGTGTGCTTCCCCTTTGTTAGCCATAGTGTGCAAGGAGGATATAATACAGTAGCGTGCTTTCCATCCCACAGGAATGGCACGCAATGTGGTCGCATTGTGACCTCACAAGGAAGCCACCTTCATAGAACAAACTGCATCTGGGAGGACTCCCAATTCCCTTGTCCTAGACACTATGTTCCACTGAGGCTGGGGGCACAAAGAGGGACAAAAACTACTCTGCCCATCAGCGTTTTGAATGACGCCTGCTCTTCCAGGACAAAAGATCCTGAAACCATTCATCCACCTGTCATCCAGGCAGACGTCTGTGAGAGAGATCTACCTCAAGCAGAAAGGACAGACCAAGAGACAATAAATGGACAGTCTTGTGTGACAAGTGCCATGACAGGGACACTCAGGAGGATTGGGTGTGTTCAGGGTTGGCCAGACCAGGTTCCCAGTATGACAGGGAATGCTCCAGGAGGTTGATCACAGCTGTGTTACTACAGGGAATGCTTGGGAGGACTGGGGGTTATGGAGTTGGCCAGACAAGGGGCAGGGGCCTGGGAGTGCTCCAGGAGGGTGAACGCAGCCTATGTCACTCTAGGGAATGCCTGGAGGACTGGGGGTGTGCAGGGTTGGTCAGAACGGGGGGCAGAGGGACCAGGAGTGCTCCAGGAGGATGTCGCAGTTGTGCCCTTGTGTGGCTACACATGTCAGTGTGACTGGTCATTGGCCAGACCGGAAATGACAGGGCGGGTAAGGGGCTATGTCCCTAAACTGTCTTCTACGAGGAAAAATTTTAGTAACGAGATTTCTTTCAGTATAATTTCATGTCACATGCGCCCGTGAGTCCCTAAAGCTGACTGTGTAGAATATGAAGTACGTAGTTTGCCATTGCTTTCAAACCTGAGGTGCTGGGGGCAGAGCACACTGGATATTTCATACTCTGCTTTCAGAGTATGATGACTTTTCCTGCCTTCATCTCTGATCCAAGCACAGAGAGCAAAGGCAATTCAGATCTACACTTCAAAATGTCAACAGAAATCTGAAAACCCAAGTTCTCCCAGGATCTAAAGGCTTAGGACCAGGGTGACAGAAAGGGGAGGCAGAGAGCAAGGAACCAAAAGAACACATCATGTGCATGTTAGTTGGCCCACTTCTCCACCTGTCAGAAGCAAGTCATGCCTGACAGGAGGGAGTCCCACCTGCACCCGTGTGTTTGCTGCCCTTGAGCAGAGCAGAGGATGGGCTGAGCTGGGTGTGGGTGTCAGGAGAGGCCAGATGGCCACAGATGCTACATGCCAAGTACCTATAGGACCAGCTCCTGATCCTCAGCTAAGATGAAACAATCAGTATGTTTAGTTATCTATGTCCTGGGACAGGGTATGTGCTCAGTGCTTTGGTGACTATATCCTCTCCCATTTTATTTTTTTAAAAACACCTTAGGCAGGTTAAGATTGACATACAAAAAACTGTAGTTAATGTATGCAACTTGACCCTAACCCTAACCCTAATTTCTAGTTAAGATATACTCAATTTAGAATATCGATCAAAAATTAGAGGATGGTTTTTAGAAGCTAAGGAATCCAGTGACCAATTCTGTCTTATTCTCTCTTGAATCTGTTAAGTTGGAACACGTTCAGCCACATGCTTTCTGGAGAGTGGCCACATGGGAGCAACAGTGAGTAAACACTGACGCAAATCCCACTATAAAGCCAATTCTTCCTTCACCCTGTCAAAACTTGTTCATTCAATGTTTACAGGTTATTGTATACATTATGAAAAGTGTGACTTTGTTGAATTTTTAAAAAGTCTAACTAATTCTTTCAACCTGTTAAGAATAGAAGATGTTTTCTAAAATCTGGGAGTTGGCAAACAGATGAAGGCTCAGGGGTCTGGGAAAAGGCTATTACTGTTGAATCTATTCAGGTCTACTAAGGAAATGAGGATGACTTCTATTCCATTTCTTTTTTTTTTTTTTTTTTTTTTAACTTTTTATTTTTTATAAACATATATTTTTATCCCCAGGGGTACAGGTCTGTGAATCACCAGGTTTACACACTTCACAGCACTCACCAAAGCACATACCCTCCCCAATGTCCATAATCCCACCCCCTTCTCCCAAACCCCCTCCCCCCAGCAACCCTCAGTTTGTTTTGTGAGATTAAGAGTCACTTATGGTTTGTCTCCCTCCCAATCCCATCTTGTTTCATTGATTCTTCTCCTACCCACTTAAGCCTCCATGTTGCATCACCACTTCCTCTATTCCATTTCTTTGCAGGAAGAATTTGTGTCAACTCACAGCACTGAATCCATACAAAATAGTGTAGCTCAGAGGAAAACAAAAAAAAATCAACAGCCTCCAGGAGCAGAGAAAGAGCCACACCCAGGGACAGAGAAGACAGACCACAGAGGCTCTGCTCAAGCCAATTTATATTTCTGTAGATCTTCTGGAGCTAGAATGCCCCCAGCGCCCCTGGGGCTCATGGGTCAGGCAGAGAGCACACCCTGATACTGCACTGTTGGAACCCATGACACGCCTCCTGGTCCCTTCCTTCATGAGACACCCCCTACTCCCGACTACTCCAGCCTGCTTCTTGGAACTCCCATTCCCCTTTATGACACCATTGTTCACTTTTCCCATCACTGCCACCATATAGAGTACATACTATTTTGTCATTTAAATGTTTTTCATCATGTTCGCTGTGAAACTATACTTTGCATCATCTACCCAGGTGTAGATTACCTGCTGCTTTGCATGACATAACTGTGGACTCCAAGTGCCCTCATGGCATCATGGGGGCTAGTGTCCTGGGAAAGGTCCTCACTAAGTTGGCTCAGCTGTCACAGTGAAGGCCTGACCTGGGCACTGCTAATTTTGTGCAACTAAGGTAGCACAGCCAAAGCCTTGGTTTGGGTTCAGAATTGCTCATGGCCCCTTGGCCACATCAGATGGCATGGGGGCACACCCTGAAGACCCTTGCTAATCCAGTGTTGCTCTGGGGAATTTCTATGGAACAGCCATTGTGTCCAATAGAATAACTCAATAGGAGTGGGAAGGATTGGAGTCAGAACTTCTGAGATAGAATCCATCTTGGGGGTTGCCCAGAACTTCCTAGGCGTTCATTCCATAGTCTTGAATGAATCCATTAATCTAAAAACATTCCCTCATTTTAGAAATAATGAGCCTAAATCTTTGATGAAGTGACTTTTCCAGGTCATATTGGAAATCAGCGAAAGAGCCAGAATGATCTGGGAGATGGCCTCTAGCAGGATCCCCCAGAGTGGCTTTTGCTAGAGCCGCAATCACCCATTTATCTTTCCTGGAATCCCCAACTCTCATGGGACTCTTCATGGGACATATCCTGGGAACAAAGGTCATGTCAGTGCCACAGAAACCTCTGACACTGGCTATAACGAGACTGTGGTGTCAGTGGAGTCCCAAGCCATGGGCCATTTCAGAGTTTGTCTGCAAAAGATACTGTTGGTGGGAAACCCACATGACAGAGGGTAGAAGAAGATGGAAGCAGCTAGGGAAAGGGGGGGGGGGTGCCCACGTTGCATCTGGCCCCAGATGACATGGTGGTGTCCAGAAGAATAAGCCCCCCAAACGCCCCCCAGCGCCTTCCCAGAACTCACCCTATGGTTTGAAGCTGATCTTCCTACATGGGTCAGAAGTGCTCAGCTAGCTCAGGGAAGCACGACACAGGACACAAGAAAGCCACAGCCTTGACAGATGTGTTTTCATGGAAAAATAGTTTTCTCCAAATATATTCTGATGATAAAAAAATCCAATGATAAAACATGGATATTTTTGATTAAAAAGAAAGCCAAATTTGTTGAATTAATAAATATTTATGGAGTATCTACTTAAAGCAAATGTATAGCTCCAGTTACACCTGGGAGCTTGCAAAGTACAAGGGATAAAATCAATGGATCAGGCGCACCTGGGTGGCTCAGTGGGTTAAGCTGCTGCCTTCGGCTCAGGTCATGATCCCAGGGTCCTGGGATCGAGCCCCACGTCGGGCTCCCTGCTCAGCGGGGAGCCTGCTTCCTCCCCTCTCTCTCTCTGCCTGCCTCTCTGTCTGCTTGTGATCTCTGTCAAATAAATTTAAAAAAAAAAAATCAATGGATCAATGGTAGGAAGGAATGCAGGCTGAGGGCTAAGAGAGCCATCCTATTCAGAGAGGCCCATTAAGGAAGCCCACTGAGAAGATGCTTTTCAGCCAAGACCAGAAAGACAGGGCCAGTGAGTCCATCTGGGAGAAGAGTGACAGAGCAACTTGATTTTTCATTATTTTGACCCTAAAACACAAATGTCAAGAAATATTGTCTTAAGTGTTCATTTGGAACATTTGGATCTTCTCTGTAACTATTTGGGTTACATGATAACCTTACTCACTATAAAATGCTCTAAGAAAATGTCTTATTTAAGCATGGACATCTTGTATTAAAAGGCAAATAAAGGGGTGCCTGGGGGGCTCAGTGGGTTAAGGCCTCTGCCTTCAGCTCAGGTCATGATCCCAGGGTCCTGGGATCGAGCCCCACATCAGGCCCTCTGCTTGGTGGGGAGCCTGCTTCCCTTCCTCTCTCTCTCTCTGCCTGCCTCTCTACCTACTTGTGATCTCTCTCTGTCAAATAAATAAATAAAATCTTTTTTTTAACCAGACTCTATTTTATTTATTTATTTATTTATTTATTTATTTTTTAGTTTTTTTATTTTTTATAAACATATATTTTTATCCCCAGGGGTACAGGTCTGTGAATCGCCAGGTTTACACACTTCACAGCACTCACCAAAGCACATACCCTCCTTAATGTCCATAACCCCACCCCCCTTCTCCCAATCCCCCTCCCCCCAGCAACCCTCAGTTTGTTTTGTGAGATTAAGAATCACTTATGGTTTGTCTCCCTCCCAATCCCATCTTGTTTCATTGATCCTTCTCCTACCCACTTAAGCCCCCATGTTACATCACCATTTCCTCATATCAGGGAGATCATATGATAGTTGTCTTACTCCGCTTGACTTATTTCTCTAAGCATGATACCCTCTAGTTCCATCCATGTTGTCGCAAATGGCATGATTTCATTTCTTTTGATGGGTGCATAGAATTCCATTGGGTATATATACCACATCTTCTTTATCCATTCATCTGTTGATGACATCTAGGTTCTTTCCATAGTTTGGTTATTGTGGACATTGCTGCTATAAACATTTGGGTGCACGTGCCCCTTCGGATCACTACGTTTGTATCTTTAGGGTAAATACCCAGTAGTGCAATTGCTGGGTCATAGGGCAGTTCTATTTTCAACATTTTGAAGAACCTCCATGCTGTTTTCCAGAGTGGCTGCACCAGCTTGCATTCCCACCAACAGTGTAGGAGGGTTCGCCTTTCTCCGCATCCTCGCCAGCATCTGTCATTTCCTGACTTGTTGAATTTAGCCATTCTGACTGGTGTGAGGTGATATCTCATTGTGGTTTTGATTTGAATTTCCCCGATGCCGAGTGATATGGGCACTTTTTCATGTGTCTGTTGGCCATCTGGATGTCTTCTTTGCAGAAATGTCTGTTCATGTCCTCTGCCCATTTCTTGATTGGATTATTTGTTCTTTGGGTGTTGAGTTTGCTAAGTTCTTTATGGATTTTGGACACTAGCCCTTTATCTGATATGTCGTTTGCAAACATCTTCTCTCATTCTGTCAGTTGTCTTTTGACTTTGTTAACTGTTTCCTTTGCTGTGCAAAAGCTTTGATCTTGATGAAATCCCAATAGTTCATTTTTGCCCTTGCTTCCCTTGCCTTTGGCGATGTTCCTAGGAAGATGTTGCTGCAGCTGAGGACGAAGAGGTTGCTGCCTGTGTTCTCCTGAAGGATTTGGATGGATTCCTTTCGCACATTGAGGTCCTTCATCCATTTTGAGTCTATTTTCGTGTGTGGTGTAAGGAAATGGTCCAATTTTAATTTTTCTTCATGTGGCTGTCCAATTTTCCCAGCACCATTTATTAAAGAGGCTCTCTTTTTTCCATTGGACACTCATTCCTGCTTTGTGGAAGATAGTTGACTATAGAGTTCAGGGTCTATTTCTGGGCTCTCTATTCTGTTCCATTGATCTATGTGTCTGTTTTTGTGCCAGTACCATGCTGTCTTGATGATGACAGCTTTGTAATAGAGCTTGAAGTCCGGAATTGTGATGCCACCAACTTTGGCTTTTTTTTTTTCCAATATCCCTTTGGCTATTCGAGGTTTTTTCTGGTCCATATAAATTTTAGAATTATTTTTTCCATTTCTTTGAAAAAGATGGATGGACCTTTGATAAGAATTGCATTAAATGTGTAGATTGCTTTAGGTAGCATAGACATTTTCACAATATTTATTCTTCCAATCCAGGTGCATGGAACATTTTTCCATTTCTTTGTGTCTTCCTCAATTTCTTTCATGAGTACTTTATAGTTTTCTGAGTATAGATTCTGTGCCTCTTTGGTTAGGTTTATTCCTAGGTATCTTATGGTTTGGGGTGCAATTGTAAATGAAATTGACTCCTTAATTTCTCTTTCTTCTGTCTTGTTGCTGCTGTAGAGAAATGCAACTGATTTCTGTGCATTGATTTTATATCCTGACACTTTACTGAATTCCTGTACAAGTTTTAGCAGTTTTGGAGTGGAGTCTTTTGGGTTTTCCACATATAGTATCATATCATCTGCGAAGAGTGATAATTTGACTTCTTCTTTGCCGATTTGGATGCCTTTAATTTCCTTTTGTAGTCTGATTTCTGAGGCTAGGACCTCTAGTACTATGTTGAATAGCAGGGGTGATAATCGACATCCGTGCCATGTTCCTGACCTTAGAGGAAAAGCTTTCAGTTTTTCTCCATTGAGAATGATATTTGCGGTGGGTTTTTCATAAATGGCTTTGATGATATTGATTTATGTGCCCTCTATCCCTACACTTTGAAGAGTTTTGATCAGGAAGGGATGCTGTACTTTGTCAAATGCTTTTTCAGCATCTATGGAGAGAATCATATAGTTCTTGTTCTTTCTTTTATTGATGTCTTGTATCACATTGACTGATTTGCGGATGTTGAACCAACCCTGCAGCCCTGGAATAAATCCCACTTGGTTGTGGTGAATAATCCTTTTAATGTACTGTTTAATCCTATTGGCTAGTATTTTGGTGAGAATTTTTGCATCTGTCTTCATCAAGGATATTGGTCTATAGCACTCTTTTTTTATGGGATCCTTGTCTAGTTTTGGGATCAAGGTGATGCTGGCCTCATAAAATGATTTTGGAAGTTTTCCTTCCATTTCTATTTTTTGGAACAGTTTCAGGAGAATAGGAATTAGTTCTTCTTTAAATGTTTGTAGAATTCCCCCGGGAAGCCGTCTGGCCCTGGGCTTTTGTTTGTTTGGAGATTTTTAATGACTGTTTCAATCCCCTTACTGGTTATGGGTCTGTTCAGGCTTTCTATTTCCTCCTGGTTCAGTTGGGGTAGTTTATATGTTTCTAGGAATGCATCGATTTCTTCCAGATTGTCAAATTTGTTGGCGTCGAGTTGCTCATAGTATGTTCTTCTAATAGTTTGTATTTCTTTGGTGTTAGTTGTGATCTCTCCTCTTTCATTCATGATTTTATTTATTTGGGCCCTTTTTCTTTTCTTTTTGATAAGTCGGGCCTGGGGTTTATCAATTTTATTAATTTTTTCAAATAACCAGCTCCTAGTTTCGTTGATTTGCTCTATTTTTTTTTTTTTGTTTCTATTTCAATGATTTCTGCTCTGATCTTTATGATTTCTCTTCTCCTGTTGGGCTTAGGGTTTCTTTCTTGTTCTTTCTCCAGCTCCTTTAGGTGGAGGGTTAGGTTGTATACCTTAGACCTTTCTTATTTCTTGAGAAACGCTTGTACTGCTATATATTTTCCTCTCAGGACTGCCTTTGTTGTGTCCCACAGATTTGGAACCGTTGTATTTTCATTGTCATTTGTTTCCATGATTTTTTTAAATTCTTCTTTAATTTCCCGGTTGACCCATTTATTCTTTAGAAGGATGCTGTTTAGTCTCCATGTATTTGGGTTCTTTCCAAACTTCCTCTTGTGGTTGAGTTCTAGCTTCAGAGCATTGTGGTCTGAGAATATGCAGGGAATGATCCCAATCTTTTGAAACCGGCTGAGTCCTGCTTTAGGACCGAGGATGTGATCTATTCTGGAGAATGTTCCATGTGCACTAGAGAAGAATGTGTATTCTGTTGCTTTGGGATGAAATGTTCTGAATATATCTGTGATGTCCATCTGGTCCAGTGTGTCGTTTAAGGCCTTTATTTCCTTGTTGATCTTTTGCTTGGATGATCTGTTCATTTCAGTGAGGGGAGTGTTAAAGTCCCCTACTATTATTGTATTATTGTTAATGTGTTTCTTTGATTTTGTTATTAATTGGTTTATATAGTTGGCTGCTCCCATGTTGGGGGCATAGATATTTAAAATTGTTAGATCTTCTTGTTGGACAGACCCTTTGAGTATGATATTGTGATATAGTGTCCTTCCTCATCTCTTATTATAGCCTTTGGCTTAAAATCTAATTGATCTGATATAAGGATTGCCACTCCTGCTTTCTTCTGATGTCCATTAGCATGGTAAATTCTTTTCCATCCCCTCACTTTAAATCTGGAGGTGTCTTCGGGCTTAAAATGAGTTTCTTGGATGCCACTTATAAATGGGTTTTGTTTTTATTTTATCCATTCTTATACCCTGTGTCTTTTGATTGGGGCATTTAGCCCATTAACATTCAGGGTAACTATTGAGAGATATAAATTTAGTGCCATTGTATTGCCTGTAAGGTGACTGTTACTGTATATGGTCTCTGTTCCTTTCTGATCTACCCCTTGTAGGCTCTCTCTTTGCTTAGAGGACCCTTTCAATATTTCCTGTAGAGCTGGTTTGGTGTTTGCAAATTCTTTCAGGTTTTGTTTGTCCTGGAAGCTTTTAATCACTCCTTCTATTTTGAATGATAGCCTAGCTGGATATAGTATTCTTGGCTGCATGTTTTTCTCGTTTAGTGCTCTGAAAATATTATGCCAGCTCTTTCTGGCCTGCCAGGTCTCTGTGGATAAGTCAGCTGCCAATCTAATATTTTTACCATTGTATGTTTCAGACCTCTTTTCCCAGGCTGCTTTCAGGATTTTCTCTTTGTCACTAAGACTTGTAAATTTTACTATTAGG
Organism: Mustela nivalis; assembly: GCF_964662115.1. NCBI lineage: Eukaryota > Metazoa > Chordata > Mammalia > Carnivora > Mustelidae > Mustela > Mustela nivalis. The sequence goes on from NC_139021.1 coordinate 111,876,591, forward strand.
TGACGGGGTGTGGGCCTATTCTTATTAATCTTGAGGGGCATTCTCCGAACCTCCTGAATTTTGATGCTCATTCCCTTTGCCATATTGGGGAAATTGTCCCCAATAATTGTCTCCAGTATACCTTCCGCTCCCTATCTCTTTCTTCTTCTTCTGGAATCCCAATTATTCTAATGTTGTTTTATCTTATGGTGTCACTTATCTCTCGAATTCTTCCCTCGTGGTCCAGTAGCTGTTTGTTCCTCTTTTGCTCAGCTTCTATTTTCTCTGTCATTTGGTCTTCTATATTGCTAATTCTTTCTTCTGCCTCATTTATCCTAGCAGTGAGAGCCTCCATTTTTGATTGCACCTCATTAATAGCTTTTTTGATTTCAACTTGGTTAGGTTTTAGTTTTTTTATTTCTCCAGAAAGGACTTTTATATCTCCCGAGAGGGTTTCTCTAATATCTTCCATGCTTTTTTCGAGCCTGGCTAGAACCTTGAGAATTGTCATTCTGAACTCTAGATCAGACATATTACCAATGTCTGTATTGATTAGGTCCCTAGCCTTCAGTACTGCCTCTTGTTCTTTTTTTTGTAGTGAATTTTTCTGTCTTGTCATTTTGTCCAGATAAGAGTATATGAAGGAGCAAGTAAAATACTAAAAGGTGGCAAAAACCCCAGGAAAATATGCTTTAACCAAATCAGAAGAGATCCCAAATCTTGAGGGTGGAGAAAGGGGATAAAATAGGTTCAAAAAGAAAGAAAGAAAAATAATAAAAATAAATAAAAGAAAACAATTAATAAAAGAAAAATAATAAAGAAAAATATAAAAAAGAAAAAATATATATATTAGTTAAACTAGTTTCAAAACATTAAAAAAGTAAAGGGTAAAAGTTAAAAAATTTTTAGCAGAAGAAGAGAAAAAAAATGAAAAACAAAAATATTCAATTAACTGCAAGACTAAAAAAATCACAGGGAGAAAGCCATGAGTTCCATGCTTTGCCTTCTCATCCTCTGGAATTCTGCTGCTCTACTTAGTATTGAAGCCGCAATCCTTGGTGGGTGAACTTGGTCTTGGCTAGATTTCTTGTTGATCTTTTGGGGGAGGGGCCTAGTGTAGTGATTCTCAAGTGTCTTTGCCCCAGGTGGAATTGCACCACCCTTACCCGGGCCGGGGTGAGTAATCCGCTCGTGTTTGTTTTCAGGAGATTTTGTTCCCTGAGCGCTTTCCGTAAGTTCTGGAGGATGGGAATACAAATGGAGGCCTCCTGGTCTCCAGCCAGGAGGAGCCGAGATCCCGAGCCCCACTACTCAGTGGGCCCTCAGAGAACAGCACCCTGTTACTCCTGTCTGCCTGACCTCCAGCTGCGCTCCGAGCTCACCGAGCCTGCGACCAGTTCAAGGTAACCCCGAGCTGTGAGCTTACTGTCAGCTCTGTCTCTGTAGCCGGTTTTCCCGTTCCAATACCCGCAAGCTCTGCGACACTCAGACACCCCCGATCCTTCTGTGACCCCGCGTGGGCTTCGCCCCGGTTTAGCCTCTGGAGCGATGTCCCTCAGCAGAACAGACTTTTAAAAGTCCTGAGTTTGTGCTCCATTGTTCCACCGCCTGCCGGGAGCCAGCACCTCCCCCCCGGGGTCTGTCTTCCCGTCGCTTTGGATTCACTTCTCCGCCGGTCCTACCTTTCAGAAAGTGGTTGTTTTTCTGTTTCCAGAATTGCTGTTCTTCTTCTCTTTGATCTGCCGATGGATTTGCAGGTGTTTGCAATTTTTAGATAAGCTATCTAGCTGATCTCCTGCTAGCTGATGTAGTCTCAGCCTGCTACTTCTCTGCCATCTTGACTCCTCCCAAACAAATAAAATCTTAAAAAAAAAAAAAGGAAAATTAACCCTAGCACAACTCTAAACCTACTCCTACCCAAACCCCTGACCCTAACGCTACCCCAAACCCCTAACCTTAACCTGTGACCCTAAACCATGACTGTAAACTTGACTCCAACCCCGACCCTAGGTTGGGCTCAGAGGGGTCTGTTCCCAGAGATCTGATGCCAAAGCCCCAGGGACTAGGGACACCTGAGAAAATCCAGAGGATTCCACCTGCCACTCAGAAGGAAACCATGCCATTTGGAACTCTGGAAATGATTCAGAGCAGGAGAAATCTGCATGCCCACATAAGGAAACTCCCACATTCAGTGCCGGCTGGACTCAAACCTGGAGCCTGACACTCACCCTGACCATGCCCTGAACTCAGCCCTTCAGTAGTCTTGCCACACAGCTGGCAAACTAAACCTGCCATGATCCTAGGCCCCAACCCTAACCCTAGATTCGCTTTTTAAAGGATTATGCCCAGAGGTCTGGCTACAGATCCCGAGGAAATGTGGACACCAAGCGAAGCAGAGGGCTCATCCTACAACAAAGTCAGAAATCATGCCTTTTGAAGTGCTGAAAGGATTTAGGGAAGAAATCTGAATGAAATCTTGAACCAATCCCTGCTTATTTATAGTTCCATACCATACTGAATGCAAAGCCTGAGCCTGATATTCTCCTTAACTCTAGCCCTCAATTCAGACATCTGGGAAGGTCTCCACATCTAAGCAGATCACACCTTCCATGCTCCTAGGACCACCCCTATCCTAGATTAAGAAATAGGTATAAACATGAACACAACTTTCTACCTAAAGAACATATAAGAGATCAAGAGACCCATGAAAAAGTGCTCCACATCACTTAGCATCAGGGAAATACAAATCAAAACCACAATGAGATACCACCTTACAACAGATGGCATGGATAAAATTATCAAGTCAGGGAAAAACAAATGTTGGCGAGGACATGGTGAAAGGGGAACCCTCTTACACTGCTGGTGGAAAAGCAAGCTCGTACAACCACTCGGTCAAATGTTATCAAGTTTCTTCAAGAACTTAAACATAGAGCTACCCTATGACCCCAAAATTGCACTACTAGGTCTTTACCCCAAAGACACAGATTGAATGAAAAGTAGTGGCACCTGCCCCCAATGTTCATTACAGCATTATCCTCTCTAGCCAAAGTATGGAAAGAGCACAGATGTTCATGGACAGATGAATGGATAAAGAAGATGTGGTTCATATCTACAACAGAATACTATTCAGTCAAGAGCGGATGAAGACTTATCATCACATCCATCTGGATGGAATTGGAGGGTGTTATGCTGAGCAAAATAAGTCTATCAGAGAAAGACAGTTGGTTCATGGGTTCACTCCTATGTGAAATAGAAGAAAAATCACAGATGATCAGAGGGGAAGGGATGAAAAGCTGAATGGGAAGTCATCAGAAAGGGAGAAAAACCATGAGAGATTCTTCAGTACAGAAACAAACTGTTGGGTTTGTTACAGTAACAAACTGAGGGTTCCTGGAGGGGAGGTAGCTAGGGGATGTGGTAACTAGGTGATGGACCTTAAGGAGGGCATGGGATGCAATGAGCACTGGGTGTTACACAGACCTGATCTATTATTGAACACTATATCTGAAACTAATGATGCACTCTAAGGTGGCTCATTGAATTTAAGTTAAACAAAAAGAACTCAAGCAAACACTCCTAAAAATCTATACGGAATCAGCAAAGATTCTGAACAGCCAACACAATACTGAGAAAGTAAAACAAAGCTGGAGGAGTCACAATTCCAGATTTCAAGTTCTACTACAAAGCTGTAGTCATCCTAACAGGATGGTCCTGGCACAAAAATACACACAGCAACCAAGGGAACAGGACAGAAACTCAGATATAAACTGGCAGTTGTGTGCCCAATTAATCTTCCCCAAAGCAGGCAAGAATATCAAAAAGGAAAAAAGACAGTCTTTACAACAAATGGTTTTGGAAAACTGGACAGCCACGCACAGAAGAATGCAATTACTCTGCTTCCTTACACCATACAGACAAATGAACTCAAAACAGTTTCAAGACCCCAGTGAAAGACCTGGAACCATAAAAACCCTACAAGAGGGCTCAGGCAGTAACTTCTTGACATGGACCAAGTAGCATTTTTCTAGACTGTCTCCTGAGGTAAAGGAAAGAAAAGCAAAAATAAACTACTGAGACTATATATATATATATATATATATATATACTGAGACATTATATATATATATTTCCACACAGGAGAACTAGGAAGACCCTACTGAAAGGGAGAAGATATTTGCAAATATCCTATGCAATAGAGGGATAGTGTCCAAAATATATAGAATGGATACAACTCAACACCTGGTCTGAAGACATGAACAGATATTTTTCCAAAGAAGAAATAGAGATGGCCAATGATCCCATGAAAAGCTGTTTCACCATCACCCAAGCTCAGGAAAATGCAAACCAGAAGTATAATGAGATATTGCCACATACTGTCAGAATGCCTCCCATCAACAGCACAAGGAACAGCAGGTGCTGGGAGGGTGTGGTAAAAGGGGACCCTCATGCACAGTTGGTGGAACAACAACCTGCTGCATCCGCTCTGGAAAACAGTATGGAGGGTCCTCAAGGTGTTAAACATAGAGTTGCCCTGGATCCAGCAACAACTCTACTGGGTATTTACCTAAAGCACATGAAAACAAGAACACAAAAGGATACATGCACCCCTTTGTTTCTTGCAGCATTATTTACAAGATCAAAATACAACCCAAGTGTCTGTTGATAAAGTGATAAATGAAATGAGATGTGTATGCACACACACACACACACACACACACACACACACACACACGGGAATATTACTCAGGCAAAAAAGTAATAAAATCTTGCCATTTGCAGCCACATGGCTGGAACTAGAGAAGGTTATCCTAAGTGAAATCAGTCAGTCAGATAAAGACAATACCATATGATGTGACTCTTGTGTAGAATTGAAGAAACAAACATGCATACATAAAGGAGAAAAAAGAGACAAACCAAAATACAGATTCTTTTTTAAATTTCTTTTCAGCATAACAGTATTTATTGTTTTTGCACCACACCCAGTGCTCCATGCAATATGTGCCCTCCTTAATGCCCACCACCTAGCTCCCCCAACCTTCCTCCCCCTGCCCCTTCAAAACCCTCAGATTGTCTTTCAGAGCCCATAGTCTCTCATGGTTCACCTCCTCTTCCAATTTCCCTCAACTCCCTTCTCCTCTCCATCTCCCCATGTCCTCCATGCTTTTTGTTATGCTCCACAAATAAGTGAAACCATATGATAATTGACTCTCTCTGCTTGACTTATTTCACTCAGCGTAATCTCTTCCAGTCCCGTCCGTGTTGCTACAAAAGTTGGGTATCCATCCTTTCTGATGGAGGCATAATACTCCATAGAGAATATGAACCACATCTTCCTTATCCATTCGTCTTTTAAAGGGCATCTTGTTTCTATCCACAGTTTGGCAACCGTGGCCTTTGCTGCTATAAACTTTGGGGTACAGATGGCTCTTCTTTTCACTACATCTGTATCTCTGGAATAAATACCCACTAGTGCACTTGCAGGGTCATAGGGAAGCTCTATTTTTAATTTCTTAAGGAATCTCCACACTGTTCTCCAAAGTGGTTTCACCAACTTGCATTCCCACCAACAGTGTAAGAGGGTTCCCCTTTCTCCACATCCTCTCCAACACACGTTGTTTCCTGTCTTGCTAATTTTGGCCATTCTAACTGATGAAGGTGGTATCTCAATGTGGTTTTAATTTGAATCTCCCTAATGGCTAGTGATGATGAACATTTTTTTCATGTGTCTGATAGCCATTTGTATATCTTCATTGGAGAAGTGTCTATTCATATCTTCTGCCCATTTTTGATATGATTATCTGTTTTGTGTGTGTTGAGTTTGAGAAGTTCTTTATAAATCCTGGATATCAAACTTTTGTCTGCACTCTCATTTGCAAATATCTTCTCCCATTCCGTGGGTTGCCTCTTTGTTTTGTTGACTGTTTCCTTTGCTGCGCAGAAGCTTTTGATCTAGATGAAGTCCCCAAAGTTCATTTTTGCTTTTGTTTCCTTTGCCTTTGGAGACATATCTTGAAGGAAGTTATCGTGGCTGATATCAAAGAGGTTACTGTCTATGTTCTCCTCTAGGATTCTGATGGATTCCTCTCTAGAATTGAGGTCTTTTATCCATTTTGAGTTTATCTTTGTGTATTGTGTAAGAGAATGTTCGAGTTTCATTCTTCTACATATAGCTGTCCAATTTTCCCAGCATCATTTATTGAAGAGACTGTGTTTTTTCCACTGAATATTTTATTTCCTGCTTTGTCGAAGATTATTTGAGCATGGAGTTGTGGGTCCATATCTGGGCTCTCTCTTTGTTCCACTGCTCTGTGTGTCTGTTTTGATGCCAGTACCATGCTGCCTTGGTGATCACAGCTTTGTAGTAAAGCTTGAAATCAGGTAACGTGATGCCAACAGTTTTATTTTTGTTTTTTCAACATTTCAACATTTCCTAGCAATTCGGGGTCTCTTCTGATTCCATACAAACTTTGGGATTATTTTCTCCAGCTCTTTGAAAAATGGCGGTGGAATTTTGATCAGAATGGCATTAAAAGTATAGAGTGCTCTAGGCAGTATAGACATTTTAACAATGTTTATTCTTCTGTTCCAAGAGAATGGAATAGTCTTCCATCTTTTTGTGTCTTCTTCAATTTATTTCAGGAGTATTCTGTAGTTCCTCAAGTACAGATTCTTTACCTCTTTGGTTAAGTTTATTCCCAGGTATCTTATGGTTCTTGGTGCTATAGTAAATGGAATCGATTCTCTAGTTTCCCTTTCTGTATTTTCACTGTTAGTGTATAAGAAAGCCACCGATTTCTGTACATTGACTTTGTATCCTGCCACATTACTGAATTGCTGTATGAGTTCTAGTAGTTTGGGGGTGGAGTCTTTTGGGTTTCTCATATAAGGAATCATGTCATCTGCAAAGAGAGAGAGTTTGATTTCTTCATTGCCAATTTGGATACCTTTTATTTCTCTTTGTTGTTCTCTTTGTTTATTGCTGTTTCTAGGATTTCTAATACTATGTTGAACAAGAGTGGTGAGAGTGGGCATCCTTGCCATGTTCCTGATCTCAACAGGAAGGCTGTGAGCTTTTTCCCATTGAGGATGATATTTGCTGTGGATCTTTCATAGATAGATTGGATGAAGTTCAGGAATGTTCCCTCTATCCCTATACTTTGAAGCATTTTAATCAGGAATGGATGCTGGATTTTGTCAAATGCTTTTTCTGCATCAATTGAGAGGACCATGTGGTTCTTCTTTCTTCTTTTATTGATTTGTTCTATCACATTGATTGATTTGCGAATGTTGAACCATCCTTGTAACCCAGGGATGAATTGCACCTGGTCATGGTGGATAAACTTTTTAATGAGCTGTTGGATTCTATTTGCTAGGATCTTGTTGAGAATCTTAGCATCCATATTCACCAGTGATATTGGTCTGAAATTCTCCTTTTTGGTGGGGTCTTTGCCTCGTTTGAGGATCAGGGTAATGCTGGCTTCATAAAAAGAGTCTGGAAATTTTCCTTCTGCTTCCATTTTTTGAAACAGCTTCAGGAGAATAGGTGTTATTTCTTCTTTGAAAGTGTGATAGAATTCCCTAGGGAATCCATTAGGTCCTGGGCTCTTGTTTTTATTTTTTTTTGGGGGGGGGGGGAGGTTTTCGATCACTGCTTCAATCTTGTCATTAGATATCAGCCTATTCAGGTTGTCAATTTCTTCTTGGTTCAATTTTGGGAGTTTATAGTTTTCCAGAAATGCATCCATATCATCTAGGTTGCTTAACATATTGGCACATAACTGTTGATAATAACTTCTGATGATTGTTTCTACTTCCTCAATTAGTTGTGATCTCTCCCTTTTCATTCATAATTTTATAAATTTGGGCTTTCTCTCTTTTCTTTTGGATTGCTGTGGCCAATGGTTTATCCATTTTATTGATTCTTTAAAAAAAACCAGCTTCTAGTTTTATTGATACGTTCTACTGTATCTCTAGTTTCTACCTCATTGATATCTGCTCTAATCTTGATCATTTCCATTCTTATGTGTGGAGTTGGTTTGATTTGTTGTTGATTCTCCACTTATTTAACGTGTAGAGACAGCTGGTATATTCTGGATTTTTCAATTTTTTTGAGGGAGGCTTCTTTGGCTATGTATTTCCCCCTTAGGACTGCCTTTGCTGTATCCCATAGGTTTGGGACTGAAGTGTCTTCATTCTCATTGGTTTCCATGAATTGTTTCAGTTCTTCTTTGATCTCCTGGTTGATCCAAGCATTCTTAAGCAAGGTGGTCTTTAGCTTCCAGGTATTTGAGTTCCTTCCAAACTTTTCCTTGTGATTGAGCTCCAGTTCAAAGCATTGTGATCTGAGAATATGCAGGGAAAAATATCAGTCTTTTGGTATCTGTTGAGTCCTGATTTGTGACCCAGCATGTGGTCTATTCTGGAGAAGGTTTCATGTGCACTTTAGAAGAATGAGTATTCTGTTGTTTTAGGGTGGAATGTTCTCTATATATCTATGAGGTCCATCTGGTCCAATGTGTCATTCAATGCTCTTGTTTCTTTATTGATTTTCTGCTTGGATGACCTGTCTATTACTGAGAGAGGCATGTTAAGATCTCTTACTATTAATGTATTCACATCAATATGACTCTTTATCTTGATTAATAGTTTTCTTATGTAATTGGCTGCTCCCATATTGGGGCATAGATATTTACAATTGTTAGATCATCTTGGTAGGTAGTCCCTTTAAGAATTATGTAGTGTCCTTCTGTATCTCTGACTACAGTCTTTAGTTTAAAATCTAATTTATCTGATATGAGAATCACTACCCCGGCCTTCTTTTGAGGCCCATTGGCATGAAAGATGCTTCTCCATCCCTTCACTTTCAGTCTGGGTGTATCTTTAGGTTCAAAATGGGTCTCTTGTAGACAACATATGGATGGGTCCTGTCATTTTACCCAATCTGCAACCTTGTGTCATTTTATGGGCGCATTTAGGCCATTCACATTGAGAGTGATTATTGATAGATATGTTTTTATTGGCATTGTGTTACCTTTGAAGTCTTTCTTTCTGTAGATTGTCTTTATATTTCTGTTCAATAATATTCTTAGGATTCTTCCTATTTTATAGAACCCCCCCTTAATATTTCCTGCAGTGTCAGCTTGGTGGTCTCATATGCTTTTAAGCCTTGCCGGTCTTGGAAACTCTTTATCTCTTTATCCTTTTTGAGTGTCAGTCTTGCTGGATAAAGTATTCTTGGCTGCATGTTCTTCTTATTTAGTGCCCTGAATATATCTTGCCAGCCCTTTCTGGCTTCCCAGGTTTCTGTGGACAGGTATGATGTTATTCCGATGGGCTTTCCTCTGTTCATAAGGAGATTCTTTGTCCTAGCTGCCTTCAAGAGGGCCTGCCTACAATTATAATTCTTCATTCTTACTATTAGGTGTCTGGAGGACTTTCAAGAATCTATAATCTTGGGGGGGGGGACCATTCTGCCTCTAGTATATGAACGCTGGTTCCATTTGTGAGATTGGGAAAATTTTCATGGAGAAATTGTTCCACTATTTCTTCTAGACTTCTTTCTTTCTCCTCCCTTTCAGGTATTCCAATAATTCTGACGTTGGAACGTTTCATTACATCATTTATTTCCCTGATTCTGTTTTCGTGGCTTCTCAGCTGTTTGTTCCAGGCTTCTTCCTGATCCTTTTTCTCTATCTGTTTGTCCTCCAGATCACTAATTCTATCTTCTGTCTCAGTTACCCTAGCTTTTAGAGAATTTGGATTAGATTGGAACTCATTGACAGCATTGTGAACATCATCCCTGTTGGCTTTCGGTTCTGCCCTAATCAATTCCGTTTGGTCATCCATGGCTTTTTCCAACCTAGCTATTGCCTGGATAATTGTTAGCCTGAATTTCCTTTCAGGCATATTGTCTATGCCGATAGCCATTAGTTCTGTTGCAAAAGGCCCATCCTCTGAGTTTTTCTTCTGTTGGGCATTCCTCCTCATCATCATTTTGGTGAGAGATGGCTGAATGGATGTAGCTGGATATATCAACAGTGGTGCAGTCAAGGTGCACCCTGGAATGCTTCTGAGCAATCAGGAGTCCCCACCCAAATGAGAGAAAAAAGAAAAGAAAAAGAAAAGAGAGAGAGAGGAGAAAAAAAGGCAAGATAAAAGGAAGGCTTAGCCCAAATGGGCCCCAAGGGGTAAGATTTATGAAGTATACAAAAGCATAAAAACAAAAAGACTGATAAAAGTATATGACAAGAGAAAAAATATTTATATATAAAAGCAAAAAAAAAAAAAAAGAAAGAAACTCATCAAAAAGAACCCCAAGTATAAGATTTATATACTATCAGGACAAACAAAAATACACAGAAAAACTGGGGGAAGAAAAAGATGGGAGACGGGTTATAAATTCTCAGTGTGGGCAAGGAAGTTTATTTTGATTCTTCTTGGATGTATCTTGATATCTTTGTTAAAGGACTCAGCTTTCCTAAGATAAAGGGGGATTAAAAATTGGTTTACCTATAGGGGTAGCATTGATTGGGGAAAGGGGATTACCTTAAAGTTTAACTCTATATGAATATTTAAAAATAAAAATAAAAAAATAAACTAAACTAAAATTTAAAAAGTTAAAACATAGGAAAGCAAAAGAAAAACACGGATATATGTATCAAAAACTTCAGGTTAAAATGTTATTATGGAATTTGATGTACTAGATATCTCACTGTGATGGTAAATTGGTTAAAAAATTATCTATATAAAATTAAAAAAAATGAACCAGAATAGTGGGAATGAATTAAAAATAAAAGTTGTATCTATGAAGTAGTGGTGGTTGTTCTCTTGTTGTCTTTTTTTTCCTTTTTTTTTTCCTGGTTGGTTTTCTGGGAAGGGGCCTGCCACATGGGTTTTCAGGCAGTGTTCCCTGAGTTAAGTCCTCCCGCCCCCCTCAAGGTGGTGGGCTCTGAGGAAACCAGTTTTTCAGGCTTTTGTTCTCTGGAGGTTTTTATGCTTTTTCATTTGTTTTCTCTCACCTGACAGCTTTTGATGGCTTTTGGAGGTTTAGAGGAAGGGAGACTGCACCCCGACCTCCCTCTCAGAGAGAAACCTCAGTCTGTTCCCCCGTGGGTGCTACAAAGCACATAAGTTCCCCCTCAGCCACTGGCAGAGCACGTTCCCAGTCGTGGTCCCTGGGGACAACGGAACTCCTGCTTGTATCCAAAACCAGGACAGTGGTGGCTGTCTGGGCAGCTCCGGACCACCTGAGAGTTTCCAAGCAGTGATCACACACTGAGGTTTTCCCACTGGCCTGGGCTGGGAGTGCCTGGTCTTTCCTGGTCTGAAAGCGCCGGGCTGGCGCCTTTGTGCACCTCTCTCAGGGGAGGGTGTGGGGTGCATGTGTCTCAGGCTCTGATAGCATAGCACAGTGCTCATGTGGAGAGTGCAAAAAGGCTGTGCTTCTGCCAGCTGGCAAGGCTCCCAGCCCCTCATGGGAGCTGGACCCCACACGTTCTCAGGCACACTGGCAGCACAGGGACCAAGACCTGGTTTCTCCGCTGCACTCTCTCTGGCTCAGCACCAGGGGTGGCTGTCCAGGGTCTGGGGACTTAAGCCCCTGTCCCTAACCACCATGATTCCCACAATTTCCCCCCATGATCCTTTGCTCATTTTGAGTGCTTTCAACCAGAGTCCAAGTTAATGCTGGCCCCCAGGTGCAGGGCACTCTCGTATTGGGGTATTACTTTCCAATGGGTCGCCTCTGGTGGCTCTCTCCCCCTTTTGTTTATCTTCTGATGTCAGTCCAATGTTCCCACTCCACTTTACCTGCCCACTGGTGTCTTCTGCCCCCATAGAGATCCAGACATGTGTAATTCTGATCTCAGGATGATTTCATGGGTAATAGGAGTTCTTTAGTAGGTAATCAGCTCACTTTAGGGTACAGGTTGAAATGGAGCCTCCTCCTACTTCCCCGCCATCTTGTCTCCCCCCAAAATACAGATTCTTAACAACAGAGAACAAACCGATGATCACAAAAGGGTAGGTGGCTGGAGGGATGAGTGAAACAGATGAAGGGGACTGAGAGCACACTTTTCTGGATGAGCAGAGTGATACAGAGAATTACTGACTCATGCTATTGCACACCTGAAACTCATATAGCACTGTATGTCAACTCAATTGGAATTAAAATAAACAATAAAAAGATTTTTCTTTCGGGGTGCCCAAGTGGCTCAGTGCATTGGGCCTCTGCCTTTGGCTCAGGTCATGATCTCAGGGTCCTGGGATCAAGCCCCGCATCAGGCTCTCTGGTCAGCAGGGAGCCTGCTTCCCCCCTCTGTCTCTCTGCCTACTTGTGATCTCTGTCTGTCAAATAAATGAATAAAGTATTTAAAACAAAAACAAATTAAAAAAAAAAAACACAAAAAAAAACAAACAAAGAGAGATCCTAAAAGTAACAGACCAGAAAGGAACACAGACAATATACAGTAAGAGTCACCTTACAGGCAATACAATGGCACTAAATTAATATCTTTCAATGGTTACCCTGAATATAAATAGGCTAAATGCCACAATCAAAAGACACAGGGTATCAGAATGAATAATAAAAAAAAAAAAACACAACAAGACACATCAATACATTATCCACAGGAAAGTCATTTTAGACCTAAAGACACTTCCAGATTTATAGTAGTGGGGAGGGGGGTTGAAAAAATTTATCATGCTAATGGACATCAAAATAAAGCTGGGGGTGACAACCCTTCTATCAGATAAATTAGACTTTAACCCAAAGACTATAATAAGAAATGATGAAGAACACTATATCATATTTAACGGTTCTATCCAGCAAGAAGATCTAACAATTGTAAATATCTATGCCCCTAACATGGGAGAAGCCAATTATATAAACCAATTAATAACAAAATCAAGGAAACACATTGACAATAATACAATAATAGTAGGCGATTTTATCATCCCCCTCACTGAAATAGATCATCTAAGCAAAAGATCAACAAGGAAATAAAGGATTTTTTTTAAAGATTTTATTTATTTATTTGACAGACAGAAATCACAAGTAGGCAGAGAGACAGGCAGAGAGACAGAGGGGGAACTAGGCTCCCTGCTGAGCAGAGATCTGGATGTGGGGCTTGATCCCAGGACCCTGAGATCATGATCTGAGCTAAAGGCAGAGGCTTTAACACACTAAACCACCCAGGCGCCCCAAATAAGGGTTTTAAATGACACACTGGACCAGATGGACATCACAGATATATTTTGAACATTCCATTCCAAAACAACAGAATACACATTCTTCTCTAGTGCACAGGATACACTTTCCAGAATAGATCATATCCTGGGTCACAAATCAGGTCTCAACTGGTACCAAAAGATTAGGATCATTCCCTGCATATTTTCAGACCACAATGCTTTGAAACTAGAAACTAGAACTCAACCACAGAGGAAAGTTGGAAAGTACTCAAATACATGGAGACTAAAGAGCATCCTACTAAAGAATGAATGGGTCAACCATGAAATTAAAGAAGAATTTAAAAATTCATGGAAACACCTTACACCAGTTAGAATGGCCAAAATTAGCAAGACAGGAAACAACATGTGTTGAAGAGGATGTGGATAAAGGGGAACCCTCTTATACTGTTGGTGGGAGTGCAAGTTGGTGCAGCCTCTTTGGAGAACAGTGTGGAGATTCCTCAAGAAATTAAAAATAGAACTTCCCTATGACCCTGCCATTGCACTCCTGGGTATTTACCCCAAAGATACAGATGTAGTGAAAAGAAGGGCCATCTGTACCCCAATGTTTATAGCAGCAATGGCCATGGTCGCCAAACTGTGGAAAGAACCAGGATGTCCCCCTTCAACAGATGAATGGATAAGGAAGATGTGTTCCATATACACTATGGAGTATTATGCCTCCATCAGAAAGGACGAATACCCAACTTTTGTAGCATCATGGACGGGACTGGAAGAGATTATACTGAGTGAAATAAGTCAAGCAGAGAGAGTCAATTATCATATGGTTTCACTTATTTGTGGAGCATAACAAAAAGCATGGAGGACATGGGGAGTTAGAGAGAAGGGGTTGAGGTAAATTGGAAGAGGAGGTGAATCAAGAGAGACTATGAACTCTGAAAAACAATCTGAGGGGTTTGAAGTATTGGGCGGGTGGGAGGTCGGGGTACTAGGTGGTGGGTATTATAGAGGGCACAGATTGCATGGAGCACTGGGTGTGGTGAAAAAATAATGATACTGTTATGCTGAAAATAAATAGATGAAAAAAAATCATGGAAACAAATGATAAAGAAAACACAGCTGTTCAAAATCTTTGGGACACAGCAAAGGCAGTCCTAAGAGGAAAGTATATACAAGGCTTTCTCAAGAAACAAGAAAGATCTCAGGTACACAACCTAACCCTACACCTAAAGGAGCTGGAGAAAGAACAGCAAAGAAAGCCTAAACCCAGCAGGAGAAGAGAAAGATTGAGCAGAAATCAATGAAATAGAAACCAAACGAACAGTAGAACAGATCAACAAAACTAGGAGCTGGTTCTTTGAAAGAATTAATAAGAATTAATAAGATTGATAAACTCCTGGCCAGACTTATCAAAAAGAAAAGAGATGGGAACAAGCTTTAAAGCAAGAGATCCATTCATTCCCCCACAGAGGCCAGCCCCATCCCTGGGCGCCCCAGCCACCTGAAAAGTTGGTGGCTGACTCCCAGCCAGAACCCCTGCCTCAACTCTGCTCCAGGAACGCTCCCCTGCGCCGGGGTCCCCATTGTACTGCATCAATTCAGTGCATTTTCTGGGTGGCTGCCACCCTCCCTGAGCAAGAAAAGGCCTTTGGCCACAGCGAACCGGGTGGTCCCCAGGGCTGCCCAATGCCAGCCAATTCTCATGAGCGTTCAGCCCAAATCAATCCTGATCCTGAGTCCTGAGTCCTTCGCCACAATTTCCTCTACCACCCTGGTTAAATGGTGTCTTTCAGAGCTGTATACAAGCCTTGATACATTTCTGCCCTCACTGAGGCCAGGCCCATCCTTGGGCACCCTAGCCACCTGAAAAGTCAGAGACAGACGCTCAGTCACCACTCCTCCCTCAACTCTGCTCTGGGAAAGCTTCATCATTGACATCCCTTGCCCATCCTCAGTGCTCTGTCATCTGTTCTCAATACTGTTGCCAGGATGGCCCAGTGAAATGGGGTCCCATAGGGTCTGGCCCTGCAATGGCTTTCTGCCACCCTAATGTCACCTCCCTGAGGTCATGTCTTAAGCCATATCCTATGGCCACAGGGCCTTGTTGCTGCTCCTGGACATACTTGATATGTTCCTGCCCCAAGGGCTTTCCATTTTCTGTCCCTTCCTTTTAGAAGGTTTTTGATATGAGATCACACACCTTCTTTTTAACTTGACTCAAACATCACCATCCTAGCAAAGTCCCACCTGGACCCTATAGGAATAGCAAGCAACACTGTCACCTCCCCTTCAGCACCCCAGCCCTGTCTCCTGCTTTATATTTCCAGATCAGTTATCACAGTCACCAGCCAATCTCAGCAAGGGGGAAATGGAGGCCTACTCAGATTTCCTAGTCCAGAGCCCTGGTGGAAAAGTTGACCAGAGCTCTTGCACAGCCAGGATGCCCAGGACAATGGGTCGCCTTACAGCACCCTGAATACCATTATGAAAATGAGCCATAAGAGGAATCCATTTGTACATGAAACCTGAAAACAGACACCTCCCTCCATTCCAGGTGAGCACACACACTTCCTTTCCTTTCCTGATGTACTCATCTGAGAAAGCTGAGCAGAGAGCATCCCAGGGTCCAAATCTTCTTCTGACCAAGGTCCTGGGAAACAGACATCTCTTCTACCTGCACCAGCCACCTGTGATTGACATCTGGCATCCTTCTGTGTTGGGGCAGAATGGTGTACCTGACCCTTTTTCCTGGGATGTCATCACAAACCAGGCATTGCTGCACAGTTTTCAGGAAGGAACATGAAGCAGCAGCAGCAGCAGCAGCAGCAATAGACCTCCTTGGTTCAGTCTCAGTCTGGCACATGGGGTCCCATGTGGAATGAGAGCTTCAGTGAGACCGGTGTCATGTGGCCTTGAAACCTAATGGCAGGAGCTGAGATTTCAGTTCCAAATGAAAAGTGGTCTCTTCCACACAACACAGGAAAGTGGAGGATTTCTCAGGGGTGTGTCTCTGGAAGAAGTGCCTCTGCTGGCTGAATTCATAGACACCAGGCAGAGGACACCTGTGGTGCCTTATTTGAGGAATCAAGGGGCACACTGGACAAGAATCCAGAAGGATGCCTATGGGCTTCTTCCCACCAAGCCCACAGGCAACAAATCCAACAGGAAACAAATTTCCAATCCAACAGGAAACAAATTTCCTATCCCATCTGCAGCAGGAGGGCTGGCTGGGGAGCAAAGCCCTGTCCCTGGAGCAAGCTGGCTTGAGCATCAAGAACGATGGCCCACTGCCACAGCCTCACAGTCTCCCAGATATGATCTGACTCCACTGCCAGGCTCACACCTGCTGACACAGTGACTCCTAAGACCCAGAGACTGCTTTCCACCCCTGCTTGATGCTTCTCACAGAGAAGCCAACTCCAGTCTCAGAAACATGTTCATCATTAGCTATGAAATTTCCTGGGTTTGTCTACACTGGCCCATCCAGGTGTCCTTTCCAGATAATTCCTCTCATCCCCTAGGGTTTCAAGCCACATTAAAGCTGTTCTTCAAAAGGCGGGAACTGGTCCAATGAGGCAGACCAGCCGGGTGACTCTGTGTGCAGGAAACTCAGACCACATCCTCCCTGAACACCAATGCTTCCAACTCCAGGTTTCAAACACCTCACTCACTTGGCATGGAAAACCATGTCAGCATGAACACTGCTCTTTCAAATCTCTTGTCTTCCATTCCTTCAAATCAGAAACCAAGCTTCAGTCATCACTCCATTTTCCCTTCAAAGAAGTAAAGAAAAGGATAGAATAAAGCACTCCGTGTGCACAGCACACTTCTATCCAAATAGAATTCCTTGTTCTTTCTCATAAGGGCAATCCTACATTACCCATACTAATGAGAGGCACCACAAGTTCAATATATATATATTTGACCTTGTGTTTTTGATATTTGGATCTCGAAGTCAATGTCTATATTACTTTCTTAAAATAACAAGAATAATAATGACATGGTTACATAAAGATCTGGATCTCCTTAACCAGAGAACATGGCCCTGATTCAGATAAGGATGAAGACGCAACCTCTTGCCAGGAAGCAAGGCCCACACCCTCAGGGATCCTGACATGCCTCATGGGTGATGGATTACTTTGCTCCATGGAGTTGTCTGAGTGCAAAGGATGCAGGTGCCCTCTAGGATTCATTCTGTTTTCTTCATAAATTCCCCAATTAAAGTCACAAGGGACTCAAAGGGTCAGGTTTCAGAGCCCAGGATGTGCCACCAAGTAAGCAGCCACACACACACACACACACACACACACACACACACACACTGTCTCTCAGTTCCCACCAGGGAAGGCTAACAGGGGCTTTCATTCCATTGGGAGCACAATGAGCCACTCCCCATGCTCCTAACAACCTACACTCCTCCTCCATTTCTCCCCCTCATAAAGGGCACTGTACCCCATTACAGCTCTGAGGCTGTGCTTTACTTTAAAAAACAATTCTTTTTAAAAATATTTTTATTTATTTATTTGGCAGAGAAAGACACATCAAGGGAGGGAACACAAGCAGGGGAAGTGAGAGAGGGAGAAGCAGGATTCCTGCTGAGCAGGGAGCCCAATGCATGGCTTGATCTCAGGACCCTGGGACCATGACCTGAGGTGAAGGCAGAGGCTGAATGACTGAGCCACCCAGGTGCCCCTCAAACATAATTTCTAGTATCAGAAAGTGATTCACAGGAGAGAAAAACATAAACCCTCACAAAGGATTCTTTGACTATTACAGAAGGCTGTTTTCCCATTGTTTAATGAAATCAGGAAAGAAAAACACATAGACTGTCCTTCCATTAACAGGTCTGATTCACTTCAGTGATTGAAAGAAGAACAAGAAGATAAAAAGGAACATATGTTCTGAAGACCCATCATTCCAACCATCAAACTTTTGAAACTTCACACTCACTCAAAGAATGAAGCCCAAACCAATGTCTCAGCCTGGCAACGTGGAGAAGCCTGAACTGGAATGACAGGGACAGACTAGGAGATTGTGTGTGTTGGCTGACGCTGGTGGCACAAAAGGCGCTCTGCCTACTCTCCACTGGGCCTCACCTGTCCTCAGCCAGGAACCTCCTCACAGCCCTGACCTGTCACAACTTTCACATGTGAGACACACAGCCACCACTGGAGCCAACCTGGCCATATCCTCCTGCAGAATGCACTCTGGTCTCCTTGAGGACCCCTGAATTCTACGCAGACCTGGAACTCCCCCTCTGCCACAAGGCTATAGGATCCCCCCTCCTTCTTCCAAAATTACACTGGCCCAAGTATTTCATAAGAAAGGGAAAATACTCCTTCCTGAATGCTTAACACCTCTTTTCCTCTTCTGCCATATTTATGTCCACTCACCTTTGTACCTAGGCAAACTGGAAGGAACATATCAATGGAACACAGATATGCTCTGGTATCTGAATCTTTCATTGCAGCTTTCTGCAACCAGAAACTAGTGTATCCTACCGCAGTGTGTTTGAAAATAATCATCTACATAATAAGACAGTGAAAATCACTCCATTTTTACCTCACTCCACATGAAGCAGAACGTGGTCTTCTTTTCTTCATTGACTTCAATTCCAATTTATTTCCATGCAGTGTTAATTCCTTGCTTCAAGGGTAGGATTTTGTGATTCCCCACCTGCATAGAACACCCAGAGCTCATCACAAGTGTTCTCCCTAATAGCCATCGCCCATTTAACCCTTTCCTCCACATCCCTGCCCTCAACAACCTTTGGTTTGTGCTCTAAGGTTGAGTCTGTTTCCTTATTTGCCTATCGTTCTCCCCTCAATATGTTCATCTGTTTTCTTTTTGAAATTCCATAGGAGTCAAGTCAAGGATATTTGTCTTTTCTTACTGATTTTGCTTAGCTAAATCCACTCTAGACCCATCCATTTCCTTTCAGATGGTAAGGTTTCATTTATTCTGAAGCTGGGTCCTATTCCATTGTGTTGATAGATCAAAAGATAGATAGATTTATATCTAACTATAATCTCTATCTCTATCTATCTATCTATCTATATGTATTGTAAAGACCTATTTAGCCAGAGTGACTCCATCTTGATTAAAAGCCATTTTGTTGTTTGTGCAGTGAAACTTAAACTGACTCTGCTGCCCCCACCCCCAGAGAAACTTACTTAAAGACAAGTCTGGGAAACCAGCAGAATATGGCCAGATAGTTCCTGATAACAGAGCCCAGAATACAAGGATGAGTCAGGCCAGGTGGAGACATCAAATCAGTAAAACACACATACTTTTTCCCTAACCACCAAAGAATGTAAACCCCGCCATTAGGGCACCAATCTTGAGCACCAATTCTGACCAGAGTAATAGGTTAGTTCAAACAGCTACTATAGGGTAAATTGTAATTCAATTGGCCACCTGCATGTGACCTGACATGACTACAATCTCATTGGCCACCTATGTGTGGCCAGACTTTTGCTCTATAAAAGGTAGTCTGTAAGATGGGGAAGGGTCACCCTCTTCGGAGGTGGCCCTGACCGGTCAGTCAGTCAATTCTTGAGCCTGTAAGCTGGGGGTGGTTGCTCTCTTCAGAGACGGTCCTGGCTGGTCAGTTTGACTTCTAATGCTTAACATAAAATAGAACTTTGCATAACTTTCACCATGTCTCAGTATTGTTCCCCTGGCCAGTCAGTCTAACTTCTAATACTTATCATAAAATAAAGCTCTACATAACTTTCACTTTGTCTCTGTCTCGTTTCATTTAATAATGGACCTAACATGGGGGAACCTGGGTGGCTTAGTGGGTTAAGCCTCTGACTTCGGTTCAGGTCATGATCTCAGGGTTCTTGGATCAAGCCCCACATCAGGCTGTCTGCTCAGTGGGGAGCCTGCTTCCTCTCTCTCTGTTTGCCTGCCTACTTGATCTCTCTCTCTCTCTCTCTCTGTCAAATAAATACATAAAATCTTTAAAAAAAATGGACCTAACATGTATGTGTGTGTGTGTGTGTATCCCACATCTTCTTTTTCCATTCATCAGTGAATGGACATTGGGACTACCTCTATAGTTTCACTATTGTTGATAATGTTTCTATAAACATCATGGTGCTTGTACCCCATTGAATGTGCATTTTTGTGCATTTTGGGGAAATACATAGAAGTGCAGTGGCTGGATCCTAGGGTTCTTCAGTTTTTAGCTTTTGGAGGAACCACCATACTCTTTTTCAGAGTCGCTGCAACAGCCCGCATGCCCACTGACAGTACAGGAGGGTTCCACTTTAAACAGAACATTCCCTGATACCCATTTCCTAAGGAGTAAATGGAAAACCTGTGGGATAACATGACTCACCCAGGATCAGGAAAGCAGCTACAGAATTTCACCCCAGGGTTCCTGACGCCAAGCCCCATGAAGCCACCAGAATGCCTCTACCCAGGAGAATTCCCAAAGACTCTCCTTATAACTTCACCACCAATGAAACTGCAGAGAAAATATGGAATGTCCAACTATCTAGATGGTCCACTGAGTGAAACTGGAAAGTCAAGTTTCCCTTCTCAATCATCCAAGGTTCCTTGTAATCCTTTTGAAATTTCCCTCTGCCCTCATTGAAACTCTGGATGAAAAGACAAATACATTTGGATACATCATCTTGGACAAAGGAGAAGCCATCATCCATGTCTCTATCTGACCACAAACAGCCACCTAACTCTAGATGCTGGCCATTCTACCACAGCCTAGGCCCAACAGAATAAACACTATTAGATGAAGGAAAAATTCTATGTTCAAAACACACACTGAGCCCATCTCATCTTCCCCTTTTAATCCAAGGATTGCCTAGGAAAGAGCTTTTCTAAATACCTTCATAAGCCAGAAATTAACAGATTAAATGGGATCCCCTGCCATGAGCACCCTGCAGGGAGACTCAGGAACTCTGGCACCCACTCTACATTACTGACAGCTGCTTCAGTGTGACTTTGTGGCTCCACTGGAAATAAGAGGAAAGCCCAGGATGTTTGGGGTGAAAGAGAAGTTTTACCTCTCATCCTGGCATGGATGTGACCTTGCACCCAATGGGCCTGCTATAGTCTTTGAACACTGATGTCCTGGGACAAGCTGCATAACAGACTCAGATGCTGATTTCCAAACTTCAGGTCTCGTGGAGCCAGCGTGAAGAAGGGTTGTCAGGTGGGGATAGGCAGGCACATCCCACCTGAAGCCTGCACACCTGCTCCAAGTCCTGGGAGAAGGAGAGATACAGGCTTGTTTCTTTAGTGGTCATTCACTTCAAAAGTCAGCCAATGCCCTTGTCCTTTTTGGAGAAGCAAATAGACTCTTCCAAACAAACACTCAACTCCTCGGTTCAAAAGACACCATGTGTCACGTTTGGTTCCCCCTGGCTCCAGAGCCCCCACTGGGAGACACCTGCTGCACCATCCTGACAGCCTATTACCACCAAACCTGGGGACACAGGGCACAATGATGAGTGGGGGCTTGGCTCCAGGGGTTGTTACCTCTACTCTTGAGCCTGGGAAAACAGAGACTATACAGCTTACCATACCATCCTGTAGAAAGAAGCTTCAGTGCCTCACCTTTCGGGGTCTGTCACCCAGCACCTCACCACTGCCCTCAGTGCTGACAGGCTTCACTGACTCCTCTTCCAGCACTTTTCCCATGGCAGCTTGCCGCTGCCTCCAGTGGTGGCAAGCAGCATTGCTATGTCTTCTAGTGCCTCTAGCACCACAGCTCACCATTCCTTCCAGTGGTGTGATCTTGCACTGCTAGGCCTTCCAGTGTCTGGCAATGCAGCTCACAACACCTCCACTGGTCTCAAGCCACACTGGCACATCTTCCACCATCCCTCAGACTGCAACTCAGCACTGCCTCCAGTGGAGGGAATCCACACTGCTTCAACTTCCCATGCCTTGCACTGTGCCTGCCCACTGCATCCATTGTCAGGAAGTTCCAGCAGCACATCTTCCAGTGTCTCGCCCACTCCAGCTTATCACTCCCTCCCTTGGTGGCAAACTGAAGTGCCCTGTCTTTCAGCATCTGTTGCACTGGAGCTCAGCACTGCCTCCAGTGGTGGGAAGCTGAATAATGAGAGTTGTTTGGTGGCATGGCAGTGAAGAATTCTGTCACTGGAAGCAATGCTTAGCTGGATTGTGAGAGCAGCTGGGAGACGTGCCAGTCAACTTGCAACCACTTCGGGCAGTTGTGAGCTGCATTGTGAGACCCTGGAAGAAATGGGAAAGTCATTTCCCACCACTGTAGGCAGTGGTCAGCTAGAGTGTGAGTGATTCCAGAAGGTTTTGCAGTGTTCATTAATGCCATGAGAGGTGGTGATGATCTGCAGTGTGAGACAGTTAATGGTGTGGCTTTGCAAAATGTGGCCACTAGAGGCAGTGTGGAGGTGCAGCGTGAAACCTTGGTAGACGTGCAGTGACAGTCCCATCACTGGAGGGGGTGGTCAGTTGCAGTGTGAGGGATGCCTGATGGCTTTGCAGTGCTGCTTACAGCCACTAGTGGCAGTGCAAGGCCATGGATGGCATGGCTATGCACCTTGTCTTCACTGGAGGCAATGCTGAGCTGCAGTTCGAGGCACTAAAAGGAGTGCCAGTGAAGTGTCCCACCACTGAAGCTAGTGGTCAGTTGCCGTTTGGGGCATACCAGAAGGCTTTGCCGTGCTCTTTACTGTCATTAGAGGCAGTGGTGAGAAAGAGTGGGAGACCATAGGTAGCATGGCTTTGCAACTTGTTGCTACTGGAGGCAAAACCCTGCAAGAGTGGCCACTCAGGTTCCTACCACTCGAGGCAGTGGTGAACTGCAGTGAGAATTCCTGGAAGAAGTTGCCATGTCAGTTCCTGCCACTGGAGACAACAGTGAACTGCAAATCAAGATGCTGCAAGGAGTGGCAATCTAGTTACCTAGCACTGGAAGCAGTGGTGGGCTGCACAGTGAGATGCTGGAAAAGGAAGTTGTGCTGATTTTTGCTACTGGAGGCAGTCAGCTGCCTGTTGCTAGGGATGCCAGGATGCTTTGCAGTATCATTTATGGCCAAAGATGCAGTGTTGATATGCAGTGCAAGTCCGTGCCTGGCATTGCTGTACACATTGTCTCCACTGGAGGCAGTGGCTAAGCTGCAGGGTGAGATGCTGCAAGGAGTGGCAGTGCAGTTTCCTGCAATTAGAGGCCGTGGTGAGCTCCAGTGGGAGACACTGGAAGAAGTGGTAGTGTTGGTTCCTGCTACTGGAGGCAGAGATCAGCTGTAGTGGGAGGGACACCTGAAGATTTTGCAGTGCTTCTTATGGCCACTAGAGTCAATGTTGACATGCAGTGTGTCGCCCTGAGGCATTGTTGAGCTACAGTGTGAGACCCTAAAAGAGTGGCAATGCAGTTTCCTATCATTGGAAGCAGTAGTGAGCTGCAGTTTAAGGTGCTGCAAGGCCTGGTAGTGAAGTTTGTTTGTTTTTTTTTTTTTTTTTAACCACTGATGGCAGTTGTGGGCTGCAGGGCAAGACCCTAGGAGAGGCAGTGTCCATTCCCACCACTGGAGACAGGGATCAGCAGCAGTGTGAGGGATGTCTGAAGGCTTTGCAGTGCTGCATACAGTCACTAGAGGCAGTGTTGAGATGCAGTTTGAGACCATGAATGGCTCGGCTGAGCAGCTTGTTGCTACTGGAGACAAGGTTGAGCTGTACTTTGAGGCATTGGAAGGAGTGGCAGTCTAGTTACCTGGCACTGGAAGCAGTGGTGAGCTTCAGGACGAAGAAGAAGAAACTATGTCTTTTTTTCCTGGAAGAAGAAACCATGTCTTTCTTTCCACTGGAGGCAGTGGTCAGCTGCAGTGTGAGGGATGCCAGAATGCTTTGCAGTGGTGATTACTGCCACTGGAGGCAGTAGACAGTTGCAGTGCCAGCCACTGGAAGGAGTGGCAGTGTTGGTTCCTGCCACTGGAAGTATGAGATCTTAGTCCAAATCTCATGAGAACTCAGGCAGTTCTCGTGAGATTTTTACCCAAATATCATGAGAACTCCTTCCAAATACCATAAGATGAGGACTTATTCCAAATTTCGAGAGATCTCAGTACAAATCCTGAAAGATTTCAGTACAAATCTCATGCGATCTCCATCTGAATCAGGAGTCAAATGTATACATAAGGTCTTATATTTAAGAACAAAATGTATTAACTTAAATAAGATAAACACTTGAAGATAAGGAGTTAAAAAGAACAGAACTAACCAAAGCATATAAATGGTAGGCCCTGATATAATTTGAATAAGCAATTTTAAAGGATAAAACGAAACAAAAATATCAAAGAGTGTTTGCCAATAAAATTGAGTAAGAGTGTGTTTTATAAGACTAGGAAAAGTAGAAAAAGAACAAACAATATTAATAACACACAGAGATAAAATTTTATGATCAGTACAGATTCAAAACTAGTAACAGGATAATGTAGAAAATTATATGCCAAGAAATTGAAAAGTACATACAAATGGAAATTTTTTTGATGAACATGTTTTAAAATAAAAAATATGATTTTGGATTCTATTCCCCACATTATGACAGAATTTATGTGTTCAGAAACATTCTCCAAATGGAGAACACATTAAAAATTTGGATAAAATAAAATTAACTCCTAAATTTATGTGTAAACTAGCAGTAAATTAATTGAAATTCTGACATTATAAAGAATGAGTATAGGAATATTAATAAGCTTTGAAGTCACTTTCACCACTTAGAGAATTTGCACATGTCTGGTGTACTAGACTTTGAAGTTTATGGGGTAAATATTTGAGGAAGACAGAGACAAAGCCTGGTGGTTCTCCAAAATGGTGAGCTATTCAATGTGAGATTCTTCATAAATTCAATACCTCTCTTAAAGAAAATAGCTTTAGAAGTTAAGAAATGGAAAACTATTTTATCCTACATAGTACAAACATAGATATTCCAGCCTAATTTTTCTCAACAGCATTCCAAACCACAAACCTACAATTACATGTATATATCAGTATAATTCACACAACATGCATGGCTCCAAACAACAAACCCCAAATCTGCTCACCAGATTGGCAAAAATAAATGAAGCTTCTTTGCACAATAATTTAATTTAAAAGCAAAACTGAAAGAATTGTCATAGATAAAATAATAAGGAATGTGTTTTAACAGCCAATTTCTACAAAACATACCACAAAACAAAACTTTGTGATAAAAATTACAAGATGAAAATAAGAATAGAATCAGAGCAGATATTACATTATTGAAACTGTAGATAATAGGAATACCATATAGAAAAAAATCTTTAATATGTCTAAATAAATATGTTAAAGCCAGACTCATAGTCTGAATAATCTTATTAACATAAAAATAACTCTATTACTGAAAAAATTGTAACATATTAGGGGTGCCTGTATGGCTCATTTGGTTGAGTGACTTTTGGTTTTGGCTTGGGTCATGACTTCAGTCATGGGATTGAGCCCAAAGTCAGGCTCCTAGCACAGTGGGGCTGGAGAGTCTCTCTCCATCTCCCTCTGCCCTCTGTCCCTCTCTCTGCTCATCTCAAATAAATAAATAAATAAATAAATCTTTATAAAAAATGTGACATTTAAAAGATTATATTCCTCAGGTTGTGGAAGTGCAGAGACCTAAGATGAGAGAAGGTGAGATCTCTGAGATATATGCAAGTAGTAAACATGGACTTCTTCCCAATGGCTCTGTTGAACCAATGCAAGCACAGTAGTTACTAAAGATTCCTTGATACAGGAAATACAAAAATATAAAATCTAGGACACAGTAGATGTGGGGAGTCTAAAATGTTACCTCCATATGAAAAAGGAAACAAATGTGAACAATAATTAAATTTACTGCACAGAAGGAGACAGAATGGAACATATATATCTTCAAGTTGGTGTTAAATAGGAAGAAAACCAATTTCCGTTAAGAATTCATAACCAGGGGTACCTGAGTGGCTCAGGTGGTTAAGGATCTGACTCTTGGTTTCTGCTTCAGTTGTAATCTGAGGGTCATGAGATTGACCCCCATGTTGGGTTACATGCTCAGAGTGCAGTCTCCTTAAGGTTCTCTCTCCCTCTGGTCGTTTTCTATCTCCCTCTCCCTCTATCTCTGTCATAAATAAATAAATAAATAAATAAATAAGGAATTCATGCAGAAGAGTGATGTCACCAGGATGGTGACATAGGTAATTTCTGACTTCACTTCCTCTCAAAAGAATGACTCACAACTATTCATGAACGAGTTGCCACTTGACAGAATTCTAGAACATAGGAGTGAGGCTGAAGCATCCCCTGAACCACAGAGAACAAGACAGACTTTAAGAGGGGTAAGGGAAAGAGATACATACTGATTGTATTGCCCCTCCCCCAGTCTGGCATGGCACCAAGCACAGGGATTTCTTCTGAGCCTACATCTCCAGTGGGAAAAGAGAGCCCAGGGGTGGAATCCGGCCCCTCCAGTGTTGCAGGCACTTTGTGAGGGCCTCTTTTCTGGTCTGGTCTCACAGGAATAGCAGGGGAATCTTCAGGTCAAAACTGGGACTCTGTGACAGAGAAGGGAGAGGGGCTTCCAACAACTTGCACTCAGGTATTGGCAGACTGAGTTCCTGCCTGCAGAGCCTAAATAGTAGTTCCAATCAGTAGCTTTGCTCCCCTGCAGAACCAGTCAGTAGTGCAGTGTGACCAGGGGTGCAGGTCTGCCTGATTCAGGTCCTTGAATGAGCAGTTTGCTGGTCTGGAACCTAGTCTGCCCATGCCCAGGTAGGGGACCTAAGTCATAGAGCCATCTGGTCTGGGGCATGGCTCCCAGTCCCTAGTAAATATGAGAGCTGAAAGCTGTTGAAATACCTGAAAGCTGTGTAACTCAGCCAGTCTGGAGCCAAGAGGTGGAAGGGCAGAGTTGATCACCCTCAGAGCAAACTCTATGGCCCTTTTTGACCAGGGAAAGTGGGGCACAGTTCAGCTTGAGCTAAGACCACAAGCAAAGAACCTTAGCAGCCTTGGAGTTGCTTCTCTTGCTGCACATGTGCAGAAAAACTAATCTGTAGACCAACTCATTGCTGAATATAGCCTTCAGCTTGCCTGCCTAGGGAACCTAACCAGAGTATATATGAGAAGCTGTATAGCCCAGCCATCAGCCCTGCTTACAGTGACACTTAACAGAGAGCACAGCCTGTGGCTTTCTCTTTCAGCAGAGCAAAACTCGTGGCCTCATCTGACCAGGGAACTCAGGGCACACTCCTGCCTGATTCAGGTCCCTAAACAACAAGTAGTGTAGGTCCTGTTTTATCCTGCTACCTTGCCAGACCCAGGAAGTTAAGTTATAGCTCCACCTATTGCTAAATACAGTACCCAGTCCTGATCTACAAATGCAGACAACTATAGCCATAGGTGGGCAGGCAAGCAAGCCAGCAGTCCAATCCAGCTATTATAAGTCAATGGCACAATCACACCCAAACTGAGCTTGCCCCAAAATAGACCTTAGTAGCAGGCCCCACCTGTTCAAGAATATTACCAGCAGACATGTCTAAACACCCAAACTGAGCTTCAAAAGTAAAGGACTATCTCTGCAGAAGCAAACCTGTAAATTCTGGAAGAGGAGCCCACTTTCTCAAATGCCCAGATGCCAACATAAGGAATCAAGGATCACAAAAAAACAGGGAAACAGGACACCACCAGATGCAACTAATAAAGCTCTAATAACTGACCCCACAGAAATAGAGATTTATGATCTGTCAGACAAAAAGTTCAGAGTAAGTTTAGTGAACTACAAGAACACAAAGAGACAACTAAATGAAATGAAGGAAATAATACATGAACAAAACAAAAAGTTCAACAAAGAAATAGAAACCATTAAAAAATCCCAGAAATTCTAAAGTTGAAAAATACAATAACTGAGCTGAAGAATTCAACAGAGAGCTTCAAAAGCAGACTGAAACCATGTCCTGGAAGAGAAGACATTTGAAAGTATCCAGACAGGGAAAAAGAATGAAAAGAATGAAAAAGAGTGAAGAAAGCCTATGGGATTTATAAGACACGATAAAAACAAACAAAACAAAACAAAACCCCAACAATATCTGCATTATGGAAACTCTAGTAAGATAAGAGAAGGATAACGGGATAGAAAATATATTTAAAGCAATTGAACTTCCCAAGTCTGGGGAGAGAAACAGACATCAAAATCCATGAGGCCCAAATAGGCTGAACCTGAATATGGCTACCCAGAAACACATTAGAACTAGATTTTCAAAAGCCAAATATAAGGTATTTTGAAGGAAAAGGAAAAAGGAGAGAAATTACATTTAAGGAAATCCCCAGGATATGATAGATGAATATTTCCAACAGAAACTTCTCAAACTAGGAGAGAAAGGGATGACACATTCAAAATGTGGAAACAAAAAACCTGTCAGTCAAGAACTCTACACTCAGTGAAGTAGTCCTTCAGAAATGAAAAGGGATAAAAACGTTCTCAAACAAACCAAAGTGAGGGAATTCAACACTGTGAGACCTGTCTTACAAGAAATGTTAAGGGAGTTCTTTGAGTGGAAGAAAATGATGTTAATTAACTTCATAAAAACATCAGGCGATAGTGTAGAACTCCTTGGTAATGGTAAACATGTAGTCAAAGTTAAAATCTACAACATGAAAATGATGTTGTATAATTCACTTATAACTCCAGTTTAAAACTTAGAAAAAAATAGCAAAAGCCATAACAACAATAATCTGTTATTAGCTATACAACATAAGAGATACATAAATTTTACCATCAATAATCTAAAATTTGAGGGGAAAGAGAAGTAGAAGTGTAAAGCTTAGGGATTCTATTAAAATTTAGTCATTATTAGTTTATTATTTTATTTTATTTTATTGAAACTTTATTTAGTTTTTAATGTTAAGCAGCAATTGTCCACTTTATTAATTTTAATATATTTAACAAATGTTTTCAGAGTGTCATAACACACTATTCCAGACACCATTTATCTGCTGAATTAGGAGTAGATGACCCATGTTTCAGTGACATTTCAGTCTGATAAATCCTGAATAATAAATCATTTATTCGTATGTGTAAGCTTAAATATTTCTTCTCATAAAAGAATGGCAATATCATCTGGTTGGATGGGCCTAATGAGCTAATATATGTGAAGGGGTAATGTTGTGCCGCCCTCAAGAGAAGTAAGTTGTAACTGACAGGTTTTTCAGTGTGTACTACTTCTCTGGCTTCCCTACTCCAAGAACAAGTATTCTGATGTAATCAATATATCTGATATTCACTCCTTAACTTGCAACATTTTGAAGAGAACAAAGGACATGAAAATAAATGATTCCCAGAATGAGAAGTTGTTATTAGTTTAAAATAGGGTGCATAATTTCAGGATACCTTATGTAAGACTCAGGGTAAGCACAAAATAATTACCTGTAGTAATTATACACACACACACACACCATGATAAAGATGTCAAGTGCAGTGATACCTAAAGACATCAAAACAAAACAAAACAAAACAGAACACAAAAAGATAGTAGGTTAAGAAACAACGAACAATGGATCTACAAAACAACCAGAAATAAATTAATAAAATAGCAATAATAAGTCCTTACCTATTAACTATCTTAAATATAAACAAATAATTCTCCATTCAAATACATAGAACAGCTGACGTTTAAAAGAAAGATCTAACGACATGCCGCCTAAAAGAGACTCATTTTAGTTTTAAAGGCACACACAGGGGGGTGCCTGGGTGGCTCAGTAAGTTAAAACTCTGCCTTCGGCTCAGGTCATGGTCTCAGGGTCCTGGGATCGAGCGCGACATCGGGCTCTCTGCTCAGCGGGGAGCCTGCTTTCTGCCTACTTATGCTCTCTCTCTCTCTCTAAAAAAAGAAAAAATAAATAAAAACACACACGGACTGAGAGTGAAGGGATGGAAAAAATGTATTTCTAGCAAATGGCAACAACCAAAAAAAAATAAATAAATAAAAAAGAAAAGAAAAAAAGAAAGTATAGGTAGCTCTACTTATATAAGACAAAATAGACTTTAAAATAAAATAATAAAGAGGTACAGAAGGCTACTATATAATGATAAAAGGATCAACACATCAAGAAGATGTGACAATTGTAAATATTTATGTACCCCACATTGGAGCATCTAAATATATAAAGCAAACCATAACAGAACTAAAAAGGAAAAATAAACAGCAATACAATAATAGTTGGGGACTTTAATACTCCACTCAACAATGGATACATCATCCAGACAGAATCAATAAAGAAACAGCAGATTTGGACAACACTGTAGAATAAACAGACCCAACAGATGTACAAAATACTCTGAGAACAGTACAATACACATTCTTCTCAAGTACACATGAAACATTTCCTAGGATAGACCTTAGGTTTGGTCATGAAACAAGTTTTAACAAATCCAAGAAAATTAAGATCTAGCAATTAACTTTTGTGACCACAGTGGCATTACACTAGAAGTCCGTTACAAGAGGAAAACTAAAATTCACAAATGCATGGAAATGGAAGAGTTTTCTGAATGACCAATGAATCAGAGAACCAAGAGAGTTAGTTATTTGAAAAGATTACCAAAATTGATAAACCTTTATCTAAAATAACCTAGGGGAAAAAAAGAGGAATCAAATCAATAAAATTGTAAATGAGAAACTGACATGCAATAGATATCACAGAAATACAAAGGGTCTATAAGAGTCTGCTAGGAAGAACTGTACATCAACACAGTGGAAAATCTAGGAATAGAAAAATTCTTAGAAACATACAACCTACCAAGATGAAATCAGGAAGCAATAGAAAATCTGACTGAACAATTGATAGAAAGGAGATTGAATTGGTAATCAATAATCTCTCCAAAAAGAAAAACTCAGGACCAAATGGCTTCACTGGTGAATTTTACCAAATATTTAAACAAGATTTAATTTTAATCTTTCTCATATTCTCAAAAAAATAATTAAGGGTAGGGAAAACTCTCACACTCATTTTCTGAGACAAGAATTACTTTGATAACAAAGCCAGAAAAGGATATCACCAGAAAACAAACCATACATCAACATCCCTCATGAATACAGATACAAAAGTCCTGCCTGAAATACTAGCAAACCAAATTCAGCAGCATGTGAAAGGATCATTCGCCATGACCAAGTGGGATTTAAACCTGGAATGCAAGGATGATTCAACACACACAAATCGATCAATATCCTATACCACATGAATAGAAAGAAAGGAAAAAAATCACAAGATATTTCCAACACAAAAAATATTTATTTGACAAAATTAAACAGTCATTCATGATAAAAACTCTCAATAATTTGGGTATAGAGGGCATATACCTTGACATAATGAAGGCCATATTTGACAAGCCCATAGTTAAGAGTACACCTGACACCAAAATTTTAAGGCTTTTCCTCTAAGATTAGGAACAAGACAAGGGTTCCCATGCACACCACTCCTATTAAACATAGTACTAGAAGACATAGCCAGAGCAATCAGAAAAGAAAAAGAAAGAAAATATAGCCAATTATGGAAAGGAAGAGTAAAATTCTATTTGCAGATGACATGATTTTATGTACAGAAAATCCTGAAGACTCTACCATAATATTACTAAATATAATGAATAAATTCAGTAAAGTTGTAGGATACAGAACATAAAAAATTAGTAACATTTCTATACACTAACAACAAATTATCTGAAAAAGAAATTTTTAAAAAGATCTCCTTTATAATAGCATCCAAACCAATGAAATACTCAGGATTAAGTTTAGTTAAGGAGGTGAAATTTCTCTACCCTTCAAACTATAAGATGTTGGTGAAAAAAAAAAGAGAGAGAGAGGATACAAATAAAGGGAAAGTTATTCTGTGTTCATAGATTGGAGGAATTAATATTGTTAAAACATCAGTACTACCAAAATCCATCTATGGATTCAACATAATCACTATCAAGACTCCAATAGCATTTCTTACAGAAGTAAAAAAAAACAAAAAAACAAATCTTAAAATATATATATGGAACCATGAACTGACCCTGAATAAACAGCAATCCTGAGAAAAAAGTGGGAGGCATTATACTTTCTGATTTCAAGCTATATTACAAAGCTTTATCAATCAAAAGAATATGATATTGGCATCAAAACAGACAACAAAATGAAAAGAAAACCTATGGAATGGGAAAAATGGGCATATTATGTATCTGATAAGGGATTAATATCCAAAATATATAAAGAACTCATACAATGCACAGTAAAAAATACCAAGTAATCAAACTAAAAAATTGGCAAAGGACCTGAATAGACATTTTCCCCCAAAATTATCAATGAATCACCAACAGGTACGTGAAAAGTTGAAAAGTTGCTGGGCGTCACTAGTTATTAGGGAAATGCAAGTCAGAACTGTAATGAGATTCACTTGACACCTACAGGAGTGCCATCACCCATTGACAAGAACAATAAGACTGCTTATAAGGAGGCTGTTAATGACAGTGTCGTGTTGGCATTACCACATCCCCACTGGACTTCTGATGTCTGCAACATCTGCCAAAATCAGAAGAGCCGAAGTTTAGTACCAGCCTCCTCCTTACCCTGTTAACAAGACTTGCTTTTCCCAAATCATATTTAAGCCAAACTTTTATTTTTTTTATTTTTTAACCTATTTTTTAAAAAAATTAATTTTTTTTATTTTTTATAAACAAATAATATATTTTTATCCCCAGGTGTTCAGGTCTGTGAATCGCCTGGTTTACACACTTCACAGCATGCACCAAAGCACATACCCTCCCCAATGTCCATAACCCCACCCCCCTTCTCTCAACCCCCTCCCCCCAGCAACCCTCAGTTTGTTTTGTGAGATTAAGAGTCACTTATGGTTTGTCTCCCTCCCAATCCCATCTTGTTTCATTTATTCTTCTCCTACCCGCCTAAGCCCCCATGTTGCACCACCACTTCCTCATATCAGGGAGATCATATGATAAGCCAAACTTTTAATATAAGAGTTTGGTGGTGAACAATTTTAATTATGCAGGAGATGTCCTGTGTTTGCCTATGTTGCTTCAGCTCATTCCTTCTGATGAACCCAGTCCCTGGGAGCCATGTGGAAAAGGGACAGACGTTTGATACAGCCCAGATTTTTAGACAGAGGAGTGTGTTTTATCTCAGTCATCCGCCTGAACAGCCTGTGGACAGCAGGAGCCAATGGCAGCCAAAGGTACTTCTCTTGACCGGTTCTCTTAGGTTACATGTGAAGCGCAGATCCACCAGGGCCTAGCACCCTCTTGGTGGCAGAGTCTGAAAGGGAATCAAGCCTTCCTGCCTGGGGACCAGAGCTCTAACGGCAATACCCAGGGTGCCCCTACCCCCCAAACAACTCTCCAAAGCCCATTGCCCTGGCATTTCAGAAAAGATGCCTGCCTTCGTTTGGGCTTACTGAGAAGCCCCTGTGTGGTTGTAGAATAACCGGGTATGTGTGTAAGGGCTCCAGACAGTCCCAAGTGCTCTGAATTTGGATCTCACCAGCCTGTTTACATCACCAGACCTCACATCCCTCAGGAGCAGCTGCGTTGGATACGCTGCCTGAGGGCCCCATTGCCCCCTCTCGGTGTTACTCAGAGCGGGATGCTTAGCTGCAGAGCCTGGAGCTGATGGTTCTCAGGTCTGGGCCGAAGGGGTGTTCTGTAATTTCAGATGCTCTTGTTGCTAAAGCCCACAAACCCTTCTTTGACTCCTGTGGGAACTCAACAAACAACTTACCTCGGGTTTTAGAAATAAGATTACCCCAAACTGTCAGAAATTATGTTTTGATTTCATTTTGCCCAGAACACTCCATCATCTACGTGCTCTGCTTTTAGGGAAACAAACTGGCGATGTGAAACAGGTTGTCCGGAAGAGGGAGCCCAAACCTCAAAAGATGCAAAAAGATCACTGAACAGTGTAACAATGTAGGGAGCGCAGGAGCCCAGAGCGAAGCCTCCCACTGGCCCTTCTGTGCGGGTACTAAGTGCTGGAAGACAGGGTCCTTGCCTGGAGGAGGCTGAAAGTCCTCCTGGCCTAGGAAAGAGAGCGGCCCGTGCTGGAAAGAGAGAGCTGACCTCCAAACAAGCCGGAATGCAGGCGAATCTATTAGAGAGGGCACGGATTGCATGGAGCACTGGGTGCGGTGCAAAAACAATGAATACTGTTACGCTGAAAAGAAATGAAAAATTAAAAATAAATAAATAAAAGCAATACAAATGCAATTTTATACAACTTACGCTTAAGTGGGGTTTTCTTGTAGGTGGGGTATGTTCACTGACGGGTAATAGCTTACTGAGTATCTTCTAATATTCTGATTTTGTGTTGTTGTGTTATTATTTTTGTTCCAGGATCCCAAGCGAGGAGTTTATATCTGGGCCCACATAAACAGGCAGGCACATAAAGCACCATTTAAAAGATAAATTATGATGACTAAATTGTCCAAAAAAGAAGAATTCATTTTTGGAGAAAATAATCTCATAATCTAATTTTTAGTTTTGATATATCCCTTCTTTGTATTACCAAATTACAGCACGTTATCTTTCTTATAAAATAAATTTGTTCATTTTCTACTATTTGTGACTAGAAAATACACTTGTACAAAACTCAAACAGAAATAATGTGAAAGCCTGACGATTCACAGAGCTGTACCGCTAGGGCAAATAATGCATTATATGTTAATAAAAATAATTAATAAAAAAGAAATAATAATAAATGATAGATAATACATAATCAGTAAATGCACGTTCATTTTCAGCACCCCCCCATGGCGATGAACTGTATGTCACATTTACCTTGCTTTCCAAACACATATGTACACACTGTATCGGACTACTTGCAGTCTACTTTCGGTACTTAACACCACATGCCTGTTTTATGGATTAACATAATTCAGCTATTTTACCGATGCATACAAGATATTCTGTGGTCTGGGTATATCATATTTATTTAATCAATTCCCACTTTACAGACATGAGGTCAGCTGCTCTAGGAAGCAGGCATGTGTGTAATGAACAGAGCTTTCTCTACATTCTCTGGGGGCTGAATTTTGCCTGGGGTGTGTGCAGGGTTTTGAGAGGATGCAGTGAATGAAGAAGGCAATCAGCAGTGGAGAGATCTAGGGAGATTGAGCAGGGGTTATCCTGGAGACTGTTGTGGGAAGGGAAGAAGGAGGTGGGAGGATTTCGAAAAATCACAGAAAATATGTTGCTCCCCAGCAAAGTTGTGTTCGGCCACCGACAAGGTGGAAATTCTACTTGGGAGGTGTGGCCACTATGAAACTGGGATGCCATCTACGTCTGTGTAGCTCCTTTTTGGAAAGTTTCAATGATTCTGCAAAATGGGACATAATTCTTGGGGTTCTCCTTACCTTGTAAAAGCAAACTTGAGAACCTTATTTTTATAGATTTTGCCTTATTTTACAGGTTTTAAAAAAAATTTGTTTTAATTAGCCCATTTCAGACCAGAGATAGCTAGCTAGAAGGCACTGTATTTAAGAGAATATTCTCCACAGTAAGACTTACAAATATTTACTTAGAGTTGTTTTATTCTAGACACTAACTGGTGTTCTCTAATCTCTAGGTAAAGACCAAGGCCACCTCATCAGCCTACTAACTTTATTTTACCCACACACCCAGTTTGTACGTATGTCCTGACCATAAAGTCCTGACTGATCCCAGAGTCCCTGCTCTGTGACCATCATGTCCATGTTTAAAGTTACAGGGAGAGATCATTTAAAATATCTTCCAGTATTTGAAAAGAATCCAATTATACTTGAACATTCTTCTGTTGATTTGTTTTTCAGTTGTTCTGAAATCCCAGAGAGGGAGGATGTCGGCATGCTCCCATTTCACAGTGGACGGCAGCCCATGGCACAGAGCAGATGAGTCAGAGAAACTTATACTGTGCCTGGCCAACAGTAGAGGTGCGAGGCTATGCCATGTGCCCTCACGTGCATTGGGCTCTGAATATCACACAGATGGTTGTGCGCACTGTTACTGTCTGAACAAGCCATCCCCAAGTCACTGAGTAAACTCTTCAACACAACCAAAGTGTGTTTTTTGCCTATATGTCAGACTGTAACCAGTTAGATGACCAAGTGACCTGATCTTCCTGGAACCTCTTTTCCAAGGGGCCACTCATGGAATCTGTTTCTTTATGTGAAGAAAAAAAATTTATATATCTAAGTTTTCCTCGCTCCTCATTGCTATCTCACACACTCAACTAACTTGTTCTGAGTGAAAATCCAGTGAGCGCAATAGCTGCCTGCTCCTGAGCCCTTCATTTCTGCCCTGAATGTCGACAAAGTGTCCTGCGATGTGTGACATCTACTCCACAGAGACCTCTCTTTTCATAATGTTTATGTTCCAAAGAATGGCTTCCACCTAGAAGGCTGACAGAGGATGGTACTGGACCTGTTGCTTTTAGGGAATCCAATAGAGTCTAAAGCTCCATGGAAGTTTAGGGACTGGTTCCTGGGGGGACCAGCCAACCTGTTTTGTATTTGGAGCTGGAAGACACCAGGAGTGGAGACATGGCATGATTCCAGAGGACCCGAAGTTTGGAGTAGCCATCCTCAACATCCTCATGGGAGCCATGCTCTAACAGCAGCACTGAGCAGGAGTTACCTTGTGTCACCAGACGCGACATTGTGTGCTAAAGGTAGTTGGCTGTGTCTATTTTGTGCATCAGGCACAACCTTAGTTTTGGTAAAATATGAGAGTGAGAGTGAGTGATCATTACCCATGTTATCTGGTTCTATAAAGTCATCTGTCCTGTCACTGGAGCGAATGAAAATGCACCGATTAGGGGCTCACAAAGACAGTCTTAGGACAGCCTTTTCTTTTGTCTGGTGTGTCTTCTTCAGGCTGTACAACGAGTGTATTTGTTGGGTGTCGATGGCCACTGTTCTTCAATGGGGAGAGTGGTGACAAGAAATATCATCAACACAACACGGGCCCAGACCTGGGGTTCTGTCACAGAAGATCCCATTGGTCATTTGACAATAGTTCTGAGAGTTAATTTTTAATTTTTTCTTATTATTTTTATTACGTTAGTATTTAAAAATATTTCTGAAATCACAGGAGGACAGCTGTTATCGGACATACTGTCACTGGTTGATCTGCTTGTCCGATGCTTGCGAGTCATCTCAGAGGATGATTGCCTGCCCCTCCAGATTTAATCACTGCGTGGTTTCAGATTTGACTGTGCTTGAGGGTGTGTGGCGGCGTGTGTGCTGCCTGATAGCAATGAGTGGTGCTCACTGTGGCTACTGTGCTCTTGAGCCCAGCTGATTTAGGGCAGAGCCAGGGCAGCTGGGGGGCAGTCAGGAGGAAGGGATCCAACGTGGCACATGCGTGATTTTCTGGTCAATAGTTGCAGAGAATCACAGGAATTATTTTTCTCTGGTGTCTCTGTCTGAAAGCGAATTTTGCGATTTTGCTTTTGTTATTATATTTGTTTTCATTTTTATGTCTATTATTTAAATTGAAGTACAATTAACATGTAGTTTATATCCATTTCAGGTGTACAATATGATTCAATAATTCTATACATTTCTTAGTGCCCATCAGGGTAAGTGTGTCTTTTTTATTTTTAAAGATTATTTATTTATTTATTTGGCAGACAGAGATCACAAGTAGGCAGAGAGAGGGGGGAAGCAGGCTCCCTGCTGAGCAGAGAGCCAGATGCAGACCCACTGAACCACCCAGGTGCCCGAGGATAAGTGTGCTCTTAATTCCCTTTATATTACTCATTCCCCATGAATTTCCTCTCTGACAACCACCAGTTTGTTTTTCTGTATTTGAGTCTTTTTGTTTGTTTGTTTCATTTTTTCTTTATTCATTTATTTTGTTTCTTAAATAATGAATGAATGAAATCATATGTATTTTTGTCTTTCTCTAACTGACTTATTTCCCTTAGCATTATACCTCTATATCTATCCATGTTGTTGCAAATGGCAAGATTCCATTCTTCTTTATGGCTGAGTAATATTGATTTTATATATATCTATACATCTAGATACATATCTCACATCTTTTTCACTTGGGTTGCTTTCTCATCTAAGCAAAGATACTGAGCCCTAACTCTTCTTTGGGTCTTAATTTCCTTATGAAATATTCTGTGCCATGCAAAACATTTTATTAAATAAATTTGCATGCTCTTCTCTTAATCTGTCCTTGATAGTTTAATTTTTAGACCTACCTGGAGACCCTAAAAGGGTTGGCAGAAACTTTCTTCCTATATATCAGCTACTGTTCTATTATTATTAATTATATTATCAACTGAGAATGTACTTTTTGTGATTTAAATTTTATTACTTCAGACTTGTTATGATTTGTAGTCCAGAATGTGGTCTTTCATGTGCATTTGAGATAACTTGGGTTCTATTCTTAGAGGGAATGTTCTGTGAGCATCCATTGCTCAAGCTGGTTCTAAGTGCTGTTCAGTTCACCCATAACATATTTGATTTTCTGACTTTTTTTTTCTATCAATTAGTGAGTGAGGAATACTTAAATCTCTACCTAAAACTATGTTTTTACACCTTTTCTTTGAGATTTATGAGTTTTGCTTATGTGTTTTTAATGGATAAAAATTAAATCATAAAATGTAAAGTGATTTTAAAGCAAAAAATTCAGAGGAATATAGTCCATTCACAGTGTTGTACAACTAATATCTCTGTCTAGTTCAAAAATATTTCTATCACTCAAAAAAGCAATCTCATACCTATTAAGCATTCTCCTATCTCCCTGCTCCTCAGTGCTTAAAGACCATAATTATGTTTTCTGTGTCTGTCTTTACTTATTCTGGATATTTTGCATAAATGGAAGTACACAAAATGTAACTTTTGTGACTCATTTCTTTCACTTAGCTTGATTTCAGTGTTCATTGACATTGCAGAATGGATCAGCACTTGATTACTGATCAATCTCTGCTTGTTACATATTTATTCTGATTTTCGATTTCTTCTTTAGTCAGTCTTGGTAGTGTGTGTTTCTAGCAATTTTTCTATTTCATCTAAGTTATCCAGTGTGTTAGTGTACAGTTGTTCACATTATTCTCTTATAATCATATTTTATTTTTGTAAGTTCAGATGTAATGACCCCATTTTAATTTCCTATTTCAGTTACTTGATGTTTATCTCTTTTTCTTAGTCTAGCTAAAAGGTTTGTCAATTTTGTTGATCCTTTCAAAAGTCAAGTTCTGGTTTCATTAGTCCTTTCTGTTTTCCATCCTGTATTTCATTAATTCCTGCTTATGGTGACTATTTGCATGAAGTATATTTTCCATACTTTCTTTTTTTTTTTTTTTAAAGATTTTATTTATTTATTTGACAGAGAGAAATCACAAGTAGATGGAGAGGCAGGCAGAGAGAGAGAGAGAGAGGGAAGCAGGCTCTCCGCTGAGCAGAGAGCCCAATGCGGGACTCGATCCCAGGACTCTGAGATCATGACCTGAGCCGAAAACAGCGGCTTAACCCACTGAGCCACCCAGGCGCCCTATTTTCCATACTTTCACTTTCAATATATTTGTATCTTTTAATATCAAGTGAATCTATTGTAAGAAGTGCATATTTAATAATTAAAAAATACACTGAGCCAATCCTTAAATTTGATTAATGAATTTAATCTATTTATATTTATATTAATAAAGGACTTAACTCCTGTCATTTTGTTATTTACTTTCTCTATGTCTTTTTCCTTTTCTATACCTCATTTTCTATGATGGCTGTTTTTGGGGGATTTAATTGATTTTTCTTTTTGTAGTGTATCATATTGATTTCCTTCTCATTTCAACTTCTATACATTTTTAGGTAATTTTTAGTGGTTACCACTGGAATTACAATTAACACTATAGACATGAAATGCTCTAATTTGAATTGATGCCAGTTTAGTTTCAACAGATTAAAAAATCTCTGATCCTGTGCTGTCTTCTCCTTTATGTTGTTGTTGTCTAAAATTACATTTTTATACATTGTACACTGATTTAGATATATTTATAATCATTGTTTTATGCATTTGTCTTTTAAATATGTAGGAATTAAAATGAACAATTATAAACTGAAATTGTAAACTAAAAATACAATACTGCTAACTTTTATATTGGCCTACATATTTACCATTACCAGAGCTATTTGTATGGCCTTGACTTACCATTCAGTGTCTTCTCGCTTCAGCTTGAAATTGATGGTTGTTGTTCTTATTCACACCAAGAAAAATGCCTTGAATGACCTTGTTTTTGTCTCTGTGCTTGACTGTGGGTCCTTCCTGTGTTATACTTCCTGGAGAGGTGGTCTTTTTGCATCTCTTGCTGCTTTCATCCTCAGTCCTTGGCAGTAGTCCCAGTCTTCACAAATATTCTTTGTCCTTCCACATGGGTAGAGTATCTTTTACTTTCCCCACTTTGTTCCTTTGTTTCCAGTGTGTACCTACTAACATCTGAGACTTATGATTTTGAGGCCTTTCCTCTGGATTATATGGAGCTCTGCATTATATGTCTCAGAGAAGACTAAGTGAGTCCTGTTTCTACTTCAGGCATTTGTCTTTTCCAGTTTTTGAGTTGTTTGCTTGCCATGAAAATACCATTTCTGATGCGGTCAAGAAAGTCACTGATATGGAGTTTGTTCAGGTTTTGTCTTTTAAGAATGGAACAATAGCTTTCTAACTCTATGTCTCTGAGGTGAATGTTCTTTTCTTTTCTTTCTTTCTTTCTTTTTTTTGTCTTTTTTTTCTCTTTTATTTATTTTCAGCATAGCAGTATTCATTATTTTTGCACCACACCCAGTGCTCCATGCAATCCATGCCCTCTCTAATACCTACCACCTGGTTCCCCCAACCTCCCACCCCCTGCCCCTTCAAAACCCTCAGATTGTTTTTCAGAGTCCATAGTCTCTCATGGTTCACCTCCCCTTCCAATTTCCCTCAACTCCCTTCTCCTCTCTAACACCCCATGTCCTTCATGCTATTTGTTATGCTCCACAAATAAATGAAACCATATGATAATTGACTCTCTCTGCTTGGCTTATTTCACTCAGCATAATCTCTCCCAGTCCCGTCCATGTTGCTACAAAAGTTGGTTATTCATCCTTTCTGATGGAGGCATAATACTCCATAGTGTATATGGACCATATCTTCCTTATCCATTCGTCCATTGAAGGGCATCTTGGTTCTTTCCACAGTTTGGCGACCATGGCCATGGCTGCTATGAACATTGGGTTACAGATGGTGAATGTTCTTTTCATTCTCTTGTTTGATTTTCACCATGTGTGGTAGCTAATCCTCATGTTTTGTGCTTCAGTTGAGATGGTTCTATTTTTTGAAGATAGATATATATTTCTGCTTCTTATTCCCTTTCTAAAAATTGTAGTATAGTTGAGACACAACAGTACATTAGTGTCAAATGCACAACATAGAGATTCAACATATAATGTTATGTTATGCTTACACTGTATTATGCTTATTGCAAGTGTAGCTACCACTTGTCACCATATGACGCTATTACAATATCATTGATTATATTACTGATGCTTTACTTTTCATTCTCATGATGTATTCATTCCATAACTGAAAGCCTTCACCCATTTTGCTCATCCTCCTACCCCCTTCCATGTGGCAACCATCGGTTTGTTCTCTGTATTTATAGGATTGATTCTGCTTTCATTCATTTGTTAATTTTTTTGGGATCCCACATATAGTGAACTCATATTTGTCTTCCTATTTGTCTGCTATTTGTTTTTATCTATCTGACTTATTTCATCTAGTATATATCTTCTATGTCCTATTCTCTCTTATATGGAATGCATTTGTGGGAGAAGAGGCAGTATCATCTTACTCTATCACTTTATGTATTTATTTATTTAAAATTTCCTCCTTTTTATTCATCAGAGAAAAAAGTTACCACAATTGAAACTAAGCCTGTCTCAATAACATTAGCATGTACAAACATATACCCAACAATGCTGCTAACTTATTATGGCAAATTCAGTAATCAAAAGATCCAGGAAAAAGAGAAAACTCAAACATTTTCTTTGTTATCATTTCCTTAATGATAGCTCAAGAACCTATGATTTCTCTCATAAAACTCTAAGAGCACATCAGGTAGGTCCAGGAAATATTTTAGCCCAAGGAAGCTTTTTTTTTTTTTTTTTTTTAAGATTTTATTTATTTATCGGGGGTGGGGAGAGCGAGCACAGGCAGACAGAATGGCAGACAGAATGGCAGGCAGAGGCAGAGGGAGAAGCAGGCTCCCCGCTGAGCAAGGAGCCCGATGTGGGACTCGATCCCAGGACGCCGGGATCATGACCTGAGCCGAAGGCAGCTGCTTAACCAACTGAGCCACCCAGGCGTCCCCAAGGAAGCTTTTAATGTAGAATATTATTACTTTAGATATTAGAAGATATTCAGATATATTATTAATCTGAAAATTCATTATTTGCAACAAGCCTCTATGCCTTACAGAATTATTTTTTATAAACAACTATTACTTAGATTAAAATTTTTACATTTGAAAATGCAGACTTTTTATTCTCTTTTTTTCTTTCTTTAAATTTCTTTTAAGTGTTCCAGAATTCATTGTTTATGCACCACGCCCAGTGCTCCATGCAATATGTGCACTTCGTAATACCCACCACCCCTCCAAAGTCCTCAGATTGTTTTTCAGAGTCCACAGTCTCTCGTGGTTCATCTCCCCCTCCAATTTCCCCCAAACTCCCTTCTCTCTCCATCTCCCCATGTCCTCTGTGTTATTCCTTATGCTCCACATATTTGTGGAGTGAAACCATATGGTAATTGACTCTCTCTGCTTGACTTATTTCCCTCAGCATAATCTCCTCCAGTCCTGTCGATGTTGATACAAAAGTTGGGTATTCATCATTTCTGATGGAGGCATAATACTCCATTGTATATATGGACCACATCTTCCTTATCCTTTTGTCTGTTGAAGGGCATCTTTGTTCTTTCTACTGTTTGGTGACTGTGACCAATGCTGCTATGAACATTGGGGTACAGATGGCCCTTCTGTTCACTACATCTGCATCTTTGGGGTAAATACCCAATAGTGCAATTGCAGGGTTATAGGGTAGCTCTAGTTTTAATTTTTTGAGGAACATCCACACTGTTTTCCAAAGTGGCTGCACCAACTTGCATTCCCACCAACAGTGTAAGAGGGTTCCCCTTTCTCCACATCCTCTTCAACACATGTTGTTAACTGTCTTGTTAATTCTGGCCAATCTAACTGTGTAAGGTGATCTCTTGATGTGGTTTTGACTTGAATGTCTCTGATGGCCAGTGATGATGAACATTTTTTCATTTATCTGATAGCCATTTGTATGTCTTCATTGGAGAAGTGTCTCTTCATGTCTTCTGTCCATCTTTTGACACGATTATCTATTTTGTGTGTGTTGAGTTTGAGGAGTTCATTATGGATCCTTGATATCAGCCGTTTGTCTGTAGTATCATTTGCAAATATCTTCTTCCATTCTATGGGGTGCCTCTTTGTTTTGTTGACTCTTTCCTTTGCTGTGGAGAATCTTTTGATCTTGATGAAGTCCCAAAAATTCATTTTCACTTTTGTTTCCTTTGCCTTTGGAGACATATCTGGAAAGAGTTTCTGTGGCCAATGTTGAGGAGGTTACTCCCTATGTTCTCCTCTAGGAATCTGATGGATTCCTGCCTCATGTTGAGGCCTTTTGTCCATTTCGAGTTTATCCTTGTGTGTGGTGTAAGAGAATGGTCGAGTTTCATTCTTCTACACATAGCTGTCTATTTTTCTCAGCACAATTTATTGAAGAGACTGTCTTTTTTCCACTGTATCTTTTTTCCTGCTTTGTCAAAGATTATTTGACTATAGAGTTGAGGGTCCATATCTGAGCTCTCTACTCTGTTCCACTGGTCTATGTGCCTGTTTTAAAAAATAAAAATTAAAAAAAAATACAGACTATTGAGAATTTTTTTCTATTACTCCACCACTTTAAAACCAGATTTTAGCATTGTTTTGATGCAAATTTACTTAATCCATTGTGTAGGAACATTAATATATTCTTATTATTAGAAAAGAGAGAGCCTGGTAACAAGACTTAATTTGCTGCCAGAATAAGTTACTACAAATCCTTTGTTTTATGTTATTAAATAAATTATTAAAAAAATAAGTCTTACCTCTGACAAAAGCTTTTACTTTTTACATTCACTCAGAAAATTTGGAAGAAAGTTAGTCGAAGATAATATGGTGGCTTAAGAGGAAAGAAGAAAGGATGAACAATTTACTATTAAACATTAAACTTTTGGGTAAAGTGGGGAGTTGCTAATAATTATTTTTAAAAAGATTTTTATTTATTTGTGAAAGAGAAAATGAATGAGAGAGAGAGAGAAAGAGAGAGAAAGCACAAGCAGGGAGCCCAATGTGGGGCTCTATCCCAGGACACTGATCATAACCTGAGCTGAAGGCAGATGCTTAACTGACTGAGTGACCCAGGTGTCCCTCACCAGTAATTTTTTTTTTAATTTTTTATTTTTTATAAACATATATTTTTATCCCCAGGGGTACAGGTCTGTGTTCACCAGGTTTACACACTTCACAGCACTCACCAAAGCACATACGCTCCCCAATGTCCA
Source organism: Mustela nivalis (assembly GCF_964662115.1). NCBI lineage: Eukaryota > Metazoa > Chordata > Mammalia > Carnivora > Mustelidae > Mustela > Mustela nivalis. The sequence continues at coordinate 111,921,382 of NC_139021.1, forward strand.
TAATCCCACCCCCTTCTCCCAAAACCCCTCCCCCCAGCAAACCTCAGTTTGTTTTGTGAGATTAAGAGTCACTTATGGTTTGTCTCCCTCCCAATTCCATCTTGTTTCATTTATTCTTCTCCTACCCACTTAAGCTCCCATGTTGCATCACCACTTCCTCTTATCAGGGAGATCATATGATAGTTGTCTTTCTCTGCTTGACTTATTTCGCTAAGCATGATACGCTCTAGTTCCATCCATGTTGTCGCAAATGGCAAATTTCATTTCTTTTGATGGCTGCATAGTATTCCATTGTGTAAATATAACACGTCTTCTTCATACATTCATCTCTTGATGGAAATCTAGGTTCTTTCCATAGTTTGGCTATTGTGGACATTGCTGCTATAAACATTCGGGTGCATGTGCCCCTTTGGATCACTACGTTTGTATCTTTAGGGTAAATACCCAGTAGTGCAATTGCTGGGTCATTGGGCAGTTCTATTTTCAACATTTTGAGGAACCTCCATGCTGTTTTCCAGAGAGGCTGCACCAGCTTGCATTCCCACCAACAGTGTAGGAGGGTTCCCCTTTCTCCGCATCCTCGCCAGCATCTGTCATTTCCTGACTTGTTGATTTTAGCCATTCTGACTGGTGTGAGGTGATATCTCATTGTGGTTTTGATTTGTATTTCCCTGATGCCGAGTGATATGAAGCACTTTTTCATGTGTCTGTTGGCCATCTGGATGTCTTCTTTGCAGAAATGTCTGTTCATGTCCTCTGCCCATTTCTTGATTGGATTATTTGTTCTTTGGGTGTTGAGTTTGCTAAGTTCTTTATAGATTCTGGACACTAGTCCTTTATCTGATATGTCGTTTGCAAATATCTTCTCCCATTCTGTCAGTTGTCTTTTGATTTTGTTAACTGTTTCCTTTGCTGTGCAAAAGCTTTTGATCTTGATGAAATCCCAATAGTTGATTTTGCCCTTGCTTCCCTTGCCTTTGGCGTTGTTCCTAGGAAGATGTTGCTGCGCCTGAGGTCAAAGAGGTTGCTGCCTGTGTTTTCTCAAGGATTTTGATGGATTCCTTTCACACATTGAGGTCTTTCATCCATTTTGAGTCTATTTTTTGTGTGTGGTGTAAGGAAATGGTCCAATTTCATTTTTCTGCATGTGGCTGTCCAATTTTCCCAGCACCATTTATTGAAGAGGCTGTCTTTTTTCCATTGGACATTCTTTCCTGCATTGTCGAAGATTAGTTGACTGTAGAGTTGAGGGTCTATTTCTGGGCTCTCTATTCTGTTCCATTGATCTATGTGTCTGTTTTTGTGCCAGTACCATGCTGTCTTGATGATGACAGCTTTGTAATAGAGCTTGAAGTCTGGAATTGTGATGCCGCCAACATTGGATTTCTTTTTCAATATTCCTTTGGCTATTCGAGGTCTTTTCTAGTTCCATATAAATTTTAGAATTATTTGTTCCATTTCTTTGAAAAAGATGGATGGTACTTTGATAGGAATTGCATTAAATGTGTAGATTGCTTTAGGTAGCATAGACATTTTCACAATATTTATTCTTCCAATCCAGGAGCATGGAACATTTTTCCATTTCTTTGTGTCTTCCTCAATTTCTTTCATGAGTACTTTATAGTTTTCTGAGTATAGATTCTGTGTCTCTTTGGTTAGGTTTATTCCTAGGTATCTTATGGTTTTGGGTGCAATTGTAAATGGGATTGACTCCTTAATTTCTCTTTCTTCTGTCTTGCTGTTGGTGTAGAGAAATTCAACTGATTTCTGTGCATTGATTTTATATCCTGACACTTTACTGAATTCCTGTATAAGTTCTAGCAGTTTTGGAGTGGAGTCTTTTGGGTTTTCCACATATAGTATCATATCATCTGCGAAGAGTAATAATTTGACTTCTTCTTTGCCAATTTGGATGCCTTTAATTTCCTTTTGTTGTCTGATTGCTGAGGCTAGGACCTCTAGTACTATGTTGAATAGCAGTGGTGATAATGGACATCCCTGCCGTGTTCCTGACCTTAGAGGAAAAGCTTTCAGTTTTTCTCCATTGAGAATGATATTTGCGGTGGGTTTTTCATAAATGGCTTTGATGATATTGAGGTATGTGCCCTCTATCCCTACACTTTGAAGAGTTTTGATCAGGAAGGGATGCTGTACTTTGTCAAATGCTTTTTCAGCATCTATGGAGAGAATCATATGGTTCTTGTTCTTTCTTTTATTGATGTGTTGTATCACATTGACTGATTTGCGGATGTTGAACCAACCCTGCAGCCCTGGAATAAATCCCACTTGGTCGTGGTGAATAATCCTTTTAATGTACTGTTTAATCCTATTGGCTAGTATTTTGGTGAGAATTTTTGCATCTGTCTTCATCAAGGATATTGGTCTATAGCACTCTTTTTTTATGGGATCCTTGTCTAGTTTTGGGATCAAGGTGATGCTGGCCTCATAAAATGATTTTGGAAGTTTTCCTTCCATTTCTATTTTTTGGAACAGTTTCAGGAGAATAGGAATTAGTTCTTCTTTAAATGTTTGTAGAATTCCCCCGGGAAGCTGTCTGGCCCTGGGCTTTTGTTTGTTTGGAGATTTTTAATGACTGTTTCAATATCCTTACTGGTTATGGGTCTGTTCAGGCTTTCTACTTCTTCCTGGTTCAGTTGTGGTAGTTTATATGTTTCTAGGAATGCATCCATTTCTTCCAGATTGTCAAATTTGTTGGCGTAGAGTTGCTCATAGTATGTTCTTCTAATAGTTTGTATTTCTTTGGTGTTAGTTGTGATCTCTCCTCTTTCATTCATGATTTTATTTATTTGGGTCCTTTCTCTTTTCTTTTTGATAAGTCGGGCCAGGGGTTTATCAATTTTATTAATTCTTTCAGAGAACCAGCGCCTAGTTTCGTTGATTTGCTCTATTGTCTTTTTGGTTTCTATTTCATTGATTTCTGCACTGATCATTATGATTTCTCTTCTCCTGCTTGGCTTTGGGTTTCTTTCTTGTTCTTTCTCCAGCTCCTTTAGTTGGAGGGTTAGGTTGTGTACCTGAGACCTTTCTTGTTTCTTGAGAAAGGCTTGTACCGCTATATATTTTCCTCTCAGGACTGCCTTTGTTGTGTCCCACAGATTTTGAACCATTGTATTTTCATTGTCATTTGTTTCCATGATTTTTTTCAATTCTTCTTTAATTTCCCAGTTGACCCATTCATTCTTTAGAAGGATGCTGTTTAGTCTCCAATGTATTTGGGTTCTTTTCAAACTGCCTTTTGTGGTTGAGTTCTAGCTTTAGAGCATTGTGGTCTGAAAATATGCAGGGAATGATCCCAATCTTTTGATACCGTTTGAGTCCTGATTTAGGACCTAGGATGTGATCTATTCTGGAGAATGTTCCATGCGCACTAGAGAAAAATGTGTATTCTGTTGTTTTGGGATGAAATGTTCTGAATATATCTGTGATGTCCATCTGGTCCAGTGTGTCGTTTAAGGCTTTCATTTCTTTGCTGATTTGCTTGGATGATCTGTCCATTTCAGTGAGTGTTAAAGTCCCCTACTATTATTGTATTATTGTTGATGTGTTTCTTTGATTTTGTTATTAATTGGTTTATATAGTTGGCTGCTCCCACGTTGGGGGCATAGATATTTATAATTGTTAGATCTTCTTGTTGGACAGACCCTTTGAGTATGATATAGTGTCCTTCCTCCTCTCTTATTATAGTCTTTGGCTTAAAATATAATTGATGTGATATAAGGATTGCCACTCCTGCTTTCTTCTGATGTCCATTAGCATGGTAAATCCTTTTCCACCCCTCACTTTAAGTCTGGAGGTGTCTTCGGGCTTAAAATGAGTTTCTTGGAGGCCACTTATAAATGGGTTTTGTTTTTATTTTATCCATTCTTATACCCTGTGTCTTTTGATTGGGGCATTTAGCCCATTAACATTCAGGGTAACTATTGAGAGATATGAATTTAGTGCCATTGTATTGCCTGTAAGGTGACTGTTACTGTATTTGGTCTCTGTTCCTTTCTGATCTACCACGTGTAGGCTCTCTCTTTGCTTAGAGGACCCTTTCAATATTTCCTGTAGAGCTGGTTTGGTGTTTGCAAATTCTTTCATTTTTTGTTTGTCCTGGAAGCTTTTAATCTCTCCTTCTATTTTCAATGATAGCCTAGCTGGATATAGTATTCTTGGCTGCATGTTTTTCTCATTTAGTGCTCTGAAAATATCATGCCAGCTCTTTCTGGCCTGCCATGTCTCTGGATAAGTCAGCTGCCAATCTAATATTTTACCATTGTATGTTACAGACTTCTTTTCCGGGGCTGCTTTCAGGATTTTCTCTTTGTCACTGAGACTTGTTAATTTTACTATTAGGTGACAGGTTGTGGGCCTATTCTTATTGATTTTGAGGGGCATTCTCTGAAACTCCTGAATTTTGATGCTCGTTCCCTTTGCCATATTGGGGAAATTCTCCCCAATAATTCTCTCCAGTATACCTTCTGCTTCCCTCTCTCTTTCTTCTTCTTCTGGAATCCCAATTATTATAATGTTGTTTTGTCTTATGGTGTCACTTATCTCTTGAATTCTCCCCTCGTGGTCCAGTAGCTGTTTGTCCCTCTTTTGCTCAGCTTCTTTATTCTCTGCCATTTGGTCTTCTATATCACTAATTCTTTCTTTGCTTCATTTATCCTAGCAGTGAGAGCCTCCATTTTTGATTACACCTCATTAATAGCTTTTTTTTTTAATTTAAACTTGGTTAGATTTTAGTTCTTTTATTTCTCCAGAAAGGGCATTTATATCTCCCGAGAGGGTTTCTCTAATATCTTCCATGCCTTTTTTGAGCCTGGCTAGAACCTTGAGAATTGTCATTCTGAACTCTAGATCTGACATATTACCAATGTCTGTATTGATTAGGTCCCTAGCCTTCAGTTACTGCCTCTTGTTCTTTTTTTTTTGTGGTGAATTTTCCATCTTGTCATTTTGTCCAGATAAGAGTATATGAAGGAGCAAGTAAAATACTAAAAGTGTGGCAACAACCCCAGGAAAATATGCTTTAACCAAATCAGAGAGATCCTAAATGGTGAGCGGGGAGAAAGGGGATAAAAAGAGGTTCAAAAAGGAAGAAAAAAAAAGAAAATAAAAGAATTAAAATAAAATAAAATTAATAAAGAAAAATATATAAAAATATATATATATATATTAGATAAACTAGTTAAAAAACGTTAAAAAAGAAAAAGCTAAATGTTACACAAAAACTTTACCAGAAGACAAGAAAAAAAAACGAAAAAGAAAAAAATTAAATTAACTGCAAGACTAAAAAAATCACAGGGAAAAAGCCATGAGTTCCGTGCTTTGCTTTCTCTTCCTCTGGAATTTTGCTGCTCTCCTTGGTATTGAAACCACACTCCTTGGTAGGTGAACTTGGTCTCGGCTGGATTTCCTGTTGATCTTCTGGGGGAGGGGCCTGTTGTAGTGATTCTCAAGTGTCTTTGCCCCAGGCAGTATTGTACCACCCTTACCAGGGGCCGGGGTGAGTAATCCGCTCGGGTTTGCTTTCAGGAGCTTTTGTTCCCTGAGCGCTTTCCATAGAGTTCTGGAGGACGGGTATACAAATGGCGGCCTCCTGGTCTCCAGCCCGGAGGAGCCGAGAGCCCAGGGCCCCACTCCTCAGTGCGCCCTCAGAGAACAGCGCCCAGTCACTCCCGTCTGCCTGACCTCCGGCCGTACTCCGAGCTCACCGAGCCTGTGACCGGTTCAAGGTAACCCCGAGCTGCGAGCTTACTGTCGGCTCTGTCTCCGTAGCCGGCTTTCCCGTTCCAATACCCGCAAGCTCTGTGACACTCAGACACCCCCGATCCTTCTGTGACCCTGCGGGACCTGAGGCCACGCTGACCCCGCGTGGGCTTCGGCCCGGTTTAGCCTCTGGAGCGATGTCCCTCAGCAGAACAGACTTTTAAAAGTCCTGATTTTGTGCGCCGTTGCTCCGCTGCTTGCTGGGAGCCGGCTCCTCCCCCTGGGGTCTATCTTCCCGTGGCTTTGGATTCACTTCTCCGCCGGTCCTACCTTTCAGAAAGTGGTTGTTTTTCTGTTTCCGGAATTGCTGTTCTTCTTCTCTTCGATCTGCCAATGGATTTTCAGGTGTTTGCAATCTTTAGATAAGCTATCTAGCTGATCTCCGCCTAGCTGAAGTAGTCTCAGCCTGCTACTTCTCTGCCATCTTGACTCCCTTCCCCCTCACTAGTAAATTTAAAAAATAATTTATGATTGAATGTCTTCCAGGAATTGTCCAAGAACTTATCTGATTGTATTATGACCTGTTTGATAACAAAGCCTTCAGATTTGTCATATTTACGCTTATGCATTCATGACAAATATCTTAGGGAACACTTTTTTTTGTTGTTGCTTAAGATTTTATTTATTTATTTGACAGAGAGAGAGAGAAAGAGAGAGAGGGAACACAAGGAGGGAAGAGGGAGGGGGGAAGCAGGCTTCCTGCTGAGCAGGGAGCTCCACGCAGGGCTCCATCCCTGGACTCTTTGATCATGACCTGAAGGCAGATGCATAATGACTGAGCCACCCAGGTGCTCCAACACTTTTGTTTTTTATGACTTATATTTTTCTTTTTCTTTTTCTTTTCTTTTTTTTAAAAGATTTTATTTATTTTACAGATATTACAAACAGGCAGAGAGGCAGGCAGAGAGAGAGCAGAGAGAGAGGAGGAAGCAGGCTCCCTGCTGAGCAGAGAGCCCGATGCGGGGCTTGATCCCAGGACCCTGAGATCATGACCTGAGCCGAAGACAGCAGCTTACCCCACTGAGCCACCCAGGCGCCCCATGACTTATATTTTTCTTAACACATAGGTCTAATATGATTAAAATATTTCCAAATTATTTGGATGCAATTTTGTGTTAAAATATTGGTAGAGATTAGAGAAAGCAAAATAGAATGGAACTATGGTAAACATCTGGTATATACCTCTGTGCTGGAAGGTAAATATAAACTAAAAATCCCATATTTAAAAACTTAAGAATTTAAATCCATAGGATCCATATTCATTGCCAGCTTCTAAGTACTAGCACATCTGTTGGATGATTCATGCAGTAAGCATAGTTTATCAAGAGAATTCTGAAATTACACAGAAGGTAGCTTCATCACCCCAAAAGAGTAAATTTTCAGGAAGGAGAATCTTTATGGACTTTTCTTAAGCACCACAAAAGAAAATCAGGTCATAAAACTTATCTCTCCCAATGCACAGAGAGTTCATAATGCTCTGAATCCCAGTAAGTAATGTGAAATTCACTGTTTTTCTTGTCTATGATGCAAACATTTAGTGTTTTTGTGAAGTGTACATATGATATTAAATTTTACACATATAGGTTGCTTGCTATGTGTCTAAATGTCATTTACAAAATAGGTCTCCTTGTAGTTATGTTTATTACAGAAAACTCTGAAAAATAAAGGTCAGGCAATGAATGAATGAATAAGATCCCTTATATTTTTGCATTATATAGCATTTGTTATATATCACTATAATATATATTATCCTTCTATTTTATTAAATACTTGGGCAAGGTCATTCATATTTTTAAGAATGTCAATAAACACACACTTTAGTACTCTTTGAGAGAAAGTTCAGTATCAATTAAACCTTCCAGTTGCATAGTACTTTCTTTGTTAGGAACATACCTAAGGAAACAACCATAGAGAGATCCAAATTTTAAGCATTATTTATAAGAGTGAAATATGGTAAGTGGCCCCAAGTGTCCAACAGTTATAGGCTGATTTATGGCATGTTTGGCAGGCAGTCAAGGTCTGATCCCTCAGGGGCAGAGCAGGGCACAGGGCAGGGGGAGTGTGGAGAAGATAGTTAAGAAACACCACAAAACCTTTCAGCATTTAATCTCAGAAAGCCAGCACAGATTAAAGGAGAAAGGAAAGTGTAGGTGAATACCATGGACTTCAAAGAAGATGATTTTGAGAGGTAGGGATGGAGCCAGAGCTATGAGAGGGAAGAGGGTTCTCTCTGAAGAGAGGTGTGTGGGTGAGGTTAAAAAAACACACACACTATTGATACTGAAGAATGTGTTTGGCTCCTCATGGAAGATGATAGGAGCAGCATGCCAGGATATAATAAGCTATTTTTCTCTATAAAGGGTATTACATGGGGCCCAGTTAATGGGCACTGGTTCTGCTTGCTGAGGAAATTGACTTGTCATGGCTTCTGCAGTCCCCAGAGTGATGGTCCAGGTTGCGGATATTGTCACCATAATCAATCAGCAGAGGTGGGGAGGCTCTGCACTGTGGTGCCAGCTGTGTAAGAGAGATCACTTCACTGAGTACAAGCAGGGCTGGATCCAGAGCCATGGGAGCTCTGAGCTCTTGCGGCTGCAGTAACCACTGGGTGCTCTTACTGGAAAATTGGAGAGTGAGAAAAAAGAGATAAATCCTTCTTTTCCCGCCTGCAGCCCCGTACTGTCCCAAGAACTGGTGGTATGACTAGCATCTCTGAAATGACCCTCCATGATTGAGCACTGGCTGCACTTGCTGCCACGGGTTGGTGTGATGATCAGTGCTCCCTTCCCTACATGATCTCTCTCCTTCCCTGCTTTCCCTCTCTTCTGCTTCCTTGAGATTTCAATCCCTAATACCATGTCAGTATGTCAGCTGATCCTCAGGGAACCAGAGATTTATGGTTTGTAAAGACAAGTCTTCAGAACAGAGAACAGAATAAAAATAAAAAGCAAAGCACATAAATCACATGATGGGCTTATGAGGCACTTGAATATTTAACTGAACAGAAATAAAGGGGAATGAGATAGTGGGGAATAAAGCTCCATGTACTAGATTGTTGAGAAGGAAAGTACTCAAAGTAATTAGAGGGAAAAGAATTGAAGTAGAAACAATTCTAGGTTAGATGTCAAGATTAATTTTCTGTTACTAAGGTTGCTCTTAAAGAATCAGTGAGCCAGTCAACAATCACTTACTGAACTCCTGCAGACTTAGGAAGCATGTTGGGCAGGATGGACTCTCCTTCGGATAGTTCTAAATTGGGGGGAAAAAAAAAACCCTCAAAGAAACACGAGAAAATTTAATCCTTAAAAAAAGAAAACAAGCACAGAGTTTCACAGACCTCTTTCTAGATTCTCATTCTATGACTGTGCAGTTTAGAAACACACACACACACACACACACACACACACACACACACACACACACCAAAAACAACAACCAAGAGCCTCTTCCAGCCTTCGGACAGAACAAAAGAGAAGATGCCTAAAGTCTCTTGAGAATAACAGATCTCATGATCAAGGCAGGAGACACACTGATTAGGGAAATGAGACTTGGAAACGAGAAAAGGAAGAATCAAAGGTGGCAGATGTACAAAGAGAAAAATAGAATGGCCTACATTCAGGACAAATGATCAGAGAAAAGAGAGAAATAAGACATCTACAAAGACCAAAAATCAAATTCATAATGAGCAAATTAAGAGAGGACATGTCATAAAACACAATGACAATCATTTACTCCCTGCAATGTACCAGTTCTGAACTATATGGGGAAGATATTAAAGTATTCATGTGACTATAGATCATGGAGTTGTGCTTCTGAAGATTTGGTCTTAGTTACCACCAAGGAACTAAGACTACACCTACAGCCTTCTGTTGCTCTCAAGGTAGAAAATTTTTTATTACCTGAGTGCTCTCAGGTCCTTAAAGTGTCTGTGGAAAAAGATTTATGCTTAGTATTGGAACACCCAGCAAAGAAAATTGGATTCCTTCCATAAAACTACAAAGATAGTCAAACTGTTTTCTAAGACTCTTTAACTTTTTTATTTTTATTTTTAAAAGATTATTTATTTATTTATTTATTTATTTGACAGAGAGAGAGAGAGAAATCACAAGCAGGCAGAAGTAGGCAGAGAGGCAGGCAAAGAGAGAGAGAGGGAAGCAGGTTCCCTGCTGAGCAGAGAATCTGACATGGGGCTCAAGCCCAGGACCCTGGGATCATGACCTGAGACGAAGGCAGAGGCTTATATCACTGAGCCACTGGGGCACCCCTCTAAGACTCTTTTAAATAAGAAATTCAACCATTCTCTCTTTCTAAATAACTTGATGTGTTTATAAATAGAAGGGTTTATTATAGAGTTCATTATAGAGCTACAATTCTTGGTCTTTCCAGGTTATGAATCTTTTTGAGATCAGATGAAAGTCACAGAATGTAGCACATAAAAGTGAACTTCACTTATCCGCACACAATCACCTACAATTGCACACAAAATTCACCAGGTTTTCCAATCTCTTGAATCTGATCTACAAGCTTGTGTTGGAATCCCTAAAAAGGACCACATGTCTTGGGAGGCAGAACTCAGAGCAAAAAAAATTACTGATGTTTGTGTGTCTGCCTGATTTTCTCTTATGCTCTTAAGATTATACTCTCTGTTTCCAATGGAAACATTGGAACATATGCAACAATACTTGAGATTTATGTCAACACTTAGAAGAGACTGCAAGAATAATACCTGAAACTATTTCATGAGGCAACCATCTGTGTAATAAAGGCAGTAACAACAACACCCAGTGAGACCTGCAGAGCCTAAACACAAGGACTCATGGAGGTGCCAATTGGGGCACCTCAAACCGAAAGCTTCCATGGAAAAACGGAGTGCAGCTGCAGCACTGAAGCATGGGATGAGCCTTACAGAGACTGTGGACAGAAATCACAGATGGCTGGGCTGCCTGGGTGACACCTTCAGTTGAGAGTCTGACTCTGGTTTTAGCTCAGGCCATGTTGGCATACTTAATGGTGTCCCAAGTTTCTCTGAGGTGCTGTTCATTTTTCTGCATTCAATTTCTGCTCTATTTCTCAGATTATAGAATCTCTATTATCTATCTATCTATCTATCTATCTATACTCAAGATTTCTGATTATTTCTTCTACCAGTTCAAATCTACTGCTGAGCCCAACCAATGAATTTATAATTTTATTTATGGTACTTTCAACACCAGAATTTTCATTTTTTTTCTAAACAATTTTTGCCTCTGGATTGGCATTCTCTATTGGTGAGTTGAGGTCTTCATACTGTGATTTCCTTCTTTAAGTATGATTCACATCCGTTTTTGAATGTATTTTTTCATGGCTATTTTGAAAATTTTGTGTATTAAATCTGGCGTTACCCTACTCAAAGGCAATTTCTGTTGCCTGTTTTTTTTTTTTTTTTTTTTTTGCCCAAATATGTGTTCCTATCCCTATTTCTTCGCACTTATATTTGTTGTTACTGTCGAAAACTGGACATTTTGGATAATATATTGTAGCAACTGTGGGTACTGAGTCCCCTCCATGTTTCCAGGCTTGTTGTTATTAACTTGTCTTATTTGTTGTGTGACTTGGTTGGCTGTTCTGAAGTCTTTTTCTTCCACAGTGTGAAGCAGCAGGTTTCCTCAGATGGTGCAGCTGGACATGTAGACAGTCACCCTGGGGTGGTGTAGTTTTGTCTCTCCATCATCACTGTTAAGCTGTCTGCTGCATTTTCGTGTTACTCATCTGCCCAATCATACCCATACCCACCATACCCATGGTCCCGTTAGTTACCTTGTGATTTATCTACTTTTTTCCCCAGTGTGCTGGGCATCACCTCTTCAACTGTCTGATTCAATTACATCTGGGCAGAGGTAGATTTTTAGGCTAGTCTTTAGCATCTGTTTGAACCCTAGGAGGGCTCTCAATGGCCTCTTTCCCTGGGTCTTTGGTAAACGAGCTGGTCAATGGCTCAGCTTGTCAATATGAGCTAAGAGAGACTACTGTCTTGAGCTCCTTTCACTTGAATTGCCCACACCCTTTGTGGAGAATTCTGGAGCTCGCTTTTCTTATGGACTTCTGCTCACCCTAGAAAAACTCTCTGAGCCACACTGGGCACCAGGTGAGACAGTAGACTCTGGTCATTTCAGCTTGCCTCTCAGAAGCATGAAAGCTGGTCCCCAGGTGAGCTGTAGTGAGGGTGGCTAGGGCCCCAGGATTCTCAGTCTGCCATGCTTTCACTGGAGCCTCCATTTTGTGGGGAGAGGCTGTGTCAGAGAAGGGAGGTCATGGCCTCTTGGCTACACTTAGCAGGAATATAACCCTTTTAACTTGGGGTTGAAGGAAATGAGGAATGTGGGTTGCCTATCCCTCTTGATGAGATACACTAAGCCTTGATTGAGAGCAGAGGGAGAAGGGACCCTATCTTCTTGGCTATGCCCATCTGCAGAAGACCTTCTGCTAAGCCCATCTGGCGATTCTGGTAATGAGGGAAAGAATAGTTTGTGGCTCAAATGCCATAATATTCATACACCATTTTAAAAAGTTTTCTTGAATCAAAGTTTCTTCATTTGCTACCACCCTGAGGACAATTTCTAGATATCTTTACTTTTAAAATCCTTTTTCCACCAGCTTTGCTGGCTTCACTGGGGAGTGGGTCCTTGGAGCTTCTCACAGTCGTCCTGGAAGTGGAACTCTATATGGTGTATTTATTACTAACCTCTTTATTATGTTTATCCTGAGTAATTAAAAAAATAAAATTGGAAACATCTAATAGAGCTCAGTATTCTGCTTTTTTCTTTTAATATTGTGTACATGTTCTTTTCCCAAGTCACATTACATTTTTTTGAAGATCATGATTTTTAATGACTGCCTTGACATTTCCACTCTATGGAGGTATCAAAACTTCCCTGGGGGCCCCCAAACTGTTAATGTTGCTACAGTTTTCTGTGCTCCACCATGCTATGCTTTGTTCGGGGGGTTGTCCTTCTAAAGCACATATCTAATCACATTATTTTTTCCTCCGAGACCCGTTGCTTGGGTGCTGTTTATACGGGCAAGATATCAGATGTGCTGATGCACTACTCAAGCTGCCAGCCTCCAAGGTGTTTATCCGTGATGCCAGAGGCAGTTGCTGTCCTGAGCGTGACATTTGAGAACCCTCACATCCTACCCAACCAACCGCTCAGCCTCTATCACCAGCGAATCCCCCATTTCTTGCTGATGCAGGCACTTGCCCACCCCTGTACTACCTGGCACATTCTTACCTCAGTGTTGGGTGTTGGGCTCACCTTTAATTCTATCTCCCTTCTGTCTGAGAATTACTGCTATAGACCTTTCATTGTGGCTTCAAGCCAGAACTCCTTTTCTGCCCCCATGCAAGCTCTTTGTGATAGGCATTTTCCTGGGAGATGTGTCCTGTCATAATGATCACTTTAGATCACTTTTTTTTCCTTTTGACAGTGCTTTAAACATCTGGTCATTCTATCTTATTCCCTCCTCCTTCTCTTGGTTACAGACCTCCGCAGGGCTCAGCACCTCACTAAGGAAGTGCTGTCATGCCTTTCACTGATAAAATGAATGATGGGGAGAAACAGTCATGTGGCTATATTTTCTTTCCTGCACACTGGGGAAAGCCTTGATCACCTCCCTCTAAAAATCCACTTCCTGTCACCTGGAGATAGGTGGCAGACAGCAATCTGAGTCTCTCTCTCTCTCTTACTTTTTTCTCTTTTTTTTTTTTTTGAGATATAATTCACACGTCATACAATTAATCCATTTCAGGTGTACAATTCAGTGGCAGAATCCCTTTGCAAGTTTTGTGGGAAGGCTACTCTTAAATGAAACAGAACTGTGATGAAAGAGAATATGTGGTAATCTTTCACACATAATGGGAGTTGATTAGTGGTTGTGACCCCACTAGCTCAAACACAGGAACTCTTACTCCGTGAGCTAGATGTCCAGGTTATTTGGCAGGAAACACTTCATAGATAATTCTGAATGAGTGTTGGCCATTGTTCCTCACTGGCTTGAATACAGGTCTTGCCCTTTTCCATCCTTCTATTGTTTGGGTGGTTTTTTGTCTTCAGCTCATTTCCAAGTGGGGTTATTTGCAATGGAACAAAGAGGGGGATAATTTTACTCAAACATTTGGTAGAAGAAAGGTGAGAGAGAGGTTATAAAAGAAAGGGAGGAGTGTGGGGAAAAAAGAGTGGAGGCTTGGTTGGGTCAGCACTAAGTTGCTAACAGCAGAGCTGCTGTGCTTACTTTGGAGTCTTTGTGACAGAATCTAATTGCCCTGTCCATCTTGTTGAGGATTTTGTGTGGGGATGGGGGCTAGGTTTCTCCCTGCACTCAGTGTGTTCTTGCTACCTGTTGCCAGGATCCACAGACAGACAGCTGTGTTAATGGCATATGATAGATTGGGTGTGAGCTCATGGCAGGAGCTGCAAATTATTCAAGACTTTCACCCAAGAATTTGGACTTAGACTACCCTTTTATCCGGGTAATGCTGCAATCACTCACAGAATAGAAAAACTGCCTCAGTCTGCCAAGGGCAATCAGGGAGGGCTGTCTCAGAACCCTGTCCATTGACCTTGTGTTGGGCAGAATGGCAAAGGTGTCTGTCTGTTCATAGCCATTATGGGGTGATAGGATACTATTCAGGCTGGGTCTCCTAATGGATGGTTTGAGTGTGTCATCTGAACTTTCCCTCTTTTCCAGCAGAAGCAAGTGTGATAAAATGGGCTAAGAAGAGCATTTGAAGGTCGTTTGTCGGTTTGTTTTAGTATAACCATCTTTTGTTCAATAGTAAGGGTATGCATTATGCTTGAAATACTATAGCCAGTTTAAGTTATAAAGAAAAGCAAAACAGATTTTCTTCAATCAGGAAATTAAAAAAAAATTTTAAGAGTTAAAAAATTTATTATTATTTTTTAAATTTTTTAATTTTTAAATAAACATATAATGTATATTTATCCCCAGGGGTACAGGTCCGTGAATCGCTAGGTTTACACACTTCACAGCACTCACCATAGCACATACCTTCCCCAGTGTCCATAATCCACCACCCTTTCCCAACCCCTTACCCCCTGCCCCCCTCAGTTTGTTTTGTGACATTAAGAGTCTCTTATGGTTTGTCTCCCTCCCGATCCTATCTTGTTTCATTTATTCTTTTCCTACCCCTCAAACCCCCCACATTGCATCTCCACTTCCTCATATCAGGGAGATCATTTGATAGTTGTCTTTCTTCATTCAATCAGGATATTTAAAAAAAAAAACACTTCATTCCAATGACTTTCCCCCCATCTCTCCTGTTGAGGGAACCCAAATGCACATTCTGTTGTGCAAATCAAAACAACTGATTTTCCCATTGGTCACATACCTTCAAGTATCTGATGAGGGTCTCCACATAGTCTCTCTCATGTGTTTCAGGGAGTTGATCAAACTTGATTACATATGACTCATAATTTTGGCTGATGCCTTGGAAATTGTTATCAAATATAAGAAGTGTTACATTCTGGGGCACCTGGCTGGCTCAGTGGGTTAAGCTGCTGCCTTCGGCTCAGGTCATGATCTCAGGGTCCTGGGATCGAGTCCCGCATCGGGCTCTCTGTTCAGCAGGGAGTCTGCTTCCCTCCTTCTCTCTGCCTGCCTCTCTGTCTACTTGTGATCTCTCTCTGTCAAATAAATAAATAAAATCTTAAAAAAAAAAGTGTTACATTCCTCAGAAGTCTTCAAAAGCTGGTCCTTGGAGCAGGTAGTAATTTGGGAATGAGGAATACGCTTCTCATTATCGTTGTCATTATGTATTTTAACAATCCACATGTGAAGAGTTTTGTACTGAGCCTGTGAGGTGAAAAGGTTAAGTTATTAATAATATTAATGAGTTCTGTGGAGTTACAATGCTATTATAAACACATTTATTGATAAAACTAGCATGTTCAGAGTTGGGAGATCTCTGTAGGAAGTCAGTATATTTGGATTGTGTCAAGTAGAGGAAAGCTATATAAAAAAATAAATGATTTTACTATTGTGGGTGCCAAGAAAGTGCTGTGTGAATCTATCACCCTCAATGAGTTCCTAGCTCAGACCACTGCCTGGGAGACACTAAAGAGACTATAAGTACCTCACGCCTTCATCATCATTTCAGAGATAGGGAAATGGAAGACGCCCTTAAAACCCTCAACTCCTGCATATATTTGAAAGGGATCCCCATGTAATAAGTGGGCTTCTTCTTACGAAGGCAAGTGTTTCCTGCTCTGTGATAAATAGACATGTTGCCCTTAGTACTCATCAGTGTCCTTTCTGTCTTTATCAGAACAGGGTACTTCAGGAAGCTGAACCCCACACCCCCGCTGTGACAGTAGCATGGAACAGAAGAACTGCAGGGGAGATGTGGGGACACGTTGCCTGAGTTCAGCTCTGAGAGCGAGCAGAGGCACAGCCAAGCAGCAGGGGAGAGTCAGCAGGGCTCTTGGGTTCTAGACACTGTCTTATTGTGCTCAACAAAATCCCATCAGGCCTTCTTGGATTCACTATTACGTTTTTTAAAGTGACAAAACAGACCTCTGATTTGAAGAAGGGAGGACCGTGAGTGACATGTAAGGTAGAGACTGCCCACATGCCCTTTAGGTGTCATACACTTTATGTGGTTTAACCATTGGGGTCGAAGTAAAGGTGTCAGTGGTGGAGATTTAGGAAGGATCGAGAAGCAGATGCTCTCTCTAGCAGTTTGCATGTACTGGGGACCCCCTAAGAAGCTAATGTATGCACATGATGCATCAGCATCAGGCCAGTGGAGGACGAGGTTGGAGAAGATACCTGGGAAAATGGAAAAGCATCCCTTTTATGAGATCAGTATAACTGGAAGCCTAAAATATGTTGTCAGACTCTCTTAGGTTGTGAGATTTAGATGTTTGAAATAGGAAAATTATAAATTCATCTGATGTCCTAATTTCACTATGTGCTGAGGGGATAAGCATCATATGCACAGATTTTTGTTGTGTATGCAGGAGAGTACAGTTTGCTGACCCCAGAATACTGGGAGTAAAGCAGAATTCCAAATCTCACAGGTGTTTGCTTTTGACTGATATTAAGAATAGTACTTCCAACCTCTTTGGGGGAGTTGTTCCTGCCTTTTGATTATTGTAAATAGCGTTGCCATTATCTCCATATGAAAGCTTTTATTTACATGCCTGTGTTCAGCCATTTAGGGTATGTGCCTTAGGAATAGAACTGCAGTAATTCTACATGCAAATTTTTGACGAACCACCAAACTGTTTTCCACACCGACTGAACATTTTCACATTCCCACTAGCAGTGGGTGATGGTGTTGATTTCTTGGCATCTTTGCCAACAGTTGTGACTTTCCATTGTTTTGATTATAGCCATCCTAGTAGGTGTGTAGTGGTATCTCATTGTGGTTTTGATTTGTATTTCCCTAATGAATAATAATGATGTGGAACCTCTTTCTGTGTGCTTTTTGCCATCTGTAAGTCTTCTTTGGAACAGTATCTGTGCAAGTTCTTGGCTCCTCCTCGGATTGTCCTTTTGTCCTTGAGCAGTGTATAGCTTGCTTTCCCATTCTTGTCCTTTAAAAGTGGCATTGTGAAGCATGTCCTCGTTTGTCATGGACTTTTTTCACACAATGTTATGTCTGCGGTTTCTTCATGCATGCTAACTGCTGCCTTATTGCTCACTTTGCATTCACAGTTTATTTTCCTTTATGCTTCTGATGGGCATTTCATAGTTTCCAATTTTTGCCTATTCCAAAACAGGCTGCAGTGAAAATTCTAATGTGTCTCATGGTGAGCATTTCTATTTGTGTCTGTTGGTGCTGGTGGCTATTGAAGGATTCACTGATAACAGTTTATACCATGAACAATTGGTCTGAGTGATCTTGAGCCTTGGACACAGCTGGGATCCATGGGTTATCATTTCTAACATAGAATCTCCTTAAATGAGAAGTTCTTGACCCTCCTTAGCAAGCAACCACCTCTTGTTACATTGGAAAGTACGTTGACAAGTGGCCTCTCCAGGGGAGAGGGGTTTCTAAGGACAGAAAATATGTCTTGCTTTCATTGTTTTTTCTGTCCCAGATGGGATTTTGCCTCCTCTGGAGTTAATAGATGCAGTGGAGACTTAATGGACCAGGTGGTTATGGAATACCAATAAAATAAAAGATCTCCCTTGGTAAATATCATAAGATTTGCTAAGACATGGTGTTTTCTTTCCTTTTTGCTTGTCCCTAGAACTGTTTGCTCTGCACTTTCTTAGATTACTTCATGGAGTGCTCTTACTGGTAACAGATCAGGATCTTCAACTCCAGCTGCACCCGGAGGTCCAGAGCAAAGCTGCTCTGTACTAGCCCTTTAGTGAGTGTCTTTCTGCCAGTGCCAGACATGTATTTCTAAAGTTCTTTAAAGATGTGTTAGATTATTTTATGAGTTATTTCATCAACTCTAAAGTAGATAAAGCTCTAGAGCTAATTAATGGACTTGCCTTCACTTCCTTCAGTGTAATTAAGAATGTCAATATTATTCACTTTGCTTATTAAAATAAAAACACTTCTGGATTTAAAGTTTGAAGGGACAGGGTGTATGATGTCTTTATGATGATCTTTTATCTTGTTTGCCACTAATTAAAAGACCGAATGAGATTTCTTCAGAAGAAGAAGAAAAAAAAAAAAAAAACTTCAAATAACAATGTACATTGGCTAGGAAAACTTTCCTTAAAATTCTCACCTGGCTTTATGAGTTTGTTATTTTTTGGAAGTTCTATTCCTGTGACTTTAAAAACCCTTTTTCTACCAATTATGACTGTACAATATAGATGAGATATTTATTTAGTCCATTTATAAGCCCTTTTCGGTCCTGGCTTAGTTGTGTTTGTTCTAGATCATTTAGTAGATTAATGCCTGTGCTGCCTGTGTAGTGAAAGATTGAGGGTTTTCAGAACTGGAAAGACCTGGTTCTCTTCTTCATCACTGGAGTATCCAGAGACAACTCCCTTAATCTCCCAAGTCTTAGCCTCTGCATATTTAAAACAGAAATAATAGTATTTGCCTTGGAAGGTTGGTATGAGTTAAACCCCATTGACAGAAGAAGTACAAAGATTTACTATATGGTAATCAAGAAAGAATTGTCTTTCCTTGCAAAAGTGGGCCATGCACACAGCGATAAAACGAGGTGCCTGATAAGAGGAAACACTAGGGACGCCTGGCTGGTTCAACCAGAAAAGCATGCAACTCTTGACCCCGGGGTGTGGATTTGAACCCCCCATATTAGGTGTAGAGATTACTAAAACAATAAAAGTAACTTAAAAAATAATTAAAAAAAACTTAGAAAAACATTTTTCAGGTTTGAAGGGAATCCTGGCTTTCATCAGGATTCATGTGAACATGGCTGGGTGATCAGTTTCTTCATGCACGAAGGCATAATCTGGGTCCGACCTGCAGCACTGTGGACACAGGGGGGTTGGCTCCCCTCACTTCTGTTTCTGGAACATGTGCACCTGGGGGTGGACACCCTGAGCATGGAAGAGAATGTGGGGAGAGAGCAGAAGGGAACTTAGAAGGGTAAATGTCTTTCAAATATTTCTATAAAAATAGAAGGCACTTTACTTCTCTTTTAAAAAATATTTTATTTATTTACTTGTCAGAGAGAGAGAAAGAGAGAGAGAGTGCAGGCAGACAGAGCGGCAGGCAGAGGCAGAGGGGGAAGCAGGCTCCCTGTTGAGCAAGGAGGCTCAATGTGAGATTTGATCCCAGGACACTGGGATCATGACATGAGTTGAAAGCAGTCACTTAATGGACTGAGCCATTGTGCAGTATTATGCCTTCATCAGAAAGGATGAATACCCAACTTTTGTTGCTACTTTTGTAGCAACATGGACAGGGCTCGAAGAGATTATGCTGAGTGAAATAAGCCAAGCAGAGAGAGTCAGTTATCATAGGGTTTCACTTCTTTGTGGAGCATAACAAATAACATGGAGGACATGGGGAGATGGAGAGGAGAAGGGAGTTGAGGGAAATTGGAAGGGGAGGTGAACCATGAAAGACTATGGACTCTGAAAAACAGCCCGAGGGTTTTGAAAGGGTGGGAGGTGGGAGCTTGGGGGAACCAGGTGGTGGGTATTAAGGAGGGCATGTATTGCATGGAGAACCTGGTGTGGTGCAAAAACAATGAATACTATTACGCTGAAAAGAAATTTTAAAAAAATTTTGAATCACACAAAAAAGAAAAGAAATTAAAAAGAAATAATAATAATAATAAAAAAAAAATGGACTGAGCCAGCCAGGCATCCCAGAAAGCACTTTACTTTGCAAGGTGCCCCAGTGACTGGGTTCTCTCATCTTCGGGGGATAAAGGCAGGCACCAGGAATAGCAGTTTTTCAGGAGACAGAGGCTCCTGTTTTTGTTTTTGTTATTCCCTTTTATCTCACTTGTGCAGAGAGTCTGGGTCCCTCGGAGGTATATAGAGTAAAAAGACCTCCTAAAAATCAACCAGGCCAGAGCTGCTCCAAGTTTTGGAGTAAGAGAAGTGCTTGGCAATGTGGCACCTGTAGGCAGAACTTCTCCTGGGAGCCAGGAGACTTACCATCATCCTGTAACACTCAGTGCAGCTCCCCAGGCTTTGTTCTGGGAACAAGGGTAAGGGTGAATCTGCTCTCCAGTGAGATACAGGCAGAGTCTTCATGCCTCACCAGGTTGCCTTTATTTGTACTAACAGAGAGATCCTGGGAATCATTTCCAAAGCCCCAAACAAGGGAAAGCAGGCCCCTTTTGTTAGGGTCAGGGATGACTATTCAGGAGCAGATTTTAACATTATAATGAGGCTGAGGGAACTATTGGTCACTTCTGGCACTTTCTGATTCATCTGGGTGATGAGTCTTCCTCAAATGCATTTCTGTTCTCACAGGCAACATTGATATCTAGGCAGAACTTTCTACTAGAAATTTCCTAGTTCAGGGGTTCAGGCCGGTGACAGAACCGGGGTTCTTGGTCTATTGATTTGGTCTACTCATCATATCTTTTCATTGATCCTTATCCCAATGTTTTACAAATAGAATGCCCGCAAAACAACATGTATAGAAGAATATGCACCATCAAAAGCTGATTCCAAGCTGTCATCCTGCTGCATTTCAGGAAGGCATTTTAGACTTTTCAAGGTGCTGGTACCTGCTGCCTTGTTCTTTGGTGAGGGGTTGGGGCCATGATTTCTGTTGATTCCTGAGTCCACTGCACATTCTGAACCACTACTCTCTGTATGAGCTAGAGAACTGACAGAAGTTTCAAGAAGCGGTAAGATGCTGGACAAAACTCATTCAAGGGGCGCCATGTTTCTACCTATAAACTCCTAGACCCAGCAAGACCCACCTCATGGCTTCATTCTTTGTTTGTTTGTTTCTCCTGAGGATGTCTCTGTGCTCTCTTCTTTCCATCTTTATAAGTAATTCTACCCTGAAATTGGGAAGACATTTCAGTTATGGTTTTGGCCACACGTTGGGTGATTTGGACATTGCTTCAAGCCCTGTGTCCTGACCGCTTTACTAGAATGGGCTTGGGGATCATTCCCTGAGGAGTGGCTCTCGGTTATTTGACAACTGGAAAAGATGATGTGAACAGTACTTACTTCCTCGGGATAGATTTTCATGTGGGCTATGTGATCCCAGGGTCTTGGTTCCCTGGAAGTCATTCCCTCCAAATTCTCCAGTGGCAGAAGCACAATTTACTTCACTCTCTTCCGGGTAAAAAATTTTTCTGAATAATGGAGAGTTAAATACTATTGCTGATCAACTAGCCTAGTATAATAAATCATACAAAGGTGATCATATTATTATGGTTGCTGTTTGTTCTATACATTCAACTATTATTGATTTAGTGCCTACCATACATCAGGCACAATTCTTGACACCAGTCATATGGTAGTGAACAAAATGGCCCAAGTTACCTGTCCTCATAGAGCTTTATAATAGGCAGTATCATATTATTCTGTGGAAGAATAAACACAACTCAGAGAGTTTCTGTGGCTTATGTCGCTACCATTAGGTGGTCATCAGTGTTTGGATTTAAACCCAAGACTTTTCTTAAAGCTAAGATTCCATTTATTCGTTTTGAAATGTGTAAATGATCCAGATTATGGGCAGAAATAATCACCTTCCATGGGAGAATATTTGTATAAATATCATTTGAATTAAAAAAAGAAAGGAAGTCCCGGAACACGCTAGTGGAGCCGAAGATGGCGGCGGCAGCGGTGGCTGCAGCCGGGACCCCACCTGGGCTGAGGTGGAGGAGCCGCCGGCTCTGACCTCGCTCTGGCTCCGGTGCGCGCGGTGGAGCGTGTGCGAGGCCCCGCGCGTCGGGCAAGGGCGGCGGCGGCGACTCTGCGCCGCCCGGAGGAGCGCCCCGGCGGCGGCGCTGCTGCGGCTGAGGAGCAAGCGGGCTCCCGGCCTCCGCGTCCTCCTGCTCCCCGGGCCCCCCCGCCTCCTGGGGGGGGCGGGCAGCAGCGGCGATGTTCTAGGTCCTCTCTTATGGGCGGCTGGTGGCCCGCGCTGTGCTCGGCGGCCTCGCGCAGACCGACCCCAGGGCCGCTGGCGGCGGTGGCGGTGACTACGAGCTGGTGACGGCCGGCTGCGGCTTCAGCAAAGACTTCCGCAAGGGCCTTCTCAAGAAGGGCGCGTGCTACGGGGACGGCGCGTGCTTCGTGGCCCGGCACCGCTCGGCAGACGTGCTCGGGGTTGCAGATGGTGAAGGAGGGTGGAGACACTATGGAGTTGATCCATCCCAGTTCTCAGGGACTTAATACGGACGCTTCGTCCCAAGTAATCCCATCGGAATCCTCACCACAAGCTACTGTGAGTTGCTGCAAAATAAAGTATCTTTGCTTGGTAGCAGTACTGCCTGCATCGTGGTGCTGGACAGAACTAGTCACCGCTTACACACAGCAAACCTGGGTGATTCAGGCTTTCTGGTTGTCAGGGGTGGTGAGGTTGTGCACCGATCAGATGAGCAGCAGCATTACTTCAACACTCCATTCCAGCTCTCAATTGCACCACCTGAAGCCGAAGGAGTCGTCCTGAGTGACAGCCCGGATGCTGCTGATAGCACATCTTTTGATGTCCAGTTAGGAGACATTATTCTGATGGCAACAGATGGACTTTTTGACAACATGCCTGATTATATGATTCTTCAGGAGCTAAAAAAAAAAAAAAAATAAAATAAAGAATTCAAATTATGAAAGTATACAGTAGACGGCAAGAAGCATTGCTGAGCAAGCCCATGAGCTGGCCTATGACCCAATTTATATGTCACCTTTTGCACAGTTTGTATGTGACAACGGATTGAATGTGAGAGGTGGAAAGCCTGATGACATCACCGTCCTTCTTTCATTAGTGGCTGAGTATACAGACTGACTCGCCTACGTGTCAACTCTGGCCTTTCCTTTCATCTTCCCAAATTCTCCCCTGCCATGTGTGCTGATCCTGCTGGCAGAACTGTTTCTTTGCCACTGATCTTGATGGCCAGTGATGTAAGCCTTTGCCTGTCTTTTTGAGACCTGGTTGAGATCTTTGTGGAGAACCACTACTGTCGTTCACTAGCTCGTATCTGCCAGCAACTTTGAAGAGAATCAAGATTTGAAGATTGACCTTCACTTCTTACTGTCGTTTCTATGATGGAATGAAGGTTTTCAATGCCAGAATGGCTATTGTGTTTTAAAAATGGTTTAAGTATTGAAAATGAGTGAATTCAAAATTACAGTGTGTAAAGGGGATTTTAAAAGTCTAACACAAAATGTATGTTATGGTACATCTACTAGAAACATACATTATCATCAAAAGAAATGTTACACATGTACTATACAGTCTTTGTTATGATAATTGGTGTGGCTTTATGTTTTCATTATAAACTCCTATTTTTCAGGGGCTTATAATTCTGCTCTAAAACATTGCTCTGGATTGTGAAATCATCATCCCAGGAGCTTTTTCGTTAAAAATTGGAAGAAAAATTTAGTTTAGTTCTATGGATGCAAATATTTTTCTGGTTTTTAAAAGATGCTTAATTGCACTCCTATGAGGAAAGTTCTGGCAGTTTATTGATAAGTCCAAATTATAGGCTTGTGGCCCCAAGGCTGCCTCCTCTGCAGGAGGCCTTGGGGAGCCTCCCTACCAGATTTTTTCAATGGAAATATTACCCAAGATTATAAAACTCCTCAAATCCTAGGAATTTTAATGTTATGGCTGAAATTCCTCCCAGCTTTCTGATAAGAGATCCCTATGTGGGAGCTCTAGGCCCACAGGCCTAATAGGTTGAGAGTGGACAGCTGTAACTTTGAATCTGGTTGGGTTTTGATGTTCATGCTACTCATAGTCTCCCTCTCAGATCTTTCATTACTAGCCTTGCTTTCCGTAGAGCAGGCACCAAATTCAGGGAGTCCGTGTGAAAAGAGTACTGTGGGCAGTGGCAGCAGCACAAGAGCCCACGAGGAAAACTCCTGGTGATGATCTGACATTTGCATTTGCCCTACACAGAAATTCAGGGGTCCGAATCAAGCTTAATGTTTACAGTTTCCGAATAGCCATCTTGCAGTGTATAGTTTTCTTATAAAACTACCCTGCATTCAGTTTTCCCTTTATCTGCAAGCTCAAACTTATTTTTAAGGTTTATGTACAAGTCAACTGCTGTAAAGATATATATTTTTGGGTCAGTTTTTTTCCTTCATTAACTTGGTGGTAGAAAAGTATATATACTTAGAAATCCTTAAATTAAAGCTATGTTTTATTTATAAGTCAAGTAACATTGGTGTATAGATGAGAATGCAATTAAACCTGATGAGAATCTACTGGAGGAGAATACGGAAAGTGTCTTTCTCTAAAGGAGATACTTATTCACTGGTTTATTGCATTAAAACTTATGTTTGAGGTTACCTCAACTTGTTTTAAAAGATTTTTGTTTTGTGAATTTGTACTGTATATTTGAGTAACTGTCAAGCTTTTGTTTTATTTAAAATTGTTTAACATGTACCATGTACATGTCATTACTATATTTCAATGCATCATGCTTGTAACAGGCATTCCATTTATAATAAGAATGAGTTATTCATTTGTAAGCCATTCAGTAATTTATCTACTATTCCTAAATTGGCATAATGTTAGATATCTATTTTGAATCACCTTTAATTACATGTCAGAATGCCTTAACTACCCTAACTTGACAAAACAGAATTCTTTGGTAGAAGAGATAGGGGACTGGGCAGGGAGGGCTGGGTGGAGTTACATTCTGTTTAAATAAAGAGTACCCATCGTGCTCCGATAAAACATGGAAGCGTGAGTGGCAAGTGGCGGGGTATTTATTTTGCACAAACTGTTTGCAGTCTCTGTGTATTTAAAAAGTAAAGAAAGTTGCATCCAGAAGGGTTTTGTTAGAAGGAATACATTTATATTTGGGCTGACAATTTCAGTTCTTTTGTTTGGGCTTTTAATTATTTCTGGTCAGAGGTATGTAGCCTTATGATCTGGATATATTTTGCATTAATTTTCCAATGCCTACATTTAATTCCTTGTAAGAGCAGTGCTGGTCAAGTCACTGGCTTTTCTCTGCTCTCATTTAACCCATCAAACACAATCTTTATAAAGCTAGATTGGTGATGTTTTACATGACTCATTTAATCAACTTCGTCTTTTTTGAGAAATGACCATTAGAAATCAACAATGTTGGTGTCAGTGATACAAAAATAGTTGGAAAAGAATTTGAGTTTCACAATGGAGCTGACTTTGGACCTCGCCTATAGATTAGTGACACAGAATATTTTCTCGCTTTTCTTTTTGCCCTGTCCTTTGTGTGTGACACAATTAATTTTATGACTGCCAGGGAGTGATGGGGGGGTGGTCAGTTGGAGTGCTGCTTAACAAGTAACACGCCTTCCACTCCCAGTAGTTAGAGGCTATGCTGGACCCATACTGGAATTTTCCAGGTCACAGAACCTAAGTCTCTGTGGGGTGTGACTGCGATATACCACTTGGTGGGTCGGATTCTGAACTTGATGTGTGTTAATTGCATTTTAAATCAAGCAGAATAAAACACACACATTTGCCTCATGTAATGGACTTTTATAACAAAAAGAATTTGGATTTCTAATTTACAAATGGCAAATTATCCCTCTCTGGATGCACCAAAGACCAGTAAAGTTTATAGCTTTTCCATCTATATTTATAAAACAATACTGTATCATAAAAATCAATATTTTTATCACATGCTTGAAATTTTTATTTTATTCTGTTTTAAAATGTGCACTCTAAACATATCAGAACCTTATTTCTTCCTGTGAACTTAAGCTGCCTGCGCACAAAAAAAATTCACTGATTGGATAATGCAGTAGAGTCCATTGGGCTCTTAAAAACTGAAAGAAGAAATGGGGGTATGGGAGACAAGTTATTTGTCCTGAATTACTGTACTGGCTTGACATGGTTGATACGTACTAAATCACAAAAGAATCCATTCCAGGTATGCATGTCTGGGGGGGTGGGCTGTGTCTAGAGTAGAAACCAGATTTCAAGCTTTGCATGATAGGAGAGTGTCCTCTTCTAGCAGCTGCATTTGTTCCAGATAGAACAGTCGCCTTCAGGACCACCTTTAGTACCACCAACCTACACATCGAGTAACAAGGCAGAATTGTGGGAATTCATGGAGTCAGTTTTGATCATTTTGGAGATTGTAAACAAGATTGGCTAGAACTGTAAATGTTTGTACTTTTGAATAAGTTCATGGTTCCTTGTCACCTTATGCCAGCTATCTTTGTTAGAAGCTATAGCATCCAATTTCCCTAGAAACTATCACATTTTTGCAGTTAACAAATTTCACAAGATCAAAAAAATCCCCCAAATCTGCTTATAAAATTGAAACTATGAAGCAGAAAAGCATTTGGATTCTATTCATTTAAAAAAATTCTTTGCAAAATTGAATTTCTCAACTAAAAAATGGCAGTGTCCATGTCAAAATTTTAACTTTTAGCAGGTAGTTTGTGGCAAAGATGGCTAAATACTGAAACAAATTTTAATTTGTGCATACTAATGAGCTGCTTTTTTCTGTTGAGACTATCATTATTTGTCTTACTCAAGAGGCAATGACCTGAATTGGATGTCTGAAATATAACTTATGCAGGAATAGTTCTGTAAATACATTTAAATAAACTGTAAAGATATTTAATAAATATAGTATTTATACTAAAAAAAAAAAGAAAGGAAGAACAAAATATTATTCAAATGTTAGATTTGTTCCCGATTTTGGTCTTAACTAAAACAAATGAAAACTTTGGCACTGATTATCCTTTCTTTAACTATGGTGTGAATATTGGAAAAACAAAAGGAAAACTATTTTAGAGGATCTGCCAAATAATGGAAATGATGGGGACCAGTAAGCTCATGTCAGCCTGGGAGTGTCATCCACTTTACCCATGCTCTCTGACCTTTACAGCCTCCTGCTTTTCTAGAACAAAGATGGACTGGGATTAATTGATAATTAGGCCAGGGTTTTTCCTATCTTGGTAATGAATGTCCTGTCTCCTTGTGGGGCTGTTTGATACAATATCCTGTTCCTACATCCGAGGACATGGAATAACACAGGAAAGCTTTCTGACAAGCCAAAAAAAAAAAAAAAAGGTTATAATAGCCATAAGCTTATAATATTAAAAAGGATGAGGTTTTTTTTTTTAATGATTTCTGCTTTGGTCAGTACAATGCTTTAGTCTTCAAGAGGAGGGGGTTCCAGTTTTCAAGGTGAAAACAGAAAAACAAAGGGATAAGGAGAAGATCATATACTTTCCTTTGGCAGCTGGAAAAAATCAATTCTATTTCAACAATGCTTTAAAAACATTCCTGTTTTGAAAATAATGTCTAAAGCCATTTTAAGGTTTCATAGTGGCAATCTGAAAGATCTACCAAAGAAGACAAAAGTGTAAATTTTAAAAATATTTCATTTTCCATCATGAAATCCTATTTCTGCTTGATAGTAAATCATCTCATCAATTCCAGATTTCTCAGTTTATTGTGGAAATTTTGCAAGTTCTTTATGCAACTGTTGTGTGAGGGGCTTATGGACATGCAGAGCTGTTGAGGGGTGGAAAGGAGTCACTAGTCCGTGCCTTTGGTACCAAAATACCATGTTTCAACATTGTGATACCATTTTTCCACATTGACCCATGGCACAAACGTGTCCAGATCACCTTAGGCTGGTCAGTGTGGGTGTTCTCTCAGGTCCCTCTAATTCTTCTGGAATTGGCATCTACTTCAGAATTCTTTGCCTTATAAGTCACTGTTCTATAATGCCAAGAGCATTGTCATTTTGGCCTGTCTGCCTTCCGCCTTCCCCAAATGGCAGTTTGGTGTCCCTCCCTCCCTCTCTGCCTTCCTTCCTGGTTTTGTTTATTTATTGATTTGAGAGAGAGAGAAAGAGAGAGAGAGCACAAGCATGAGTGGTAGGAGGAGGCAGAAGGAGAGTGAGAATCTTAAGCAGACACCAGGCTGAGCAAGGAGCCTGATGTGGGGCTCAATCCCATGAGCCTGAGATTATGAACCTACATGAAACCAAGAGTCAAACGTTGAACCAACTGAAAAATCCAGGAACCCCTCTTATATTTCATTTGAGGGGTAGGCATGAATGGAGAAGGAAATAGGCATTCACTTGGAGCTCATTAGTCTTCCAATATCATCAAGGCAGAATGCTTTGGGTCATTTTGTTGACCCATGGGAACCTCCATAAAATGCTCCCAGAAGCTGCCTCACAGGGGAGAGGTTAACTGAGGTGATCCTGGAGGAAACATGTGGGCTTCTGAGGTGCTCAGTGCATGGCTGCTACCCCTTTCCTTCTCATACAGTTATCTGTCAGGGGATCAGGAGCCAAAGCTCAGGTGGAATCTTGGGGTTAGAATGATCCTGACCTCTTCTCAATTCATAAACCGTATCTCATGGTGTTTCTGCAGCAAATATTCATGAAAAGCTTCAAGTTATTAGAAAAAAGGTTGCTAGAAAAATGCAGGATCATGAATGTGACAATAGTGCTACTTCGGTTTCATTCTGTCCATACCCTACAAATCTTTTCTTCTTCTCTTGTCTTCTCCAGTGCCTGGGTTGCCCCAGGTGCTGAGTGACAACTATATGATGTCCAGAACTAAATGTTATCTCAGTGAAGCTAGAGGCGATTTCATTAGTACAGAGTACTTCCAAAGAATGAAACAGTGGATGAATGTTCTTTGTGGAAATAATTTTGCTTAAACCAATGTATTGGAGGAAAATCTTTGTCACCTTGAATAAATGATAATTTGGTTGTTTGTGCTAATGCCATAGTCCTCCATACATATGGTTCAGCCTTTGGAAGGGCTCAACAAAGAAGTGGCTGAATGGAGTAAGGAAATGGTAAAATTGATCAAAATTCATTCTTTTTTTTTTCAGGTAGCCCTATTTTTATTTATTTATTTATTTATTTATTTATTTATTTATTTATTTATTTAAAATTTCTTTTCAGCATAAAAGAATTCATTGTTTTTGCACCACACCCAGTGCTCCATGCAATACGTGCCCTCCTTAATACCCACCACCTGGCTCCCCCAACTTCCCACTCCCTGCCCCTTCAAAACCCTAAGGTTGTTTTTCAGAGTCCATAGTCTCTCATGGTTCACCCCCCCCCTCCAATTTCCCTCAACTCCCATCTCCTCTCCATCTCCTTATGTCCCCCACATTATTTGTTATGCTCCACAAATAAGTGAAACCATATGATACTTGACTCTTTCTGCTTGACTTATTTTACTCAGCATAATCTCCTCCAGTCCCATCCATGTTGATACAAAACTTGGGTATTCATCCTTTCTGATGGAGGCACAATACTCCATAGTGTATATGGACTACATCCTCCTTATCCTTTCATCTGTTGAAGGGCATCTTGGTTCTTTCCACAGTTTGGCGACCATGGCCATTGCTGCTATAAACATTGGGGTACATATGGCCCTTCTTTTCACTACATCTGTATCTTTGGGGTAAATACACAGGAGTGCAATTGCAGGTTATAGGGAAGCTCTATTTTTAATTTCTTGAGGAACATCCACATCAACATCTTTGTTGAAGATTATTTGACCATAGAGTTGAGGGTCCATATCTGGGCTCTCTACTCTGTCCCACTGGTCTATGTGTCTGTTTTTATGCCAGTATCATGCTGTCTTGGTGATTACAGCTTTGTAGTAAAGCTTGAAATCAGGTAACATGATGCCACCAGTTTTACTCATGAAAGAAGTTGAAGAAGTCACAAAAAGATGGAAGACCATTCCATGCTCTTGGATCAGAAGAATAAACATGGTTAAAATGTCTATACTGCCTAGAGCAATCTATACTTTTAATATCATTTCGATAAAAATTCCACTGGTGTTTTTCAAAGGGCTGGAGCAAATAATCCTAAAATTTGTATGGAATCAGAAGAGACCCAGAATTAATAAGGAAATCTTGAAAATAAAAATTCATTCTTACTCTAGATGTGATTTCTCTGGATTTAGGGCTGTGGGGCAGTGGGAGAGCTGCCCACAGATCCCTGGAAAGGGCTGCCAGGAAGGCTTGTGGTGCATATCCTAGATGGAGAAGAAGCCATCTTCTCTCTATCACATTTTAGAGAATGACTGTATTCTCACAACTGCATGGAAACTGCTTCAAATCTGTGTTTTTTATTTAATCAATTGATGAGATGTTGACATTTCATTTGTAAGATGATGACAGTCATCTGAACTTTTTCTTTGTGTCCCAAATGGCTGTTGTCATAAGCCATTTTATTCAATCCTTAAAAAAAAAATGAACATGTTCATCACCACTTCTTTCTATCTGACTACCAATTTATGCTGTCAGAAGGAAAGGTCTCTAAATACTGTTACAGTCTCTCTGAAATTGGGGTGATATGTTTCTGCCTAGATGAGGGATCAAGTCCCATGACCCTCACAAAGCAGATGACTGTGCCTATGTACATTCCTCAGTGGAGACCATCAGATAGCCAACAAACGGCTTGGGGATTATTCCTGTTTTTTTTTTTTTTCCCAGTAGGTAGAATGTTTATAGAATACATACACAAAAAATTAACTGAGAATATGAATCATCCCTAGAAATTGTTGGGCAGCCACCAAGTTCCATGTTCATCCTGAATTATCAATAAAACTGACTTGCATGTAGGATTGCTAAGAATATGAAAAGGTCACATAAAGAAGAGGGTACCCGTGACTTGGGTGAATGTGATAGCAGTGGCACCAATCATTGACCAAGGAGGAAGTTGTGGGATGGATGAGTCATCTGGGTGCAAAATGGTGGCATTCAGTTGGTCTAGGTGTGTTGGAGGAGGATAGAGGGGACAGGGCAAGACATGTGGGAGCTTCTTCTTCCTCTGCATTGCTAGGACTTGTTGCTCACCTCTATCTTCCCCCCCACCACACATCTGCCACTTCTGCTCTACTTGAATTCAATCTCCAACATGAATGGCCCCAAAGTCGAGCTTTTCACCTGTGTTCAAGTCTGAATTTAGAGCAGGCTGTTATTTCAACTCAAGCTGATAAATGTCTTGTCAACTTACATGATAAAGAGTGGTTATAGGAGTGTACCGTCTATTTAAGATTCCAAAGAGGGAGGAATTTTTCTTTTAAAAATTATTCTAGAACATTGCAGTATTGGGGAAAAAAATAATATGTTTGTTTCTTTTTCCAATTTATTAGTCATACTACACGGGTAGAATTTTAGAATTTTCAAATTAAAAATAAGATTACTCGTGTCTTTTAATTGCTCAGGGGTCTGCTCTGAGTGCTGTGGGTTGATGCAGAATGACATAAGACAGTGCATTTGTGTCCAGGCCCAAGGCCATCCCTCTTAAGGAAGCTAATATTGTGCATTTCCTTGTCGCATCTCAGTTCACAGTGAGGTATGTCTGGAACACAAGGGACTAAGGATTGTTGATTATTAGAGCAATTAGCCATTTTTCCCAATCACTGGTTGTCCAGTGGTGGCATGCAGTGGCCCAGCCTGGTGCTCTCTGTGTCTCCTCGCCCTGGGGTCTGCTTCTTTTACAGAGTGGAGGGAACCATGACAAGCCAGGGATGGTCTTTGCTGAAGTCAATTAAGATGGGGCTCTGGGGCAGCAGTCTATCTCCTTAAACAGAGCCTGCTCCCTCAAAAAGGAACAGGAGGAAGTATTCAAAAACATTTTCCTAATGTTTCTCAAGCTTGCCTCTAATGGAATTGTCTGCTTGTTTCCAATGATGAATCAAAACACAGTAGATTGTTTCCATATTATTACAATGAAGATATTGAATATTCTTTATCTCTCCCTACACCTGGGGTGACATTAACGAGACTGGAATACTAGAAATTATTGAGCCATTTTTATTCCTACTAATAGCCCAGCAATTCCAATCAGCCTATAGGATGCTGGTTACTTTCAGCATTAAATTTATGTTACTTTCAAGTCAGGGTTGGAGCATCACATGATGGGAGGAGAAGAGAAAATTAGGGCAGAGAAGGAATAGGAAAAGAGGCTGGGGTGAAATGGAGCAGATTTACAAATGAGAATATTTGAGCTAAATATAATAGGGTACATTTGTACCCGTGGTTAATAATAAGCACAAAATTTTCAAGGACATTTCTTTTGCTAAAGGTTCTGTTGCCCGAATAAGCATGGTTCACATTTTATTTGGTTTTATGCAGCATTTATTAGATTTATTATGATGCTTTCATATTTTCTAAACCCACTTTTAAAAATGGCTTTTTGGATCTCGTACACACACTCTATAGTGTGGTTGGGTATGTGTATGTATGACTGTAGGTATGCGTGTTTGTGTGTAGGTATGTGTATGCATGCATGGGTATCTGTGTGTAAGTTGGTGTGTATATGTGTAAATGCATGCATGTATATAAATGGGGGTGTAGGTGTGTAAGTGGGTGTGTTTGTGTGCTTATGTGTGTATGTGTTTATGCATGTGTATGTTCCTTATTTGTACTTGTATGTATTTGCATGCACGTTCATGCATATGTGAGTGTACTTGTGTAAGTAAGTGTGTTTGTGCGTATATGTGTGTCTGTAACTCTTTGTGACAAATGCGACAAATGTGACAGTTATTACAAAGGCAAAGTTTTCATGTTTGTGTTTTCAGAACACTGAATGTCAACTTCCTGCACCATGCTGACTGGCGGAAATTAAGTTGCAAAACACATGCTTTGAGTTATACATTGGACTAACAACATTCCATTTGTTGACAGCTCTTATTGAATTAAAAGTCATTTTTTCTTGTTCTATCAGTTAAGTGGCTTCAGAAAGGTAAGTTTTCATTCTAGAAACCATACTAATTTGAACAGCATTATAGTTCAGGTTTGGAAAATACAGTAAATAGCTTTGTACTTAAAAGCTTTGTTGATATACTAAATTTATGTTTTTATTTACCTTGTTGTTGTTGTTGTTATTGTTGGAGGATTTATGTTAAGTGACACAGTTATTAGAGATAAAAAAAAAAATGTGCCATAGCTGCTGAAACTAGAACCAGGAAGAGTGCCCTGGAAAGAGGTTGTGAGCTAAGAGAATGTCTTCAATGTTGTGATGCCTGCTGATGAATGTTTGAGGAATGGATTATATTTCTAGCTCCACAACTAATTACTTTGGGTGGCTGAGACATTCTAATTTGTATTTATAAACCCAGAATGAATGAGTTGCAACTTAATTTTCCATAATTAATTGATTCTAAAATAATACATTGTGGGATGGAAAACAGTATGAGGCAAGGGGCAGTATGTACTTTTGTGAGCCCCATGTATGATGGGGGGGTGTCTCTTCTTTCAGATCCAGACTGACTATGTCCCTTGGTTGAAGGTTTATGGAGTACAAGAAAAATTGAGCAAATACCACTGGATTTATTCATGTTCTGGTCTTTCTCAGAATTAACTTTTGCAGTGTTAAAACTATATGTGTGTTTTCTCCCTCATTGATTTCCACTCTTATTTCTATTAATTTTTCCTTCCCTCTTCTTCTGGCTTAGCTGTTCTCCTTTGTGCTTACAAAGATGGATCAATGTAATCTACTGTGTTAACAGTCTAAGAAAAAACTAGATGATTATATGAAATGATGCAGAACAACCATTTCACAATAATCAACAGCAGGTCTGTCAACAAGTAGGAATACAGGGTAATATCTTCAAGCTGATGAACAAGATCTACAAAAAGACTTGCAGATAACATCATACTTAATGGTAAAAGGCTGAGTATTTTCCCCATCTGATAAGGAACAGGGTGATGTCTGCCCTTACTACTCCCTGGGAGGACTATGGGTGAAACTGTGAATTCCACTGTTGTGTTACTCAGAACACGAGAATTGTGTTTAATTTGCAGCAATGTCAATCCTGTGGCTGCAAAAAATAGGTATTTTTTAAGGGTTATGTGGAAACCCCTCTGGTTCTCAGGCTGTCATCTGAGACTTAAAAGACCTGAGCGTGTTTTTTTCTCTCTATAAAAATTTAATTACACTAAAAATTATTCATCCCACACTGCAGCCATCAACACTGCTGTACTAGTCAAGGGCAGCAGCCACTTGGGCTCCCAAAGTGTATGTGTCACTTGGTGCTTTTTCATAATTCAACACAGATAATTAGTGTGGCTTGGTTAAATTTTATGCCCTGCATGCCATGGATTACTAGTACCTTGTCTTCCATGAGGTAGGAGCTCAGCACTGCACTGAGCCTGAAGGCACGAGAAAGCTAACTCACTGATCCCCTCTGTATGGGTCCATCTTCTGGAACTACTCTTGCTATCAAGTTGAGTGCTATCAGGAGAAAGAAACCATAGTTTTTAAACTTGGGATACTATACAGAAGTATTAAGCTGGTATAGGAGAGTAATTCTAGAGGTGGAAGAAGAACCTTAAATGGTACTTTAGGGCTTATGGGAGAGGACCCAAGGAAGTACAAACTTGGAAGGGGAATCTGGGCTTTGTTGAATAAGATGCCGTTCTCCAAAGAAGACATACAAATGGCTAACAGACACATGAAAAAATGTTCATCATCATTAGGCATCAGGAAGATTCAAATCAAAACCACACCGGGAGGGGCTCCTGGTGGCTCAGAGGGTTAAAGCCTCTGCCTTCGGCTCAGGTCATGATCCCAGTGTCCTGGGATCAAGCCCCACATCTGGCTCTCTCCTTGGCAGGGATCCTGCTTCCTCCCCTCTCTCTCTCTGCCTGCCTCTCTGCTTACTTGTGATCTCTCTCTGTCGAAAAAATAAATAAAATCTTTTAAAAAACCCACCAAGATAGCACCTTAAAGCAGTTAAAATGGCCAAAATTAACAAAACAGGAAATAACGTGTGTTGGATAGGATGTGGAGAAAGGGGAACCTTCTAACACTGTTGCTGGGAATGCCAGTTGGTGCAACCACTTTGTAAAACAGTGCAGCGATTCCTTAAGATATTAAAAATAGAGCTTCCCTGTGACCCTGCAATTGCACTATTG
The DNA here is from genome assembly GCF_964662115.1 of Mustela nivalis. Taxonomy (NCBI): domain Eukaryota; kingdom Metazoa; phylum Chordata; class Mammalia; order Carnivora; family Mustelidae; genus Mustela; species Mustela nivalis. The sequence goes on from NC_139021.1 coordinate 111,956,660, forward strand.
CGTATTTACCCCAAAGATACAGACAGAGTGAAAAGAGGGACCTTCTGTACCCCAATGTTCATAGCAGCAATGGCCACAGTCGCCAAACTGTGGAAAGAGCCAAGCTGCCCTTCAACAGATGAATGGATAAGGATGATGTGATACATAGATACAATGGAGTATTATGCCCCCATCAGAAAAGATGAATACCCAACTTTTATAGCAACATGGATGGGACTGGAGGAGATTATGCTAAGTGAAATAAGTCAAGCAGAGAGAGTCAGTTATCATATGGTTTTGCTTATTTGTGGAGCATAAGAAATAACACAGAGGACATTGGGAGATTGAGAAGTGAGTTGGGGGAAATTGAAGGGAGAGGAAAAGCCATGAAAGACTGTAGACTCTGAGAAAGAAGCTGAGGGTGTTAGAGGGAGAGGGGTGGGTGGTTGGGTGAACCTTGTAGTGGGTATTAAGGAGGACATGTATTGCATGGAGCACTGGGTGTGGTGCATAAACAATGAATCTTGGAACACTGAAAAAAAAATACAAAAAATAAAGGTGTAGTTCCAGACCCCTAGATGGCAGAGGGGTTTGTGGGATCATCCCAGCTAGAGCTGGCCTCAAACCATGAGGAAAGCAGCAATAATTCTGGAGTCCCGGTGAGCTGAAGCTTGTAGGCACACATAACCAGGGACATGGGGCACGACTGTAGGCACTGTTAGAGTTAGGCTGGTGAAAGAGCATACAATAACTGGGAGGGGAAACCCCTTCTTCTTGCAATGTCTCTTTAGAGCACTCCAGAGCGCTCTACTGCCAAAGCTTACCATCATTCCAACTGGGAAGGAAAGTATTTATTTATTTAGTTATATAATTTATTTGTGTTTTTAACAGAGAAAGGGAGCACACAAGCAGGGTAACTCCCCACTGAGCAAGGAGCCTGATGCGGGGCTGGATCCCAGGACCCTGAGATCATGACCCAAGCCAAAGGCAGACATTAAATAGACTGGGCCACCCAGGTACCCCATGACTGTCATTGTGATGGATTTCATTTGTGTTTCTTCTTCTTCTTTTTTTTTAATTTCCTCCTCCTCCTCCTCCTCTTCCTCCTCCTCCTCCTCCTCCTCCTCCTCCTCCTCCTTCTTCTTCTCCTTCTTCTTCTTTTTCCTCCTCCTCCTCCTCCTTCTTGTTCTTCTTCTTCTTGTTGTTCTTGTTCTTCTCCTTCTTATTCTCCTCCTCCTCCTCCTCCTCCTCCTCCTCCTCCTTCTTCTTCTTCTTCTTCTTCTTCTTCTTTTTCTTCTTTATACTCTGTCAATCTCCTAAGGGTTTGTCAAACTTGTTAGTGTTTTCTAAGAACCAATTTTAGGTTTCATTGATTATTTTTCTTATTATTTTATTTCTCTATTTTACTTATGTCTGCTCTAAACTTCATTATTTATTTCCATCTGCTAGAATTTTACAAAAATTAACATATAATGTATTATTTGTTTCAGGTTACAGGTCTGTGATTCATCAGTCTTATGTAATTCACAGCACTCACCATAGCACATACCCTCCCCAATGTCCATCCCCCAGCCACCCATTACTCCCACCCCCCCTTCACTCCAGGAACCCTTATTTGTTTCCTGAGACCAAGAGTCTCGTAAGGTTTGTCTCCCTCTCTGGTTTCATTTTGTTTCATTTTTCCCTACCTTCCCCTATGATTCTCTGTCTTATTTCTCAAATTCCTCAAATCAGTGAGAGCATATGATAATTGTTACTCTCTCATTGACTTATTTTGCTTAGCATAATACCCTCTAGTTCCATCCACATCATTGCAAATAGTAATATTTCATTTTTGATGGCTGTATAATATCTGTGTGTGTATCTATATATCTATATCTATATCATCTATATCTATATCTATCTCTCTCTCTATATATATATAACATGTTCTTTACCCATTCATCTGTTGATGGACATCTAGGCTCTTTCCATAGTTTGGCTATTGTGGACATTGCTGCTATAAACTCGGGTGCCTTTGCCCCTTCGGATCACTACATTTATATCTTTAGAGTAATATGAAGTAGTGCAATTTCTGGGTCATAAGGTAGCTCTATTTTCAATTTTTTTGAGGAAATTCCATGCTGTTTTCCAGAATGGCTGCACCACCTTGCATTCCCACCAATCGTGTAGGAGGGTTTCCCTTTCTCTGTGTCCTCGCCGACACCTGACATTTCCTGACTTGTTAATTTTAGCAAGTGTGCGGTGTGGTTCCCTAAAGCTGAGTGATGTTGAGCACTTTTTCATGTTTCTGTTGGCAATCTGGATGTCTTCTTTGCTGAAATGTCTGTTCATGTCTTCTTCCCATTTCTTAATTGGATTACTTGTTCTGTAAGTGTTGAGTTTGTTAAGTTCTCTATAGATTTTGGATACAAGCCCTTTACCCAATACGCCATTTGCAAATATCTTCTCCCATTCTATCAGTTATTTTTTTATTTTGTTTACTGTTTACTTTGCTTTTGCAAAAGCTTTTGATCCTGATGAAGTCCCAATAGTTCATTTGTGCCCTTGCTTCCCTTGCATTTGGCTATGTTTCTAGGAAGAAATTGCTGTGGCTGAGGTCAGAGAGGTTTCTGTCTGTGTTCTCCTCAAGGATTTTGATGGATTCCTTCTCACATTGAGGTATTTCATACATTTTGAGTCTATTTTTGTGGGTAGTATAAGGAAATGGTCCAGTTTCATTCTTCTGCATGTGGCTGTCCAATTTTCCCAATATCATTTGTTGAAGACACTGTCTTTTTTCCATTGGAGATTCTTTCCTGATTTGTCAAAAATTAGTTGACCTTAGAGTTGAAGGTCCATTCCTGGGCTCTCTATTCTGTTGCATTGATCGGTGTGTCTGTTTTTGTGCCAGTACCATACTGTCTTCAGGATTACAGCTTTGCAATAGAGCTTGAAGTGCAGAATTGTGATGCCACTAGCTTTGCTTTTCTTTTTCAATATTCCTCTGGCTACTTGGGGTCTTTTCTGGTTTCCTATAAATTCTAGGATTATTTGTTCCCATTTCTTTGAAAAAGGTTGATGGTATTTTGGTAGGGACTGCATTAAATGTGTAGATTTCTCTAGGTACCATAGACTTTTTCACAGTATTTGTTCTTCCAATGCATGAGCATGGAACGTTTTCTATTTCTTTGCCTCATCCTCAATTGCTTTCATGAGTATTTTGTACTTTTATGAGTACAGATTCTTTGCCTCTTTGGTAAGATTTATTCCTAGGTATTCTTATGGTTTTGGGTGTAATTGTAAATGAGATAAACTCCTTAATTTCTCTTTCTTCTGTCTTGTTGTTTAGAAATGCAACTGATTTCTCTGCATTGATTTTATATCCTGACACCTTGCTGAATTCCTGTATGAGTTCTAATAGTTTTGGGATGGAGTCTTTTGGGTTTTCCACATAAAGTATCATATCTGTGAAGAGTGAGAGGTTAACCTCTTTGCAGATTCAGATGTCTTTTATTTCTTTTTGTTGTCTTATTGCTGAGGCTAGGACTTCTACTACTATGTTGAATAGTAGTGGTGATAGTAGACATCCCTTCCATGTTCCTGACCTTAGGGGAAAAGTTCTCAGTTTTTCTCTATTGAGGATGATATTTGCTGTGGGTTTTTCATAGATGCTTTTATGATACTGAGGTATGTACCTTCTGTCCCTACAATTTGAAGAGCTTTGATCAAGAAAGGATGCAGTACTTTGTCAAATGCTTTTTCTGCATCTATTGAGAGTATCATGTGGTTCTTGTTCTTTCTTTTATTAATGTATTGTTTCACATTGATTGATTTGTGGATGTTGAACCAGCCTTGCAGCCCAGGAATAAATACCACTTGGTTGTGGTGAATAATCCTTTTAATGTACTATTGGAACCTACTGGCTAGTATTTTGGTGAGAATTTCTGCATCCATGTCCATTAGGGATATTGGTCTGTAATTTTCTTTATTTTTTTTAATTTTTTATTTTTTATAAACATATATTTTTATCCCCAGGGGTATAGGTCTGTGAATCACCAGGTTTACACACTTCACAGCACTCACCAAAGCACATACCCTCCCCAATGTCCATAATCCCACCCTCTTCTCCCAAACCCCCTCCCCCCAGCAACCCTCAGTTTGTTTTGTGAGATTAAGAGTCACTTATGGTTTGTCTCCCTCCCAATCCCATCTTGTTTCTTTTATTCTTCTCCTACCCACTTAAGCCTCCATGTTGCATCACCACTTCCTCATATCAGGGAGATCATATGATAGTTGTCTTTCTCTGCTTGACTTATTTCGCTAAGCATGATTCACTCTAGTTCCATCCATGTTGTCGCAAATGGCAAGATTTCATTTCTTTTGATGGCTGCATAGTATTCCATTGTGTATATATACCACATCTTCGTGATCCATTCATCTGTTGATGGACATCTAGGTTCTTTCCATAGTTTGGCTATTGTGGACATTGCTGCTATAAACATTCGGGTGCATGTGCCCCTTTGGATCACTACGTTTGTATCTTTAGGGTAAATACCCAATAGTGCAATTGCTGGGTCATAGGGCAGTTCTATTTTCAACATTTTGAGGAACCTCCATGCTGTTTTCCAGAGTGGCTGCACCATCTTGCATTCCCACCAACAATGTAGGAGTGTTCCCCTTTCTCCACATCCTCGCCAGCATCTGTCATTTCCTGACTTGTTTATTTTAGCCATTCTGACTGGTGTGAGGTGATATCTCATTGTGGTTTTGATTTGTATTTCCCTGATGCCGAGTGATATGGAGCACTTTTTCATGTGTCTGTTGGCCATCTGGATGTCTTCTTTGCAGAAATGTCTGTTCATGTCCTCTGCCCATTTCTTGATTGGATTATTTGTTCTTTGGGTGTTGAGTTTGCTAAGTTCTTTATAGATTCTGGACACTAGTCCTTTATCTGATATGTCGTTTGCAAATATCTTCTCCCATTCTGTCAGTTGTCTTTTGATTTTGTTAACTGTTTCCTTTGCTGTGCAAAAGCTTTTGATCTTGATGAAATCCCAATAGTTCATTTTTTCCCTTGCTTCCCTTGCCTTTTGCGTTGTTCCTAGGAAGATGTTGCTGCGGCAGAGGTCGAAGAGGTTGCTGCCTGTGTTCTCCTCAAGGATTTTGATGGATTCCTTTCGCACATTGAGGTCCTTCATCCATTTTGAGTCCATTTTTGTGTGTGGTGTAAGGAAATGGTCCAATTTCATTTTTCTGCATGTGGCTGTCCAATTTTCCCAGCACCATTTATTGAAGAGGCTGTCTTTTTTCCATTGGACATTCTTTCCTGCTTTGTCGAAGATGAGTTGACCATAGAGTTGAGGGTCTATTTCTGGGCTCTCTATTCTGTTCCATTGATCTATGTGTCTGTTTTTGTGCCAGTACCATGCTGTCTTGATGATGACAGCTATGTAATAGAGCTTGAAGTCCGGAATTGTGATGCCACCAACGTTGGCTTTCTTTTTCAATATCCCTTTGGCTATTCGAGGTCTTTTCTGGTTCCATATAAATTTTAGCATTATTTGTTCCATTTCTTTGAAAAAGATGGATGGTACTTTGATAGGAATTGCATTAAATGTGTAGATTGCATTAGGTAGCATAGACATTTCCACAATATTTATTCTTCCAATCCAGGAGCATGGAACATTTTTCCATTTCTTTGTGTCTTCCTCAATTTCTTTCATGAGTACTTTATAGTTTTCTGAGTATAGATTCTGTGTCTCTTTGGTTAGGTTTATTCCTAGGTATCTTATGGTTTAGGATGCAATTGTAAATGGGATTGACTCCTTAATATCTCTTTCTTCTGTCTTGCTGTTGGTGTAGAGAAATGCAACTGATTTCTGTGCATTGATTTTATATCTTGACACTTTACTGAATTCCTGTATAAGTTCTAGCAGTTTTGGAGTGGAGTCTTTTGGGTTTTCCACATATAGTATCAGATCATCTGTGAAGAGTGATAATTTGACTTCTTCTTTGCTGATTTGGATGCCTTTAATTTCCTTTTGTTGTCTGATTGCTGAGGCTAGGACCTCTAGTACTATGTTGAATAGCAGTGGTGATAATGGACATCCCTGCCGTGTTCCTGACCTTAGTGGAAAAGCTTTCAGTTTTTCTCCATTGAGAATGATATTTGCGGTGGGTTTACATAGATGGCTTTGATGATATTGAGGTATGTGCCCTCTATCCCTACACTTTGAAGAGTTTTGATCAGGAAGGGATGCTGTACTTTGTCAAATGCTTTTTCAGCATCTATTGAGAGTATCATATGGTTCTTGTTCTTTCTTTTATTGATGTGTTGTATCACATTGACTGATTTGCGGATGTTGAACCAACCTTGCAGCCCTGGAATCAATCCCACTTGGTCGTGGTGAATAATCTTATTGGCTGTTGAATCCTATTGGCTAGTATTTTGTTGAGTATTTTCACATCTGTGTTCATCAAGGATATCGGTCTATAGCTCTCTTTTTTGGTGGGATCCTTGTCTGGTTTTGGGATCAAGGTGATGCTGGCCTCATAAAATGAGTTTGGAAGTTTTCCTTCCATTTCTATTTTTTGGAACAGTTTCAGGAGAATAGGAATTAGTTCTTCTTTATATGTTTGGTAGAATTCCCCCGGGAAGCCGTCTGGCCCTGGGCTTTTGTTTGTTTGGAGAGTTTTAATGACTGCTTCAATATCCTTACTGGTTATGGGTCTGTTCAGGCTTTCTACTTCTTCCTGGTTCAGTTGTGGTAGTTTATATGTTTCTAGGAATGCATCCATTTCTTCCAGATTGTCAAATTTGTTGGCGTAGAGTTGCTCATAGTATGTTCTTCTAATAGTTTGTATTTCTTTGGTGTTAGTTGTGATCTCTCCTCTTTCATTCATGATTTTATTTATTTGGGTCCTTTCTCTTTTCTTTTTGATAAGTCGGGCCAGGGGTTTATCAATCTTATTAATTCTTTCAAAGAACCAGCTCCTAGTTTCGTTGATTAATTCTATTGTTTTTTTTTGGTTTCTATTTCATTGATTTCTGCTCTGATCTTTATGATTTCTCTTCTCCTGCTGGGCTTAGGGTTTCTTTCTTGTTCTTTCTCCAGCTCCTTTAGGTGTAGGGTTAGGTTGTGTACCTGAGACCTTTCTTGTTTCTTGAGAAAGGCTTGTACCGCTATATATTTTCCTCTCAGGACTGCCTTTGTTGTGTCCCAAGATTTTGAACCGTTGTATTTTCATTATCATTTGTTTCCATGATTTTTTTCAATTCTTCTTTAATTTCCCGGTTGACCCATTCATTCTTTAGAAGGATACTGTTTAGTCTCCATGTATTTGGGTTCTTTCCAAACTTCCTTTTGTGGTTGAGTTCTAGCTTTAGAGCATTGTGGTCTGAAAATATGCAGGGAATGATCCCAATCTTTTGATACTGGTTGAGTCCTGATTTAGGACCTAGGATGTGATCTATTCTGGAGAATGTTCCATGTACACTAGAGAAGAATGTGTATTCTGTTGATTTGGGATGAAATGTTCTGAATATATCTGTGATGTCCATCTGGTCCAGTGTGTCGTTTAAGGCCTTTATTTCCTTGCTGATCTTTTGCTTGGATGACCTGTCCATTTCAGTGAGGGGAGTGTTAAAGTCCCCTACTATTATTGTATTATTGTTGATGTGTTTCTTTGATTTTGTTATTAATTGGTTTATATAGTTGGCTGCTCCCACGTTGGGGGCATAGATATTTAAAATTGTTAAATCTTCTTGTTGGACAGACCCTTTGAGTATGATATAGTGTCCTTCCTTATCTCTTATTATAGTCTTTGGCTTAAAATCTAATTGATCTGATATAAGGATTGCCACTCCTGCTTTCTTCTGATGTCCATTAGCATGGTAAATTCTGTTCCACCCCCTCACTTTAAATCTGGAGGTGTCTTCGGGCTTAAAATGAGTTTCTTGGAGGCAACATATAGATGGGTTTTGGTTTTTTATCCATTCTGATACCCTGTGTCTTTTGATAGGGGCATTTAGCCCATTCACATTCAGGGTAACTATTGAGAGATATGAATTTAGTGACATTGTATTGCCTGTAAGGTGACTGTTACTGTATATAGTCTCTGTTCCTTTCTGATCTACCACTTGTAGGGTCTCTCTTTGCTTAGAGGACCCCTTTCAATATTTCCTGTAGAGCTGGTTTGGTATTTGCAAATTCTTTCAGTTGTTGTTTGTCCTGGAAGCTTTTAATCTCTCCTTCTATTTTCAATGATAGCCTAGCTGGATATAGTATTCTGGGCTGCATGTTTTTCTCGTTTAGTGCTCTGAAAATATCATGCCAGCTCTTTCTGGCCTGCCAGGTCTCTGTGGATAAGTCAGCTGCCAATCTAATATTTTTACCATTGTATGTTACAGACTTCTTTTCCGGGGCTGCTTTCAGGATTTTCTCTTTGTCACTAAGACTTGTAAATTTTACTATTAGGTGATGGGGTGTGGGCCTATTCTTATTGATTTTGAGGGGCGTTCTCTGAACCTCCTGAATTTTGATGCTCGTTCCCTTTGACATATTGGGGAAATTCTCCCCAATAATTCTCTCCTGTATACCTTCTGCTCCCCTCTCTCTTTCTTCTTCTTCTGGAATCCCAATTATTCTAATGTTGTTTTATCTTATGGTGTCACTTATCTCTCGAATTCTCCCCTCGTGGTCCAGTAGCTGTTTGTCCCTCTTTTGCTCAGCTTCTTTATTCTCTGTCATTTGGTCTTCTATATCACAAATTCTTTCTTCTGCCTCATTTATCCTAGCAGTGAGAGCCTCCATTTTTTATTGCACCTCATTAATAGCTTTTTTGATTTCAACTTGGTTAGATTTTAGTTTTTTTATTTCTCCAGAAAGGGCTTTTATATCTCTCGAGAGTGTTTCTCTAATATCTTCCATGCCTTTTTCGAGCCCGGCTAGAACCTTGAGAATTGTCATCCTGAACTCTAGATCTGACATATTACCGATGTCTGTATTGATTAGGTCCCTAGCCTTTGGTACTGCCTCTTGTTCTTTTTTTTGTGTTGAATTTTTACGTCTTGTCATTTTGGCCAGATAAGAGTAAATGAAGGGGCAAGTAAAATACTAAAAGGGTGGCAACAACCCCAGGAAAATATGCTTTAACCAAATTAGAAGAGATCCAAAATCATAAGTGGGGAGAAAGGGGATAAAAAGAGGTTCAAAAAGGAAGAAAGGGAAAAAAAAGAACAAAGAAAAGGAAAAAAAAGAAAAGAAAAAAATTTTTAAAAGAAAGAAAACACCTGAGAAAAATGTAAAAAAGAACAAATATATATATTAGATAAACTAGTAAAAAATCGTTAAAAAAGAAAAAGGTAACAGTTAAAAAAAAAAAATTTTACCCGAAGGCGAGAAGAAAAAAAAAAAATGAAAAAGAAAAAATTAAATTAACTGCAAGACTAAAAAAAATTCACAGGAAAAAAGCCATGAGTTCCGTGCTTGGCTTTCTCCTCCTCTGGAATTCTGCTGCTCTCCTTGGTATTGAAACCGCACTCCTTGGTAGGTGAACTTGGTCTCGGCTGGATTTCTTGTTGATCTTCTGGGGGAGGGGCCTGTTGTAGTGATTCTCAAGTGTCTTTGCCCCAGGCGGAATTACACCGCCCTTACCCGGGGCCGGGGTGAGTAATCCGCTCCGGTTTGCTTTCAGGAGCTTTTGTTCCCTGAGCGCTTTCCGTAGAGTTCCGGAGGAAGGGAAAACAGATGGCGGCCTCCTGGTCTCCAGCCCGGAGGAGCCGAGAGCCCAGGGCCCCACTCCTCAGTGCGCCCTCAGAGAACAGCGCCCAGTCACTCCCGTCTGCCTGACCTCCGGCCGTACTCCGAGCTCACCGAGCCTGCGACTGGTTCAAGGTAACACCGAGCTGTGAGCTTACTGTCGGCTCTGTCTCTGCAGCCAGCTTTCCTGTTCCAATACCCGCAAGCTCTGCGACACTCAGACACCCCCGATCCTTCTGTGACCCTGCGGGACCTGAGGCCACGCTGACCCCGCGTGGGCTTCGCCCCGGTTTAGCCTCTGGAGCGATGTCCCTCAGCGAAACAGACTTTTAAAAAGTCCTGATTTTGTGTGCGGTTGCTCCGCTGCTTGCCGGGAGCCGGCCCCTCCCCCGGGGTCTATCTTCCCGTCGCTTTGGATTCACTTCTCCGCCGGTCCTACCTTTCAGAAAGTGGTTGTTTTTCTGTTTCCAGAATTGCTGTTCTTTTTCTCTTCGATCTGCCGATGGATTTTCAGGTGTTTGCAATCTTTAGATAAGCTATCTAGCTGATCTCCGGCTAGCTGAAGCAGTCTCAGCTTGCTACTTCTCCGCCATCTTGACTCCTCCCCCCTATCTGTAATTTTCTTTTTTGATGGGGTCTTTGTCTGGTTTTAGGATCAAGGTAATTCTGGCCTCATAAAATGAGTTTGGACGTTATCCTTCCATTTCTTTCCTTTTTTTTTTTTTTTGGAACAGTTTCAGGAGAATAGACATTAATTCTCCTTTACATGTTTGGTAGAATTCCCCTGGGAAGCTGTCTGGCCCGTCTCCCATCTCTTGTTTGTTGGGAGATATTTGATTACTGCTTCAGTCTACTTATTGGTTATAGGTCTGTTCATGTTTTCTATTTCTTACTGGATCAGTCTGGGTAGTTTATATGTCTCTAAATGTATCCATTTCTTCCAGATGTCTAATTTGCTGACATGCAGTTGCTTATACTATGTTCTTATAATTGTTTGTATTTCTTTGGTATTGGTTGCGATCTCTCCTCTTTCCTTCATGACTTTATTAATTTGGGTCCTTTCCCTCTTCTTTCTGATAGGTCTGGCCAGGGGTTTATCAATCTTATTAATTATTCCAAAGAACCAGCTCATAGTTTCATTGATTTCTTCTACTATTCTTTTGGTTTCTATTTCATTGGTTTCTGCTCTGATCTTTATTATGTCTCTTTTCCTGCTGGATTTAGGCTTTCTTTGCTGTTCTTTCTCCAGCTCTTTCAGGTGTAGGGTTAGGTTGTGTATTTGAGACCTTTTCCTATTTCTTGAGACAGCCTTGTATTGCTATATACTTTCCTCTTAGGATCACCTTTGTTGTGTCCCACAGATTTTGAACAGTTGTGTTTCCATTTTCATTTGTTTCCACAATTTTTAAAAATATTTCTTTATTTTTTTAACGATTTTATTTATTTATTTGACAGAGAGAGATAGAGCACAGGTAGGCAGAGAAGCAGGGGGTGGGGTGGGAAGCAGTCTCCCGAGCCTGATATGGGACTTGATCCCAAGACCCTGGTATCATGACCTAAGCCAAAGCAGAGGCATAACACACTGAGCCACCCAGGTGCCCCTAATACTTTTTTAATTTACTGGTTGACCCATTCATTCTTTAGTAGGATGCTCTTTAGCCCCCATGTATTTGAGTTCTTTCTAATTTCCCTCTTGTGATTGAGTTCAAGTTTCAAAGCTGTGGTGTGAAATTATGCAGGAAATGATCCCAATGTTTTGGTACTGGTTAAGACCTAATTTGTGACCCAGGATGTAATCTATTCTGGAGAATGTTCCATGTGCACTAGAGGAGAATGTGCATTCTATTGCTTTGGGATGGAGTGTTCTGAATATATCTGTGATGTCCATATGGTCCAGTGTGTCATTTAAAGCCTTTATTTCCTTGTTGATCTTTTGTGTAGATGATCTGTCCATTGCAGTGTGGGGGATTTTAACATCCCCTACTAGTATTGTATTATTGTGAATGTTTCTTTGATTATTTGATTATCTGTGAATGTATTTATTTGTTGTTAATTGGCCTATATAATTGGCTGACCCCATGTTGGGGACATAGATATTTAGAATTGTTAGAACTTCTTCTTGGACAGACCCTTTAAGCATGATATAGTGTCCTTCCTCATCTCTTATAGTCTTTGGTTTAAAATCTAATTTTTCTGACATGAAAGATTGCCACCCCAACTTTCTTTTGATGTCCAATGGCATGGAAAATGGTTTTTGACCTCTTCACTTTAAATCTGGAAGTGTCTTTGGGTAAAAAATGAGTTTCTTGCAGACAGCATATTGATGGATCTTGTTTTTTATCCATTCTGATACCCTGTGTCTTTTGATTAGGCATTTAGCCATTTACGTTCAGGGTAACTATTGAACGATGTGAATTTAGTGCCATTGCCTGTAAAGTGAGTGTTACTGTGTATGGTATCTGTTCCTTTCTGGTCTATGTTTCTTTTAGGCTCTCTTTTTGTTTGGAGGATCCCTTTGAATATTTCCTGTAGGACTGGTTTGATGTTTGCAAATTCTTTTAGTTTTTATTTGTCCTGGAAGCTCTTTCTCTCTTCTCCTGTTTTCAATGAAATCCTAACTGAGTATAGTATTCTTGGCTGCATATTTTTCTCATGTAGTGCTCTGAATATATCATGCCAGTCTTTATAGGCCTGCCAGTTCTCTGTGAATAGGTCTGCTGCCAATCTAATATTTCTGCCATTTTGGTTACAGACCTCATGTACTTAGCTGCTTTCAAGATTTTTTTTTTTTTTTGTCTTTGAGACTTGTAAGTTTTTCTATTAGATGAGAGGGTATTGATCTATTTTTATTGATTTTGAGGGGGGTTCTCTGTGCCTCCTGTATTTTGTTGCTCGATTCCTTCCCTCAAATAGGGAAGTTCTCCACTATAATTTGCTACAATATGCCTCTGCCCCCCTCTCTCTTTTTTCTTCTTCTGGGGTCCCAATTGTACTTTTATTTCATCTTATGGCATCATTTATCTCTTGAATTCTCCCCTCATGATCCAGTAGTTGTTTGTCTCTCTTTTGCTCAGTTTCTTTATTTTCCATCATTTGTTCTTCTATATCACTAATTCTTTCTTCTGCCTCATTTATCCTAGCAGTAAAAGCCTCCATATTTTATGGTACCTCATTAATAGCTTTTTAAATTTCAACTTGTCTTGATTAAAGTTTTTTAATTTCTCCAGAAAGGGATTCTCTAGTATCTTCTATGTTTTTTTCAAGCCCAGCTAGTATATTTATAGTCGTCATTGTGAACTCTAGCTCCAACATCTTACTAATGTCTGTATCAATTAGGTCCCTGGCAGTTGGTATTGTCTCTTGTTCTTTTTTTTTTATTTTAAGGTGAGTTTTTCTGTTTTGTTATTTGTCCAGAGAAGCATAGATGAATGAGAAAATGAAATTCTAAAAGGGTAAAAACAATCCAGGAAAAATATAAACTAAATGAATCAGAAGAGACCTGTTGCAGAACTGTTGGAAAATTGGGCGGGGGGGAATATGATCAGGGTGGTGAATAGAACAAAGCCACACACTAGATTTTGGGTGTATTTTGGTCTGTTAGATGTAACTGCCTTCCAAAGAAAAATACACACACACACACACACAAAGGGTAAATACAATGAAGGGATGGAATATGACTGTAAATGTAAAATTTAAAAAGATTATAAAAAATGAATTGATAAGAAGTTGGTTGAAAAAATAAAGAAAAAAATTTTAAAAAGGGAGAGAAAGTGATCATGCATAGTACTAGAACAAAGTGATACACTAGAGTTAAAAAGAAAAACATATATATATAATTTATTTATTTTTAATATTTTTAATATTTTTAAAATTTATTAAATATATTTATTAAAATATTTTATATTTTTAATATTTATTTTTATTATATATAGATACAAAATATATATAATATGTTTTATATATATATACACAAAAAATGAGGTTAAATACAATGAAGGGATAGAATATGACTGCAAAAACGAAAAATAATAAAAATTTTTTAAAATGGTATTAATGATAAGATTTGGTTAAAATAAGAAAGAGGAAAAATTTTTTTAAAAGAAAAAGAAAAAATAAGAAAATTTAAAAAAATTAACTTTGAAAGACTAAAGAATCATGGGGAAAAAGACATGAATTCTATGTGTTATCTTCCCCTTCGTCTGAATTTCTGCAGTTCTCATTTTGGTCGGAGAACTTGGTCTTGGCTGGATGTTCTTGCTGATCCTCTGGGGTAGGGAACTGTTGCTGTGATTCTCAAATGTCTTTGCCTAAGGTGGAATTGCACCACTCTTGCCAGGGGCTGGGCTAAGTAATCTGCTCCGGTTCACTCTCAGGAGCTTTTGTTTCCTGAGTGCTTTCTGTACCACTTTGGAGGACGGGAATGAAAATGGTGGCCACCTAGTTTCTGGCTGGAGGAGCTGAGAGCTTGGGGACCCACTCCTCAGTGCACTGTCAGAGAAAAGCCATCAATTCGTCCCATCTCCCTGGTCTCTGGCCGCACTCTGAGCTCACCCGGCCTGTGACCAAGTGCTTCTTTCTCTGGTGCATGGCCTTGTTTGGAGTCTCCAAACCAAGCAGATTCCTTTGCACCACACCTGCACTGCTCATCCCAGAGAAAGAAGGAAGAGGTTTTTCTGGATCTGCCACTTGTGGGGTTTCTGCTCAAAGAGCAGTTGCCCAACTGTGCCAGGATCATGGTTTTCTGGCAACCCCAGCTGAGAGCCCAATGCTCGGCTCCATCTCTGCTGCCATCTTCCCTGCTCCAAACCTGGGAGCTCTGCTACACTCATATATCCCTGGTCTTCTGTGACCCCCATGGATCCTGAGACCACACTGCCCTCGCGAGAATTCCACCCCCTGCTTAGTCATTGGAGTGATGTCCCTCAGCAGAGCAGACTTCTAAAATTCCTGATTTCATACTCCACTGCTCCACCACTTGCCGGTAGCCATCTGACAGAGACTCCCTCCCCACTCCATGGTCTCTCCTCTCATATATAGCCTTAGAGTCCCTTCTTGGCATGTCCTACCTTCCAGTGAGTGGTCACTTTTCTGTTCCTAAAGTTGCTGCTCTTCTTCTCTTCAATCTCCTATTGACTTTCTAGGTGTTCAGAATGATTTGATAACTATCTAGCTGAGTTCTTGGGAGCAAAACAAATTTGGGTCCCCTACTCCTCCACCATCTTGCTCCTCCCCCTCCACCTGCTAGCTCTGAGTTTAGCTTGCTTTCCCGTATCTAATTCCTTATGTTGTGAAGTTGTGTTATTGATTGGAGACCTTATTTATTTTTTAAAACAGACATTTACACCTATTGATTTCCTTCTGAGCACTTCCTCTGTCACAGCTCTTAACTTTGGTAAGTTGTGTTTTCATTTTCATTGATCTATAAATGTTTTCTAATTATCCTTGTGATTGCTTCTCTAGGAGTGTGTTCCTGAATTTCCACATATTGATAGCTTTTCTTGTTCTCCTTCTGTTATGTATTTCAACCTTCATCCTGTTGTGGTTGGAGGAGATACTTTGTATGATAACTGCCTTTTAAAATCTATTGAGACTTGTTTTATGGTTTAACGTGTGATCTGTCCCATGGAATGTCCCATGTACACTTAAAAGGGAACCTCTCTTCTGCTGCTGTTGGGTAGACTATTCTGTATATCTTTTTTTAATTTAGTTGATTTATTGTGCTGCTTATGTACTTTAATTTCTTAATTTTTCTTATGTCTGACTGATCAATCCATTATTGAAACCATTATTGTAAAACTTCTGATATTCCTCCATTTCATGTTATTATTAATTATTATTATTTTTTGCTTCATTTTTGAGTTTTTCATATCTGAGGTTTTGTTATCAGGTGCATAAATATTTATAACTTTTATTTTCCTTGAACTATTCTACCTTTTATAAATGTATAATTTACTCCTTTGCCTCTTTTAAATTTTTAAGAATGGAAATCCATTTTCTTTGAAATTAGTAGGTCCACTGAACCTCTATTTTGGTCACTATTTGTGTGGACCATATTTTTCCATCCTTTTACTTTCAACCTATTTTTGTCTTAGAAATAATGTGAGTCTCTGGTAGACAGCATATGGTTGGATCATATGTTTTTATCCTTTCTGCCAGTTTCTTATTTTTTGATTGAAGAGTGTAATCTATTTACACTTAATCACTCATAAGGAGGGAATTATCTCTGCCATTTTCTGACAAACAAATGTTTCCCACATGCTTGTAGTCTTTTTATTCCTCATTTTTCTCCATTACTGTCTTCATTTTAGTTAATTGTGTGTGTGTGTGTCTGTGTGTGTGTGTGGTGAAATACTTTGATTCTCTTCTCAATTCTTTATATGTATGCTGTATACATAATTTCTTGGTAGTTACTATGATTGTTACATTTAACATGCTAAAAGTTTTAATAATATAATTTGAATTGATGCCAACTTCCTTCCATAGCATAGAAAACTCCTCCCCTATACAGCTACACCCTCATTTTCTGTTACTATTGTCATAGATTACATCTTTATACATTGTGTGCTGCATAATATAAATCAGTGATTATTTTATGTACATTTGTCTTTTTTATGCTAAAGAAAATAGAAAGTTGGCTTATATTATAATCCAACATTATAATAATAATCGCTTTTCCAATGCTCATGTCTTACCTTTACCCTTTTTTTTTAATATGGCTCCCTGTTACTATTTTCCTTTCTTTTCAACTTAAGGGGCTATTTTTAGCATGTATTGCAGGGAAGGTGTAGTGGTAGTGAACTCCCTTAGTGTTTTAAAATCTGAGAATGCCATTTCTTTATAATTTTTGAAAGACAATTTTGCTGGATATAAAGTTTTCTGTTGACAGTTTTGTTTGTCTTTGTTTTTTCTTCCTTTAAGCATATTGGGTAGAGCAAACCACCTAATTCTGGTCTCCAAGATTTTCTTTTTTTTTTTTTTTACACTAGTGCTCATTTATTTATTAATTTAATTTAATTTAATTTAATTTAATTTCAGTGTAACAGAATTCATTGTTTATGCACCACACCCAGTGCTCCATGCAATACATGCCCTCCTTAATACCCACCACCTGGTTCCCCCAACCTCCCACCCCCCACCCCTTCAAAACTCTCAGGTTGTTTTTCAGAGTCCATAGTCTCTCATGGCTCATCTCCCCTTCGAATTTACCCCAACTCTCTTCTCTCTGTCTCCCCATGTCCTCCGTGTTATTTCTTATGCTCCACAAATGAGAAATTGACTGATAATCTTGTTGGGGATCTCCTGTGTGTGATGAGTCACCTCTTCCTTGTTGCTTTTAAGATCATTTCTTTGGCTTTATCTTTTAACATTTTGTTTACAATGTGTAGTTGGACGAGTATCTTTATTTTACTCAACTTAGAGTTTGTTGAACTTCTTGAATGTGTAGACTAATTTATTATAATTTCAATCCTTTAAATTTTGGAAGTCTTTTGACATTATTTCTTCAAATTAGTTTCTGTTTCTTCCCTTTAAAATTTATTTATTTATTTATTTATTTATTTATTTGAGTGATAAAACAGAGAGAAAGAGAGAAAGAGTGCAAGCATGGGGGGAAGGCAGAGGAAGAGAGAGAAGCAAACTCTCTGCTGAGCAGGGAGCCCAGCAAGGGGCTTGATCCCAGGACCTCAAGAACATGACCCAAGCTGAAGGCAGCACTTAACCAACTGAGCCACCCAGGCACCACTCTGCTCCTTTCTATCCCTCTTCTCCTGATGGCATTCCCACAATGCCTATGTTGGTCCACTTAATAGTGTTTTAGAGGTCCCTTAGACCCTGTTAAATTTTTTTTCATTCTTTTTTTTTCTTTCTGTTCTGCAGACTTGATAATTTCAATTATTTAAGCCTACCAACTCTTTCTTCCGCGTGCACAAATCTGTTTTTGAATCCTTTTGATGTATTTTTCATTTCAGTTATTATACTTTTCAGCTTTAGACATTTTTTGGTTCTTTTTTTTTTTTTTTTTGAAGATTTTATTTGACAGAGAAAGAGATCAAAAGGAGGCAGGGAGGCAGGAAGAGAAAGAGGAGGAAGCAGGCTCTCTATGGAGCAGACAGCCCAATGTGGGGCTCAATCCCAGGACCCTGGGATTATGACCTGAGCTGAAGGCAGAGGCTTTAACACACTGAACGACCCAGGTGCCCCTTTTTTGGTTCTTTTTAAAAATAAATTTATCTTTTTTTTCCCCACATATTATTTTCCTCTTTGTCTATGTCTTCATTTATCTTTTTGAGCATCTTTAAGGAAGCTATCCTAAAGTCTTTGTTCAATAAGCCTGACACCTGGGCTTCCTCGGGTTCATTTTGCTTCTCTGAATAAGCTATAATTTCCTGTTTGTTTGTATGCCTTGGTATTTTTTAATTGAAAATTGGAATTTTGAATCTTATCATGTGGAAACTGGAAATAACATTCCCCCCTTTAACCAAGGTTTGGTGCTTTTTTATGTTATAAGGTACCTCTGTGCTGAGGTGTTTTTTCTGAGCTGCATCTTTCTTTGGTTTAGTGTGTGGCCTTCTAAATTCCCCCTTATAATTGTTTTAATATCAAAAACAACAGATGTGACTCTTTCAAATCTCCCGGAAGTCACTTCAGCTGTAGAAATTGGAGTATTGGGGGCCAGCCTCCCTGTCCCCATCTCATCAATCAGAGCAATAACTCCTAATGAGAATCTAAGTCCCTACTATTTCGATGACAAGGTTATCATTGGCAACCCTGGTCCCATAAGCTTCCTCAGAAACATGGGTCATATTCTTTACAACTGCCTGATATGGGGCTGGGTAGCTGCCATTACCTTCATGCCTTAAATAAATCAAGTTAACCAAAATTTCCCAAGCAAACTATCCCCTGGACATTTCAAGTTAACAAAGAAACTACAGAGTTGCAAAGTGTTTTCTTCAGATGGTTTCTGCTAGTACAATTGTTGTCCATTTGAGAGATGGATGCTTGGGGCTTCCAGCACCAATGTCTTCACTCCCATGAGGATTGATCTTAACATGGAAGCATAATTACTTGTTTAACCTTACTGGTTTCCATGCATTGGGTATTCTAATTTTCTAATTGGATATTTCTAATTTTTAAATTTTTCATTAAACTTAAAGTGTCTATGACCTGTTCTATTGACTAGCTGGAAAATATGACTATACATTTTGATTAATCAGAAAATTACATTGTGCTCATACCCTAGTCAATCAAGCATCCATATGTCACTCTAGTAGCACATTTCAGGGTAACTGAAATAACTTTTCTTTGCTATTACTGATTATTGCAGAGTGTGAAATAATTATAAAAATATAAAGGCCCTTAAGGAGGGCGATTTACCTGTTCTTGGCATTCATATTTAGGAGTAGAAAAAGTGCCTTCTGGAAACAATCAGCTCAAGGGACTTCATATTTTTGGAGAGTATCATCATGGCAAAAGAAAAAAAAGGTAATTATAGATAGGTTTCAGTGTGAAAAAATTATAAATTTACTTTTTATAGCTCTGGGTTTGGTGATAGATATAATTGTACCTAAGGGCATGACTTAACAAAGAGGGATTGAGAAAGGAAATGCCATTGACTTCTGAAGCTGTACACTTTGTGGTATATAGTTTTATAATGAAGACCCTAGACATTTATGAAACTTCTGAAAGAAGCTTCCTGAATGTATATGTGTGTTTTTAAAATTTATCCTAGATTAGGATTATAAGACTTGATGGGGCCTAGAAACATTAAAAGGAGATATGAGGATATATGCCAAATAAACGAGGACTGACTGAATGCCTAATTATGTAGTAGTCCATTTATTAGCAATATAGGTCTCCAGGAAACTAAGCATCTGGAAACCTATCGCCTGAGAGCAAGCAATCCTGAATTTGAAATTGAAATCTCTCAGAATGGAAGGTAGTTATCCTCAAGAAATTTAAGATCTTATCACTAAACTTGAAAAGCTAGATTATAGCACAGCCCAGCTACTTATCAACTGCCTTATTTCTCTCCTTCCCAGGCCTTGGTAAACTCACCCATGGAATTGGGAGTTAGACTAGATATCCCTAAAGTCCATCCTAAATGCCCCTCCTCAGGTCTCACACATTTCAGTCATTGAGTGAAACTTCCTGCTTCCACTGGTGTTCCTTATATAGTCTCCTTCTACAGCTATGGCCAAACTAGCTCCCTGGAGAGGGCTCCAGGCAGAGTAGAAGAGTCTGTATTCATTACACATGCCTCTTTGAACACCAGTGCTAGTCTTCTTGACCTCTCCAACTAATTTTTCTAGCAAGTTAGATCTCACTTCCATATGTCACTGCACCTCCTCCAGGTCTCATATTTTCAGCAAATCTTAGTCCCATTAAGTTCTGAGACCATGTCTCAGAATCCTCATCTTCTGTTCTTGTTCCTCTAGAGCTATAGCTGTTCATGAATGTTCCTATCATAATGTGTCCATCCTCTTTAAATAGTCTGATTATTGATCCGTATGATGGGACTTGCTGTGTTCCTCCAATAGTTAGACATGTTTTTTATCCTTAATATTTCTATGATTTTTTAAATCAAAGCACATATTTCATCTAGTGTTTTCTCCTTTAGTTCTTTTAAAATATTGATGCTGTCACTTATAATTAATAATTACTTGGGAGGGATGAAAAATTTGATAAATCCCTCTGATATTTTCACTACATTTCTTATAATGTGCTAAAAGGTAAATTATGTAAAGTACAACTATCTTCCCATAGTCAGTCCTAAGAGAGGGACTTTTATTCTGGAGTTATACCGGAATTTTAATTTCTTAATAAACTCAAGTAAATGGTTCTCTCCTGTGGTGCATAAGTTCACAGTTATGTAATTATTATTTTAGTTATGGTTCCAGGAAACTGCTATTTGATGCTGATTCCCCACTTCGGTTCAGCTGCTAACGGGTCAGGAGCTCTGTGGTTCCAGAAGTTCCATCAGCTCTTGATAACCAGACTCTCATTTTTTTAGTATTGTGATTGCTGCCATGTTTATCATGTGCTCAGCCTCTGCTGCAGAATGGCATGTGTGCGAATTTTTATGTATTTCTAACTTTGAGTTTTGCTTAACATACCAGCATGTTTAGATTTTTTTAAAAGAAGACATATTAATATCTATTCCCTGTTATCTTCTTTCCTCTCTCCCTTGCTTTTCCCACTTCAATGTGCAAACATTATTTTATTGGAGACATTTAACAATTTCTTATATATTTATTATAATTTCTTGTTTTTTAGTGTGAAATTGGATTGAAGAAGTTTTCACTGTAGTTTAGAAACAAAAATCAGAAACAAAACTTTTACACTGGTAAGAAAACTTGCTTATGAGAGGGCTCATAACATTAATAGGGTTCAAGAAAAGGAATGGTTAAGTCCCAATTTTATGTATGTGCTGAAATAATGAATTGTATTGGGAGTCTTGATACAAGAACCTCCACAATTAGGTCAATACAAATGTACTATGCCACTGTCTCTGTATGAGCCATCCTTTCATTCCCACTAGCTTCTTCCTGGTGTTCCTTGCAAGAGATAAATCCTTATAAATGGCACACAGCTCTAGACCCTGACTTAACCACACTTGCTCTTCAGATAATGCTTGAGAAATAGCCAAAACAACATATTAATGGTACACTATAATCTCTAGTTGAGTTTTTGAAATCACAAAAACATCTGGCTTTTTTTAAAAGATTTTATTTTTTTATTTAACAGGCACAGATCACAAGTAGTTGGAGAGGCAGGCAGAGAGAGAGAGGGGGGAGGAAGCAGGCTCCCCGCTGAGCAGAGAACCCGATGTGGGGCTTGATCCCAGGACCCTGGGACCACGACCCAAGCCGAAGGCAGAGGCTTTAACCCCCTGAGCCACCCAGGCGCCCCACATCTGGCTTTTTGAAGTCAAGATACTTCACCTGATTTTCTGCTCACTTATTCTATCATTTATTAAGTGAAGAGTATTAAATTCCCCTACTGTGGTATTTATGTGTTTTTTTTCCATATTGATTAGCTTTCATCTCATATATTTGAAGATTTTTTTCTAGGAGCATGTACATTTAGGATTGCTATATATTCTTGGAGAATGGACGACTTTGTTTTTATGAGAATGCTCAATTTTATATATATATATACATATACATATATATATATATATATATATATATATATTATAGTATAACCTACTTTACCCACTCATTTGTTGGGAAAGCTTGGGTTGTTTCCATATCCTGGCTCTTGTGAACAAGGCTGCCATGAACAGAACAGTATCTATGTATTATACTAGCTTTTCTAAAGAGTATTTTTATTTTCTTCAAATAGACACCCCACAGTGCAATTCCTGGATCATATGGCTGTTTATTTTTCAGTTTTTGAGGAACCCCTACACCATATCTCATAGTGTCTGCACCAGTTTACATTCCCACCAACAATGCAGCAGGTTTTCCTTTCTCCACATCATCACCAGCATGTTATTTCTTGTATTTTTGATACTAGTCATTCTGAGAGGTGAGGGGACACCTCATTATAGTTTTGGTTTTTCTTCCTTGATGAGCGATGTTGAGCATCTTATCAAGCATCTCTTGGCCTCCTGTATTTCTTAGGAAAGATATCTATTTAGGTCCTCTGCTCATTTTAAATCAGATTTTGGGGGTGCCTGGGTGGCTCAGTGGGTTAAGCCGCTGCCTTCGGCTCAGGTCATGATCTCAGGGTCCTGGGATCGAGTCCCTTGTCAGGCTCTCTGCTCAGCAGGAAGCCTGGTTCCTCCTCTTTCTCTCTGCCTGTCTCTCTGCCTACTTGTGATCTCTCTCTGCCAAATAAATAAATACAATCTTTAAAAAAATCAGATTTTGGTGGTTGTTGTTCTTGTTCTTATTGAGTTGTATAAATGTTTAAAAAATTTATTTTTTATACTAATTCCTTATCAGATATATGATTTTCAGCTATCTTCTTCCATATCTTGAGGCTGTTTTTCTTTTTGTTGATGTTTTCCTTTGCTGCACAGAAACGTTTCAGTTTAATGTGGTCACTTTTGTTTATTTTGCCCTTGCCTTTGGAGTCAGCTCCAAAAAAAAACTATACGAAGAGGGGGCGCCTAGGTGGCTTAGTGGGTTAGGCCGCTGCCTTTGGCTCGGGTCATGATCTCAGGGTGCTGGGATCGAGTCCCGCATCGGGCTCTCTGCTCAGCAGGGAGCCTGCTTCCCTCTGTCTCTCTCTGCCTGCCTCTCCATCTACTTGTGATTTCTCTCTGTCAAATAAATAAATAAATAAAATCTTAAAAAAAAGAAAAACTACACGAAGCGGATACTACTGTCTATGTTTTATTCTAAGAGTTTTATGGTTTTAGACTTTACATTCAAGTTTTTTTAAAATACATTTTGAGTTGATTTTTGTATATGGTGTAAGATAGTGATCAGGTTTCTTTCCTTTGTATGTAGCTGTCCAGTTTTACAAACATTTAATAAATGGACTGTTCTTTCCCCATTGTATGTCCTTGCCTCCTTTGTCATAAATCGATCATGTATGTATGGGTTTATTTCTGGGGTATCTGTTCTGTTCTGTTCTGTTCATATCTGGGTCTGTTTTTATGTCCGTACAACACTATTGTGATTATTATAGCTTTGTTGTATAATTTGAAATCATGGAGTGGGATACCTGCAGCTTTGTCCCTCTTTTTTCAGTATTGCTTTGGTTACTTGGAGTGTTTCATAGCTCCATACAAATTATTTAATCTAGTTCTGTTTAAAAAAAAAAAAACAGCATTGTAATTTTGATAGGAATTGCCTTGCATCTGCAGATTTTTTTGAGTAGTATGGGCATTTTTACAATATTAATTCTCTCAACTCATGAGAATGGAATATCTTGCCATTTATATGTGTCACCTCTAGTTTCTTTCATCGGTGTCTTACAGTTTTCAGTATGCATGTATTTAACCTCCTTAATTAAATTCATTCCTAGGTATTTTACTCTTTTTGATATACTTATAAATCCTTGGTCCTGGACGTTTGGTTTTTGGAAAGTATTGATTACCAATTCAATCTCCTTGCCAGTAATCAAACTGTTCAGAATTTCTATTTCTTATGATTCAGACTGTATGTTTCTAGGAATGTATCCATTGCTTCTAGGCTGTCCAGTTTCTTGGCTTCTCTTTTCTTAGTAGTCTCTTATTATCTTTTGCATTTTTCTTGACATTAGTTATGACTTCTTGCTTGTTATTTGTATTTTATCTATTTGAACCCTCTCTTTTTCTTGGCTAGTCTACCTAAAGGTTTGTCAATTTTCTTTATCTTTACAAAGAACCAACTCTAAGTTTTATTGATTTTTTTTGTATTGCCTTTATAGTCTGTATTTTATTTGTTTTTCTTTGATCTTTATTATTTCCCCTCTTCTAACTTTGATCCTTGTTTGCTCTTTGTTTTTCTTTTTCTCTAGAAAAAGATCTTGTTTGAGATTTTTCTTTATTTTTGAGGTAGGCTTGGGTTGTTACAAAATTCCCTCTTATAACTGCTTTTCCTGCATCTCATAGATTTTGATATGTCTCATTTCGATTTTTCCTAAAGTTTTTAAAAGATTTTATTTATTTATTTATTTGAGAAATAGAATGCATGTGAGTGCACAAGTGGGGAAGGGGCAGAGGGAGAGTGAGAAGGAGGGACCCTGATGTGGGGCTTGATCTCAGGACCCTAATATCATGACTTGAGCCAGAGGCAGATGCTTAACTGACTGAGGCGCCAGGTGCCCTTGATAGGTCTCATTTCTATTTTCATTTGTCTTTAGGTATTTCTTCATTTCTCTTTTGACTTCTTTAATTGCCAATTGGTTGTCCAATAGCACGTTTAATTTCCACATATTAATAATTTTTCCAGTTTTCTTCCTGTAATTGAGTTCTAATTTCATACTGCTGTTGTTGGAAATGATGCTTGATATGATTTCAGTCTTCTTCAATATACTGAGACTTGTTTTGTGGCCTAGCATGTGATACATCTTGAAGAATGTCCCATATGCTCTTGAGAAGAGTATATGTTCTGCTACTTTTGGATGGAAAGTCCTGTACATGTCTTTTAAGTCCATGTGGTCTAACGTGTTGTTTAAGACTGATATTTCCCTATGTATTTCCTAATTGGATGATCCATCCATTGATGTAAGGGGGAGTTCAAGTTGTCTACTTGTATTGTACTATATTATATTTTCTTGTGTCAATTTTTCCCTTCAGGTCTGTTAATATTTGCTGTCTGTCTTGTAGCGCTCTCATATTTTGTGCATAAGTATTTATAAATGTTGCATCTTCTTGCTGGATTGACCACTTTATCATTATGTAATGCCCCTCTTTGTCTATTGTTACAGCCTTTATTTTAAAGTCTATTTTGTCTGAGTCTAACTACAACAGCTTCTCTTGGTTTTCACTTACATGAAATGTCTTTTCATGGGTGCATGTGCCTTCATTTTGAAGTGGGTCTCTTGTAGGCAGCACATAGATGAGGCATCGGACCTTGGCATGGCTGCAGCACAGGGGGATAGGGTGATTTCCTGGATGGCTCTGGTGTAGCTGGCATATAGAGTAGAGCTGGGGTTCTCCTGGCTGGCTGCAGTGTGCTGTGTTATGTGTGTGGCAAGGTGGCCCCAGTGGCACTAGTAGGTCAGAGTGCCAATATGGTACCTGCCAACACCAGCATTAATAGGTAGAGTGGGACTACAACAGTAGTGCCCACCAGCACTTTCATTTCTGGAAAGAGTCACAACAGGCCTCTGTCTTGCTGGAAGTCACTTTAAGATTAGTAGTTTCCACATATGATCTAGGTTTTTTCAAAATGCTGCTTTTATGCTCAGTCCCAGGCTGAGTGAATCTCTGTGTGAGTCCTTGCAGAATGGATAGTCTATTCCCTAGAGTTCTGTGGTCATCCTGGACATACTCCCTATTGGTTTTGAAAGCCAAGTGTCTTTCTTATGTATGCATATTCAGTTAACCGCTGTATAATACACCATTAGTTTTTGATGTAGTGTTCAATGATTCATTAGTTACGAATAACACCCAGCACTTCATGGAACACTACATCAATAACTTATGCAGTACTGTATGGTAACTAACATAACATAATAAAAAAGTTAAAAAAATCAGGCAAAAGAAAACCCCAAAACACCCAGTGCTCATCACAACACATGGCCTTTTTAGTACTTATCGCTCTGAAAGCCAAGTGTTTTGGAGGCTTATTTCTCTGGTGCAGGGCCCAGGGATTGGGGTGCCTGATATAGAAGACAAGTTCCTTGCCCCTCAGGAAAAGTTCAATATCTTTGAGGTCCTTCTGATTGTGTGTTGCCCTGCCTGGAGTTGTGGTGTTTTTGGGGAAAGCATGTCTCTGCTGCTCCTACCTATCTCAGTGTAGCTCTTTTATAATTTGTGGTGGAGGCACTGTTCATCTAGTTTTTGTTAGTGTCCATTATCAAAGGAACGAGACTGAGACAAGGTGAAAGTTATTTAAAGCTTTATTTTGTGCCAAGTATTAGAAGTCAGACTGATTGGCCAGGGGAACGAGACTGAAACAAAGTTAAAGTTATGCAAAGCTTTATTCTATGCCGACTACTATTTTTTTTTTATTTCTTTTCAGCGTAACAGAAGTCATTGTTTTTGCACCACACCCAGTGCTCTGTGCAATGCATGGCCTCCATAATACCCACGACCTGGCTCCTCCAACCTCCCACCCCCTACCCCTTCAAAACCCTCAGATTGTTTTTCAGAGTCCATAGTCTCTCATGGTTCATCTCCCCCTCCAATTTCCCACAACTCCCTTCTCCTCTCCATCTCCCCATGCCCTCCATATTATTTGTTATGCTCCGCAAATAAGTGAAACCATATAATAATTGACTCTCTCTGCTTGACTTATTTCACTTAGCATAATCTCTTCCAGTCCCGTCCACGTTGCTACAAAAGTTAGGTATTCATCCTTTCTGATGGAGGCACAATACCCCATAGTGTATATGGACCACATCTTCCTTATTCATTCATCCCTTGAAGGGAATCTTGGTTCTTTCCACAGTTTGGTGACCGTGGCCATTGCTGCTATAAACATTGGGGTACAGATGGCCCTTCTTTTCACTACATCTGTATCTATGGGGTAAATACCCAGGAGTGCAATTGCAGGTTTATAGGGAAGCTCTATTTTTAATTTCTTGAGGAATCTCCACACTGTTCTCCAAAGTGGCTGCACCAACTTGCATTCCCACCAACAGTGTAAGAGGGTTCCCCCTTAGCTGACTACATTTTACTGGTTTCTGGACTTGCTTTAAGTAAGTTTCTCGGGGGGGGGGCAGGGTCAATTTAAGTTTACTGCATAAACAACAAAGTGGCTATTTAACTGAGATGGAGTCACTCTGGATAAATAGGTCCTTACAGTTTTCAGGATTCTTTCAGAGGAGGGAATTATTGCATATGCAGCCATAGGTTTGTTGTGTTTATGGAAGGAGGTGAGTTCATGATCTTTCTATACCAGTTCTAAAAATAATTTTTTAAATAAAATGAAACAAAAGGGGGGCAAAGATTGCAAAATGGGGAAGTGGGGACCATTGTCTTTTAAAAAAACAGAGGGTTATTAGAGAAGTTTTTACTATCATGGTGCCTTTTTAGCAGAGGAGCTGGAAGTGAGGGCAGAGCCATGTAAATGTCTGGGAGAAGCACGTGAGGACAGAGCCAAAGCAAATAAGGTGAAAAGCTGTGACGTTTAAAGAAGAGCTCAGAGACAAACTAGACAACACAGAGAAGGTACAGATCAAGGAAGGGGGATTGCTGGGAAGAGTGGAGAGCCTGGTTAGCCATAGTAAACACTTTAGACTTGACTGCATGAATCGGGAAGTTTTTCTGGTGCTTTGAGCAGAGGGGTGGCACTGTATGCCTTGTTTTAGAAGTCTCACTCCTTCCGGTTTTTAAGAATAAACTGTAGAAGCATAAGGTATAAGCAGTAGAGGTCATCTAAAAGTTAGGAAATGAAAAAACCCCAGGAAAAAGTGATAAGTTTTGGGTAAGAGCAGGAGAGGGAGTTAGACATTGCTAGACACCAGTTAAAATTCTGAAATAGGGCCAGTGGGATTGGTTGATATGAGAGATGTGGGATGTGAGTTGGAAATTAAGGATGACACCAAAAATTTTTGCCTAAGCTACTAGGGGAATGGAGTTGCCATTAGCTGGAAGAAGAAAGATTGGAGGTGGGAAAAGATTCAAAGAGCAAGGATAGGAGATAAGGAAAGATCAGATGACTTCTAGACACTTGGTGTGAGCCAACACATATGGAGTTAGACATATGAGAAGGAGTTCAGGGGTATAGGTCCAGGCTGGAAGTACAAACCTGTAAGTAACCAGCATACCAATTGGATCTAAAATCATGAGACAATATTAACTCCAAGGAGTTAGAGAAAAGCAGAATGAGAAAATAGGGATAAAATAACAAAAAAGACATAGATACAGTGGCTCCTGAGGTAGAAGACTTATCAGAGAATAGAGTGCCTAGAAGACAAATGAAGACATCATTCCAATGAGGAGGTTTGGGTTTCCATCAATGTCAATTGTTGCTCTAGTGTTTGTTAAGATAAAGATTTTCAATTAAGCTTTGGATGTAGAAAGTGGTCACTGATTTCTTTTTTTTTTTAATTTTAAATTTTAAATTTTTATTATTTTTAAGATTGTATTTATTTGTTTGACAGACAGAGATCACAAGTAGGCAGAGAGGCAGGAAGAGAGAGGAGGAAGCAGGCTCCCCGATGAGCAGAGAGCCTGATGTGGGGCTCCATCCCAGGACCCTGGGATTATGACCTGACCTGAAGGCTGAGGCTTTAACCCACTGAGCCCCAATTTTTTTTAATTGTTTAATTTTTTAAAAGATTTTATTTATTCATTTGACAGACAGAAATCACAGAGAACCAGGCAGAGAGAGAGAGGAGGAAGCAGGCTCCCTGCTGAGCAGAGAGTCCGATGTGGGGCTTGATCCCAGGACCCTGGGATCATGACCTTAGCCAAAGGCAAAGGCTTTAACCCACTGAGCCACCCAGGCACCCCATTTTTTAAAAGATTTTATTTATTTATTTGACAGACAGAGATCACAGAGAAGCAGACAGAGAGAGAGGAGGAATGATTTCTAAGGCAGGTATTTTGGTAGTGGGCTAGCCTGCTTGAGTGAGTTCTAGATAGAATTGGAAGAGAATGGCCAACAGGTACATGCAGATACAAACAAACTTGCAACAGTCCTCTAGATGCATATAGATAGCTAACAGGTACAAGAAAAAAATGCATACCAGCAGTAACCATTAGGAAAATGCAAATCAAAATGACAGTGGGATATCTCCTCACACCTGTTAGAATGGCTACCATCAAAAACAGAAGAAATAATAATTGTTGGTGAGGATGTGGAGAAAAGGGAATACTCATGCATTGTTGGTAGGACTATAAATTAGTGAAGCCAGTACGGAGAACAGTATGGATGTAAGCCATGGTTGTAATAATTTTATTATTATTATTTTAGAGAGGAAGGGGAGGGAAAAGGGAGAGGGAGTGAGAGAATCTTTAATAGGTTAAATCCTACAGCCCTAAGATCCTGACCTGTGCCAAAATCAAGAGTTGGACGCATAACTGACTGAGCCACCCAGGTGCCCCATTGTAGGAATAACTCTAAACACAGTTCTTTAAGATTCGGGTCTTCTTATTATTCAATCAAACACTAATCTAGGTACCACTGTGAAGAAATTTTTGCAAATGTAATTAAAACTCTGAGTCACTTGACCTTAAGACATAGAGGTTATCCAGGTGGGCCAGACCCAATCAGGTGAGCTCTTTACACAGGCTTTGTCTGGTAAAAAGAAGAAAAGGTCAGAGAGATTTCAGGCACAGGGGGATTTGACATATCATTGTTGGCTTGAAGATAGAGGAAGACGCAACAGAAAAAGTGGAGGTGACCTTACAATCCTGAGTGAGGGCCCAAGATGACAGCAGGGCCATGTGAGATCAAGTTGTGTTTCAGATTCACCAATATACCCGCAAAGTTGTGATGATATCATAGCAATGGATATGATTAATGAGGTCTTCTCCTCAAACATGCTAGGTTAATTTTGAACATGATTCAATTTCACAATTATTTATTGCTTAATGTACCTCTATAAATTGTTATTTGTTTAGAAATGGCAATCTCTTAAAGCATTTTTTATAAAGGCAATAAAAGTCTTCACTTTTAGTTTTACTTTTTTTTTCTTCGCTCACTATGGTCTCTGACAATTTTTTTCTGAAAGTGGAAAGCCAGTCTTTTAAAAAATAATACTGGAGAAAATGGACATCCATAGGCTCAAAAAAAATCTCAACCCAAACTTCAGACCCTAAATACTAATTAACTCAAAATATATCAGAAACTTAGCTATAAAACATAACATTATAAAATGATCAAAGAAAATCCTAGGAGAAAACCTCTTAGAGGTAGGGACACACAAAGAACTCTTAGTTCTTTTTTTGTGAACACTTTTTAATGAAAATTTACCTTTAATAGTATATCCATTCATACCTTTAGTTATTCTGAGTAAAAAGGAAAAGCATTCATTTTGCCCTTCCAAGTTTATAGACAAATCACACAGATTGATCCTTCATTATAAATGCACAGGTGGTCAATAGTAGAGCTATCCAATGTTTTCCCAAGAAAAAACCTCTCTTTATGCTCATGAAAGTTTTGACGAACCAGAGGATTTGAAATGAGCTGGGGATGCTGGCAGTGGTTGGTGTAGAGCAGGGAGGCAATTCTCCAAACTCAAGTTCAAGTTGACCTGGAAGAAACCCCTGGAGAAAGAAAAAAGTTACTTGGGCATCATATCTGCTTATCAACCTTAGTGTGCCATATTATGTAGAATAATGAAAACAGCATTTTCCAGCAAAAACTGGAATACGTAATACAAATTTAAGGATGCTAAAATGCACACATGTATATACACCATGTAACATATATGGATATACATGTGTGTGTATACATCTGTGCATTTTTTCTTCTTGCTTTATTGAGGTATGATGGGCAAATAACGATTGTATGGATTAAGGTTGTACAATGTGATGTTTTCAATTACCTATATATTGTGAAATGATTTCACAATCATCTCACAAGTGAAACCAGGAAATCATACCACAGTTAAGCTAATTGAAATATCTATCACCTTATGTCTTTGCCCTTTTCTTGTGGAGAGAACACTTGAGATCTACTCTCCTAGAAAATTTCTATGTATAATACATTATTATTAACTATAATCACCACTTTATGCATTAAATATCTAAAATTTATTCATCTAATAACTAAAAGTTGGTGCTTCTGTATATTTGTAATTTAAATTTTTAGGCAGTAAGCATGCAGGCATATTTTCCTCTCTCTTGCACACCTTTCAAATAATGTCTTTAAACACTTTCAATAATTCAAAAATAATTTTCAAAGAGGGAAAATGCATGCAGTGTGATTGTTCACTAACCTTTTTTATATGAATTTATTAATAAACCAATGGTTCTCTGGACTTTTCAGCACATTAAATGTTAAAGTAAACAAGAGATAATTGTTTCTTGTTTTTAGAATAGTAGATTTACAATATATGTGGTTGTTGCAAGTTGCATATTTAAATAATCTTAAATATATTCTTTGGTAATAGCTTTTTAAATTATTTTTTTTGTCATCATAAAGTAATACCTTAAGGTAAAATGCTTTTTAAACTGTATTCTATAAACACTTAAGTTTTGTGATTAATTTCAAAAGCGACAAGGATATTTATATTTGACATATAAAATAAAAGACTTAGATTCAATAATTTGGAGTTTTCTTTGCATCATTAAATTTCAATTGTTAATGCTGTTTTATCTTACAGATTCTTATCAAAACATATTGGCTACTTGGAAACCTTTTAAAATATGTGATTACACTGTTGTGATTCAGTCTTCAGGGAGATTGGAAAGCTCTATGACATGTGTCCATGAATAAGCCAACTTTTACTGATCCGCTTCAACAGGCCCCAGACTAATTACAGGCAATGTGGTCAGATATTCCTCCCTGGGCCTGCAAGGAGCTTTCAATGCACTTGTAAGAAGCCTGCCATGATAGGCAGTGGCTGTCACAGGAGGGAGTGCAGGGGGTCTGGAGAATGCAGCACATGGGACCTGACTCAGCTGGGGGAGGATGGAAGTGCTGTGGAGTGAGTGGTGTTTGGAGGAAGGACTGAAGAATGGGGGGTGTTCTCCTTTGGGAGGGATAATCAGCTGGTTGCCCTGAGATCATTCCAAAGTCCACATCCTCTAGCCAGAGACCACCAGGAACACTCCTATGAACGAGTTTTATCCAGAACAAGCTGGGCTTATTATTCATTGCAACGAAGGAGAACATATACCATGGGGAACCAGGAGGTGTCTGGGGAGGAGGTGTTAGAAAAAAATCTGCTGTTGGATTGGGTTTTGGTTGGGTGATTTGAGGGAAAGACGAAAAGTGGGGGGTCACTTTAGATTGGATTTAGATTGAATGATGAATCTAATCACATTTAATTGGATGCTGAAGGCAGAGGCAATTCTATGATATCAATAAATCTTATCTATAGGAGGGAAGATTATAGTCAGAAGAAACCATTACTGGTAATGAGGTAGATGTCACTAATATTAATGAAGAGAATGGGGTGCCTGGTATTTTGGGGGGTATTTTGGGGGTGATCTTTGTTTCTATACTTAAAAACAATTATGAGTTACCTTCATTTTGTCCCCCTTTATCATGATCTCAGAGTAACTTTGTCTGGCGTTGGTGTTCTGTGATACCCCTTGGCATTTATGTCCAAGAGGAGAGTAACACAGCCCTGGTGTGAATCAGGGCCATTTCTGGACATTAGCAGAGCTGGATACCCCCACCACCGTCCCATCAGTAAAGGGAACATGGGTAAGCTTTTACCTTCTATTGGGAGATATAATTCTTGAATTCTAGAAATCAGTGAAATGTACAAGTCTTCTAGCAAAACCTGTTCAATGTATGGGGAGAAAGAGATTAATGGGTAAGTGCATTGCTGGCTTGAGTGTATTCTCTAAGATTGCCTTAACTCTTCCACTCCCAAATTTTATATTTATTTTGACATAGTAAAAATTCATAAATGTTAAAACCACCAAGATGATTTCAGTTCTTGCACTCTCTCTTAAGCACTGTCTCAGCCTGGGCCCTCTGATTCCCTTTGCTTAAGATTTCAACCTCTGACTTTTCACCATCCCACTGTTATTCCCTAGAAAACTAGTGGACTGGTATCAGAGTGGAATGTTATAAAACAAAGAGGACATTCACAAAACACTTATTATATAACAACATTTATTATAAAAATATATAAAATGTATACAAATGTATAAATTATCATAAAAATAAATGACATTTATATAATAGAAAGGCATTTGTTATATAAAGTCTGCTTGTAATTTGAATACAAAGGGTTTTTAAAAAATATTTTATTTATTTATTTGACAGAGAGAAATAACAAGTAGGCGGAGAGGCAGGCAGAGAGAGAGGGGGAAGCAGGCTCCCCGCTGAGCAGAGAGTCCAATGCTGGGCTCGATCCCAGGATCCTGAGATCATTACCTGAGCTGAAGGCAGAGGCTTAACGCACTGAGCCACTCAGGAATTCCTGCAAAGGGTTTTAATAAGAACTTGTTCACTGATAAATTATCCATATGCTGAGTACAGGCAAAAATGTCACCCCAATAAAAAGAACACAGACATGATAGCCCTTGAGAGTGGCAGAATTAAGTTAAAAGTAGGGTACTTCTCCTGAGATGGCAGAGGTCATTTTTTTTCACATCTATAATTTATAGTATTTTTCACCATCCCTTTGTTTGTCAATACATCCATCATATATCATATCTTATCATGTCATGCCATGAAATGTTTCGTTTGGTGCCGGTCTCTCAGGGAGTTGCACGACATTCATACTTCCTGTGAGTCTGTCCCCTGATGTCTGGCTTCACCTTGACAAGTATATCAGACTCTCCCAGTGTGGTGGGGATCAGAGAATCTGTGAAATAATGACGTCCTTTCTGTAGAAGACAAGCAGGTAATGTAGACAGCGCGTCGTGGATGAACCAGTTAGACTCTCAGTTCAGTTCGTTTTCTACATCTAGTGATACATTCAGGTGATTGATTCTGACATTGAAGTTGAAATACTTCTCTTTCTACACTTGTGCTTCTCACATCATCCTCTATGGTGAGAGCTGACCAGCGCAGATGCTGCCTTCACCAGAACTGGGTCATTCGCTGACCTCGCTGCATCCTTGCTTGTAGCCCTTACCTTGGGGTGTTTCCCAGGCTGTCTGTGCTTAAGTGCACTCACAGCAGCTGCTTGGCCTGTTAGCTAGAGGTCTGTCTTAATAAGCCAGCTTGTGAGCACCATCAGTGGTTGTGTGCCCGAGGAATAGCCAATCTGTTTAATTTGGTCCAATGTATTTAGCCCCCTTGCTTCCTAGTCAAGTCACTGTGTCCATATACTTGACTGCAGGAATCCATTCTTTTCTGTCCGCAGAACTATTCACATGATCCAAAGCAAATAACATCTCCCAGTGGATTTTCCATTTTTTTACGTTGGAAAATACCTTCAAAATTTTACCTTGAATGCAATAGGATACTCACAAAAATGTAATGGAAATGCAAACTATTGCATTCTTAACGATTCTCCTGAGTATGGTGTGTGTGATCTCTGCTAAATGTTGTCCGAGGTTCCCATGGCTTCTGCACCTTCCCCACACCTCCCGTAGGTCTGATGGTCCAGGAAAGGCATGAGGTTCCTTCACTGCACTCTAACTGAATCTCACCTCCCTTTCTTTTCCCCTCAACACAACCCTCACCACAGGCTTGGGGTTTTATTTGTGCACAGCTCTGCTGTGTTTGCAGGTGAGTTGGGGCAGAATGGTTCACTCACCTCTGTGTCACCCACGCCCTGCCTATGCGGGGATGATCAAGGTTGCCAAATTTGGTGAAACAGCTCTTCTGGAGTTACACGGTCCTCATTCTTTCTGGACCCTCACGCCCTGCCTATGAGGGGATGATCAAGATTGCCAAGTTTGGTGAAACAGCCCTTTTGGAGTTCCATGGTCCTCATTCTTTCTGGACCAGCCATATAGATGGTTTGGCTGATGGAGCCCAGAACCAATGGTTGTTTTGGATTCTGGATCAGCTTCTTAGAAAAGACCAGGAATCTTGTTCATGTCAGTGGTCTCTACATTTCTACCATAAAAATCTTTCAGCATATGTAGCCTCTTATGTGTATGTGTTTATGTATTTGTAAGTTAACTACATGCATCATAAGTCTATAATTTATATCCAGTGCAAAGCTTATATAAATATAAGGATTTTTTAAAAAATGAGATGAAAAAGTTTCCAAATGGAAGTTCTAATGTGTTCCTTTGCACCACTGTGTACTGTCCTGTCCAGTCACCTGGTGAGCCCCACCACAAAAAGGTCTCTGTTCAGGCCCATTATCAAAGGAATGAGACTGAGACAAAGTGAAAGTCATGCAAACATTATTCTATACCAAGCACTAGAAGTCAGACTGACCGGCCAGGTCCACCTCCAAAAAGAGTGACCCCATCCCGATCTCACAAGCTGGTTTTATAGGGCATAACCACGGACCTCAAGGTATGTGGCTTCTATTGTTAAGGTGTTTACTCCCAGAATCGATACCTGGAACCGATACCAGGAACTAATGGGGTGTTTATTCCTGGAATGAAGTCCGTGGATGTAAGCAACAATATGGATACCTAGGCAATATGGAGTTGCTCTAGCTAAGCAGGCCCTAACAGTTAAACAGATTTTAACATTAAATAGGCCCTTACTGTCTCACTCTTAATGGACTTCCCAAGCCTCTCAGATGAGCAAAGCCAGGATGGTATCTCCAGGAACTGGACTTTGTGTACTTTTGCCTCCAATCCTCAAAATCTGTGAGGACTACTTGGAATTGCAGGCAGATTCAAGATGCGGACAAAGGTACACTTCTCACGAAGGAGTCCACCCAGAGGGAAAAGTGGAACACACTCCATTGTACTTATTTTCATGAAAGTTAATAGATTTAAATTCCCATTTGTCATTCTTTTCTTTTAGAGAAATATTACAAACTGTCATTGGGATGCCTGGGTGGGTCATTCATTAAGTGTCTGCCTTCAGCTCTGGCTCGATCCCATGACCAAGCCCCACATTGGGCTCCCTGCTGGGTGGGAAGCCTGCTTCTCCCTCTCGAGCTCCCCTGCTTGTGTTCCCTCTCTATCCTACCTCACTATCTCTCACTGTCAAATAAAATATTTAAAAAACAAACAAATGAAAAACCAGACTGTGATCCAGAGAGGTTTCTATTCTCTAAAATTTTCATTATCTAAATGGCAAGATGACTTTTCCTTCCTTTTTTTCTCTCTGAAATAAGTGATATGTACCATTATCTGGTGGTGGTGGAAATAATTTCCTGTAGGGATATCATCTGTCTGACTTAGGAAAGGGATCCTTTTACACTGCTCAAGTCGTGTAGCAGAGGAAGCACTGGATGAGAGTCAGGTGTGGAAACTGAGTATCTGTGTGGCTTGGGGAGACTCCGTGCCATGGGATCCCCATTTGTTAACTAGGTGGCTGGGATAAAGCAGAGACCAACACCACTGTGTGTGTGTGTGTGTGTGTGTGTGTGTGTGTGTGTTGGTAATGGTTGTCTCCCCTCTTCTCTTCTTCCTTTCTTTACCTACTTCTTCATCTGAAGTCCACAGTAAGTTTCTGACTGACAACGAGGGAGGATTCTGTGGGGAGGTGGTGGTGGAGGGCAGTGTCTTTGCTGTGTAAATTGAGGGAAGATAGGACACGCAGCAGGCTTTGGTCAAGTTCTGTTTCCTACTTATATTATGGGCACATTTTGTAAATGGTGTCCTGGCTATGGCCAAGAGACCTTAAACGTACCTGTCTGCCTTCATTTGCTCTCTGCAAATCCTTCCAGCCAACAGCCTGCAGCAGCCCTCCCAGTTTTAATGGAATATGAATTGTGTACTTATTTGTGAGGCAAAAGTGTCTCAGCTTCCTACCTGAGATTTCCCACCTTTTCTTCTACTGAGAAAGGTTCAAGGTAATGGAATCACTTCCCAGAAAACGTTTGTGTTGGTTCCTCGTTTGCCCTTATTCCAAGTGGGGTAAGAATGGCTACTGACACTAACAAGACATATGTCCTATTTATCGCTTCTATAAAAATAGTCTGTCCCACAAATCTTTAAAAAAAAATACTAATGCATCTGATCCACAGAACCAACTAACACACACACTCATAAAATTGCTGAGAGCAAAGAGCTGTGTCATCTCATTTATTGTTATCAGGATGAGACGAGGCAGTGATGTTTTCCTTCAAAAGACAGTAAAACTTCAAAAATTCCCATTTATTTTGTTAGAAGTTACATTATTTTATACCTCTTACAAGAATTTAATTTTATTCTGACTAAAAGCATGGTTTAGATGTAGCTTAAACTTAAAAAAGAAAGTATCTTTTTTTATGATTGTGGGATATTGTGGATGCAGGCATCTATAGGGAAATGATGTGTTGTCTCGGTTATTAAATACTACTGATTGGACATTATAGGCTATCCAGGGCCATTTTCCATAGTTCCTGTGATTCAGTAACATGAGAAAGTATCATCAAGGGAGCAAATTTCAAAATGTTAATAACATTAATAACTGTGGGTCCAAAAAATATTTTACTGCCTATGTTTTTTCTTAATTAAAAAGCGTATATATACCCACAGAACTGACACCAGCTCTTCCTCTCTTCTGAGAGAAAAGATTGTGGCATCATCACCTCAACAGGTCACCTGAGAGATTTAGGCATACACTTGAGATCTGTTATCTAGATCTTATCAAGTCAGGGCAACAGGACTCTTAAGACCAGTGAGAAATACGGAGTCTCATCTAAGTGCCCAGCTTGGAAAATATTAGGTAGATAGTGAGCTCTTTGTTATTATAATGAAATGCTGATTAAATGTATACTTTTAAAATTTAACAGATGTTAAAATGCCAATTTCCAACTAATTTAATTGAGGTAATATATATTTCAAGCAGCAACTAAATGGAATATTTTCTAAGATTTCAAAATTATTTAAGCACTGTGCCCTTTTTTAGCTGATAATATAAAGCAGAGCCTGACTTCCTGAGTCATAGAAACTGAACGTGCCTTAAGATTCTGTAAAATATGAAACTTTCTGAATACTCCAGAAGTTTAAGCTACCATAGCTGATCATTAGCTTGTGATTTTTTTCATGTTCTGAACATATGCATGATATCATCTAAGGATACTATCATATTTTAAAAGGAACAAAAAGAAAAAGCTAAAATTATTTTATGTTGTTAACAGTAAATATAAACAAACCAAAGGTAATAGAAATATTGCCGAACTGAGGGGAGAAGTAGCAGGCTGAGACTACTTCAGCTAGCAGGAGATCAGCTAGATAGCTTATCTAAAGATTGCAAACACCTGCAAATCCATCAGCAGATCGAAGAGAAGAAGAACAGCAATTCTGGAAACAGAAAAACAACCACTTTCTGAAAGGTAGGACTGGTGGAGAAGTGAATCCAAAGTGAATGGAAGATAGACCTCAGGGGGAGGGGCCGGCTCCCGGCAAGCGGCGGAGCAACGGCCCACAAAATCAGGACTTTTAAAAGTCTGTTCCGCTGAGGGACATCGCTCCAGAGGCTAAACCGGGCCGAAGCCCACGCGAGGTCAGCGTGGCCTCAGGTCCAGCAGGGTCACAAAAGGATCGGGGGTGTCTGAGTGTCACAGAGCTTGCAGGTATTATAACGGGAAAACTGGCTACAGAGACAGAGCCGACAGTAAGCTCACAGCTCAGGGTTACCTTGAACCAGCCACAGGCTCGGTGAGCTTGGAGTGAAGCCGGAGGTCAGGCAGATGGGAGTAATTGGGCACTGTTCTCTGAGGGCGCACTGAGGAGTGGGGCCCTGGGCTCTCGGCTCCTCCGGGGCATAAACCAGGAGGGCGCCATTTGTATTCCCGTCCTCTGGAACTCTATGGAAAGCGCTCAGGGAACAAAAGCTCCTGAAAGCAAACCCGAGAGGATTACTCAGCCTGGCCCCTGGTAAGGGTGGTGCAATGCCGCCTGAGGCGAAGACACTTGAGAATCACTACACCAGGCCCCTCCCGCAGAAGATCAACAAGAAATCCAGCCAAGACCAAGTTCACCTACCAAGGAGTGCGGTTTCAATACCAAGGAGAGCAGCAGAATTCCAGA
This sequence comes from Mustela nivalis, assembly GCF_964662115.1. Classification (NCBI taxonomy): domain Eukaryota; kingdom Metazoa; phylum Chordata; class Mammalia; order Carnivora; family Mustelidae; genus Mustela; species Mustela nivalis. Next base: position 111,995,663 of record NC_139021.1, read on the forward strand.
GGAGGAGAAAGCAAAGCACGGAACTCATGGCTTTCTCCCTGTGACTTTTTTTTTTTTAAAGATTTTATTTATTTATCAGAGAGAGGGGGGGAGAGAGCGAGCACAGGCAGACAGAATGGCAGGCAGAGGCAGAGGGAGAAGCAGGCTCCCCGCTGAGCAAGGAGCCCGATGTGGGACTCGATCCCAGGACGCTGGGATCATGACCTGAGCCGAAGGCAGCTGCTTAACCAACTGAGCCACCCAGGCATCCCACCCTGTGACTTTTTTTAGTCTTTCAGTTAATTTAATTTTTTTCTTTTTCATTTTTTTTTTCTTGCCTTCTGGTAAAGTTTTTTTTTTTTAACTTTTACCCTTTTCTTTTTTAACGTTTTTTAACTAGTTTATCTAATATATATATTTTTCTTTTTTATAGATTTCTTTATTTATTTTCTATTTTTTTAATTCTTTTCTGTTTTTTTTTCTTCCTTTTTGAACCTCTTTTTATCCCCTTTCTCCCCCCTCACCATTTAGGATCTCTTTTGATTTGGCTAAAGCATATTTTCCTGGGGTTGTTGCCACCCTTTTAGTATTTTACTTGCTCCTTCATATACTCTTATCTGGACAAAATGACAAGACAGAAAAATTCACCACAAAAAAAAAAAAAAAAAGAACAAGAGGCAGTAACTGAAGGCTAGGGACCTAATCAATACAGACATTTATAATATGTCAGATCTAGAGTTCAGAATGACAATTCTCAAGGTTCTAGCCAGGCTCGAAAAAGGCATGGAAGATATTAGAGAAACCCTCTTGGGAGATATAAAAACCCTTTATGGAAAAATAAAAGAACTAAAATCTAACCAAGTTGAAATAAAAAAAAAAGCTATTAATGAGGTGCAATAAAAAATGGAGGCTCTCACTGCTAGGATAAATGAAGCAGAAGAATGAATTAGTGATATAGAAGACCAAATGACAGAGAATAAAGAAGCTGAGCAAAAGAGGGACAAACAGCTACTGGACCACGAGGGGAGAATTCGAGAGATAAGTGACACCATAAGACAAAACATTAGAATAATTGGGATTCCAGAAGAAGAAGAAAGAGAGACGGGAGCAGAAGGTATACTGGAGACAATTATTGGGGAGAATTTCCCCAATATGGCAAAGGGAAGGAGCATCAAAATTCAGGAGATTCAGAGAACGCCCCTCAAGATCAACAAGAATAGGCCCACACCCCGTCACCTAATAGTAAAATTAACAAGTCTCAGTGACAAAGAGAAAATCCTGAAAGCAGCCCGGGAAAAGAAGTCTGTAACATACAATGGTAAAAATATTAGATTGGCAGCTGACTTATCCACAGAGACCTGGCAGGCCAGAAAGAGCTGGCATGATATTTTCAGAGCACTAACGAGAAAAACATGCAGCCAAGAATACTATATCCAGCTAGGCTATCATTGAAAATAGAAGGAGTGATTAAAAGCTTCCAGGACAAACAAAAACTGAAGAATTTGCAAACACCAAACCAGCTCTACAGGAAATTTTGAAAGGGTCCTCTAAGCAAAGAGAGAGCCTACAAGTGGTAGATCAGAAAGGAACAGAGACTATATACAGTAACAGTCACCTTACAGGCAATATAATGTCACTAAATTCATATCTCTCAATAGTTACCCTGAATGTTAATGGGCTAAATGCCCCTGTCAAAAGACACAGGGTATCAGAATGGATTAAAAAAATCTATATGTTGCCTCCAAGAAACTCATTTTAAGCCCTAAGACACCTCCAGATTTAAAGTGAGGGGTTGAAAAGAATTTACCATGCAAATGGACATCAGAAGAAAGCAGGAGTGGCAATCCTTATATCAGATCAATGAGATTTTAAGCCAAAGACTATAATAAGAGATGAGGAAGGACACTATATCACTATATCATACTCAAAGGATCTGTCCAACAAGAAGATCTAACAATTTTAAATATCTATGCCCCCAACATGGGAGCATCCAACTATATAAACCAATTAATAACAAAATCAAAGTAACACATAAACAATAATACAATAATAGTAGGGGACTTTAACACTCCCCTCACTGAAATGGACAGATCATCCAAGCAAAAGATCAACAAGGAAATAAAGGCCTTAAACGACACACTGGACCAGATGGACATCACAGATATATTCAGAACATTTCATCCCAAAGTAAAAGAATACACATTCTTCTCTAGTGCACATTGAACATTCTCCAGATCACATCCTCGGTCCTAAATCAGGACTCAACCGGTATCAAAAGTTTGGGATCATTCCCTGCATATTTTCAGACCACAATGCTCTAAAGCTAGAACTCAAGCACAAAAGGATATTTGGAAAGAACCCAAATACATGGAGACTAAACAGCATCCTTCTAAAGAATAAATGGGTCAACCGGGAAATTAAAGAAGAATTGAAAAAGTCATGGAAACAAATGATAATGAAAATACAACGGTTCAAAATCTGTGCGACACAACAAAGGCAGTCCTGAGAGGAAAATATATAGTGGTACAAGCCTTTCTCAAGAAACAAGAAAGGTCTCAGGTACACAACCTAATCCTATACCTAAAGGAGCTGGAGAAAGAACAAGAAAGAAACCCTAAGCCCAGCAGGAGAAAAGAATTCATAAAGATCAGAGCAGAAATCAATGAAATAGAAATGGAAAAAAACAATAGAGCAAATCAATGAAACTAGGAGCTCGTTTTTGAAATAATTAATAAAATTGATAAACCCCTGACCAGACTTATCAAAAAGAAAAGAGAAAGGACCCAAATAAATAAAATCATGAATGAAAGAGGAGAGATCACAACTAACACCAAAGAAATACAAACTATTAGAAGAACATAGTATGAGCAACTCTACGCAAACAAATTTGACAATCTGGAAGAAATGGATGCATTCCTAGAAACATATAAACTACCACAACTGAACCAGGAAGAAATAGAAAGCCTGGACAAACCCATAACCTGTAAGGAGATTGAAATGGTCATTAAAAATCTCCAAACAAACAAAAGCCCAGGGCCAGATGGCTTCCCGGGGGAATTCCACCAAACATTTAAAGAAGAACTAATTCCTATTCTCCTGAAACTGTTCCAAAAATTGGCAATGGAAGGAAAGCTTCCAAACTCATTTTATGAGGCCAGGATCACCTTGATCCCAAAACGAGACAAGGATCCTATCAAAAAAGAAAGCTATCGACCAATATCCTTGATGAACACAGATGCGAAAATTTCACCAAAATACTAGCCAATAGGATTCAACAGTACATTAAAAGGATTATTCACCACGACCAAGTGAGATTTATTCCAGGGCTGCAAGGTTGGTTCAACATCCGCAAATCAGTCAATGTGATACAACACATCAATAAAAGAAAGAACAGGAACCATATGATACTCTCCATAGATGCTGAAAAAGCATTTGACAAAGTACAGCATCCCTTCCTGATCAAATCTCTTCAAAGTGTAGGGATAGAGGGCACATAAATCAATATCATCAAAGCCATTTATGAAAAACCCACCGCAAATATCATTCTCAATGGAGAAAAACTGAAAGCTTTTCCTCTAAGGTCAGGAACACGGCAGGGATGTCCATTATCACCACTGCTATTTAACATAGTACTAGAGGTCCTAGCCTCAGCAATCAGACAACAAAAGGAAATTAAAGGCATCCAAATCGGCAAAGAAGAAGTCAAATTATCACTCTTTGCAAGTGATATGATACTGTATGTGGAAAACCCAAAAGACTCCACTCCAAAACTGCTAAAACTTGTACAGGCATTCAGTAAAGTGTCAGGATATAAAATCAATGCAAAGAAATCAGTTGCATTTCTCTACACCAACAGCAAAACAGAAGAAAGAGAAATTAAGTAGTCCATCCCATTTACAATTGCACCCCAAACTATAAGATACCTAGGAATAAACCTAAACAAGGAGGCACAGAATCTATACTCAGAAAACTATAAAGTACTCATGAAAGAAATTGAGGAAGACACAACGAAATGGAAAAATGGTCCATGCTACTGGATTGGAAGAATAAATATTGTGAAAATGTCTATGCTACCTAAAGCAATCTACACATTTAATGCAATTCCTATCAATGTACCATCCATCTTTTTCAAAGAAATTGAACAAATAATTCTAAAATTTATATGGAACCAGAGAAGAGCTCAAATATCCAAATGGATATTGAAAAAGATAGCCAGAGTTGGTGGCATCACAATTCTGTAATTCAAGTTCTTTTACAAAGCTGTCAACATCAAGACAGCATGGTACTGTCACAAAAACAGGCACGTAGATCAATGGAACAGAATAGAGAGCCCAGAAATAGACCCTCAACTCTATGGTCAACTAATCTTCGACAAAGTAGGAAAGAATGTCCAATGGAAAAAAGACAGCCTTTTTAATAAATGGTGTTTGGAAAATTGGACAGCCGCATGCAGAAAAATAAAATTGGACCATTTCCTTACACAACACACAAAAATAGACTCAAAATGGATGAAGGACCTCAATGTGCGAAAGGAATCCATCAAAATCCTTGAGGAGAACACAGGCAGCAACCTCTTCGACCTCAGCCGCAGCAACATCTTCCTAGGAACATCGCCAAAGGCAAGGGAAGCAAGGGTAAAAATGAACTATTGGGATTTCATCAAGATCAAAAGCTTTTGCACAGCAAAGGAAACAGTTAACAAAATCAAAAGATAACTGACAGAATGGGAGAAGATATTTGAAAATGACATATCAGATAAAGGGCTAGTGTCCAAAATCTATAAAGAACTTAGCAAACTCAACACCCAAAGAACAAATAATCCAATCAAGAAATGGGCAGAGGACATGAACAGACATTTCTGCAAAGAAGACATCCAGATGACCAACAGACACATGAAAAAGTGCTCCATATCACTCGGCATCAGGGAAATACAAATCAAAACCACAATGAGATATAACCTCACACCAGTCAGAATGGCTAAAATCAACACGTCAGGAAATGACAGATGCTGGTGAGGATGTGGAGAAATGGGAACCCTCCTACACTGTTGGTGGGAATGCAAGCTGGTGCAGCCACTCTGGAAAACAGCATGGAGGTTCCTCAAAATGTTGAAAATAGAACTGCCCTATGACCCAGCAATTGCACTATTGGGTATGTACCCTTAAGATTCAACGTAGTGATCCAAAGGGGCACATACACCCGAATGTTTATAGCAGCAATGTCCACAATAGCCAAACTATGGAAAGAACCTAGATGTCCATCAAGAGATGAATGGATCAAGAACAAGTGGTATATTTACACAATGGAATACTATGCAGCCATCAAAAGAAGTGAAATCTTGCCATTTGCGACAACATGGATGGAACTAGAGCGTATCATGCTTAGCGAAATTAGTCAAGCAGAGAAAGATAACTATCATATGATCTCCCTGATATGAGGAAGTGGTGATGCAACATGGGGGCTTAAGTGGGTAGGAGAAGAATCAATGAAACAAGATGGGATTGGGAGGGAGACAAACCATAAGTGACTCTTAATCTCACAAAACAAACTGAGGGTTGCTGGGGGGGAGGGGGGTTGGGAGATGGGGTGGGTTTATGGACATTGGGGAGTGTATGTGCTTTGGTGAGTTCTGTGAAGTGTTTAAACCTGGTGATTCACAGACCCATACCCCTGGGGATAAAAATATATGTTTTTAAAAAATAAAAAAAATTAAAAAAAAATATATTGTCGAACTGTTTCATTTCTAAAACAGCTTCATGTGTTTGACACTGTGAGTTCTTTGATTTAAAAATAAAGCAAGCCTCACAAACCTACCACAAGCTGCTCTGCGCCAAAGAGCATGCTGTCTGTATATTTGAGTCAATGACCTCTCTGCTGGTTCACTCCATCCCACATTCCAATGGCTGTAGGCCTCCCTACGACATTTCCAATGTGAATAAGTCACTTTGGGTGGAGGGACTTGTCCCTAACAAAATAAAGAACATGACCCCTGAGGCCATTTCACTAAACTGTTGCTAAAACTGGACAAATAAGATTTCTTCCCTCATTAGACGATGGCAAAGTTTTGTTTTCAGTTTCTGATTCTTTAAACTGTGCGTGGGAGCTCAAGCTAATAAAAATTTCTGAAGGAAAGGATTTTTCAGGTTTACATGGGGAATCTAAGTCTTTTTCAGAAGTAATTAAAAAATACACAAGCCTTTACAGCACAACTTCACTGCCAGTTTGTTAAGTGGCTTCAGATCCAAGCGGGGCCTGACACTGGGTGGCTACTTGGGCTCCTAAGGATGGAGGTGAGGCCTCTGTTCAAGGTATGTCTTTGGCATCTGCAGGGCACTGGGAGGCCTCTGTGTGGGCTCTTCAGAGCTGTGTGTGGGTATTCAGATCGGTTTCTGAGGTGTGCCTGAGAGAAATCTGTGTGGATCTCTGTCACAGGTCTCTGCGAAGTCTCTTGGTGTTGTTCACTGTGAGAGTTTCTGCATAAGGTCTGTGTGGGAGGGCCTTGAAGATCATCCCTGGACATGGTGTTCATGAGGGCTCTTGATGTTGGCCCCTGTCAGAGGTCTCTGTGTAGGATCTATGTGGGCTTTGTGTGGGTCTCTGTGGGAGGTCTCAGTGTGGGTCTCTGTATGAGTCTCTGTGGGAGGCCTTGGTGGGTCTCTGTCAGAGGTCTCTGCACAAGGTCTCTTGGCATGGGGCTTTCCCTTTCTGGCCTTCTTGTACCATCTGGCAGGAGAAGGGCAAGGGGATTTGCTCCTTCCTGTTTCTGGCTGTTCCACCAGCCTCCTGTCCACGGCACTTCTACTAACAGGAGTGTGGAGTGCACATCTGACTTGTGGGACTCTCTACCATGTGAGTTATGTGTGAGGGGCCCTAGAGGATGATTTTGGGCTGGGACCGGGGCACACGGGCGGTGGGGGAGCCTCCTGGACTGCACGCTCATTCTGGACACCTCCTTCCAGCCGGTGGTGGGACAAGCCCCATCTTGTCCTCCTGCCCTTCTGGGCTCTGAGGTAACCATGACCAGGAGCCAGGCCAGTCCCTTGGCCTCTGAGTCCCCACCAGTCCCCTGGGAGCCATCCTTGGGCCACACGTGTACATAAAGGTCACAGACCACAAGTCTTCCCGGGGCCCGCAGTCCTACAAGCTTATCAAATTGTGCAGAACTTAATTTCTCTGCCTGAAGGCCTGGCTGTCTCTGGGAACCTGGCTTTCCATGTGGGAGCTCAGGTGGCTTCTGTACAACCCCCGCCCCACCCTCTTCACAACCCCACCCCTGGACTTGGCAGCTGGAGTAGGGTGGAAATCCTGTGGGGACAGTCCCGGGGCCTCTAACTTCTCCCCTCTGGGCCTGTAGGTGGCAGTGGGACACAAAGGGTCCTCAGTCGTCACACCAGGCATGGGCTTACCCTGACACTTGGCTTCCTTCCTGGCCTCCCACACTAAGTACAGGGTCCCCCTGCCTACAGCCACACCCCACCCATCCCCCAGAAGGGGAAGGGGGTGCTGGTGAGAAGGCCCCTTCAGTGCCCTGGGGCTGGGCAGGCTGGTGCCTGGGGGTCTCTGTGGCATCCCACACACCCTCAGTGCTGGGAGAGAGCTCATCCCTTGCTGCTCCGAGTGTAAGAGGGGCTGCATGGAGCTAAGATGAGATTATCTGGGGGTGAGAAGGCTCCTGGGATGGCCGTCCTCTACTCCCCACAGGATACGTGGATGGGGGCAGGATTTCTCACCTCTGACCTCAAGGCCAGCCTTGCGTCTCCCAACTGCAGGCCCCACTCTGATCTAGGACTCTATCTTCCTGGAGCCTGAGTGGGATTTATGCCTCAGCAGACCCTCCCTACAACCACACAAATTTCAGGTGGAAGGAAAGCAGGAGAGGATGGGCAGAGCAAGGTCCCACTCTGGGTCTTGTTCACCTTGTCATGGAAATGGAAGGTGTGTGAGGAAGGGGACAGGGTGGACCCCAAGGTCCCTGGCCCTCCAAGGCCCCATCATTCTGGAAACCAAAGCAGGCCTTTGGGGAGAGAAAACTCTGATCCCCTCCACCCAAGCAGGGCACACACAAAGTCCAGCACCACTCATGAGAGAAAAAACACCAAACATATATTTTTAGGAGACAAAATTGTGGCATGGGGAAGTCATTAGCACACAGAGGATGTGCTAATATGAGAAAAAATGGACTTTCTTTGCATATACTCGATTTTTTCTTGAGGGAAATCTTTCTGACCAGAAAAGATGTGTGAAGCGTTCTCTGCCTGATAGGTTGAGGCATATTTTCGAAAACTGCATGTAGGATAATGATGAACTCGACCTGAGACACCTGCCACCATTGGCTGGTGCTGGCTGGGTCTGCCTGGGGGCCCCAGGTTCCTGGGGAGGCTTTTCCATTCACCATTCCTGTATCTGGTCAGCTGGCTCTTGCTAGGGCAGCTATGGCCCTTGGAGGTACCAGGCTGATTGGAGGTTATTCCTCCCATCACTCTCTTCAGGTCTGTAGAGGCGAAAGCCCTGTGAGGGCAAGAATGCCTATGTACTGGGGCCTGCAATTCCTTGTGCTGATACATCTCTGAGGCCTGAATTCCTTGGTGGAGTCCCAATTTTTCCACCAGGATTTGTCCCACGGCTGTCACTACCGTCTGAGTTTCGGCAGCCCTGTTGTCCATAACTGATCTGCTTCTGACTGGTACCCAGCTCGGGGCAGAAGCCGATGCAGGCTTGCCTTTTTGAAGGGGGCCTTCCAGTCCTTTGCTCTTTTTATTGGGATTAAGGCACTGCAGAAAGTTCTTCATCCTTTGTCTAAAGTGGCTTTCCGGAAAAACATGTCCCTTTTCCGGTGGCATGAGCCGGAGGTATTTGCTCCCAAGGCTCTCTCCTGATCCTCTGACCTGGGGAGGGTGGCCTATCTTGCTAGCTTGGAAAGCCCTGCTTGCCAATGGTTCTGCACACCTGTCTTCATTCTCTTCTGGTTTGGGTCTCTTCTCGTCCTTTCCCTCATCAGTGATCTCATTGTTGCTCTGGCTGTCACTTGGTTCCTCAACCTTTGGTCCACAGGGCTCTTGCTGCCCCTTACTGCTTGATCCACTTGAGCTAAGGTTATGTGACACCGGGGAAGATGGTGTCTCTCCACTGGCACGTTCCATTTGGGAACAGGAGGGTGACTCTTGAGTGGTCAAGCTGTCTGCAGCAAGGACAGCATTAGTGTGAGAGTCTGGTGGGAGCACATTGGTGCCACTGTCTTCAACAAGCACACAAGTGGCAAAGTCCGGAAGGAGGAGGTCACTGGGAGAATCTTGAGGAAGCTCACTAGTGGTAGAGCCTTCAGGCTGGTTCTCTGACTCTATCTTCTCTTGGAGCTCAACCTTACTAACCTTTGTTTCAAGGCTTACCTCCTCTGGATCTTGAGCAACCAACACTGTAGATGGTGAGGGGCTTTTCCTAGCACCTGGATATCCTGATATCAGATCCACATAAATGGCTGGTTTGTTGGCCAGCCCACTGGGTCTTAAGACAACTTTCCAGGCAGGGGCCTTCTTGGCCTCCATAGCCTCTGTGGCCCCTTCAGACCTTGGAGATTGGGACCTGAGCTTCATCTTCAGTGTTGCTACCATGTCTGGTGAGGCCTGACCCCCACTCTCTTTTAGCTCATTCCTGGCCATTGCTAAACTTGGACTTGGTTCCAGGTTGTCTTTCTTGGCCCCCATACCAGTCTTGCTGTGTAGGGTTCTGTTTGGGAGGCTGAGAATGGAGGCCCAAGAAGGTGAACTGCCCTCCTGTCTTGATAAAGACATCTTTGAGGACTGATGGCCATCACCAGGTAAAGTCCTTCCCAGGGCCTGCTGGATTTGCTCACGTATGGGTGAGGGAACAGGCAGGGGACTCCCTGAAGTGGGATCAGACTTTTCAGTTATACCCTTCTCTTCTGGATGGGGCTGAGGTGGTTTCCCCAAGAACTTGTAAAATTTGGCTTTTGAGGGGGCCCCAGGTACAAAGGTGGCTGAGCATGGAAAGGGGGACTGGGGAAAAGGCAAATGTTGAGCTTCAAGTAGTTTGAGATCTATGGGCTCAACAGTTTGGAGAGGTAGGTCCCACTTACGCCTCACTCGAAAACTTATGATGTGTGTTTCCAGCTTCTGCTGAGTGTTAGGACAAAGGAAGGACAGCTCATGGGAGGTGTTTACGCAGAGCTCCTGATCCTTTAAGGGTGCTAGATTTCTGATAGCCATGTGGGGTTGGGACTTGGGAAAAGCATGGCTGGCCACAAACCAGGATCGACGCACAGTCACAGGGATCAGACCTATATTGATCTGTCCTAATTTCCTGTGTAAATGAACCTTTAAAGTTTTTTCTATATGTTTCTTGTCTGGGCCCCTGGCTAAGTATTTTCCTGGACCACCCTCCAAGGCCCCTATTAAGGGTCTTCCAAACTCCTTCTCAGAGTTGGTTCCCAGAACCTTCACTGGGAATCTAGCTGAGATCCTGGAGAGACCTGTTGGTGTCCTCTTCAGACACTGCCATAGACCCTTACCAAAGTTCTTCTCTAGTTTGAATCTTGCTTTATACTTCCTGTGGTATCTGGACCTGGTCCTCCATGTAGCTTGGCTGCTTTTACCTTTAAACACAAAGGGCCTTGAGAGCCCCTGCTCTCTCTGTGCCTGACTCATTCCCGGGGATTCATCCTGAGACCACCTCAGTTCCAGAGACAGCTGAACCTTGTGGGGCAAGCTGCTTTGCTGTTTATCCCTGCTGAGCTTCCTCTGAAGCTGTGGCTTCTGGATATTAAAGATGACAAAGTCCCCTTGATAGGTAGAACCTGATCTGTGGGCCCGGGAGGCCTGGTGGTCCTCTAGAAGCTTGGGAGGGACTTGGCTAAAGAATTTTGGAGATCTTTCCTCCATAGTGGGTAAAGTCTTCCCCCTTCCTTGTTGCTTTGGCAACAAGGGCCACTCCAGATGTTGCATTTTAGTTGGGGTGAAGGATTGTGTCTTTTTCTGGGATGTAGCAAAAGATACCCTACTGGTCCTCCTCTGGGATGGGAGAGAAGGTGGTCTTATTGGGACAGAGGGTGCAAGGGGGACTTGGGGCTGGGGCAAGGTTAGTGTTGAGGGTTGAGTTTGGATCCCACGGTGGAACAATGGTGGGGCATGGGAAAACTGTGAAGATACTTGATCCTGGTTTAGAACGGGCAAGCAATTAGAGGTCCCATTGAATAAAACAGAGGGAGACTGTAGTGGAGAAGAGTGGGTAGAAAACAAGGCAGTGGTCACCAGGGACTCACTGTGCAGAGAGGGGAGACCCCAGAAGAGCTGGCTGCGTTTCCATTGCAAGTGGTCTTCCAAGACCTTGGGAGATGAGAACGGCTGAGGTTGGGCCAGTGGCTCTGCTTTGTTTTTCATGTTCCAGAAGGATGGCTGGGTGGTGGTGGTCTGCTCAGTACCCAGAAGCTTCCACAGAGTCCCCCAGAAGCTCACGTGGTCATCTGGGCACCCCTGTTTGAAAACTGACCCAACCTTTTCTTTCTCCTTCCAACTCTTCAGTTCTACCCTTTTGTTGATTAGTAGTTCAAGGAGCTTCTGGACATCCGGATTGACAAACGGAGGGTTATGAGTCTCTATCTGCCTGTTAGTAAGGCCACGCCAGAATGAGGCATCTGGTGGGTGGCAGGACACGTGTTCTTGCTGGCATTTTTGCTGTAATGTGCCAGGCAAGAACAAGGACTTGGTACTTTCCCACCACCAGGAAAAGGAAAAAATGGGGTAGCTGGCATGGCCAAGGCCTGAGATGGCTGGAATGAGAGAGGCCCAGTTGGAATGACTTGGAAGAAAGTTCTTTCTCACTGTGTCTGGTAGGATTTTTTTAAAGTTAGTTTGCTCTTCTTGAGGTCTCACTGGCAGGGTGGAGGCCAGAGGCCGAGGGGGCCCTGTCAGTGGAGCACGAGCAGGTGATGAGGCCACGGCAGGAGGAGCGCCTTCCACAGGCTCCCTGCATGGCTGATGGGCTCCAGCTGGTGCCCCTTGGCACACATGACCAGGGGCTGCTTGATGTAAGGACTGGTGAAAGCCCCCCTGGTCAGAGACCCTTGTCAGGTGGCTGTGGGAGACAAGAGGTGTGAGCTGTCCCTGCAGCAGCCTGGGGCCGGGAGAGGACCCCATGGCCCTCCACGCCCCACACCCACATCACAATGCTCCTGCTGTCCCTCAGCCCGGGGCTTTGGTCACAATCTGTCCCATGGCTCCTCCCAGCACCCCCAAGCAGCCCCAGAGGCCGGTTCCCTGCAGCCCTGGGGGTCACACCACAGACTCGGGGAGGCCCACCCAGGGGATAAGGGGGCAGATCCATTACCTTTGCAGAAGGGAGACTAAACTGCGGAATTCTTCCAGCTCGTGCAGGCAATTTCTGCAAGCTGGAAACAGGAGACTGGGTCAAGGGGAAGGCGGGGGCCCAGGTGTCTTACAGGAGACTGGGTATAATGTCCCTTTAGGGGAAACCTTTGGTGGATTGGACTTAGAAGCCCCAAACAGCACTGTCAAAGGTCATGTGCCCACACGGTGATTACAGGGTTCATTTTGGGGATCGCTTTGTCTTTTCCAAAGTGTTTTCTCACTCATGACCTTGCTGGGGGAGGAAGGACTGCATGGCTTTACAGAGGAATCTGAGCTGAGTTGAACAGCTTGTCCACAGTGGAAGCAGGAGGTCCTGCCCCTAGTCTAGGCCCTGGGCCCCTGCTGGGCGACACCCGTTTCCAGCCCCTCAGGGCTTTTTTCTGGTGCAGAATCTGGGAAGCCTCTGGGTGGGTTGTGATCTCCCTCCCAGGAGCCCCCAACCCGCCTCCCAGGGCTCTGTTTCCTGAGGGATGGGCTCAGGCCCTGGTGTCTTGGGAGATGGTGGGGCCGGGCTTCAGAGCAGGGGGCACAGTGTAACTGGGGCACGCAGGGGTGAGTGGTGGACACTCACCTTTCAGAGTCTGGCTTCTCTGGCTTCTCTTGCTTCTCTTCCGTGGCTCTGCTTGGTACTGAGATAAGAGAACATTGGGAGGCTGGGACCCCCAGCCCAGCAGCAGGTGCTCACTGCTCATGAGTAGTGTGACTTCCTACATTTAACTAAGGGGGTGGGCGGACTGTGATTTTCTTTAGTTTTACTCATTTCCTTTTCAAAATGGATACAAATATTTCCAGTTTTCCTCTTTGAAGAATGTACAGAAGGATATCCTATGTGAGAAGTTTGCCACTGTTCCTCTGCTCAAGAAACACACATAATACCAGACCTGGTGGCGCAACTGGACTTTTTCACATAGTACCCCACTTTCCAAGGCCAGAGCCCCACTCTAGCTGCTGCTTGGGACCTCCTGGGCTCAGTACTGCCCTCAATCAGCCCTGAAGGGGGAACATTCACCTGAAATACCTGTCCTTGGACCGTGGCTGGTGACACAGTGCTCAGGGGCCTGACCTCCGCTAGAGAGGCAGCTTTTAGCCTCTGGTCCTTGGCCACCGGTCACTGTGTTTGGGACACTGCCCTGGACCCCTCCACCACACCTGGATTCTGGCCTGAGATCTTCAGGAAGAAATCCTCGTGTCCCTCTAACCCCTGCTGAGTCTGGCTTGTCCTGGATGGATGGTGGTCTGCTCTCTTCTGAGAATACCCATTCTATTCTTTCCCATTTCAGGAGTCTCTCCAGTGACTCAGAAAAGTGGAAAGAATAATAGCAAAGAAGATAGAATCACACTCTGCTGGGTCTGGGCCGAGGGTTCCTTACCTTCCCGCTCTTTTTGTGTTTCTTGCCTGGTGGTGAGGATGGATCAGGCTGGAAATAAGAAACTAAATATACAAAGAGCCCTATCCCACATACAAGGGCAAAGATGACATTAACTGCCCAGATAATGGGACTGGAGCTCAGCCAACCATTAAAAAAGAATTGCTGAGGGAAGAGATAATTTTTCATCTCTTCCCTCAGCAGACATTAATGTCTGATCGCACTGCTGCCTCAGACAACTGAGCTCTGAGACTTAGCGTCCAACCACACTGCTGTCCTCAGACAACTGAGCCCTGGGTGTGGAGGTGCAGATACAAGCCCCAGGCCCACATCACAGAGCTAGTGTCTGGTCACAAAGGGCTCCTGAGGGAGGGGGAGGGAGCCCCACCCTGTGGCTCTATCCCTCCGCCCTCCCAGGCCTCCAAGTCCCTCCCCTCAGCAGACACCAATCTCTTCTCTGTATCTATGAATCTGAGTTTTTTTTTTCCCCAATTCTACATACAAGTGAAACTATATGGTATTTATCTTTCTCTTATTTTATTTAACAAGGTATTCTCAAGGTTCTCCATGTTACCACGACCATCACCATTTTATTATTTTTTATGGCTGAATAGTATTGATGTGTGTGATATCTTTATCCATTCACCTCAGTATACATGATTCATTTAAGACTGATTTTTTTCTTATTGACTTTCTGTGTGGATGACTTTTCCATTGATGTAAACTGTTGAAGTTCTATACTGTGGGGAACCACATGTTTAATGTTTTTGATGTCACAACCTTTTAAAAATATAAATCTTTTAACTAATTATTGTAGTTTTAGTTAAACATATTATTTTTGTCTTCACTCTAGCTTTTTTTTTTTTTTTTTTTGTCCATTGTCTGGTTTGTCAGGGACCAAGAAAGTCCCCACCATCAGTGGGCTCTGGATGGGAATTGCTGGGCCTGTGGTGGTCTTTGCCTTGTTTTTTTGTTGTCTGTTGTGTTGTTTGTTGTATTTGGAGAAATGGGACAAGCAGAGAGTAAGGGACCTGTGACACCCCTAGGTCTTGTTCTCGAACATTTCAAGGATTTTCGAGGTAAAGCCACCCAGTCGGTGACAAGGTTTCCCCGGGAACACTAAAAACACTCTGCCAGTTAGAGTGGCCCACAGGGTGGCTGCCGGAAGGAACGTTTGCCTAGGTTCAGATCTATTCTACCCTGAGTGAGGTGTTCAATCTACATCGAGACCAAATACCGTACATTGTGGCCTGGTGATATCTGATAGAAGAGCCACCGTCATGGCTCAAGTCCCACCTTCCCCTGCTAATGAAACCATCTCTCTCCCTCTAAGGCAGGTCAAAGACCAAAACCAGAACAGACAGATAAGGGGGAACCAGGGAAGAAGACCGTCCTCCCCCATCGGATGTGGAGGATGTGGAATTCCCCATCCCCATCTGTCCCCTAAACTTGACTCTCAGTCCTGAGATGCCCTTACCAGTCCACCTCATATGTGGTTGGGGTCCACCTATGGGACCACCAAGCAGAGAGACCGCCCTGATCTTTCCCCTTTCCTCTATCCCCCTCTGCCTCCCTTTACCTCACCAGTGCTGTTGCCGCCAATGCTGCCTCTCCGTGAGTTTGCTCTACCATATGGGAGAGGGCACCCCCACCTAACCTAACCTATATCCCTTTCTCCTCTTCTAACATCTATAACTGGAAGGCCCAACACAAATCCTTTTATGTCCTCCCTCAGGATATTAATTAGTCTCTTGGAGACTGTCTTTCTTATCCACCAACCTACCTGGGTGGATATTCAACAGCTCCTTATGCCTCTCTTTAACGCAGAAGAGAGGGATCACATCATGCGAGAAACTCATAAGGTGAAAAGTGAGATACTTGGCAGGGACCTCGATCCCTGCCGAATGGAGGACTACTGCCTGAGGGAACCCCCCAACTGGGATCCAAACTCCAATGAAGGCAAGGAGAGCTTACATTTCTACCACCAGGCTCTACTGGCAGGCCTCCGTGCAGCTGCAAGGAGACCCATAAATTTATCTAAAACTGGTACAGTGGCTCAAGGTAAGAATGAGTCTCCAGGGGCTTTCCTAGAAAGGCTTATTGAAGCCTATAAAATGTATAGTCAGATTGAGCCTAGGGCACCCGAAAATCAGAGGGCAATGAATCTTGCATTTGCCAGTCAGTCAGCCCCAAGATATAAGGAGGAAACTTCAGAAAGTTGAAGGATTTGAAGGGAAGAATCTGACTGAGTTAGTGGGAATAGCAGAAAAGGTGTTTAACAACAGGGATGCACACGAGGATGAAAAGCAGACAAAAAAACTGGTTAAGGTTTTGGCATTACATGAGGAGGGGAGGAGACAGGTAGGGGATAGTAAATGAAAGGAAAAGCCTAAGCACAGAGAAGGCAGGCGGGGAGACTTAGATTCAGATCAGTGTGCTTACTGTAAGGAAAAAGGACATTGGGCCAAGGAGTGCCCCCAAAAGAAGACAGCAATGCTTGCCACCAGAGACTGAAGGGGCCATGGTTCGAACCCCCTCTCTAAACCTCAGGTAAAAATTGAAGTGGAGAGGAAATCAATTGATTTTTTGGTGGACACAGGAGCCCAATTTTTATCATTACTTAAACCTATGGAAAAACTATCTGGAGAGGAAGTCTAGGTACAAGGAGCAAATGGCACAGAGAGGCATAAATGGACAACAGAAAGGACTTTAAATTTGGCCTCAGGAGTAGTTAAACATTGATTTTTTTCCCTTCATAATGCTCCATGTAACTTGATGGGAAGAGATCTCCTCCACAAGTTATGAGCTGGCATTCAGTTCTTGGAAGGAGACATGACTGTAACCTTGAGACAACCCACTGTACAGGTGCTTATGGCAGCAGTAGATGAATACTTCCTTTATGAGCCAGTCTCAAAACCACAGAAGACAAACGGGGGGAGCCTTCTCCAAACCCTACAGGTCGAGTTTCCCTAGGTCTTGGCAGAAGGGAACCCGCCTGGCTTGGCCAGGGGACAACAGCCAGTGGTGGTGCAATTAAAGGCGATGGCTATGGCTGTTCGCGTTTGGCAGTCCCCCCTCCCCCGGGGAGCAAAGGAAGAGATCAGAAAACACATTAACTGTCTCAGAGGAGATGGGATCCTATTTCCTTGCAAATCTCCATGGAGCACACCTTTGTTGCCCATCAAAAAAGCTGAGACTGAGGAGTACCGACCTGTTTAGGACTTGCGAGAAGTTAACAAACGGGTTGTAGATATCCACCCAACGGTGCCTAACCCCTATACCCTACTCTCCCTCCTGGGCCCCGAAAGAACTGTGTATACCATCTTAGATCTCAAGGATGCATTTTTCTGCATCTATTTAGCAAGGGAATCTCAGCCCCTTTTTGCTTTTGAGTGGTCTGACCCACAAGAAGGTTTCCAAGGTCAGCTCACCTGGACAAGACTTCCCCAAGGATTCAAGAATTCACCCACCATTTTTGACAAGGCCCTACATAAGGATTTGTGTGAGTACAGAACCTCCAACCTGGGAGTCACTCGGTTACAGTATGTTGATAACTTGGCTAGTAGCCGCTGAGGACTATGAGTCATGTTTGTGGGGGACGAGAGCTCTCTTACAGACTCTGCAGGTAATAGCATATCGGGTGTCAGCAAAGAAAGCACAGCTCTGTCAGAGCCATTCCACTTATCTAGGCTTTGATCTCCACGAGGGTGTGCGTTCACTGTCTGAGTCCAGGAAACAGGTGATCACCCGATACCCGTGCCACATCATGTCTCGACAAGTGAGGGAGTTTCTTGGGACGGTGGGTTACTGTAGGCTCTGCTACCATGGTTAGCAGAGATTGCCTGACCTCTCTACAAACTGGCAAAAGGGGGGCTCGCTATGATAAGAGTGGACAGCTGAGGCCGAAGGAGCATTTCAGGAATTACAAACAGTCTTACTGAGTGCCCCAGCATTGGTCATCCCAGATGTTACCAAGCCCTTCCACTTGTATGTGGATAAAAAACCAGGGGTGGCCAAAGGAGTTTTGACTCAGACTCTGGGGCTTTGGCAAAGGCCAGTAGCCTATCTTATCAAGAAACTAGATCCAGTAGCAGCTGGGTTCCCCCTTGCCTCCACATAATTGCTGCCACGGCCCTCCTGGTCAAGGGTGCAAGAAAATTGACTTTGGGTCAAAAGGCTATCAAGGGCCTTCTCTGGGCTCCACCAGACCAATGGATGACGAACGCCTGAGTGACAGGGTATCAGGCCCTCCTCCTTAATGAACCAAGCATGACCTTCCAGTCCCCAGCGGTGCTAAATCCAGCCACGCTGCTGCCAGAGGAGCTGGCTGATCACCCACACGACTGTGGGGAGGTCCTAACCCAAGTCACAGGAATAAGGCCGGATCTCAGAGACATTCCCCGCCCAGATGCCGAGATGACTCTGTTCACAGATGGGAGTAGCTACATGGTCAATAGAAAGAGGTATGCAGGGGCTTTGGTGGTTTCTTTTGAGCAGGAACTCTGGACAGCAGCCCTGCCACACGGAACATCGGTGCAAAAAGTGGAGCTGATTGCATTCACCAAAGCACTGCAGATAGCCTAAGGTAAAACCGCCAACATCTATATGGACAGCAGGTATGCTTTTGCTACTCTCCATATACATGTGGCTATTTATAAAGAAAGGGGCCTATTAATAGCAGAAGGAAAAGGGATTAAAAACAGAGGAGAAATATTGGCTCTCCTTTAGGCTATTTGGGACCCAAAAGAGGTGGCCATTATGCATTACCCAGGTCACCAAAAGGGGACTGATCTGATTTCAAAAGGAAACCAATTAGCAGATAAAACTGCAAAGCAAGCAGCCTGAGAAACAGTACAAGAACTGGTTACACTCCCGGCTCCAGCCCTACCAGAAAAACCAAACTATTTAGAAGAAAATTTAAAGTATTTACAAAAATGGGTTAAATTGGACTATGAAGGGAACCGGGCTAAGACTAAAGCAGGAAAAATAATTCTTCTTCGAAGACTAGATAAGAAGTTAGTAGACCAGATACATCAGGGTACTCACTTGGGGATACGCAAACTCAAGGAACTTATAGACAAGCAGTTTCTAAATTAGGGTGTATGGTTCAGGATGTAGTTGATAGATGTGCTCAATGCCAGACAGTTTATGTGGGAAGAACTAAAATTGGAAGAGGGAAAAGAGAAAGAGGTAAGGAACTCAGAATTTATTGGGAAATAGATTTTACAGAAATGAAACCTGGAAAATATGGGCACAAGTATATGTTAGTTTTTGTAGATACCTTTTCAGGCTGGATAGAGGCTTTTTCTGTCAAACATGAGATGGCAAGAGTGATAGCCAAAAAGCTACTAGAAGAAATAATTCCTAGGTTTGGGCTGCCTCTTGCAATCGGGTCAGACAATGGCCCTGCATTTGTGAGTTCAGTCTCACAGGGATTGGCCAAGGCCCTTGGCACTAATTGGAAACTACATTGTGCCTATTGGCCCCAGAGTTCCGGGCAAGTAGAGAGAATGAACTGGACTCTTAAAGAGATCTTGACAAAACTAATTCTGGAGTCTGGTGGACTCCAGAAGATCGGTTGATCTCCTTCCTTTCACCCTCCTCAAGGCAAGATGTACACCCTATTTAAACAAGATGACTCCACTTGAAACAATGTTCAGGAGACCCCCCCCTCCCCCCGCTCTGTCCTTGGCTACAAGAGGTTGCCCTAGCAAAAATGACTGATAATTCTGTACTCCAGTCACTGCAGGCATTACAGTCTATTTTTAAAAAAGCCCACACAGGGATCCGGACTGACCACACTGGGTCAGAGACAGAGGTGGAACCACATCCTTACCAACCCAAGGACTTGGTTTGGATATGTCGCTATCAAGTGGGAAACTTAGAGCCTCGCTGGAAGGGACCATTTACTGTCATCCTGACCACCCCCATGTCAGTAAAAGTAGAAGGCATTAGGGCCTGGATTCACGCGGATCATGTCAAATGAGATGAGGACGAGGACGCCCCCCAGAGATTGAAGCCGCAGCCCACGGACCCTGCTGACCATGGACTAAAGCTAAGACTAAAAAACTTGTGAGTATATTGTTGCTCCTATTGTTACCTGTTTATGTAAAGTATAGGCAGGAAATTAGATGAATGGAATTAGGAAAAATGCAAAAGGTCATACAAAGCGGTGAATGGCTAACTCATCAGCCGACTGTGCACTACTGTTGCTTTTGGCCCCTGCATTGTAAATGCTCTTATGTCATTTGTACAAAAGAAAATTAGAGCGATAAAATGTTAGTCTTATGGGACGCCTGGGTGGCTCAGTTGGTTAAGCAGCTGCCTTCAGCCCAGATCATGATCCCAGCGTCCTGGGATCGAGTCCCACATCGGGCTCCTTGCTTGGCAAGGAGCCTGCTTCTCCCTCTGCCTCTACCTGTCACTCTGTCTGCCTGTGCTCGCTCTCGCTCCTCTCTCTCTGACAAATAAATAAATAAAATCTTAAAAAAAAAAAGTTAGTCTTACAAGCTCAATATAAGCCCTTACAACAGGAGAACATAGAACTGGCTAAAAAGTCAAGGATTTGACTAATTTCCAAGGAAAAGGGGGGAATGTGAGGGCCTGTATGAGGGCCTCGTTAGCCAGAGGAACTTACTTGCAAACCCCGGATATAGGGGTGGGCCAGACCAGATGGAGACATCCAATCAGTGGAGTGTTCATATATTTACTGTGGTCAGTTGAAATTCAACTGGTCACCCGTATTGCTGACCGAGCATGACTGTGCAGCTTTCCCTGTGTGTTGCAATCTCATTGGCCACCTGTGTGTGGGCTGGGCTCAACCGCCTCTTTAAAGGTTGGTTTGTGAGGCTGGATGGGTGGGAGTAGTAGTAGACGTTGGGGGTAGTCCTTGGGGTAGTCGTTGGCCTCGTCAGGGTCGTTGTCTGGGGAGCATCGTTGTCCGTAGAATGGCCTTGTCTGGGGAGTGGCTTCGTTAGGGTCGTCGTCATCGCCTCTTTGTAAGACATGGCCCCTACCAGTCGGTTTGGTTTTCAATGCTTGGCGCGAAATAAAGCTTTGCTTGACTTTCACTTTGCATCAGCCTCGTTCCTTTGATCATGGACACTAACAATTTCTTTGGAAGAGGGATGAAAGAGAGAGAAACTGAAGCAGACCGAGCAGGGAGCCCAAGTTGGGGCTTGATCCCACAACCCTGAGATCATGACCTGAGCAGAAACCAAAAGTTGGACTCTTAAACAATTGTGCCACTGAGGTGCCTCCCTCAGTACTCTGAACACATCACACTGCTCTCTTCTGGCCTGTGAAACGTGTGCTGAATAATCTGCTGGTAGCCTACTGGGTACACTTCCCTGCACATAATAAACAGGTGTTCTGCTGCTGCTTTTTATCATTAATTTTTGACATTCAAATTATAATGTGGCTTGGTGTTGGGGTCTTTGAGGTGTTTTATATTTGTTTGTTTTTCTGATTTGAATATCCCAGTGTGGTGTTTTCTTCCTCAGGTTAGGAAAGTTTTCACCCATGATTTTTTCAAATAAGTTATCTGCACCTTTCTGATTCTCCTCACCCTTTAGGACCTCTTTGAGTGTTATGCTGCTTGATGTCACATTAAGTTTCTTAAGTTATCTGTAATGTTTTGAATTCATTTTTCTTTTTGTTGCTCTGTTTGGGCAGCTTTATGTTCCACCTCAGAGACTCTATCTTCTGTATCATCCAGTCTCAGGCTGAACACCTTTAGTGTAGTTTTTGGTTTAATTATTGTATTCGTCATTCCTGTCACTTCTGATTGGTTCTTTCACACACTTCCTGTTACTGGTGAAGTTCTCCCTGTGCTCCTCCATTCTTCTCCCGAGTTCCACGGGCATATTTATGACTATCAAATTGAGTTCATTACATGTAGGTTACTTATCTCAATGTCATTAACGTTTTTCTGAAGTTTTGTCTTATTCTTTTATTTGGAACGTATTTTTATTTCCTCATTTTTCTTGACTTCCTGTGTTTCTATATATTTGGCAAAACAACTTCTTCTTCCAGTGATGAAGAGTTGCCATGTGTGGGAGACGAACTTTCTCCCTTACCCTTGTCCTGGTTCTTGGTTGTCTCCTAACCTTTGTGATTGTCTAAATAGCCTGATTTATTTCTGATCTGTCCCCAAGACCTGTCAGTGTTCCAAGGAAAGGAATCTAATCTAACACTTTGTTTTAGGCTGATTGGAAGTCAGACACTCAGGCAGAAGCTTTTAAAGTGTGCAAATATATATAGTCTTGTGGGGTGACAATTTCAATCCCAGTTGGACTCCAGATTGGGAGATCTGGAGGTGTCCCTGGTGACAGTTTCAAAAATCAGGGCTCTAGATAAGTGTATAAGCTCCTTTCTGGGATGTTTGGTAGAGCAGTATTGAGGCAAAGGGGATGAGCAAGGATGGTTTCTTTCTGCTTACATTCCCTGGGAGCACCTCTGTAGCCTCTATATGTCTGGGAGACATGAAGCTTGTCCCTCACGTTGAAGCTCTAGGGTAAGTAAAAAGGCTTTATTCACGGAAAGACAGGGGTTGTGTTTCAGCCTGCTGTCTATGCAGTGTCCTGGGGGTACTGGTCTGCCAAGAAGTGTCTTTGCATTTGTTATAGTTCCCTGGAGCTCAGGAATGCCAGCCCCCTTGGCCACCAGAGCCAAACAAATAAGGGGCATCCCCTGTGCGGTTTTCATATGCCTACTGGCTTTAGCAGGGAAACTGGTACGTGCAGGGGACAAGGCACGCCCTCTGGCTTCAGAACGAGAACAGGAAAATGCCTTGACTGCATGTACTCATCAATTTTAGCTGTGCTGCCCTATCCCAGTCCCGAGATTGGGGGCAGGGAAATGCCATGATTGTTCACACTAGTCTGCCCTTGCGGGAGTGAAGAATTGCTGCTACCACCCACTCTCTCTAGCCTCAGCAAGGCGGTGGGACCATGCTGGGTCTGCAAGCCCTTCTTTTTTTTTTTTTTTTAAAGATTTTATTTATTTATTTGTCAGAGAGTGAGCGAGCACGAGCACAGGCAGACAGAGTGGAAGGCAGAGTCAGAGGGAGAAGCAGGCTCCCTGCGGAGCAAGGAGCCCGATGTGGGACTCAAACCCAGGATGCTGGGATCATGACCTGAGCCGAAGGCAGCTGCTTAACCAACTGAGCCACCCAGGCGTCCCTCTGTGAGCCCTTCTTGTGAGGCAACAGGAATGTGCTGTGTCACAATGTGCCTACCTTGGCTAGCAGGGTAGGTGTAGAACACACAAACGGTGTCTGCCAGAGCCTTTGTCTCCAGAGAGACCCCTGACTCTTCCCTGCCCCTCGGGCGGATACCCTCAGATGAACAAATGAATTTTCTTGCCATACAGTCTAGACACTTTAAAAGGGGGAGGTGAGCCATGAGAGACTATGGACTCTGAAAAAGGACCTGAGGGTCATGAAGGGGTGGGGGGTGGGAGGTTGGGGGAACCAGGTGGTGGGTATTAGGGAAGGCACGTATTGCCTGGAGCACTGGGTGTGGTGCAAAACAATGAATACTGTTACATTGAAAAGAAATAAAAAAAAATATATTTTTTCCACATCAAAAAAAAAAAAAAAGTGGTGCTTTTGAGTAGGATCCCAGGATGAGTGAGACCAAACATGAGCTCTTTAGAAGGAGAACCTCAGTTTCCTATAGTACTTTGGATCCCTCATCTCCCTTGGCTTTCCCCAGACATCTCTGGGGAAGTCATCTCTCTGGTGCAGATCCCAAGGGTTGGACTGCCTGATATGAGGCACCAACTCCTCACTTTTCCAGAGGAAGCACCAGACTGGTGAGACCCCTCCCTATTGTGTGCTGGGCTCTGGGGCCTGAGTTTTTTGTGAAGACCAAATCTCTGCCACTCTTACCTGTCTCAATGACATTTTTTTATCCGTTGATTGTCATCCAGATTTCAGATCTTTTTCACAGGGGAATAATCCGTATGTAGCTGTAGATTTGATGTGTTTATGTTTATGGGAGATCACTTCAGGATCTTCCTTTGCTGCCATATTGAATCCCTTTCCAGAATACATTTTGATAGTGTTATATCAGACGAGATAGTCCCTTTTCATACTACTTCCTCAGCATCTAACAGGTGTATTATGTAATGGATTTTTTCTAAAGTAATTGCTCAAATCTATGAAATGGTATTAGTTTTACTCTTCCTGACCTGTTCTGACCTTTAAACTCTCTGAGTCCTAAATTCATGTTGCATTTTTTTTCTAAGATTCTTGGAGGTGTACCCATTTTAAAAGCCTTTATTTATTCAATTGTTATTATTATTATTATTATTACCACTGATATTTACTGTTATGTCTCAGCACAGGTACTGATTGATGGGGGTGTTGTATGAACGTCCTCCCTGCTTGTTAACTACACTTTATGAGAGTAATGTAAACCTTCTCTTTTTCATAATTTACTGTATTCTCTCCTGAGGACAAAGTCAGGAGTGAGTCTATTGCTGTAAGGCCAAAGAGCATGATTGATAGTATCGATATAGAACAAGCCAAGTCATGGGCCTTATGTGCCTAATGGGTTCTGTAGGTGAGGGACAGATGGGAGTGATGTGAAGGGAGGGAACTGAAGTGACACGAAGAAATAATCTATTTTTATCTTCTCTAATGGCACCAGCCTGGATCAGAAAATTTCAGAGCACACAGAACCAGTGATTCAGAACTCATATTGTAATTATACATCCATTATTTTCATGTGAGCTTTTGGATCATGATTTATCAGATATCAGTCTAATAAATGATTTCAGAGACATAGAGAGCTGGAAAGAGCATTGTTGGAAATGAGTTACTTTTTGTGAACCCAGCAGAGATCTGATGTCACAGGAAGAAGAAGCAACCTGAAAACTAGAGAGTGACAGGCACTCACTGGGAGAAGTAAGAATACAGCATTATTCAGGGCAGACACAGACTGAAGAAGTTATAAACTCAAACAAAGGTGAAACCAGGAAATTTTAATAAATTGAGCAATGACACAAGCAAGCCTATGTTGGATCAAACTCCAAAGAATAAAATAAATGTCCATGAGTCCATAAGAAAAAATAAATAACAGAAAAATTATTCTTGATATAGATACAGATATTCCTGCTACCAAGAGGTAGAGTTTACTTCCATTCCCCTTGAGTGTGCACTGAATTTAGTGATTGGCTTCTAGCTGATAGAGATTTGAGGGGAAAAAGTGTAACTTTTCAGCAGAGAAATCTGGTAGGTGCCATCTAAACCCTGTGATCAAGCTACCATCCCCAGTTATTAGT
This sequence comes from Mustela nivalis, assembly GCF_964662115.1. Lineage (NCBI taxonomy): Eukaryota > Metazoa > Chordata > Mammalia > Carnivora > Mustelidae > Mustela > Mustela nivalis. The sequence continues at coordinate 112,020,678 of NC_139021.1, forward strand.
CAAGCTTCTGTCATGTACATCCTGATATGATGTATAAAGGGGACTCACCTTTGTGCTATACTTCCCCCCAAACATAAATCCAGCCTAATTAATAGAAAATATCAGAAAAATCCATAATGAGAGAACTCCAAATGTGAAAAAGTCTTGAAAAAAATAAAAAAAGAAAGGGCTATGGGGGTATCACAGATTGAGGAGACTAAGCTGACACATAGCTAAATTCTATGTGTTATCCTTATTTGGATTCTGAGAGAGACAAAGGACACTAGTGGAAGACACTGGTGAAATCAGAATAAAATCTGTAGTTAACAGTGGTACCGATGTTCACGGCTCAGTATGGCAGACATAACATGGTTGTATAACATGTTGACAGCAAGAGAAGCAACTTAGAGAAGTCATCACTTTTAGCCTTACAGTAAGAAAAATCAGGACAAACTGGAGATCAGTAGATTCTCTTGGGCTCCTCAGAGAACCAAGGCTTCAAGACTAGCTGCCACCCTGAAATTTAGAGAGGCAGGCATATCCAGAGAGACAGGAGCTGAGCCTGTGACTGCCTCATGAAGCCCATAGCAAGCACATTGAAGCCACAGACACGTGGGGAGACTTACATGATACTTTTCACAAATGGCTGGAGGCTGGTTGTGACTCATTGGGAAAATCCTGGGGGCCACCATTTTGGGGCCTTCTCCATCAGAAGCCCCGTAGGTTCTCATGGTGAGGATGGAGAAAGGTGCCTTTGTGGCTTTGGAGGGGGATGGATGAGAGGAGGAGGTAGTTGGGGAATAGGAATTATTTGGAAATATGTCCAGATCTTTCTATAGAACAGAAGTGTGCTCTCCAGGAGAAATAACCTTGCCTGAATGCAATTCTGAAATCTTATCCCAGCCTGTACCATGTAAAAATTAGAGACAAAAAGCCTATAGAATTAATTAAGTTTAGTAATTAAGTTTCAGTATTTTCTCTTCTTTATAAGTGACCTGGATATCTAAAGAAAACCATTTACTCAGGTTAGCATAACTTTAAGGTTTTAGGTTATGTAAAGAGCTTGGAAACTATTTTTATACTACAAATTGTAAGTACTGTTGAAATAAGGTTGGTCAGAAGAAGGTTCAATTTGGTTAAAGAAAAATTTGCATTTTTGATAGTCTGAAACAGCGGTAGCCACAGGCGGGTTTATTTAATCAGGAAACCTTTGTAATTTTGGGAAGAATGTACCCAAATAGAATAGAAATGTATGATGCTAGAAACGCCAGTGTTTCAACCGGCAATATCAAACTAGTCCTGATTGCTAAAGACCTACCCAAATTATGGAAACTTGAATTTTGAAAATACTTGTGTCAGTTTGTATAAGAATATTTTTAAAGCATATAAAAGTATTAAAAGATAATTTCCCAGATTTCTGGGAATTTTAGAACTGTTCAATCTGTATGTGTTTATTTATCATTACAGCAATTAAAATAGAAGTCCTTTTAAGAAATTTATGGTGTAATTTTGTAATACCATCCAAAGGCAGGAAACTATTACATATGTGTAGACACAAAAACATCCAGACAGATATAAATAAAGAGCTTTAATTCTAAAACTTCTACATGCATCAGACAAAAGCCCATAAATGAGAACACATGGTGCCTATTTCTGGTTGTGCAGAAGAGCTAGTTATTACCATTTCCACCAATATTTGTGGAGAAGATCTTTGAGATTTCCTTTGGGCTAACATGTAATTTTATGAAGGCTGTGGGCTAAATTTTGGGCAAAAGACCAAGAAGAGACCCAGTGGCCAATTTGGGTGTCTCCAAAACCCATCTGAGTGGTAAAGCCTCCTGCCTCATCCTTCCAAGGAGCTTCTCAGCCTCAGGTGTTAGCAGCTGCAGTGTGTTGTGTCCATTAAGTTTCTGTCTCTACAGAAGATTGAGCAGGGGGCAGTGTGTGGTGGTGGAGGAGGAGTCTCCTTGGAAAGTGGCTGTCTTAGTGCATTTGTCAGTCAGGGAGTTTCCTTGACTTTGGGGGGTCGGCTTTGATTTTGAAAGTAGCTAATTATTTAGTTAATTATTTAGCCTTCCAACAGTGACTTGGGTTCTATTTTTAGTTGGTCTTTTTGCAACTTTCATTGAACACTCTTTGTTTCTGTTAAAGGGTGCTGAGTGGCCTTGACAGGACCAAAGGTAGGTCAAGTTATCAGTGAGAGCCATTCAGGACAAAGGTAGCTCAGCATGAGTCATGGACCTGGAAGGGGGCCATCGGGAGAGCTAACAATACTTATGTTCCAACTGGAAAGTTATTATCTTTCCAGAAGTTTTTTGGTGGCCATGGGACTAAGCAAGCAACCATGCTGAGTAGTAAGAGGTTCTAGTAAGACAGAAAGAGGTTTGGGTGAAGGCATGTCACGTGGTGGGCATCACAGACGTATGTCATTCTAGGGCTCTCTGCTCTTCCCGACTGCATGGCCTCTGTTAGACAAACCTCCTGTAGGGATTCGTAATTCTCCTCTCCCACACAGATGGCCAACCTAACACAAGGTTATCCTTCCTCTCACTAATTAATTATTCTTCTCCACTAACTTCTACTCTGTGTAAGTGAGCCATTCCACTCCTTTCCCATTGTAAAGTAGATACACTGAACATCGCAAACAAAGGGAGGGGGAAGAACCAGTCTCTTGGTTAAGCTGGGCCTCTTTTGTCTGAATCCCATTTTTGTGTCCTTCTGCTTTGAAACGTTGTGTGGTTAGTAGGAATAAGATAATGAAGCAGATGAGTCTGAGAGGTCTGAATGTCACATAATGAATGAACAATGCAGGAGGCCTGGCTTCTGCAATCATATGACAGCATCCCTAGGCACAGAACATTCTAGATCCATGTGAGTGGTTTGGGACCACTGGGTCAAGGATAGCAACCATTTTATGTGAAGTCCAAATAAATAATGAGTACGTACTCATGCAGAAGAAAATCTACTTAGGGAAAACCAACTCAGTGCTGAGGATAGGAACACGAAAGGGGATCACTGTGCTTACAGACAAATAGAGAACTGAAGCTATAGGGTACTAACAGATGTCTCTACATCAGTTTAATTTGTAAATTTAAAAAATGTCTTCCTTAATTTGTTTGCAAACAACACAAAGTTCTAAAAAATAATCCCTTGAGCCAGGCAAATAACCCTCATTTCATTTCAACGTCATTAGGAACACCAGTGAGATGCTCTTGGATGTCATAACTGGTAGGCCCACATGTAGTTTAGGAGCCCAATGCATTTGTGATATTTCATTGTTATGCAGACGTTAAAGACCGTGAGCTTCTTTGTATGGTGAGTTTAATAGGTTTATATTTCTTAGTGAGGCAGTTATGGAGATACGTTTTTCAGCTCTCCCTTTCAAAAGAACCTGTTGTGAGAGGCATGGGAAAATGACAGCCTCCAGCCTAGGTACCTCTGGGACTTCTGGGTCCCCACTCACCTCCATCCTGGGGCCATATTCTCCCAAGGCTTCTCTCAGCCAATGACTGGATGGTGGAGCGGGGCTCTCCTGGCCTCATGTGTGGTCTCCCTGGAGGGTGCCTTTACTCCAGACTCCGCATCAGCCTGGCTGAAGCTGTCTCTGAACTGCAGTCAAGTCCAAAGCTCTTCTTGTCCAATTCTGCCTCATCCTGTCTCCTCAGTCATCAGACCTGCATCGAAATAGGAATGCTTACCACGCTTACTCCTGCTTCCTCATTCTCCACAGGCATTTCCCTGGCAAATCACTCATATGACTGGTTCCATCTCGGCATCTGTTCCCAAGAGAATGCAAAATGACTAAGAAAAACTAGAAAGGTTCCCCATTGGGCTCTTCTGGACTCCACTGATCATTAAAGGTGGGTCCTTTTCCAGGAGTGAATGGTGACACTCAGTTCGACTCAACATTCAAGTGATAGGGAATGACCCATTGCAGCTACATATAACGGAACTTGGGAACAAGAAGGGGCATCTCCAATGGGCTAGAAATGCTTCATCTAGATTTAACACAGGCAAGTCATGCAGATCTAAAATATGACCGACTATATATATGTATATATTTCTCCAAACCTAGAAAGCTCTTAATGATTCTTTTAAGCTTAAAACATTGCATGATTCATGCCAGATTAATTCTTCTCAAGGATTTTAAAAATTTGTTTTTATATGTGATTTTCCTTTTCTTACAGTGCAAAGTAATTCACCCCAGTTAAGAGAATAAATAGGCACAAAGTATGTCTCCCTACATTCTCCCTTTTCTCCCTAGTCTCCTAATCTAGATGAAAACTGTCTGGCAAGGTCTCTTATTTACCAGCTAAGAATACTTACAGCACTTAAAAGGAAAGAGGGTTTTGCCTCTTGGAACTGCTAGAAACCACTCCCTTTGTCTGCAGCCCCCTGCCCACAGCTGGTTACCTGGCACAGCCCATCTCGTCTCTCATGTCTACATAGATGACTCTGCACAGTTGACACCCAATTTGATCCTTCATCCGAGGTAGCCCCCTCCCATTTTTCCTTCTTGGTTTGTCTAAATAAAATTATTTTTCTTTAGGGGCGCCTGGGTGGCTCAGTGGGTTAAAGCCTCTGCCTTCAGCTCAGGTCATGATCCCAGGATCCTGGGATTGAGCCCCACATTGGGCTCTCTGCTTAGCGGGGAGCCTGCTTCCCCCTCTCTCTGTCTCTCTACCTGCTTGTGATCTCTGTGGGTGTGTGTGTGTGTGTGTGTGTGTGTGTGTGTGAAATAAATAAATAAAATACTTAAAAAATTATTTTTCTTTATTTACTGCCTTAGTAATGAAGGAAATGAAGATTAGAACATAGAGAGATCCCATTTCCCAACCACCAAGTTGGACACAATTAAAAAGAGCAACACTATCAACTCTACATAGCAACATGGACTTCCAGAGCCTTTTGACTGCTCATGAGGACACAGCCATCTCAGAAAACAGTTTGTTTAAGCTTCCTAGATGTGAAGATGTGTCAAATTTTGGACTCAGCCATTCCTATTGTATATTCTCTAAATAAACTGCAGCCCCGTCTCCAAGATCCTGAGAAGATGCATAGCTGTTTTCACTGTAATATGAAAAATGGGGGAAAGACCCAATCCAATCAACTAGAATGGATGTATTTGCTTAATATAATTTTATGATGAGATATAATAAAACAATGACCATAGACCACAATGAAAGTTTATGAGATTTAATATTATCAACATGATACTGAGCCAGAAAGCAAGTCAAGGAATACACACAGTATATGGTTCCCTCTATTTAAAGTTCAAAGTATGCAACTCAAAGTGATATCTTCTTTAGCCATATATTCCCATCAAGTAAACTATGAGGAGGAACAATGGGGATAACCAACAGGATGGGAGTAGAGATGGACCAATAAAGGTCTGCGAAGACATGGCTGAGTTTTCTTTCTTAGGCAGAGGAGTTATGCATGGGTGTTCCTTTATTTTTATCCCTTACATCTTCTGCATAGCTTACACTCTTCATTTTGTAAGCTTTAAAAATAAAGCAAAATAATAAAGTCAACCAAAAACTAGGGAAAAGGAACGTAACTAAAAACAACACCAAAAAGTAAGCCCTATCTGCTAGAAAGTATTATGCAGGGCACAGGAAACATTCCAGGGCCTGCTTTGTTTACCAGAATCAAAGCTTTATTTCATAACATCTTAAGGATTTAGTGAGATCTTTAGCTTTTGAAATAGGGTTTCTCTGCTGTCTCTCTGTTACTCTGTTGACAACAAGCCAGTGCCAATACAAGTACTTCTGATGGTTCCTAAACTTAAAATGCAAACATAAAATTCTATTTCTTCCTTGATACATGCCCTGTGACTCTTTTTTCTGGAGTTTGACTGTGGTTGTCTCCATACATATGGATGTCATGCTGTGATGTGGCTACTCTGGGACCCTGGGATGTTGTGGCAAAGCCTCTTAGAATCTGTGACCCTGAAAAATAGATGGGAGAATGGAGTCCACAAGAGCTGAAAGGCAGTGGTGCATCAGACCAAACATGTGTGGCTTCAGGCCAGTGGCTCTCTGCGTTAACAACCTTGGGGCATGTGTACAGTAGCCAGAAAAGGTTTTGTTTTATTCGGTTTCATTTGGTTTTAAGGTTTTTTTATTTGAAAGAGAGAGATAGAGAGAGAGCATGAGCTGGAGTGGCAGAGGGAGAAGGAGAGAGAAACTTGAAGCAGACCCCTCTGAGCACAGAGTCCAACTCGGGGCACAATCCCACGACCATGAGATCATGACATGAGCCGAAACCAAAAGTCAGATGCTTAACCAACTGAGCCACCCAGGTGCCCCTAGAAAAAGTACTTTTAAGGAGCTAAAATACACATTACTGAAAAGAAAATTAAAATATATAATTGTGCTCATAGAATTTTAAATAGAATTTTTATACGTATAGTAGAAATGCAGTAAAACAATTCTCTATATGTGTTTGTACAATATGTTCCTTTTTCATAACACAACTATGGGGATTGTAAATATTCATGTTGAATAGCCAGAGTGATAGTATCTTACAGGGCATTGATACTCCCCCTCCTCATGGCCCTTTCCAGGTGTTCCTCTCTGAAGTGTTACTCAAAACCTCCTCCTTTGATCCAGTGGAATTTCCTAGGCCTGGTCCTCACTAAGCTCCTCCTGATGTCATCCTCCATGGTCTCGGCTTCTGTAGGGGTCAGGCCATGGGGAGTTAAGGGCAAACAGGACAGCTGAATAAAGGGCATGAGTAAAAGGAAACAATCAGATGACTCCACTCTAGAAATCTAGAAATGGGGCTGTCTCTGACCATAACACGGGGAGGACTGAAGTACGTAGAAGAAGGGAAAGATGATGAAAGTTGTCTGCAGTTGGAGAGGACAGCAAAATGCCTCCGAGGCCCCAGAACCTCCCTCAGGACTGAATTGTGAGAGAGTAAACAGCAGGTCAGCCTGAGCCTGCAGGTCATTCTGTGCAGACCCCTTCCCACCTCACCCCTTTTCTCTTAGTTATTAATTTTCTCAGTTCACATTTTTATTTGACAGAAAATTTGCCTTTGCAGCAGAAATGAAAAACAATTCAAAATCTTTTCAGAAACATGAAGAAATAAGAAGAGAGACACACATCTTCATTGGGGGAAGAAGGGAAAATTTGTTTCAATCCTTCCCTTCTCCTGAGAACTTCTCATTTGAGCTCCTTCAAGTCCTGATCCATCAGAACGGCCCCTGTGCCCACAGCCCTTCACATAGGCTCTGCCCTTCTCATCCTTGAACCCAAGGAATGGGTGGACCAGCCCTCAGCCTCACGCCCTTCACCTCAGCTCTTCTACAATCTGAACACTGGCAAGACTCTGACAATACCACATTTCTCAAGAGGAGCCAGGGATGGCTGTTCCTGGACCTGCCTGATCGTAGAGAACCAGTGTGCTCTGAGTGGTATTGAACCCACTGTAAAACAAAACAAAACAAAAATACATGAGTCATAAATGTCCCATCCAAACTCCTTCCACTTCTTTCAGAAAATCTTTCATAATGATGTAAAAAGAAGCTATTTTAAAAACCTGGTTTACTGGAGTGTTTTTGTTTTGCTAGATGCATGACCTCACTGTTCATACTACAAAGACAGAATTCTTTCCTTTGAAACTGGCCTCTCTGTCAGCACCCTGATCTATCCTGATGATGTCCTGGTAACCAAACGTCACTCTTGAAAACAATGGGGACTTTTTCCTCTACTGGTCCAGCAGTTTGGGGGTGGAGACAGGGCACTTGGTTTTCTAAGAAAAGATGCCGTGCTTTGAGAAGCGCTGCTTTATAAGATGTCCTGTATATTTCCATCTTTGTTACTATGATGCTAGTCACATGGAGTCATTAGAATCATTCCTGATAACATAACTGAAGAGAGATAAGTTAGAAGAAATCTCACTCCGTCTAATTGCTCGATCTTAAGTTGTGCCCTCATCTACACAACTGCTGGTCAAGAGAATATAAATGAACCCCTTACCTCTAACCATCTGTTGTCAAGAATTACAAGCGTGCAGTTTGCATGAATGAGAGATCCTTGTGCAGCCCTTCAATAATTAAGATGCCAGGTGTTGCCTTGAATGTGATGTCCTCGTGGCAGAATCCGAGCTCACCCACACCCCCAGAGGTTGGTGGAGTGACAGCTGCTGCTGAAAGCACTTCTCATTAGCCCTTACCTGTAGCGTGCTTGGATCATGATGCAATACTTAAAGTCCTCTCACCCACTCCTGGTCTGATTGAACTCCACTTAATTTAAATATGTGGTTTATCCAAAAGTCATACAGACTTAAAGGATAGGATTTTTTCCTGTTGGTTCAAAGATGAGGATCCCTTTAGAGACCTGATCACTCCCAGGACTGGAGACTGGCACTCCTTGGCCCCAGGTGCTTTCTGGCTGTGTGCCAGAGACACCAGGGCCTTACTACGTGGCATGTCAGTGGGGCAGCTCACAACATGGCCGCTGGCTTCTTCCAGAGCAAGTGCTCAAGAGAGGGAGGGCCAGGGGCATGCTGACATAATGTTGTCACCTACCTTGGCAGTGCTGTGAGTGCTGTGTGTGTGCTTCTGCTGTGTATTTGTTAGAAGCAGGTCATTCAGCCTAGCCCATGTCCAAGACGTGGGGGGATTTCAGGGGGTGGGGATACAAGCAGGTAGGGGACATTGGGGTCACTTTCGAGGCCACCTTCCACAAGGACATATTTTAAATGCTTCCTAAATTCACAACATGAGCTATTCTCCTCCACGTATTCTTCGTAAAGTCTCTTTAGTTAGTTTTAACATTAAACCAACATACACTGTGACTGACCTTAATTATTGGCACATTATAATAATTTGGGTAATGCAGTTCAAATTTTTGATTACTTTAAACTTAACAGTTGGTCCCCTGGTTTTCCTATAGAAAAGTTTTAAAGATTTATGTATTTATTTTAGAGAGAGAGAGAGACTTGTGAGTTGGGGGAAGGGCAGAGAGAGAGATAGAGAAGCAGAGTCCATCCCCACACAGAGTCTGGCGAGGGACTCCATCTCATGACCCTGAGATCTTGACCTGAGCCAAAATCAAGAGCCCAGTGCTCAACTGACTGAGCCAGGCACTCCTAGAGTTTGTTTATATAGAAGATTTTAAAAAAAAAGGTTTAAAGGCCAATTTTTTAACTTACATTTCTACTTTTTGTATCTTAAAATCAGAGAAGAGCATTGTTCATTTTACTTTAGGGTGATGAAGGGATCATCGGAAACTTTCTTATAGGATGTATTTGCTCACAAAACATTTATTTCACATAATACAGAAGAGGCTTGAGGTGTTTTCTGGGAAGACAGGTCTGTTCCTTCTTCCTGGGCTTGGGTCACTCAAAATATGTCCACCACTGGGGAAATCGCAGGCCCAGGGTCAGACATCCCCCATCTGGGCTCCCAGGAATTGAATCCTGGTAGCAGTGAGCACAGAGGAGAGATGGCATAGGGACAACTTCCTGCCTGTGAACACATGCAGGCCCTTGAGCATCTCCTGGGCCACATGAAACTTCAGTTTCCAGTTTCAGCAGAGTAGGGACTAAGGTTAGGCAGTCTTACTACAACCCCAAGAACACATGTGATTAAAGACAAATTCGCATTCATAAAAATGAAAACATTTTGAACTTCAAGAACACCATTAATAAGTGGAAATCAAGTCCTAGATGGGAAGAAAAAATGTTGAAAACATATTATGATAAATTACTTGCATCCCAAATAGATTGTAAAAGCTTGCAGCTCAATTAGTCAACGAATTGACTAATTAAAACACATTTTACTGCCTTTTTGTCAACAAGACAAAAAGGCAGTAAAATATAAGCTAAAAATTTGAATAGACATTTCATCAATGCATATGTATATAGAATGGCCAAGGAGCCCAAGGCAGAATTCTCAATATTATTACCCATCAGAGAAATGAAAATAAAAACCACAATGAGATGTCACTTCATAATTACAAGGATGACCACAGCAAAAAAGACAGGGGCACCTGGGTGGCTCAGTGGATGAAGCGTCTACCTTCTCAGGTCATGATCCTGGGTTCTGGGATCAAGCCCCACATTGGGCTCTCTGCTCAGAGAGGAGTCTGCTTCTCTCTCCCCAGCTTGTGCTCTCTTTCTCTCTGTCAAATAAGTAGATAAAAATCTTAAAAAAAAATAAAGTGAAAAAAATATAAGTCAAGAATGAGTGTTGGAGAAGCTGAGGAGAAATTGGAACCCTCATTCATTGCTCATGGGAACACAAAAAGGTGCAGCCACCGTGGAAAACAATCTGTCAGTTATTTGAAAATAAACATGTAAATTTACTAGATCACCCAGCAATGACTTTCCTGAATATCCATCCAAGATAAATGAAAATATGTGTCCGTACAGAGATGTGTGCATGAATGTTCATGGCAGCATGATTTAGAAGAGCCAAAAAGTAGAAATAATCCAAGTGCGCATCCATGCTGCAATGGAGATGAACCTCAAAACATATCAGGCTAAGTACATTTTTTAAAAGCACAGATTGTGAAATTCCATTTATATGAAATGTCTGTAAAAGGCAAGCCTGTAGAGACAGGAAGTACATTAGCCCTCACTTCGGCTTGGAGTGGGAATGAAGCCAACAGCACGGGAGTGCGAGCCTCTTTGGAAATGCTTTCAAACGGGACAGTGGTCATATTGACAGCCCTCCAGAGTGACTAGGCATTACTGAGTTGTATGCTAAAATTTGGTGCCTTCAGGATGTAGATACATCTACCGGCTCTGGATGCTGGGTTATCTAGGTACATATGAATGTGGTAAAAAATGAAGTAGTAAGGGTCAGAACTGCTGTGATGAGGGACATCAATGTGCTTGATGTATGGGGACCAGTCAATGAATTGCTGTTGCCTTAATTTCTGACTCAGTCATTATTTCAGCTTCTTGCTTATTATGCAAGACTGTGATCTTAAAAACCAGTCCTGGATGTATATTCAAAAAATGGAGGGGACGCCCAGGGGGCTCAGTCCATCAAGCATCTAGCTCTTGATTTCTGCTCAGGTCAGGATCACAGGTCATGGGATCCAGCCCGCCTTAGACTCTGTGCCCAGTGGGGAGTCTGCTCGGGATTCTTTCTCCCTTTCCCCCCGCCCCTCCCCCCACCCCTCTCTCCTTGCTCTCAAATAAATAAATGAATCTTTTTATAAAAATAGAGTGGTAACCCACACTTTTTGCCATATTCTTGTGCTACTTGGATAAAAAATATGAAATTTGTGTATTATCACCAACTGATGGAATTATGCCCATGATTTAACTAAATCTAATCAATATTTGAGATTATTTTCCCTAAATTCCAATTCATAAAGTAAAAGCTCAGCCATTTCTGTTAGAAGTTTTCACTTCACAGTGAAACCAAATTATCTAATAGTATTTGCATCAACTGAATCTTAGGAAGCCATTTACATTTTTAAAAGTTTGGTGATTTTCTTTTAAAATGCTCTTGTGAAATATAAAAAAAAAAAAACCCAACTTTTAGTTTACAGTCTATAATTAGAGATACAACCAAGAAAAGAAATAAAAACTCAAACCCCAATAGCAGAATGAATTTTACAGGCTAATTAGAAACTTCGAGAGCCTTAAATTTTAATTAACACTTTCCATTTGCAAATTAACTCTAAAATGTGGTTGTATTTTGTGGCCCTTCTCTCTGTAAGAAGTATACTTTAAATAGTGAATGTAAAAAAAAACAAAATGGGAAAAAATGTTTGCCACAAAAGAAAATGCCACATGGAGACAGGGGCAGAGATGGGAGTGATGTATCAACAGTTCAAGAGGGGCGCCTGGGTGGCTCAGTGGGTTAAAGCCTCTGCCTTTGGCTCAGGTCATGATCCCAGGGTCCTGGGATCGAGCCCCGCATCAGGCTTTCTGCTCCGTGGGGAGCCTGCTTCCTCCTCTCTCTGCCTGCCTCTCTGCTTACTTGTGATCTCTCTCTGTCATATAAATAAATAAGATCTTAAAACAACAACAACAAATAACAGTTCAAGAAATGTCAAGGGTTGCTGGCAGTTCCCAGAAACCATGAGAGAGTGTGGAGCAAATGATTGCCTCAGAGCCTCCAGAAGGAACAGCTTGCCCTAATCCTATCAAAACCTTAACACTTCTGTTCAGGCACCAAGTTTGTGACTGTTTGTTATGGCAGCGCCTGAGGAAAGTGGCTTCTGAACTGGGAAGGAAGAATGGATGTTAAGGGGGATTCTGGTGACAACTCGGGAAGAAGCATGGCAGAGAAAGTTTCTCATTGTGAACATCGAGTTGTTGATGACCAGAATCTTGGCAGAAATACAAATGTTAAAGGTGCTTCTGGTGAGGTCTTAAAAGGAAAGGAGGAACATGTTATCCGAAATTGGAGAAAAGTTCATCTTCGTTGCAAAGTGGCAGAAAGCTCAACTGAATTGAGTTCTTTTGTCCAGTGGAAAACAATTTACGATGGCAAATATGGAGAGGTGTAGATGAGATTTAGCTGAGGAGATCCTGAGGATAACTGAAGAGATTTCCAAGCAGGACTCCACTCAGCTCGTAGCAATGTGTGAATAAGGAGATAAATTGAGGAGGGGTTGCTCAGCAAAGACAGACTAGTGCTTGACTGGGTTAGTCCCAAGCCAATCCCAGTTGGGAGTGGGAAAACAAGGCCATCCATGGCTGATGAAGGATGCTCAGGAGAGAGGGCCAAGTGTGAGACTGGGCAACCTTCTGCTGAAGACATGATCTGGGGCCCCATGGACCCACTCAGACATCTCAGCAGAGCCAGGAGCAGAGATGGGGTTTGGCTGGAGGGGTCTAATGGCATGGGTGCCCCACGATGTACACCACAGACCAGCACGGTTTCACGGAATGTTGTATCAGAAGAAACACCACCAGCTTCTCCTGAAGGAACAGAGACAGGAATAAATGAAGGGAGGCTATCCAAAACCTGTGAGATTCTAGAAGCAGGAAGTGGGCTTCCAGAGCTACCTGCAGGAAAACACAGGCTGTCCTTCACGAGCAAGGAAGAATGACTCCAAAGACACACATGTGGACATGGAGACAGAGGTCAGAGAGGCTGAGGGCCAGGCCAGCAGGGCCACCCCAAAAGCCCTGGGGACAAGGCACCAAGACTCAGAGGATCTTCCAAGCCTTAATGGAACTTGCTCTGCTGAGTTTGGACTCACTTGGTGACCCCTCTACTCCTTTCAGTTTCCCTCTATGGAAAATGGAATGCCTATCCTGTACCTGCCTTACCATGCTATTCTGGAAGAAGATAGCTATTTTCTCTCTTCACAGGTCCACGGATGGAATCTTTCTGAGTGTGGCCTCTACTCAGAGTCATACTCCTGCCTGACATGGATGATTTAGAGGATGAGATTTGGAACTTACAGGTGATGCTAGAATGGGTTAGGACTTTGGGGGAACATCGGGATAGGATGAAGGCATTTTGCACGCAGGACAGGGGGGCAAATGTTCACTACCTGGTAGGCAATGTCACTCTCTGTTGTTCAGAGTTTTTCGAAAATTTTTTGGTCTATATCCAAATAGGTTGGAATTGGCTTGACTAAAGGACCTCACCACTCACTAAAACAAAAATGGGAGATCAAAACCTGTTGGTGTTTTAACTGGGATCCCTTCAAATGTATATATTAATTTAAGAATAACTGACATTTCAATTACACTGTAGAATTACTGATTTTGTTCACAAACTGTCTATAACTTCATAGTGAAGATAAGAAGTCTACATTTACAATTCAGATCTGAGAGATTAAGTAGTAAGAACCAATGAAAACAGAAAATCTTCTTCAGGATCTAACGAGCCTAGAAGCAAAGCTCTCCTCTTTCGTATTTTCCATACTATTTATTAGATTAATGCACCAACGGACAGTGGAAAGTGGGAAGAATAGGGACTTTGGGACAGGCAGATCTGAGTTCATCGCCCAGGAGCAGAGCTTCCAAATCTTGGAAGTAGCTTTCTTGCTCACATAGTGGAAATACTGCCTTCTTTTTAGAGCTCTTATGGAGATGAAAAGAAATAGTCTTCATAAAATATCTACCAAGTAATGCATGCCTTTTAAATTGTACTGTCACTTCTGATACACTTTGGGTCTAAAGTTCGGAGTGGACAGCCCAGGAAGGAAAAGTATTTATTGAAATGTACTTTGAGAGCTGTGCATCTTAACACAGGTCATGTTTGTTACAGATGGAAATTGTAAATTTTAAATTTTAATAAATTTAAAAAGTCCTTTTTTAAAGTTATTAAATATCACTTGAAATTTCAAAGCATTAGATATCATGACTAAAAAGAAATTGAATAAAGAGAATGAAGAAGACTTACTTTGTGTTGAATAGTTTTCCTCACATAGGCTTTGTACATGACTTCAAAAACTTCTTGTCATATCTTTTGATTTTTTTGTTATTGATCTTGTGTAAATGAGGTGGTTTCTTTCATGTTTCTTCTCAATGGTGGTTGATTACAGATGTATCTTTTCATAGTGCACTTCAGTCTAGAATAGAATTCTGCAAAACAGGCAAAAGTGACACAATTATAAATGCAGATTTTCTTCTGCAACTCAGCCCAAGTTAATGTGGACTATTAATCCATAGCTTCTTATCAGAAGTCCATTAAGGGTGTAGATGTCTGGAATATAATTATGCTGCAGCTCTGCGGATAATTGTAGAACTATTGATCTCCCTTTATTCTTCTTATTTTATCTCCTTAAATTGTTATGGATTTAACCATAAGTGCATGGCTCTCCAAAAGATAACTTATTGCTGACAGTGCTGGGCAGGGTGTGGTAATTTCTTAATGAATTGTTTCTGAGGATCACAGACGTCTTGAGACCTGATTTGCTAAAGTAGCAGATGGAAAGGGCAGCTCTTCTAAATATTAGTTTCTGGTGGGAAAAGCCAAATTAAAACTGTAATAGACAAAATTCACATACCATAAAATTCACCCACTTAAAGTGCACGGTGTTCTTCAAGTACAGTTACAGGGTGCGAAACCACCACAACACTCTAATTTGAGAACATTCTCATTTCTTTCCCAAGGAAGTTTACACTCATGGGTAGGTACGCCATATCCTCTATGCTTCCCCCTGTCCCGTGTTCACTATTACTCCTTAGTAATATTATTAGCACACTTTCTGTCTCTGGACATTTTCCTCTTCTGGAAACTTGGTGCAAGTGGAATCATAGAACATACGATCTTTTTTTGACTGGATTCTCTTGCTTGGCATAGTATTTTTCAGGGCCCGCCCATGTGGTAGGATACATCAGCACTTCTTACACTGAATATTTCACTGGAGGGTATACTGTATTTTCTGTATGCCTTCAGCAGTTGATGGACACTGCGTTGTTTCCACTTTGGGGCCCTTATAGACAATGCTGATGTGAACATTCATGTGCAGGTTTTCCTGTGGACCTCTGTTCTCACTCCTCTTGGGGACATGTTTACCAGTGGGGCTGCTGCATCCTGTGATAAATCTGTGTTTAACATCCTGAGGAACAAACTGTTTTCTGAAGCAGATGCGTCATTTTATATTCCTGCTGCAACGTATAAGGGATCTCATCTCTTCATACCCTCACCAACACCTGCTTCTTTCTTTTTATTTTAGCTATCCTAGTGTTTCTCCAGTGGTATCTCATTATTGTTTTATCTCATTATGGTTTGCATTTCCCTAATGACTAATGATTTTGCACATTTTTGTGTATGTGTGCCAGTTACCATTTGTATATTTTCCTTTGAGAGAGGTCTATACATATCCTTTGCCCATTTCCCATTGGTTTAGTTATCTTATTATTGACTTGTATAAGATCTTACATATTCTGGAGAGACGTCTCTTAGATATACGCTTTGTAAATATTTTCTCCCATTCTGTGGTTTGTCTCTACTTTATTTAATAATACTAATTATTTGATAGCAGCCCAAAGGTTTTTAATTTTGATGAAGCTCAACTTACCTCTTTTTTTTTCATTTCTTTTGTGTGTCATATCTAAGAAGTCATTGCCTGCTCCAATCATGAAGATATATTTTTATGTTTTCTTCTAAGATAAAGATATTAAATTTAATGTGTCCTCTAAGAGAGTGTCCTTGGATGTGTCCTTGGATGTTAGCTGACGAAGGAGAGGGGTTCCTCCAGGAGGAGGGAGCCATCCCTGGGACAGGGAGCTGCATCCGTGGGGAGGGAAGCCCTGTCAGTGGCAGGAACAGTGGTGGAGGTGAGGAAGCACATAGGAAAGGAAAGGACTCTGCCAGGCACAGGTCAGAACCACCAGTGGTCACAACCTCAATTTTTATAAAGAGGAATTTTAAGATTGTGCTGTTGACTCAACATTGGTTGAGCAGTCCGGAAATCTAATTAGAAAAATGTGCTGTGACCCACCTGGTGGGGTTCCCTTCAATAGGCAGCTGAGGCAGGGGGATGAGAACTCCATGTGGGTTGCAGAAAGCATTCTCCCCAGGGAAACCCAGAGTGTGAAACCCCAGAGTGAAGGTGTGAGGGATCTCCACACCCCTTCCTGCTTACTGTGGACACAGCTAGGCGTCCTCAATGTGCACCAAGAGCCTGTCCCTGACCCAGATGCTCAGGCAAGTGAGGGTGGGGGCAGATGGTCCCCTAGGCACCCCCTTAGTTCCTTCAGAGGCTTGCCTGAATGGAGTTGAATCCCCATTCCCACTTCTCAATGCTGTCACATTCAGACTTTGGTGGTGTTAATTACAAGTATGTCCAATATAGAAAGCTGTGCTAAAATGGTAAGGAAATGAACTTGAAGCACTTTGGAAGTAAAAGTACCAAGACTTTAACTCCTCATTTACCAGAGTTGGGGTTTTGAAGGGCATATGTTTCTGCCTAAATCATTTTGTATTTCCCAAATATTTTCCTATAACCATGAAGAACTTTTAGAATCAGAAACAAGGTTTTAAAAATTATAGATGGGGAAAATCCATATTACTTCAGAGTTCTTGATCTTTGAGCAAAAATCCAAATCAGACGGAAGGGACCAGGTCCCCACCTGGGACTAAATGGGGCTCACATTTTAGTGTTTGCCATATAAGAGTTTACAGGTCCCAGACTTCACCATGGCCAAGGTACCAGTGTTGGGCATTTGCAGGACTGAAACTTGGACCCCCTCTTTGGATTCCAGATCCCACTTGATAGGTTTTCCCAAGTCAACATTCCCGTCCTGACCTGAGTATGTCTTACTTGTGGATGTGGAGAGACTGCCAGGGGTGGGACTGCCCCATCAACCCGCCCCCGGCAGAGGCCAGGCCCGCAGGTGGTTCTGGTCCAGGAACAGCGACGGCGGGGGTGCTGGTGTCACACCAGACCACAGAGGGTAAGGGAATTAGTCCATACCAACTGTTCCATGGAGATGCAGCCCACCTCCTGCATGCTTGCTGCAGCAGAGACGACTCGGCTCCCTCGAGCCTACAGTCCGTGAGCTGTTCCAGCCGTTGCAGCCAGACGGTCCCGTTGCACGGGCGGCCTCACACCTGCCACAGGCTCAAGTGAGGAGCAGGAGAGACATCATGCACCCCTTTGCTCAAGGTTTTAACATCTTTCTTACAGTAAATCAAGGACATTTTTTCTGTACTTCATAGCATAAAAAATATGTGAGTATAGGGAAGATATTGGCATTATTGATCCCCTTCTCATTATTTATATTTGCTTTTCTCTTTTTTTTATAAGATTTTATTTATTTATTTGACAGACAGAGATCACAAGTAGGCAGAGAGGCAGGCAGAGAGAGAGGGGGAAGAAGTCTCCCTACCCAGTAGAAAGCTGGATGGGGGGCTCCATCCCAGGACCCTGAGATCATGACCTGAACTGAAGGCAGAGGCTTTAACCCACTGAGCCACCTAGGCACCCCTTTATATTGGCTTTTCACCGAGCATTTGTTTGTTAAGCGATGTCTATGATACATTAAGTAGATAAACTATTTTTGGCTTATTTTTGCTAGACTTTAATAGAAATAATTTGAGATGTGAGCCACTCATATTACATTTTTAATATCCTCTTTTTTTTTTCCTGAGTCAGATAGTCCAATTTTAATTCTTTTTTTTCTTTTTAAGCAGACTCCACACCCAGTGGAGCCCAAGAGGGGGTTTGAACTCACCACCCTGAGGTCAAGACCTGAGCTGAGATCAAGGGTCAGACACAACCGACTGAGTTACACTGCTGCTCCCCAATTTTAAATTCTTTAACTAGTTCAGAGAACTCTCCATGCTATTTTCAAAATTTATTAATAAATGGCAGTTAATCACTTTTTCCACCAACTATAATCTCCATTTATTGGGTCCTCTGAACAGTACGGTATCAAGTGAGTTTCTGAAGAAAGCATCCAATAAATAATCGTACTTAATATTGTAATCAAAATACAGATTGTGTTTTGATTTGAAATTTAGCTTTTCTTGAAAATAATTAGGATTGAAGATGAACTTTTGGGACTTCATCAAGATCAAAAGCTTCTGTGCAGCAAAGGAAATAGTCAACAAAACAAAAAGGCAACCCATGGAATGGGAAAAGATATATACAAATTACAGTACAGACAAAAGGTTGATGTCCAGGATCTATAAAGAACTCCTCAAACTCAACACACACAAAACAGACAATCATATCAAATAATGGGCAGAAGATATGAACAGACACTTCTCCAATGAAGACATACAAATGGCTATCAGACACATGAAAAAATGTTCATCATCACTAGCCCTCAGGGAGATTCAAATTAAAACCACATTGAGATAGCACCTTACACCAGTTAGAATGGCCAAAATTAGCAAGACAGGAAACAACACATGTTGGAGGGAATGTGGAGAAAGGGGAACCCTCTTCCACTGTTGGTGGGAATGCAAGTTGGTGCAGCCTCTTTGGATAACAGTTTGGAGATTCCTCAAGAAATTAAAAATAGAGCTTCCGTATGACCCTGCCATTGCACTCCTGGGTATTTACCCCAAAGATACAGATGTAGTGAAAAGAAAGGCCATCTGTACCCCAATGTTTATAGCAGCAATGGCCACGGTTGCCAAACTGTGGAAAGAACCAAGATGCCCTTTAACGGATGAATGGATAAGGAAGATGTGGTTCATATACACTATGGAGTATTATGCCTCCATCAGAAAAGACAAATACCCAACTTTTGTAGCAACATGGATGGGACTGGAAGAGATTATGCTGAGTGAAATAAGTCAAGCAGAGAGAGTCAATTATCATATGGTTTCACTTATTTGTGGAGCATAACAAATAACGTGGAGGACAAGGGGAGATGTAGAGGAGAAGGGAGTTAAGGGAAATTGGAAGGGGAGGTGAATGATGAGAGACTATGGACTCTGAAAAGCAATCTGAAGGGGAACCAGGTGGTGGGTATTGGAGAGGGCACGGATTGCATGGAGTACTGGGTGTGGTGCAAAAACAATGAATACTGTTACGTGAAAAGAAATTTAAAAAAAAAAAGTATGCTCCTGGAGGAGAGAGTTACTCATGGCAGACCTTCACTAATCACAACTAGGAAAAGTAGAATAAACCATGAAAAGTTACGTGTCTGAAGGCATGAGATGCAGGTAGAAACAGCAGTACTGAATGAGCTAAAACTTCAAGGACGGCAGACTTCGGGAAAGAACGAATAACAAGTAGTTGTTATTTCCCCTGTTGTCAGCAAAGGCTGGGATGCAGAAAGAAAATAAAACTAACAAAAATTTTAGTAGTCACATGAGCTGAAATCATAAATTGGAGAGAATAGGGGACCCCAGAAAGCGTTTGCTGATTTCTACACCAGACAGTAAAAGGCATAGTCCCCAAATCTCCTGAAAGGCAGTAAAATGTGCACAAACCTCACAATCCTTAGGAAGCAGGCATTCCCCAAAGTCCCCCAGCCATGTTGTTTTGTGACTCAGCAGCTCACCGTGTCTTTTTTTCTGAGTCACAGCCCAGTACACAAGGTGTCCAGCGTGTTTATCCTTTCATTTGCTCAAGGACATCTTGGCTGTTTACATTCTTTGTCAGCTTGAATGGCAATTATAAAGGTTCACGTAAGACATTTATTGTTTTTGTTTTAGCAGTGCTGATTGTGGCATCTCATCGTGTTTTTAATTTGAACTTCCGGAAAGACCAATACTCTTGTGCTTTCTGCTATATCCATTGATATTTTTACTCTTGGCTAGTTAGTGTGCTGCTGGGGATGAAATTTGGTTGGTGAAATTCTCTGATTTTCTAATTTAATCTCAGCTTCAGGTAATCCCATTTTTTTAAGGATTTTTTTTTCTTTTTAAAGAGATTGAACCTTGGTCTTAAGAATATGAATGTCACTATTGTTCCTACACTTCTTCCTGAAATAGAGCTTCCTTTTTCCCTCCTTCACGCTGAATGGGTTTCCATTATGCACCCCCAGCCTGTGGATTTGCCACTGTGCCTTCTGCAGGTTGGGGCTCTTATCCACTTTGAAAGATATGGGGGAAGGTAGATTTTCAGTGGTGGTCTCCATTTCCTTTTCCCAGGACTCAGACTATGATTTAACTGATCTTTCTTCTGTAGGCTAAGGCCTTTGTGTTTTATGGAAAATAAGGGGGGATGGGTCTGGGTGGAGCACTCGCCAAGGCTGCTTCTCCCTCAGCCATTACCTTTCTTTCTTAGCATTATCCCCATCTTCCCTGTGGTTGTTAGGCGGGGTTCCTAGAGGAAAAACCTGTAAGAGGGTGAAATTCCTCCTTCATAGTAGCGGTCTCCAGGGGCTTCATACTCCCAGTAAAGTCCATGCTTCAACAACTTGTTAAAATTTTTCTTGTCTGATATTTCTATTTGTTTATATGACATTTGGCCACTTCTGTCTCAGGGAAACAAATGCTCTGGGGCTGTTCTTCCTGCAGGCACCTGTCTCTGTAGCTGTGACTTTGGTTCTTTCATGGTCTCATAGAAATTAGTCAACTTTCAGCTTTATAGCTTTTTTCTTATTTTAAGGATGGGAGTGATGTTCTTTCTCTGTCTATATCTAATCTAAAATCATATGGAATTCCACTTGTCAAATGTCGAAGCTGTTGGCTGATAGACTAAAGACTGAGCTGAAAATCTTTAGAGGACAAAAGTGGGTCTCTTAAACTCATCTTCTGTGTTTTCATTTTAGATATTGTACTTTTTAATTCTAGAATATCCACTTTAAGGCTATGTTGTTGGAAGACCCATGAATCTTTCAGTTAGAAGCTATTGAGGGCCCCACCTGAAAAGGAGAGATGAAGGAGAGAGAAACTGAAACTTACCTAAGCTGAAATTTAGAGATTAGATGGATGTTACCAACCACTTACTGTTTTTGCCTAATGGGGGAGATGGACAAGTGGTGGAAGATGCCATCTGGACCCTCAAAGGTTCTTTTGTTTGAAATATGTTGCATGCAGTTAAAAATTACAAGACATGCAAGGAGGTAATACAGTATGGCTAAAACCAACAAGAAATAAACAAGATAATAAAACTCTAAAAAGCAAGCCTGACAGATAATCCAGAAAATAACCTTAGTAGACATTGTAATAATTGTGATTAATATGCTGAAGAAAAAAAGAGAAAGATGGACACAAAATGAATGAGAATTTTTACCAGAGATTTAGACATTATATATAAGCAAAAGCCATAGCTTATAACTGAAAAATATGTATGTGAAATTAAGAACAAGATGGATGGGTTTAAGAAAGGATTGGATAGACTAAGATTATTGAACTGGTCAATAGAAAATGTCCACAGTATAACACAGAGAAAACCAAGAATAGAAAAGAACAGGAGAGACACGTGGGACTTACCCAAAGTTCTCGGTATATGTGCAGTTAGAGTCCAAATAGAAGGGAATAAAAATGGAACAGAAAAAAATATTCAAGGAGATTGTTTATCTGTAAACATTTCTTAGGTTTTAAAAAATATAGCAATGTTATCAGCAAAATGGCAAAGTAGAAAGTCCCTAGGACTGATTTCTACATATAACACACACCAACACACACACACACACACACACACACACACACACACACACACGCTCACGTCAGAAGTTGTATGAATCAATTCATAAGAGCTCTGAAAACACTAAAAGTTTGTAGAAACCAAGCAATAGTCATCTAACCCTATCCCTTGCCTGACCTGGTAATAGTCTTGGTCTTAAGCTGGTAGCAACCTGGTTCCCAATTTTCCCCTTATTTAGAGGAACAGACTTTTTTCCCAAGTAATTTCACACATCTGCTATACCCAAAAGGCTGATGCAAGGCATTCATTCCCATCTTGCATAACTTGGAACACAAGCAGGAAAAGTAATGGGAACTGTTTGTAAAATCTAGGAGAACTATACTCACAGATGCCTGGAGCAAGAGATTACAAGTGGAGATATAGAATAAACCATCTAAGGCCTAGAGAAGTTGGGTTGTGACTCTTTTGGAAATTAGGATATTCAAAAGCAACCACATATAAGGGGAGAAATTAGAAAACCATGTCCATGCCCAGAAAAGATGTATGCTTAGAAAGGATCTGAGAGCACCTTAAGCTTTCAGTAGGGTGAAAAATAAAACAGAAAAATAAACAGAGAATCAATATTGTGTGGGACAGTCTCAACCAAGCCAGCGTAAGAATTATGGGAGTCCTAGGAAAAGACAAGAGAGATAAAGGGATAGAAAGAGCATTTGAAGAAATGATGTAAAAAATTTTCCAAATTGGATTAAAGACATAAATAATGTAAGCCTAAGAAGTTCAACAAACTCCATGTTGAATAAACCCGAAGATAGTCACACTGAAACACACTAATGAAGTTATCAAAAAACAAAGGCTAAGAGAGAAAGCTGCAAGAGAGAAATGAGTGATCATATGCAAGGGATCCTCAGGAAGATTGCCAGGCAATCTTGGAGATCTGAAGGCTGTGGGATGGTATGTTCAGAGAGCCGAAAGAAGAATGCTGTCAACTGAGAATTCTGTAACCAGCAAAATTGTCCTTCATTTTTGAGGGAACAATTAAAGAAATTAGACACTTTCAGATAAACAAAATCTGATAAAATCCCTGACCACAGACCTCACCACAAAAAATAGTATATCCGGGCTGCCTGGGTGGCTCAGTGGGTTGAAGCCTCTGCCTTCGGCTCAGGTCATGATCCCAGGGTCCTGGGATCAAGCCCCACATTGGGCTCTCTGCTCAGCAGGGAGCCTGCTTCCTCCTCTCTCTCTCTGTCTGCCTCTCTGCCTGCTTGTGATCTCTGTCTGTCAAATAAATAAATAAAATCTTTAAAAAATATAGTATATCCTTCAGATGGAAATAAAACAACATTAGACAGCAAGTAGAACCCATAGGAAGATATAAAAATCTCTGGTGAAGTTAAATACATGAGCAAATACAAAGGTCACTTTGCTGAAAATCAAGGAAACCTGAAATGCCAAAACATCCTGGAAAAGAGGGACAAAACTGGCGGGTGCCCATTTCCTGATTTTGAAACGTATTCTACACCTGCAGTAATCACAGCAACATGGTATTGGAATAAAGATGGAAATACAAATGAATGGACTAGAGAGCCCAGAAATAACTCATACATGTATTGTAAAATTATTTTTAGCAAGGTGCCAAATCCATTAAATGGGGGAGAAAACAGTCTTTTGAGGAAATGGTCCTGGGAAAACTGGATACCTAT
This sequence comes from Mustela nivalis, assembly GCF_964662115.1. Lineage (NCBI taxonomy): Eukaryota > Metazoa > Chordata > Mammalia > Carnivora > Mustelidae > Mustela > Mustela nivalis. The sequence continues at coordinate 112,044,298 of NC_139021.1, forward strand.
ATGGTAAAGGATGAGTTTGAGTTCTGACCTAATACCATATACAGACATTAGTTTGGAATGTATCAGAGGCCTAAATGTAAAGGCTAACATTATAAAAGTCATAAAGGAAAACATAAGGAAAAGTCTTCATGACTTTGGATTTGATACTTCAGGGAGAAGGACACCAAAAACATGGGCAAGAAGAGAAAATTAATTCGATCTCATCAAATTTAAAAACTTTGTGCATCAAAGACATTAGCAAGAGTGGGAAAAATAGCATAGAATGGGAGAAAATATTTTCAAATGATATATTTGATAAGAGGTTAATATCCAGAATATACAAATATTACAACTCAAGAATAAAAAAAACGAAGAGACCCAATTTAAAAAAAAAAAAAATGGGCAAGGACTTGAACAGACCCTTCACCAGTGAAGATACACAAATAGCCAAAAAGCACATGAAAAAGGCTCAAATTACTCATTATTGGAGAAATGCAAGGCAAAACCCAATGTGATGCCACTTCACACTCAGTGGGGTGGCTATTCTCAAAAAGGCTGAAGACAACAAGCTTTGGTAAGGACATGGAGGACCAGAAGTCCATGTGCATTTTCAAACGGCACAGCTGCTGTGTGAAATTGTTAGTTCCTCAAAAAGCTGGATGATAGGATCTAGCAATTCCAATTCTAGGTATTCACCATCCCCTCCCCAAATGGAGAGCAATGACTCAGACAGGTACTCATACACCAACATTCACAGCAGTATTACTATTCACGGTAGCCAAAAGCTGAAATAAACACAAGTGTCCATCAATAGAGGAATGCATGAATAGATACGGTGTCTGCATACAATGGAATATTATTCAGTCTTAAAAAAAGAATAAAATCTTGACACACGCTCTGTATGTGACCCTCAAATATATTACGGATATTACGGTAAGTGTAATGAGCCAAACACAAAAGAACAAATATTACATGAATCTGCTTATGAGATGTACCAAGAATAACTAAGTGCATAGAGACAAAAAGCGGGAAAAAGGTTACCTTGGGCTGAGGGAAGGGGGAAATGGCGAGTTGCTGCTTAATGGATGTGGAGTGTCCTGAATGAAGAGAAAGTTCTGGAAATGGGTCATGGTGATTAACATTATAAAAGTTAATGCTTCTAAATTGTACAATTAAAAATGGTTAACAGCATGCCTAGATGGCTCAGTCAGTTAAGTGTCCAACTCTTGAGCTCAGTTCAGGTCTTGATCTCAGGACTGTGAGTTCAAGTCCTGTGTTGGGCTCTATGCTGGGTGTGGAGTCTGCTTTAAAAAAAATGATTAAAATGGCAGTTGTTATAGTAAATGGTAAAATGGTATGTGTCATGTATATTTGGCCATAATAAAAAATACATGATTTAGTAATAATATATAGGATTTATATCTCTACTAAGGTTATGTGAAATTAATACCTATTATTTTACTTAACTGAATAATTAGTCTTTCACAATAGACCAAATGATGCTGGTGTTTGTAATATTTCTTGAAATTAGCATTCTTATTTTGTAATTACTAAAGCTGTAAGATTTTTTTTTCCTCAAATGAATCCAGGAATGATTTTTCTCTTATTAAGCCAAAGGATAATCATTTTTTGAACTTTTGAAATGTCTATCATGAAAACATGATGATAATTACATCCAAAACTTTTAACCATTTCTTAGTAAATATTATGATTGAAGTAATCAACAAACCCCCAAACTGAGAGTTATAAGTAAAAATATTTTTGAAGAATCATATAGCTTGGAAGTATTGAAAATAGCAATAATAAAATGCCAAAAAACACACTTGGTAGAAAGAATCTCCCCCAAAATATTGATAGCATGTAAAACTTGACATGGTAAGAAGTTTTATTTGGTAAAATATGGACAGATAACAAAAACATTTTTGACAAAGTTGTAATGTTTAAGATCTTGGATAGTTGCATTTAGTTAACAACTGTGTGCAAAACAAAATACACATTGACATAAGATAGACTTAGTAAACTTTGAACAGTAAATCAAGTTTTTATCTGAAGTATTAATTAAGGAATAGGAACCATTGAAAATACATTTAGTAAAAAAAAGTTTAGAAAGTGGAAAGGTTTTATCTATAGCATCAAGGAAGATGGTATTAATTAGGTGAATATTTTAATGAGACTCAAATTTGAGATAATTTTGATTAAAGTTTTGTATGCTTGTCATAAATGTGGAAGCAGCATGTTCAACACATGAATTGCATCAAAATGGCAGTAACAAAACTTTGGAGCCAAGACATCTTCTAACATCAGGTTTTCTGATATTTTGCCTTAAATTTCGGAAGCCTTTCATGCTTCTCTGAGAAGCAGAGACAGACAATAATACACTTGCTTTTTAAACCTATGCCTAGCTCTGAGGGCAAGAAAAGCATTTAGTTTCAGGAAAAAAAATGCAGTTTACCAATTTTCTTTCCCTTAACAATCTTTTCAATTCCCCAAAGATCCGTATTATGATCTGTCCTCAATAAATTACTGTGAGATGATCTCAACTGAATTTCTATGTATTTCTCTAAGTTTGAAGAACTCTAGGAGAATATTTGCTATTATAGAAATGATATGATAAGGTATATCTTAAAATGTAATTCTGAATCTCACAAATTATATAATCTCAATAAATTATTACAACTTCTCAATCCTCTAAGTCTTCATCTGGTTCACAGATGGAGCAACACTTCCCTCACACTTTAATGTGAAGATTAAATAGAACATGATTTGTAAGTTGCATGGCACATCAAATTACTTCATAAATCACCATCTGTCTTCCTTCCAATAAGAAGAATTGTGGACCAAAGCCAGGTCATCAGTTTTTTATCTAGGTAAACTTCTGTTCAGTTTCACATTCAAATATCTTTATATTCATATTCCCAATTCACATTTAACAGATCTCATTGTTTAGTTACATTGCATCTTACATGCCTGACTCTCATTCAGGTGGGCTGTTTGAAGCAACAGGGCAAGTCAGATTGCGAGTTCAAGGGGCTTTTGTCATTAGGACCCATGAGTCAAGGAGGGAGGCAAGGCTCATGCCAGCAGAATGGGTTGTCCTGTCAGCATGGAGGATCCTGGTTAAATTGGGGAAGTGTAGGGATCCAACACAGCTTGAAGAGCTCGGGTATCTTAACTGTCTCCTTTGATTGCCACATAGTCATGTAACAAACCATTAGCAGAATTGTCTAATCTAAGGTTACTAGATAAAGCAGAGTTTTATCTCAGAGGGTTTTTTATATTTATATTATATATATATATATATATATATATATATATATATATATATATATGGGGGGTGGGTGGGTGTGTATGTGTGGTTTGTTTTGTTTTGTTTATGTACGTGTTTTTTAAATTCCTAAGCATAAGATAGAACACATAAAAGAATATGGGCAGTGAGAAATACAATTATCACACTTCTTAGGAAAAGAGTTTTCTGAAAGGAATTGTGTGTATTGGTGGCTATTTTTCTTGAGTGGCAAGACTCTGGATGCTAAGAGTAGTTTCAACAACATCAGGTATCAACAAAAATGTGACATTAATGAGTGAACGATCATGATAAGTAATTCCTTTTTCGCAGTTCCAAAAAGTTTCTAGTGGAAGCACATTCCAGAGGAGGGTATTATCACAACACACTAGAGATTGGAAATGACAACTGAAGGGTAATAAAATTCAAGAGGAAGAGCAAGGAAAATTAAGCCTGCAGACTGGAGTGTGGTTTTTAGATGTGCCGCGTAAGGTCAGTCTCAAACATACTGGCTGACTTTCCTCATTTGACTAAGAAGTGAATTAGAGCACATTCAGTTTGCAAACTCAAATTATTTTAAGTTTCAGGCAGGTTAAAATAAATAATGTTTAGTTCTTTGACAGCCAAGATACATCTTCACAATGATAGAAAAGGCCAATTTCCACACCTATGTCAGGACTTGGAAATGGCTGGCAGGGTCTTGCCTGGTTCTTGCACAGATGAAATGAACTCAGAATATGTGTGTGTGTGTATGTATGTGTGCACACATGTGTGCATGCAAACTTGCATAGCTAATTAAAATATATTCCAGGACATTGCATTTTATGATGGAATATTCTTTAGGGTGAATTCGAGGTTTAAAATTCCATGAATTTTTTTAAATTTATTTTTTATTTTCAGCATACCAGTATTCATTATTTTTGCACCACACCCAGTGCTCCATGCAATCCGTGCCCTCTATAATACCCACCACCTGGTAAACCGACCTCCCACCCCCCGCCCCTTCAAGCCCCTCAGATTGTTTTCCATAGTCTCTCATGGTTCACCTCCCCTTCCAATTTCCCCCAACTCCCTTCTCCTCTCTATGTCCTCCATGCTATTTGTTATGCTCCACAAATAAGTGAAACCATATGATAATTGACTCTCTCTGCTTGACTTATTTCACTCAGCATAATCTCTCCCAGTCCTGTCCATGTTGCTACAAAAGTTGGGTATTCATCCTTTCTGATGGAGGCATAATACTCCATAGTGTATATGGACCACATTTTCCTTATCCATTCGTCCATTGAAGGGCATCTTGGTTCTTTCCACAGTTTGGTGACTGTGGTCATTGCTGCTATAAACATTGGGGTACAGATGGCCTTTCTTTTCACTACATCTGTATCTTTGGGGTAAATACCTAGGAGTGCAATGGCAGGGTCATAGGGAAGTTCTATTTTTAATTTCATGAGGAATCTCCACACTGTTCTCCAAAGAGGCTGCACCAACTTGCATTCACACCAACAGTGTAAGAGGATTCCCCTTTCTCCACATCCCCTGATTTTTTAACTTTTCTTTAACGAAAACATCTTTACCAAAGGAGTTTGAAGTTGACTCCTCCTGCTTCTGGTTTCACAACTCTTTCTACAGTTTTACCTCTTAAATGAAAAAGATAATGCACAGAAATTGAAGAAGTTTTGAAATAGCTGTTCCTCTCCTGTGCCCCCCCAAATCGGGATCAGTGTGAACATTATTGCACCTGATTTTATTTCATTTTCTAAGAATTATTTTTTTAAATCAATTTTGAAGAATATAATTACATATCATAAAATCCTCCCACATAAAGTGTACATTTAATTTTTTAGTGGATTAGCAGAGTTGTGCATTTCCACCGGTTATATAATTTTAGAGTGTTTCCCACCAAAAAGAAGTTCCATATAATGAGAAGCCTTTCCCTGTCTCCCAGCACTCACACTACTTAGCCTCTGTTTCCACAGATTTGCCTATTCTGGAAATTTCGTATGAATGGAATCCTACGAGATGTAGGGTCTGGTTTTGCTGTGGTCTGCATCTTTCACTAGTGTCATGTTTCAGGTCCATCCACACTGTGGCATGTGTTACTACTTCATTCCTTTTTATTGTGGAACAAGATTCCTCCATATGTGTGTACCAGATTGTGTCCATTCAACGTTCATGAGTTTATGGGCATATTGGATATTTCCACTTTTTAGCCATGTGGTTAATGCTGCTTTGAGTTTGGAGAGATCATTGTACAGAGATTTCTTGAGTTTGTACTACGTACAAGCACGACAAGCTAAACAGTGAGAATACGAAAAGCCATAACCCTGTCCTCCTGTGCCCACAAACTACTGTCTAACAGCTAACAGGTAAGTGGAAAAGTAACCCACACACAAAAAAACTGTGATGCACAGAGAGCTTCAAAAGAAACAGACCAGGTCATTGAAGGATCCCACTTTAATGAGATCCAAGAGGGAGCTAAGTCATGCAATGGCTCAGGGAAGAACATTGTGGGTGGGGGTGCGTGAATGATAATGGAAAGACGTATCACTGGGAAGAGCCCGATTTCTCTGCGAAACCGAAAGATGGGCATCCCTGACAACAGCTGAGGGAAAGGAAGACGAGCATCACAGGTAAGTGGAGACAAAGCTGCGGAGATGTTTCCGCCCGAGGAATTCATCTACGTCACATTCTCAATTAAATAAGAAATCTTGGAGGGATTCTTGACAGGGAACAAGACCACCTTGCTTACATTTTAAATAATCTCTCTGTTGTCCTTGGAAAACCTGTTCAGGGGATCTGAGAGAAGAACTGGACAGACAAGTTAGTAGGAATCTATTACAATCTCTGAGTGAGAGATGAGAGGGGCTTGATTCCAGAGAAGCCAGTGGGTAAGGAAAGTGCAGACATTGGGATTTGTTTTGGGTTGGGGGAAAGAGGGTCACAGCAGTGGCCTCCAATGGCCCCTCATCTATCCACACTCTTCTGTGGCCCCTCTCTGACTCTGGACTTGGCCAGCTGACATGTTGTGAACAACAAGATATTGTCAAGTGCGATGCAGACAAGGACTTGGAATGTACCTTCTCTGTGGTGTTTGCCCTTTCTTGCTGCCCTTAGACTGCCACGGGAAGAAGCCAAAGCTGGCCTTGCAGATGATTGGGCCATATATAGCAAATACAGGCTGTCATAGCTTGGGCACCACCAGACACTAGCCAACCCCGAGATAATGCTGCCACTGGAGTGCATTCTGCAAGGCCAAGAGAAGAGCCATGCAGTTGCATCTGGCCCAAACTGCTGACCTATGGAACTGTGAGCTAACGAAGTGTTTGTTTTCTTAAGCTACGAAGTTTTGGGGTCATATTTTACACAGCTGGGTAACTGATAGTGAGAAAGAATTAGCTGACAGTATAGATACATCTGGTGAAATAATGAGCCAAATATATTACAGAAGGTTCTGCCTGAGTGGCTGGGTTGATGGTTTAACACCTGGAAGTGGGAATGGGAACAGGGAACAGGGCTAGGGGGATCAAAGGTGTGGATTTAGACATGTTAATTCTTACATAGTTACAACCTGCAGATATAAATTAGGGAAGTCGCAGGATAAAGTTGGCAGGCTAAAAGACTGAAAAATAAGCTTATTTTGCTTACTTATGTTTTTGTAAGCCTATATTTAAAAATGCATTTTAGAAGAAAATTTTCATTGTTTTCTTTTTAATTTTTTTTTATGGGCTACCTATTAGTATTTTGTGAACAGCAGTGTATAATTTGAAAAATGGCGAGCAGTCCAATCCCTTGACTTTACAAAGGATTACCAATGCTGGAGAAGTGGAGTAACCCATGTGAGGTCATATAACTCTTTACTGAAATTCTTGACCCACAAGCCTGAGTCTTTTGACCCCCTGGCCCCTTCTTCACGGCACACACTCTCGTTATGTTAGCCTCTGCATCAGACACTCATATTACTCCAAGAGAAGTCAGGTAACATTAGTAAGACAGTGTAGATGGTACCTATGACAAACACAAGATGGTGGATGCCCAGCCTCTGTGTTGGGCACACGATGAGAGGGACCCTACTGATGTGGCCTGATGGAGAATCTCATACCTCATCCTTCAGAGGCATCTGCTCCCACTTTTAAGCAGCTGTTGCCAAGTTAAGTAGATCATCTACATTTTAAAACAATCTGAGGATTTTGAAGGGGTGGGGGGTGGGAGTTTGGGGTACTAGGTGGTGGGTATTATAAAGGGCACGAATTGCATGGAGCACTGGGTGTGGTGAAAAATAATGAATACTGTTATGCTGAAAATAAAAAATAAATAAAAATAAATAAATAAATAAAAAAAAAAAAATTCCTATCAGTTAACATGCAGTGTGATACTCATTTTCGGTGTACACTTTAGTGACTCAACAGTTCCACCCAAAACCCAGACCTCATCACAACAGGTGCACTCCGTACCCCCCATCACCTATTTCCCCCATCCCTCCACCCACCTCCCCTTGGTGTTGGGAAAACTGGACGGCTGCCTCCAAGAGGATGGAATGGGCCCACTGTCTTACAGCACATGCAAAAATAAGTTCTGAATGGATGAAAGACCTGAATGTTAGACCTGAAACTAAAAATCCTGGAAGAGAACACTGGCGGTAACCTCTTTGATATTGGCTGTGGCAACTTCTTTCTGAATGTGTCTCCTGAGGAAAGGGAAACAAAAGCAAAAAAAAAAAAAAAACAAACCCACAGGATCTCATCAAGATAAAAAGCGAACAATCAACAGACTAAAGGTCAATCTGTGGAACACACCTCAGAAAGGGCTAGTATCCAAAATATATAAAGAACGCACAAAACTCAGTACCCAAAAGTGAATAATTCAATTAGAAATGGGCAGAAGACATGAATAGGTATCCTTCCAAAGAACACAAACAGATGGCCAACAGACACGTGAAAGACGCCCAGAATCCCTCACACTCAGGGAAACGCAGATCAAAACCACAATGAGGTGTTGCCTCACACCTGTCAGAATGGCTGAAATTAACACAAGAAAGAACAGGTATTGGTGAGAATGTGGAGAAATAGGAATCTTCTTGCACCGCTGGTGGGAAGACAAACTCATGCCGTCACCCTGAAGAAGAGTCTGGGGGCTCCTCGGAAGGTTAGAAAGAGAACCACCTCACGTCCCAGCAGCTGCACTACTAGGCATTTACCCAAAGAAGACACAAATACTAATTGAAAGAAATACATGCACCCCGATGTTAATAGTAGCATTATCCACAATAGCCAGATTATGGAAGTTGGTAATTTGTACTTTTATTAAAATTTTTATTTTTAAATACAGATAGAAAATTCATTGTAAAGAACAAGAACAAAACAAAACAGGGAGTGGAGCCAGTCTCTGGGCTGCCAAACATCAAGCTCAAGAGTGACATAGGCCTAAAATATCTTGTTCCAGTAGAGAAAGGAAAACACTGGTGGCCCATGGTTCATAGGAGTCTGTTCATGTGAGGATCTCCCAAAGGCCTTGTCAGTCCCTTCAGGTGACTCTGGAAGACCCAAGCTACTCCTGTGTCCTGAGGATACTCCACTTTCTAAAGCCCAGAGGTCCTGATAATCACCCATTGCATTAGGCAATGTATGTCTGTATTCTTAGAATCCCTAAATTGGACATGTGAAGTTCTTAGACATTAATGATTCATCAAGAAGTAAATACCTATAAAAATTAAAAAGTAAAAAAAAAAATAAATAAAATAATCCCTCCAAAATAAAAAGAAGTAAATACCTGTCTTTTCCCCAAAACAAGCATGTTATCTAATTAAAGTGTGTGAATTAAGTGTCCTCCAAGGTTCAAAACAAATGTAAGTATGCTTCAGATTTCTGAAGTCTAATTACTGCATGTTCTTCTGTGCTGTCAAGTCAGCAAGAAAAGACGTTGACATTTTGGGTTTGCTAGAGCATTACTGAGCACTTCATGATGGTTATGGATAAAGGTGTCCCAGCAGCAACTTCTGAGGCTGTGTATTAGGGTACTATGTATATTAACCAAGTCAGGTTAACCCTGCTGGTTCCCTGTGAACAAGACTTTGAAAGCACTGTCGGAACTGCTCCATTCTGCTCCTGAAATCCAATGGAGCAGAGTCATGTGAGTAGATCACTTGCACTCAACTTTATGGCTAACTTGGCCAAAAGTGCATCTTCCTCATATTAAAAGTTCTTCAGCAGGTCCATCGGGTTCATCACAGTGTTCTTAGTGACAGCAAAGAGTCAAAGCATCCACTATTGGAGAACTCAAAGTGTAAAATGATCCACGAACGCCCTGTGACCTCAGAAAGGAGTTAGAACAGCTGAAGTAATGGAAATAAGCTAAAAAGCCATCACGTTAATAAAAAAAAGTATGAAACAATAAAATTCATAGCAAAATGCAATGCTATTTTGCACACTAAAGCACACACAGCTGTGGGTATGATGTAGGGAAGTGTGTCAGTGTGTGCATGGAGTGCTGGGAGCATCTACATTTTATGAGTCATTAACACTAAAGTGACTACAGTGGGACTTGGTGGTGGTAAGGAAAAATAAAGTGAAACAAAGGGGGTTCCTACACAGGCCACTGGGGTTCCTCATTCCATGAAGTGGGGGAGTAGTTATTACCTCGGTGGTGCCCTGACCATTAACACCCTGGGGTTCTATACTATGTAGATAGTAAGATCCTGCTGGATCCTTGAGCAGTTCCCTCCTCAACCAACTCCTCTGAAAGCCCTTGTTCTCTGAGATTTCCATCACCTACGTCTGCAAGCTGGGGAACCCAGCCTCTGGCTTTGCTTCCTGGCCTCAGCTCATAACACTGACCTCTGACTTGCCTTGCCACATCTCAGAAGAAAAGCACTTGATGAGGGATCAGACTTAGCACCCTAGAAGGAATCGCATAGTCATGGGCAGTGAGGTGTGTTACAGAGACTGTTGTGCCCGTGACAGTGCTCACCACATAAGAGAACAGACAGGTGTGTGTTTTAATGAGTCAGTGGCAGCTCTGCTGAGAAATGGAGCCAGCACTGGACTGCTCATCAGTGGGATGGATTTGTCCAATATGTCCATTGCCCAAGTGGGTTGGACTTAGGAACTCTGGGAGACCCAAGGAAACAACAACAAAAGTCTCAGACATTTCTGAAAGGAATCTTACAGAAAGAGGGAAAAGTACCATGTAGAAGATGGTCAGGTTCTGGGATGCCCTCAGAACCCAAGCAAATGGACAAGAGGTCAGGTCTGAATGGGTGAAATGAAGTCTGGAATGAACAGTCCTTGACAACAAAAGACCTGAGAACGTAGGCAGTGAGCCTTGTAGACTCAGAGGAAGGGCAGAAGGTCAACGTGGTCCACACAGGAAGTGAGGGTTGGCATCTGGAAGATGAAGCTACAAGGATTGAGGACTTGGGCAGAACATAGGAAGCTGAAGGTCAGGGTCAGCATCAGGGACAGACCCAGCACAACTACCATGAGAACAGGAGGCAAGGGACAGGGAGTCTCCTCTACCCTGGGGCTATGGAGCAAGTTCACAGGCTGGTCAAGGGGGCAAGCTCCCCAGAAGAAAGAGGACCTGGTGTTCCAAAGGATGGCCTGAAGGGCACAGTCATCCATGGATTACTGAATCATGGGCATAGCCATAGCTACAAAGACATACCCAGGGGCTGAGTCTAGTTCTTCTAACCAGAAACTGAATTTGGGTTTGGGGAAAATCAGAGAAAACCTGTCTTCTCCCAGAAGAGCCATATCTATTTGACTGACAAGCTCTGAGGCTACTAACCCCTATTGCCTTCCAGATCACATCCCTGCTTCTAGCCCACAATGTCCCTCTTCTTTGGATTACGTTCCTTGAACATGTGTCACTTCTACATTTTTTTTTTTAGAATTACTCAATCCATAGTCTAAAAATAACACCAGCATCTTATTTACTCCAAGAGGAAAAAAAAAGTACTGTAAGTGTCTAGCATTTTTCTGTTGGATCCATTGAGAATCATACGGGATAAAAAAGAGGCTTTGGAAGCCATAAAACTTAGAGCAATTGCACTTTTCATTTATTTGTTTCTAAAGGTTGTTCACTGAACCACGTCTGTGAGTGACATTTAGTCCATCGGCCATCAGCGCTTGTATTTTAGGATGTGCTCTTTCTCAGGATTTGAGAAGGTAAAAGTGGAAGCATGACATCTGTCTGTTCTGTGTCTGCCAGAAAGCCAAGTGCAACCGAAGTTCACGTGATCAAAGGGAACAGCAGAGTGAGAAGTCTGGTACTTGCCGGCACTTAAACATCGAGTGAGAGTTTTTCAAACGGAAAAGAAAATGGTGTGCAGTTTTTCAAATATCATCATCTTATGATTAAAAAAAAACAGGACTTTATATATGAATGGGATTTTTTCTTGACTCAACTTCCCAGGTAAATATATTTACTTTTTTTGTAGGGTGTGGAGTCTTGATTTGTCTCTTGGTGATTCTTTCAAAACCAATTCTAAAAACTAAATACATGCTTCCTCATCTCACTGGGTCTTTGCATGTGCTGATCCCTCTCCCTGAAGTGACCTTCCCTCCAGGTCTGAAGCTGCTCTCAGCCCCTAGCCCTAGCACGTCTCTCCGTGGGGCATCGTCTGAGCACTCGGCCTTCATTACAGTTGTCACAGAGTACAAAGAGAGATTTTATTTTGCAGCGATTTGCCATCTCTTTCACTTGGCCATAAGCTCCATAAGGGTGATGACCATATTTTGCTCATATTGTATTCACATTGGGTTCAGTAACTTTTTGCTGGAAGAATGAATGTGTGCAATGCCCATGTCTGTGTGCATGTGCATACGTGTGTGCTGTGCGTATTTTTGCATACTTATGTGTAATGTGCATATATGGATTTGTACGTGTCTGTGTGTGCAAGTGTGTGTAGTATGTGTGTGTGTATGCACACAGGTGTTCTGTCCAGAGGAATCCACAGGAAATAAGCACATTGCAGGAAGAATGGAGGGGCACGTCCTCTGTAAGAAAGAACTAAAGGGGACCCAAGACAGACTGACAAATCCCTCCTAGGACTTACCTAGTAGGCCTCGGCAGTCCAGCCCTAGGTTGTCTGCAAGGGCACAGCTCTGGGTCAGGTTTAGAGTAAAAAAATCAGCCCGCAGGAAGACATCATTGGAGAAATGATACGTTAAGTGGGCGATTGTGGTTGGACCAAGATGTATATTCTAGGCTCAAAGCAATGACTGTGTATACAGAGGTTTGTTTTTTCCTAAAGATGAGTGAAGAGAAGAGCTTCTGAATTTGACTCTCAGGGTCAGGAGGTTGGTGATTGTCCAGGAAGCAGAGCCAGGCTGGCTATGGGAGAACCGTGGGAAGGTCCTGGCCATGCTTCCTTACAGGAAATCTTGAGGCAGTCATGTTTATACCCAGTTTCAAGCTTTGCTCAATACATCACAAGTCCCCTAAGATAGCCATCCCCATTCTGACCACAACATATGCTATAGTCACTCATCCTTCGGTCCATGGTGCCTTGGAAAATGGAGGGGGGCCTCCACAGGGGTGCAGAGCTGCTGTTCTGAGGGAGCGAGGGTCCTGGATTTCCTGGTTGCAAAATAAAGTGACAAGACACCAAAGGGTGAGCTGAGAGTGAGGAAGAATGACATCTAGAAAGCAGGTGAAGAGAGAAGCTGATGGGAAAGAGTTCTCAATTTTCCCAAGACCAGGAGGACTTTGATCTTAGAGGAGTAACGGTGGAGGGCGGGCCTTGGTAAGAGACGGAGTGTCAGGGCTCAGGGAAGGACAAGAGGATGGAGGGATTTGTGGCAAGACACGGACCTCGTTGCGAAGTATGCCTGGCCTTGGTGGGGAGGAGGACAGACAGGAGAGTCTCCAGAGGATTCTGAGCTCGGTGTGATCCGATCCGTGGTTCAGAATGACAACAGAGCTGTCTGTTCATAGTCACACCTGACTACGAAGGCGAGTAAAAAAATTTTACGAGGATGAGACCGGTTGGAACGATCAGAACATCAACCTATTAGAAAGAAAAATATCTACTTTTCTATAACCTACTAAAAATTCGCTGTGTATGTTATTGAAAAAAGAAGGAATAGCACCTTAGTAGATATGCCAGAAGGGGAAGAGGTGACGCCCACACACCAAGAATTGCCAGGGGTCACTGACGGCAGGCAGGTCTCGCTCGTGGGAAGACGGCACGTGGATACCCTGCCCGGGACTGCATCACACAGGACGGGGTCAGTCAGGAAACGTGAAATGATTTTTGTAGTGTGTTTAGCAAATGTGTCTTTAAACTATCAGAGGAGGAACAAATAAATTAAAGAAAATATAAATGCACCGACCATAATCTATATTCTCTATCAGATGCATCCTTGTACTTGGCAAGTACTGAATCTGTAAACTGTAAAACCGATTTTATGATGTGAGAGATCTTTCTGATAATAGCTCAGCCAGAATTAAATGCGGGATCAGCAACCTTCTAGGACACTTATTGGAGTTTGGTCGTATGACAGAGCATATGTAATTTGCATTGCATAAGATTCATAAATTTAGGAAGCAGGTTAATTTTGTCCAGAAATTGGATTAATTCCTTTAATATTTTCCAACTTTACTATGATCTTTAGTAACATAACATAATTGATTTCATCTCATCTTTCCACTTGGCTTAAATATAAAGAAAACTGAGTAACCATGAAATGCCAATACTTCTGATAGATTTTCAGATATATGGTGATAGAACTCCTGATACTTAGAGATTTTTAATTATTTTTATTTGGCCGTTGTTTTTAGACACATTTTTACTGACAGATGTGATCCCTAATAGGTATAGTTGGGGAAAGGCTTTGCCATGTTGCTCTTAAGCCCCAAAGCCTTATCTAGAGAAAATACAGAAAACCAATATGGAATGGGTCAGGAGGAACTTGTAAGGCAGGGCCCTAAACTCTGCTCTTCACGGAGACAAGGAGCATCTAACACCCTCCAACACTCAGCTAGGAACGGGCACAGCCAGACTCGAATTCAGCTCTGTCTGGCCTTAGCATGCACGTGCTGACCCACCTGCTGCACTGCCCCTTTACAAAACAGGGCCGTCCAGCACGTAGCACTTTATTTATCATTTATCAGGAAGCATTTATTTTACACCTACAGTATGAACTGTGTTGAATACGAGAAATAGAAAGATGAAAACAGTGGGAGTGTTTGTTGTAATGGATTTGATGTCTCTATATTACAAAATTAAAGCGAAGATTACTCTACACATAGACATTTCTTTAGGGTGTCTTTTTTCAGCATTTACTTGACAGCCAATGGTATGAGTGCAAAAGGCACTGAGAGCTGTTAAATAATGTGTCATTTGTTTTTTTTTTAAAGGGAAGTCAGATTCAAATTGGAGAACATTAGAAAGCAGTTACTTCTTTACACACATCTCTGACCATTCCCAAGTCTGCATAAAAAGCTTAGGAAAGCAATGGGGGAGGGCGCACCTGGGTGGTACAGTCGGGTAAGCTTCCAACTCTTTGTTCCCACTCAATTCATGATCTCAGGTTCATGAGTTCAAGTCCCATGTCTGGCTCGGTGTTCAGCAGGGAGTCTGCTTGATGCTCTCTCCCTCTCTCTAAAATAAATAAATAAATCTGTAAAAAATAATAATAATAAAGCAGCAGGGCCCATTCTCCCAGCAGGAAGTTCACAATTTCCTATTAAAACTAATTGCTCATGAATAACAATGGCAGAGCAGATAACCAATTTATTGAGTTACTTTATCAAAGAACCTTTCAGAATATAAAATGTTAGATAAGTATTGCCAAATTTATTATTGGAGGCTGAGGTTTTCAAAAGACAACTTCAAACTTGGAATCAGCCCTTTACCTCATTTGCAAAATCATATCACAAAGACTTTTCCTGAAAGACTGACAATTTAACAAAACAGATTTAATGAAGGTTTAGAAATACTGAACTGAAGCCATTCCACACTTCCATATGACACATTTGAGTGTTTGAAATTGTGTTTTTTGTTAAATGGTACTTGTTAAATTGAATGGGTTTAATCATAGGTTGGCTAATAGATCTAGTAGTGGAAGCAAGGACTGTTCACAAAGATACTTGCGGCCAGCTTTTCTTAAGGCTTTTACCAACTGATGTGCTGCAGTAGATCTCTGATGAGAAAGAAATACCATGCCCAAGAATTGGAAAGATTCAGTGAAGACCAGGAGAGTTTTGCTGAAAAAAGTAAGGCAGTGATTCAGTGATACAACAGATTTATAGAGAAGAAATAGAGTTTAGAGATGTCAAAGCCGTGCATGTTCTGAGCAAGGGCCAGCAGCACAGAGAGACTCACTGATGTGTCCAAGGTCGTACAGACTGACATGGTCCTCAGTCCTACTTCTCTGCCACGACATCGAATGAAGGCTGATTTCAAGCCCCCATCCACATCCTCTCTCTTCCCAGAGTCCCTATAATGTAAGCATTTTATCTACATTCGAATCTCTGGTGCGTGCATTAGATACAAAGCATCGGGGCGCTGGGGTGGGTCAGTGGGTTAAAGCCTCTGCCTTTGGCCCAGGTCATGACCTCAGGGTCCTGGGATTGAGCCACAGATAGGGCTCTCAGCTTGGAAGGGAGCCTGCTTCCCCCCCTCTCTATGCCTGCCTCTCTGCTTACTTGTGATCTCTGTCAAATAAATAAAATCTTTAAAACAAAAACAAAAACAAAGGATCTCCCATGCCAGCCTACTTGAGGTCCTAGGACTCATTCCTTAATAATCGGTGCTCTGTAACTTCTTACTGGTTTTAATAGGTTCAATACATTTTAAGATATTTAAGGATGTACTCTAAGATTACATAATTGGAGCCATCCCAATCATATATTTTCCGAGCACAAAATAGTCTACAAGAGAAAAATGCTGAAGTCAGAAAACGGTGCTGTCTTCCAGTTCAACAGATTTAGGGAGCCACGTTACACTAAGAAGTATTTTCATGGAGAGATGAGAGTGTTCTCTCTTTCTATTTTTATTACTTTCATGTTATTGAAGATATGGCACCAGAAATATGCATACTTATATTTAGAGAAATCCACTTTAGGCATGCTGTCTCCATTCACACTCTAAATCTCAGAGTCATAACAACGTCTCTTCCCATGCGGCATATGTATTTGGTAAATGCGAAGATTTCTCCACTTGGTGTGTCTGAGAAGACTCCATGGGTTGTATTCATGAAAGGTTTTTATTTAAAGGAAAAGAACAGGAGGCAGCAAGAGAAAGACAGGAAGGGAAAGCATGTGGGTACGAGCTCCCGAGCTCCCCAGGACTCTTACTCACACATACAGACTTGTTTCTGGATGAAACCACCACAACGGCATGATGAGACTTGGCGTTGAGAGCTCAAAGCTGAAGTTCTCCACCGGCTGCTACACCCCTTTGGTCGTGAAGTTAAGCTGGGCATCTACCTAGTTATGACAGATGAAGGCCATATTTATGTAGTACGCTATAATTTAAAACACTTAGAAACATTGAAAATTAGTGTCTTATGTCTTTGTAAATACTTAGCAAGAGTATTTTGAACTTGGCCTGCCTTCTTCCCATCATGTGACAATAGCGAGTGACCCTCTTTTCTGGGCTGTGGAGAATTACCATGAAACTTCATTTGGATCAGCTTCCAACATTTTCTTTTGGATCCTTTTCAATGTGCTGAACTATTTCTGAGGATTTCTTTAATGTGAGTTTGTTTCCTTAGGTAGAGCAAAAGGCAAAGGGCTCAGATAGCAGGACTCTTTGCAAACCCTACGCGGGACCCAGGAGATCCACCACTTCTGTGAGGGGACCCGAGCACAGGATGTCTGGGGGCCTCTCCCCATATTAACCACATTACAGATTCAGGGGTGTCTGCGCCCTAGAATGTCCACAATTAATCTAAGTCCCATTCCTTTACATTCAGTTCATGGTTTTATG
The DNA here is from genome assembly GCF_964662115.1 of Mustela nivalis. NCBI lineage: Eukaryota > Metazoa > Chordata > Mammalia > Carnivora > Mustelidae > Mustela > Mustela nivalis. Next base: position 112,061,493 of record NC_139021.1, read on the forward strand.
CTTTTTTTTTTTTTTCTGTAATGATGAGAAGTTGCATGTTATGCATTGGAGGACTATTATTTTCTTACATTGGTATATACACAGCCTCACAGGTGTTTTTATTCTATTAACAATGATCTTAACAGTTTCTTATTTTTGTTTCTATATTCCTCCTTTTATAGAAAGATGCCTATAGAAAAATGCTGGTGATTGATCCCCACTTAGGTCAAATAAATACCAGTGGCTGCAGATTGATTTTAAAGAGAGAATGGAGGTCCCAGCTTTGGCCACTTGGGGAGTGGGGGAAGGGGGACCTCCCACTGGGTGACCAGCTACATCCTGATGTTCAGTGACAGTGGGAGAAATTAGAAGCAATATTGGCAAGAAGGAAGCATCTGGGCATGTTCTTTTATTTAAAGACCCACATGTATTTTAACCTATATTGAGTAGAGAAACCAAACCTACCAATTTACTTTGAAAATATTTTGCAGAAGATGGCAAGGTCCAAATTGTATTTTACATGCATTCCACATGCATAATTGAGGGAGAAAAGCATTCTCTGAATGAGAACAGGGTCTGGGTATCTAAGAAATCAATGTCATTGTAATCTATTTTTATGTTGTTCAGTTACATAGCCTCTGCATTTCTTTACGTTCATAAAACCTATTTATTTTTCTTGCTTCCTGATTTAATCTGGAAATTCCAACAGACACTGGATATTTAAGTGTGTAATAAAAGGAAAAGCATGTTGAGGGGCACAGCAGTGCCCTGGCAAGAGCTCGTGCCCATGGAGCTCTCTGCTATTTGGCTGTAGTCAACTCTCGATATTATTCTTTTTTTGCAAATGACTTTATTTATTTATTGCAAGATTTTATTTATTTGACAGAGAAAGAGCACAAGCAGGGTGAGTGGGAGATGGAGAAGAGGCTGTTTTAGCCTCTTTTACTTATTCATAAATGTTTCACTTTAGCTGCCATTAGAGAAGTTAATGAAAGCTCTAGTCATGAATGCTATGTTCAAAGGAGAGTCCCTTGTATTGAACAAGAGAGTGTGTGTGTGTGTGTGTGTGTGGTTTTCTTCTTGATCACCCAAGAAATCTCACTGTCTGTTGTACTCCGGGCGACTGCATTACCTCAGGCACTTACTCCTACAACATGTGTCTGACAAATAACCCGAATTCAGCATCGTTCAAACCATTATTCAAACAAGACAGAACTACTGTGAGTGCTAAGAAGAAAGACAAAGGAGCGAGTGTTGTGGGTAATAGTGTTTCTGCTGTTGGTTTGTCTGAGGACCCACTTGCCTGGAGAGACCAAATGCCCAGGAGCAGCGTCAGGATAAAAGATTCCCAGAAACCCAGCCTAACAGTGGCTTATAAACATTCTGGAGCCAGACCAAGGGGTTCTGTGACCATGTTCTATTGACCAAAGCAGTAAACTGTTGACCACAGAGAAGTCGCCATCCCTGATGTATAGTTTTTACTTATTTCTGCGAGAATTAAGAACCAGAATCTCAAAAGAAAGAGATGATGTGTGATTCATCATGAAAATTTCTCTGGGCCACCCTGTAAACTAGCAGACGTCGAGCTAAACTCATTACTTTCCATTTCTAAAGAGATGACCACGAGCTGTGGTCTGAGCGGCCCCTGAAGAGCCTCAAAAGTGTCATCAGATGGCACGTCTTCCTTCTGTGAAGCATGGCAGGTGCCAAAGCAGGTTGGCAGAAAACTCTGGCTTTCAGCAGGTATGGAGGTTCCTGCTGGACCAGGTCTTGACAGCACCCCAGACAGGGTTGACAGAGTTCTCCAGCCCCGACGTGTCCTCTTCAGCACCTCTTCTTCTTGTGCTGCTGGGGCCTGTGTTCAGTGGTTCAAGTCCACCCACTCTGAACTGCTTTCTTGTCCTCCCACAAATCAGCGAGCTGGCCCTGGTTGTCGGCAGTTCCTGCATTCAGTCTCCCTCTGGGGACTGTCTTTTCAGGACTGTTGACTGTGTTTTCTTGTCCTTTTTTGTATTCACTCTTTTTTTTATCTCTCTCTCCCTCTCACTTGCCATGGTAGATATGCATTGCTGCATAAAAATAGTGCCACAAACCGAGCAGCTTAAACCACCACACACTTCTTATCTTGCTGTTTCTGTGAGTTGGGAGCATAGGCGTGGCTTTGTTGGGTTCTGTCACACTCAAGGTTGTCCAGCAGGGCTGGGTTCTCACTCGGAGGCTGGACTGGGGAAAAGTCTCATTCCAGGCTCGCTCACTTGTTGGCAGAATTCATTCCCTCCCAGCTGGAGAACGGAAGGTCTTGGCTTTGAGCTGTTCCACAGCATAGCCTGCATTTGGGTTCTAGAGGCTGCCTGCATTTCTCCAAGAGGTAGGCCTCCCCCCAGTACCTGCGTGCCTTACCACTGTCTGCAAAAGAGTCTCCAGCAAGACAGTTAGCTGTGTTGCTGAATCCCACCTACATAGTAACTTATGTCTATTACCTTTGAAGGACTGTATAGATTAGAAGTCACAGGTCCTGTCCATACTCAAAAGGAGGGAGCTCTTAAAGGGCAAATACGGAAACAGGAATCATGGGGTCCTCCTTACAAGATTGTCAGAGTCACTGCAACGCCCAGTGATTCAGGCCCTTCCCAAATGTAAAATACGTTTATCCATCCCAAGGTCTCCAAGGGCCTCATGCCATGATAGCATCTGCTCAAAGTCCAGGACCTCATAATGTAGGTCAGTTCCAAGGTGTGGATGACACTATGCGAAACTCCTCTTGACTGGCCACTCTGCAAACCTACAGAGCCAGCAACCAGCCTTAAGAAAAGTCACCTGCACCCTCCTCATGCACCCCATGTGCAGTGGTGGGATAGCCATCCATAACAGCTATGGATGTCCCCATCCTAAAAAGGAGAAAAAGTAAAGGACAAAAGGTCACTGGGCCATAATAGTTCTCAAACACAGAGAGTAACCTTCCATGGCTCTTGTCTCCAGTCTCTGGGTTCTTGGTTTAGACATGAGAGTCATCTTTCCTTCTTTATGAGGATACTATGTACATGCAACCAACTTCCCTCTGCCAGCTTCCTGACAGTATAATTTTAGGATTTTGGTATCCTCTTTCCCTTTTATACTCTCTTTTAGACCAAGCTGTCCAGAATTTTACTGATACAATTTTATCAAGAACTTGTGTCTCTCCCATGAATTTCCTGGATGGGATGGGGCTCACATTTCTAGACAAAAGCCCCCAAGGTCTTTTCTGGATAAACCCTTTTTACCTGGGATTCCTGCTGTGTGGGCTGAGGGACAACACAATTTACCTTCTTAGAAGCTCTCTGGTATGGCCAAGAGGGTCTGCAAGGAGAACATCCTTGATCATCTGAAAGCCCTTTGGAACACTCTGATGATTTGATCTTTCCAAGGTTTTGCAAAATGTGCATGGTCACACTCTTGGCTTTTTCTCTCTGCTGCCTGGAAAGACTTGAAAAATTTCAAAATAATCAAAACCTGGATCCTTTTTTTCAAACAGTGCTTCCTCTAATGGACCTCTTTCCTCTTGCATTTTACACTAAGTAGGAGGGTTATTACATGCAGTGCTCAGCTATCAGTACTACAAGCCAGAAGGCACCTCCATCTTTCCTTGGAAATCTTAGCTATAAAGCCGAGTTCATGGCTTGCAAGTCCTGTTGCTTCTCAAACGACTGCAGGAGATGATTTCTGCAAAGCCTTGAAACCACATAACAGGGGTCTTGCTTCCTCTGGTTTTCAGTAACTTGCTTCTTACTTCCTTTTGAGCTTCATCAACAGCATCTTCAATACTTAAATTTCTACTAACAGGACATTGAGACTTTCTCTCACACTCCTCAGAATTTCTCTGTCTTCCACTCACTGCCATCCACAGTCACGCTCACATTTTCAGGTCGTTGTTCCAGCAAGATCACTTTCAGGTACAAAATCTGTGTTGTCTATTGCAGGGAAGGATGTTGCTACCAGACTCTACCACGTTACTGGTTAGAATTCATTTATTCTTGTGTGAGGGTCTGAGAGCTCCAGTTTCTTGCTGGCAGCTGCATGGTGACCACCCTCATCCCCTTGTCATGTGGGTCTCCCCAAAATGCTCACATGCTTCATGACAGCCAACAAAGGAGAATGCCTATATGTGTGTCTTTCTTTTTTCATTCTTTTCCTTATTTATGTACATTGTCCTAACCTCTCTTGTCTGTTTTATTCCTCTTCTTTATTTTTACTTTCATGTTACAGCATTTATGATTTATTTTTATTTTATTTTATTATTTTATTTTTATTTTCTCTTATCTGTTTTATTCCTCTTCTTTATTTTTACTTTCTTGCTACAGCATTTATGATTCATGAGATTAAAAAGCTCAAATTAGTACAGACAAATGGCAGATTCTGCTGTGTAGTGAGAATGAGAAGACCCAGCTGTGCTGAGGAGGCAAATGGTGCCTCATGTCACCTGCTAGTCCATTCCCTCCTACAGGTCAGTTGTTGAACTTGGTAGAAACCTTGGCTTTTGTGAGTTCTGAGGTCTTTTTGTTTGTTTGTTTGTTTGTTTGTTTTAAGATTTATTTATTTATTTATTTGAGAGAGTGGGAGGAGTGGCAGAGGGAGAGAATCCCTAAGCAGAGCCCCCTCACCATTGTGTATGGATCCCAAAGCCTATGTTGTCAGGTTGGATCCCAGCACCCTGAGACCATGACCTAAGTTAAAATCAAAAGTAAGATGCTCAACCAATGTAGCCTCCCAGGCATCTCAGTGAGCCCTGAGTTTTACATCTTCTAATTTTCATGGCCACAAAGACACTTTTTCTCCCTCTACTCTGATTAGGAATAGTCTTGGAGGGGCACCTATGTAGCTCAGTCTGTTAAACGTCTGCCTTCAGCTCAGGTCATTATCCCAGGGTCCTGGGATTGAGTCCCGCATCAGGCTTCCTGCTCAGTGGAGTGCCTGATTCTGCCTCTCCCTCTCATTGCCGCTCTACCTACTTGTGCTCTCTCTGTCTCTCTATCTCTCTGTCAAATTAAAAAAAAATGTGTTGGAAGAGCACTCAGACATACCCAGCCTTAGTGGTGAGTGCAGCTCAGAGGAAGGGGGCCAGCTCAGGTCTGACCCCACCTTGGTTTAAGCACATGTGGCTGTTGGAAGGCCATTGAGAGACATGGAACCCTTTACAGCGGGGCAGGGGCAGCAGTTCTAGCAGCAAAAGCTGGAGGCCAGGAGGCAACACCAGCATGTCACATGCTCTTTTCTCTTTCTCTTTTTCTGCCCTTTCCCCTCTTGTCTTGACTTGTGTTTTCCTTCTTCAAACACATGATCTTTCTTTTCCTCCCTCTTTTCTTTCTTCTACAACAGAACATATGCAGCCTCCCCAAAACATTTAGGAATCATAAGAATGATTCTGCCTGCTTTAGGAAGTAGTTTCCTTCTGTCCATCTGTCAGCCCAAGCAGATGACTCTCACTGCGTTGACCGAAAGAACCTTCCTGCGGCAGTGCTCATATGGGGGTGGCAGCCGGAGGCAGGGTCCTCCTGGCAGCCATTGGCCTGGAACGTGGGGCTGGGAGGAATCAATAAATAACGGCCAGATGTTGGTGAGTCTAGACAGCCATCATTTAATCCTTAATCTGCACTCTCTGCAATAATCAGAGTTTTGTCGTTTTCATTAAAAACTTATTAGAACTCTAATTTAAAATGTTGCTATAGCTCTTATGAATTCAAGATGAGACTTATTATTCTGAATACATTGACAACTTAAAACTTAAGTGGATTTTCTTATCATGTAGTCTCTATATGCAAGAAAAAGATTCCTTCCCAAAGAACAGGTTGGGAAAATATACTTGAAAATAAAGAAATTACTTTAAATGCATTTAAGTATTAAAAGTATTTCATTTAAAAATTTTCTTTAATTTAAACGAGTTCATTACCAGTAAACCAACTCACAAGAAATGTTAAAGGGAATGCTTTGAATGGAAAAAAAAAAAAAAGTCCAGACTGGAAGTAAGAAATTATGAAGGGGCAAAAAATTAACCAGTAAAAGCAAATATATAATACAGGTAAAGACTAATAAAACCAGTCTGCTGGCTACTAATTAGTAGACTATAAAACCAGTATGGAGGGAAAAACACAAAAACAGTAAAATTAATTATTTTACAGAAATCAGCCAAGAGATATAAAAAAAGATATAAAATATGACATCATATACATAAATCATGGAAGGGCAAGTAAAAATTTAGTGTTTTTAGGATGTATTCAAACTTAAGTGGCCACCAACTTACTATGGAATGCTGCATACATAAGACGTTATATGTCAACCTGATGGTAACTGATGGTAACCTGATGGCAATGGGATAACAAATAAAAATTCTATGTAGGTATGCACACAAAAAAGAGAAGAGAGTCTAAACATGACACTAAAGAAAGTCATTAAACCATAAGGGAAAAAAGCAAGAAGAGAAGAAAGGAACAGAGAAAAACTACAAAAACAACCAAAAAACAATTAACAAAATAGCAATAAGTATGTACCTATCAACAACTGCTTTATTTTTTTTAAGGATTTTATTTATTTATTTATTTATTTATTTATTTGAGAGAGTGAGGGAAATTTCAGATGGAGACGCAGACTCTCTGTGGAGCTGGGAGCCCGATGCAGGACTTGATCCTGGGACTCTGGGATCATGACCTGAGCTGAAGGCAGTCGCTTAACCAACTGAGCCACCCAGGCACCCTCAACAACTACTTTAAATGTAAATGGACTAAATGCCCCAATCAACAGACAGGATGACAGAAGGGATAAAAAAAAAATAAAACAAACAAACAAACAAAAAGATTTGTCTGTATGTTGCCTACGAGAGATTCATTTCAAACCTAAAGGTGGCCTGAAAGTGAGGAGACTGGAGAGCATGGATCATGCAAATGGAAGCAGAGAAAGAAAAAAAGTCAGGTTAGCAATTCCCATGTCAGATAAAACAGACTTAAAACAAAGACTGTAGCAAGACACAAAGAAAGGCATTAATATGACAAAGGGAACAATTCCACAAGAAGATGTAATAATCATAAATGTACGTGCACCCACCGCAGGAGTGCCTGAACACACAGAGCAGAAGTTCACAGACGTAGAGGGAGAGACTGACAGCAGTACAGCAGCAGGGGACTTTATCATCCCCCTTACATAAGGACAGATCATCCAAGCACAAGACCCACAAGGCAACAGTGGCTTCAGTGACACATTAGACCATACAAACTCAACATATATACAGACCCAACAGAATAGTTCACTCAAAACAGCAGAACCCACATTCTTTGCAAGTGCACAGGGAACCTTCTCCAGGAGAAGTCACGCGTTAGGTCACAAAAAATGTCTCAGTAAATTTAAGAAGACTGAACTCAGACCAAGCATCTTCTCTGACCACAGTGGTATGGAACTAGAATAATCAATTACAAGAAGAAACAAATGGAGGCTAAACCACAGGCTTCCAAATAATGGGCATCAACCAAGATGTCAAAGAGGAAATAAAAATCACATGGAAACAAATGAGAATGAAAACATAGCAGTTTGAAACCTTTAGGATGCAGCAAAAATAGCTCTAAAAGGGAACACTGTAGCAATACAGGCTTACCTCATATAACAAGAAAAATCTCAAATAAATAACCCAACCTTACATCTAAAGCAGCTATGAAAAAAAGCCCAAAACTAGTAGAAAAGAAGAAATAATAAAGTTTGGGGCAGAAATAAATGAAATAAATACTACAAAAAATAGAAAACATTAATGAAACTAGAAGCTGTTTTTTTGAAAAGATAAACAAAATTGATAAACCTTTAGCAAGACTCATCAAGAAAAAGAGAGAGAGGACTCAAATAAATAGAAATCGAAATGAAAGGGGAGAATATACAAAGGACTGTGTGAGAATAATATGAGAAATTGTAGGCTGACAAGTGAAGCAACCTAGAAGAAATGGATAAATTCCTGTAAACAGAATCTTCCAAAACTGGATCAGGAAGAAATAAAAAATGTGAACAGACTGATTACTAGTAATGAAATTTAATTGGTAATCAAAAAACTTTCAGCAAACAAAGTCCAGGACCAAGTGAATTCACAGGTGAATTCTACCAAACACTTAAAGAAGAGCTGAAACGTATTCTTCTCATATTATTCCAGAAAGTGGAAGAGAGTGGAAAACTTCCAAATTCTCTCTGTAAGGCCAACATAACCCTAATACCAAAACCAAAGACACCACAAAAAAAAAAAAAAAAAAAAAAAAAAAAAAAAAAACTGCAGACCAGCATCTCTGAGGAACATGGTTGCAAAAACTCTCAAAAGAACTTGAATGAAACAAATTGAAGAATACATTAAAAAAAAATCATCCACCATGATAGAGTAGAATTTATTCCAGGAATTTAAGTGTGGTTCAATATTCCCCTATAAATCAGTGAATATGCTATATCACATTAACAAGAGAAAGAATAAAAAAGACACACAATCATCTCAAGAGATGGCAGAGAAAACATCTGATACAGTACAACATCAATTCATAATAAAAAACTCTCAGCAAAGTAGGTGTGGAAGGGACTCACCTCAAAACAATAAAGGCTCTCTATAAAACAAACAAACAGCCTACAGCTAACATTACATTTAATGATGAGAAACTGAGAGCTTTCCCCTTAAGATCAGAAACAAAATGAGGGTCACTCTCACCGCTTTCACTAAACATAGTACTGGAAGTCCTAGCCACAGCACATAGACAAGAAAAAGAAATAAAAGATGTCCAAATTCATAACAAGCAAACTTCTCCCTGTTTGCAAATGGCAAAAAAAAAAAAAAAAGGAAAACTGACAGCCATCAAATAAACTGGCATGATACTATAAATAGAAAACCCTATCAACTCCACTAAAATAAAAATTAGAACTGACAAATGAATTCAGGTAAGTTGTAGGATACAAAATTAATATACATAAATCTATTGTATTTATATACAGCAATAACGAAGTAGCAGAAAGAAAGGAAGAAAAGAATCCCACTTATAATTGGTTAAAAATAATAAAATACCTAGGAATAAACTTAACCAAGGAAGCAAAAGACTATACTGTGAAAATTCTGGGGCCTCTGTTTGTTAGACACACTGGCTGGACGTACAGGGTGTCGTGGTAGCTGAAAAAAGTCAGACAGAGAAAGACAAATACGATACGATTTTACTTACATGCGGAATCTAAACAACAAAATAAAAAGAACGGACTCTTAAATACAAGGAACAAATCGGTGGTTGCCAGAGGGAAGGGGGTTGGAGGATGAGCTAAATGGGTAAAGGGGGTTGAGTCACTTCCAGTTATAAAATGAACCGGTCACGGCAATGAAAAGTGCCACACAGGGAACACAGTCAGTAATGTGATAACACTGTGTGGCCACTGATGGTGGGGACACTTACCTGGCGTGTATTTTATAACATGTGTAAAAGTCAAATCACTATGTCATACACTTGACACTAATATAACATTTTATGTCAACCATACTTCAATTTAAAGAAAAAAAGGATACTGGTTAAATGAAAGGGAGGGACAGACTGTTCCCATTCTGAGCAGCCTCAGGAACCCTGGGGACTCGCAAGTGGCTTCCTAAGGAAGTGTCCCTTTGAGTCCCAGGGACTCAGCCTTTGGGGACTCTAGCAGTCCCCTGACAGCCTGTCCCCCACCTCATTCCCTGTCACCAGCTGAAAAAAATACCCCCTTTTTCTCCAGTGGAAAGCCATCTTCTTAGCTGTGCACAGTTGTCCTCTGGGAATGGGGGCCGCTCGGTTTGTTTCTTGAGACGCCCCTACCTGGTGCTTCCGAGGCCCTGCAGAGGCAGAGTTCTCCTGCCCCGGACAATCCTGTTCTGCCCTGGATGATGCCGTTCCCCTGCCCCGCATGATCCTGATCTCCCGCATCCCTCACGAGGCTCCGCCCCCAGCCAGGCTTCTCAAGGAGGACATGGCCTTAGGAAGAAGCTGACCGCAGAAGCTGGCCACGTGTGTGTGTCTGCCTTCGGGCAAAGACTCTCCGAGTCCGATGTTAGCTATCATTTAAGACGTTTCTTCGTGAACGTCCTACATAAAAGGTCGGCGATGCCCGAGTTCTGGAACGCAGGCTCCCTGAGGATGGTTTTCTTTCTTGGATAGAGATGCTATGTGCGCATCTCCAGAAAACGCCCCTGTGAGCTCTCAGCTCATTTCCCCGGATTAGATTATGTTATTTTAAAATCTCTACCAAGTGTTTAAGTTAATCTTTCAGCAGCTTGCATTTATTGATGGACTTTTTAAAAAAATTGATTTGGGACCAAAATCTGTGATTTATTAAGTATTACCAAAAAATAAATGAATAGTTTTGGGGCTAAGTTAGTGCCTGGGATGGGATTTTAGAGTTGTACAGAACTGGCTTTGAAAATAAGTCATAAACAATGGATTTGGGCAATTAAGCTTTTGCAAACTTAGTTTTTGTGGGGATTAAATAAGAAAATCCATTTACATCACTGCACTCAGTGTTTGGCACACAGGAAGTTTTCAGTGGTGTTGTGGCTGTTCCTCTTTTAATTACATTATTAATATCACTAATTATGATAATTATTATTATGTTTCCTTCATTGTTCATAATCGTGTATATATACGATTCCATAACAAATATATATACTATGCCCCAAAGCTAATGTAATAAAAGTGGTTGATCTTGCCTTATTTTCTCCAAATCTATGAGTCTTGAAAAAGCAAATTAGTTAGGAGTTTATAGAGAAAAAAGTAGAAGTAAATGTGAAGCTGTGTTTGATATCCTCGAATGAATATATATGCACATCGAAAGACCTGATGTGATTTGCAACGACGTGGATGGAACTGGAGGGCGTTATACTGAGTGAAATAAGTCAACAAGAGAAGAACTATTATCATATGATCTCCTTAATATGTGGAATTTAAGAAACAAAACAGATGAGCTTAGGGTAAAAGAAGAAAAAATAAGGTAAGATAAAAATAGAGAGGGAGACAAACCATAAGAGACTCTTAACTCCAGGAAACAAACTGAGGGCTGCTGAAGGGAGGTGGGCGGGGAGATGGGGTCACGGGGTGATGGGCATTAAGGGGGGGGGCACGGATGTGATGAGCACTGGGTGTTGTACACAACAGATGAGTCACCAAATTCTATCCTGAAACTACAGGATAATACATAATATACATAATACATACATAGTACATAAATACATAAGAATACACTATGTGTTAACTACTTGATTTTTTTATATTAAAATTTTTTTAAAGATTTTATTTATTTATTTGAGAGAGGGAACTGAAGCAGAGGGAGAGAGGGAACCGAAGCATGGGTAGTGGGAGAAGGAGAAGCAGGCTTCCCACTGAGCAGGGAGCCTGGGTGCAGGGCTGGATCCCAGGACCCTGGATAATGACCTGAGCCAAAGGCAGACGCTTAACAATTGAGCCACTCAGGCATCCCAATTAATTGATTTTAAATTAAAAAAAGAGAGAGAGACTGGATTTGGTTCATCATTCAGGGATGATAAAATGATTTAAAACTTCTGTCATATAATAACAGCAATATAATGTTTTGTAAGCTTTTTCTTCATTCCTTCATGTCTTTTTAAGGTCCCAGACTTCTATTTCTGACTTCTCTCATAACTTGCTCCCAGAGAGGACATTTATTTTGGTGGCAATAGCTTCCTTTTTAAACCTGTATTTAATATTTCACTCCTCCCTCCCAGGTTTCTATTCTTACCTTTCTTAGCATATTCAGCAAGAAGAGGTATAAAGCAAGAAGCATAAACATTAGAAATAAATCAAAATTATCAGTGTCTGTTTCTTGAAAATAAGACAAGATCCCAAAAAACAGTAAATAGTAAGAAAATTCAGTAAAGTTTCTCCCTCTGAAATTAATTTCAAAAGCCAATGGTTCTCCCCACATATGTAAAATAAGGAAAAATTGTCTCCAATTTTAATGGAATCTGAAATAAAAAATTAACAAGAAATGTTTCAAGTTTCTATGAATAAATATTCAGAACAGCACCGAAGGACATGACAGGAGACAGAAACAATCCCTGGGTTGGGTACCAGGACTTGATATTATAAAGACATTAGTGCTTCCTAAAGTAAAATGCTAAGTAAAATAAGATCATTCCTTTTATTTATTTTTTTTGATAATGCCATGTTTCAATTTGAAATGTTACATTCAAGAGTCATTGAGTGAAAAGAGTACACTTAGTGAAAAGAGTACTTAGTGAAAAGAGTAACAAGTGTTAGCTCTACAGGCATAGAGAAGTACATGACAGAGCCCAACTCGGGCTCTCAGAGATTAGCGTGTCAGGACAGGTGTTCATGACGAGCGATCGGAGGGCCCGGCAGTAAACACACAGACTTACCCCGGAATGTAGCACATGTGGCCAGTGAACGTGGCGATTCAATTCAGTGAGGAAAACGGAGTTACTCAGTAAGTGATGCTGGCCCAAATAGCCATCTGGAGGTCCACACGTCACACAAGGTCCATCCTTCACACCGTACATTGAAGTAGTTGTGGAATGGAATGAAGATTTACACTAAAAGAGACCCAGAGAAAGGACAGGACAAAACCAGGGGAGAATGTTTGTGGATAAAAAGCACAGGTGGCCAGCTGTGGCTTTCTAAGCAGGACCCAATCGCTTCTCAGCCTTGTGGGTAAGATCAAGGGTGTCAGCAAGGCCCAAACCCAGGTGCCAGGGAAGAAAAGACTGATAACTTAGCTCAACTGAAAGGTACGGAATGGGGGTGGGGGGAGCCCTCAGAAATACTTCAGACATGAATAGGAACAAATTGTTAGTACACCTGACAAAGAACTAGTCTCTTCCATTTATAAAACCCTTTTACAAACCAATGGATAAAGACCAAAACTTCATATAAAATCAGGCAAAAAAGATAATGGTCAGTTTACAAAAAGAACATAAAATGACTCGTGAACATACGAGAAATGCCCAACTTCACTCCCACTTGGAGAGATGAGTCTCGTAACACCCATGTGGCACCATGGACCCTCTCTGATTTAAGGAGCTCAACGCATTCTGAGGAATGATCTTGCTCAGGCTAGAACTTTCCAAATTGTGGCGGAGTCTGAACCCTTTTTTTTTTATTTTATAATTATCTATTTCCCATGTCTTAGTGTGACCTGTAGCTAGCACATCAGATCTATGATATCCCTGTGTATCATTCAGCATAAGATGCAGTTTAAAAACAGAATACATTTAAAGATGGTCATTAAATCCACCAGAAGAGTTAACCCATGCTGGGTGCTCAGGACGTCCAGGACTCTAACTGCCTCACGTGCTTTACATGTGATAATTCAACACATCCTCACATTCACAAGTGGGGAAACCGAGGCAGGAGGCATCTCAGTTCACTGTCCCCACATGACATGGCTAGTTGTGAGGTCATAGAACTGGAACCCAGGGGGTCTGGCTGCCTGACCCACATAAACTGGCTTGCCATGGTCCAGGGGATTCAGGCAGGAGCCCCTGGAAGGCGATTTGTATAACATTAAATAAAAATGTCCCAAACACCTGCTGCATAGCTCTGAAGATGACAGTCCAGAAGGAGGATCACCTTAAATCCCCTCAGTGCACCATCTACACAGAGTAGAAACTCCACTCCTGGGAACAAATCCCACAGGGACACGTGAGCAACACAGAATACGCCTGTGAGGACAGTGTCACATCCTCACAGTCACAGTCCGGTTCTCTGCCGCTGGTGAGCACAGAGATAAAACATGCTACCTTCATTTTATGGAATAACATGGATCACATAGAATGCATTTGTGAGACAGGTTTTTTTTAAAAGCAAGATAATAACAATAAATAATAATAACAATACATCCCTGAAATGGATATTACTGGGTGGATATACAAGATATCATTGACAGCATTTTTCCCCTCTGGGTAAGGGGTTAGGGCCCAAAATCATTAAATGAATTCAATTTTAAAACCTGACTTCACGGCTGGTGGTTGGAAGAGGAGGGGAACCCGACAACAATGAAAGCCAGGCTAGGCACCAGGAGACAAACCACCTTGCTACCTTCCAAGAACTGGTCTCACTCCGTTTGACTCAGTCCTGATCACTAATTAGCTCCATTTCAGATACAGTCTGTAGAGACAGATTCCCAGCCCAGGTTCGCAGCAGCCCCACTCCCCTCCCCCACTCTGGGCCCTGCAGTGTCATCCCACTGGAGCAGGTGCTGGTCTGCACCCTGAAGCCTCCCTGGGTGCCCCTTGCCTGGGCACTGCATCACCCTTCCTGGCTCGGACACTCAGGGCCCCTCACAGTGTGGCGTCCTGACCCGGATTTCGGGCTTATTCCCTGGTCAGCCCCTGTCCTAAACGTCCTCCCGTGTCTTGGGGGCAGCCTGCCAGCCCCCACCCCGCCCTCCTTCCAGCTCGGCGTCATCCCTGCAGGTATACCCTGCCCCATACATCCCTGCTCTGGTGGCCTCCCTCTAAACTCCATGCCGTGAAAACCCCCCCGCATTCACCGCCTCATCAGGGGAGCACTCCCTGACTTCGATGAACGCACCTGTTGCATTTCCCCACGGACCCCGGGCTCTGGGGCTTCTGATCCGGTGGTGCTGGTTCCTGGCCCGCAGCCCCAGCCTGCGCAGCCCTGAGAGCCTGTCTCCGGCCCCTGCGCTCCTCTCTGTGCATGTTCTTCGGTGTCACCATGGCCTGGACGATAGCATCTTAAAGAATATAGCAGATACATAGCTTTACTATTATGTACAGTTTTACTTAATGTTTTCTATTTTCCCAAGATCAATCGAGTCCATAAAAAGTGCCTAGAAATGAATCTTTTCTCCCATAATTCTGTGCATCTGGGACTATAGAAATGTCGCTGTGCCTGCACTGTATCTTCCAAGTAAGTTATGCGTTACAGCTATAAATATATACACATATGTACACACATATATAGTTGTATAGTGTGTGGATACACACATGCATATTTTGTATATTGTAAATATATATTTTTCTTTTGCTTATTTGCATTTTTGTTCAAGGTCTTCATTTTATTACATTTTACACAATATAGTCTGAGTGGCAATAAGCTATAGCTGATGGAAAATAACACACCTGTAAATCAAAGATCCTGTTTGGGCTTATATAGGGGATAAAATTAAAGATAAACATTAAGAGAAATTGTGAATTATAAGGAACAAATAACCAGGAAACAGATTATCTGGTGACTTTCCACAATCCAGAGAAACCCAGAGAGACGGAGATTAAGGAAATATTGTGCTTTCCTAAACTCCTTACATTTGGCACTAAAAAGAAATCCATTGTCTGCCAATATCACCTCATTCTCATTCTTGTTTTCCTTACTCAGAGTGAGGATACACACTTTCATTTTGATGGTACCCAACATAAGTTTGAAATACATCATCTTTTAGTGCATGGAAAGTCACAGGGAGAGAAGACTGTGTTCTGCTTTTGGTGTTAGGGAATGGTGACAGACCGTTTATGCAGGTGCCATTTTGCTGAGGGTGTCCACGGACATACAGGAGGTTTGTTCATAACACATCCAGCACCTTTCACCTTTCAAAGTCCTGAGTCCTCTGTTTGACTGCGAAAAATAATAATGCAAGATTTTTTCCTTTCTTCTTTTTCATCTTTCTTTCTACCTTGCCTCATTCTGAATTGATTTGAAGAAGAAATCATTTCTTGTCTTTTTTTAATAATTTTTTAATTATTTATAAACATATATTTTTATCCCCAGGGGTACAGGTCTGTGAATCACCAGGTTTACACACTTCACAGCACTCACCAAAGCACATACCCTCCCCAATGTCCATAATCCCACCCCCTTCTCCCAAACCCCCTCCCCCCAGCAACCCTCAGTTTGCTTTTTGAGATTAAGAGTCACTTATGGTTTGTCTCCCTACCAATCCCATCTTGTTTCATTGATTCTTCTCCTACCCACTTAAGCCCCCATGTTGCATCACCACTTCCTCATATCAGGGAGATCATATGATAGTTGTCTTTCTCTGCTTGACTTATTTCGCTAAGCATGATATGCTCTAGTTCCATCCATGTTGTCGCAAATGGCAAGATTTCATTTCTTTTGATGGCTGCATAGTATTCCATTGTGTATATATACCACATCTTCTTGATCCATTCATCTGTTGATGGACATCTAGGTTCTTTCCATAGGTTGGCTATTGTGGACATTGCTGCTATAAACATTCGGGTGCACGTGCCCTTTTGGATCACTACGTTTGTATCTTTAGGGTAAATACCCAATAGTGCAATTGCTGGGTCATTGGGCAGTTCTATTTTCAACATTTTGAGGAGCCTCCATGCTGTTTTCCAGAGTGGCTGCACCAGCTTGCATTCCCACCAACAGTGTAGGAGGGTTCCCCTTTCTCCGCATCCTCGCCAGCATCTGTCATTTCCTGACTTGTTGATTTTAGCCATTCTGACTGGTGTGAGGTGATATCTCATTGTGGTTTTGATTTGTATTTCCCTGATGCCGAGTGATATGGAGCACTTTTTCATGTGTCTGCTGGCCATTTGGATGTCTTCTTTGCAGAAATGTCTGTTCATGTCCTCTGCCCATTTCTTGATTGGATTATTTGTTCTTTGGGTGTTGAGTTTGCTAAGTTCTTTATAGATTCTGGACACTAGTCCTTTATCTGATATGTCGTTTGCAAATATCCACTCCCATTCTGTCAGTTGTCTTTTGATTTTGTTAACTGTTTCCTTTGCTCTGCAAAAGCTTTTGATCTTGATGAAATCCCAATAGTTCATTTTTGCCCTTGCTTCCCTTGCCTTTGGCGTTGTTCCTAGTAAGATGTTGCTGCAGCTGAGGTCAAAGAAGTGGCTGCCTGTGTTCTCCTCAAGGATTTTGATGGATTCCTTTCGCACATTGAGGTCCTTCATCCATTTTGAGTCTATTTTTGTGTGTGGTGTAAGGAAATGGTCAAATTTCATTTTTCTGCATGTGGCTGTCCAATTTTCCCAACACCATTTATTGAAGAGGCTGTCTTTTTTCCATTGGACATTCTTTCCTGCTTTGTCGAAGATTAGTTGACTGTAGAGTTGAGGGTCTATTTCTGGGCTCTCTATTCTGTTCCATTGATCTATGTGTCTGTTTTTGTGCCAGTACCATGCTGTCTTGATGACAGCTTTGTAATAGAGCTTGAAGTCTGGAATTGTGATGCCACCAACGTTGGCTTTCTTTTTCAATATCCCTTTGGCTATTCGAGGTCTTTTCTGGTTCCATATAAATTTTAGAATTGTTTGTTCCATTTCATTGAAAAAGATGGATGGTACTTTGATAGGAATTGCATTAAATGTGTAGATTGCTTTAGGTAGCATAGACATTTTCACAATATTTATTCTTCCAATCCAGGAGCATGGACCATTTTTCAATTTCTTTGTGTCTTCCTCAATTTCTTTCATGAGTACTTTATAGTTTTCTGAGTATAGATTCTGTGCCTCTTTGGTTAGGTTTATTCCTAGGTATCTTATGGTTCTGGGTGCAATTATAAATGGGATTGACTCCTTAATTTCTCTTTCCTCTGTCTTGCTGTTGGTGTAGAGAAATGCAACTGATTTCTGTGCATTGATTTTATATCCTGACACTTTACTGAATTCCTGTACAAGTTCTAGCAATTTTGGAGTGGAGTCTTTTGGGTTTTCCACATATAGTATCATATCATCTGCGAAGAGTGATAATTTGACTTCTTCTTTGCCGATTTGGATGCCTTTAATTTCCTTTTGTTGTCTGATTGCTGAGGCTAGGACCTCTAGTACTATGTTGAAAGCAGTGGTGATAATGGACATCCCTGCCGTGTTCCTGACCTTAGCGGAAAAGCTTTCAGTTTTTCTCCATTGAGAATGATATTTGCAGTGGGTTTTTCATAGATGGCTTTGATGATATTGAGGTATTTGCCCTCTATCCCTACACTGTGAAGAGTTTTGATCAGGAAGGGATGCTGTACTTTGTCAAATGCTTTTTCAGCATCTATTGAGAGTATCATATGGTTCTTGTTCTTTCTTTTATTGATGTGTTGTATCACATTGACTGATTTGTGGATGTTGAACCAACCTTGCAGCCCTGGAATAAATCTCACTTGGTCGTGGTGAATAATCCTTTTAATGTACTGTTGAATCCTATTGGCTAGTATTTTGGTGAGTATTTTCACATCTGTGTTCATCAAGGATATTGGTCTATAGCTCTCTTTTTTGATGGGATCCTTGTCTGGTTTGGGGATCAAGGTGATGCTGGCCTCATAAAATGAGTTTGGAAGTCTTCCTTCCATTTCTATTTTTTGGAACAGTTCAGGAGAATAGGAATTAGTTCTTCTTTAAATGTTTGGTAGAATTCCCCTGGGAAGACGTCTGGCCCTGGGCTTTTGTTTGTTTGGAGATTTTTAATGACTATTTCAATCTCCTTACTGGTTATGGGTCTGTTCAGGCTTTCTATTTCTTCCTGGTTCAGTTGTGGTAGTTTATATGTTTCTAGGAATGCATCCATTTCTTCCAGATTGTCAAATTTGTTGGTGTAGAGTTGCTCATAGTGTATTCTTATAATAGTTTGTATTTCTTTGGTGTTAGTTGTGATCTCTCCTCTTTCATTCATGATTTTATTTATTTGGGTCCTTTCTTTTCTTTTTGATAAGTCGGGCCAGGGGCTTATCAATCTTATTAATTCTTTCAAAGAACAAGCTCCTAGTTTCGTTGATTTGTTCTATTGTTTTTTTCGTTTCTATTTCATTGATTTCTGCTCTGATCTTTATGATTTCTCTTCTCCTGCTGGGCTTAGGGTTTCTTTCTTGTACTTTCTCCAGCTCCTTTAGGTGTAGGGTTAGGTTGTGTACCTGAGACCTTTCTTGTTTCTTGAGAAAGGCTTGTACCACTATATATTTTCCTCTGAGGACTGCCTTTGTTGTGTCCCACAGATTTTGAACCGTTGTATTTTCATTATTATTTATTTCCATGATTTTTTTTCAATTCTTCTTTAATTTCCCGGTTAACCCATTCATTCTTTAGAAGGATGCTGTTTAGTCTCCATGTATTTGGGTTCTTTCCAAACTTCCTTTTGTGGTTGAGTTCTAGCTTTAGAGCATTGTGGTCTGAAAATATGCAGGGAATGATCCCAATCTTTTGATACCGGTTGAGTCCTGATTTAGGACCGAGGATGTGATCTATTCTGGAGAATGTTCCATGTGCACTAGAGAAGAATGTGTATTCTGTTGCTTTGGGATGAAATGTTCTGAATATATCTGTGATGTCCATCTGGTCGAGTGTCTTATTTAAGGCCTTTATTTCCTTGCTGATCTTTTGCTTGGATGATCTGTCCATTTCAGTGAGGGGAGTGTTAATTTCCCCTACTATTATTGTATTATTGTTGATGTGTTTCTTTGATTTTGTTATTAATTGGTTTATATAGTTGGCTGCTCCCACGTTGGGGGCATAGATATTTAAAATTGTTAAATCTTCTTTTTGGACAGACCCTTTGAGTATGATATAGTGTCCTTCCTCATCTCTTATTATAGTCTTTGGCTTAAAATCTCATTGATCTGATATAAGGATTGCCACTCCTGCTTTCTTCTGATGTCCATTAGCATGGTAAATTCTTTTCCACCCCCTCACTTTAAATCTGGAGGTGTCTTCGGGCTTAAAATGAGTTTCTTGGAGGCAACATATAGATGGGTTTTGTTTTTTTATCCATTCTGATACCCTGTGTCTTTTGACAGGGGCATTTAGCCCATTCACATTCAGGGTAACTATTGAGAGATATGAATTTAGTGACATTGTATTGCCTGTAAGGTGACTGTTACTGTATATAGTCTCTGTTCCTTTCTGATCTACCACTTGTAGGCTCCCTCTTTGCTTAGAGGACCCCTTTCAATATTTCCTGTAGAGCTGGTTTGGTGTTTGCAAATTCTTTCAGTTTTTGTTTGTCCTGGAATCTTTTAATCTCTCCTTCTATTTTCAATGATAGCCTAGCTGGATATAGTATTCTTGGCTGCATATTTTTCTCGTTTAGTGCTCTGAAAATATCATGCCAGCTCTTTCTGGCCTGCCAGGTCTCTGTGGATAAGTCAGCTGCCAATCTAATATTTTTACCATTGTATGTTGCAGACTTCTTTTCCCTGGCTGCTGTCAGGATTTTCTCTTTGTCACTGAGACTTGTAAATTTTACTATTAGGTGACGGGGTGTGGGCCTATTCTTATTGATTTTGAGGGGTGTTCTCTGAACCTCCTGAATTTTGATGCTCGTTCCCTTTGCCATATTGGGGAAATTCTCCCCAATAATTCTCTCCAGTATACCTTCTGCTCCCGTCTCTCTTTCTTCTTCTTCTGGAATCCCAATTATTCTAATGTTGTTTCATCTTATCATGTCACTTACCTCTCGAATTCTCCCCTCCTGGTCCAGTAGCTATTTGTCCCTCTTTTGCTCAGCTTCTTTATTCTCTGTCATTTGGTCTTCTATATCACTAATTCTTTCTTCTGCCTCATTTATCCTAGCAGTGAGAGCCTCCATTTTTGATTGCACTTCATTAATAGCTTTTTTGATTTCAACTTGCTTAGATTTTAGTTCTTTTATTTCTCCATAAAGGGTTTTTATATCTCTCGAGAGGGTTTCTCTAATATCTTCCATGCCTTTTTCGAGCCCACCTAGAACCTTGAGAATTGTCATTCTGAATTCTAGATCTGACATATTACCAATGTCTGTATTGATTAGGTCCCTAGCCTTCGGTACTGCCTCTTGTTCTTTTTTTTTGTGTGTGTGTTGAATTTTTCCATCTTGTCATTTTGTCCAGATAAGAGTATATGAAAGAGCAAGTAAAATGCTAAAAGGGTGGTAACAACCCCAGGAAAATATGCTTTAACCAAATTAGAAGAGATCCCAAATCGTGAGGGGGTATAAAGGGGATAAAAAGAGGTTCAAAAAGGAAGAAAGAAAAAAAAAAGAAAACTGAAAAAAAAGAAAAGAAAAGAATTAAAAAAAGAAAACGAATAAGAGAAATATAAAAAAAGAAAATATATATATATATTGGATAAACTAGTTAAGAAATGTTAAAAAAAAAAAAAGGTAAAAGTTAAAAAAAAATTTACCAGAAGGCGAGAAAATAAACCAAAAAATGAAAAAAAAATCAAATTAACTGCAAGACTAAAAAAATCACAGGGAAAAAGCCATGAGTTCCGTGCTTTGCTTTCTCCTCCTCTGGAATTCTGCTGTCTCCTTGGTACTGAAATCGCACTCCTTGGTAGGTGAACTTGGTCTCGGCTGGAGTTCTTGTTGATCTTCTGGGGGAGGGGCCTGTTTTAGTGATTCTCAAGTGTCTTTGCCCCAGGCAGAATTCCACCACCCTTAACAGGGGCCGGGGTGAGTAATCCGCTCGGGTTTGCTTTCAGGAGCTTTTGTTCCCTGAGCGCTTTCCGTAGAGTTCCGGAGGACGGGAATACAAATGGCGGCCTCCTGGTCTCTGGCCCGGAGGAGCCAAGAGCCCAGGGCCCCACTCCTCAGTGCGCCCTTCCGAGAACAGCGCCCAGTTATTCCCGTCTGCCTGACCTCCGGCCGCACTCCGAGCTCACCAAGCCTGTGACCGATTCAAGGTAACACCGAGCTGTGAGCTTACTGTCAGCTCTGTCTCTGTGGCTGGCTTTCCCGTTCCATTACCTGCAAGCTCTGCGACACTCAGACACCCCCGATCCTTCTGTGACCCTGCGGGACCTGAGGCCACGCTGACCCCGCGTTGGGCTTCGCCCCGGTTTAGCCTCTGGAGCGATGTCCCTCAGCAGAACGGACTTTTAAAAGTCCTGATTTTGTGCGCCGTTGCTCCGCTGCTTGCTGGGAGCCTGCCCCTCCCCCCGGGGTCTATCTTCCCGTCGCTTTGGATTCACTTCTCCGCTGGTCCTACCTTTCAGAAAGTGGTTGTTTTTCTGTTTCCAGAATTGTTGTTGTTCTTCTCTTCGATCTGCCGATGGATTTTCAGGTGTTTGCAATCTTTAGATAAGCTATCTAGCTGATCTCCGCCTAGCTGAAGTAGTCTCAGCCTGCTACTTCTCCGCCATCTTGACTCCGCCCCCCAGTGGATTTTTTTTTTTAACTGCTTATTCTCCACCTGAAGTTATTATACTTAATTCATATCATACTCATCTGAGGATGGCTGTGTCCCCCTGCCTCACGGTGATGTTGTCCGTGCCTCGGTTAAAATCCATGCTGCGAGCAGGCAGTCACAGCAGCAGCAGCAGCCCAGAGTCCGAGTTCATTCATTCTTAGAGCTTTGATTATGACCTGTGTGCAGGGGGCTCCCACGTTAGTGGGTCAAGGTGTCCCCCTCCTCTCAAACTTGCTGTTGGGTATTTTCATAAGTCTCTACACCTTCTCCTGGGACTCTTCCCTCAAAGCCTGCTCTCCTCCCAGTTTCCCTCTTTCCATCCAGATGTTTCCCATGGTTCCACATCCCCTCGTTTCCATTCTCCAAGGCACTTAGCTTTGAAGGCACAGAGCTTTTGGTTTCTCCTCTCTACTTCACACAGGCAATAAGAAACGAGCCCTTTCTTCCTTGAAATGTCTCCTGTAACTATCTTTTCCTTCCCTTCTCTTTGCTACCCACACAGAAGAGGTCTTGCCCACTGTGGTGGGACCATAGTCTCTAGTAACCAGCCACCATTCACTCCCTGCCCTGGTCCTCTCATGCTCCCGAGCGTTCTCATCCCAGCCAGCAGCTCTAGTTCGCTGACATTAAAGCAAAACCACCCTGAAACAAGCATGCTTGGGATGCTATATATTTTTTAAATGTATATATTTATTTTTGAGTGGGGGATGGAGAGAGTCAGCACAGGGAGGGGCAGAAGGAAAGAAAAAGAGAAATTCCCCAGCCGACTCCACACTGAGCAGGGAGCCCAGCACGGGGCTGGGTCCCAGGACCCTGCAATCATGACCTGAGCTGAAATCAAGAATCAGATGCTTAATCAACTGAGCCCCCCAGGGCCCCCAGGATGCCAGATATTTCTAAGTTCCCCAGGTAATCTTCATGTTCTGCCAAAGGAAAAAATCCTTTGCACCCAGTGGGCATTCCAAGCATGGTGGTCTCTGCGGTCACAGTATCTCCTGGGACACATTCTCAGTCTCATCATCAGCCACAAGTAGCCCCACCTGGTTCCTGTTTACCACACGCCAGACATCTGCTCAGCACTCGATGCCAATGCTTTTGCGTGGCTACCATGAGCCTCTTTTCACAGACAAGAGATCTTCTGCTGTCCACATCTAAAATCCTTATCAGCAAACGACTTCCCATCTCTCCCATCAGCCGGCGGGACACATCACATCTGAGCCATTTAAAATCTTGATTTGTACATACCTTGTTTCCTTTACTTATTTGAACATCCATGGAAATAATCAAGTCATTGGGGGAAAAGAGTGAGCCGTGAAAGAAAAGCATGTCTCTGTCAGACACAACTGGAGGTAGCAGGTGGAAAAAGCTCGGAAAGGTGTCTGGAACAGAAGCGAAACTGCTTATTTTGGACCTGGGCGCTGCCCATCCATGCGCTGGAACACGCTGTTAACATCAACCTCAAGGCCAACCACGTGGTTTGGCCTCCTTTTGCATTTTGAACAGAAGTGTTAGAGACCATCCCATACCCTCCCAGAGGAGAGCTCTCGGACCCCTCCCCAGCTCACTCCTCTAATGGCTACTACCACTCTGTGGGCCCTACAGAGCCCTGTGTCTGCACTTGTCTCCATCTCAGAAGGGCAAAATCAGTGGAGGGGCGGTGGGATTACTGCAAAAGAAGTAAAGATAATCCCAGGCAAGGACTTTTTATCCAGGAAAAGTCTCCATCTAGCCGTCATCAGGGCTCTGCACAATCTCCTCTTAATAACTCCAGGGCCAGAATGTTGCAGAGATTAAACCTGGTGAGGAATTCAATGCTTTGTCGCCCTGATGTGGAGTGCTCTAAACTAGAAAAGGAGGGGCAGGTAGAGGGCGGAGGAGGGAGAAGAAGAGAAGAGGAAAGCAGGACAAAAGACAGCATATTCTGCAATCTTTCTGCTAAGAGCCTTTGTTCCATCAGGACGTTGTTTGGTGATCTAGACAAGGCATAATAACGTACTGTATCTGCTCGGTTTATTACGTGTACGTGTCATGGGTGTACATGCATATTATGGACTCTAAAATATATAGACTATGTGCCAGAGACAGAGGATTGAAGGCAAATACTTCTGACTCAGTGAGAGTTTGCTTTCTCTCGGGCAAGTCGGCCTTTGGGCACTCTGACTGTGTCCGTCATCTCCAGCCAAGCAGTGATTTTGAGAAGAGTCCAGTTCATAAAGTAGAAATAATTAAAACATAAGAAAATAAAACATAACTATGTTAATTCTTGCTTTCAAGAACCTTGAGAAAGAACAAGCCAAAAGATTCTCCTTGTCATCTAGTGTCAAGTATATTTCCTGAGAGTGCATTTAGGGAGGGGTGGAGTGAGAAACTGACCAGTGTATTACTGAAGAGAAACATTGTTGCATATTCACTTCCTATTTGCCCAAGGTGCTAGGGCAAACTGGCTACTGTGGCTGTTTTCTGAAACATGTTCTATGTTAATGAAATACTCATAGGGAGGGTCTTCCACAGTAGAATTTAAAACAAAACAAAAAGCTACAGAGTTAAACACGAGTTCAAATCTTGCCTCTGCCCGCTGGGAGCTGTGTGATTTAGTGTGCCTCCCTTAAACTAATTTGTAAGATGGAATAATGATTCCTACCTTGGAAGTTTTGTCCTGTATGCATTCAACACAGAGAACTTTATTGTCTGTCATTTACAAGTACATAATTCAGTAGTGGTTTTAAATTCTTCTAAAATTTAAGTTCTTAGCCTCTAGGTTCTTCCTACCTACTGCAGAATAGATGGGATCATAGCTATGCCAAGGGAACAAATGAAGGAAGGAGACTGCCTCTGGAAGGTCATCTTAACTCCCTGCAGGGTCCATGAAAGAAAGACAATCAGTTATAACCAATCAAGCTCCCACAGAGCCTTGGAGAATAGGTTATTTCTCAATAATAGAATTCTTTTAAAAGAAGGAAGTTTGTCTTTCCCTAAGGGAAATGGGGAGATTCATCCAAAGCATGTTCAGGACCATTTGTTGCCTCTGGGTGAGCTCCGTGTTGCAGGAAGCATCTTAGAGCCCTCAACTCCAGCACGGCCACATCTGTGCTCTCTCACTGACCGCCTGAGCTAGTGCCAGTCGCCGTACACTGGACCCTTGGCCATTCACTCACTCACTCAGCAGCTGTCTGTTAGTTTGTTTGTTTTAAGAATACTACAGGGAGTTATGATATGTACAAGGAAGGGACAGGAGGACACGTCTGCCCCAGGACTGTGCCTTGAAGGCAATAATGGACAATTTCGATAAGTCTCAAAATCTTATCCCATACGTTCCTTGTTGCCACAGTTTCAGACATCCATGGAAACCATCAGAGACAGAAGAAGATGGGGATAGTGAAATGCACATTTTTATTAAGTAACACTGGAGGTGCTAAGAGGATAAAAAAAAAAAAAGCAAGGGATCAAAAACAAAGGAAACTTCCTGTTTAAAATAGGCATTGCCTTCAAGAATATTTCACCTCATTGAGAAAACTGGGTATGTGTGTACAAAGAGGTAATACCTTAAGATAACAATTCCAGAAAAGTCAAAGCTCTATTCTTTCAACTTTCCTGAGGGTAAAAAATAAATAAAGTTATAAGCAGGCTATGTTCACTTTCACCTGAGTATCTTAAATGGTATTTGTATTATCAGAAAGAGCTGAAGGCAGGGATGGGTGTCCTGATCTGAAACGGATAGGAAATTCTCTGCCAAACAAAAAGGATTTGGGTTGAGCCTTTTGAGAAAATAGGGCAAATCTCATGATTATCGATAAAACAAGTTGCCTTCATTTCTCATCTGAGTAGGTGGCGCCCAACCCGGTGTTAGGTATTTAATCAGAACTGGCCCAGGGGATTCTCATGTAATAACCATCATGAGTTTTGTCATCCTATTTTACAGAGGTAAAGACTGAGGCTGAGACACTGAGTGAGTTCAAGGTCTCACAGCAAGGGGAAGTGGTAAAACTGGGATTTGAACCCTGTTCTGTGTGACTCCAGGGTCAGTGCTCATCCTCCTCAGTCAGAGCGTTTCCCTGACCAGTAAGACTTAGATAAACAGGAGAGTGTGTCGGGAAGGGGGGACCATTATGCTATACAACTCGGTTACCAAAGTGTCATGTTTTGTGAGGAAAGGAAAAGGTTGGCTCTAGCAAGGATTATTGGTTGTTCCCAACAGACTTTCCCACCTTCTTGGTTGTTCCCAACAGACTTTCCCACCTTCTTGCATTGGTAATAGAGCCCTGAGTCTTAGCCAGGTATGCACAGTGCCTCGCTATAGTAAAGCATCCATTTCCTAGCCTCCTTTGTGCTCAGGTGTGGCCATGTGACTAAATTCTGACCCATAAGATTTAAGTGGAAGCTCTTTCTACAACTTCCAGAAAGTGTCCTTATACAGAAGGACTGTGTCCTTCTTTAGCCTTTCCTGCTTCTTTCTGGGTGGGCTGTGGATTTGACAGTGGGACCTGAAATGGCTAATCTGTATCCAGGGCGACCTTGGAAATGGAGATCATACAAAGCAGAGCAACAAGATGGAAGAGATCTGGGTCTCTGGGCACTTGGTGAAGATCACATATCATTATTGTCCTGGGATTTGAAATGAGAGAGAAATCAGTGTCTGTGTAGTTTGTCATACTTATTTTAGGCTACAGTGTTACTGCCAATTGCACTTAATCCTAATTAGAACATAGTCTAAATTGATGTGAGCTGGGTGTCTGTAGGTGATTAGTGGGAGAGCAGGACAGGGGGAAAAAATGGAGATCATGGAGAACTTCTCAAATCAAGGTAAGGCACCTGTTAGTGATTTTGTAGGGTTTCTTGGGAGACAAGTATAGTAAAAGTGGCATTTCCCAAGACAGAAACACTCTGGCTGCATTTTGTATATATATTTTGTCTTTTGTAGAGTGTCCTAGTCTGGGGAACTAAGGGAAGATCATGCCCATGAGCCAGGTGTGAAGTAGTCAGGGCCTCATTGAGGGGAAAGGACTGAGTCAGGACCCAAAGCTGTCGGGTGGATATTTGGGTCGGGATACAGAGTAGTCCATGATGACTGAGATATCTCTGTGACAGGCCAAAACAGAGAAGTCAGCAAGGGAATGAGAAATCAAAGAGGGACAGAGATCTGTGTGTTGGCATTATGAAGCTGGAGATGACAGCAACAGGTCTAGCAGAAGACAGCTGTTCTGTCCATGCTTGTAGCTCAATAGAGGACAGCTCGAAAAATAGAAGTTTGGACAATGGTAAGCATAAAGGATATAGTTGAAACTGTAACATTAGATGAGTTTGTCAAAGAATGTGCTAGAAGAATCAGACCAAAATCACAAGTACGAGAGGGAAAAAGAGGCACCAGAGGGAAAAAGAAGTGATGAGGAGAGAGAGGAGGAGGAGGTAAATCAGTATGATACGTTGTCTTCAAGCCCAAGGAGAGAGCTTCCATCAATGGTGGAATGCGCCAGAAATGAAGACTAAAAGAGAAAAGGTCATTGAGTTTGACAGTGAAGAAATAGGTCATTGTTGACCTTGGAGAGACAGTATCACCAGTGGGCAGAGAATGAAAGTCTATTTTAAGGGGATTAAAGAATAATTACCTAATTGGTGAAGGGAGATATATTTGAGAAACGTGTGCATGCACTGAAAAAAGAAAAAAGGAGCTAGCAAGCTAGTCCAAGAGGACAGTGGTGTCAGTGTCTTGCTTGGGATGGGGGGCCCTACATGGATTACTTAGCAGTGAGATACATGGGGAGGATCCACCCCTCTAGCCTTGGTACCTTCATGCATCGAATGAAACATTTACCATGTGGGATCGTGGCAAAGATAAATGAATGTGTGAAAACACACAGCCCGGGGCCGGTCGGGGAATGGTTACCCACCAAACATCTACTGAGTCCTCAAGGCCTTCAGATGAACTCTCCCATTTCATGGTTCACTCTTAGGCCTCACTGATTGCCCCTCAGAGGAACGTCTCTGTGCTCTTGGAGACCACAGGCGGGCTCATGGTCAACCCAGACCAACCCTTTAAGGCAACAGTCCGATTGCACCTGTGCCCTGAATCCCATGTGGCTGCAGATTTTCCAGCAGCTTTGGAGGCCCCGTGGCAGGAGAGAGAACCCTAAGAAGTGGAGACCAGAACAGTTCCTTCAGCTCTCCAGCACCCGAAGGGTAGACAAGGGCCCTCCCATGCAGTGGCCAGGCCACGTGCGAAGCCCAAACAGACTTTATTCCCCTTAATTCATCTTAGAAAGTGGGCACAATAATCTTCATTTCACATGTGAGAAACCAGAGGCTCAGAAGAGTTTCCCAAGCTGTGCAGAGCTCAGGGGAGGTGGAAGAGGGTCTGGAGCTCAGTTGGGGCCTACAACTCATGAGTTGTGTTGTCACTCCAGAGCACACTTTCTGGTGAGGTGTGGGTGGAGACCTGGAACTTTCCTTGTGCTCCCCCTACCCCTTGAGTGCCTGCCCAGGAGGAGGGCAGCCCTGACCCCGCAGTGAGAGGGTGACTGTCATAGGATGACGGCAGTGACACTCACGTAACTATGTTCGAGGGCAGCCAGAATGAAGAATGAGCCTGTCCCCAAACAGGGAGGGGCCAGCGGAGGTCAAAGGCCCAAGTAACAGAGCCTGAGCCCAGCCCTGTCACCTCATTTCTCTGGAGGCAGAACTGGACAAGACCCACGGACCACAGCTTGAACTTCCACACAGACTGGCAAATCATGATACATTCTATGCCACCAGAAGCCTCTACGTCATGGCCACCGAGACAGCTTCGGCCTCTCCAGCCCCGCAGTCCCTGTGGCAGCAGCTGGGACCCCAAGGGACCCCACCCACCTTAGACACCTCAGACCAGCTGCTCTCCGAAGCAGGCCCGAGACTTACCTCTTGATGAAGTAAGTGAAAAGATGAAAGACCAAGGTGATCATTTCAGTCGGGCTTATGCATAATTATGCATTCATCAGTCAGAACCTTAATTACCCAGAGATAAAGGTGTCATTAGCGTTGGGGGAAAACTGGCTCCAGAAAAATGCATTTCTTTTGTCTCCCAGCCAGGGACAACTAACTGTTAGCCTCCGAAGGGCTTAGGAGGGAGACTCCAACCTAAACCATACTCTGGGGGGAGGGGGTTTGGGAGAAGGGGGTGGGATTATGGACATTGGGGGGGTATGTGCTTTGGTGAGTGCTGTGAAGTGTGTAAACCTGGTGATTCACAGACCTGTACCCCTGGGGATAAAAATATATGTTTATAAAAAATAAAAAATTTAAAAAAAAAAGGCCCTCGGCCGTAAAAAAAAAAAAAAAAGATGCCATTTGTGGGCAACGTGGGCCAGTTGGGGGACCTGGAAACATTTCCCGGGTGAGGACATGCTTCCCTGCACTGTGGAGAACGGAGAAGCATTGGCCCAGGTCCATGGAGGCGTGCAGAACGCGGCGGAGGGTAACTCTGGAGACTTCCTTAAAGTTTGACCTTGCCCCCCGCACCCCCCCACAACTGCTGCCGCATGAAATGCAGATCTCACATTCCACCCAAGATCTATGGGATCAGAAATCGAATTCTCCCATTATGCCCTCGGGGGCTTTCTACGCACATCCAAGGATCAGACACGGTGGTTTAGAAATCCTCATACTCAGGACAACGTCCCTGTTGCTCATTACTAAAAACAAGGAGGCATTTTTTTCCTTCTATTTATCTGTGTGTTAAAGAGAAACTTGGAAGCAGAAAAGTGTGTGTGTGTGTGTGTGTGTGTGTGTGTAGTGTGTGTAGGGAGTATTTTTCTTTTCTTTCTTTTTTTTTTTAGCATCTGGCAGGAGAAATCGATTTTTCTCTTCCAGGGCTGCTTTAAAAGGAAAATATAATTGAATGGGGGCAAAGTAGGGGTGGAAGTGAAGACCGTAAAACACACCCAATGTCAAATTGAAATGATTAATAAGGCTCCAAGGCAAGGCATCCCTGGGTGTGCTGTGAGATGCAACAGACAGGTCAGGGCAAAAGCTAGCGAATCCATTTCAGTGCCTCTCTTGCCTAAGGGCTGGGACAGGCAGCAACAGAGAGAAAACCATTTCACAATGAGAAGAGGAAACGGGCAAGAAAGAAACCTCAGAAGAAGGGGGACAGGGTGAGAAGGAATCATGTGGGGAGAGAAATTGCTTGGGTGGCGAGGTTATAGGTGTGGTGGGACGTTCCGGAGGCCTCTAGATGGTGCCCACAAGATCAGATTAACAGAACGTAAATGTCAGGCATCCAACCCAGAGTTTTGAATGATTAGCCATAGCTCTGAGGTCTGAAGACAGATTTAGCTTTTTGTGCTAATGCAGCCACTTAGAAATGCCCGTTTGGATGCAATGCAGATTTTCTAACTGGGCCTCAACTTCTTCATCTGTAAAATGGATGATTCTCTCACTCTCACCAATTTGGGAAGATTAAATGAGCTATTGCCTATTAAACCTTAACACAATGCCTGGTCCACACTACATTCTCAAAATCAGTGCAGGACCACTGGCATCAGAGCATCAGTGGAAAAGAGCACCGTGGAGATGTCCAAAACCAGAAGAGCGTTCTGCCTCCTCTCAACCACGTGCACCTGCATTTTCTATGACCCAGCTCTGAAGATGTGCAGGAAAGGGTTTGAGCCAACCCCTGGGCCCCCTGGGAGTGAGTGTATGCTCCGAGGAATGACTCCAGTCCAAGCTGAACAGCTCTGCAATCCCTGTGCCTCATGGAACATTCCCTCCAGGCCACGGGACACTGGCCAGGGAAGCCAGGCTCAGCTGCTCTTCAAGTGGCTTCTTAGCCCTGCCACGTCGTCTTCATCCCAGACCAGACCGTCTGCTATGCACACTCACGTCTTTTGACCCTAACGTGATGGAATGAGAAAGCAGGCAGATCTGCACAATTCCCCTTTCTGGGGATAGCGGGTGTGGAGGAGGCCTTGAGAGCAATGCTTTGTGGCTGGTGAGTGGCCGGTGTCCTTGTCAGGGGCTGCCAACACAGGAAGGGACCCCATTGGAGTGCCGAGGTACCGTCCTCAATCACCAGACTCTGAGCTCAGACAAACCAGGATCTGAACACCTCTTCTGAGGTGGGAGTCCTTGGCCTTAGTGGATTGCTCTCCTTAGGCCTCAGTTTCTTTGCCTGTAAAATGGGGATCATATTAGTAACCTCTGTATAGTCAGGGTTCTGGCAGGAACAGATGACGCACTCAGATTAGGGAATTTAACAGAGTTTAATGAAGGAACTACTTACAAAGGAACGAGCGGAGAGTAGGGAAATATGGGGGCTGGTGTACTACCCCAGGGCTAGAAAGAGCAGGGTCACCATTACCCAGGACTGAAGGACAAGAGGGCAGAAGAAGAGAGAGACACGCCCTAGCAGTAGCTGTGAATGAGAATGGAGAGAGGCAACCAGGCAGGGTAACTCTGAAAGGTAGGGATTGGCTCACCTTTGTCTTCTGCCCTCCTTGACTGAACCCAACTGGAAGCCAAAGGTAAGGCAACCTACTGATACCATTCCTATGGCTTAGTCTACTGGGGCACAAAACAGGGCAGATCTGAAGAGCAAACTGAAAATACCCAAATCTCATGGGGTCATGATAGAGATTAAATGAGATCACACAGTTGAACATGGGATAAATATTATCTCCAACAATGACCCTTTTCTTTCACCAGTGAGGAAACGGAGACTTTTCAAACTTTCCGTGTGTTACCTGGAATTGGAACAATGGCTGGTTATTGGTCTTTGAATGCCACCTCCCAGGTATTGGGACAATGACAAGGGGGCTTAGCAGGTGAATGGAACTACTAGAAGAAAGATTTCAGGCCATCAGTGAAATTGGGCACATGCCCACTCTTTGTAGCCTCTGTAGTAGGTCCAGTAGGAGGAATTAGGATCTCACCACCTAAAATATTTATGGGATAAAGAGGGGATTTGGGCTAGACACAAGAGTCTACAAGAATACAAAACCAATAATGTGCAAATTATAGGTCTGTCTTGACATAATCTAAGCTGACTTGGAGCTAAGTAGCGTCCATCAGAACCTACACTTCCATGTACCCGTGAGCTCAACAGTGGTAGACTTGGGTAACATCACCAGCATTATCCCCAGAGCAATCTGAAACTTGACCAGTGGGTGGCTGTTGGCGTGGACTGTGCCACCTGTCCCATTCAGGGGCATCATGTGGAGTCTGACTATGAGAAGATCTGCCTGCTCAGGGAGGAAGAGCTTGTTGGGTCAGCCCACTAGACTCTCAAGGCCTCTGGGGTTTGCCTTGCTTCCACCTTGGAGCTCAATCTAATGATGCTTGCATCTTGCACCTAAGTCTTGTTTTGGAGATGATCACCTAGAAAGGGCCATGGCCACCAGGACTCCTGCCGGATCATACAAACATCTATTACCCCTTCCGAAAACAAGAAATCACCCCACTCCTGTCCAAATAGCTCCCCCACCAAGACCCTACTAAATACCAGTGTTGTCTCAGGACCTGACAAGTCGTTTAATTAATCCCTTGTCATGAGAAACCTTTTTTCTGGACCCAGAGTGATGTGTATGGAAACTTGCTTTATATTATTTACTTTGACTTTCTTGGGGGCAACTACAGGCCATTTGTCAGATACCCTGTTTTTGCCATTGGCTCCCTCTGCTCTTGGCTTCCACCACTGCTGGCGGTCTACCACGGCTCTGCACCTGGCAATAAACCACAACCCACTTTAGCCCCGGAAGAGTAAACATCAATGTATTGCAAAAATCTTGGCCTCATACGCAAACCCCTATAGCACTTACTCATACCTGAATTGTTTCATCCAGAGCTCACCTAATGGGCAAACACAGGAGTTGAAACAACTCCTCATTACGTCAACCTCAGGGAGCACCAGAACCAGTAACCTCCAGGGATGGTCGCCAGTTTGGACCCGCGGGGAGTGGGGTAGGGGTTGCTCAACCTGCAGACAGCCACCGGCTTGTTCAACAAGAGCGCAAGCAACTCTCCCCATGGGTGCATCCAAGCCAAGCTTATCCCAATGGCAACTTGGGTTTTCAATGCACTGCTAACAACTGCAGTTTGAGAATAAGACCACTACAGTTTGGTCTCAGTGCATATTCGAGCGTGCACGTGCATTCTGAACCAGATGTCTGGTTTTAAGATATCCTGCGAGTCATACCTCTAATCATAACCATTTCTACAGACCCGAGTTTAAGATGCACTTGCCCAGTTATTTTTCTAGAGGAACAATGGGAATATCACTTGGTATTCTTCCATTGGCTTTTGACGCTTGAGGACGCGGGGCTATGACCCGTATCCAAAACCACGGGAGGCCGTATGCAGAGTGGGTAATCCCAGGTCGCTGGTGGGAAGACAAACATTAAGAGCCAGATCTTGAAATTTCCTATAGTTTTCCTGGCCTCTGGTTGCACAGTTGTGAAATGGGGCCAGGAACGCTCATTTTCAATGAAATCGGCCATGTGACCTCACCGATAGCCATGCAGAAGGAGTAGGGGGTTGGGCACAGGCTGGACTGACCGGTGGATGGGATGACAAGGAGAGCCAGAGTGGTTCTGGTCACTGCATGGCCATCAAACGAGATTCAGCAGAACATCTCTTAACTAGTGAGATGCTGACTCAATTGATGAAATACAGAAAAAGTTAATAGGAAAAAATGAATCCCATTAAGGGTTGCCTCCTCCTGCACGTTGGCTACGAGGCTAACTGTATCACAGGCTTCCAATAAATAGGAACTAATAATCAAATTTAAAAGCAAGGAAATCATTGTTCCCCTTGCCTGGCTGCTGGCCCAGCTCCTGCTCGGAGGGTGATGAGCTGCTTTTTTTTTATTTTATCAGGGAGTGGATCTCCCCTTTGCCCAGAGAAATGGTTAGGAACCCAGTCCAGCTGGAAGACTTTCCTCAGCCGCATTTGCTTGGACCATGGCCTCCCTTTTCCAGCACAACCCTTACACCACACCCCAGGGGACCTCACCCTTGGCTTTTTTTTTTTTTTAATAAGCAACTCGATTTGTTCCAGTTTCCTTAAGGATCAAAGTATAAAGAGTCTACTTTTGGCTTCCAAATCTCCATTGCCAAGAGTTGACTTATATTAAAATCAGTCAGAGCCCAGGAAAGACCAAAGGAGAGATGCCACTAGCTCTTGAAACGGGAAGGGTCCTGGGAGCTCCATGCGGGCTCAGATCTAGAGCTGGAAGCCATCCACAGCCCAAAATGGATTTATTCCGTCTCTGTCCAGTATCCCTGCAAGCTTTTTCTGGCTAGTTGCTGTCATTTCTTCCTGTTGAAGTTGTTGGCTAAATAATCTAAATATTAAAATGGGGCTTAAGGGATGCCTGGGTGGCTTAGTGGGTTAAGTGTCTGCCTTTGGCTCAGGTCACGATCCCAGGGTCCTGGGATGGAGCCCCACGTCAGGCTCTCTGCTCAGCGGAGAGCCTGCTTCTCTCTCTCCCTCTGCCTCCTGCTCCCCCTTCTTGTGCTCTCTCTCTCTCTGTCAAATAAATAAAAATCTTATAAAAAATTAAAAATAA